>NC_142109.1:7206250-8624375 GCF_056152115.1 Neolamprologus brichardi | reverse complement strand
GAAAACTCCGTCTTATCAACATATCACATCAGCTGCACCATGACGGTCTCCTCAATGCAGGCCGTAGCTGAAGACGTACAAAAAAAGGTTACAAAAAAAAGAACAAAATTATACAGTCTATGATCAAATCAGCCAATTTTCTTGTCCCTCTTCAATTTATATTAAAAACATTATAGCATTTTCTTCATTTGTAACTAAGAATTTAGTATAAAGTATTTACATCTTTTACTTTACAGTACTGTGAAATTCAAATACATGCTATTCAGAAATCGCCACTAATTGTCTTTTGCAACATTAAACCTTTTTATTAGTCTATGTTCCAATATAGGACTTTGCAAGAGTGCAGGATTTCTTTTTTGTTTCCCTTTTTAACTAGCCAAAACTTTGATATTTGTTTCAAATCACAGAGTCTGATTCATCTTGATGGTAAGAAAGGCCACTGAAATTTCCAGGCTTTTATCTTTAATAGTTTTTGAGATACTCATGTTCAGACATTGCTGCAGATTTCAATGAGAGAAGAAAAGGCCTGAAAATGGATCGATTTAAAAAAAAAAATGCCTTGAAAACTATTTGATATATGAAGCAAAGATTTCACCAAAATCATCATATTTATTTTTGCACCATAAAACTTTTATGGAAATGAACGATTCAAGCAGAAAGCCCGTGCTGATTTGAGCCAGAATGACCCCGATATAAAGTGAGACAATGGCATCCTTGACCGTGTCCTTTCTGGTACCCATTACTCAAATATCTGTTTTGAGACGACACTCACATTCGGTCCCCTCTGGCCTGCGCCTCCTGGTTGTCCTGCAGGGCCCTAATTTAGAGGACAAAAGAAGAATATTGAAGGAAATAACATCCTTTTTCAGAGAAAATATAATCACACTGTCAAACCCTCTACTTACTTTTTTCCCTTTTTCTCCCAAAGCTCCCACTGAACCAGGAAACCCATCAGATCCCTGGAGGAAAAAGACGCACAGATTTGCTTTGCGTACATTATATCTTCAACATCTGGTTTACTTTCATTCAGTTTAGTTCACCTTTGGCCCCTGTCGCCCTGGAAATCCTGGCAGTCCCGGTACTCCCAGTTTACCCTAAAAAGAGAGGCAGTATGACTCCTAATACATGTTGTGCAATATGAGTTAGGATTATTCACTGATTTTTTTACTGATCAGCTATGATTTGCTCTGTACCTTCTCTCCGGGAATACCAATAAGTCCAGCCTCCCCCTGGGGACCCAACTGGCCTTTGGGACCTTCAGGTCCATCTTCGCCTCGAGACCCTGGTGCTCCATTGTCCCCAACATCCCCCTTTGCCCCCATCTCCCCCTTGGCCCCTGGAAAACCATCTTCTCCCTGCAGGCACAGCAAAGGAGAGGAGACAGGAAGACAAAGGAATGTCCAGATAATTTAACAGACAGCATAAACAGATGGTTCTGGAACAAATACCTTGTATACTGTATTTTAGGACAAATTGCGCTGTTTCTCTGTCTTTGTTACCTTCTCTCCTTTGCTGCCCTTTAAACCTCTGAGCCCATCTGCTCCCTGTCAAACAGGAAGATAGACAACAAAGCTGGAAGTCAACAAGTAAACAGAGAACACATGATACAATGTCACAGTTGGCTGTTCCTGACTTTAGCATATGGTGATATCCAATGTGGAAGAATAATACATTTTGAGTACGCTGACAAATCCTGATCAGTCACAAAAGTTAATTAGCTTATGCTTCTTCCTGCTCCTTTTTGAACATGAAAGTTATTTGTAGTTGTGGTTGCTCGTTTTCCTTTTGTTTTGCTTTGTTCATTTGTCTCTTTTAATTCTATGTTGTTGTACTTTTTCAACATGTTCAAAATAAAGATTCAATTAATCAATCAATAGTAAAAACTGATTCCTCTCGCAGCACATGTACAATCTGTTTTTAAAGCTGGTGTGCTGGAAGCAAAAATAGGAGAAAATGGTGAGGACCTGAGTCACTCATAGGGTGAAATGGAGATGACTGGGTCAGAGCATCTCTGTAGCAGCAGGTCTTGCGGCGTGTTCCCAGCATGCACTCCTTAATACCTTCCAAATGTGTTCCAGGAAGGGACAAACTGGGAACCGGTGATTGAGTCATCGGCGCCCATGGCACATAAATGCACACGTAGAGCTACAGTAGCACAAACTGCAGCAAAAACACGTTGCTGGCTCTGACAGAAAGGTGACAGAACATGCAGTGCATCGCAGCTTACAGAGCTGCATAAACCTTTCAGAGTGCCCGTGCTGACCCCTCTCCACTGCTACAATGGGCACTTGAGCGTCAGAGGTGGACAGTGGAGCATTGAGATAAGGGCTGCTCTGATGAGACATGTTTTGATTTACATTGCACATGCTCAGTGTGTGTTGTTCACCTGGGGCAGCGATGGCAGCAGGAAGCAATGTTCTGCTCGGAAACCTTGGCGTTCATGTGGATATTGCTTTGGCGAGTACCACTTCCCTGTACATGGTTAGAGACCACATACACACCTTCATGGCAGATGTATTCCCTAATAACAATGGCCTCTTTAAACAGGGTAATGCTTCCTGCTACAGATTATTCAGGAATAGACTGAGGAACATCACAAAGTGTTCACTATGTGCTTATCATTAGTTATTATTATTTATTAATAATTATTAATTAATTATTATTCATCTCTGGCTCTCTTCCACAGAGTGTCTTTTGTCCTGTCTGCCTCCCAATCTGTTGTTACATAGGGCCCGCTCCTGCTGGAGGTTTCTTCCTGTTAAAAGGAAGTTTTTCCAACCCACTGTCGCCAAGCACGTGCTCGTATCTGATTGGGGTTTTCTGTCATTGTAGGGTCTTTACCTTAAAACAGTGGTTCTTAACCTTGTTGGAGGTACTGAACCCCACCAGTTTCATATGCGCATTCACTGAACCCCTCTTAACTGAAAAATAAAATATGATTTTTTTCTAATTCAAGACATAGATCTGTTTTTTACTGGTGCACAAAATGAGCCGTGCATGTCACGGCGGAGGCTCTGCCGAACCCCCGAGACCGACTCACCAAACCCCTAGGGTTTGATCGAACCCAGGTTAAGAACCACTGCCTTAAAATATAAAGTGCCTTGACGCAACTGTTGTGATAAAGTTGAATTGATCTCAAATTCCTAAGACCTCAGTGGGATTTTTCTCTCTGACAACCCACTCGCAAGTTACAAGACTCAGTGGTCAGAGAAGTCCATGCTTTGATGAGTCTGTTTTGGACCTGCACTATATCAGGCATGCAGTTTTGATATTGTGGATATTGTATGCTATAAATTCACTGAATTGTAAAAATGTTTTCTTTTTAGAACTTCATGTATCTTCACAGAGAAGCTTCCTTTGCCAGTGCTGCTGTAGTGTCAGTTGATACTGATATCATGTGGTTACATACACATAAGATTAACCCTACTAACTGGAAACCTCATTCTGCCTTTTAATATATCCAGAAATATACAAATTAATGGATTCATATATCCATATATCTCCAAACCAGGTTGCATTTTCTACCTTAACCCCTCGTTGCCCAGGGTATCCAACAGGCCCTTGGACACCTAGAGGACCCTAGAAATGAGCATATTCACATATTATAGTCAGTTGAAATACCATGAAAACAACATAAATCCTCAAACAGAGACAACAAACTTACTGGCAGTCCTTTTTCCCCCGGGGTACCTTCTCGTCCAGGGTGACCCTGTAGACAAGACGATGTGTGAAGTTGAGGGAGTGCATCATGTCACAAGCGATCACAAAAGTAAAGAAATACAAGTGTGCATTTACTGACTGGGGGCCCGTCATTTCCTGGCAAGCCTCTCATCCCCTTCTTCCCTTGAGGACCCTGTGAGACAAAGATGAGTCAGTCAACTGAGATTCTCTTTGCTCTGAGGAAAGAATCCAAGTAAAAGACTCTCACTTTTTCTCCTGGCAGCCCTACTAACCCCTGAGGACCAGGAAAACCCTGGAGCAGAGACAGAGGATTAGCATTTCCTTACATACATGCATGCAGCTGAGTTACATTTGTGAGTGTATGTTCACTGCTTTTACAATGATTCCAGGGTTGCCCTGCTGTCCGGGTGCTCCTACTTCTCCTGGCGGTCCCTGTCACAGAGGAGACATGATGTCATCAGAACAGATCAACATAGATCTGGGGTCTTCAGCGTTTATATTACTCACTATATTTCCCTTTGAACCCTGAGCCCCATCAATTCCTCGAATGCCCTGTGAGAAGAAAAAGGATGGCGGTTAAAGAAGGAGACGACATTTTTTTTATATCTTCAAATCTACTTATGTGGCCTCTAAACCAAAACATTTAAAGCACATGAGGTTTTTGTTCAGAATAATAGGACTCTGGCTAAAGACGTGCATTGTTTTGTGGGCCGACTGTGAGCTGCTACTTCCTGTGTAAGATAATTCCTTTGCATGAGGTGTACTTTCTGCCACTAACTTTCTCTGTTGTATGAACTCTTTACTCCTACAAAAAATAATGTCTGAGTAAACAAAGAAGCCATGCAGCTGCCATTGTTTAGATTTCTCCAGAACTATAAGCTGAAACATTATCAGATTAAGTCCTAAATGAAAAAGAGAACTGAAAAAATGAAACAAATTTTCACATTTAAATATTTTGATAAATATTTCAGACTTGCTGATTTTTTTCTGTTCTTTTTTTCTAATTCATTTGTTGAGGAAAATGAGCAAAAATCACATGTTTGTGTGAGGAAAACATACAATACAGTCCATAAGTATTCGAACAATCGCTTAAAAACAATCAAAAAATTGAGATGCGATTGAAGGTTGGACTTTTAGCTTTAAGCTTTAAAGTATAGCATTAACTGTTCAGGAATAAGGCTTTTTCTTTTTCATAAAATCCCATTTTCAGAGGCTATTTCAGCAAAATGTTGTGTTTCCTCCCTTGAGATGCCCTTAGAGCTGTGCAGACTCTTCTAGATGTTGTGTGTCTCTTACCTGGCTTTCCTCTTCTTGAGTATAACCCCTGGTTTTCACCTTGTAAAGGTGTCTCTGGACTGTAGGCCTTGACAATGATTCATTTACATCCTTGATAATGTTCCTAGTTGGCTTTCTTTACCAAGGAAAGAATTTAGCAATCCACTTCAGTTGTCTTCCATGGTCTCAGGTTTCAAGTCTTTTGATGTCGATGAGGTGGTCAGTGCATTCCTACATTTTAAGAATCTACCAGATTGTTGGTTTGGTTATCTCTGATAGGCTTATTTTGATTTTTCATCCTTCTTGACTTGCATCAACATTTCTTTGGGCCTTATATCGAGAGTCCCAGTGAACGACTACCAAGAAGAAGATGAACAACGCTGGGGACCCACTCCTGTCATGAGCTTAACTTGTCATGGCTAACTGAGGGAACAGGACTCACAGCCATAAGGCTGTTTGTCACTCAACTGTCCAGTAACTTTTGAGCATGTGAAAATGGTGGACTGTATATAAAAATAGCTGTTATTCATAAACAGTTGTAACCCCTGAATTAAAGACAAAAGGCTGCACTTCAATCAGATCTCGGTTGTTTTTAACATCCGCTGTGGTGGTGTGCAGAGGTAAAACTATTGCTTGTGAAGCAATAAGCTACAATTAAACACTTCAGGTAACTTTTGATCAGTCCTGCACATTGTTTTAGAGGCATTTTTGTCCTTTTCTTTGTACAAAACAGCTTCAGACTGGATTTACTCACATAAACTGTGCACGTCAGGTCTGTCGACAGCATTTCTACCACTTTTGCTCTTGCGCTGAACTCTGTCGATAGCTGTTCTTAAATTTTGTCCATCTGTATACAGTCTGTTTGACTGCGGACTGGTGACGTTCAAACTCTTTAGAGATGGCTATATAACCAATTCCAGCTTGATTCCTCCTGCTCACACCTGGTTGTCATCCCATGTGACACTTCCAGTGTACTCGTAATAGTAGAAGTTTCCCTTTCACTGATATGTAATATTCGATGGTGTTATAATCTAATGATATTTCAGGTCACTATTAGAATTTTTAAGTGTCCTTCAGCTGTAAGGAGGAGGGTGTATTTCCCCTACATTTGTTTTTCTAAAGCTTGTTACATAAAACCCCTGGGACTGGAAACAATTTAAAAATGATCAACTGCACCACTGGTTTAGGTATAACACCTTTCCTGCTTGAGGCTTATAAAGCGTAATGAACCAACATCAATGAATAAATTTAAACAAAGCAAAGAGCATTGTCGGATGCCAACAAGCGCGAACGTGTGTTGCTACAAGTGCAAACAGACGTTACACAAAATGAAACGGCTTCAGGCCAGCAAACAGTCTCTTTCTCAGATAAGAATTACATAACACAATGTTAACAAATGGAGAAGTGGTGCAACTTTGTGATTAGGTATTATCTCCTGCAATTATCTCATAGTTACACCACAGATGGATTCATGCGGCTGATGTAAAAGAGGGTTTTTTTCATGGCTGAACACAATTGGCACAGAACTGTGATCACTCTTATCTTACATTGTCTGCTGTTGTTAATTGTAGATGTTAATGTGTGAAAAGGTGGTGCATTAAAAATGATAAGGTTCACACTCACTTGCATGCCTGGGGGACCCGGCCGACCTCTGGGGCCAGTCATACCTCTGGGTCCCTGAAACACAGATCAGTTAATATAAATAAGATAATGCAGCATGCAGTAGAGACTGTGCACCATCCTGCAGCCACATTTTAGCACCGCTTTCTGTTGCAAACTTAAGTCTCAAACTGACTGGTTCTTACATAGCACTCAAAGTGCTTTATACAACTTACGTCATTCGTACAAGCCCTTTTTTCTATGCTTAAGTGCTTTCTATCTAACGTTAATACACACTCACAACCTAAGGTTAATTTTATTTTAAATCGAAAAGAGCTGCAATGGTAAAGAGCAAACTGCCTCCAGGACATAAACAATTGCATCATAATACTAACACTATGTCAGTTCTTTGCAAGTATCTGCACAAACAGCATGTTAACACAAAGCTATCCCAGAACCCAAAGTGAAGCTGAGTGTGTGTTCATTTCAGTCCAGCCTAAAGTTCTACAAGTAACAAAGGCAGTGATGAGCAGTCAGGCCTGTAGCCTGTGTTTCTACCTACCAACACTAACAGAAAGATCACATGTGTGTCTTCATTAGGACAGCGATTTGTGTTGGTGTTGATAATTATGTGACGGTGCGTTCCAGGTCATGTTACCGAGAAAGTAATCTACTTTCTCCAGTGAGTGATTAAGTAGCATACTGCATTACATTTAAGAAAAGTTTTTAAAAATGTGTAATACATCACTCACTGACTCCAAAACTGCCAAATGGTCTAAGTGAATATGCTAAATGGCACTAAGGTGTGTTTTTGTAAACACTCACAGCATCACCTGGTTGTCCTCTCGGCCCAAGTGGCCCTGGAGAACCCTGTTTTTTAAAAAAAAAAGCAAACATGAATAACCATAAATAGAAGCACCTGCACACATGAAATACACCTACAACTGCCACGACCTCTCACCTTTTCTCCCAGCTCTCCAGGAGGACCTACAGGGCCTGGCTTCCCTCTGTTGCCCTGAGAAATTACACACATGGGAGCTGACAAGCGCTATTCAGAGTTATCTACTTAACAGGAACTTTTTCAGCCACATAACTTACGTCATGCCCTTTGTCTCCAGGGAGACCAGGCAAGCCATCAAATCCCCTGTCTCCCTTAAAGAAAGATGAAAAGGAGAAAGTTAATGTCTCAGTTTAAGGAGACGCAAAAGTGAGGTGTGACTGAGACTTTAGCTCACCTTTGCTCCAGTCTCCCCTATTTCACCACGACCCCCGTCTGCACCTGCTCGACCCTAAAACACACACAGACCCAGACATGGTAGTAGTTTAGTCACAGAAATTACTTTAAATCCATGTTTATAACAGTTTCAACAATAAAAACTGTAGTAAGTATTCACACCCGTTTCCCAAGTCGCCCATTCTGACCAGAGATACCTGGCTGTCCTGGAGGGCCCTACAGGAAAAATAAAATCATCAAAGGAACAAGATCCAGGTGATATGTTGCCAGTGGTGAATTGTGTTAACAAACAGAGTTTAACTGGTGCTCCAGTGTGTTTAAACTAACTTACTGGTGGTCCCATCTCACCAGTGGTCCCCTTCAGCCCAGAGGGGCCTGGTGCACCCTGAGAAAAGAACATATTGATATTATTGACGTATTTATTTAATAGTAAGAATTTTTAAAATTTGTAAATTGCAAATATATATTTAAAAAAGAAAAAAATTGGAAATTGGAAGTGTTTGTTTAGGAAGAATACACACAGACAAATGAATGTTTCAGTTACATAAGCAACCACTCAACCTTTTAAATGCACATATGCACATGCTACATGAATCAAATCTATGTTTATGCACTCTCATATACCAGGTTACAGGCGAAAAATGTGAACGATAGGTGCTATCGTATGCTGCAGATATTCACGTAAATATATTTAATACATATTACATGGTCACACAATCGTCACTGCATGGGTCATTAATGGTTAAATAAAAGAGATGCACTCAGATTCCAGCCCTAGGGCCTAAACCTGCATTCTTTTTGATGTCCAGCAGAGGGCGACTCAACTGGTTGTAAAGACTTCCAGTTGTATAGAAATCTATGGAAAAAACGGCCCCTGATTCTGCTCATGGTGACTTCAGTAAATGTTTTTCTTGCTTAGTTTATGAGCTCAGTTTCATGATTTTGGTCATAGGGAAGACAACATGAAGTTGATTTTGTAAATTATGGTCATCTTTAGATTATCCAGGATATGCTCACTGCCCAACGACTTGTCAATCACAAGTCTGCA
The DNA here is from genome assembly GCF_056152115.1 of Neolamprologus brichardi. NCBI lineage: Eukaryota > Metazoa > Chordata > Actinopteri > Cichliformes > Cichlidae > Neolamprologus > Neolamprologus brichardi. The sequence continues at coordinate 8,615,538 of NC_142109.1, read as the reverse complement.
AGCTTCCTAAATTACTCCCTATGTCCTGCAAATGCTTCATCTGCCAAGTACTGTGTGAGAAATAACTTTTAAAATCCTCTGGGCTGCCAGAGTTTACATAAATAATGAGGGATGCACTCACCAGTGGCCCAGGTCTTCCCCTGAGGCCGAGTGGCCCTGGAGGTCCCTTCATAGCCAGCTGGGAGACAAAGAAGAACCAGTATAGAAGAGATAGTCTGGTTTTAATAATCTTCAGAGCTATATATAAGCTGAGTAGGCTGTATGTGCAGCATGCAACCGGTTGTATACCTTGGTCTGCTGCAGGATGGCCTGAGCTTGTGCTTCTTGTGCAGAAACCACAGAACCTGTCTTTGGATCGCCACCTGAGTGGAACTGCACACAGAGACAGAGACACACACACAGTTGAGCGGACATGATACTCACAAGTTAAACTAAATACTCCTCCCAGTGGCCGCTGCATTGCACTGCTGCTCTGGTCTTGCATAAGAAGGTGCAGGTGGAAGGCATTTTGAAGCCAGAATAAATAAGCTGTAAAACGTTTCATTGTTTTATGATTCTGACAGCAACATGAATGCTATGCTGTGGGCCTCGCAGCCACCAGATCTCAGCACAAGTGATTAATTTTTAAAGAGATCACTAAAATAAATGATCACCCTCAATCACTTGATTTGACACAGAAACTGCACCAAATATATTTTGCTGTAAACAAAAACATGCACTATAAAGCTTTCAGAGGCAAACAGATGGATCATTTCTGTAACTACCTCCAAACAACCCATTCCTCTGGCATTACTGGCATTCAAACATTCCCATTTGCCCTAAGGCTTTGTTGAAGGTTAACAGGACCAAATAACTGCTGCAGCAACATTAATGCAGCTTGTTAGCCTCGGGCAACGCTGTGCTATCTTTGTGTTACCGGTATAAGCATGATGTTTCCTGGGGGACCTGGTATCCCATCAACACCATTAAGGCCTGGCCGCCCCGGAGGACCCTGACAGGAGAGATATGAGAACGTTTATGGAGACTTGTCGATGTGTGGAGCACTCAGCCATTCACTCAGCATACAGAGGACAGTCCTCACCGGCTCTCCAGCGTCTCCTCGAGGTCCCACCGGTCCCGTGACTCCAGGTGGCCCCGGCTCTCCCTGCAAACACACAGATAAGCAGTCAGCAAGTCACTATGACTGAATCTATTTAATTCAAATAATTCAAACGTTTGTTCTTTTTCTTAAATAGTGAATGAAATTGTGTTTCATGTTATATCTCATGCAGCAAGCATTGCTAACCTCGGGCCCTGGAGGTCCATATGGTCCTGTGATTTGTGTTCCCTAAAATTTCACATGAAAAAAAGATTTTACATTCAAGTTATTTTGGTAAAATACAACCACCCAAACCAGTTAAAACAGGATTTGTAGGCACGCAATACTGATACCTGAGCAGATATTAGTTAACAACAGCAAAATTATATATGTATTACATTAATTATATATATATATATATATATACATATATATATACATATATATATATATATATATATATATATATATATATATATATATATATATATATATATATTAGGTGTGCAACGATACACAAAATTTACGGTTCGGTTCGATACTTTGGTGTCACGGTTCGATATTTTTTCGATACAAAAAAATGTTCATGTTCATCATTTGTCATTTATTCAAAAGTACAGTTTTTAAATGTAATGTTGCTGAAACAGCAAAATAATAAAACGCGCTTCAGGAACCATCAGGCTCATGCTTCACATGAAAACCAAAATAGTTCCAAACGCCAGATCTGAATGAGGGTGGGGGAGGTTCAATTTCTGGTAGCGTTGAGGCAGTTGCCATGTTGCAACAAGCTTAGCTTCTATCTTGCTAGCTTGCGCTGCGCTCACTGGATCTGCGCTGGACAGTGCAGCCTAGGCAGAGTAGTCGAACGCAGATCCACTGAGCTCTCAACACAGACAGCATCCCAGTTAAATTTAGAATAGATTTTAAGATTTTATTGTTTAGTTTAAAGAGTTTTCTGTCTCATTCTCTTGTATCAGTTTCCCCAGCTTTCCCTGTGTCTGTATTTGCTGTTTACTTTCTAGTCTCACTTCCTGTTTTATTTTGGTAGTTATTTGTCTCTGGTGTCTGATGTCTAATTTTGCTTTCCCCCGCGTATTGTCCTCTGTGACTATTTGTACCTGTGCCTTGTTGCCCTCCTGTGTCCAGTCGTCTACAGTCAGTCTTTGTCTGACCATCTGTTAATCCTTCCAGCATTTTTTAACTTGCCGCCGGTCATTTATCTCACCTATTCTTGCATCCCTTCAATGACTTTTTGCGAAATTCAGAACCGACTTTAAAATTCTGTTGTTTCATGTAAAGCTCTACATGGACAGGTCGCTGCTTATATAGCAGAGCTTCTGAAACCTTATCACAGCAGCTGGCCTCTCATCTTCTAGCCAGGTGTAAAACATGTAATAGACACGCCAGTCCACTGAGTCGGTTTTACGTTGTGGTACCAGCAAGGGGAGATAATATCTTTAAGGCAAAGAATTCAGTAGTGAACAAAGCAAGGTGATTAACAGGGCTGTTAGAGACAGGTGCATTTGCATTTACAACAAAAAAAAGTTTAAAAGTATATGAAATACATGAAAAACTGAGAGGTGTGTTTTATGTTGTTAACTTGTTATTGTGGAAAGTAAAAGTCACAGTGTTTTAATGTTCATTAAAAAGTGCTCAGAATGTGTAAACTGATGAAGTATCATCTCTTTTCTTACCGCTCCCAAATACCCTGGCTCTCCTTTCTGTCCTTTCTCTGGTATATCCTGACAAGAAGAGCGAGCATGATTATTGTAGATGACTGCAAGGATAGTTTTCTGTATGTTTACATGTAAAATTGGATAAATGCGTTGATGGTACCTGTCCGTTAATGGAGAATTCCCGCTCTCTCTCCGCAGGTCCATAGCGGTCATCATATTCTTCCTCATACTCATACTCGTTCACGTGGTGGTAGTTTGTCGTGTTGTCGTAGTCTTCGTACTCTATGATCTATCCGACGGACGCGCGCAGATACAAACGGTGAAGGACAGAAAAAAGCAGATGGAGCACAACGAGACACAACAGGTCCGAGCTCGTGATGCTGTTCATGCTGCACAATCTCACCTCGTACTCTGTGACGTTTGGACCGGCGGTCACCGTGGAAACATAGGAGTCATCATAGAGGTCGCTGAAGTCAAACTCTTCGTACTCTTCGACCACGTGTTTCTTTGGCGGTCTCTCCACCTAAAGCGTACAATAGAATCAAAATAGATAAAACATTTGAGGCCTTTTAGGACATAACGGATCTTTAAACTTCCTCTCCCAGCCTGTTGGACTCAGAAATATCACGACAACTCTAAAAAAGGTGCAGCGAACTCCAGTTTTTTACTGGTGCCCTATTTCCATGTGTTCTATTGGCTTCCTGGTTGCATTTCTAGTGGTGCTACATTAAAAACAAACTGAACCCAGTAAAACAGGATTCTTTCCGTGTGTTTTGAACTTGAAGCCAATGGGAAGAGGAAGAGGATTTGAAACCTTTCCCAGAAGTGTGGTCCGTTGGCAGACGGACCCTGGCGAGCTACTCTGAACCACAAGAGCCGTGTAATGTGCTTCACTACAAGCACAGGAAGAAACAGAGAAAGAGATAAAATGTAAGAGTGGGAGAACTGGTAGCGTTTATGACTTTATTTTAAGATACAAGGGAAATAAACAGCCCTGTGGTGCTTCTCAAAATGCAGCTACAATAAGAGGCATGAGTGCGTGTCGGGGAGAAAAAAATTTATTACATAACTGGCAACTAAAACAGTGTGAGCTAATGATCTTTCCCTCCACACAGTGAACATATTTTCATAGCTTTTAATTTATGACACCTAGAGGATTTCAGAGAAGAGAAATATGACCAGCATAGTGTAATTAAACCATTCGTCTTTTTTGTCATATCTGGTTTCTAAAATGCCCATAAATACTGGTAAAAGTTTCCCTGCCGCTTGTAACCTTGGGGGGACACCTTTAATTTTAAAATGACAGAGCAGATTTACAGCATTCAACACCTGAGATGCCTCACGGTTGTGTGTGCCTGTGAAACTCAGCGCTCATTTCCCTTCCTTCTCTCTGACTCACCGTTAATGAGGACTTACCTCTTCGGCCTTTGTTAATATGCTGTTGTAGGGTAAAGGTTTGTCACAGTCTGGGATGTAGTCCTGACAGTACGTCTCCGCTGCTCTGGGATCGTCGATGATCAGTAGCTGCTGGATGTCTCCCTGTGTCCCAGAAACACACACCAAGCTGAACTCGGAAAAGTCTGTGACTCCACTTTAGCTGTCAGGAATGCACGTTAAGGATGCCATTACTTGTAATCACTGAACAATATCACTGGCCCATCCACGTGTCTGTAACATCTCTATCTTCTGTGTTCATTTAGACGGATCAAAGTGACTTAACGGGCTGTTTTTATCGCCGCTCCGCACGTAATCGTCTCCAGAGCTTCGGTCTCAAATGGAGCCAGTTAAGACAGACACAAGCTCTTTCTTCTTCTCTCTGTTTTACACATGTACACACACATTAACGGATGGCGAGTCCAAGCCAAACATGCCTGGGAGTTGTTCACCTAAGCAGCTGGACCACCTGACAAAGCAAAGGTTACAGTTTGCACATTTTGCATCTGTGTCAAAACGACCGCAGATGCTTTTGAAGTGTGCGCAGATTTGTTTATTTTAATGGCTTATTCATCTTTTGCAATATCACAGATGAACTCCGGGAACAAATATTAATAAATACACCAGTAAATAATATTAAGAAAATAAGCCGTTCAAGAACTTAAACTGCACTGCATCCACCCACACAACCACTGGAGGGCGATGCAACGGGGAAAAGGCTCGATTCATTTCTCACTATTTGACTGACAAATCAAACAAGCGGCAACAAGCAGAGACACCTCCTCACCGCACACAAAGACCTTATTGTGGGTCCTCATCGTTTGTTTTTTTTTTTTGCATGTTTTTATAGTTTTTATCAAAGACAAATGAGCTTCTGGTTTTACTAAATACACTGCAAAAAAAAGTCATTTCCATGGTGACCCTGAGAGCTCAAATGCACTGCAACTTGAGAAAAGAAAAATGCTGCAAAAGCACACAAAACATATCTGAAGATGAATGAAACATAATGGAAGTAGGAAATCTCACTAAACACAACTGAGTAAGGAATTGATTCAACTTCCACTGTTTTTTGTGCTTTTGCAGCATTTTCCTATTTGTTGGTGGGGGTTTTTAAGTCGCGATGAGTTTGACCTCTATGGGCCACCGTACATCACAATTAGCAATGACCTTCGCCACGGCTCACTTGACATATCACTTGTAACCCCCTCCCTGTCACCAATCTACCTCAAACACATCTTCATCCAGCAGCCGTGTTCCAAACACGGTAACGCCCTCAGTGCTGATGTGGGGGTCGTGACCTCTGAGCAGGTCAAGGGTGTTCAGCTTCTCACAGTCCAGGTAGAGAGTCACTGACTGCCCATCCACACTGTAGGCTATTCTGTGCCAACTAGTAACAAAGAGAGAAGAAAGTTACTCTATCCAAAGCTCCTGCTGGTTGAGAAGGTGTGCCTGTAAGTACAGAGAAAGATCTGAGCATATTTTCAATTCAATTTTATTTATATAGCACAAAATCACAACAACAGTCACCTCAAGGTGCTTTATATTGTAAGGTAGACCCTGCAATACAGACAAAAAAACCCAACAATCATATGACCCCCTATGAGCAAGCACTTTGGCGACAGTGGGAAGGAAAAACTCCCTTTTAACAGGAAGAAACCTCCAGCAGAACCAGGCTCAAGGAGGGGCGGCATCTGCTGTGACCAGTTTGTGTGAGAGAAGGAAGAAGGAAGCCTAAACAGTAACAGATTCACATATGATGTTTTTACTAACATTAATAGTCTCTTTTTCCCCCTCATATTAATACTACTAAATGCTTCTTAAAAATTCTACTCCTCTGTTCATTGTTAGGTTCTTCTGTCCTGGGACTAAAGACGAAAAGCACATGCACACAGCATGTATTACCACACGTTATTTGCATTAAACAAATGATTAAAAAAGAAATAAGAACACAGAATGGTCATCATGGGTGGCTGTGTATGTGTGTAGTTACCCACTTGCCATCAGCCAGGTTGACCTTCCTAAAAGTGGGGTAAAGGTCTGGAGGGGGCTGGCCCTCATGGTCCTCATACAGGAATACAGGAGAACGGCCGATCTCTATGCCCAGCTGCTGTGTGCCCTGACAGATGCAGACACAGAGACCAGAAGGAAAACATGTCATGTTCATGAAATGATCATAAGAAAGAAAGACCTCCAAGATTTCCTTATATTTGATATGCACACAGGAATGCATGGATTTGTTTCCTGTAGCCATCATAGGATGCAACCAATCAGAAAAAAGCAGATTTTGGGTTGGCGGCCTTTTTATTTTTGTAACTGCAGCATAAAAATCTGCTGGAGAGAGCTAATGTGCTCACATTCTTCCAGCTAGCATAAACACACTTAAATTAGATTAGTCCAAAATTATAATTTTGACAAAAATGATCTTTATCAGAGATGAGCAAACTCCCATTCTGATGACAAGCTGTGTTTCAGGTGCAGGTTGCAGTGCCAGTGCAGATCCAGTGTTTCATATATTAGTATGGTGACATAACTTCATTATAAAATGTATCGTGGACGCAGTCAAAAATGCAGACAGATGAGGTTCAGTGGTGCATGTGTGATGCGTACCTGCGAGTCATACAGGGAAAGGAGAAAGACCTGTGAGCTTTTCCGAGCTCTAACTGTTGTCACCACTGAGAAATTCGCAGGGAATGGAGAATCTGGGAAGAAAGCACGAAAAAGAAAATATATATATATAAAAAAAAAACAGATTCATTTTCATTTTTTCTGCCAAGCAAGTCTACAGACTCGAATCAAAACTCACCAGGGAAAAATTGCATGGTGGGAGCACTCAGCTGAATCTTCTTATTGATTTTAAAGGAGAGGTCTGGCTCCTCTCTCCCCTCTCTGCTGATGCACAGCCCTGCCTCTAACGACACGCCCTCCATGTCCTCCGATACTTCCAGGACCTTCAGGACATCAACAGGAGCGACTGCCAAAAGACGAGAGCACTGAGTGGGTATGATTATGGCCTGAATTTTCAGGTATTTCTCAAGTCAGCCTAGCCGGCATCTAAATTACAGCTCTTTCAGACTCAAAAGTGACACTCTTATGATGCATGCTTTTTACCGTAATCGCACACCGGCATGCACAGCAGTGTGCTCTGCTGCCAGCGTCGAGTGGCAGACGTTTGACATGGTCAAAAGTCATGTGGGAAAACGGGAAAATGTATGCATAGCAACTCCCTCTTTCATTTTCTAAGACTGCAGTTGCTGCCATGCTCATGCAACACATGCTCATCATTGGTGTTCCTTCTCTCATTAACCCCACTGAGCAGCCAGACAGTAACCAACCAATTAAAAACAAAGAAGTTCCTCTGCAGTTAATTGAAAAGCAAACTGAAAACCTTGTGTTCAAATGCTGTTATGTGTGCTGTCTCCTCTAAAGTTTGTGGGGTGATGTTGGCACAACATATAAGCAACCCGATCGAGACGGAGAGAGCACATCCCCCCCGTCATCGTTAAACTCTCTCATGTTCGTTGCAGAGGCTCTGTGCACAAAAAAGTAATACCAGACTGCAACAATGAATACACACGTTTTGATAGGGACCTACTCTGCTGTTGTGCAAAAAAAAAAAAAAAAACCCAAAACACTCCATGTAAGAGACAACTGGAATATGCCCAGAGTTGAGGTTTAAGTAAAAATGCGTAACATATGCACTCACAGACATTCAGATTCTTTTGCGTGATGTGCACACAATAGCTGCAGAGCTCTGGGAGGACACTAAGCCAAGAAAGATGTGATATAAAAGACGTTGGGCGGGTTGGAGGGAAGGGGGGGGGGTCAGCGGAGAAATGTGCAACATATTGGAAGTAGGGAGATGAGAGGGGAAAATAGGAGAAATAATAGATGGTAGGGGAGAGGAGGGCATGCCTCTACTGGTGTGGCTGCTTTTCACACGTATTCTGAGGCTTACGTAAACCCTCCATCTGCCACGCACCTTAACCCAATCACCCTCCCAACACACACACACACAGGCATGTGCATGCACACGAGGTTGGCATAATGTCTGAGTCTGAGTGCCAGATGTATTTGTTGCCTCTCTCTTCTTTTTTCTTTTTTTTGTTTGTCCGTCTGCTTTGTCTGCCAGGCTGCCTGCTAGCACTCTGTCAGCTTGTAATTCAGTCTTCCTGCCTGGCATCGTATCATTTACAGATACAAGTCTATGCTATTAAAATATGCCAGTGATTTTTATTTGTCCCTTTAACTGGCTGAGGAAATGACATCTTGATTACTTGTTCTGTGTTTAGTCCTCTGACTGCTTACCGAAGCTTCAGAGCTGGTGATATCATGCCTTTTGTTTAAAGTGAGCAGAAAACAAAAACAAACAAGAAAACTACAAAAAAAAGCTTCCATGTAAGGGAGTTTACAGTCAGTGTGAGTACTTTGTCACTGTCTTGGTATTTTGTTTTGTTCTGCAACTCTGTGTTTTTAGTTCCCTTATTTCCCCTGTGCTGTGTGTCCCCCTGCCCCTCCTCTTTATGTCAGTCCTCATGCTTTAGTATCTTCATGTTTCAGCATCATATATCTTTTCATTTCTTCCTGTTTTACTTTGTTTGTTTTTCCTCACGTCTTGATTTGCTTTTACTTCCTGTTCCAGTTTCCCTCTTGTGTGACTGTCTGCTTTGCCATCCTCGTTTTCACCTGTCGCTGATTACCTTCTCCTGTGCCTTATTCCCCCTCCTGTCACTGCATAGACCGTCCGTTTATGACCCTCAGCTTGACATTGGTTTTTGTTCTTCCTTTGTGACTTTGTTTATCTATGAGATCTTTTTGCCACTAATCAAATAAATTGAATGTTATTGTTATTTAATTCCTTGTGTCCTATTTTTGGGTCCTCACGTCTTCAACATACCTTGCCAATACTAAAAGGTTGAGTTTTTGGTTGAGACTACTCATTTGGTTCACTAGTACAATTTGAATTTGAACTGGAAATCTGGTGGTTCCAGATGTGTGCAGATGTGTTGCTCGTTTGCAAACTGAGGTGAGCTGAAATTTTGATCCTTTACTGTTTCTACCCTCATCTAACCACACGTTGAATTCTAGCATTTACCATTTATGGAAACATCTGTAAAAACTGATAATGCACTGACAGTAAATTACATTTTCTGCTTTTTACTGGAATATTTCCATTAAAATGTTTCCAGTATCCAACCAGAAGACTCCACGGCAGATCTTGGATATGCTGAAGAGATTATTTCTGAAGAGATTATCAGCAGAGGGAGGTCTGGATCGCCCTGCTCATGCTGTTGTCCCAGTGGCCAAATGTTAATGTTAGAAAATGGATGGATGATTGCATTTGAAATAAAAACTTATAAACCATCTGCAAAATAAAAATATACCTATAAAACTATCCTCTACCTGTATAGCAGTGGTGTTAAGCTTAGTTTGAATAAAGGTCACCCCATCATATGACACATACTGTATGAATGTTATTGTCATGCTTTATTGCATGGGCTTATACACTTGCATGAAAAGCCCTCAACCTGTCAACAAAAAGGTGCTGTGCCATTATACCATTCATCCATCAAGATAATGCATTCTGATTACAGCTCTAAAATGAAACTCACAAAAGTCTGTTTGATCATCAAGTTTGAATATGACAGCTGGTAGTTGCATGCTAACAAAACCAAACAAATCCTGATGCAAAAGCAAAGTGATGAATATTTAATCGTGTTTCTGCACACTCTTCTACAAGTCTGATATTTCTATTTTTTTTTTATTGCTCAGCCGTGAAATTGTATTCAAAATTTTCAAATTAATTTTACAGTTTCTAACAGCCACTTAGCCTTTTCCTCCGTTTTGATGAAAATTGCCCTTACAGCTCCATCATTTTGGGATCTGGCTTGAAGAAGCGCACTCCGCTGTAGTCGACTGGCACTTTCTGCATGCCAGTTCGGCAACTTTGTGATGCCTTTGTGTGCAGTTTTCAAGTGACGGTGCAAATTATCCTTGAAAACAGTGATTGTCTTGTGGCAAATGAATGCACAGGCCTCTGAAATTGTTCACCTTCAGGATCAACTTCCCTTTGCAGCGTGGATGCGCTTTCTTTTATGTCTGGTGTGTGCACGTGATGCAAAACCATACACACAACACCTAATTTATCTGGGAACTTTAATTAACAGGTGGGGAATTTGCAGAGGGCCAGATTTGGCCCACAGGCCCTTAGTCTCACATATGTACTAAAAAGGTCAACACTATATAAAACTGTTTTATTACTCTGCTCCAATGTTAGCATGCTTTACTTATAGATAAAGATTGGTTGCAAGGTAGCTCTTGTTGTGCACGCAGGATGGAATGATAGACTTAAGGGATGACACCTATAAGCAGGCAGAGGGGTTTCAGTCATACATCAGCAGCACTGACATCTGAATGCAGCTGAGGACAAGACACGACATGGAGAGTTTGCTTTTACTCTATATGCACTTAGCTAATGTCAGCTAATGTTTCCATATGCTCTTGATGTGTGAGTGTGTATGGGTTCAAAGCAACATCTGCAGATACACACACACACACACACACACACACACACACACACACACACACACACAAACACACAGACAAACAGTCACATCGTACCTATACTGTGCTGTATATACAAAAGGGGGTGTTCTGCTCTCCATCGGGTTCTGCTGTTATCCTAAGGCGCTAAGCTGTGGTGTGAGGGGCACCGTGAGCAACATGCACATACATGCAGAGTATGTCAAGTGTAAGCCTCCACAAAAAGCAAAAAGATTGTGGTTTGAACAGAAAGACGAAACAGCAGAATGCTCTTTACTGTATAAAAATGTTCTTTACTGTACTCAAACTAATCAGGGGATTCAGGTGCAGGAAGTCAAAAACCTTCCAACACAGCTTAGAAATGAAAATCAGTGCTGTGGAGGAGTCAAAGGGTCATATTAATGCTAAATACAGTTAATCATTTACTTAAATGTATCTAATTTAATTTATCCAGTTACTTTAAATAAAACAAAAAAGGTCAAAAGGTCAATGCTAGAAAGCGGCACTTTTGAGTGTACCTCCAACCTCCAACGTATATATGCTTTCTGATTCGCTGCCGCTCACAAACAAAAGGTTTAACTAGCTTCTTTGCAAACAGTCAGACCCAGAGATCCCATTTTAATGATGTCACACACGGCCAAGAGTGGAAGTAACAGTCTGAAGTCTGATCTTCTGTTTCACACTGATTCCTTGAACATACAGTAGACCAGCGATGTCAGACTCATCTTATATCACGGGGCAAACACAGCTCACTTTAACCTCAAGAGGGCCAGACCAGTGAAACTCCGACACGCCTACTACACATGTCATTCCTGAGATGTCTTGACTATAAGAAGAGGGTACGGTTTCAGCATCATATCTCAGATAAAGAAATCTTTCAGCATGGCTTTTTGAGCTTAAACTCTAAGAAATAAAAAACTTCATCTACACGGGTGGATGATTGGATGAACCGTGCAACACAAGTTAGACTGCAGCACTAAAGCCAGATGCAAACAACACACCAACAACTAAACTGGCACCATGTTGGAAAGACTATGGATTTTCTGGTAACCAGATGTTTGAAGACTGGCAACTTTTTTTTGCTATCTGTGTGTGTTTCTGATTAGCGTATCATTATCTCAATAATAGCAAAGAATGCAATAACACACACTTTGCAGTTAAGGTTTCCTACACTGCACCAAAACACACACACACACACATAAAAAGAGGGCACTCAAGGGCACAAACCCCCCACAGAGCATGTGCCCTAGGAGACTATCATTACAATCCTTTACCGCTTTTATTTTTTTGTAGACTCAAAGTCTCATAGCTCAAACGTCCCTCTAAAAGGTTCGTCTCCACAGAGACAAAACCAGGAAATAATAAGAACAGGGAGGATGGAAGCCAGGGGGAAGAGAGAAGGGCAGACTGTAGAAAATAGGATAGAGAGACCATATGTTTTCTTTCCTCCCAGTTCAGCTGGCTTTGATCAAGAAAACACACTGGATTGTCTCTCCTGCTGTCAGACACACACACAAGTCTGTGCATAAATTTTCACAAGAGCTTCAATGAATCCATAATATCAGCGTCAGAGAGAGGGAAGCCTACAAACAGACCTGCGACATGTGCTTCCGATCTCCTTCGAGGAATCTGCGTCTTATTTGTGATCTTCTCCCTTCTCTTTACCTAAATGAGGGTTTCACTCGCGTACAGTGCATACAGTCTGACTCTCATGCAGGCTTCCTCTCAAACGCCGATCAAAGACTGCATCAATATTTGTCAGTCGCAGGGCTCTGGCTCTTCTTGGGCCGATACTTGTTGCTTTATGTGGCTCTGGCCCCTATTATTGTTGGCTGTTGCATCATATGGTAGCTTTGATTTTGGAGAACAAAGGGTGAGCATATTTTTAAACATGGAAAAAATTAAAGCTGTGCCAGAGTCATAAAAAAAATATACAAATGGTGAAAAATCTATCAGCACCTTAACATCAAAGCATGATTTTATTTTATTTTTTTAAAAAACAGATAATAGAGAAATAAATATGATTCCTCGTGTCAGATTATAAATTGAACGCATTCACTGGAGAGCTGCTGTCCCAGAAAAAGAAGGAACACAACGCCGATCTCATGATTTTTCTGTATTTTATCACTTGGCCACGACTCGCAGCTGGCTCAAAGGTTAATCCTGTACATGCATCCTTCATTTTAAAGTGCTCTGTCTGATATTTCAAAATAAAAGCCTGAAATCACCAGTGGTTCAACACGTGTTTCTTGGGGTCCTTTTAGAAACTTTTTATACAACCAGTTACTCGGCAGTAAAATACCCAGGCATCAGCTGATTTGAACTAAACGAGTTTAACTAAAAGCATTTTTTTTTCTTGTATTAATGGAGGGCCTTTAAAGTCGTCATATTTTGAGTGCATGTAAGTTCCTGTGTTTCCTTAGCATTGTGTTGTTTGGGACAGTGGTTGCTGCTGTCACCTCACAGAAAGAAAGTCCTGACTTAGAAAACACAAGGCTTTCTGTGTGATGTTTGCATGTTCTCCCTGTGCCTGTGTGGGCACCCTCTGGCATCCGCACAGTCCAAAGACATGCGTGTTAGGTTAACTGGTGGTTCAAAACCTTCCCTCTCTCTCTGTATTGGCGATTCAGTACACTGATAGGAGTGAGCCCAATCTTTTGTTTTATGACAGCTGGGACAAGCTTTAATTGTATAAGTAGATGAAAATGGTTGAGAATGACTTTTCCATCTGAGTAATTTTTCTATTTTGACATATCAAGCATACTCATGTGGATTCTTTTGTTTTGCTTTTTGGGGAGTGGTTCCCCTTCATGCACTAATTGTAATTATCTTAGTCATGCTAACATTTAGCTAAAGACAAAGCACAGCGGAAACCGATGAAAATGTCTTAGTTTTGTTATTATTAAAGTCATACACATATCCTTCTTGCTTTGGAGGAAATACTTTGTCTTTTTTCTGTTTAAAACAAGTATTAAAAGTCATTAACCTTTTAAATTAGGGTCTTAATATGTCTTTCTGTTTGCGTAATACCAGTTTCAACTTTCCACATCAGACGTTGCACACTGGACCAAAACTCAGTTCCAGACTATCTTTGCTGTCACACATCATCCTGAAATCAACAGTGTTCATTGAATAGAAAATGTCTGTACAGATTTCATGGCAATCCATCCAGACATTTTGTTTTGATCTTAAACAAAGTGAACATAATTTTCTCCTGAGGATATATAAGGCATAAACTGAGTACAGATGGGGGAAACTCTGCATTTAGTTATTGAGAGATTGAGTGAATGTTTTCAAGGATTTCTTCGTCGAGTCTTGCATGGCAGACTCGCTTTAAGGTAAGGCAGAACGATACAGTCTATCCTCATCGTCTTATCCCGATATTTGCCTCTGAGCGCTAAACAACAAGGCATTTAAAAAAACAAAGTTGGATAAATATAAACTCACATCTAGTGCCAGATAAGAAGTTCAGGTATTACCAGTTGGTACAAAGATAATACTCTAACTCTAATTTATCCCCTAGTTGTCAAAGTGTTTCAGTCTGACAGGGCAGGCCGACCCCCACACTGACACTCCCAGCCCTTATAAGTACAACATCTGTCACCAGCAGTCATTTTAACATGAAACAGAAGGTAAACCCAGGTGTTGCTCAGTTTATCCAAGGTTTAGTTCTGAAAGAAGTACCTTTACTAAGGTGCTCAGTACCACCTGCCTACTCCTTAATAACTGATGCTGAGAAAAGGGTGAATCTGTTGCATTCACATAGGTTGTGTCCCCAGGATAGTCAGTGGTGTAAGTCGGTCAGACTGTAACAAGAAAGCCTCAAACTGAAAAAATGGCTAAACAGACTGTGTCAGGCTGATAGTTATCAGTTACACGGTGAGGAAGGGTAGGTGTCAGAAACACCTCAGGCCACGCTGCTCTGAGGTCTGAGCTCATAATTTAAACAAAACCTGTTGGACAGCCAGGTGCGTGACCTTTTCCTACCATGAGAAAATTATCAAGAGTGACCAAAGGCTGTTAAAAAATACAAGAGTTTGTTCGTTAATTGGAAAAGAGCTGATGAGGTAAACAAAAGAGCGTTTGTTCATGTGTTTTCACTCTTTGTGAATCTGTGTTTCTCTTCACTTCAGTGGGATATTTTCTAATAAACTCTTATTTACAAGAACATCTTGAGACACGCTCAAGATGCCTCCAGGTCAGGTTTATAACCTGAGTTTGACCTGAGATAACCTTCTGGTCCAGAGGTTACATTAGTCAGCTTAGAAATGACCTTCACAGATAAGGTATGTGAGTATGTGTGTGTTATTACTTTAACTGGGATGGAGGAGAATGAACCTTGAAATATGGGATTGTAAGTGTTTTCTTAATCTCCAACACAAAGGCAGATGCTATTAAAGGTTATTGAGACATAACACAAGTAGTTTTATGCTTTCTCAGCATCTTCTCAGACGGAGCACGTGAAGACAACATGGTGGAGTGTTTGCCAAGTCACCTGCTCGCTACTCCTGAACTAAGCTGTTGGTTCTGGGGGGATTTCAAATGAAACCACAATTAAATGAGGAAAACAAGAACAGTTAGAAGATGAAGAACACAGTTCAGCCGGGACTTTTTTAAGCCTATCCTTCATTTTCTGAAGAAATTTCCGTCCCTGAGAAGCACTTTACAGTCCGTGTGACTGATTAAATTAGCTCATCTTAAGCTTTTCCCTTAGTTTACATGATCTTTATCTAATATCCAACACTGGACTTGTTTTGTTATAAGTGCCATTTCCAGATTTGAGAATGAAGCTCAAACACAGATGGTGATGTCCTCATGTCTTTAAGCTAAAGTGAACAAAAAGCCGTTCAAGCGCTCAAAGAAAAATGTTCCAAAACACCTATAAACACACTGAGGTGAATTGTTGGCTAATGACTTAAAGGTCAAAAATTCATTTTTAAGCAGGACCGTGTTACTGAGCAAAAACTAACTTGTTTTCACAAGTTTTAAGAAGCCACGGGAAAGTATGTGGCCTCTCTTGACTAAGGTTCAGTCAGTCTTGGCTTAGCAGGTTAAAACAAACTATTTCTTTGCACTTCACTGAGTTCCTCAGAGGAGCTGTATGATGTCAGTAACCATAAAATGGACTGTTGGAGGCTTTTCTCATTCTGTAAAATAAAAAGAAGCTCACTTGAGCTTGTGCTGGTGATGAACATCGGCCACCCTGAGCTCTAAAAGCCCTGGACAGTTAAAGTCCTCCACATATGGTTCTGGTGCAGCTCCA
Source organism: Neolamprologus brichardi (assembly GCF_056152115.1). NCBI lineage: Eukaryota > Metazoa > Chordata > Actinopteri > Cichliformes > Cichlidae > Neolamprologus > Neolamprologus brichardi. Next base: position 8,599,547 of record NC_142109.1, on the reverse strand, counting down.
GGAGCTGCTGCAAGGATCAGTTCAGCACAGCTCACTTTAATTTGCCTCAGTCTGTTCCTCATTACCCAGCTGTATGGGCTAAAAAACCCCGTAAGCTGTGCTATGAGAGAACAGACAGATGCAGCAGGTATGGACTAACAAGTCTGGACATATAGGCCGACATCTTACCAATGTCTAGCAAATGTGCAGTGGGCTCGAGAAAGGTGATTCAGTTCAATAAGCCTTAGGTCTGCATAACACAGAGGAGTGAAATTATACCTCAAAAGGAGGCCAAAGAAAATGACTAGAAAACGTATTTATGGATAAGAGTTTTAGGAAGTTTTGAACCAAACAAGTGGCTGACGGTGCATTTTCTGGAAATGCATGAAAGCAGGATCGAGGATGGGCTAAAAAGGACACTCAAACTTGGCTCATGAGACTTGGAGGGCAGGCGGTGACAAGTGATGTGACAAGGTTAGAGGAGGAGAGATAAGGAGGGAGGATCCAATTCAACTTTTCATTTAATTTAATTGGGTAACTGAAGTTAGAGGATCAGTTATTAACACAAGATAAACTAACAAACAAGCGTGGATGCTTCAGCCTACCTGCTCCTGAGGTATGCAGCGAGGCGACGAGCAGCAACAGCAGCCACGTCAGGCGCACTTGGCTCCATCGATCCATCATGAACTTATTAATGAAACACTTCCGTCGCGGCTGCTCTTCGCTCCTCTGGACACGGCTCTGACTCTGCACCAGAGAGCTTCAGCAGTCTGGCAGCGCCCGTGCGTCTTAATGCGCAGCTGTAATTAAGAGCGCGCACGCATAAAAGCGGACTCAGCTGATTACAGGTGATACCCAGGAGCCCGCACACCGCTCTCTTTGCTCTTTGACTTCTGGGTGGACGGATGAAAACGGCAGACCGGTGATGAAGAGCCCCTTGATCTGGGGGAAGGTGTTTCTAACTTTACCCGCAGAGAACTTTCCTCACTTTCTCTCCCCTCCCTCCCCTCTCCTCCTCTGCAGGGCGACCCCTCCCTCCCTGCCTCCCCGGAGACTCCTTCTAGGCTCGTGGGGCTGTGCTCAAACCATAATTACTGCGCGTGTCACTCTTAGCATCAATACTGGATGAGTGATTTAGGGATTATGTGATGTCTCTGTGATTTGGCGCGCCTGTGTGCCCTGCGTGCACGAGCACAGATTGCAATACAGCGATGGCACGCACGAGCACATGCACACTTTTTTGTTATTAGACTTTAATATTAATAATAACCCACCAGGGGGGGAAACTGCTGTCTTTTACAAACACGAGTGTGCCACTTTGCACTGACTGCTCTCCCCCCCTCTGAAGGCACACATACACAGCATGCTAGGACAGGACAGCGGTGCTGCCCAACTAATAAAAATATGCCGCTGCAGATTCCAAATTCCAGTGCCTGTCTGTCTTTGCCCACCCCACGCTCTCTTCAGACGCACACCATAGCCTTCTCACATGTGCACGATAAAAGAAAAATAGGCTCCCTGATTTCTGCAGAAACTTATCAAAAGTTAAAGCAGCTCACTGGGAGTACAAGAAGTTTATGAAGGAAGAAGTCTAACAGACTGTGAACTGCTGTGAAATGCTTCATTTGCATTTGTTATGTCTAAAAGGTATTTTTCTTTCCCTTTTTTTGTGTATGTGCATGCAAATTTTTGACCAAATTTCAACGGATATTGTCATAAAAAGTGCACAAGGGTGATTTTCTACTATTATTAGTATTATTATTATTGTTATTATTGTTATTATTTATGGAGTGATCTGGCTGCAGGTTTTCCACAAATCTGGTATCCCATTACAGTTTTTGTGATTGGGCTTAAAATAAATTCAGTTTTATTCTATTTTATTTCTACAGAAACACTTTTGGCAACATACTGTAAGTTATCTCAGAGAATTACAAAGTATCAGAAGGAAAGAGCAATTATTTCCTTTGTAAGCACAATTTTCAGCGCGTTGCTTATGATCAGACTCTCATGTTTTCGGTAACATAGCCTACTAGAGGGAAATGATCTCATATTTAAAGGCACCTGTGATATTATTAGTCATAATTATTAGGAGCTATTCAAGTAACAGCACTGTTTTGGCAACAAGACTCAATTGGATTCTGGCACACGTGCATGCTGATTTTCTGGAGAAGAGAATAGATTCCAGGCATATTTCCCAAGTCCCTGTACCTCCTGCTTCAGGTAGGTTGTCTTAAATGTATGACTGGAAGCTACTGTCTTGTGTTGAAGTGCGTGTGTGTATATGTTTGTGCTCTAAAATAAAAAAGAATCCACACCATTGTGCTAATGGTCTTATTTCTTTGTCTTAGAACAAAAGCTAAAGTAAATTGATCAGACTTAATGCACATAATGAATCTGGAGTAGTCACAATGGATAACCCATCTCACCCCCACGACTCCTCACTACAGAGGGGGTTGAGCTCCGTCTCCTTCTTCAACCTCTCTGCCATGAAGAACGCATCAGGAAATCATTCCTACCATTCTCTAAAAAACACTCCGACTGCTCTCCTTTTTGTGACAGGTAAAGACACCTGTCAGGCTTCCACAGTTTCCACACACATTTACAAATTTTTGTATCAAACATTTTTGCTGTTCTTCTTAGATTAGTGGTGTACATTTATTAATGCCATTTACACTATTTGCTAGAATTCTCTTTACACTGAAAAAAAGGGATTGGCCAGCTCTTGGATTTACATAAGCATCTAGCGTGTATTTAACACAAGTGCCTCATGCTTTAAAGCTAAGTGTAACTATATAGTGTAGAAACTACATGATATGCAGAGAGGCTAGATTAAATTGTTCATATCATGTTCGAGTGAAGTAAGTCAATAACTTACGACACTGCGCGGGATTTCAGTCTCACGCGCTTTGGATCGTGGTTTCAGGAAGGCATCCATCTCAGTCAAGTCGAGCAGCCGCCTCTACTTTTTTTGGTATACTGAAAAAGGTAAATTGGGTGGTTGTTACATTAAAAAAGTCTGACCTGTAATTTGAACACAATAATTTCATGTTTCTATGAACGTAATTAAATCATGAAGGATCTGTGTAACATTCAACAACTTAATTTGTTCTTGTTGAGATGACCTGATACAATCTAGTAAGAGTGGTTAGTTGCTGAACTCATGAAATTCACAAGATCGCGCGAGATGTCAAACTGCAGGAAAATCACTGGAGTTATAAGAGGCACACACACCACGTGTATGCTATTGCTATTTATTGTCGTTTAACCTGTCAAGGACAAAAACGTACAAAAAAATTCTGCATCAAGCCTTGAAATCATAGCTTTCCTACTTTTGTTAAGTCTAGATTGGTGGCATGGTGGTTAGTGCTTCACAGTAAGAAGGTCCTGGGTTCAAATCCACAATCTGGCTAGTTTGCACGGGGTTCTCTCTGAGTATTCTGGTTTCTTCCCACAGTTAAAAGTCATGCAGTTGTTAGAGTCAGCTTAGGTTGATTAGTGATTCTAAATTACCTGTCAATGTAAGTGAAAATAGTTGTTTGCGATAGACTTGTGAGCTGTCCAGGGTGCACTCTGCCTTGTAACCTATCACTTCAGGGTTATTTCCCAACCCCCTGCAACCAGGATAAAGATAGGAGGAAGTTGTAGATCCATTCAATTTTTATGGTAACCAGACTCTAGACTTTGTTGAACATTATGTAATATGAAGACAACATGTCGTATTTAAGTGACCAAGTATGGGGGTAAAAGTTATTGAATAGTGTTGAAATAAAATGACAAAATTGTGAAGGATTAAAATATTCCAAGAGCTCAACTTACTTCATTTAAACATGTTTCAATCGCGTTCTATGAACACAAAATGCACATGTTTATTGAATATGAAAAAGTTGTGTTGATTTAACTCAGTTGTTTACGTTTCTGCCAAAGCAAAACATTTGTGTGCAACCAATGTCCACTATTGAATCAAGTAAATCCAACATGGCCTTTTTTTCAGTTTACTGTATATAACATTTTGCACTGCCTCACTTATAAGGCCTTCAGTATGGACAATTGGTACTTTTATCAAAGTTGTTTTTATTGTAGATTATATTATTTTTATCTTTTATGTTGCTAGAGCAACACTGCCCTTTATATTTTGATTACATTTCAGTAATTTAAGTTTATCTATTGAAAGTAATCATGTTGACCACTGGGAGTCGCCAAATTTCTTGGTGGAGATCTACACAAGCTGACATCTAAACTTAACACAAAAAGTACAAAAAATTGTGTTTGGTGGATTATTTCTTTGTTGTAACAATGCTTCTTAGCAACAAAAATTACACCATTGGAAAGTCTTTTTATTTCCCCTAAAATGGTGTCACATTTATTAGAAAAATGTATTTGTGGGTTGAGCAGCAAAGTTGAGTATCTGAGTTGCGCCCATGAAGAACTTGCCAAACTTCTCTGCCAGTACCAAAAAGCTTGTTCTGCTGTTGACTTTTGTTTGAACTTCTGGTACCCCAGGTGCTGACATTCAGGCTCCTGACCGGCAGCAGCAGAACCCTGCTACAGTTGGTGTCTGCTCCACGCAGGCACATGGCACAGACGCATTTGACTGATCTGGACATGGCTCATGCCACAGGGTAACCTGAAAATGATGTTCTGCAAAGCCAAGCTACAGCATTTTTTGAATCTCCAAACTGAAGGCCAGGCTTCATATAATGGATGTAAGACACACGCCACAAAGTGGGCGTGCCAAGCAGACCAATTCCTCAACTTGTCAGCACTTAGGAACTGAAGGCAGTCTTTTACAGATTTGCAGTGAAGGTTTCCAGGACAAAGAGAAAACCCGACAATCCTGGACAGACTGCACACAGCTAATCTCTGGTCTCATAGGGCTGTCAGGAGGCCTGCCATAACTGCCCTTCACTGTCAGGCCCGTTTACACTGGTGTCACCAACATGTGCACTGGAACCTGAAGCTGTGGAGGAACGTTATGTTCAGTGATGAGTCCAGATTCTGCTGGATCATGGGGTCAAAGTGTGGAGAAGACACAGAGAACACTATGCTGATTGCTGCACTGATAGAATAACAGCCTTTGGTGGAGGCAGTGTGACAGTGTGTGGCAGCATCTACCTCACTGGAAAAATAGGGCTCGTCTTTACTGGAAGCAATCTCAGTGCAGAGAAATATCAAGATGAGATGGCAACCAGTGGCAATCCCATATCTCCACAGTCTGAGACTCAACTCTGTCCTCTAAGATGACAAAAACCTGCCCACACACAGTGGGGTTTTTCAGAGACTACCTCCAGAATTTGGGATTGGAGAGGATGGAACGGAGCGACCTCAACCCCACTGAACACTTGTGGGATCACAACCTGTTTGTGCCAGAGTGACCAACACAACCGTACTGGGTGATGTGACAAATGCTGGTTGAAGAATGGGACAGTAGTGTGTGACCACGGTAGTTGCAATGATGAGGTGACAGGCTGCTGTGGTTGTGTATGGTTCTTCCGCATGCTACTGTCCTTTTTTTCAGTTTTAACAGTTATATTATACCTGCAAAGCTGTTGGATAATCCCAGTCTTCATGCATCGTGTGCTGTGTGGCCTGTCCATGTGACTCCCTTTCTGAGTTTATCCTCTTATAATGGCTTTCATCTGAAAGTATCACTCATCCTGCTGAGCTGCTTGTCTGCTATAGTATCAGTTTGAGCAGAGCCATGGAGAGACATGGGCAGAAAGTGGTGCTGATCACAGGCTGTTCCTCCGGCATTGGCCTGAGGATTGCTGTAATGCTGGCCGAGGATGAAAAGCAGCGCTATCACGGTGGGTACATGAGTGAGGAAGGTAGATGATACCTATATATTAGATTTTAACTGGTCTGGCATGTGAACAAGCTACAGTTGTGTTATAAGACATAGGGAAACAGACAAAGTTCAGTGAAATAATTAAAAACTAATATAATTTATCACAGGAGCTTTATCCTCTACTGTCTTTTTTTTAGTGTTGTTAAGTTGTAAAATGATCGTGTTTGTAATGCAACACTCTTAAAAAACAAATAAGTCTCTTACAAAGCTATTGGCTGAAATTTTTACTTTATGTAGAACCTGGAGGTCAAAGGTCAAAGGACCTCAAAGGTCTTTGCTTCAGAAATGCAAAAGCGGAGGTGCAAATACAAATGATTTGAGGAAATTTAAAGGAAATGGTTCATGTGCTCATCAACAGTATTCTGCCACATATATCATATATATTTCCTGAAGAGAACTGCTGTTATTTTCTCAGGTTATCGCCAAAAAACCTGTTAGCTCTACAAAACAGATCTCCAGTACTTGCACAGCTTGTTACAGACATGTGCGCCAGCATGAGAGGCAATTCTTTGCCAGTCTGCACTGAAATACAGCACGTCGAGTTTTGCCAGAGAAACTAAGACTCTGCGGCATCAGACCAGATCTAATCCAAATCAAGGCTGCGCGCACTCCTTCAAAGGCTGCCTCCTACGCCCTGTCTGTTACATCCAATACCAAACTGAAGGAACACACGGCCTGTGTTAAAAATCATTACATCACCCAGTCACAGCTAATTATATATGTATGTAATGCTGCCTTTCTACTGTTCCATTTCTCCTGCTAGTCATATTAAAGCCTCTCTGTGTCTTTTGATACTATTAAACAGTCATAAACAATGATATCATAACATGGGGAAAAATGCATACTTATACTCTGCTGCTGTAACAATGTTAATTTCTTAACTGTGGGACTATTAAAGGCTATCTTGTCTTATCTTATGTTAAATGGTAAATGAACTGGTTCGTATATAGCACTTTTCCAATTTGATCGAGCACTTAGAGTGCTTCATACAACATGTCACATTCACACAATCACACAATGATTAATGTTTTGGGAATATCAAAAGTAGACTTTGGCATCCAGACTAGAGCAGTAAGGGATCAAATCACCAACCTTCAGATTAGCATATGTCCTGCTCTACCTCTAGAACCATAGCCAAGAATTACTTGTTCAGAGGATGAAAAATGTAACCAGAAAGATTATGGACTTCGAAGCGGTCAGTGATTGTCAGTGGTGCTCAGGGTATTGCTCCAACATTAAGGCCAGAAACTGCATTGTGCAGTGAAAGGAAACACTCTCCTAGCTCGCTACATGATGCTGTGTAGCTGTCTGTGTTGCCAATTTAGACCTTAGTATCTTAAAACATCAGACAATAGGTAAAAACAGGAGGCCAGCCACAGTTAGTGTAATAATTGCTTTACTCAAGGATCTCACGGACGAGGCTGTGAAGGCTGACCGGGCTATTCTTAGAGCAGGCAGGTGATGTGTCATGGCAAGGCTAATCCCAGTCTGCATACTATGTATCATCACAGAAAGCTACTTAAGGTTTATCATTACTATGGTGGCTATCTATAGCATAGATTTCCCTTCTGCTATTTAGAACGTGACAACTAATAAATGAGTCGTGTTTGAGTCATGAAAAGTAGGCATGTGCGCACATGATGAAGGTCATGTGTGTGGACTTTATCCTGTATGTTTACCTATAGGATGTTATTCCACCTGACTCACAGCTGTTGATCGCATTGTGAACAGTAAGAGCTGTGAGAACTGTTTTATTGATAGCTTTATATATAGTATCTTGTGCTTTGCGGCCACTTTCCAGCCATCGCCACCTGCACTTCCCTCTCCTCCATGTCCGGCATCACTGAAACAGGGAAAATGCATTTTCTAAAGTGCTTTCAGCTTCCCTGCCAGCCATCCTGGCAGTGCCCCTCGAGCCCGCTGCACCAACCCTCCTCTCCAGCAGAGCACCACCCCTCTTCCACAGGCATGTATACAAGGACAGGCTCATTCAGATTGAAAATTCTCACGTAAAAGCTCAAAAATGTGTGTAAATCCTATGTTGATGCTGCACCAGAGCCTTTCGTTCTCTGAAATAACAAACACTGTTTTTGTGCTAATTCATACCTTGTCAGTTTGAATATAGCCGTAGACACTGAACTTAGTCTGACTCTGCAATGTTGTCTGCATATAAACATTTTACCTGCAGTTTCCTAATCATTTATTTACAGATGGAAGGTTGCATTGGTTCACGGTGCGTAAGATACGGGGCTGTTTTGGTCTGGTCGTTCAAAATCAGACACTGTCACCTGGGTAACGCAGCAAGGGCTGATCAAGCCCAGACTTGCATCCAAACAGAAGCTACCCATCAGCTTTTAACCCAAAGCCATCCAGTGGTTTTGTCCGTGGCTTCAATCTTGGATTTGGTCGATTAAGGCCTTTCCAGAGGAACAGTCCTGCAAAACCTCTCCAGCCAACATCTATGGGCTTATAAATCTTCCAGCTCCTGAGTTCCAGTGTGATCAGGTGTTTTGTCAGCTAAGACGATGATCATCTCTGATGGCTGGAGTGAAGTCGTGACATTATGTTGCAGAAACTTCAGTTGTTTGTCAAGGGCAACATGCAGTTGCCAATTCGAGTTTGTAGAGAGAAGCCCCGTCCTTGTTTTTGGCTTGAGGCAGGGTTTCTCTCCAGTTTTCACAGAGGAGGTCTTCTTTATAGCGTGATGGCTCTAGCTGGATGGGATGGCAGTGGCTAAACTCAGCAAACCAATGTTTTTGCCACTTCTCAGCACGACTGCATTTCCATGTCCTTGTGAAATCATCATTGGGAACTTGTTCCTGCTTTTGATATGACTGTGTAAACATTTATTGTTTCTTTTATTGTTGTAATTTTAATATGTGTGTCTGAAACAGATGACAGAAACAAATGAGACACTGAGTCTCAGTGGGATTACCTATAAATAATGGTTAAATAAAAATGTCGCGTTTCTGTGGCAATCTTGTTTTTGCAGAGCTGCTAGAGATGAAACAAATCACAGGATGAGGCTAAGATAACAAAATATGTGAACATTAATCCCAGCTTATTATTTTTTGTCTTTTTTCTCTTTTCTGTCACCATGTTGTCTGCAGTAATAGCTACGATGCGTGACCTGAAACGTAAAGATAATCTGGTGAAAGCTGCTGGGGATTTGTACGGCAAAACTCTTTTTGTGGCTGAACTGGACGTCTGCAGTGACGAGTCGATAAAACAGTGTATCGACAGCATCAAAGATCGACACATAGACATCCTCAGTGAGTACAACGAAAGCATCACTATACTTTAGAATGCTAAAATGTCCAAACCTGGTGTTGATCATACCCTTTTCTTCAATTCATCCTTTTTCTCCAAACCAGTAAGTAATGCAGGCATCGGCCTGGTGGGTCCAGTGGAGAGCATCCCTATGGACGAGATGAACAACGTCTTTGAGACCAACTTCTATGGATCAGTTCGCCTGATCAAGGAGGTGATGCCTGACATGAAGAATAGGAGAGCGGGACGCATCATAGTGATGAGCAGTGTGATGGGACTCCAAGGTGAGCAGACGTAGACGTATGAAGGCAGAGGAGGTGTGGCGGGGGAAGTAACACGTCTGTCAGCTTCAGTTTGACGGTTAGGCGGGTGGAAGGCAGGCTAATGGAAGTGCGGACATATGAAGAGACTAATGTGTATGACTTCAGAAACATGTGTGAACAGCCGATCTGTGAGGTTACATGTACGCTTTGTTTTTCACAGGGGTGGCGTTTAATGAGGTATACGCAGCTTCCAAGTTTGCTCTTGAGGGCTTCTGCGAGGGTCTGGCTGCGCAGCTTTTGAGTTTTAATGTCATGTGAGTACAACTGACTGTTAAAAAGACAAAAATCAGTGGCTGTGAATAAAAGATGAACAAACAAACTTTGAGGTTACCCATTAGTCACTGAATTTCCATTAGTTTGGGAAGCCTCAAGCTGAACGTTTTTTCACTGTCACACTGTTGACATTTTGAAGGCAAAGCATGGGGTGGAACTGATTTAGGAACATTACATTTTAATGTAGTAATCTGTCAAGGTAGGCCCGCCTGTAGAGAGTATAAAAGATGGATGTGACATTATCCAGGGATTTTGGACTCCACAAAATGCAGCAAAAAAATGTATACATATCTCCTAATCAGCGCCAAGTAATGGAGAGATTGCTGTCCAAAAACCCAAACTTCTTGGATGGCCTGTACCAAACAGTGAATCATAATATTACTCAGATTATCCATTAAATAAAGCTTCAAAAGGCTCCAACAGCACACACGGTGCAGAAGTTCGGTTTAATGCTCTGAAGTAGTGACCGTCTAGCAGGCTGTAAGTACCTGTGCTGGGATACCTGTCAATCAAAGAGGCCTTGCCCTAATTCCAGCATCAAGCAGGATAAGCTGCAAAAATAAATCCACAAATAACTGCTTCATGTTACTGTTTTGGTTGGTACACTACTACTTTGGTGCAAACTGAAATGTTCAACAAATATTCAACATTATCGTGACATTTTGTGCAAACATTTATGGTCCCAAGAGGATCTGTCTAATAACCTCGAGGCATTTTACAAAAAACAATAAATATTAATGTAATGGCTGAACTAGAGGAACATTTCAGGGATCAACAGGCATGTTAGATGACTTACTCTAAAAAAAACTTACATGGCAATCCACTGTCCAAAAATTTAGTTAGTTGAATTTCAATCTGAAAAAAGGGATTAAACAAAGAACCGATAAAACCAACAGAACAGCATAAAAATGTTTTGGTTTGGGGTTTTTTTCCCCCTCATTTTTCATTCAAAACAGTTTAACTATCCAGTTGTGTCAAACATCCGAGCAAACTTGTGTTTAAAACTGTTAAAGCTCATTTGAATCTATTTAACTAAGCCATGTGGTTTACTTCTTTGTTGTGTGTTTTTTCTCTCCGCAGATTATCAATGCTGGAGCCAGGCCCCGTGCACACAGAATTTGAAGTAAAGATGATTCAGGGCATGAAAGAGAAGGAGTGGCCTAGTGTTGATCCTGACACAGTGAATGACTTCAGGAATTTCTATCTCCCTGGTGCTGTGGATATCTTTGAGATACTGGGACAAACACCTGATCACATTGCCAAAGTAAGTTCAAAACTGTGTCATTATGACTCACTCAGTCTAATCCATCTGACTCCTTCTTGGATTAATCCTTTAAGTCTGACTGCAGATGGTGTCTTCCCATTTGTCTTATCTTTCTTTGTAGCGTACAATGAGCATGATCGAAGCCAGCAATCCATATTTCCACAATCTGACCAACCCGCTGTACTCACCCCTTTTAGCGCTGAAATATGGCGATGAAACTGGACGCCTGTCTCTCCAGGCCTTGTACTGCATGCTATTTACCCTGCGTCCTTTGATGAACGTCAGCATGCCCGTCCTGAAGTGCCTCACCTTTGGGTTCATGAGGAAATGGAGAATTTCACCAAACTAGGCTTGAACAATGTTTTGCGCAACCGTCTGAATAATAACTCAAACACTATGAGTGTCTTTTTTGCTTTTGCAAAAAATGCATTTTGCTAATATGAACAACTCAAAGTTGCAAATCAATCACAAATAAAGAAGACTATAAGAAATCTAATCTTACACTAACATTTTCAAAGAGTTTTTTTGTCACTTTTCACATTTCATGTTGTTGATATGCAGTCTGCATTGTAGTGAAGAGAAATACACTATACTCCCAAAAGTATTCACTTATCCTCCTTTGCATTCATATCACATTGAGTGACATCACATTCATAATCCATAGTGTTCAATATGATGCTAGTCCACTTTTTGAAGTTATAACAGCTTCAACTCTTCTGGGGAGGCTTTCCATGAGGTTTAGGAATGTGTTTCTGGGAATTTTGATCATTCTTCCTGAAGCACATTTCTAAGGTCAGACAATGATGTTGGATGAGGAGGCCAGTCAAGGTTTTCTACACCCAACTTCAATGTCTTAATGGACCTTTCTCAGTGATGTTAGAACAGTTCCCAAAATCAGCTGGAAGCATGAAATTATCCAAAATATCTTGGTATGCGGAAGCATTAAGAGTATATTTCTCTTAACTAAGGGTCCGAGCCAAACTCCTGAAAAAGAAAGCCACACCATAATCCTCCCTCCACCAAACTTTACACTTGGCACAGTGCAGTCAGACAAATACGGTCCAAACCCACATTTTCACCACTGCATCCAACGCTTTGCATTCTGCATTCTGTCAATGTAAAGCTTGGATGGAAACCCTTTCCATGAAGCTCTCTACATACTGCTCTTGAGCTGATCTGAAGGCCACATGAAGTTTGGAGGTCTGCAGAAAGTTGGCGACCTCCGGACACTATACTCCTCAGCATCCACTTTTACATGGCCTCCCACTTCGTGGCTGAGTTGGTCTGGTTCCCAATCACTTCCACTTTGTTATACTACCGCTAAGAGTTGGCTGTGGAATATTTAGTAGTGAGGAAATTTCACAACCTTATTTGTTGCACAGGTGGCATCATGTCACGGTACCACGCTCGAATTCACTGAGCTCCTGAGAGCGAGCCATTCTTTCACAAATGTTTGTAGAAACGGTCTGCATGCAGGAATTCAAGAATTTGGATCACTGAGTGAATACTTTTGACAATATAGTGTATCTATGTTCTCCTTTATAGGACGTTATGTTTCTGAATATAAAGAAACTGTAGCACAGTTCAGTTTAATTGATGCAGATTTTAAAGGATGTTATCCTATGCAGACTGCTAAACGAGCAGGATTCACACTTACAAGACAACATAGCATTGCTTTACTTCATTGTTTTATCCTCATCAGTCCAAGACACTCTAATTTGTTCAGAGAGAACTCCATCACGTCTGTAGCCTGATCTGTAGCCTCTGCATCATTGTTTGATTTCTTTTTCTCATCAGTATATTAAAGTAAACATCTTTGGGATTAAACATGTCTTTCAAAACTGTGCTAACTGCTTCTCGCAGTCTTCAGAAAACACGGCTCTGTACAAAACCCGTCTATCTTTCCACTAATAAAACTGTAATAGTAATCTATTTTAATAAAGGTTATGCAATAAAATCACCTCGTGTCACCTATTATCATTAAGGATTTTTAATTAATAAATAAATAAAATATTGATTAATTATTAATTAATTAAGTTATTTAAGTTAAGTTATTTAAGTCATTTAAGTTTTTGTTACATTATTTGCATTTTTAGCCCAGTTAAAATACTTTGGCCTCATTTTGATTTTTTTGTAGGCAGCTTGCTAGTTGGGTAATTTTTTTACTGCTAATAATGTTAGACTTTCAAAGAATTTCAGCAGGCTGAAAAAAATTTGTTTGGCAGCAATTTGATGCATTTTATTTTTACTGATATAAGCTAAACATGATTTTGTAAGGTTAACAGTTAGCACGGGCGCTGTGGTAGGCTTGTTGTGAGCTAGTTAGTGATGCTACACACTTGTGTTGCTCTCATTGTCAATATGTTTGACAATATTTTTGAGTCTCTACAGAGGCCCAGAGTTGCTGATAATATTAAAATTAAATCTGGAAATGTAATGTTGTCTTTTGAGATTTTAGCATAAGACTGACAATAATATCAAACTGAAGATTTAAACAGTTTTATATCCATTGCAGATTGAGAGCTCTGGAGCCTGAAAACTTTAAATAAAATGTTCGACTTATAAACACATCAGCAAAGGTTTCATAGAAGCACAATTTATTATTTTCATTTAACAGCAGGACCCAGAATCTGCTTTGTTATCAATAGCTATAAATACCCTGGAGGGGGGTAATGGGTGAGGGAGATCATCAGGACCAAGCTGGGCCTGGATTCCTGGGTCCAGAGGTTTAGAGCCGCTTTCTCCCCCTCTTTCTTCATCGCTATCCTGTGCCAGATGTTCTGTTGACCAAGTGAGGTAGAAATCATGTCAGAAACATCTTCACCAGCAGCCTCCTCAGAGGAAAATCGTCTTCAGGCGTCCACCATAGATCCCCCACTGATGTTAAACAAAAACAGCACTTTTTGAACACTGTAACAGCGACCTTTGCTTTGTGTAATGTTACAAGTACTTCACATGATCCTCAGATAATGCACAGAGACTCTGAACTTTTACATACTTATGTATGTACAGGACTATTCAGTCCTGTAGAAATTATATCTTTAAAATATTATTCTCTATGGCAAAATGCACTGTAAAAGAATTCCTGATTAAAGTTTTCAGATCAGCATTTAAATACAGAACTTTGACTTTACGCCAGGTTTTATTTAGTGCTGTCAAAAAACTTTATTTCTGCAGCTGACAATCAAAGCTGTCATCAAAATGTTGCACCCCAATTTTAATAGTAAAAAACAAACTTGTGAGAATGATTATCCTTTAAAGACAAATCAGCGTGATGAGGACTACTAATAATTTTAAAAGGAATCTTTGGGGATAACAGGCGGCGGGGTTTATGACCTGGGACTCTCCACCATCTGGTGTTAGAACTGAAGAAGCTTCTGGAGGTCAAACGTCTTCAAGAAACGTAAAGAAGTCCAGCCGCTTTTCTTTCCAAGCTCCTTAGTTTATGACCTACACTGCAACCAGACACGAGGGGGCGGCAGAGATGCTTTGGGTTCACTTACCTACCGCTGATCGACTCATCGGCGCTCTACTGCTCGTGCCTGGCGATGTGAGTCGCGGGAAATTAGAACTAAATCGATAGCTGCCAAATCGACCGTCAAAATAAACTTGTAGCCCGGTGTAGTCGCTGAAGAGCTCACCTTATGAAATAGTATGACCTACAGTAAAAGGCAAGTTGCAAGTTTAATAAAGTATCGGTGTTTATCAATAGCGGTGTAAGCTTCGGCTGTTGGCTGCTAACGTTTATGTTTCGTGTGGGTTTTTCAGTTAAAGAAAAATCACGTTATGGTGAAGTGAGCTAAAGTTTTAAGGGAATCTATATGGCAAAGGTTACGTCTGCCAGCTGTGCTAGCGCCATAGAAGCCGTGTCATGGCTACATTTAAGTCTTAGTCGTGTGTTGCTGTGACCAGAGAGCAGCATGGAGACCACTGTGGGAGATATTCTGCACTGTGAGGAGCAGCTGAGATCTACGCTGCATTCTGATGATAAGGAGAAGGTAACCTGCATTTGTCCTCACACCTGAGCCACATAAAATGCTGCCATGACCCCTGAGATTAATGTTGTTTTTTCTCAGCTTCGTAGGAAGTTGGCTGAATTACAAAGGGAATATCTCAGGACAGCCCAGAGACTGCAGGTGAGTGTCTTTAACTGTGCTATAAAAAGGAAAATGTAAAGAGCATTTTTGTCTCATATATATATATATATATATGCATACATCTGCAAACAGCGTGCCGAGCGCTTGGAGGCAGTACAGAGACATGTGAGGAGCAGGATCGCTGAACAAAACCACCTGGAGCAAAGAGACACGGAGGCTGCATCAAATCTCCGTCTCAATCCTTCTTCATTGATACTAAACAGCAGCAGCGACACAGCTCAGGGCTTAACTCGGAGTCAGAGACACACTGAAGGTAACACTTGATCATGGGACATTTGCTTTGTCATATGGATGAGACTACACTGTTATTACTGTCAGAGGCACAGCATGTTTGGCCTGTAATAAAAGCAGAAAGTGAAATTCACAAATCATCTGATTTTTTGCCAGGTCCAGCTGAATCTGACAACTCAAGGAGAAACCAGGTGATCAGGTTCTCACTTCCATCTGATGCTTGCCCGCAAACGCCAGATCTCAGCCATGCTGAACCTACAGATTATAGAACAGGTTCTTCCCTGCGCCTCAGGTCACGACGCAGCCGCCTACGCTGGGAAAGTAGGAGCACAGAGAACAATGAAAAGGGACAGGAGCAGGGTGAGGGGATGGAAAGTGCCAAAAGAGCAGGAGAGGAGGAGAAACTCACATCAGATGAAGCAGATGCTGTAAATGAAAGTGAAGAGCTTTTTTCTGGTACAGATTCTGAGTCTCCCTCTCTGCTGCTTACACACTGGAGCACACATGGATACACTGAATCAGGAGATATTCAGGGAAAAGAGATCCCTAGATCCCAAGAACAAAAGGAAAAAGATGCTGAGGAAAAATGTGAAGGGGAGAAAGAACCTGAGTCATTGTTGCTCACAACACAAACTGAAAACAGGGGGCAGGATGGCACACAAAATAAACCGAGAAAAGAAGGGGCGAGAGGAGAGGATGGTGGAAATAGTAGAGGACGGAATGAAGAGAACATTAGTAAAGACACTGAACAAAATGTAGGGGACAAAACAGAAAGTAAAAAAAGGCGTGATTATAGTGTGGAAGTAAAAGAGGAAAAGAATGAGTTGACTGGAGGTGGGAAAAGTGGGAGCCTTATGGACTCCTGTACATTAGTGGAGGGACTACTTTTCCCAGTGGAATACTACGTTCGAACCACAAGACGAATGACTTTTTCACAGAGCCAGCCTGACATGCAGGCTGTAATAGAGTCCCAGCTGAGCAGGGGACGACATCGCAGGAGCCGAGGTCGTGCCAAAGGACAGAACAGGAGCACACAGAGCAGCGACCTTTCACAGCCGCACACTCAGGCAGATTTCTTCTCTATAACAACTGCATCTGGGGACCCTAACAAACCATCACAGGCTGTTGCATCTGTGTGTGCATCTGCTGAACACAGCCAGAACTCTGGTGAG
The DNA here is from genome assembly GCF_056152115.1 of Neolamprologus brichardi. Lineage (NCBI taxonomy): Eukaryota > Metazoa > Chordata > Actinopteri > Cichliformes > Cichlidae > Neolamprologus > Neolamprologus brichardi. Next base: position 8,583,033 of record NC_142109.1, on the reverse strand, counting down.
ATTTCAGCTTGTCAGATGGACTCTAGTTTTTCGCCCACGTCTGCTCGTCCAGCACGAGGCCGGAAGAGGAAGAGAGGCACGGGGAGAGGGAGATCTCAGACCGGACGAGCCTCTTTTAGTTTGAACACACATCAGTCACCAAGTGAGCAAATCTCACATGATCCCCAACCTACAGACATTCCAGTCTCTTCCTGTCAGTCTCTCCAAGGAGCTGATGGACCAGAGCCCTGCCCAATCCCAGGAGAAACCGACCCAGCAACAGATGAACCACAGCACGTGCCCACACACATCACTGATCCTCCGCTTACTTCTGGAGATAATAGAGCTTCTTCCAGCTCTGCCTCTGGACATCCAGAGAAGGTCTATGAAATCTTTATGAAGAGGAACAACAAGGCTAACAGATCCCCACACATGAACCAAAGTAAGACTTGTATGAGTTTGAATCAAATAGAGCCCAGCATATATTTCGGGTAATATCAGCTATTTGCTGATAGATCTGTATCTGCATTTATAATGGCTGATAAATTAAAATTTTAAAAAAGACATGAAATAACTTGTTAGGAGGGCACTCTCCAAGGTCCCTGTTTCGAAAGCCACAAATACAACAACCAGCTAATCTGAGCAGAGTCAGCAGTAAATGAATAATCTCTGATTTGTTGTCCCAGTGAAACAAGTGAACTTTTTAACAGCATTATTACATTACCTCAGTAAGGACTCGTAAATAACCACATACAACAAACGTTAGAATAATCTGTTTTTTCATGTGTCTGAAAGAAAGAAATATTGGCTCATATATTGCATGTTTAAATGACAACTGTCTATCATTATTGGTCATATATTTGTTGGGCTCTGCTATCAGTCTTTGTCTATGTGTCTGTGCATCATTATAAAAATACCCTGAGACCTATGTTCACTCTATAAAGTGAATAGTGACAAAAGGGTGAGCGCAAGATCTATTTACACCCATTTCTAAAACAACCTTCCTCCTTAAGGTTATGTTCATGTTTATGTGCTTTATCTGACACATATTCCACGCGTTCAGATTATAAAAACATCACAGAAATCGGAGAGACTCATCTCAAAGACTTTTGGATTAATTTGACTGTTGTGGCCAAAGAGACAGCATTAAAAACATTATTTGCGTTGCACATTTTGATACAGCACAATGTTCGGATGCAGTTATGTAGTGGTATAAAGCAATGAGTGCCTCTGCAGTGTAGTGGTTAACACATTTGCCTTACATGCAAAACATCCTTGGTTTAAGACTGGGAGGAGATGGTTTAAAATCTGGGCCAAATCAAGCGTGCATCCATCTGCTGTGCAGTCCCTTGGGAAATAAGAGATCAGCAGAAAGTTCCTGATAATTCCCAAACATGTTGCTGAGACCCACTTGAATGCACAGTTTGCTGTGAGAGTTTGTGACAGCAATATATTATTGCTGCAATATACAGCCGCAATTTTTAATTTAGTGTGTCACACTTTGCATGCACTCTTTTAATTTTTTCCATAATAACCCTTCAAAAAGAACCTTCTGTCTTCAGCTTGAATCCTAACCCTCAGTGCACAGTTGCCATATGGTGGTGATTAAAGAGGTAGAAATGCCAAAGAAATGACGGCATTAGGTTAATTATAAGAATGGAAACTGGAAACTTTTGTTGTGTGAAGGAAACCACAGCCAATGCAGAGAGCTGCACTTCTTCTTTTGATACAAGAAGAAGTGCATCTAAGATGACACAGAGGCTATTTTGTGAAGAGATGAATGTAGATGTGCACTGAAAGTTTGGCTTGGTGTCTGGTGTCAGTTTAACTGTTTTAAAGTTCCCTGAACAGACCTGCTGACATGATGACTGACAGGTTGTTCCTTCAGTCAGGTCATCACCCAGTATATACATAACAAGTTCTATATACAGTGACGAGCATGTTTTTGCCTGAAGCTTTTATTTTCCACTTCGTGTTCTTCAGGTACATCGAGCTGGCGTTCTCTGCTCTTGCCCTCCTTGTCACCGGCTCAAACGTCTCTGCTTCGTCTTCCCTCTCTGTTGTCTGGCCCGCTGATGAACTTGGACACCCACCAAGATTTTCATCTCCCAGATGACCAGTTTGCTTCCCTGAAGCTCCTCAAGCTTCGCCAAGTCACTGGAGAATCTGCAGTTGAACCTTTCTCATCCCCATCTTACAACACACGCAGCAGCTGGCGCCGCTTTGACTTTCGATGCACCGGCGCTGATGCAACGACGTCTCTTCCTCTCCCGCTAAGCCTCACACCCACAATTGCAAGCTCACCAGGTCATAATGCAGAACAGCTGGCTGCTGCCCAGTCCATAAACATCTGGAGTCTATCAGAAGAACACAGGCTTACAGATAAAGTGATGAAGCACTCCTTCACTGAAGAGCTGCAGACTGAAAACAGCTTGGCAGAGACTCACTCTACCCCAACAGAGCCAGTGGGGCAAAAGTGTGCTAATGTCTGTGTGGATGCAGAGCAGGAAACTGTGTTTGTGAACTCTCATATTGAACTTCAGACTCTCATGAACTCTGCAGACAGACCGGTCTGCACAGAGAATGATGATGTCATCAATCACCCAGAAAAACTTAAAGTAAAACATCCTGAACCCGAAAAACAAACATATTATGGTGTGGTCCATGCTTCAGAGGATCTGACGTGTATAAATCACAGTGAAGAAGATAAAGTTACCACTGAGCTGGTTTCCTTTGAGTCACCTGTAGAGGAAGTCTCCTCCAGCAGCTGCGCTGATATACAAGCATGTAATGAAACAAACCCTCCAGGAGAACCTCTGAAGTCTCCAAACAGACTCCCTGAAAATCAGACCAAATCTTCACACGGTGTCATCTCTCAGCTCATGTTGAGTTCCCCTCTGGCTTCAGCACCCTCCCTCTTTATAACCCCACACCTGCCTTCATCCACCCTAAGTACCAGCCCAAAACTACCCTCCCTAGGTCTCACCCCCCACCCTGTCACCTGCAGCCTCCGTCTGACCTCCTCCCCCTCTGCCCCTTGTCTCAACCTGGCTCCACCACACAGCCCTTCCAGACAGGTTCTCTCTCCTCCACCCCTGTCTCCCTGTCCCTCCATCACTTACCTCCCTCCTAGCCCCTCTGCTCTCTCTCCATCTGGAGAGATCCACCGTTTATCTAAGCCACCAGTTAGGGCCAATCAGCATCACACAGTTGAACTCACTACTTCCCTGAGTCCCTCCGGTCATCAGCTGGACCTGAGAACAGAGGAAACGAAAGAAGAACTTGTAATTAGACACATGCACACATTGAGGGTAAAAACTGTTTTATCTGTTGCTGTATAGTTAAAGATTATTATTTAGATTAAATATAATTTAAGGGTGTGTGCATCTATAGCATCTAAAGCATCCATAACATTGTTCTTGAGTGAGTTACAGTTTTTTGTGTGTGTTCAGGCTGCAGCAGGAGGCATTCTGGTAGATGCTTGCTGTTTTCCTGGATCCTCAGACACTTTGTGTGTAGCAGCAGCAGGAAAGTGGGCAGTGTGCCTTTGGAGTCAAGCTTCAGCATCTGAATGGAAATTAATACACACCTGGACCTTTAGTGAGGTGAGTTTCTCATGGGCCTGCATATCAGAATGACTCTGTGGAGGTTTGAACATTAGCTAGAACTACTTTTTCTTTTTTACTGTTCCACTGATTAACAGCTGGTTTCAGTAATCTGCCAGGAGCCCTAGCTATACAATAAATACATAATTAAAGAGCGTAAAGAATCCACGTATTAGAATAAGTTTCATCTTTGTTGTAGCCCAGTGTTATTGCACAAACAATATAAATGATACATAAATTTGATTAGTAAACTGCAGTTTGAATGTTTGGGAGATGCATAAAATCACATGGCAGTAATTGGTGTTTATTTGCAGCCAGTGATCAGTGTGTTTCATGTCCCGGATGCTGCTGGGCTGATCTGTGTGACTCTGGGTCAGCTGGAAATCAGAGAAGTGAGGTGAATACTAAACCGTGAATGATTATCTCTACCATGTCTGTCATGTAAAAACTAAGTACACCCCTCCTGCTTCCATAGGTATTAAGAGGGTAAGGACCAGCCAGGTGCTACTGATTAAATGCACTTGATTAACTGATCATCGACAAGTGTTAGCACCTCAATACAAGTAGACGTTTTTGGTTGTTATTCAGAGAAACTAAAAGAAAAAGCCAAGAGCTGCATCTCAAATTCTACAGGCCTCGATTAAAATGTTGAAGTTCATGACATTACAATTAGAAAAATACAGAAAATGTGTGGTTTGTTTGGAAGGTTTGCCAATAGAAAGCCTCTCAACAAAAGTGTAGATGTTTGGCAACAATGCACAGCAACATATTTGGAGAAAACCAAACACAGCACATCAGCACAAACAGCTCATACCAGCTGTAAAGCACGGGTGATGATTCTGACTTGCTTTGCAGTCACAGGACCAGGGCACCTTGCAGTCGTTGAGTTGATTAAAGTATTTAAGAATCAAATGTGAGGGAATCTGTCTGACACCTAAAGCGTGTCCCAAATCGGTTCATACAGCAGGACAATGATTCCAAGTCGAGCAGCAAATCTATAACACAATATCTGAAAAAGAAAAGAATTCAGGTGCAATGATGCCGTCAAAGTCCAGACCTCAGCTTCAACCAAATGCTGGGGCAGGACCTTAAGAGAGCTGTGCTTGCAGACCTAAATGAACTGAAGCAACACTGTAAAAAAGAGTGGACCAAAATTCCTCCACAACGATGTGAGAGACTGACAAAGTCATACAGGAAACCATTATTTCAAGTTATCCCTGCTAAAGGCGGTTCTACAAGCTGCTGAATCACGGGGTGTGCTTTTGTTTCGCCTGTGCAAACGAGCAGTTTTCATTAAGTTCAGTATAGTTCGTAAAATATTTGTATGTTGTCTGTGTGCACAGAGTGCTGTCATGCTCCAGCCTCATGCAAATATTGCTCTGTGAGGGGATTCTTCAGGCAGTGATTGGTGTGTCCCGGTCCAGAGTGGTGACCACGTCCCACTCAGCCACAGGTTCCACTCTGCAGGTGTTTACGCTGTCAGACTACAGGTAACACATCACAGTTTTCCTTTCCGCTGTCGCCTCTCATTGTGTCAAAGTCACAAACTACATCTGCATTTGGGGTCAGAGGCTTACATAGAGTTGTCACGATTCGTGTCTCACTTCTCTTTTTTTCTCTCAGCTCACCAAGCTCTCAGACTCTGGTATCTCCAGGCGTTTGCGTGGGAGCGCTTGCACCAGTTGACGGACTTCCTGATGCTCTCATTGGTACAGATGAGGGCGGACACCTTTATGTCTGGTAAACATAAATGTGATGATAAAAAGTCTAATTTAAAGATCAAGACTGCTGAATTCTGTTTCGGGTTTCTCTTTGGCTGCTCTCGTGTTCGTTTGGTTCTGATGTTGTTAGAATCAGTTATTCAAACAGAGCTAATGACATCAGTAGGCTTGTGCTCCATCGGGACCACCTGACCAGTCAGTGCATCAACTGACAACAGATGGGACAAGAGGAAGTTTAAAGACTCATCTGTTTGTTTCTGCTGCCCCCTACAGACAGAAAAAACAGCTTAAATAACACAAAACAAAACGTAATCCTGTCGTTTTGTTTTTGATAGAAAGAAATGTGATTTCATCAGCAGCTTCATCTTTACCTCGAAGCTGCTCCAGTTACAGTTAAGTTGTTTCTGTTTGTTGTAGGAATCTAAAGACTGGACAGCTGCTGTGCAGAGTCCTCTTTGGAGAGGGTTTTTCTCACACAGCCTGCCTCAGAGGATATTCCTCCTGTGTAAGTAAAAGCAGTAAAAACAAAAAAAACTGTCATTCTTTACGTGATATAAGTCCTTTGCGTGTTTGTGCACAGGGAGTGTTGTTTGTCCTGCTGCAGCATCAGTTTCTAAGCTCTTTAGAAGACGAAGAGAAAGAAGGAAAAATAAAAGATCCTAAGACTGCCTTTTTCTCCTTGGTCGCCATTAACCCTCTAAGTGGAAAATCCATCCCCGCTACTCAGCTGTACCCACCGGAAACCTGGGCTGGCAGGTGAGATGAGGAATGGAAGACGAGGTTTGTGTTTCTGCGTCACTTTTCAAACACACTGGCATATTTACATCTGTCACTTTGCTCTACAGGCTGTGTGAAGCCGACGTCAGTGGCTCCGGCGTGGTGGGCCTGAGTCAGAACGGCTGCGCCTGTGTGTGGGAGCTCGGGCACCCGGGGGCTTCGAGGATGATGTGGGCTCCGGAGAGTGAAGGCTGGCAGCTGGCTCGATGGGGGGGATTAAACACGCTGGTGACTGGACATCACAACGGAGACGTGACTTTATACTGCTACAGTCAGAACTCGCGCTGCTGCTAAAAACGGACTTTTAGATGACTTTTTAATCAAATATAAACATCTTTGTTTCAGTCTGCGTTGACATAAAGACATTGGGGTGTTTCAGCGTCATGGTGGGGCACGGACACTTTCCCTTCATTTAGCTGATTTGGTTACTGCTGTAAACTGTAGTGCATTTCAGGAATTTACCTTCAGCTTGAGTACATTTAACATAAAAATCCAAAAACATGAGCTTTCATATACTGTAAACTGAGCATGTACCATAAACCAGTGGCTGCTGTACAAGCTTTCTAACACGTCACACCCTAGAGCTCCTTTTAGGTCACTGTAACGTCAGACTGGAAATGTGTGTTTTATTACTGCAACTTGTTTATGTATGTTTATGTTGTATTTGTTATATAGAAAAGAAATCTTACTAAAGTTGGTTTTAAGATTTACATTAAACATTTGTGAATTCTTTATTTTCTGTACATGTTATCTACTTTAAGCCACAACTGTGGCTCAAAACAACAGACCATATTTTTAAAAAGTCATAATTCTGTCCTGATATTTAATCGTAATTCTTGTCAGAATTGGTGGTGAATTTAAACAAGTTGATCGGGCATGAACCCGGCTTTTAAATGTTTGTAAGGGGGTTTGGGAACAAGATTTTAGAGGTTTGATGTTAGCTTGCTTTATCCAATCCAAAACCAGTTTTGATGTGTCCTTTTAAATAATTATTAAAACATTGAACATTTTTTAATTTGAGGTGAAACTTAAGAATTTTAAGGCATTCTTCCATCTTCATAATTTCATCCACTTTCTTCAACGCACCAGTAGCACCGGCAGCAAAATAGTCCCAGAGCATGATGCCCCCACTGTGCTTGTCAGTCAGTACAGTGTTCTGTAGTTTTACTCCCCCAAACTCCTACTCTTGTCACTGTGACCAAATAGTTCAATCTTTATCTTGTCTGACCATAAAACACGTGGGCTGTCCGTGAGTTCATTGGACTTTGCCATTGTTCTGACATCCGGTGTCAATCCATTGAGTCTATGTATGTGTACATGTGACCCTGTGTGGATTTAAAAAAATCCAAAATAAACTCAAGCTTGTGCACTCTTACATTTTAAAAAGTCATAACAGATGTATGTTATGAAATGAAAGTTAGAGAAATCATTAAAAGCCCAAAATAACCATATTATATTATTTACCAGCTACAGGACAGTTAAAAAATAATGCAATACATCCGGTTGGGGGGGCTTCGTTTCAAATTCTTACCCCAAAATAGACACTTTCCGGACACTTTAGCCCCTCCCCCTTCACCTTCAGGGCTGCTTTAATTAATCGTAGCAAAGATTCCGAAAGGTGCAGGAAACGTTCCTTGGAAATTGTGGCCCATGTTGCCATGATAGCATCACACAGATAGTGTAGATTTGTCCATGATGTGAATTTCACCACATCCCAAAAGTGCTCTATTTATAGACTGTGGAAATGAGTACAGTGAACTCATTGTCATCTTCAAAAAAGCAGCCTGAGACGATTTGAACTTTGTGACATGGTGCATTATCCCATGGAAGCAGCCATCAGGAGATGAGTACACTGTACTCATAAATGGATGAACATGCACAGCAACAATTCGCCTTCTAAATGTTGCAGCAGAAATTGAGACTCATCAGCCATGAAACATTTTTCCCATCTGTTGTCCAAATTGATTGGTTCTTAGCTGACAGCAGTGGCACATGTGGTGTAGTCTTCTGCTGCTGCAGTCCAAGATTCAATGTGTTGTGCTTTCAGAGATGCTCCTCTGCATATTTTGTTTGCAACACCTTAGCGATGACTGTGTGGGAAAATCCCAGCAGATCAGCAGTTTCTGAAATACCCCGAGCTGTCTGTCTGTCACCAACAACCATGGAACATTCAAAGTCACTTAAATTACCTTTCTTCCCTATGCTGATGCTCAGGTTTATGCCTAAATGAAGAGATCTGCTGCTGGTGATAGGCTGAATAGATGTTTGCATTACCAAGAAGTTAAACAGATGTACCTAACAAAGTGGGAGGTGATTGTTTATTTCCCTTTATGTAATAATGCCACCACAATGTTTCTCCTTATAAATATTATTTAACTGTCTCTGTAGTTACTATTCAATAGTTCTCCCCTAATAAAATATTCACAGTTTTTCATTTCTCCTGTAGATTGTTTTCCATTTCTCATTTCATCATTAATAGTTTACTGGACCATGGTCACATTTATTTCTTTAAGCAAATATTTATGAGCCACAGTCATAAAAATAGGTGAGTTTCCAGTCAGGTCGTTGGTGACCAGCAGGCAACAGTGGGGTTCACAGTTATTAATGAGTTCGATCCTACCACATGGCCATTAATTGGTCATAAATTGCCCATAGGTGTGAATCTGAGTGTGAGTGTTAGATGCACTTGTTCAGGCAGTAGCCCTGTGACCCTGATAAGCAGAAGAGAATATATATATATATATATATTTATTACAGTACTTTTGTTCCATACACCGCCAAGGTATGTTGAAGCAATCAAGATGTGACTGAAGTTACTGATGTTTAGGAATTACTGACAATATTTTCAGATGCTCCATTTCCACAGACAGTAATAATTGCACAATTAAAGAATAAGCATTATCGAGGTCATATGGGGTAGGATGCACTGGCCAGCTAAGCAACACCAAAGGCCTGAAAGACCACAGGAGACAAGTGAAGTGGATGATCCCATGATCCTTTTTATGGTTCAAACCAGGGGTCTCAAACAGGGGCCAGAATCGGCCCAGTGCAGACTCCAATCCACTGGATGGCTTTGGACAATGTGAAGGGCAACAGAAATTTTGGACTTTTAATTGCACTTCCATAGGTTTTATAGCTTTTTCCACTGATCAAGATTTCCCCCATGGCCATTCATACCAAACCACAGTAATTAAGTTCCAGATTTCTGTAATTTTACACATTTACTTCAAACAGTTTAAGTCTCATCCTGACAGATTTATTTCAAATACTGCAGCAGCACTTCATTATAATGTAGAAAAAGACAACCTGTTAAAATAATACTTCAGCATTAAGGCATCTCTAGGATGAATGTGTAGTTAAAGTGCAGTACATTGACAGAAAGGATAGTTTCACTGGTCTGATGCAGATGAGATCAAAATAGGTTCTACATCAATGATTTAAAGTCAAAAAATGAAATTCAAGAGTGTTTAAGTGTGTAATATCAGAGGACACCTGCATTTATATTAAAGGGGGAAAAAGAGAAAGTAGCTTACCTCAACATGTGACCTGAGAAGGGGTGAATCCTGTGCTGGGTGTATGAAAACAGGATATCTGTCCACAATTTCAGTCATACCATGAGTAGAAGTTCAACCAGTTCTCAGCTGGTGTGGTATTTATTTGTTTTTTCCCCCCAGTTAACATCCCTGACTTGTAATACTAATCTTTGTTGCTGACAAATATCCAGATTGTACACTGCCCCCCCAAAAAACAACTTACATTAACATCAAAATTCAACTGAAGACATGAAGTAAGTGCCTTGTACAAGAGAATCTTTATTTAAACACAGGTAAAATTAATCCATCTTTACAACATGTCTTCATATTCAGCAGTATGTACATGTTTGTACAACTTGTTGAAAATGCCATCTAAAAATAGAATTATAAAAAGTAAAACTAACAGAGAAAGAATGTACATGATGCAGACGTATTAACATGGTCCATTTCTCTACACAACACAGAAAAAACAAACTAGAGAAGCAGACCAGAGAAGCTTTCGTCCACCCACACAGCCGGCCCGAGTCTCAACCTCCCACCTCACAGTCTGTCCACTCAGTTTAGAGTTTGAAAAGCAGGACTTTATGTACAAACATAAGATGCAGAGGAAACCTCGGAGGACCGTTCCAACTTTAAGTTCAATGTAAACCAAGGGAACATTCACGTTTTCCCGTCTAGACTCATTTGAACACACACCGTCTGTGCTGCGGTGTCAGCGGGAACGCAAGCTTCATCGAGAAAGTCACAAGAACAAGAGGTGAATGAGAGTTTCTATAAACAGCAAGAAAATTTTTTAAAAAGAGAAAACAGCGGCTGAAAGACGGGAATTTTCCATGTACAACATATATAAGATGAATTGTCACGGTAGGTGTGAAAGTGTTGGCAATAAAAAAGGATTACAACATGACCCATAAAACAGATGAAGACTTAAAGTTCGAGCCCGTCCTGAACTCACGGAGAAGCAGCCGGTGATTAAAGACACTTGGGGACTAATGTGCGGCGGGAGTGGGCTTGCTGTCCAACAGTTTCTCCACCATGAGCTTGGCGTAACGAATGCGGCTCGCCAGCTCCTTACTGCAACCGAACTCCTCCAGAAGAGACAGCTTGTAGGTGCGGAAGTCTCGTTTCTCATCTATGTAGGTCACTGCAGCCATCAGTGGACACAAGATCAGCTTGGTGTGGTCCTGCCAGAGACAAAGTAACAAAAGCATGAATAAAGGATCTGTATATGGCATCACGAGACAGGTAAAACAGTTAAGGACCATAGGGAGGTGGTGTGGCGTCCTACCTGGAAGAAATTGATTTGAACCGTGCCGTTAGTGAGGTGCAGCACAATGGCGCTTTTGGTTCTGAACCAGAGGGAAAGGTACGGCAGTCGTGCCAGCTCATCTCCTTCCCGACGTGCTATGTTTGCGCCAGCCTTCAGCAGGTGCTCGCTCATGTAATTGCGGAAGTATTTCAGCAATGTTATCTACAAAGAGGAGAGAAACACTGAGTTGAGTATGAAAACGAGGGCGCGAGACCATTTAAAACCTCGTTTCACACACAAAACAAAAGGTCTAACTTCTTACCTTCTTGTTGAGAGTGGAAGGGAAAGAGCGCACGCTCATGTAGGATTCAGTTGCCGTCTTGTCGATGTACTGCAGGCTGTCTCCGTCAGCGTACATGATCAGACGGGTGTAGTCGTTAAACAGAACGCCAACGCTGTTGTCACACAGCTGATATCCTGAAATGAAGATGAGAAACTCTTGTTTGAAATATTCATAACCACAAAATCTACTTAGCACAACGCTCAATACTTAAAATAACCAAATAACCTGCATTTAGACCAAAGTGTTAACCTACTTGTTAGTTAAGCAACACCTCAGTCAAAGGCCAATTCCTTACAACAACACTTGCTCTGTGGTTTCTTTTGAACTAGCAAACACGTCGTCTGTGCTCAGAATTACAGTGAGTGTAATTCCTGCATTGGTTTGTTTGCAATAGATATTAACCGATGCATAAAGAGTATAAAAACTGGGACATAGATTCTGGGTTTGAAAAGTGAAGTTTAACCACAAGTCCCTTAAACATGTCTTCTATTTAATGGCCACCAGAGGGCGAAAGCCCAAGGTTGCAAAAAGAAATCCAGTCCCATGGCAGTCAAATAAATCCATGTGAAAACCTGCAGCTTTGGCATCACACTAGCTCCATCCGTCTTATACCATCTATGAACTCATAACTTTGTAAATCTGATCACTTTTGACTCCAAAATAAAGGAAAAATAAAATAGTGATGGCAATATCCATATATACACTCGCCCCAGCCCACCGATGGAGGTCAATGACTACCAATTTTCACAGTGAAACTATAAATTCTCTTTAGAGTTCAATATTACACTATTAGTATTAGACTGACTTCATAAATGAGCCAATATCACAGTTGTGTTTCCTTTGTTTTGGGGTTTGTTTTGAACTAGGTGTTCAAGTGCAGCCAACTAGATGGATGGATGTGGACTCTAAGTGTAATACTTACCCAGTCCATATTTATCAGAGTAGTCGACCCATTTGCTGATCCAGAAGATGGGGATGCATGCAGGATCCTCTGCCTCCTCTGTTTATTAAAAGAATTGACATCTCTGTGTGAAGCACGTAGATTATCCAGCTTAATGAAACATGCAGCACAGTCATAAAAAGCCAGCACTCACCTTGGCGGACGACTGCCTTCTCAGAAGGCTTGGCAGCAATGATGCTGTTGAGCTGCTGCAGCATGTCTTTGAGGTGGTTCTCCGACGGGTCAACCTCCCTGCACACAGATTACACCAGTCAAAACATCCAAATACATAAATGTGCCACAAAAAGCAAACCTGTACTTTATAAATATTTCCATTATTTCAAGTTCAGTGGGACAAACATCTCACCGTGGTGCAGGCTCGTCCTTCATCTCCACCTTCTCTGTCCCTACTGGAAACACAAACCCGTATCATTAACATTCCTGCAAACACTAAAATAATTCATCTCCAATATTTCAGCCTTGCTTTAAACGTCTGAAGAGTTGGGGCTTCTTTCAACTCTCTTCCTGCTGGGAGGATTACCTTTGTTATTTATAGCCGTCAACGGGCGTCTCTGGCTGAGCTCGGTGGCTGTGGAAGGGGCAATAGAGAATCGCGGGGGCACTGTGAGACAAGTGGTGGGCAGGCGCAAGGGAATGTAGCCGGATGTGAAGAACTCGTCCGCTTGCAGCTCAGCAATGGTGGGTCTCTGGGTGGGATCGGCATGCAGCATCCTTTTGATGAGGGTGGTCGCTGCTGGGTTGATGTGCTGCACGAAGACAATTGCATTTAAGTTGATACGACTTAAACAAAAAAGCATCTTTGTATACAATTTTTGTTCTTTAAAAAAAAAAAAAGAGCATCGTGTTAAACCGCCTCACCCAGGGGATGGTGTAGTTGTTTTTCTTGATGCGGTTGTAGGTCTCCTTCAGACAGGAGGTCTCAAATGGAGGCTTACCCACCAACAAAGTGTACCTAAGAATTCAGACAAGGAGGAGGTAAAGGTGACTGCAGATTTGTTTTTTAAACAACTTTTAACTTTCTAATACATCATTAGAAGTATGTCTTGGGAAAAAAAATATAAAACCATTAGGACTCATAAGGCTGCATTTTGTAAAAAGACAAAAAGCCCTAATTAAACACAAGCAGATGTGCAAAGCTTGGCATTGGCATCAGAATGGACACTACAAGGTGTGAATGACTCAGTGGCCGTAACACCTCCGTTTCCAGGTATGCTTGTGTATTCAGACTTACAATATACACCCAAGTGACCAAACATCCACTTCATAGCTGTGGCCTTTCTTGCAGAGCACTTCAGGAGCTATGTAGTTAGGTGTTCCACACAAGGTCTTCTTCCGCTCACCATCAAACTCAATCTTTGTGGCAAGGCCAAAATCCCCTGTTTTAAAAGAAAAAGGGGGGACATAACTGTAAAGAGGCACACTTGTGTGCAAAAGTTCATTCTTGAATTGTGAGAAATTACTGACTCAAGGACCTGGGTGTGCCTCATCCTTTTCTACTAAAGCCAGCAGTTTGAAGTTGCTGATATACCCAGTTGACATTTATAGTCCCTGCCATCATGCTGAGTTGAGCAAATTACCTATCTTGACATCCATGTCGTCGTTGAGGAAGATGTTGCCCAGTTTCAGGTCTCTGTGGATCACTTTGTTGTTGTGCAGGTACTGGACACCCTTGAGCAGCTGAGTCATGTAGTATCGGGCCTCGGGCTCTGTGACAGCCTTACGACGCTTGTGCAGCTCCAGCAGGGACTGAATTGGAGAAGAAAATGATTTTAAACTGGGGCACTGAGACAGTAAAGCAGCAACAAAAATCAAGTATATCGGATGGTTACCATGTAGTGTAGAAAGAAAGGATTTTAAAAAGTACTAATGCCATCAAAATACTGAGTTTAGGAATAGTGGCTCATTTGAATTATGTTCAGAGCTCCTGTGGTTTTAAAGAGGCCAAGCTTCCTGCACTGTGACGGGAAGGCCATGGGAAGAGACCGCCAGGGTAACCGTTGGCCGTCCTCAGTTAACAGAAAGGACACTTTCTCTGCACTCACCCTTCTCCGGCAGATTTCCAGGACGACAAACACAAAATCATCGTCCTCGAAGAACCCGTGGAAGCCCACGACGTTGGGGTGGTTGAGGCTTTGGTGAATGGAGATTTCCGAAGTCATCTTCTCCCTCTGGTGCTGCTTCAGGATCAGCGATTTGGGCACGATCTTTCCGGCGAAAACCTGCTTTGTCTCCACGTCTGTGATTTCGTAGCATTTTGCAAAACCACCTTTTCCGAGGAATCTCCCCCTGGTGTATCGTCTCATGGTGCGTGGGTCGACCAGAACATCTGGGATTTCTTTCAGAGTGGCCGATTTTGGGTCGACGTGCGGCATCGGGTTCGCCGGCTTTGCAACACCAGCGCTCATTTTGGATTAAAGTGCTCTTAGCCGGGAGTAAAAAGAAACGTTTTAAAGCCCCTTCGCAATAGAGTTATTAATGATAAACCCCAAGGAAGAGAGTATTGTTAACCCTACCTTAACCGACGTTAGTTTGGCCTTGGAAGCTAGCGTGCTCCCTGCACTTCTGAATTTAAATCAAAACTAGCTATAATACGCTTTAGACGCGGTTGCTACTTAAACATTTCATTGACAATTAAAACGCGGTGCAACTAGACTATAATTATTTTTTTAAAACGAAAATATTGAATAAAGTAATCGCCAGAGTTGTCCGTCGATGGCTGCAGCGTTAACCCGTCCTGCCTTTTGACAACAGTTTCTGCTACAAGTTTAAAATGCTGCCTCGGTCGTTACGGTGCTCTCTGATTGGTCCGCTCGATTTGAATTCTAAGGTATTGCAGCAAAGCATCGTGGGAGATTCAGGCAAAAATAGCCAATCACTAAACGAGTATGTCACATTCCGCAGTGTTATTGGCTGAATCCCTGTTGTTGGTTTCTCATCGTTTTCTCTAAGCGAGTACTGATGGGAAATGTAGTCGGGGTGGGCTTTAATCGTGACATACATCCGTTTTTGTTTCTTTCCTCTTCTTTTTTTTTTACCCAAGTAGATGACGTGAATTTAATGGTCATTTGATTTTTTTCTTTTTCTTCTTCTTTTTTAACTAAAAGTCCGGAATAAATAGTCGTCATCGTGGATTGTTGTAACCGATTTAGTTTAGTCGAGGCAGCAGTCTATAGGCTAATTTATACGAGACTACTAATTTGTAAATTTACTTCACTGCAATGACCTTTGCTTATTTATACGCTGACCTCACTAGTTTTCGATAAGAATTGTTTCGTTATTACTCGTGTAATACTACTTTTCGTAATTATTAGTCGTGAGGTTGTCCAGTTTAATTAACTCTAAAGCATAACCAGCTACAACATGTAGACTGTACATTCATGTAAAACACACAACCTATTGTTATTACTGTTTTTAGCCAGTAGGGGGCACTGTCACTCATATAACTTCCCGAATGCAATATAAAGCTATAACTTCATACGGTCCCAATATTAAAATATGTTGATATCACTACCATAACAGATTGCTGTTGTTGAAGGCTGTAGTTATACAGTGGACCAAAGGACTGAATTTCTTTGAATGGATTGTTCAAAAAGTGTCACCATATTTCCATTAAAACCTTTTCTGGATCAAGTATGATCGAGTGTTAGTCAGTGCAATGTCTGCGTTTCATTAGTTTCATTAAAAACGTTTGTGTACATTCAGGATATATTATAGTTCCATTATTCAATTATCAATTATTGATGGGATTGTCATTGCAACACCAACTAGACTTAACTTCAGGCGGAGCATTCATGAAAAAGGTTATGTAAATAATTTTTCACTCGAAGTGTAACTATTAAAAGAAGAATTATTAAGAATTGCGTGGAGTGGAAACAAAATTTGTGGCAAACATGGTTCACCTTGAAAGTCATGATAAACCAACCACCCAGGCCTTTGCTTCACCCCAGTCTTGACTCCATGGCTACAGCCTTGCTCTGCGTCATTGCCTTTAATGCCTTTTACTTCTAGCCTGCTGCTTCTACAATTGCCATTAATGCTAGTTCTGGTAAATAACAATTATTATCACACACAATAAAAAAATAAAAATAAGAAAAACTGTATGTTGGCTTTACAAAAACTTAATTGCTACGAAAGCTGATAAACTTTATATAGTGCTGTAATATTCTCTGAACCCTCCACCCCTGAGGTGCACTGGTGGATCATTTATGCTGTGTGCGTGCGTGTGTGTGTGTGTGTGTGTGTGTGTGTGTGTGTGTGTGTGTGTGTGCGTGTGTGTGTGGTTACTGTAAATCTATGCTAAGCTGTCATGAGTGTTCATCTCGGGCCTGATGAAACATTTCTGTTGTGATGGAAATAGTCTCTTCTAGCATCACAGCCTCCGTCCATAGTGCACTCAGTTGTTTCTCAAGAATGAAAATAATAGGATTCATCTTCATCCAAGGCAAACACACATGGCATGTTTCAGAGATTTCTCTTAATCACATCATTGTCACCCATCTGTTTATATGTATTTTGAATCATTGTGCTTTTATTTATTCTGTATTTTTATCATCTTGTTTTATAAGATGTGTATATTGGTTTTCTTTTTTATTGATCTGTTCCTTATCTAAATGACTGAGGATCCTGTCCAAGAGCACAAGTGTTCTTTTATTCTTGCCACGTGCAGCTGACAAATAAAGTAATTCAAACTTTAATTTTCATGTTGTTCACTCTTCTTGGTAAAAGATAACCAAAAGCTTTTAATCCAACGGTGTAACATTTTTGATGTGTAATGATGCAGATTCATCTTTGTCAGGAGCCTCTGTTCTTTAGCCCTTGTGTGCTGCATGAGCCTCTGCTCCTCATTCATATTAATGCTTTTGTGGCAGACACGATTAATATCTGCTTAGCAACAGATTATACAACTGACATGGCGATAAAGAGAGGAAAATAAGAGGAGAACAAGTGGATGAAGAGAGGACAGATGATGAGACCAGCGTGTTTGCTTAGCTCCTTTGTTCTACTTCATGTAAGTGTCTGTGTGTCTAAAACGTCACGACACAGCTTCAAGCAAAGAAAGGAGCTATTTTTATGATGCACCATCTCATGCTAAGCCGAAAATGGCGCTTGTTGTTCATTATTACTAGAAAAAATATGCTCATCGGCTTTGTACATCAATTTAATAACTCAGAGGAACAATTTTAAGATGTAAATCTTGGAAAGCTTGGAATGCTGGGAAGTTAGGAATAAATGGAAGAGACTCCCATCAGAAATATTTTCTCAGAGGATAAATTTGAATAGTCACAGTAATTTGTAACTGATTTTCAGTGTCCATTTTCTCTTAAAAAAGTAGATCAAACCATATCACAGCATCGACAGACTGTGGATCCAATTGCCAATTGCCATTCTGGGCACGACCTCAGGGGCCCATGTATATTTGGGGGCCCATCCAAGAGAAGATGAAATGAAAATAATAATAATAATAATAATAATAATAATAATAATAATAATAATAATAATAATAATAATAATAATAATAATAATAAGACCAGAACTGTATCATCTCAAACTTTACTCCTATTTTAACAAAACTTAGTTTTATGTTTCGTTTTTTTATCATAACTGGTAAAATCCAGTAGTTTTATTTGTATTTGACCTGCCTTTTTCTCCCCTACACTGATAAAACTAATGGTATCTCCCAAGGTCAGCTACCTATCTAACAGTACTTCCACAATATCCCAAAATATAGTATTTGAAAACATTGTTAACTTTAAAATTGTTGAGACGTTCAGTGCATCGACCAGCAAGTTAATCCGAAGGTTAGCAGCTCACAGTAACAGTGGATTTACGACCTTGACTGGATTTTAATTAGGGAGCCAGGCTGCCTTCACAAGATCATTTATCCATTAATTTATTCATTCACTTATTTATTGACAAAAAAAAGTGGGGACCTCACAAAAGTGCTTTTTCTCATAAAAGCTCTCTGGGCTCTACTCTACTGTTTCAACACTCATCCGGGACTGTAGCAGTCTACTGGCAAGAGAGGTGCTGAAAGGAGGAAAAAGAGGAGACCAGACAAAGGGAATGAGAGGAGAAAAAGAACAGGTGTGTGTGCTTTAATGGTTACTTTAACCATCACATTATGAGATTTCTGATTATTGAAGAAAGAAAAAAGCTCTAGGGCCCATCAGACACTTGTTCACAGGGGTGTTTAACTCTATCCACGCATGGACAGACTCGTTTCAGAGGTGCCAAGACCAGTGGAAGGTTTACAAATGAAGCACCGGACACATTTTACAACAAAGTTATTTTACTGATACCATATAAAAATGTACACACAAAACAGGACTCAAATAAAGTGCATCATCCCGTTTGCTCCCCTTAAACTATGAGCATTACAGGCCCCGCTGGCTTTCAGACACGTTAAAGTGACCCGAGGAGCCGTCACCCGTGAACAGGTGTGAAACTGCAACACGCTCCAACACGTTCTCACTCCCAAAGTGTAACATTTTGGAGTGAGAACGGGCTCGAAACTGAGCAGGCGCAGTCCAGCTGCAGCTGTTTCTACGACAGAACACAGCTGTTGTGCTTCTTCAGCGAGGGTCTCTTCCTAGCTCGGGGACTAGGTACGGCGTCTCTGCGTGTCCACGCCGCGGGGCTCAGTCGTGGCGGCAGGTTCACCTGTTGCAGCAGCGAGCTGAACACCCCGACCGCGTTTCTGCCCGTGCTCGCGGACGCCTCCACGAAGTCTGCGCCCCACTCAGCCTCCACCGTGGCCATGGCGTCACAGGCAACCGGAGCTCGATCTTCGCTCTCGGTCAGATCCGCTTTGCTGCGGACCACGGTGATGGGCACGCTCCTGCCGCCGCCGCGCAGCTCCAGAATCTCGGCGCGCAGTCGACGCACCTCCTCGAAGGAGTCGGGCTCGTCTGCCGCGTACACCAGGGCGAAGGCGTCGCTGTGTCGGATGCAGAGCTCCCGCATAGCCGGGAACGAGTAGCTGCCGCTCGTGTCCAGTATCTCCAGCCGCATCTTCTCCTCAGAGCCCGCGGTGTCATACTCGAGCACGTGAAGCTCCTCGACAGTGCGCGTGTACTTGTGCTCGAATCCGTCGTGGAGGAATCGGTGGATGAGCGCGGTCTTGCCAACCCCCGCTGCTCCCAGGAATACAAGCCGGACCGTGTTGGGACGCCCTGACGGAGACATCCCGACGATCCCGGTGCACGTGCAGCTTTATGCAGCTTCATGCGGCCAGACTATTTATAGGCTGCTCCACCGATACGACCCCACCCGGTCGTTCTCCGCTCAAAGTCGCTCAAGTTCAGACTCTGAAAGCCACGGAGCACACCCGATTTGGCAGCATGGAAACATAAATGATTTATGGATTTAATGTCTTTTCAGCGCTTATGTCAACATGTGTGAAAGAGTCGAACACGTGCGTTTGTTTGCAGCGTTTGTGAGTCATGGAACTCAATGCCAGTGTATTTCACAGGAACCCGGATATCATAAATCATTTCCACAACACAGTTCACAACAGTGTGCATACAATAACAAGCTTCTGTCGAAGCTTTGTAGTTAATTTGCAACCCATGGTTAGCCTTTTTACATCCCACCATTGCGTTTGCTTATTTACTGCAATGATCCTAATCCCCCCCCCCCCTTTTTTTTTTTAAATTTTTTATTAATGGAACAATGGGGATGCTATACCTTTCTGGATCCTCATCGTAAATGTAATTCTTGCAACACTCTACTTCCCACCAGCAGAAATACAGCTCTGGGGGTGAGCAAGAACCCCCACCTGCTGATCAAACCCTGTGTTTGCAAAGGGTGGCCAATCAGAAGAAAGCTGGCTAAAAAAAAAGCTAGGAGGGAGCTGCAACTTGTTACTTGACAGAGGATGAATTAAGGGACTGCTACAAGGCCCAGTATAAAATAAATCATGATTCTGAACTGCGAAGAAGTTATTTTGATTTTCCTATCTAAAAGAAGCATGTAAGTCCCATTTCAGGTTCAGTGGTCAAACTTGAGACTTAACCACAGTGAGTCTGTCACCAGTAAATCTTCCCCTTCCCAACTAAATGTGTGCACCGTCTTCCGCTCGGTGATTACACCTTTGCTTTTGAATTATTGGCTCATTTCTCTCATTCCTTTGACTCAACATTTCCACCCACACCTGAATTTGTTATTGTGGCCACAACCTGAAGTCTGGTGGTAATAAAAAAAAAAAAAACAGTCATACATGCAAACAAGGTCCTGTCACGTGCAGTTATGTTTACACCATGTGTGGAAGGTTTCTTTTTAATGACAGTCCTGCTACAAAGACCCATTGTTTGATGCAAATACACATGCTCTATAATCTGATGATTAAAGCACACTACCTGTAATTAAAAGCGCTGCTGGCCTTCCAAAAGAAATCTGGAAAGCATCAGGCTGCCCAGTGGTAACTGGCTGTGCGGACCTACCAGCACCACCCTGAAGAAGCTGTCAGTGGTGTGATGATGCGAACACATTGACCTCACAGCAGGTGGCTGGCATGAGTAGAATTTATGTGATGCAAGTAATGGGGTTTAGAAAACTGTACTCGCTAAATTCTTTCTTATGAAGCGTGTAATTACTGTCACAAAGTCATGGGCACAACATTGCTGAACATTGCTGAACATTGGGGGGGTCAAGATCTCTGTCTAAATAAATAAAAAAAATCTGGGTAAATTCCCAGATGATTAAACATGCAACTATTCTGCTGGTAATAACGGAAATGAGTAAAGAAAATCAACAGCCTATTTATGCAAGATAATTCATAATTTTATTGGGGGGGTTATATTGGCTGGGTCTGATTATTGGGGGGTCATAACCCCCCTAACCCCCCCCCTGGAAATTACGCCCCTGCACGAAGTACAGAACTAAATTCTCCGCCTGTGTCTCGCTGACCAACTCTGTCTGGCTGGACGTGGCTATCACTTGGTAAATAGGTACTGCGATAGCTTGTCATTGTGCGCGTGTATTTGGGTGAATGCATTTGCTTCTCTTATCTGTACCCTTGAAGAAGTGTATGCAGTAATATAAAGGAGCAAATAAGATGGGAACAAACTGTAAAAACAGAACAAGGCAACCTTGAAACTGACCTGAGGCCTGCTGGAACTCTCGTACAAGTGGTTGCAGCTTTAAAGGGGGTTCTAAGTGCTTTGGGTCATTCCCGAATCTGGGTAAATCCATATGGTAGCTGCAAGGTGTGAAACACGAATCAATACAACAATTTAGAACAACAAAAAAAAAAGTAGTGTGAAATTTCTTTTACACACTCAGCTTTTGTGCATGAAAACATTTTCAGATTGAAAGATGGCTTCACTGAAACATATTCCAGAAAGCTGGAAGCATGTATTACCCTTCTGTCTATCCATTTTCTTCTGCTTATTTAAGTCAGGGTTGTGGGAAGGAGGAGGAGCTGGAGCCTATCCCAGCTGCCGTGGGCTGAGACACTGAACAGGTCACCAATCTGTCATAGGGCTAAGACATAGAAACACACAACCATTCACACCTATGGGAAATTTTAAATCACCAATTAACATAATTCCTCACAGAAAGGCTGCGGCCAGGTGATGGATTTGAACCCAGGACCTTTGGATTGTGAGACAATGCACCAGAATACTGCTCCACATACTCACCTAAAATATAAATATAAATATAAATGTTGCCAGGGCAACATTTGCCTTAATGCACAGTTATAATAATTATTTATCTTAATTAACAATATTAATTAAGGTTATAGTTTAAGCTAGGAATAACAGAAGTGCCCATATACTTTGGTAATAAAGTGAAAATCAGTTTTAAAGCATTTTTAAATGATGTACACTAGATGGCAGCAGTAGACACATTAAAAAAGCATTGAGACAGTTGGAGTTGCAATTAAAAACTGGGAAGTTGCTGCTGTTGCAAGTATGTGATCTGTGCAGAAGTGACAGCAAAGAGTCATCGATATGTTACACAGGAATCACGGGTATAAATAATGAAATCGGCAACGACTTCATATCTTACAGTAGCTGACCCTTAAACAAAGTCTGTCCTGTCTCAGTCAGAGAGGCACATTAAAAGAAAACGTTTTCATGCAGTTTAGATGAATCTGAAGTGTGTCAACTGTGGGCTTCGCCAAAACACTGGCATCTGCTGCAGTCCTCTGATATATGTGTACATGTTTAGACATCCTTGTGAGGACAGAAAATTGCTGTGCTACTGTACTTGTGGGGACCAACAGTCACCTCTTCCCACGAGTTTGAAGGCATGTCTGAGGCTCAAAATGTGGTTTTAGTGTCAGGGTTACAATTAGGTTATAGTTCGATTTAGGCTAAGGGTTAGGGTTAGGCATTCATTTTTGATGGTTAGGGTAAGAGGCTGGGGAAGGCATTATGTCACTTAGATGCCCTCACTAAGACATGAAAATGAGTGAGTGTGTATTTTATTATGGTTATGTTTTTTTACTTCAAGATTCATAAAAGATTTAGTGTCCTTTTATGAGTTTGCATAAAGGGACACTGCTGCGAGATATAGTGTATGAGAACACTGTCATTGTGAGTGTGGTACATTCTAGTATTAGCATGTTACTCAAGAGTTCTCCCACTGGTATGACTATAGACACATTACATAATTTATCCTAAAAAAAGAATATATATATATATATCTATAATAAAATGAAAAACAACTGTTCTTACAGTTTTCTCAGGATGGTAAAACACTGTCCTATTTCACTTTGAAGAGTTTCTTTATCACGTTTATTGCCCAGGAGAAATCTGTCCTATAACTGAAGGACAAAGAAAACCTCATTCCTGCTTTGTCTTCACGTCTGTTCATTGCTTTGTCCCTCCGCTCCAGTGCCATGTGAGCTTTTTTCTGGCAGGAGGATTTGGCTCAAACCCGACATGTGCTTTCTCTTAAAGACTTTGTGCACACAGACTGAAAAAGGCATGGGAGGTTATCATATTACCGTGAGCACAGTGGACGCTCCAATCCATTTAATAAGCACTCAGGCTTTTAATTTCCACAGTCCTCATGTAAGTGTGTCAGAAACTGTGTTTGTAGTTACACACGGTGGTTCTGTTATTACAAGGTTTGCTGGGATTATTCAGCAATGTGTGTTCCATCTTTCAACAGTCATCTTCCTAAAGCCTCGTTCCTGCATTACTTGTTGCCATGGCAACACGCAGAGACCCTGCAGTGAAAGATGAAAGATGATCGTTCGTCTGCTTTTGCGTGTTTTCAAACATGCGAGGTAAGTTTTGCACCCATTATAGCGTTCGAGAGTTGAGATTTGGTCTGCAGAAGAGAGAAAGTGGAGTAGGTTACCTCCTTCTTGAGCTCGGCTGCCTTTCTCCTCTACCGTTTTGGCTCAGTGCAATCTCAGGGGGACGTGATGCAGGCTCTTTCTTCCTTCTCCCACACACAACAGCATTTGCTAAATAGCCTCATCAGAACAAGATGGTTGGAGGAAAAAAAATCTATGAAAAGAATAATAATGTAGGTCCACCGTCTTTTCTGTTTAGGTGTAACATGAAGAAACATGTGACCCAAATGCTGAGCTCAGTTGTTGCACAGATAGATCAACTGAGCCCTGTTATTGATCCATATGCACAATTTAATAATAATAAAAACAGCATTATTAAGTATTATCAGGTTTATCTTTTTCACTATGTGCATTTTGTTCAATCTCTCGACTCGAGCTGTTCAGTTTTAAAGTTACATCTATCAAGCGGATTCCTGTAAAGGGACAGGATGACTTCTTGCTCCCAGAGTAGCTATCTTATCTAATCATGTGATCTGCTCTCACTTCTGTTTTCGGACTTGTTTTTATGGGATCAATTCAGTTATATTACGGGCAAGATTAGACCAGAGGCTGGGAACTTGTGAGGCTGTACTTTGAGCATGCTCAAAATGAAATTGTAAGCCCACTACCATTTTGCAGCAGCAGAGCCAAGGAGTGGCCATATACACCTTATAGAATGTCTAGTCACTGCACACAATCATCATGATTGGAATATGACTGAAATGATCCTTTAAAAAAGCAGAACAAGGAAGTGAGTGCGCTTTTGCAGCTCACATGATTAGGCAAGACAGCTGCTCTGAGAGCAAGAAATCGCAGGTGCAACCTTAATACTGAATAACTTACAAGTTATTGTAAGCACATTGTAAGAACTTTGGATTGAAAGGTCGTCAGGCAGTGAGGAAGCGTGTGGTTTCACACATCACATCCAGTTTAAATAACTCTGAAAAGTCATTTCTGCCCAAGGCTTCATAAGGAGATACCACTAACCCTTTCATCAAGGTTCACCACTTATAACTTTTATACTGTCCATGTTTCTACAGTTATCGTTCCCATCAATCCTCTTCCGCTTATCCTTATCAGGGTCACGAGGGGGCCGGAGCCTATCCCAGCTACCATAGAAAAAAAAATGTAATACTACAACCAACAATTTAAACTGCCATTAAAGAATTTAGTGTTGCATTGAAAAAGTTATTATAGGAGTTCTCATGGTGTAGTCCTGCCCAAACATGCAAGGGATAAAGATATTTTGGCCTACATCAGTTTGCCCCACATAAAATAAATGAATGTCATATCGGTTTCTGTAACACTCTAATTGGCTGTAGATGGAAGCAGATGAACATGTAGATGGAAGTTGGTGTGAATCTTTAGAAATAATCCCTCAAATCCACAAATGCCCTCTCTTTGTGGAGCTGACCCTTTCAAGTAAAATCAAGCGAGAGAAAAACAAGACGATCCGCTGTTGAGAAGGTAAACTTTATTGGACTTTTCACTTGATTGAAATGTACGAGCATGAAAGGGAAAAGACAGAATACTCTATGAAAGGCACAGCCAGAGAGATGACTCCACCATTGTGTTTACACACCAGCAGCAGCAGCAGCAGCACAAAATCCAAGGCGGACACTTCATCACCACAAACATGTGCTTTTAACGTAGTTCAAAAAGGACGCTGTAATATTGTGCTCATTTTTGGGCGCTGTGTTAGAACAGCTGGAATTAATGCATCTTTATTTATATGCATTTGTGTGCGTTTGAGTGCGTTGTGTGTCATTATTGTGCTAAGGCGACTCCTTCACTCGGTGAGTGAGTTTCGAAGCTCCTTTCAAACTGTTTTTATTTTATTCACCCGGAGTGTACAGGCAAAAAAAAAGACACATCTGCCAGCCCCTGGCTCTGTGTTTCTCATGGTTACTATGGTTTCAATAATTGAGTGAGAAAAAAAAGAGCAGTATTTACAGCAGACGCGTGTAAATCAGTAACATTCCTCCATCTGATGAGCATTATGCGTTACACTTTGAACGAGAATAGGAGATGTAAGCAGCGTATAGAGGCAGCGGGACAATTAGCAGGAGAAGGTTTGAAGGTTAGATACTGCGAGTTATGGGTTATAGTATTCAACACGTTCATTTACACCAGTAGTTACCACAGACAGGCACAACTTATAACAATAACTGTCCTGACGGTTATCAGGTACGGCATGTGTAAAGTTTAAGTGGGAGTGAAAGAAATACTGTGCAATCACACTACAATGCATTCAGTTAACAGCAAGTCGTTGTAAATCCAAGCCTCCAGTACAAAGACCAGTAAGATGAGATCATTACTGAGCAATTTTTAAAAAACAACAAAAACAAAACACCTTTAGCACTTTGGTTCCTCTCGTCAGCGTCATTTTTCCGCCACCCATCCAAACAAATTCAGAAATGCACACACGCACGAAAGAAAGAACTGCTACCTACACTAACTACCTCTAGTTTGAAGCATAGTGGAGAAGTCCAGCTGTGCTTTCTCAATATTCCCAGAGGGTGGCGCTCTCCAGGGAGTCTGCACTCGCCTTGAGCCCTCCAGCGTGATCCCCTTTGAGATACTTCCCCCTCAGAGTACGAATGGCCATCTTGTTGAGGTCACAGAACTCGAGCAGGAACTGGACAGGCGATGAGTCGCCGCACACAATGGCTGTGCCATCTCCAAAACACCAGTGCTTCCCCTGGGAGTCTGGACAAACAACACACTTAATGAGGCTCAGCAGACACACAGTACACATATATAAGTATATCAATTTGTCAATTCATTTTAGGAATTCAAGGAAAAGATATTTGACATAATTTTATGTAAATGTTTAAAATACTTTGGGATCAGAATTTGCTGGCCAACAATACAATACTAGATGAAAAATAATGCATCATACTGGCTCCCTGTCAAGCCTGAGTATGATGGTTCAAATGGGAGATGGCCCCGGGTGAGTGATCCATACAGCTATAATGGCTTTCCCATTAGATGCTTAAATATTGACTTTCCCTTAAGCAGGGTGGGGTTGAAGAGGGTTGGGTTGTGGAGAACACTATTTTAAACACCATGGCAAACATCACCACATTCATTAGAAAATCAAATCAAAGCCACGAGACAAGAAAATAGAAGCATTGTTCATTGAACGATCTGAATCTGATACAGGCTCTGTTGCTACAGAGGTTTCAGTCAGCTTCTTTGTCTCATTCTAGCACAACTGCTGTGTTGTGTAGATAGCTTCAGTTATATTAAGTATATCTTTGACAAAATACTAAATATAACTGCACATTTCTTGTTATCCACATTATTCAAATGCATTAACTAGTCTCACATAAGTCACGTTCTGTGACTTCTAGTAAGAAAAAAACAGTATGACCTGCCAAAACAACACATTGCATCTAAGTGACACACAATTTTACTGTTTTAGTCAAACAGTCACCCACCTTTGAAGGAGTAAGCACCATTGTGGAACTCCAGCTGAAAAACATCGTAGGATGCTCGGTTGGAGTCTAGGGTTGCCGTTCCAGCTTTTCGAGCCCCGATGAACCCGTGCTCCCCGCGGAGGACGATGATTGGACGGTTGATGAGCTTCATCAGGAACTGTTCGGCCTCGCCTGAAGTGAAAAAAGATTAAGGTTGGACCAAACTACTCTGGGGCTCGTTTCATAAAAGCACCTTACGCGGGTACATGGGGGCATTAGAGGACGTGGCATAGGTAACTCGAACATCTGCGGAGGCACCATCAATGCTGAACCATAACATCTTTTTTCACACATATTACATTTAATATGTTGATATGATGTGCATCAAAGCTTTTATTTGGGAATGTAAGGAGCATGGCTGACCTGCGCTGTCAATGGTAGCAGCCAGCTGCCCGTTCTTCTTAGCAGTCACATACTTGCCGTTGGCTGCACGGATACACACACGGCCGTCACGCCACTCCAATTCAAAGTAACTATTGGCAGACCTGAAACACACCCACACAATAAACAAGCCAGTTATTCCACTGAATGTTGGTTATGCATGAAATAAAATGGGTGTTAACCAACATTCAACATTATATGATGTGTGCGTATGTGTGTTGTTACTTGGTGGAGGCAGTGCACTGCAGTCCTCCGGTAGCTGTGAGTGTCCAGTATTTTCCAGCAGCGGTCCTGAAAGCACACTTCCTGTCCTCACGGCTCATCTCCAGCTGAAAGACTTCCTGGTCCCCTTCCTCGTCCTGATTGGCTGACAAATCCATGCCTAGAAAAGTGGGGCAGACTGCTGTCAGCTTTCATTCTTCTCTCTGGATGTCGGAAACTTTCAAACCCTTAAATTTATGAACTTTCTCCCGAGAGACTCTTAAAGCCAGAGGATATCTCAAACTCACAAAGATCTGGGCCTTACTGCACCCATTCAGCGGATTCACCAGTCCTGAATGGGACTAGATAAAAGAAGAAGAAGTAGATGTGGTCATGTGAGCAGAGTAACGATAAAGTAGAAAGTTTTTCCTCATCATTAAATGTTTCATTGATCAGTTAGAATTCTAATGTGTGGAGAACATCTCTGCTTATGATCCATTTGTCAGCCTGCTGACTCAAAACACGTACACTCCAACTATATGCTAAAGATTCGAAACTCAAAAGCAAACCATTCAAATCAAGTGCTGTGTAAAAACAAATGTGTGTGTTACATAGCCATATGTTAACACGCCTTTGGGAAAACACTGCTGATCCAGTCAGCTGTTCCATGCAGAATCGTCTGCTGCTGATCAGGGGGATGACCACTGAGTTGGAGCCATGTTTGAGGTCAAATGACAAGTGCCACTTAAATGTTCCCCACTTTAAGCTGTAATTCATTTCACTTCATCTGCAAGGGGAAATAGCTACTTAAGTTCATCCCCTTTTCTTTGTTTTTTGCTGGACAACTATATTGTTTTAAAAAAGGCAGCCATCTGCAAATATAGGCTCTGAGACTAAAACCAAAACAACGAGCTAAATTGTAGAGCTGAAAAATAATTGTGAGTTCATCAAAACAAGAAAGAGTTCACCCATAAGTCAAATCATGAATTAAATACATGTGCTGTAATGATATTTGTCTAAGCTTTTTTGGTGTGAGTTGCCAGTTTTGCAGATATAAGTGGTTTTCCTACAATATAATGGAACTAAATGGCACATAAAATTGCCAAAAATACATTTTAAAAATTCAACTGCAATGTATTTTACATAAATCATGACATGGTTGCTCAGAACAAATCCACCAACCTTGTAATGAACAATTACATGAAGGGACTGGTATTCCACCATATCCCTCCATAGAAGGAATCGTGTTCTTACATATGAGGAGATGTTAGTGAGACCGTGATCAGATTTAATGTATTTGGATATTAAGTTTAAACCAAGCATGAAAATGGAGAAGAAATGTGATTCAAGTAACCGTTTACAGAGAAGATAAATTACAGAGAAACAGCAGTTCTCTAGGCAAAAATGCCTTGTTGATGTCAGAGTTCAGAGAAGAATGGTCAGACTGCTTCAAGCTGATAGGACAGCAACAGGAAGGGCACCTCTGGACTGTACAGCAGATCTCACTGAGTGCCAGTCTTGTCAGCTAAGAACAGGAATCTCTGGCTACAATTTACAGAAGCTTACCAAACCTGGACAACAAAAGTCTGGAAAAAGCATTTCTTACTCTGTTGGGTTTCAATTTCTGCTGCAACATTTGGATAATTGGTTCAGGATTTGATGTAAACAACATGAAAACATGGATCCATTTTACTGTATATTACTGGCTCAAGCTGGTGGTGTAATGGTGTGGTGGATATTTTCTTGTCATACTTTGGGCCCCTCAGTACCAACTGGCCATTGTTTAAACACCATAGCCTACCTGGGTATTGTCGCTGACCATGTCCATCCCTTTATGTCCGCAGCATACCACACCACGTCACAAAGCTTAAACCATCTTAAACCGGTACATGGAAACAAATTCACTGTACTCAAATAGCCTCCACAGTCACCAGATCTCAATCCAGTAGAGCACCTTTGGGATGTGGTGAAATGGCAGAGCCCCATCATCTCTGCAACCCACATCGAGACAACATATTTTGAATACCAGAAGAAGAAACGTGTTAATATGTTTGAATATGAACTTAGCACGAGTTTAACACATCTATTGATAGGGAAAAATGGTTCCAGACAAAGAGCAAAAAGATTTGACCAGTAGATTTCTTACAAAGACACGAAACTGGACTCAGCCTCCCATTACATAAAAGAGTTGAGAGAGTAAAAATGTCTCTGTCCTCATTACTGACACCCAAGCTGCCAGTTAACAAAATGCTTGTGCAATGCCCATATTGAGCCCACTGAACCATTAGTGGTTAGTACAAATGCAGCAGCACTGTTATTTCTTTAACAAAGAAAAGAAATTGGGATGAATTATAAGTCCAAGTCCCCTGGTCTTGCTTTCCATCAGCCTTTCAATTATGGTCATAATTTAGGTCACAAGTCACTGCCTTACATACACTGACCTCATTCAAGAAAACCTTCCTTTATTTCCCTTGGTATGCTCTCTGTCTGTCTCACACTCACTCACACACTGATAAATCTGTGTTAATGTTGTGCACAGAATCAATTAGAGACCGGGAGGCAACGAGACAATAGGGTTGCATGTGGGATAAAGACCTACATTCAGCAGACCTGTGTAAGGCACACCTCGCTCTTTCTGCCTCTCCACCATTTTCCCATTGTCTCCAAAGCAAATCTGCCCTCGTTTTCTGTCTGTTCTGGGATAAAGAACGATGCACAGCTGCAGACTGAAGCTGACCCCGGGCCAGCAACCACAGAGCAGGGGTAGAATTACTGCAGGAAAAATGTTAAACTGGCAGGGACTGCCCCCCCCCGCGCCCCCCAACAACTACAAAAAAAAAAAGCGAAGGGGAGGGGGCGATAATGAAAAACACATGGTGTGGGAGGAAAATGAGCTAGCGGGGGTCTCTAATTCTGCTCTACTTTTTCACGCAACAGCTGCCTCCTGCTGTGTCCAGCTAGGCGGTGACCTCACGGTGAAACTGCATTTCTTTTACTTGGTGTCTCTTGGGTCAGTGCAGCTGTACAGCCTCACCTTGCCTTGTGGAGACGTTTCTCTCGTTGCCTGCAGTCAGCACGACCTGCGCGTGGCTGCGCTCCAGGCCGAACTGTTCATCCTTTCCCACCCGGGTGCTCCTCCCAGACTTCATAGTGCCGGTGGGGCCTATGGGGGCCAGGTAGCGACCGTTACAATCGCGGAATGCCACTTTCCCGGAGTGGAACTCGAGCATGTAGCCGGTATCCTTGTCCGTTGCGGTGGACAGGCTGCCGTCGTTGCGCAAAAACCGGTTGTCAGAAGTCTCGAGGTGGTAGCGCTGATCGCGGTACACCAGGGTCACAAGGGAGTCGACCCCCCAGGGGACATCCCGATCTATTGACACCTCCTGCCGGGCGCTCAGGTGGGCGAAGCGCTTGCGGGCGAAGCTGTAGAGGTTGACCTGCGGGTGCACGGCCAGGTGCATGCTCCATCTCTCCGCCGGTGAGGCGGTCTGCGCAAAGCAGGTGATCCGGTCCTCGCTGCCGCCGAGGAAGCGGCCGTAGGGCTCGGACTGCAACGACCACCGCCCGTCCTCGTGCACCGTTATGACGAAGCGGCAGTCCCGCTCGCGCGTCTCGCTGTCCGCGGTAACGTTGCCGTCTTTGTCCGTGGCGAGGTAGCGGCCAAGGTGGGACAGGAGGAACACGGCGCTGTCGTCTTCCCCGGTCTGCTCCAGGGTCCACGTCTGCTTCTTCTTCAGGCTGCTGGCCGAGGCGTTGATTTTGAAGCCGAATGTTTCCGCAGTCAGATACTTGCCCTCGCTGTTGATGAGGCCCAGAGGGATCTGCAGCAGGTCCCCGTCGGCGCCGTTTGAGGACATGATTGCAGCTTGACAAGAGGAGCAAAGAAAGGAGATGCTGGTCTTATAGAGAGGGATAGACACACGGACAGAGGGAGGGAGAGAGACTGTGGGGGTGTTTGAAGGAGAGAGAGAGAGCTGCTGCTGATGGTGCTGATGGTGATCAGTGTCCCCTAACTGGGTAAAAATCCGGACTGGCTCGCTGGAGCTGCAGGAGTTGCAAGCTTGTGAGGTTTTTTTTCCAAGGCAGTACACGCCCCAGATACAGATACAGGCAGAGGAGCTGGAGGGAGATGACTACAAACCACTCCACCCCTGCACTGATCTTCACATAGCCCCACACATATAACCAGTATCATCCACACCATCAGCACTAACTTTTCCATTGCTCCTGGAGAACTCTGCTAGGTCCATGTGGATTCACCACCTAACAGATTTGGTATGTTTGTGCTGGAAAGAGGCAGAGAAAGGCCATTTTCTGACAATGTCAGCATACAGAAGGCCAGGTGCTGGGATCTCTTATGAGTCAAATGTCCCCTCTGAATCTGATGTGGGGTAGTTTTTAGTATAATGTTCTCTTCCCCCTGTAGTTTTCACAAAATCTGTGCTGAATAAAATTACCAAACAAAAACTACTGAGTGTGGAACAATGCAAACATTGTGTTTTCACACATGAACATCGGAGAGATCAGAGACAAAAGTGCGAATTTACTCAGTTGTTTCCCTTCATTGAAATTCCACCCATTTTCCATCCTGTAGTTTGATCAGCCCTTCCGTCCTTCTCCCCCGTGCTTTGTCATAACTCCAGTCTACACATCCACCTTTATTTACTCTGAGAGAGAGCGAGAGCGATAACGGCGGGTGCTTATCCTTACCCTCACGCCCACTACCCCAGGAGAGCTTTCTAAGGTATAAAAAGCTCCACGAGAAGCTAAATGAAGCTTTTCTCTTTTCTTCTTCTTTTATTGTCCAGTAGTTGAACATATAATCGATGATGGTAATGGTGTTTTGATTTTGTACCGCAAAGTTATCTTCCTCACAGCTATAAGTCAGTGAAGTTTTCTCACAGCAGCTTTGCCTGTGTAGAGCTAAAAACCTTAATTCCTAATGTAATTTGAGGATGTAGTTGAAAGACGGGACAGTTCATGAACAGTTCACTTTGTATGCATACATTTTCAGTTACTTGGTTTTAATTTAGGGAGATTAGTGGCGTGCAAAGTTGCTGCGTGAAAAATTGGTGTGCTGCTGCGTCAGTAACCTGATAAAAATCAGGAAAATCTTTGACAACGTTTCACTTTAAGCTTTTGATCTTTGATAACTGTAAAACAAACGGAGGTTTTTGATTGTTATCTGGACAAGACGAGCATTTTGATGGCACTACTTTTGCATCCCATGCTTGGATCTTTATTTATCATTAGTTATGGCTTATATAGATAAAATAATTAGATAATTGGTTATAAATCGCTAAAACGAGTAGCACGATATACCCTAAACAAAGAGAAGGGGTAGCAACAGAGGAAAAGAATCCCAGATTTGCCCCACCAACAACATTGTCCAATGAAATGAACATGTAGGATAAGCAAATCATGAAAAGTATGGATTTTATATGAGCTTGTGCATATAGTTTGAAGCGGGAGGTTGTGCAGGACATGAAACCTGTGCTGGGACACAGCCTGCAAAGTTAGTGCGGAGGTGGGATATCTGGGGGAGAGGATATCTTACAGCTGGGACTACATCGCCCCCATCTGGCTTTTTGGAGAAAAGCAGCGAGGACAAGAATCTCGGAAAGAAAAAAAGCAAATTCATCAAGTTAATGAGAGTCTGGGTGTTTTTCATTACCTAACAGTAAAGTCCTTGAGTCTTGGTAATGAACACTGAGTTGTGCATACTTTTGAAGTATAATGCCTGGTTGCCTGTATTTTAGATAGCTCGTGGTGAGAAAGTGTAATGAAGTATAACTCAGCTTGCTCAAATGATACAGTATTAGATTAGATTAGATTAGATTAGATTAGATTAGATTAGATTAGATTAGATTAGATAAAACTTTATTCATCCCTCGGGTGGGTTCCTCTGGGAAATTTGTTTTCCAAAAAGCACAGCACCGACAGAAGTTACAGAGTTAAGAATATTATATATATATATATATATATATATATATATATATATATATATATATATATATATACACACACACATATATAAATACAAAGACATATATAGATAAAATATACAAAGGGGATAAATAGAATAAATAGGAATAAAAATAAAAATAAAAATACAAGTGAATTGCACATTTCAAGTATGGAGTCTATTGCACCGCTGATTATTAACAAAAAGTATTGCACAAAAGGTAATTGCACAGTGAAGAGAAGAGGCACTACAGCTTAGTTGTTCCCCCCTCCTTTGTCCTCCTGTTTCCCCTCCCTCTCCCCTCCAGAGAGGAGTTTACTACTCAAGTAATGTGAAGCATGATGTTTTGGTTCACGGGGCTTACAGTGCTGCGTTCACCCCCTTCCCATTTAATCACGTGTCAGATCATCAAACAAATGTTAATATTAGAAAAAGATAATCAAGATTAACACAATATTTTATAATTATTATTTCATTTTTCAAGAGAAAATGAACCAAACCTACCTGGCCCTATTAAATCGTGAATTACCGGGGTTACATTTCAATTCCACTAGCCAGAGCCAGGCCTGATTACTGGCAGAAGCACTGAATCAAGTTAAATGACAAAATGAAATAGACTAAAAGATCTCATAAAACAGCAGATGAGAAACAAAATGATTGACAACTATCAGTCTATGGTGCTACAAATTTACAATTTACACCATTCACAGGCAGAAAGGTTTTCTATCAGGGAGTTTTTCTTTCATCCCTTTATTTGGATAAAAACAGAAATTCTCTCTTGAGAAGGAGAGACTCCAAAGGGAAATTTTGATATTTAAGATCATTGTTTGAGGACACCGGGCATCATGGTGGTCCAGTGGTTAGGACTCTTGCTTCAAAGCAAGAAGTTGGGTTTGAATTCACTGGCTGGTAGGGGTCGTTTCTGTGTGACGTTTGGATGGTTTCCCCTGATAATCTAGTTTTCTCCCACAGTCCAATGGTAAATTGACCATACCTGTCCCCTTTGCCCTGTGACAGCTGGGATAGGGTCCAGCTTTAGTAGGTGTTGACCAAAATGAAAAGGCATCGTGGATGGTTTGTAGGAAGTTTGAAGTCTTTATTTTATTACAAACTATGTGATAAAGTCAAGTTATTCAGCAGACATCTGCCCCTCCCTGAGCCTGGTTCTGCCGGAGGTCTCTTCCTGTTAAAGGGGAAGAAACTACTGTTGCCACGTTCATGTTCAAAGTGAGTCATCTGATTGTTTTCTCTGTATCATTGTGTTATTGTATTTTTTTGTATTATTGCAGGGTATCTACCTTTCAATATAAAATGCCTTACAATGACTGCTGTTGCATTTTTTGGTGTTACATAAATAAAATTGAAATGAATTTTAATTATACCATAATCATCTCTGTGTATATGAGCAAAATAGGTGACTGGTTTTATTCTAAAGATACAGACTGGTGAAGCTCTCTATGAAAAAACTACAGCTGTACGATTAAATGGGTTACAATGAGTTTGCTCTCCCTGAACAAAAATATGCTGGTCCGCCTGGTTGTGTGGCGCTGGGGGTCCAGCACCTGTGTAAACAGTATGAGAAAATGATACAGGAACATGGCCACTCAGCTCGCTGCAGAGTTTGCAGCAAAGAGGAGAATTTGAGGAATGACAAAAAAAAAGCAACTCCTGACAGTGGACATACAAAAGAGAAAGATTTGATCAGGTTTTTCCAATTCAGGCAAATATTCTGAACAAACCAAACTTACTCAGCATCAGACAGGCTGATACATGTTTGATGTTAAGACAACAGCCCTGTGTCTTCTATAATAGCAATAGGACTATTAGGTTCTGTCAGTTATTCTCTAGTTTTTCTGACTTTTTCAAACTGAGCTCAAAGGTTACTTTTACATCCTCATCCCCTTGACTCATGCTATATGGAACCAAGAATGGGTTTGAACAACTGGACTTCAGAATGGTCATATCTGGCCAACTGAATGTCTTTGCAAAGTGGTAATAGAAGTCAATAATAATGCTTTATTGGCTATCTCAAGTTTTTTAGATCGTAAAGGAGTAAAAATACTGTTACTCTTTAGTTTTAAAACGCACGTGAAGGTTTTGCGCCTTTGTATATCCACTATGATGCATTGCAGCGGTGTAAGCTCTAATGCACAAGTAAAAACTAACACACTTCCATCTGTTAATCATCTGTTTTGTAAATTATGGAGTTTTTTTTGGTCCACCCCAGAAGCGCCTTGAGGCGACATTTGTTGTGATTTGGCGCTATATAAATAAAATTGAATTGAATTGAATTGAATAGGATCAAATTGGGCTGTATGTGTCCCACAGACCTGAATGATCCTGGGAAGAACTTTCAGCCCCTCCTTGTAGCACCACTTCGAGAGCAGCGGGCAAAACACTACCTGGGCTGTGCTCTATCAAGGTAAACAAAGCTAACGGGTACAACCGGCCGATATTTTCAAAATAAGTTTCTTGTTAAAAAAAGTGCGTTGCCCTTCGCTTGAAATCGAAGCGTAGTTTGCCAACTTAAAACACATTATTTCATAAACTACCATTAAATTAAGATAAGCATCACGCGTCACGTTTACTATCGTCTGTCACGCGTTTACGTTTTTATTTTGAAGACGTCCTCATAAAGTTCCGGCGCAGCTCGGATTTTTTCTTGGTAAATTGACATCGCTGGTTAACGGCAGCCTGGTTGCTAGACGACTCAATCTGCGACGCCGATGAGAAATCAGTAACCTCTGTACCGAAAGACAGCAGCATTTTAACAGTTTTAAGGAAGCTATGCTCTACAGCCCACGTTACCGTATGAACTGCTTATTATTAAGGAAAGTTAGCTGTCCCAAAACACGTAAATTCCCAGTTGTAGCATAGCTAGCGTCTCTTGTTGCCCCCCTGTGTATTTTTTAGCAAGAGAGGAGGCGACGTGAAGTAAGATTTGGGAGTTGGGAAAAGATGACCGAATTCGAAGTGGGAAAAGTCGAGTTTTCCAACCTAACATAACATTTATTTACTAGCGATGTTCAGTGCCAATGCTAAGATGTCTCTTCAGGCGAGTGATGTCCAAACAGATGAAGACTACGAGGAGCTGGTGAGTGTTCTGATCTGTCTGGGTTAAAGATACAGCTGCTTACTTAAAACTGACTTTACAGTGGTTCTTTTTGGAATTGCTTATTAAAAGCCTATAAGGTTCTATAATTTAAAGCCATGGTAGTTTATGGCAGTTGTTTTCAGCACTTTTGACTTCTCAATCAGAGGGGATTTCTGTCTTAGTATGGGTGTCTTACGCTTCCTAGGTTGAGGATGGCTTCTCGCTCCCTGCTGATGTTCCAGTAAAGGTAAACAAATGGACTCGTGAATCTAATCTGTGCCACATGAACACATCGTCATGTCTTTGTTTTTATGGCTGGGATATTTCCTTTGCTTTCGACGCGCTCTTCCGCATGGAATCAGTTTCATAAATACCCCTGTCATCTGCTTTGCCCCCTTCGTGTTTGTCCTCTATCAGAAAACGAAAAAGAAAGTCTCTTCTGGCAAGCCTCCTCCTTCTCCAGGTGAGTCCTGTTCGGCTGCACTGTAGGTAGTATTTTCAGACTGGGAAAACCCACCTTGAAAGTTATGTTTGCTTTTGTATTTGTAGGGTCTCCATACCTTACCAGTCTGAATGTGAATCACAGGAGAGCAGCAGTGGGTGCTTGGAGACTACCAAGGGCCTCTCTGGGGGACACCAGATTGGACACTCCCGGGGAGACTGGCCCAGCTCGCCTTACTTCCCTCAGCAACGGCCTTGGTAGGTGTCATGAAGGCACAACAAGCTCTGTGAATGGTGCCTACATAAATACATTCACAGTGAATGGGTTTATCTGCTTGCTTGAAATTTAAGTTTATGGAAGGATGTACAGCAAAAACAAGGAGGTAAAGGGAAATATAGGTTTGCAGTGATTTCGTCACATATCTGAACTTAAATGCATTATTCATGCTCTGCAGCGTGTCCTCGAAAAGTGTGAAAAGGCATGAGTCAGATGCAGTATTGACTCGTGTTGGAACAGTTTGTGTAAGCCAAACTTCTTGTTAATGTTTATTAGCGCATCATCTAGGCTTAAAAACAAGCATGGCACAGACATCTAACACTGCGTTATTAAAAACAATAGAAATCTGCCAAATGAATCAGGAAACCGGAGCACATTGACAAGTAGCCTCTGTCTGTTTCTCTTTTTCAGATGTGTCTCAAACTCTGAGATCAGAGTGTGACGCCACACCGGAGCTCCTCATGCAGACCCTGAGCACGAGGAAATCCAAACATCTCCGCTCTGCTTCCAACGGTGAGAGAACGCGTTTGTGTATCAGACTTAGAAATGGAGCGAAGAGGGAGACAGAGCGGAAGGTCAGGTTTTTGTGCTGAACAGGAGACGCTTAAAAAAAGGAAAAATACTGGCTGTGAAGGGAGTATGATGTGATATTAGTGCAGTCAGTGTTGTTTTTCACAAATCCAAGAATGTGTTGTCTTCTTTGTGAAATTATTTACGTTCTCCCTTCATTTGCAGGTTTGACTTTAGTTACAAGTGATTTCATGAAGAAGGAGGACATGTACGATGAGATCATTCACCTCAAGAAGGTAAGGAGTAACGCAATCACACGTTAAAACAAGACATGCATGCCTGCACATCGGTGTAGTGACTTTTCCATCTCGTTTTTGTTCTTCTTCTCAAAAAGAAAAATATGTTTTTACATTTTTCTTCTTTAATTTAGTCCGGCTTCTTTAAAATGTAAATCCTTATGCACTTATTATATGTTTGAGTAGTCACTGGTGCTGTTCTCCGCAGAGCCTTCATGAGCAGAAATCTGACAACCAGCAAATGAAAGCCAAACTACGACGCCTGGAGGAAGATAATGCCAAGAGAGAGAAACAGATAGAATCACTGTTGGATCCCACTAAGGTAAGAACAAAAAATTATTTGTGTGTAGTGTTTTTTGTCAAAGAAACAAAAATGATGGAAAAAAAAACCCCCAACTGTGCAATGTTTTTCCTGTAGGGATCTGAATATACGCGTAGTTTGGTAGATAGGAAAAGAGAAGGGAGCGTGGTGAGTATACCCAGTGGGTTGGTGAACATGCCGGGAATAAATGTAATTTTTAGGATGTGTTTATAACAAGAAAAGCTGATCCTCTTTGTCAAGGTTATCAATGGACTGAGGCAGAGGATCCTAAAGCTGGAGCAGCAGTGCAGAGAGAAAGAAAACACCCTGAGGTAATGCCGTCCTCCAACTTTGCCTCTGTATGTTTGGTTTCTGTGTAAAACAGAATGATGCTCATGTGATTTATTTATTTATTTTTTGCTTGTTCAGTAAACTGCAAAGTGAGCTGAGGGCCACCAACCTGGAAGAACTGAAGATTCGAGTCAAATCATACTTTGAGGAGGTAAAATCAGTCCCACTTTGCCCACTGTGAGCTTGGTGGTGTGTAAAGGAGTTCAGTAAAGTGGGTCTGTCTGTCTGCCTTTCCTTTTAGATCCAGAGACTGAGGATGCTTCTAGAAGCAGCTGAGAAAAGGTGACTGACACACGCGTGTCTGAGTGTAGCCGAGTTCAGGAGAATCACGGATCACTGTCGTCATCATTATAAAAGGTTAACGAATAAACGAGTACGTTTCTGGCATTGAGACTTCCTTTCCTGCTCTGTTGCAGCTGTCGAGCCGAGAGCAAATGCTCCCAGAGGCAGCAAAAAGCTTTGAGCTCCACAGTTCACCGTCTGACTGAGAACCTGGAACAGCTTCAACAAGAGAACGTGGCACTCAGAGAAGAACTCAACACCGACAGTCCTGCTGGAGGAGCCAAAGGTTTTTTCTCACACGCAGTGTTGGGAAGGTTACTTTTAAAATGTATTCCATTACAGGATACAGAATACATGCCCCAAAATGTATTCTGTAACGTATTCCATTACGTTACTCAATGAGAGTAACGTATTCTGAATACTTTGGATTACTTAATATATTATCATGCTGTTTACAACTACATGAATGTTCTATTGCTGTGATTTATTACTGTTACTGAAGGTCCGCGGCTCCGAACCGTAGTAAAGGGACATCTGGCTAATACGGTGGGTTCTGTGTCGGGCTCGTAGCCGAAAACTAGCTTTACTTTGTTGTGTGGGTCAACTTTGCTAGCGAGAGACAGAGAGAGGCGTTGAAAGGCTGCTCCAACTGAACTTATTGTTTTTGGAGGAAAACACGAACATGGTGTACAGTCGAGTCTTAATAGCTTACTTACAACTGGGCTCGTCAGGCACTCTTCTTGGCTGCAGTGGTTATTATTATATTTACATGCTTCCAGCTCCCGTTTTTGCTCGATGACAGCTCGTACTTTTCCTTTTTCTCCCTCCCTCGCTCACAGACACATAACGGGTATGGCAGTCCATTCTCCCTGCAGCACGGACTACACTGCCTATGATGCTACATTCTTTAGAGCTATACCGGTAGCATTCTGCCTATTAGCTTAGCACAACAACAATAAAAAGGCCTCTCTCACCCAGGAAACACGCAGAGAGAGAGCGTCACCCTGTAACCATGGCAACCGTAACGCTGCCACCTGAAACAACAGAACATAGCTGTCAAACAAAACCCAAACAGTCCTGACCCGCCACAATATGAAACAGGGAAGTACCACCGTGTAATCCATTTATTTCAACAAAGTAACTGTATTCTAAATACCACCTTTTTAAACGGTAACTGTAACGGAATACAGTTACTCATATTTTGTATTTTAAATACGTAACGGCGGTACATGTATTCCGTTACTCCCCAACACTGCTCACACGCCACAACATAGTGCTGAAAAAAACAGCAAGAGTCAGATATCAGTGTAAAACGCCTACAATAAAACCGAGAGGAGTAAAAAACCAATGATACTGGAACCAGTGTGTTCTATATGTTGATTTAGGGTCCCGTTAAAGGAGCTTGTACAAGAAACATGCCTTCCATTCTCCTAGTAAAGCTCGCTGCTATAAAACAATTGTATTGTTTTTAAATCCTAATTGGTTAATACAGTTTAACTTTATGATCTACATAGGCTGCCATTGCTGATTACATTCCAGCTAACATTAAGTGCAATGCAAAGACAAAGGAAACAAAGGAATTGGTATTAGTCTTTACATCTGTGCTGTTGGGCGAAAGGGACAAAAAGTCCTTGTGGTCATGGATGCAGGCAGCTTCCAGAAGACTCAAAAGTTGTAGTTTTTAGGCCACAACTAAAACCAAATGCTGTGCCTCCAATTAAACACACCAGGAGACTAAATGCACTTGGGTCACAAGTGAAAATCCTGGAGATCAAGAGGATGGTCATAAAGTGGTTACAGTTTTCTGCTGTGTGCTGTAATGTTACTGAAAATAGTGTGTGTAATGATGTGTCCCAGATTACAGAGAGTGGAGTAAACAGAGACTGTTGAGACGGCTGTTGGAGGTGGAGAAGGTGAGAGGAAGCTGTA
This sequence comes from Neolamprologus brichardi, assembly GCF_056152115.1. Taxonomy (NCBI): domain Eukaryota; kingdom Metazoa; phylum Chordata; class Actinopteri; order Cichliformes; family Cichlidae; genus Neolamprologus; species Neolamprologus brichardi. Next base: position 8,542,065 of record NC_142109.1, on the reverse strand, counting down.
ACCAGTTGTTCATGTAAACACGAGCAGTTGCCTGCCTCTGTTTCTAAGCTCGCAGCTAACAGACTCTCTCCTCCTGTCAGAGGCTGGAAGACAGCAAAAGACACGCCCAGTCACCAAAGAACACCATCCTATTGGATAAGGAAGTCCAGACCACACTCACTGAGAGTCTGGCGTTTACCATGGCAACAGAGGCAGTGGTCTCCGGGGGAACGCTCACTGATGAAAGGGAGGAGGTTTCGGAGTTGAGGGAACGCTCGAGCCAATTGGAGGAGGAGAAAATGGCACTTGAAGAGTTGCTGTCAAGTAGAGAGTGAGTGACGAGCAGCCTGAGACTGCTCAGTTAAAAAACAAAACACTACTTCTAAATGTAAAAGTCTAATAAATGAATAATCTGAACCTACCACATTATTGCATCCGTAACAGCAGCTGTTGTTCTCTATACTTAATCTGTGTTGTCTGTGGTTCCAGTGATGAAGTGAAACAGCTGAAGACTGAAAGAGAAAAACTAGAGAAAGCGACAAAACAGTGGAAAGCTGAACAGAAAAAACTACACGATGAAGAGAGACGGCAGCATAAGTACACTTTCACTCCTGCATTTGGTGTTTGACATGGATGTGATTCAGTGTGTCCACACTTTTCTTCAATTTGCATTGTTCATAAAATTGATCATTGTAGTTTTAAGTTAAAAGCCAAGTGTAATTCCATTTCAAGTCTTAAGTAATTGATCACTTAAGTAGTGATTTGCAGGTGGAGTTTGCTTTTCATGCAAAGTTGTGTTTATTTATTGCTTTGCACGCGTGTGTTTTGTGTTTCCCAGACAGGAGTTGAAACAGTTGCGAACTCGGATCCAAACTCTGGAGGAGGAAAACAGTAAACTTGCACCGGCTGAGCTTTCCTCTCTTCCTCCCACATTGGCAGAGGAGACTCGAGGCAGCACAGGTGTGAGAGAGGGAGAGGAGAGGGACACGGGGAGCAAAGAGGAGGCAGAGGGAGGTGAGGAATCAGTCACAGGTGACGGAGAGAAAGAAGAAAAGGAGAAAGCAGCATTAGACATTCAGATATGCTGGAGGGAGCACAGAAACAGGGTATGTAACACGCTTATGCAAAGGAAGTTATTAATATCTGATAGAAATGTTATGTAAAAAAAATGTCTAGACACTCTGGCCCAGATTTCTCTTTCTGTCCATATCCGTCCTCTGCATTCTCTTTTAAGGACACAGTGATGCTGCAGTCAGCTTTAAGAGGCCACCTCTTCAGAGACTCACAGCTGAAGGAGCTACCGGAAGATGCACTGAATCAGGTTTTACCCACACGCTTCCATGCGATGCACTCATTACAAGCCGTACTTGTAAAGCATTGAGAACAGTGTACTAATAAAAACAATAAATGCTACTTTTCATGGATACTTGAAGACTCGTGTATGTTATGTTAAGGTTAATTTTAGCATAACGAGTGCTGATTTTGTTTTTCTAATGCTGGGTAATGATCAGCAGGTGTGTGAAGTATTTTCAGCAATGAAGGACTTAAATGTAATTTTGTTTTTCTTTCTTTTGTTCCCTTCAAACCCAAACAAAAGGGGAAAAAATTGATTAAACCAGAAATTACTTGTGTGCTGATGTCTTTACTTCCAACAATCCTACTAGAGATCATGATGTCCTTAATAAGCCAGAGTCAGCGTTGCAGCTAACACAAATAACCACTAGGTGGCTCTAAAAATCATTTTTTGGTGGGTTGGCTGTAAGCTTTTGTCCCTGCTGAACCTTTCTTATCTCTTCCCCCTTTTTTGCTGTTTCCAGGTTGAAAAATCCTCAAACTTCAGCGATGAAGCTTCCTCCGTTGGTGACACGCTGGATGATGACGCCTTGACGACGATACAGTCGGCGTGCAGGGGACATCTGGCTCGATGTAGTCTTGCACGAGAAAGGTGACTCATTTATGCACTGAATTAAAAAAACAAAACAACAAACAAACAGTCAAACCAAAGAAAAAAAATCCACAATTGCTTGTTTGCGTTTGCGTGTTAGGTCTGTGCCTTCTTTAATGGAAAACAATTTTCCCACGCTGGCACCAAGAGGAAGTGCATTACCACACCCACCCAGCAAAAAAGGTGAGGTTCTCGCCATCTTTTAAAAATTGTTTCTACGCAAACACATCCACGGCAAACTATCAAAATATTCATCAGAACACAGCAAAAGTGCCTTCGTGCTACACTGTAACTACTCAGTGCTCAGACTTCATATTCACTGATGTATGCACCTCCCTGCTCTCAGGTTCCAAATCACTTATGATTCCTTCCCCCCGGCACTGCTTTGAGTATTGATGGATTTCGCTGGAGCAGTAATGTAATTCTATTGTGCCTGTCTGCTCAGCACCAGCGAGGGCACCGTCTGCCTCAAATAAAATAAAGACTTAAGAGGGCACTCAGCGGACCTTCACACCACTACTGCCTCTACTTTACTAGGAGTAGAAAAGACTGTTTAGGAGCTTAAGAACTGTTTAAACAGAGACGCAAATGACAAGAAGAAAAAAAAGAGTTTGGAAGAATATCCCCCAAACTCTCTGCAAGTAATTCAATGTTAATTAAACTTTACAGAATTATATTTAATGCGCTCACGTCAAGCGATCGCAACATCCGCGATGACTCAGGTGTGTCGCGGCTTCCCATCAGCAGAGCCGTCACACAAACGATTGCAGGGATTTGACTGTGTCATACTGTGATGCAGTTCATTTCAGCGCCGAAGTAGAACCATTTTTTCCCGTTAAATGCCAAAATAGGAAATCAGATGATGACAGTGATTAATTACGAACAGATCAAATGAGCGTGAACTTTCCATGTGACTGAACCGCTCTGTGAATTATCCTCAATCCTTCCTAAGCAAGAAAGTTAGGAGTTCTCTGAGAACATTGTGCGAAGCTGTTTCTGTTTCAGGAGTCCTGCCTTCACATCTGTCTGCCCTAACTGACTCCCCCATTACTTTCCCCGCCATCTCCCAGAGTATTGATCATGTCACAGCATGCTTGTGCTTAGAGCAAAGCAGTGATGTCAGCATTTTTCCCCCCTATAATCTTACACGGATGCCTCTGCATTTGATACCTTGTGGGCTTCACTGAGAGAGTTTAACCTGCATCATTGCAGCTTCTTTTCCATCTAAGAACACATGCTTTCTTATGGATCTTTACAGTGTGTCGTATTGTGTCATGCTTCACTGGGTACATTGTAGTTATATTTTATAAGTTGTAAAGGACAGCCTCTAGTGAAGCTGATGTTTTTTACCATCTTCATTTGATGTTTTTAATAATGTGGTGAAAGGCCTATCATGAGCAACATGAACTCCCTCGCTGAGCAGTTCTAGATTCCTACAGCCAGGGTTTTATTTGTTGAAAAGTTTAGTCAATGCCACGAGAGAAGAAATGGTCCATATTTAAATGCACGCTGTTAGCACTATATCATCTGTACATGTGTCTCTGAGGGTGTGGCTGAATGGCATTAATGACTCTTTGCTGTTCTGTTAATAAGATGCTGCATCTCTCAGTGATGATGGTGAAGAGGAAGGTGTAAAGAAAAATACCCGGCCTGCGTCTAACATCTCTGCCTCCAGGAAGACGCTCACAAAAGGTCAGACAGAGGTCACATCAAGTTATTTTACTGTATCCTGTGTTTATTTCTTTCATGGCCTTTGTTCTTAAATGTAAGTGTTAAAGGTAGTTAGAGGAGTGCGTCCACACACCTATAAACATGCGTGCTGTATGTCTCCTGCAGCCCAGAGCGAGTCTGGTGACATCGAGGAAGACGCCGCTTTCTATTCTGATGATTCTGATGACATCATCGTGTCTCCGTCACGCCCATCGAGAAGCTGAGTAGTCACTAAGTATAGTTACTGAGTATAGTTACTAAGAAGTTTAACTTCTTACTGAACCTGCAAATAAAAGCTGGGCTGTTCCAATAATGTTTGTAATATCAATAACAATATTCACTGTGTAACACGAGCTGCTCCCACGCCAATGCCAATAACAGGAATATTCTCAGAATGTGTCTCAGTGTTGATGTAAGGTTATGAGATGGGTTTTTTTTTTCTTTAATCAGACAAGAACATAAAACGAACAGCCCATTTTTGTTGAGTGTGTTATTCTTGAGCCAAATATCTCTGTTTAATTAGTCAGATTTATTTTTGTTTCTTTTTGCCTGCTGCATGGGAATTCAAATTGAAATTACAGTAATAAATGCATTTATTTCTGCTAACCTAGCAGGCATCACTTTAAATTCATCTGGCTTCATCAGGCTGTAATAATCCATAAAATCACATTTGCACATGCCTCATTTGGTAATACATGAAAGTCAGCACACTAATATATGTTGCATGCTTAGTTCGTTATAGCTGAGTCTGCGGTGTGGTTGAGGGACAGCTCTTAACTGATGCACTATTGAGCCAAACTGTGAATAAGTTATAGATCAGGCTGCTGCAATACTGAAACGGTGAGAGCAGGGGAGGATACACAGGGACTGTGTCTAATGCCAATAATACTTGTGCTTTAAAACAGACAAATGAGTCAATAAAATCAACGATCGAGTGCATTTGTCTCCACATGATCAGTGTAATTTAATTTCTGATACAGTAAAATGTTTTTCTAATAAAATCTCCAGTCTCATGTGGTCCTTCCCAGAAACTATTACCTGTACTTACATTTTGTGCTTATTTTCCCAAACACTTCTGAGAGAAGTAGCATGTATTTTAAAAATGACAATAATTCAAAATTGTTAAAGGATATATGAATGGTACCCCCTATTTTTTTTTTTTTGTTACACCCTTTGTGTCCATACACCTCTTAATGTTTGAAGTCAGCTAATATCAGTTCCACTGTGTATAAAATCAAGCACATAGCCATGCCATCTGTCTTTACAAACCTTTGTGAATAATGTGTAGTTTTAAAGAGATGGCTGAGTGTGGTGCTGTAATAGGAACCATAACAAAAGCTGGTTGAGGTGTAGTGTGAAAAAAATCACCAACACTCTGCTGACTTTATAACTGCACAGCTCCAGATCTGCTCTGGCACTGAGGATTGTACAAAAACCTCCAACAGTATCATGATCAAGAGTTTTAGCTCAAACAAAAGAGAAACTCTTTACTAAAACTCCTCAGAATAGTGACAGAGTTAAGTGTCATTACTCCATAATGTTGTTTATGGATCTCTTCTCATGTAGAGAATAAGTCTGAGAACAAAAGGGGTGCCTCTGGGGAAAACACAGAGAACAACCAGTGAAATATAGGATTTTTTTCAAAATGTATGTATTTGAAATTAGCCCAGTGTTAAAAGTACAAGTGAAAATATGATTTCTATGTATTTATTATAATGTAATAAAAAATCACCCTCAACACTGACGATGTTGTGCATCCCCTGAGTCTGCAACCTTCAACCTCTGATATCATATTTATTTATATTTATTATTTGTAGGAGACATTAATATTGTTTGGGACTGTTTTTCTGATTTTTTTTTTCAAATTTGGAAATATTCCAGGAAAACATTTGAAACAATTTCTAGTGAAACACCCATTGTGTTGCTTTCCACCTGTGTCGTAGTCATATAGGCTTTCTAAAATAATCTTCACCATTGTGGAGGATAAAACGTCCTATTGTCTAATGTGTACTTCCACCACTTCAACACCAGGGGGAGGCTTTTTTGCGCATTTGCCCTCTCACATACACATCTACAAACTCAGGCGCGCGCGTACAGAAACACAAGCGCTCACACGCGCACGGAGCTGCCGCAAAGCCCCGTCCTTCAGGGCTTTTAAAGCACCGTGTTTGCTTCACGCTCCAACAATACCATCCAATTGAAGAGCCGCAACGCTGAACCGGCGGTCACTGTGGGAAGACCGCCGACGAGCACGAACCGTGAGCAGGGGAGGACAGCAACTGTATTATTATTAAAAAAAAATAGATAGTGGTTTGCTGGTCAGATAATTTAACCCCTAATCTGCCGTAACGCTTTTGCGGAGGGTGAAGGCAGTCGAAACGGGAGGACGTCTCGGTGAAATGTGAGCGGACCGGGTCGGTGACCGTTATTCCGTTCTTTTCAATGTGGATGGGACTACAAGCGACTCGCTCGTTGCAGCTAGCTCGGTCCGGCCGCGTTGATGCAGCAGCAGCGCACGGCTGTCGTGCTCAAATCTACCGCCGGATTCGAGAAGACAATAGGTGAACTATACGCCGGTCTGGACCTCCAAGACTATACCAAACGAGGGTCTGCATCCGCTTGGGCTTCACTAGGTAGGTCATAACACGGTTCCTACCCACCCCAGCACACGGACTTGGATGTCCACAGGCAAGCAGACCTCGAAATTAATTCTTCCTTTTCTCCCTTCTCGTTGCCTTGACGACTCTGTGGTACTGCGGTAGATTTAATGGACAAAGCGGGATAGAGCTAGCTAATCTGGGTTTGCTAACATTTTATTGAGCGCTGCGATAGATAAATAAGGCTTGAATGCTGAATGTGTGAGGGTACCCGCGAAGGGGCTGACCTACATGTACCCATACAGTAAATTCAGTACAACGGCCATTCCCCCCCGTTCAAGACACATTTATCTCACGAAGCCTGTGTTTTTGCAGTATGGGCGTAAATTGGGTGACGCTGTCATGGATGCTCTTGTCATGCCATAATTCATGTACAGGTTTAACGTTTGGGCGAAATGTACACTTACTGAATGTCTTGTCGGGATTTAATTACATTTAATAGGTTATTGGTGATAATTGTTGTGCGGTAGTAATATAGTATAATATAGTTATTATAATGCATTGTGGTACTGGCAATAAGCCAAACATACATCACTGTAAAGGAAGGCAACCCCCCAAATAGTAAAGTCATATGTCATATTGCAGTCTTTTTGCCTTTGTAACAAAACACACAGAAACATGTAACCCCTGTGTTTTACAGCAGGGGTGTTTTATATCGGTCCAATGGGGAAATGATCACGAAAGATTCAGCAGCTATAATCTTATTGAAATTAATAAATTGTGAAAATATATGCATAACTAATGAATAAAGAGGGTATCCATTATATTGGCATTTTTGACCCGCCCTGTTAGTGGGTATTGATTACTGTTAGGTCATCACATTAGCCCTATGATAACATGCGAATGCTGTGTCTTACTCTTCATCTAATGCATTTGGTGACATTAAAAGTTGCTTCGTGTCCTCCTCAGATGCAGTGATTGGCTGTTTCTTTTACAGTGTCCCTGTGAGGAATCGGGCTATAGAGTGAAGTGAGAGCCGGCAGGCAGCTGCATCAGGATGGCGGCCGTGGTGAATTATTCTCCACCTTGGTGGGTGAATCTGCTCCACCGGTTGCCTCATTTCAACATCGAGTTTCAGACAGTGAGCAGCGACTTCAGGCCAGAGGACTCTGAGTACCAGAAGGTAAGACAAGTGCGGGAGAATAATTACCTCCCACTCAGAAATTCATCATCTCCTTCATCGTGCAGCATTGCCTCATCATCGTACCTCCTGCCACATGCCCACACTGTAATTTCACAGCAGAGTGGCCAAGTGGTGACTGAAGCCGTCCTGCAGCCAGAGTTGTGGGGTCTCTCCCTGCATCGATCAGTGCGCTGTGTGAGTGTGTGTGTGTGTGTGTGAGAGAGAAAAAAAGAGAGAATAAAATCTGTGAGCCTATTCTTGTTCCACAGTCATAGACAGATGAATCTATATAAATAGATACTGCATATGAATAGCCTGACTCTTCCATTTATTTTCCCCCAAATACGTTTGTAGTCCACGTAGAGACTAAATAAGGGAATAGAAATGCAATCTCAAACCCACTCGTGCTTGTCTGAAAGTGGTTTAGCTTTCTATTAGCCTTTTTTAAAGACGGATTTACATTTGTAAACAGTGACTGGTTCATTGAACTGAAGTCTTGCAACATATATCCGGATATTTGAATTGCACTGTAAGTCCCAGACCGTGGAGCACCTGTAAATCAATGAATTTAGTAATCAGTTAAGACTTACTTTATTTGCAAACTTTAGTTTGCTGTAGAACTCCAAATCTGACACATAACAAGTGGAGAACCTGTAAATCAATGAATTTAGTAATCAGTTAAGAGATTTTTTGCAAATTAAATTTAGTTTGCTGTAGAACTCCCAATTCTGACACATAATATATCCAACATAACACAACATAGTACTAAGCACTGAAGGTTCTTATAATTTCAAAAAATAAAATCAAACGAAGTAAGTAAACACTTGTTTTACACTCTGAAACTACAAACCTTTGTTAACAGTGCTCCTGGTGTTTTTTTTCACCTTGTAAAGCGCGTGGCATGATGCAGTGTTGGTAGGCTGGAGCAGCTACACAGAGCTGTGCAGGACCCCGTCTACGTGCTGCAACTGTACTGTCACCTGATGGCAGTGCCAAAAACACATGGAGCAGTCAGTAATGTGGGCTGTTTGTCCCATTGTTTGTGCTTTAACCCCTGTCATGATCAAACAGGAAAAAACAATGAAAAAAGCCATTGTCTGAGGTCTTGTGATTTTTATTTTTTTATATTTACATTTTTTTGCCCTTCTTCTTGTTCATCAAGAACTCTACTGTTGTTCCCCTCAATCTCCAAGCCAGCTAGTCAGCCAATTAGCAGTCAACCTATGAATAGCATGATCGACCTTGGTTAAATTCCCATAATTCTTCCCTCTGTTTAGCCAAAAAGGTACCAGTTGGACACCAGCGCAGGCCATGAATCCATATTAAGTCTGTGTAATCATCTGTGGACAGATTGTTTTTTTTTTTTTACCTTTCAATGATAAAATGTGGTGGTTTGTGAAAGTATCATCACTCTTGATGAACTGCTTGCAGCTCATACATATATGCAATCTGTAATATGAGGTAGTGAGTAGGAATTGATTTCTTGGCTCTCTAGACACCATTAGAAGTGTAGGAACCAATGGCCACAAATAAATCACAGACAGTTTTGAAAACCTATTAATATGTAAAGTCATTTATCATTGGCAGAAATCCCAACGCGATTGTCCTACTTGTATATCATTATCAGTGTAATAGCTGCTGATTTGGGAGGGTTGGTTGGACAAAATATGCAGTCAGCACTTTGTGCTCTCCGATGGTCCGTTTTTCCACAAATTTTCAGCATTTTATTGGATTAAAATGAAACTGATACTTGGAAAAAACTAATGAGGAAAAATCCCAAATTAGATTTCTTTGAAAGCATAAAACTAATTGATATCATTCTTGGATTAAACACTGACTGAGTCAGGAACGGTGCATTGGAAAGCAGCTTCATCTTGAAAGGGTGGGGGGGTGGTGGTGGTGGTGGGGGGATTTGCCCCAGTTTTGCTGCATTTCATTAGAATCCTCAAACAAGGTGACTCCCAGGTCTCTGCAGCAGTAAACCCAGCCTCGCTAGGCCTTATAAAGCAAAGGCACATCACTCAGGATCTCACATTTCATGCACCGCAGTCATCCCTCAATGCATTTGCTGACACTACGGGGAGAGAAGGGAGGGCGTACAAGTTCATGCGCTGAGCGTGGGAAGGCACCCACAGCCACGAACAAGGGGAGGGAGATGAGAACCGGAGAGAGAAGAAGGGAGAGAGGAGGAGGAGGAAGAGGAGTGAGAAAGATAAAAAAGGGACTGATTGGAGCCGAGAGGAGAGAGAGAAGGCTCCATGAGCCATGGGAGGTGCTTCCAAATTGCCAAATAGCCACTTCCTGCGAGCTATTCAGTGTTTAACTAAGGGCCTTTGTAGATGTGTGTGCCAATGTGTTTGCCCACTGGAATTTTAAGGACCCCCCTTTTAGACTAATTACATCCTGACATATTTTAGCAAACGAGGCGGTTTCTATGTCAGTGAGGGTTTTGTGCTACGGCCATACGTTTGTTTGTACAGCTGTAGACGTTGCGTGCACTGTATTTATATATATATATATATATATATATATATATATATATATATACACATACATATATGTCACGTACAGTATGTTCACTTTCTGTGTCAGCGCGTATTTAGAGCTTGCTCGTTGAGATGAGGTCACACAGCTCCCTTGGGGGGGTTTCATGTGTGTTATTTCGCAAGTGTGTGTGTGAGTGAGTGAATGTAGGGGTTCCATTCAGGATGAAATCGTTAATTCTGGCTAGACGCAGAGGAGGGAGAGATAGAGGTTGAGAAGGACAAGGAGAAGGAGGGTGAGTTGGACTGGGGGGGAGGGTGAAGGGGAGGGCTGGAGTCTGTTGTGGAAGAATGCTCTCTTTCTTTCTTTCACTCTTTCACTGAAGCCCGTCTTTAGATTGGCTCAGTATATCTGTCTCAAAGGCTTTCATGCATCTACTCATCCAGCTGAGAAGCACATAAACACTCGGGCGCACACATAACAAACAAGGTCTTACACAGTGTCTTTCAGCACACGGTGTCCGTCACCGCACCACGACATTTCTCACACACACACACACACACACACACACACACACACACACACACACACACACACACACACACACACACACAATAGAGAGAGATTCTTCTGTGTAGTGTTTTTCTTTCTGATGTGATTTGGCTCGGGTTCATTTGCATTCAGCTTTTGAAGCTGGTCACAAAAAAAAAAGAAAAAAGCTCTCCTCTCACACCATGTCTCACTCACTCACTGGTCTGTGATGACTTTGACTGTAGTGGGGATGCTGACTCTGTGGCTTTGTGAAGAAAACCGTTTGCGTTTTTTTCCCTGGATAGCTGAAATAGGAGCTCTTATCCTGAGGTTCTGCATTTGTGTTCATCTGTTTGCGTTATGGTGGAATCGCAAAGTCAGCTCGCAGCCATAGTTAAGCAGCTGCAGAACATTACAGAGGAATCATGTGACCTGTAATAACACACACTTTCATATTGCCAGCTGTGGAAAGTAAGTCAGTAATTGGTATTTTGGTTGGTTTGCTACAGTTTGCACTGAAGAAGGCATTTCCTCGTAGCAGTTTAGAAAGATGATGCTAGCGTTGAATGTTTTTTGTGTGCGCTGTCCATGCCTTTATGCTTTGGTAGCTCTTTGACCCAGTGGCACAGGTGAATATTAACAGAATGAACTTGAGGTCAGTGAATGCCTCAGGAAAGAAGTTGAGAGGATAGTAGGCCAAATTACAGAGTAACACACAGGCAGGGAGAGTGCAAGGACAACTCAGTGAAGTGGAAGTGATTGATCCTGTCATCTCAAACACACACACACATGTACGCACACTTGTGGGAGTGCACGTACACACACTTAAATGGGCAGATTGAAAGTAGATCAGTGTGCCAGGGTGTTTAACGTTTAGCCCCTCCTCCAGCCTGCAAGCTGATCTCTAGTGTGGAGATGTGCACGCACACACACACACACTAATGTACACCCAGGCTCACCATGCTTATTAGGGGCTAATTGATCCACGCCTAATCTGCACTGATGGTTTGTTAGCCTGACAGTTAATCTAACAGCCATCAAGCACACCAGGAGGAGTTCTATGAGTACTAGGTCAGTTGTTGTTGCTTTGTAAACATAACAGTCATGACTCACTGATTTGTACTTTTCATTGGCAGGTGATCATTCAAATCATATTTCCTGCAAACCGTGAGATATCTTTCATTTCTAGCTGCTTAAACATAAACTTTCACTTCATTACGTCTCTTAACCACACTAAGCACTGAGTAATTTTGGGGTTTGATAATCTCCAAGACCCAATTTGTGATGGGTTAGGGTTTTTAAGTAGACACTGCATTTCAGTGCAGTGTCTACTTAAAAGATCTGAGTGAACTGGACAAGCGGAGGACACAAAACAGATGTATTAAGCAGATGAACAGTATCTGAAAGTCATGTCCTTAAGAAACAGAAAAATAAACAACGACATGACACGGGACCTGTAAAATGCATTTGGCCTTTTAGTTGATCCATCTATTGTTCTCCAAAGCCTTATCGGAAATGGTGTCGGTGGAAGGGTGACTGTGAAGAAGTAATTCTTTAGGAGGGGAAACAGGGAGAGAAAGCTTAGGTATGCCAAATTACACAAGAACTGTACTGAAAATCAGTGGCAGTGGGTGATGAATCCAAATTTGAAAGCTTTTGTCCAAAGTGTTGTTAGTCTGCACAGAAGAGGTAGAACAGTGAGTGTCTACAGCCATCTGTAAAACAGGGTGGAGACTGTCATTGTTTTGGGAGAATTATGAACAGAGAAAAGTATCATCAGATTTTGATCCACCGTGCAATACCATCTGGAAAGCATCTCATTGGCAAATCCTTTATTTTTCAGCATGACAATGATCCCAAACAGTGCTATAAAGGCATACCTGGATAGAAAAACACTATCGGGCATGAATACTATCATGCCCGATAGCGTTTTGTTCCATCTTTATGGAACAAAACGCGGCCGGTATCCAAAGAAGAGCTTTGAATGTCCTTCAAGAAGCCTGGAATAAGAAATTAGAAGAAAGTTTGCCTAAAATGGTTTCGTCTGTGCTGAAGAATAAAAGGGGTTTAATATTCCAAATATTAACTTACAAGCTCACTAAAATTGTACAAACTCTGTTTATGCCTTATATGGCGCCCAGGTTTTCTGTGAAAATTGCTTTTTTTAAATCAAGAATGCACACTCTGAAAATGTGAGTTTATTGATGAAAAATGACATTTAATTCGTTTTTAAATACTGTTTTGACTAATGCCAATTTTTAAGCCCTGCAGTTTGATTGCATGGCCTAGCCTACGTTTGTCATGAGATTAAGCTGTGTTTGGAGGCTTGGGTTTTCACCTTTCAGCCCATCATTTGGGAAAAGGAGATTTTCTCTGTGTTCACAGTGAGTTTCTTCCCAATGTTGTAGCAAAGCATGTCGCAGCTTTGCTGTCTCACTCGTGCTCTGTGTTTAATTGGGTTAACCAAACAATTGTATTAACCCTGAAAGACATGCTATAAACAGTCCAAAAATATTTTCCTGCCTAGCAACAGTAAGGCTGTAAATAAGACTTGCAAACACAAAAACAAATCTGCAGAAAGAATTACCTAGTCCCCTGATAATCTGATGATCTTCTCATTCATTCAGGCCAGTATAGTATTTTTTTCTTTTCCATTTTGGCTTAGTCATTGCATGAAACTGTTTCAGTGCCGTGCCGAAGGCTGTCTTTAGACTGCAGGCAGAAGTCTTGTTATTTTTTCTGGTATCTGAACTGAAATTTACATTCACAATTCTATTATGTAGTTAAAATAGCCTGTGACAACCTGAAAATTGTCTCTGTGAAGCAATTCATGGTACAATGCCGCCACTCATGGCTCCGACTCTGCACCCACACACGCCACAAGAAATGCCATAATTAAAAAGCTGGCTGTCGTCTTTGTGCTCTTTGTCATCTGCTCACAAATTTTCCCACACAAACTTATGAAGTAGAAAATGTAAACACTAACTGTGACCTCCATGTTTATTTCTGTATGAGATGTGACGTCTTTGCCATTGTTCTTTTGGGCATGCGAGTCACCACAGCATCGTGAGCAGTTTGCTCTGAAATCCAATCTCGGCCACTTGAAAAAAAAACATAATCCAACCAAAATTGAACTCTTATGAAAGGGGAAACCGTGAATTCATGTAAAAAATATTACTTTCTCTCCTTGAATGTGTCCTACTAGTGACATGTATCATAATGTATATGTGCAGTTTCATTGCCAGTCTGTTACAGTTAATCTGTATCTCCATTTAGTTTAAATCCCTTTGTTGATTTTACATACACACATACCTATACATAATACCATAGACTAAGAATCAGGAAACTCATATCATTTCCTCTCTCATCATCTTTAATCTGTTGGGAGGAGACAGTCAGGGATAGCTGGGTAATAACCAGATTTCTTCTCCTTTTCCTCCTCCTTCTTTCTGATGAGCAGGGCTCAACATTGCTAATGGCACATTTGCTGAGATGGACCCTCACTAATGAGTATTTTTTCTCACAGTCAGAATTTGCACAATAAAATACTTACATTTTTTAAAATAAAACTACTGGAGGGGATAATTTAAGACAGAAAAGGGATAGTAGTGTAATAAGACAACTTTTAAAACTACACAAATGGCAGACAATGGCCAAGGCACGTAGTGTGTAAACGTCACCAACACTGTGGACTCCATAACTGCAGAAATCCAAACCTCCTCTGGCATTAACATCAGCGAAAAACTGCACCAGGAGCTTCGTTGGCTAGATTTTCAATGCTAAGCAGCTCCTGTAGGTATAAAGTATAGCTAGCTCAGTACTTTTGTCCATATACTATAGTTGTAACTTATCTTGCAATGAGGTACACATTTAAACATTGCACAAGGTCCCAGCCACAACTGTAGGATCTCATACAGTAGACTGATGCGTTAAGTAAATAATGATGCCTGGCATGTTTCACTACACATATACTGTATGAAAACTTCTGCTGTAGTATTCTAATGAACCCATACCTGATTAGATTGGCTCAATCCCCCCAGGTGTTGGTATGGTGCTATAGTGCTGTTACATGTGCCTCAGCTCACACACCAAAAAGCACTGACATTATTAGGGTGCATAGTTTTTCTTAATGTGAAAAGAGATTTGTGCCTTCAAAGACAAGTTATCACTTATATGCTTTTGTGAGTAGCTAGCGTGAATTGTACTGCTTACTGAAAAAGTCCAATTTAAAGAGACAGTAAAAGTAGAAATAGAAGTAAGAACATTGCAGTTTTAGCTGGCCCCTCATCCTAACATTTTAGACTAAGATGCTGAACACGCAAACTTGGCACTGTCTCTTACTAACAGGTTAGCATTGTTTTTTGTGCTCATGCTAGCATGCTAACATTGGCGTCTAGCTCAGTTGGATTTCCAGCTCAGAAAGTCTTTTACTTCAAAAGTAGTGCCATGCCTAGTGGTTTTGACATCGTATTGAATATAGGTGCTTAGCAACTCGTTTAGACCTATATTTACACATAGCTGGTTCAATCCTTAGGAGGATGTTCATGTTTCTCCATTATTTTTTCATTGGAACCATTCTAAGAGGCTCAAGGAAGAAGACCTTTAAAACTGCAGTGATTGTCTGTTTTTTTTGTGTGTGTGTTCTTTTTTTTGCTCTTCTAATCCTTGCATGAATCCTGTTGGGTTGAGAGACACTGTCCCAGAGATTGCTTTTCCTGATATATTTTAATAAGCTTAAAGATGTAAGGGCATTGCCGTCTGGAAATCAGCAAAAATATGAGGTCAGTAGCAAAAAAGCAGCAGTTTAAAATCTTGGGAAGTCAGGAAGTGTTTGTGGAGGTGGAGTCCCATTGTGTTTATCATCAAGGGTCCCCAGAGTTGCACTGTTGCAGTTTGTCACCATGTAGCTCCGTGGCAGGATTCCTTTGTTTGCCTTAAGTAGTCTAGCAGGTGGAGATTTTTGGTTTTCCAGAAACGTGTAATTGTCCCTCACGGTCCTCCAGTACAATGACTTTTCCAGACAGTCCCAGAGGGGGAAGAAAAATCAACATTTCAGCGTGTGTGTAAGATAAAAAAAGATTTCATCAGTCCCAGCCAAACTGCTGTAACAGCTCTCGTGTCTGTCTTTACCGGCTTCTTCCTTTTTTAGAGTTCACTTCAGTCATTTTTCACATCTGCTTCCTTGTACGTCTCTCCAGCGTCTCTTTTTTTGTTTGAAATTGACTCCCCCTACTTCTCCTTCTGTCTACCCCCATCACCCCCACCCTCTTTTACACTTCAAAGCTTTTAGAGGGTATGTGATCTGTGTGGTGGGTCTCTGGCGCATACAGCTCCCCAGCAGCAGCGCTTCCTCTCACTCGTGGAGGTGTGTGTGTGTGCATGTGCTTTATGGTGTGCAAATACAGTACTAGGTAAAAATTTTATGGTGTCTATCAAAAACCCATTTAACAGTCACTATTTTGGGGGCCTCAAGTAGCAGGAGACAGGAACACAGTTTTGCAAATACATTCACATGTGTCTGGCAAATCATGTGGTCTGTCGGTGTGTCTGGTTTCTGTTCATATCAGCTAATTTGCTTCCTTAACCCACATCCTAAATGGCCCACTTCCCTGTGATAAAGGAAACCTCTCAAACACGATGCATCTGAATGAATCAAGACAAAGTTTAATGGAAAACGTGTAACACAAACTGTACAAAAATCACAAATGTCTTGTTTTTGCTAATTGTTTTTTTGTTTTTTCTCTCACTCTTTCCTCAGTCTGTTTTGCTCCTCGGTGCTGTGGCGTTGCTGTGTTTGGGCCTGGACCTTATTTTCCTCCTTTTCTACTCTTTCTGGCTTTGCTGCCGGCGGCGCAAGAGTGATGAGTCCTCACACTCCCATATGCACTCCCAGCAGCCTAGCGCTGACTGCTGCTGCACCGCTTGGTGCGTCATCATTGCCACACTCGTCTGCAGGTGAGACGTTATTCCTATGAGATTGACTCTTCTGTACAATGTGATGAAGCTGTTTGTGCTTGAGTGCGTTTAGCAACATCTACCTTTGCATCACAGTCTGTAAGATGAGTAAGGGAGGATTGTGTCTCATTGACTTTGAATGAAGTAATGTCGTGTGTTGCTGAACTGAATTGTGGATCTGCTGCTTCACTTTACTTATGCTGAAAAGTTGATGAAAGTTCAGAATGTCGAGCACCATATCAGCCACGTTTATTCAAATGGTCCAGCACTAGCTAGCTCTCGTTAATGTAAAGGTATCCACAGCAACTTGGTTGGCTTGCCTTAAGAGTGCCAGTGTTGCTAATACTTTATTTGAAGTTAGAAGTTGGAAATGTTGACTTCTAAGACTGAATTTATAACTGGAACACCCCCTCAAGTGGGATTTCCAGCTCAGAAAGTCCTTTACTTCAAAATCTATGTTGGCGGAAGTGCACATAAAAACTGTAAAACCTCTCATCTGTACTACTACTGTTTTGTATTTGTGACTTACTAAATAAGTCACACACAGAGACCCAACCAGGCTCCATCTTTGTGTTTAAGAGCAGAAAAACAGACATTATACTGTATTGCTAGATGGATGATTCTACATTGCTAGGAGCAAAACAAATCCTCTTCCTTCCTTTCTTTTCCGGCTTGAACGCAGTCAAGTCGGGAGTGATGTCATTCCCTGCTTTGACATCTGACTTCGGAGGTAAATGAAGCGCAGCATTAGACCATCAATCCTGCAAAGAAACAAAACAAAACAAAAGTCAGGGATGCCTTTGTTTGGCAGTGCTTAAGTGTGAATGCTCCCATAGGGCTGAGCCAGCATAATTAGCTATTCACTTGGAAGAGTTGCCCTCTAGCCCTGGACTCAAATTTTCTCAGGGGATTGCTAAGAAAAGCGTTATACAGCCAGTTAGTGTACAGCGTGCCACTAAAAAGGGATAGCAGGCTTGTAGTGCTTGACTAACAGCCTGAGCAGTGATGACTTAAGGCAAACGTTTAAATTTTCTTCAATCAGAACAAGTTGCTCTTGTCATTACTTTGGTGCAGTGAGTGGCATGAGCAGAATGACTTTGGATTTTTTATTTGACTCTTACTTGTACTATATGTGTACAACAAACACATGCAGTCAACATGTAAATAATTTTTGAATTAGTTATCATTAATAACTAGTTTTGTCTTAGCACACATTGCAGCCAAGGTATACAGAAGAGCATTTCTGAAGCAGCCTTGAAGCAAAAGGTCTACAGCAGCGGAAAACCACACCAAGTGACACTACAGTCAGCAAAGAGCAGGAAACTGAGGCTACAATTCACTCAGGCTCGCTGGCCTCAATCCCTGTATTAACGGTTCAGGCTGCTGCTGCTGGTGTAATGGTGTGGGAGATTGTTTTCTTGGCACACTTTGGGCCCCTTAGTATCAACTGATCATCATTTAAATACTATGACCACAGTATACCCATCTTCTGATGCTGAATTAATCATCTCAAACTGGTTTCTTTACATATTACAGTGACTTCCCTATACTCAGGTGCAGCATTTTGCAGTTATTTAAGATCGTGATCGTTTCCCCTCTCTCCACTGCTCTGTTTCAACATGTGTGTGTGAGTGTGTTTATCTGCTTCGCCATGTGTATGTTAGTGTGTTTATCTGTTTAACCATATGTGTGTATGTGGGGCTAGCCAAGTAGAACATATAAAGTAAAGATAACAAAAGTGTGCAGATCAGTGATAACTCGTCATGACACTGTAAGCGCTATAAAATCTTTCCAGAAAGTGTTAATGCCTGAAATGGTACGCCTCATGGTGGGTAAGCTAGTCCTGATGAGAGAATTGGCAGGTCTATTACAGCTGCACGCCCTGACAGGACAATAGATAAATAAAAAGAGGCCGAGGGTAAGAAGCTGACAGTGAAATGCAGAATAGGTGGCAATGGTCGCAAGTCACCATTCCAGCTGCTGTATCACATGCCTGAAGCCCATGTGGGATATGTGGGAGCCAGCCAGGTGGTGACACTTCAGTGTTTGTGTTTATCTGACTCTGAAGGCTTTGTACACTCTGAGTTCTTTAACCCAAGTGACCCAGCAGTAGGATATTTTGACCACAGATAGCAGAGTGTGTGTGGGCTCTGCTCTTACTTGGACACAAAGACACAGACGAGCACATTTCTGCCTGCTTAGAGACACACAGACTGTTCCTCTTTCAGTTACCCTCTCATCAATTTTATGCCTCTCCTCTGCTGACTTTTCCTTCCTCTCTTTCCATTTCTACATCTCTGCTAGTCCTCCTCCTTTATTTATTATTTCTCTCTGTTCGGCCTTCTTCCTGGCCTAGAAAGGTTGCCATGGAGACAGAAGCAGATTTGATGCAGAGACGAGAAATGAATTATACAGTCGGGGAAGCTGTCTTTGTGTATAAGTGTGTGTGTGTGCATGTACGCACATTAGCGTGATTCAGAGCTGAAGATCGTTGTTTTGGAGGTTTTCATATGTTATGATTAGCTGTAAAATTTCTTATTGAATATGGATCTGAGTATATGTGAACGCATTTGCGTGTGATTTTGTGTGCGTGCGGTTCCATGCGTTTTTTTTTTTGGGGGGGGGGGTTGGTTGGTCCACAATTTAATATGACATCATGTGTTATTTTTGGCTCAGCTCCAGCTACATGTGGGCTTCCTCCATTTGTGTGCAGCTGTAGTGTGTTTATACAGGAGACTCTGTAGCTTGCTTTAGGTTTGTTTTTGCTGTTGTTGTGAAAAGATCAGCCAAAAAACAAAAAGATCAACATATTTGATTATTAGTTAGCTGAGACATTTTCTCAAATAACAAACTGGCTGCCAAGAATGAACTGAACACTGTATCTGAGAAACTGATTGTAAAATGCATATCCAAAAACACTTAGAGAACAGGTAAGGTAACATGAACTGCTGAACTGTGGATCAATGTAAATGGCTGGATTCCTGTGCAATTTGAATCTAGAAGAATGATCAAAACAATTACACAGAGAGATCATTGGATCAAAAAAATATGCATAGCTCAAATGGCTGTTGCTGAAGAAAAAAGTCAGCCATGTGTCTCATTTTCTCATATAATATTAGTGAGAATATCCAAAAGCAGGACACAGAGGGAGGCAGGGAAAGCAATAGAAAATGAGCATTTACTGTCAGATCAAACCCAGTCCAGAGTCCAGTCTGAAAAGGTAAACAAGAATCCATAAAGAAGCACCAAAAGAACAAGGAGCAAGGGAACAAACGGGAGAACAACAGGGAACAAACAGACGAGCCGACACACATTGATCGGTGTCTAGATGCAGGTGAAAACAGTGAACAGCGGACCGTCTCGAAGGAGGGAAACAAAAGCAGGAAGTAAAACCAAAACAAGGCACACGAGAAAACTAACCTTCAAAGTAAAAATGGTAGAGGCAAATAACTAATGACGAGACATGAAGACAGCAACGCTGAACAAGATGACAGAATCTGTGGGACTCACACAGAGGGAGAAAACAGTAAAACTAATAAAAACCACGGGCACTATGACACTCACCCTGTATGTATCATACACTTTGTATCAATTTTGATTAATCAAAATGTTTTTGATGACCTTATTGTAAGACCATAAGAAAAGATTCATTCTTATATCTAGAGGAAGATTTTTTTTTCAATAAATATTAATGTTAGCCCGCGACTTTGTTCCAGTTTTGAATTTTGGCCCACTGTGTATTTGAGTTTGACACCCCTGATAATGTATGAAATTAGAGTCAGAAAGGAGGCCTGGCCAGCACGAATTGGATTGGTGAATCCCCCAGAATAATCTTAATAGTCATCAGCTCCTTTGTTAGTAGCGGTTTTGATTATCAGAATGCTGTCTGCTAACTGAATGCATTTATTTTGGACTGCAGTGAATCTGTTTGCACTGGAATTAATCATAACCCAGCTTTGTATTCAGCGTTTACTTTCTTATCTGCTGAGCTCCGTCTGACTGCACTTAAGTGTGCTCATTTAGGTAGAACAAAGCATTTTTAGCTCATGAAGTCAGTTCATTTCAGTTGAAAGTGGACTGAAGCAGAAACTAAACAGAGCGCAGTTTCTTTGAGGCGACCTCGTTAAGAACAGCTTGCTGTTCCTAAAAGGCAAAAAGATGTTCTAGTAACGTATTTGTATTCTCCCGTTTGGAGGTTGTTTGTGTTATCAGAACTAAGCTGGATAGTGTTTACTGTCTCTTATTTGATTTCTCAACTTTTGCCTTAAAGGAGGAGCTCTATCTGTTTCATATCCTAAGCTTATACAATCTCCTGATAGGAGCAGCTGGTATTAAAACCAGGGAGATAAAACTCATGGAGAGAGGAAAGGAGGGATAAAAGGGAACTAAGGGACAGAATGGGTGTTGGGTGAGAAGAAGAGGATGTGTAAACAGGAGCTGAGCGAGGTGGTTGACTGTTTAAGCTGAGATCACATGGAGGATGGAGTGAGATGATGGGAGGCAGGGATGGGTGGGGAAATGATAGCTGATGAAGTAGACAGTGGGTACATCAATGCACAAAGCACATTAAAGGGCCACTGTGCTTGTTTTTATCACCAGTCTGTTTTTCTTCTGTGTTTGCGGTTTAATGTCATGTATGTCATAAAGCTCTGAAACACACTCACAGACACACACACAGCGCAGACCCTGTTGTAAGAGGGGCTACTCAAAATCTAATGGGCTAGAATGAATTGCTGTAATAAGGGCCATAAATTTCTCTCTACAAATCTGTCTGGTGTTATTGTGCAGACAGCATCATCAATACAAAAGCATACAGTCGGGCACACGCATACAAGGGGAGGGCAGGAGCTTTTACAGGCTGAGTGAGGCTATAAAAGCATGGTGAGGAGGGGGGATGTCGGGGAAAAGGGGTCAGGAGTGACAAAACACAGAGTGGAGAAGATTTCAGTAATGGTGGTGTTGGGTGGGCGACGGGTTAGTCGTAGCGTGAACATGGTTAAGGAGGACGTGGGCTTGAAATAAAGGAAAGTTGGGGGCCAGTAACCCCAAATATTGCAGCATATGTAATGTGTGAACTTGGGTGCAGAGCTGCAGAAGGATCATATTATTTGCGGTCTGGTGACCCAATTATTGTTTGGGCTCCGTGTGTGTGTGTGTGTGTGTGTGTGTGTGTGTGTGTGTGTGTGTGTGTGTGTGTGTGTGTGTGTGAGTGTGTGTGAATCATTCCTGGTAGTCCTGTGCTTGCCCGAGGCTTTAGGGTGACACCAAAGCTTAAAAGCCAAAGTGCTCAATGTCGCCTGTTGCTGGTTGAAAGAGCAACTGCACTCAGCAGTTCAACTGTCAGTGGGTAGTTCTGTATGATATGAATTTAAAGGTTAAATTATGTGCTGTGTTTACATGTGGGATGTCTTGTTTTCTGCCTCCTAGCGCTGGCATAGCCGTAGGATTCTATGGAAACGGAGAGTCGAGTGATGGAGCCGCACGTTTAGCGTACTCCTTCCGTCATGCCAACCGCACCGTGTCTGGAGTGGAGAAACTGGTGAGTTGTCCACTGATTGCAAAAAATGCATTTATTTATTTATGGAAAACCTTCCTGATGACAGTTTTTTCTTTCTAGGTTTCAGACAGCGCCCTAGCCTTAAACCAGACTGTGGAGGAGAACTTGGTCCAGTTAGAGACAGCCTTCCAGGATCAGACAGATTATGTGTCCATCGTCCAGAAGCTCCAGGGACAGCTGGATGAGCTGGTGAGGCTGATGGCTGATGTTCCCTTCTGGTCCAATACTGAGATCTCCCTGGAGGACTTGGCCCGTAAAACGGAGGCCTTTGACTTTTACAGGTAACTACTGACCAGCATGGATTTTGTTTCTGGCTCAGACTCAAGACTACTCTTACATTCTCTCGTACACAAAGTGTTATACTGTAAGGTTAAACTATTAAAACCACAGATGATGGGCCATATGTTCTGGCCATATCCTTGATCAAATCAAATCAGAATTTAAATATTTTAGGTGCACAACAGCAGAATTCAACGAATGTTAGCAAGAAAAGGCAAAATAACCCGTTCTAGTTCTAACCAGAATGAAGGCTATCCGCTTCCTCTGACAGACACATTGGATCAACAATGTCATGATGCACCTTTAAAGGGAGAGGCTGAGATACATGCTAAAAGGAGCCCTTAAAATGTTCATGGATTATGTGGAGATTGTATCCTTCGCAGTAGTTTGTGAATGAATGGGTACTCTGATCTCATTCTTTAAGTGTGAATGGCTTTCATCCCTCTTTTTCTGTTCATGTTAACCTGCTTTGTTGTTTTTGGGGCAATGACAGAAAAAGTGGTTGATAAAAAAAAACAGATTGTGATGCTGTTACTTGTCGAGTCTTCTAGTAAAGCTTTAATTAGCTTGTCCTTTGCATTGCATATGTATCTGTTTGACTTGGTGTTGTATGTTTGTCTGAAACAGTGTGATAATTATTTTTATTTACAGGTGGTTGGGGTACCTTGGCCTGTTGCTCTTTGATGTTCTCATTTGTCTTCTGGTGCTGTTTGGACTGATACGCAACTCTAGAGGCACTCTTATTGGGTATGCTACCTTACATCACACACCAAAGCCTGCTCCTATTGGACAGATCAGATTGTGTCGTGCCTCTGTGTGTGCTGAGACTGCCTCCTGTATGTCGTGTTGGTAAGCTGAATCTTGCTTTAAAAAGATATTTTTTGGGGGGGGGGTTTGTTCTTCAGAGTGTGTCTGCTGGGTGTTCTGACTTTGATCATCAGCTGGGGATCGCTGGGCCTGGAGCTGGCTGTCGCTGCTGTAAGTGTAACCATGGCAACACTGCTGAGCTCTCCGGCTCTGCAGTGATGTAATCTTTACCCACTGCTCGAGTGAGTTTGTTCAGCACGTTACTGTAGCCTGATGTGTCATGTGCACTCACCCCCCACAGTCAGCCAGCGACTTCTGCGTCTCCCCCGATACCTACATCACCAGGGTGACCAAGGAAAACGATGTCATTAACCAAGGTATGGAGACGAGAAAATAAATCACTGGCCTTTTTTCAAAACCTTTTGTGCTTCTTTCATATAATCATAAAATGAATTTAACAAATTGTATTGCGGTGTTGTTGGCTTTAAAATGATGACTTTTAAGATGGGGACCAGGTCTGTGACCACTTGCAGTCAGTTGCTCTCTGTAAAGCAACTCTGGTGCATGAAACAGCAATAAGACAGAGTCTATGTGCCATCAGGTGGAATCAAGTTGGAAATGAGATCAAATCTGTTAACAGCAATTAACTGATATATATCAACGCTAAT
This sequence comes from Neolamprologus brichardi, assembly GCF_056152115.1. Classification (NCBI taxonomy): domain Eukaryota; kingdom Metazoa; phylum Chordata; class Actinopteri; order Cichliformes; family Cichlidae; genus Neolamprologus; species Neolamprologus brichardi. The sequence continues at coordinate 8,518,370 of NC_142109.1, read as the reverse complement.
CGGATATCTGTTGTTGTCTACATGCACAGAAATTTACTTACAGTCAGAGTCCAGCCAGAACCTCACAGATGTGATGTAGTTTCTTCAGGACAGTGAATTAACTGCAACATGACAGGTTGTCTGTAACCTTGCTTTTATATAGAAATACAACCAGTGCAGTCGAGTCTTCTGTTGGATAGAGATAATCACACACGAGTTACACTCATTGGCGCAGACTGACTCAGACTGTGAGCGTGTCTGTGTTTATGAATTGTGTTAATTTCACAGCTTTGCCAATCTGTCTGAGAGGGATTGCAGTCAGTCCAAGTTGGGTCGCAATTCTTTGGAGACACACGACCTGTCGAGACCCATTGTGGTTGAAAGTAGTGCTGAGACACTTAGGATGTCGCACGCTTGACCTGTGGCAGGAAAGAAATAAAGAAAAAAAACTAAATTAAAAGCAATCATAAGGCAAGGAGGTTATTATCCTATTTCTATTGTTGTGTGACTGATCCATAATCCAACTGTATTGGCATTGGCTGCAGTGTGTCTAAACGGTGCTGGTAAGATAGGCATGAAGTGCTACAGGGCTAAAACAGCCTTTTCCAGTCTTGCAGACCACTGCCATCTATTTCAAAATCTGTAAATCTGTGTGCAGTCCAAACCTTAAACCACAACTGTGGTCATAAGACGAGCTCATGAAGTGTTTCTGTGTTTCCATTTACTCGTTTTTATCTTCTAACGATTTACTTGTTGAAGCTGATTCTCATTTAACACTTTTAGTTGCAGCATGCGATAGCCACATCTCCATTATGGTTTTTACATCATTAATGAAGTCTAAGGGAAGTTAACCATCAAAATATGTCAGATTTTTCCCCCAAAAAAATTAAAATCTGGTGGCTTTGTGCAAATAGTGATATTTCTTTTTTCAAATTTATATTATTTATATATCACACATAATTATAGTTTATATTATAATTTTTCCCATTTATTTATCATATGCAAATTTTTCCTGTCTACTTGCAGTTTCTTCACAGCCCCACCAGGGGCCTGTGGCCTACCATTTGGGAATCCCGGGATAAAAGAATATTTACAGTTATTTATGCTGCTTGAAGACAAAAGCAGCCCACATTTTGTTTTGGTTTTCACCAAATAAAATATCAGAATTTAAAGAAAGAATGTGACACTTTTGGATCCAGAAGTCCTGGAGAAGGGATTGTCGTGTTTAGAAATTCTCTGTTAATTATAAATCCTGAACATTTTATGGTAAAGGCATGTAGGGTACGACCCTTTATATGCAAATGCAGCATATTGACAAATAGTGTGAGCAGAAACGTCTCAAACAGAGTCCATTTTCCTCACTGACAGTTGAATCTCACCCTGACATGTTGCTGCTATTTAAAGAAACAAGTGTGTGTGTTTGTGTGTGTGTGTGTGTGTGTATATCCAGCAGGATTGTGTTTGATTGGCACTCTGGTATCTAAAAGCTCTCACTCTCTCTCTGTGCTCACTGCAATGCATCAGCAACCCTGTACTCCCTGCTCGCTCTGCCCTTGCTTGTCTCAGATTCAGAAAAAAAACCCAACCTGACTACATTTTGTTTTTCATTTAATTGTATTTGTTCTCTCTTTCCATCCTGTTATATCCCTCTTTATTTCTCAGTTGCTCCATTTCTTTCCCTCGCTCGCCTCCTTTCACTCATCTAATGACTTCTGCTTGTCTGTCAGTTGTTTCCGCTTTGTCTGTTTGCTGTAGCGCACAGATGTTGCCTCTTTAACACACACACTGAATTATGCCTGAGTAGAATTGCAATCATGCCTCAATAGATTCATACTGGATATTTTTTTACACGTGAGGTTTTTAAATGAAACTGTGCATTCCAAACGTTCCCATCGTCATAGTGATCTGAATTTACTGGCATGTTCGCAGATATCCTGCAGTATTACCTGACCTGCAGCTCTGGACAGATTAACCCCTTTCAGCAGGTGAGGTCTTTGTCATTGCTGTTGCATCGTTGGAACTCATTTTTCTGTAATTTCTTCCTTTCACGGGGCTGTTTTGCTTTGTTTTTTTGTTTTTTTTGCAGAGGCTGTCGGGGAGCCACAAAGCATTGGTGGAGATGCAGGATGATGTGGCAGAGTTACTGAGATCAGCAGCACGTGACTTTGCCAGCACCAAGGTGTGTCTGTGTGTCTAGATGTACATAAGAGCAGATATTTACAGTATATTTGAGCATACATGTGTAACCTTTGCTCTGCGTGTGCAGGGGAATCTCGAGCAAATCCAGTCTGTGCTGAATTCCACCGAGGTGGGCCTGCACCAGCTGACTGCTCTCGTCGACTGTCGCAGCCTGCACATGGTGAGTTACAGGATGTGTTGTGGTAAAGATAACGTCCGTAATTGAAGCTCAAAGTAGACGTGTGCGGTGACTGTACGGCACGGCTGACACCGTTTTAGGCTGTGCAGTTACATTTCTGTTGAGATGCACACCAGATCATGGCGCAGGCTTTCAGAGGTTATGGTGGAGTAGAAATCCCCTGCGAATTCTCTCCTCTCCTCGTGTGGTGGAAACATGCACAGTAGCTTTATTTTTTTTTTTCCTTTGTGTGACTGTAAATAAGGAATTGATTCATTAAAGGACTGGTACTTTAGGGCCAAAGCTCTCCTCTACTCACCTCTCCTCGTAGGACTACGTCCAAGCACTGACTGGCTTGTGTTATGATGGCGTGGAGGGTCTCATCTACCTGGTTCTCTTCTCCTTTGTCACTGCTCTGATGTTCTCCTCTATTGTGTGCAGTGTGCCGCACACCTGGCCTGGCAAGAGGTAACACACACCCACCCTCACATTCTCTCATTCACACACACACACACACATACACACCTACACGAGCCTTTACATTCTTAAATCCATCTCTTCAGTTAACTAATGACTGACACATCACTAGCTCGTTAACATCTTACTGTAACTGTCTAACTGATCTCAGCTGGTGGTCTCGATAACAGTGGGAAGACCCATAAAGAATCGACTCAGTGCCCATGCATGTCATTCTTTTTTAAGTGTACCTGCCTCCCAGACTGTCGTATCACTCTGTACTCTGTACTATCTTCTTGCCATCTTTGCATCTATACAGTTTATTTTATCGTTTGCCGGTGTGGTTGAACATTGTTTGTATGTTTGTACATACTTCTCATTTTTCTTTTCTCCTCTTTGGACTTGGAGCACCAGTGTCGTGTTAGACTTTATATCACCACAGTTTTTTTTTTGTTTGTTTGTTTCCGTGCCCCACTTCCTCCTTATGTTCTTTCCCTTCCTCCTCTCCCCTGTGTCCTGATTTGGAAATGCTTTGGGCTTCAACGAATGGTGATGCATATGACCCCCACGGTCAGATTAACCACCGCTACCATTCAAACAGATATTCGAACGAGCAAATAATTCTGCGATATAATCAGAGAAAGAGACAGGTAGACTTTGCTCGCAGTGACCGTGTCACTCCGGTGAAGGATTTGAATATTAAAACAGCTGTGCCATGATAGTTTTTTGCTTTTGCTTCCTTTTACACTTGCTGTTTGCGGGCATAAATCGCCATGAATCGCAGTGTATGACCCAACAGGTATGAAAAATAATCAATCTCTCAGAACAAGTGCTCACTGGGTCTCTTGCCTGTAAAGACTGACTGTGTCGCAAACTCCATTTTGGTTTAATGAGTAACACGTCTCCATCTGGTGGCCAGATGGGGCAACAACACCTGTAGCTTATTGTCTCTGTTAACACAGGGCTTAGGCTAATTTATTCATCATACAGCTTCCTGCCTCTTTACTTTAATTGAAACTCTTTCTCATCCAACTTCCAAATCAGCACGTATCTTATCTGATGCCTCATTTTGTTGCTGGCTGTTTTACATTTTTGACCATTTTTTTTTTTGTTTTTTTGTCTGAAAATGGTTTGCCCAAACCAGCCATATTATCTTTTTTTTCCTGATGTTTTTGCTTTAATTTCATGGAGCACACAGAGATGCATGAATTATATAAAAGGACATTCTTGAAATCCGACACTGAACAATGCGACCTGTTAATAAAAGGAGCAAACTCTCTCAGCCAAAACAGTGGATGACTGCATGAAGAAAATGACATGCATGTTTCTACCAATGACATGGAATACAGAAGGGTTTGCTACTTTATTACAGTTGATGATTACTTAACAACACATAGCAATAAAGGGAAATAAAAGTGTCCACTCTGGACCTCACTGCACTTGTGGTGGGTCTGTTTAGTAGATGAATGCTGCCCAATGTTCCTTTTCTTCTTGTCCAGCTGCTTTGGGGCCGGAGGGCGTAGCCTTACCCAGATTTTAATATCGGGGAACTCCTGATAGTACAAGTACACCTTCCCCCTTCTCCTAACCTCCTCTTCAACCACTTGTTTACACTCTGTTGTCTCTCTCGGATCTCCCTCTCCCTGTACCTTTCCCTCCCTCCCCCCCTCTTATTCATCATGCCCTTTCGTGCCTGGCCCTTACCCTGACCAATTGAAGGATGGATGAGGAAGACGGAGAGGACGAGTCGGGCGCCTCACGTGGCGGGGTGCACGATAACCTGTACCGCGTTCACATGCCCAGTCTCTACAGCTGTGGCTCCAGCTACGGTAGCGAAGCTAGCCTGCCCGCTACAGCCCACACTGTCAGCAATGCCCCCGTCACTGAATACATGTGAGTTAGCACCCACCGCTAGCTGGAGGCTAGCAGGATCATACACTGCCTGCCAATAGGTAGCTGATGCTTGCCCCCCCCCCACACCATGTGATCTAGGCTAGAAGTGCAGCAGTGCTTACTGCTTGTGGTAATGATAAGTTAGAAAAGCTGTTAAATAGTTTTTTAAAATATGTATGGCTTGCATGTCGACTGCAACACACTGTCAGCGATATTTGTTACTCAGTGAGTTAGTACTTATCATCTTTGAGATGCTAAAAGAAAAGCAGCTGCTTGCTGTATACAACCAACCTGCCTATTAAAGTCTATGATTTTAGCAAAAATTCAGCTTTGCACTCGCATAGTTTAAGTTAATAATTGCACCATGCTTGCTGTTGGCACAGGACTGAATTGCTTGTTCATAATAGGAAGTAGAGAAGATAAGTAAGCATATATCTCTGCACAATTAATAAACACAATGCAGTGTTTGCTGCAAAGGGAAGAATGATGGTTTTCAAGCCACAAAGAAACCAGAAAGTAAGACGTGCTAATTTGAGGTTTTTGGACCATCGAAGGACCACATTCACCAACCCTGTATGAGTCTATATTCCAAAGCATACCACAGGGTTTGGTTTGAGCTTTTCCTGAAAGTTAGATGGGAAGTCTCGTCCAGTCATTACTTTCCTTTTTGCCATAGCTAAGCTGTCATTGCATAGGTACACAGTCTCCAGCTCCAGATTGTCATCAATCCTGGAAAATAAGTTTCATAACATATAGTTACAAGGTTTAGGAGCTGGTTTGGCAGTAATGTGAATCATACGTTTACAGTTAGATGAACAAAGCATGCAAATCCATTGTTGTTAAACCATAGTACACTAAAAAACCCTAAAAACTGAGTGTCGCATGAGCGCTGGCTGGCTTTGATTATATCGAGCTAAATAGAAAAAATGTGCAAGTGCAGCTTATCCATGCCGAGGTTGTTGGTTTCTGTACCCACAGTGTCCGCTTGCAGTAATAGAATAAACAGTCTCCTCAGCATTTAGCTCCCTAATAAATTTTGCTTGCACAGGACATTTACAGCCTGTTATTAAGTTAAAAAATATCTTGTTGAATCCTTTAATAGTTGAAATGTTGGCCTGAAAAAACGATTGCTGCAGAGTTCTTTTAAATGTGGCTAATCTCCAGTGGCTATCCATGATGATAACAGTCCTATTTCACTGAGTCCCATTGTGAGATTCAATATTTTGCCTTTGTTCTAAAAGTATGTTAATTATGTTAGACGTTTTAAGCCCCTGTAGTACCAAGCTTACGTCCTACGTTGGCAATAATTATTGAGGTAATTTTTCAGAGGCCATATGTCAGAGTCATTGTGTTTCAGCGATGAGCAGATCCGCACATCATGAGCTCAGCGGCAGGGTGACGACATGCAGTAACCTCTTATTCTATAATGCAGGAGCCAGAACGCAAACTTTCAGAACCCTCGGTGTGAGAACACCCCCCTGATTGGCAGGGAGTCCCCTCCACCCTCTGTAAGTGCACACTTTCTAGAACACATTCTCCCACAGCTATCTTCCAATAGCCACAGTGCTGCTGGGACACATTTCAAATCCCACACAGTTGGCATATTATTCATTTAAGCGTAACGAGCAAAGAACGGTGTAAATTATTTACTATTTCAGATGTTTCATAGCGCGCTATGTGTGGATATTGGAAGGTAGCGCCACCCACCCACCCCAAATCCCTAAAACACTGCAAGTGTCCTCCGTGCTCACGCTAGACCGTGATCACAGATCGCCTTCATGTAGGTCATTTTGGCAGCCTGGGAAAACTGGAAGCTTGAAAAAGAAGCCTGTCGTTATAGTAAGATCTGCACTTGCATCAAAAGAAGGGGGCAGACTGTTTCGATAAGCGCAACTGCCGGGTCATGTTTGGCTAAAGTTGTCTTCTATTTCTGATGTAAAACGTCTGGTTGGCGCTGGGTGATGTGCAGACCACATAGATTTTTTTTTTCTCCTCAAAGACTTTTTTTTTCAACCTCGAACCTTTTTTTTTGTAAGAAATGAAATGCTGACTGTTATGGCTTTTAAAAAAGTGCTGCTGGGCCTGTAGTTGTGGATTTCGTTCCATGCAGTATCACCTGGACACTTCTACATTACAATACTGTGGAGTGACAGCATTTATTGAACAAATCTGGTGTTATTACTTCAGGGCTCGGGTTGCATTCCTCGCTCGGTGCAACCTGACCCCGAACCCTTGCGGGTCAGAGCTCATATAGCTTATATTGCAATTCTAGCAAAACTTGAGCCCAAGCCTCTTAAAAGTTCCCGCTCCTCCTTCCCTCCCTTGTTCCCACACCGTGTCTATGTGTGCATCTTCTGGTCGAGGTGTATGTGTCCTGTGTTTCCCCCTCACCCTTCACCATTGCACAGCCACAGGAGCACTTATTCCCCCACCTCCACTGTTGAAACGTAGCAGCCAGCAAAACGGCCCGCCGCTCGCCACTCTTAAGACAGGGCCGATGGCTGGGCCGCCGTCCTGTGCACAGCTGCTCTTCTGTCTTCTGCAGCGATGTGGAAACCGCAGACCTCCGACTGTAACTACCTCGGTGCTCCCGAGAGACCACTAACTCATACCAGGCTAACCTACTACATCAGAAGTAGAGCAACTAACTACGAATGAACCACATCTGCTAATTTACAATAACATCATCCTGACCTAATCAGCTGTTACACAATGAATAACTGTTGTAATCAAACCCCGGCTGTCCAAATGACTGCTCACAGTATTTCAGCTGTACGTGTGTGTTTGTGTTTGCCTTTCATATCGATCAATCTACAAGCATTAATCTTTGTTTGTCCGTGGTTTCCTTGTCTTCTTTTCATCCTTTTCTCCTTTCTCGTCATTTCCCACTCTCGTCCCTTTCTGCTTCTTCTTCTCTTCTTTTTGTGTATCCCCCGTCTCTTCAGTACACCTCCAGTATGAGAGCGAAATACCTGGCGACCAACCGACCAGACCAGAACCGACGCTCCGTTCCTAACGACCAACTGGATCCCGCTAGCCGGCCTCACCCCGCTGCCAGACCACAGTCCTCAGTCCACTAAGAAAGCACTTCAGCCACAACACTGCCTGAATCCAGTTCTCACAGCCAACAGCAAGATCCAACACGGCCCACAGCACCAGAGCTGGGTGCTTTTTTTTCCAGTTCTTTTTCCAGGTCCACTGAATTTAACCAACACTGACCAGTTCATCAGCAGAACTCATCAACCAGATACCACAGCACATGACTGCACTTTTAAAGCTCAACTTCTACTTCTTTCCTACATAAAACCAACATAACTGAATAGGCAGAAGAGCACATCGTAGAAGATCAATGCTTCTGCTTCTCTTCTTTACGGACACACACACACACACACGCCCAAGCTGCTTGATCCACCACTGCTGCAATGGCTCAGCCCTCATAACCACAATGCACGGACCACAAAAGCCACAGTTTCTTCCTCCCAACTTGCATCTGTCCACTGCCGTCCAGTGAAGGCATCCACGCTGCTGTCACTGCTCAACCGCCCCTGACACATTCACACACAGGCAAGCACACAAACACACACACACACACACTGTACAGAGCTGTAAATAGTGACCATGTGCTTTATTCTGAGTTCATGAAAAGTAGACTGTTGAATCCTTTACTGGTAATGTGGTGTGCTGTGTGTATATCATGGAAATGTTTGCTGTATCTCTCATACAAACACACACACGCACACACAAGTAGGAAGATAGTCTAACCAAACACTCATTTGTGTAAATAATAAGCCAGTGAATCAGAAAGCCATGCTTAGATGAACTGTACCACCAGATCCCCATTCTCTCTTTAGCTTAACATTGTCGTCTAAGACTTGAATTGTAAGCTCAAAAAAAAGAAAGAAAAAAAAGTGTGCCCGCGTGTCTTTTCCATACTTGTTAACGTGCGCAAATGTTTCAGTTACGAGCCAGTAACTCTGTTGTGAAATGACTGCTTTTGAACTTTGGGAAAACGGAGTCTGAGACAACGGACATACGGAGGCTCAAACCTGTGCCAAAAAACTGAATAATTCAATGAGGGATGCCTGATTCTGCCCTCATTTCCTACTGCCTCCAGATATCTCGAGAAAGGACGGGGAAAAAAGAAACCTCACATGGAATCTTTTCCCTCCGTCTATCAACGATAAGGGAAGAGGAGAGACATTTGGAAAAGGGAAGGAGTGCAACGATAGTTGCAACTACACATTTGCCAGGTGCTATGTAAAGCGGTCGAGGATCCGGACTGAGGAGGGACGGAAATGTTTTTGTTACTTTTAATGCTTTTTTTCCTTTTCTTTTTTTTTAAATTCAGGGATTTGTTAAAGAAAAGCAGAGCGGCTTTCCGTGATTACTAAATGTAAATTGTGTCCCGAAGCCAGAAAAACCCCATTCCTGATTGAAAAAGATGTTACATCAAAGTTTGTTTTTATCATAAGCTGACATTGATGCTGTGATACTGTGACCAACTATAGTATTCTGTTTCTTCCTGTGCTTTTATTTTGGTGACCTCAGATTTAACCTTTCAGCGCAGATATTGAATCTTTTATTTTCTTTCTTTCTTTTTCTACCCACAAGCACAAATTCTCTTCAAGGTGACTTTGTGAGATGGAGAAGTAAAACTCACTGCCTGGGTCACTGCCAGTGGCTTTTTTCCCTCCCACTCTGTGTACAGTGTATAAAAAAATCCAAACACAGTAGTCGTGAACCCGCGTGTGTGTGACATCACTGCGACGTGACTGGCCGTTGCTCTATGTCACTGTTACTCTGTGTGAGTAGTGATTAAGTGACTGGCAAAGCAAGCAAAGGCTGGCCTATCTAGCCTGAGTCATTCCTACACTGACGTTGCACACACGTTAACGGACAGACACACACATATACACACTTTGTGCTTTACTGACACACACCTTCCATACATACTGCAGTATTCTTTAAAGCCCATCTTTCCCTACTTTTATCCTGTTTACATTCATATCTAGAGCGATAGTAGCAGCGCGCCCCCCTCCACCATGCTGATAACCCCGTGCATTATGGGTGATGTAGTAGGTAGTAACCGAATTAAAGAGAAACCCCCAATTCTGTAGTCGACCACCCTGAACTCCCGTACGCTGTTGCACCACCCGATCCTGTACAGCATTTTAATACTGTCTTATTAATCGATGACCACTTCTCGTATTAGCGAGACAATCTTACATGTGTGATTTTACTAGGAAGGAAACGTCCATGTTATGGTAACAATGCTACCTATGGTCTAGTACTTTTACAATGTTTTATTGCACCATGGATGCAAACAGTGTTAAGATCTGTGGGACTAGTCACTGATTAATGGCCTTTCATAATGTTTTTAAACTCTTACAGCACTCTTCATATCACATGTCTTCTTCTTCTTTTTTCTTTTTTTAAGTGTTTCGCTGTCTTGTAAAAATCAGACTTTAAAGATAAAATAATAGCTAGCTGTTTTGTAGGAGAATAAAGGCAAGAGCAGCGTTTTTCCTCTCTTATTAATGGTGAATGACTCTCTGTCTTGCAACTGTTTTAATAAGACTATTACAGTGTCGTCCGCGCACCTGATGCAGTGCTGCGTTTGAAGTTCTGTGCCAGTGCTGTCTGTGATTTGACTGCTCTGGTACAGTATGTCGTGACGGGTGGGAAGAGCCCAGTAAGAGTCAGTAACGAGTGGGCGCTTCTCCGTGTGGTAATTACAGGACTTCAAATGCACGACTGTTCAGATGTGACAGACAAACAATGTTTTCTATGGCTGTTTTTATTTTCTGATGGTTTAACTAAGATATTAATGATATACATGTCAAAACTGTGGTAATGATATCATTCAGCCTGGAATAAATGTTTTAAAAAAAGAAATTAAAGCAACTTTAACGTACTGATGAAGACCGTTGCGTCTGTTTTTTTTTCTCATCACCCTGTTCCCTGAAGGTTTTACCGGGTTTAACACAGATTTAACAAGGTGCTGCAAACATTGACATGACAACATTACACAGTTGCTGCAAATTTCTCTGCTGCACATCCAGGATGGAAATCTCCTGTTCCACCACATCGTAAGCTGCTCTACTGGACTGAGACTGCTGACTGCAGAGGCCATTTGAGTGCAGTGAACTTGTCGTTATGTGCGAGAAAACATTTTGAGACATGTGAGCTTTGTGACATGGGTTGTTTTTTTCACACTAAATGTCTCAACTTCCTGTTCTTATCTGACAGGAGTGGTGTGGTCTTCTGCCGATGCAGAGATGCTCTTCTGCATACCTGGTTATTTGCGTTACTGTTGCTATTATCAGCTCAAAGCTTTAGCCATTCTCCTCTGGCCTCTGGCATTAACAAGGCGTTTCCACCCAGAGAAATGCCACTCACTGAATATTTTCTCTCTTTAGGACCATTCTTAATAAACCCTACAGATGGTTGTTTGGGAAAATTCAAGTCGATCATCAGTTTCTGAAATACTCAAAGCAGTCCATCTGCTACATTCAAAGTCATTTAAATCACCTTTCTTCCCCATCCCAAGTTTGAACAATCTTAGTGCCTTAATGGACTGATTTGCTGTCATTTCCTTGACTGATTAGACGTTCCCACTGACGACCAGCTGAACAAGTTTATCTAATAAAGTGGCAGATGAGCGTCTTTACTGTAAGGTGATATTGCAAATGTTTTAAAAGTGCTGGAAACTCTTCAGTGACACTGAAATATTGGTTTTACAGCCATTTAATTTTGCAGACTCCATCATTTCATTATTGATGTGATGTTATTTACCAGCATCTTCTCCTGCATCATCAAAATGAATACCAGTACAAATCACATCAAGAGGAAAATAAAAGCGACTGGACCGATGTCAATGAACAGAGAGAGCTACTTCCATTAATCTTGACAGTGTAGATATTACAATAATGAGTACAGCTGATGCGAAGCTTTAATCTCTATAGAGCTACATTTGCATGGGGAATGATTTGTTTTGTCGCTCTATGACCTCTAGATTCTTACAGATTAAGAGCAGCAGTTTTTACTGATGATTAATGAAACCTAGGAGAATAGTATAAGATACATTTAGCCTCCTATATTAATAAACAGCAAGTTTACACCTCAATAAGAGGACTGTCATGGCCACGTCTCCACCTAGTGGTTGATAGAGCGTTTTCAGACTTAGCAGAAGTAGCAGCAAGCACGATTCATGCATTCATGAGACTCCAGACGATGCAGATTACTTTGAGCAAGAAGCAGAGAATCTAACAATATCATTGCTACATTTACAAGTTCAGTGTTTTGAGAGAAGTGGCACTGAGAATCTACCATCCATAATAAAATATGCCATGTACAGTTTAGACTTACATACCAAACACGCCGCACGTTTAATACTTAGACAAAATTCATGGGAGGACAAAACTTTCGGCTTACTTTTTATTTTGCAATAATGTCTGGATTCCGGATTAAATAAGGGGAATGATTACTTAATAAGCAGCGCAATTTAATTTGTAATTGCGTTGTTTAAAATGTAATCTTGAGAAAGACAAATGATTTTGGATCTCACAGGCTTGATGGTGGAGCTAAAACCTACAGTGTTAGGCGGATAAAAAGGCGTCCGACCTTGAAAAGCAGCGCAGTTACACATACAGCCAGCAGGTGTCGCTGTCCACTCAGATGAGTGTGAAAGCCCAAAGTGATTTTTATTCACTGGCTAAGTTTTCGTCACGGTCAACACAGCCTGACACCGGTGGGTTCACAGCGGGAGAGGTCACACACACACACACACACACACACACACACACACACACACACACACACGGCCTGCTAATCTTTGGGTTCTGCCTTTATCTCTTGCAGGCCCTTCTGCATGGCTTGATCAGATAAGAGGACTGTTAGTGTGAATGTGTGAAGGAAATGTCAGAGGGTTATCAGTGCGGAGGAGAGGTCCGCCAGACAGAAACCCATAGATTCATGAACAAGTAAAAAGGTCAAAGGTCAAAGTGCATTTTTCTTCATAGCTCACAGACTTCTTCAAACAAACGGCAGATATCTTTTCATGTAAGAAGTGTGAGTGTATTTGCATGTGCAATTTTTATCACTCCAACTTGTTTGTGATCGGAGAATTCGACAATAAGCAATTGAGTAAAGAGAACAAACAGCTGATTGATAAAACACTTTTATTATAACCATACAGTCCAGATACTGGAGAGAGCCTTTCTGCTTCAGGAGCAACAGTTATCATATATACATTCACGTGGGGAGGCGCGGGGGTGGACTTTTATTAATTGCACAAACTTCCTTCAACACACAGAAAGACATCAAGACGACTCAACATGAGTCAATGCTCAAAAACAAAAACATTTTAGAAGCAGTGCAGTCATGGTCCTTCCATTTGCATCAATAACAACCTTTACAAAGAAGTTTTTGTAAAGGACAGTTTGACATTTGGGGAATCTGATTGTTTTCTTGGAGAATTAAATGAGACTGACATTACATCATACGACAGAGTAGCCAGGCACAAACATTAGAAGAAAGTCATTTCCCCAAAATGTCAGACTGTTCCTTTTAGTCTTTTAATCAAATGACAAATCGCAAACAGCAAAAATAAGAGAAAAACGTGAAGTTCTAAAATACATACACCCAAGAATGGGGTTTATATTGAACACTGATGGAAAACAAACAAACAAACAAAAACAAAAAAAACCCACATTGTTTTAACACTGTGGACATGTTTTTTTTCCTTCATGATGGGGAAATACAGTCATATACATTCAAGAGATTTTTTACAGCAGAGAAAGAAGAGAGGATGCTCAAAGGAAAGCAGGACAGGCTGCACTATGCAGCAGTTTAGATCCAAGTGGGGCCAATTCTATAAAAGTTCTAATGGAGCGGCGCTACTGGTACTGAGCATCTCTCTACATTCAGACTGTGTCATATCTTGCACACAAACTCCAGATAACACTGGTGAAATCAGATCGACACATTGTCCAAATGTGCCCTTTCTCGTGTAGCACGCAGCAGGAGAAAATCCGCCTCAGAGCGTGCAGAAGGCAGCACACATGACTCATCGTGACTACAATAGACTAATACCTGCTCGGCATTCTTCCACAGGCGCAATCACACATCACGCAGACTCTCGTGTTCGTGAACCGGCATGCTAAGGATCAGCCGATCTGACTGCAGCTTCCCTGGGTTATGTCGGCAAAAGTTCAGGCCTTGAGGTGCGTGCCTGAATCATCGCTCCAGGCCTGATAAACTTGAAACTAAAATATCTGAGAGTTTGCTACGAGTAAGCTGGCGTTGGCATTCCCTGTTCTCAGAGGATGAATGCGGTGTTATGATCATAAAATGTGTTATAAATCCATGTAGTCACACCAACATACAGACTTTAAACAGCCCTGCTTGCAGGAGAAAAGCATCTTTGACTTTGACATTTTGAAGGCCTTTTGCATTATTGCAGAGTCAGATAAATAAAATTCATACTGTCGGGGTCAGCAGTGCGAGTATGAAGGCACAATAAGCCGTCAGTTAGCACAGCTCAGCAAAAAAAAAGTAAAAAAGATGGAATCCTACAGGATGGATCTGTCCAAAGACAGCAACACTTTCCTCTCAGGGCCTCAAAAAACTGGAAATAACACTCTACATTTGATCATGTAAATAAAAAAATAAAAAAAAGCTACATATTAAAAAAAGGTCAATCTCCATCAGTTTTCCACATAAAACGTGATTTTACACACGGGGTCAGAGTTCAAGTGTCCTAAAAAGCCTGTCTTCTAGTTGAGTTGTAGAGAGGCAAACACAAATCTCCCAACTGCCTCGAGACATTCTCCGGAGTCGGGAGCGGCGGGACTCGGCAGATATTTACGTTTTCTCCCCCATCGGTCCATCCCTTCCTCCCTCTTTTGTCTCTACATGGGTGTTAAAGTCGCCAGGGGCCGGGGCACCAAGGAGTGTCTGGGTACAGCAGACAATGGACAGACCTAAATCTGAGAGAGAGGAGGGAAATGAGTGTGACAATGCCTGGAAGCTGCCAACTGGGGATTTCAAAATAAGGCAGTGGATACAATCAGTCACACACACACACGCACACACACACACACACACACACACACACACACACACACACAGACAGAGGACAAAGCCAGGAAACTTGTAGTAGTAAAACATGCACCACAAGTGCTTACATAAAGCTTACTACACATGTACGAAAACTATATTTGAAAGCAGACTGCCAAAGCAGCTGTGGGACTACGATGAAGAGATTTAAAAAAAATAAATGAATAAAATAAACTACTGCAGGCTTTACTGATTTTCTATTCCCCTCCATTAGCTGCCAGTAGCTCACAGCGAGCTTATCTCATTAGCTCCCAACATCTAGGCACACTGCCATCAGTGCCTGCTAACAAAGTAGATAAATAAAGAGAATTACCTCAATTCAATACACAACAATATAATTACTGGCCAAAGAGCCAAGGGAGGGGGGAAAGAAGGGAAGGAATCCCCTTAATGTCAGGAAGCGTGTTCTCCAGCCTTTTGTTTTGCTTTGCTTGGATGTGCTATGGTCCCTGAACTGTAAATAATCAGTGAAGGTGACCTTTTTTTACTGACTATTTTAGAGATCAAACAATTACACAGTGCACAATCCTGTGCTCAACATTACATAAGGAAACAAACTAAACTGCCAATGCCGTTGTCAATCACTTCCAGGGCCAAGTGTAAAGTATGGTAGAGGGGATTATGGTGTGGGGTTGTTTTTCAGGAGTTGGGCTTGGCCAAGCCTTTCCAGTGAAAGGAACTCTTAATGCTTCAACATACCAAGAAATTTTTGGATAATTTCGTGCTCCCAACTTTGTGGGAACCGTTTGGGGATGACCCCTAACATTACTGCGCACCAGTATACAAAACGAGGTCCATAAAGATGTGGATGAGTGAGGTTGGTGTTCTGACCTTAACCTGATAAAACACTTCTGGGATGAAATGGATGCGAGCCAGGCCTCATCTAACATCAGGATCTGATCTCACAAATGAGATTCTGGAAGAATGATCAAAGATTCCCATAAACGCACTCTTATGCTTTGCCGAACGTTTTCCCAGAAGAGTCGAAGCTGTTAATATGATGTGCTGACATAATAATCCCTCATGTACGTGTGTGTGAGAAGGCAGACAAGCGAATGTTTTTGACAACATACGGTCACACGTTGACACAGAAAGTTTACCTGGTGGGATCTTCTTCTATAGTAAACGGACCTTTCACGTTAACAGTGTTCCTGCTGTTGTCCACTGTGCCATAGCTGAGCGTGACCTGATGGGAGGGCGACATGTATGAGGTTTGTTAGTTTCTTGTCTGTGAGCAAAAGCCAACAAGGCAAAGTTTGTGAAACTCTGAGCAAAAAGGAGAGATCCTCAAATTCTGATGCAGATCTTAATCACGCTCTTTAAAACTGACTGAGTTTGTGCAAGATGTCTCCTCGTCTGCCCTTTTAGTTTCTTTGGCGTCACAATGAGTCTTTGTGTGGACGTGTGTACCTGGTTGTGTATGTCTGACACCAGTCCCAGATTCTCCAGGTGGGAGTGAAACAGCCCTGAGCGGATGAGGCTCACGCCGAGCAGCGCCTCCACGATGTAACCAACCGTGCAGTCGTCGGGGAGGCGGATGTGCTCAGCTGTGGTCATGAAAGTGCCATCGCTAGAACAGAGAAGGAAAGAATCAGTAAATGAGACCTGCAGCTGAAACGGTGCCAAGAAAAATTAATTAATTAAAAAAAAAATAAAAAATAAAAATCTAATTCATCTTAAGTGAGGGCTTACCTTGCCCAAGGTTTCATCTTCAGGGAGAGGCCACGGCTCAGACAGAACCCCGCTCCTCCGGTGGCAAACCAGAAACGCACTTGCTTCTACACACACACACACACAGCATGAATATAAATGGAGTGTCCACTTTGTTTTGTTGTGCAGCGTCCACAAATCTCTTTTGTAAATTTCTGCGTGTCGATAAACAATCTTAGGACCATTGTCTGATAATCACTTGTTTCAGTTTCATGTTTTTATTCTAGAGTAGCTTTGCATATCCCAGTGTCTGAAACAAGCTGTTGTCGCTGCCTTCCAACTAACTTTAAACCAGCTTTATTCTTATTGGTTGCCCCTCTCAAACAGCTAGTGGAAGGGGCTGCTGTACGGTGGCCCTAATCAGTCAAACACCAGCAAATAGGCAAGATAAAAGCTAACAAACCCCCACAAAACACAACTGAAGTGTTTTTGGGGAGACGATAATATGAGAACAGCTGGGGAAGTGACAAGCTAACAGTATCCGGCTAATTACAAACATATTGACACTATTATATGAATCATGGAATTTAAAAAAAAACCAAAAAAAAAAAAACCACCCCCCACACACAGTATCTTTTTCTCCCTGAAAACACTGATGAATCCTCCACCTTAAGCGTGTCTCAGTGTGACCCTTCCCATGTTTTGGTTTCTGTCACTTCCGCAGCTGTTCCATCATGTTACTGTGACATCGTTTTTTCTACTTCTTTTGTGTTTCATTCAACTCCTGTTGTGTTTAGTGCGCTTTTGCAGCATTTTTTTATTTGCCTGGTGTTTTCTTATGTTACAGTCTGTTTGACCTCTCGGGGCCACCGTACTCCCGTCCGTCTGTGACGCCAGGAGTAGAAAGAAAGAAAAAATGTGAGAGAAGGAGGAACAAAAATGTGCAAGCCTGCATAGTTACAAACCTAAAACATTCAATATTTCAATTTTAAGGTAAAACTGTTCTACGAAATCATGCCATATTACCATTTCGTCAGTGCCGGGCCTCTCCGTGGCCTCTATCGGTCGCTCGAGGCTGGGCCGCCCAATGTAAACGTCCTGTGTGTGGCTGTACTGAGATAAGAGTTTCAGCAGGGAGCCTGTGTTCAGGTAGTTATCATCATCAACGTGACAGAACCACCTGCGACATAACAATGCTGTGGGTTAGTAAACTCTGTGTATGTGGGTGTGTGGTGCACAGTGTGGTGTGGGTTGCGTCTTACTTCTTCCCAGAGCTGATAAAAGCGTCATACTCCAGAGACATTTTACAGGACAGCGCTTGACGATTGTGTGCCTGCGAGCAGTTGGTGTTGATCAGGTGAGCTCCTGATGATCAATAAGAAGCAGAAATCAATGATCAAGGCAGCCTCGACTTAAGCAGTGGAGCTGTTCAAGTATTGGATTTCATTATATCCTGACTGCTTCAAAACACCCTTATAAAAACACCCCAATTACACATTTCTGCACTGTGTAATACAATGAGAAGAATAACTGATTGAAAGTTGAACAATTCCATGAGTAAGAGGAGGAAAGGCCTGTTGATCAAACTGAAGTGACTTCCTGCACTTTGTGGAAACATTACTGCCCAGTCAGCAGCCTGGTCCCTGATTTCCTGCCTCGCACACTGTAGATAAGACTGCAGCTACTCAGCAAAACTGCTGTGTGTGTGTTTGTGTACTCATATGTGTGTGTGTCTCTCACCTATTCTTTTCCTCAGTTTCTCATCCTCTCCATCAGTGAACACGTATGTCTGTGGGACAAAGAAAAAAAACATGACGGCGGTCATATTATTTCAGTAATCTTTCCCGAGTAGCGCAGAAAGAAAAACAGCAACCACGCAGGTGATGACTGCATCAGCATTTCACACATCACATTTGTGATTTCAGGTGAGGCTCATCCCGTTTCCACGAAGCAGCAGTAAGCAGCGCCGACGCTGTGCTGACTGAGCGCCAGGCCAAAGGTAAGCCTCCCGTCTATCAGCAGCGCAGCAGCTGGCTTCGACCCCCTCGCTGCGCGTCTGTGTGAGCGTTAATGTGGTGAGTGACAGGGTTGGGGGTCACTGTGCACTCAGGAAGCTGTGCAGACCTCGTAACCCTCCACAGGAAGTAAAAAAAAACAAACAAAAAACAAAAAAACCCAAACATACACGTCTCAAAATAGTCTGTTGTTTTGGCTTTTTTTTGTTCCAGGACAATGTGTTTGAAATGAAACAATCGCAGGTATAATGTGCTCACTGTTGGGAGTAATTCTGAATCCGTTTATAGGTCCTGGGGGGAAAAAAAAAAAAAAAAAAAGTTGTCATATTTAGTCCCCGCAAATGTTCAGGGGTAGAAGTAACGATGTGATCCCCTGCTGAATTTGTAAGTGAGCAAACTTACAAATTCAGCAGGGGATCACATCATTAGCTCCCCCATTGCAGCAGGCCGTTTAGACAAGGTATCTGATGATTTTACATCCTGTCAGCTCAGTCCAGCATAAAAGCAGTTAAAGTGTTAAAGAGCCAACTGATGGAAATAACTGACACCCCCCCCCCCCCAAAAAAAAAGAAAAACAAGGGCGTATAGAGCTAAACGCTAACACCTAAATGTTAAATTGCTTGTTGTGCTAATATGTTAAAACTAAATACAGACTGTGGGTCTGAAAAGGGACATTCTTTCTCATGGCCAGCAGGGGGCGACTCTATTGAATAGAAAATGAAAATCACCCAATTTCTCAATATCAAATTTAGGGTAAACAAGTGTGGCAAGTGCAAGTAGCTAATACATAAGGTCATCACTGTACTTGGCAGACAGTTTCAGGAATCTCAGATTGAGTGGATTTAATCTGTCTCTCCGTTTTCCTTTCATTGTTGTTCATAAAGAGAATTCTTCATGGTTCGTTTATGACTTTATTGTCTATGTTCGAGTGAGGCGTTAGAAACTTAAAATCTGAAGTCCCCAAAACTCTTACATAGAACAAAATGACTCTACTGCATTTCTTTTTTTTCTTTTTTTTAAAAAATATGTTTATTGAGATTTTTTGATATAAGAAAAAAAAAAAAAGACACCCACACACACACACAAAAAAAGCTCAAAAACAAAAAAACAACAGACAGCACAACAGCAAGGGCTAAAACACACAAATAAGACAAGATTACACTGCCACGACAAAAATACTACTTCAACACTGGCAATAAACAGAAATAAAACGCTAAGGTGGTAGGCTGAGTTATTGGTGATTGATCAAACAGGACTTTGTTTTAATACATGGTCTAAAAATGGCTGCCACACATCAAAGAAATTACTAAGTTTGTCCGCTAATGTGATTCTACTGCATTTCAATGGTAAGAGGACAAAGAGCTGCAGCGAAATCATTTAGCAGCTAAAGATCATTTAAATGCCATTAGTGCTACGGCTGTCCTTGAAGTCTACAGAACCTCCACAAAAGTTGCCAAGAAGTGTCTTGCTCTGCCAGCGGACAGATCAACACTTGATGCGGATGAGAGGATGCTGCGGTCCAGACCTGGCAGCAGGGCAGGGCAGATGTCCAAAGTCTGCTACAACCTCCAGCCACAAACTGAATGCAAATGACTTCCTAGGACACTAAATGGCAAAACCCATCATAGCACTGCGTTGTGTCCCCTCCAAAAATCTATCATGTACTGCACTTTTTTCATTTGACAAAATAAATTCAAGTCTTTGCATCTTATAGGCTCTTTGTTTCCAGGCTCTTTCCTTGTTCTTGAGTCAGTTTATTCCCTCTTGACATGCAGCATGAATATATCAATAAATCTTTGATTTAAGTACTACGTGATCAAGAGAGTAAACGTGACTGACCCAAAAAACAAAACGCAACACTCCAGCCAGCTGTGAGATTCTGTCAGTCTTTTTTTCCACTCTGAGCCTCTTAAGCCCCAGAGCAGAGTCAGCTTCTGCATCAGAACGCCTGCGTAAGCGTGTTCTATGACAAACCAGTGCACGCCGGAGCCAGTCTAAGAAGGCAGCAGGGCGGGGGGAGGAGGAGAAAATGTGGACATTTTTTGCTTTTTGGGAGGGGGGGGTAGGTTGCCAGGAGTTGGGCTGGCAACCCAGGGAAAAAAAAAAAAAAAAAAAAAAAAAAAAGCAGCAAAAGCCAGTCAGTGTGTGTGGTGGAGTGCGTGCGTGTTTATCCTCGTGATCAGACACGTTTGTAACTTCCCATGAGAAATCCTTCGAGTTCCCAGGGCATGTGTGCGTTTGTGAAGGTCCGACTGTGCGTGTGCACGTTTCCATTACTCAGCAACCTTACAGTACAGAGGTGTGTCTGGGAAACAGGTAGGTTTACAAACACCTGACTGTGAGAGCTAATGCATGATTGTGCCCCACACACACACGCCGATTTCCTTCCACATAAACTGTATTTACATGTCAACAGTCTGGGTGTAGCACTGAACTCGAATGAGCTTCATCCCCTCAAACACTGAGGTTTAAATGGAAATCAGAATGACCGCCGCACGATCCGCAGTCACGTCTGCCTTTGATTACGAGCTTTGAAGCTGCTGGGTGCACTCGACCGCTGGCCCATGTGTTTTATAGCAACAGATTCATCCTTGACTCACTCACCACCGCGCCTCAGACCAAAAAGCTGTCTGCTCGTCCTGTTTGATCTTAAATATTTATCTGTGAGACACTGAAACTCCTCCTGTACCAGCCTCTCCCTAAAACTCCAGCACTTCTAAATCCTCATCACAGCACTAATGTTTAAAAAGGAAACTGTAGTGATCGGCCAATTCATTAATAACTCATTTGGAAGAAAGTTGAAAAATATTTTGTAGTAGTTTTCTTTTCTTTCTTTCTTTTTTTTTTTTTTTTTTTTTTTTTTTTAAATACACACAATTACAAAAAAATCTGAAGACTGATTTTTTTTCAGAACATGAAAATGATTAGTTGATGATTAGCCCTGTGCACACAGTCTGAGTGAAAACATTTATAACACAAGAGGAAAAAAAACATCTTGTTTGGGTAGCTTGAGGTTAAAATTCAGCTGCAGGCAGTTTCATGTTGAATCCTGATGATAATTTGAAATAATTCATCTTAGAAGACTTAAAAAAAATCTGCAAAGTAAGTTGTCTTCCTCCCCTTAAGCCCCGACCAGTCAAGGCAGAATGTGGAGGTTTCTTCCTGTTAAAAATGGGAGTTTTTACTTCCCAAGGTCGCCAAAGTACTTGCTATAGGGGTTGGTGTTTGTTCTGTTTTCTCTCTATTACTGTAAGATTTTTACCTTACAAAGTAAGGCGAGGCAGCTGTTGTTGTGATTTGGTGCCATATAAATAAAATCGATAAGACTGATACCATGCCCAGCTCTTTCATGTTAATGTTATCACAGAGACAAAGAAAAAAAATTATCTGAATCGTCAAGTTGACTTCCTCTCTTGGTTCATGTCCTTAGGCCTGCCTGTACCTGTATCGTGTCAACACATTAGCAGCAGTGTGATCAGCCTGTTTGCCCTCTGATCTCCATCTCATACATTACAAAAGGACCCATCTCCGTTTTACAGCTCCCTGCCTGGAGCATCAAAGAGCCGTGAGTGCGGTTCAGGGCAGGACTGATAATCTGGGTTACAGGGGCATTTTCCCGGTGGGCCGAATGCTACTTTGACGAGCAACTACTAATAACTAAAGCTTGGCTTTTAATTGTCACGTGCTGTGTGGGCCGCCTAGACGCTAATTTCCAGGGCCATGTTATTTTGTCCCAGTCCAGCCTGTCCCGGACTCACATAAAGACTTGGGGATGTAAATGGCAATCGCAGCCTTCGGTGTATGAAACCTTTAGGACACGCCTTCCCCAATTGTGCCTTTAGTGAGTTGACCTGAAACTAAAGGGTGCTAGAAACACAAGTATACAGACTACCGAAGGGCTGAAACCGAAGTGCTTAAAAACCAAATCCTGTGCGTCATGATGTGAAGAGAAGCTGGCCCGTTTCTGAGTAACAGGTGGGCCATCAAACTTACCTGTGGCATGTTCCTGGAGATCCAGGTGTCCAAAAGAAGCTCCAGTCTCTGCCGGTGATACCTGCCGGTGGTTTTCACCGCTATGAACAGATCAGCCGGGGAGAGACGCTCCACCGGACCGGTTGGATCGCTGCTCCGCGGGGGGCCGCTCACCGCTCTTCTCTCCCGGGTCAGTTTGCTGAAATACGCTGAGAAAACTTTTCCGCTCGTACCCGCGGCTGGAAGCTTCTCCGGGACTCTGCAGCTTGGGTGTCCGCCAGTCACTACCAGCATCCCGGTCACCAGCAGACAGGTGACCGCGGCGGCAGCAGCGCGAGGTCCCGCGGAGCCAAGGAGGCCTTTTGATACCCACACAGGTTTCCACATCGTGGCTGCGTGGACGCTTTTAGAGTGAGAAAGTTTCTGAGAGCGCTTGTCTCCGGATTACAGCATTTCCACTGTAGTACACAAATCACGGCCGTCCCGCGTGTCTCCTTCAGTGGATGACCTCCCACTGAGTGGCTTGCAGCTGTGTTTAACACAGAAGTTATCCACCAGTGGGCGGGACTGTTTTAGGTCCGGTTTGCATCCAGTGGCAGATTTGAGCGTTTAGTGTGGGCGGAGATCCAGCAAAGAAGCAGGGAAAGTCCGCTGCTGAATACACTTTAAAGGGACAGCTCACCTCAGCGTCCAGTATACATAGTTTTCCATTGGCCTGTACGTATGTGTATACAGGGGTGAACTGTCTCTTTAAAAGACAAACTTTCTCAAGTTCCCTAAAAATCTTTTGGGACTTTGTCTTGAATAAAGATGCAACCAGTGTGATCAGCTGCAGAAGAAAAACAACTCATGTAACCCCCCCATCATTTAGAGGAACAATATCCCTGCTCCAAATATTTCATTAAATTTATTTTTTTTAACTTTATTGGCCATTTGCTGTGTTCCATTTTAAATTTCATACTTGTCCTTTTACAGTCTATTTGGTATTTCTCCAATTTCTCAGCAGAGGGGCAGAGTATCACTTACTGTTCCAACACAAAGCAGTCTTTTTGTGTTGCTTATCTGCTTAGCCAATTTAATTTCAAACTTATATATAACTTCTTATTTCATAGTGTAATCTTCACATGCTTTATCAAAGGTACAGTCTGTTGATTCAGCCGCTAATTATTTTCACAGTATTTATGTCTTTAGGGAATCGCTAAGCTTCGCTTAGCTCATAGCTGACTCGCTAGCAACATGGCCTCTCCAAGAATCCTGGAGTCGTTTTTGACCAGGATATGTGCTTCAGTGCGCATATTAAACAAATATGTAGGACTGCTTTCTTCCATTTGTGCAATATCTCCAAAATGAGAAACATCCTTCTCAGAGTGATGCTGAAAAACTAGTTCATGCATTTATTACTTCTATGCTGGACTACTGTAATTTGTTATTATCAACATGACCAAAAACTCCCTGAAAGAGTGCTGACAGGGACTAGAAAGACAGAGCATATTTCTCCTATATTGGTTTCTCTTCATTGGGTTCCTGCCAAATCCAGAATCTAATTTAAAATCCTACTCCTCACATACAAGGAATATCAGGCCCCATCTTATCTTGATTATAGTATTGTATCACTATCACTCATTAGAGCTCTAGGTTCTCAGACTGCAGGCCTACTTGTTGTTCCTAGAGTATTTAAAAGTAGAATGAGAGGCAGAGCCTTCGGCTTTCAGGCCCCTCTTTTGTGGAACCAGCTTCCAATTTGGATTCGAGAGACAGACAATGTCTCTACTTATGCTGCAATAGTTCAAGGCTGCTGGGGGATTCCCATGATACACTGAGTGTTACTTCTTCAGTGATCCTTTTTGCTCACTATTTAACTATTTGTTATAATTAATCTTTGGCTCTCTTCCACAGCATGTCTTTGTCCTGTCTTCTTCCATTCACCTCCAGTAGGTCACGGCAGATGCCAGCATATGACCCCCTATAATCAAGCGCTTTGGCAGCAGTGGAAAGGAAAAACTCCCTTTTAACAGGAAGAAACCTTCACCAGAACCAGGTTTAGGGACAGCTAGCAAAGCAAAGCCATCTGTGCTTCTAGAACCAACCAGTCCCAATTAACAGGTTTCTTCCTGTTAAATGGGAGTTTTCCTTCTCACTGTCTCCAAGCATTTTCTCGTAGGGGGGTCATCCGATTGTTGGGGCTTTCTCTGTATTATTGTAGGGTCTGCCGTGAGGCGATTGTTGTTGTTGATTGTTGTTTATGTAATGTATAATAAAGAAGACTGAATTGAATTATTAGAAACAGAGCTCTTTGGAGTTTCCTTTGATTTTTTTTAGGATACATTTTCCAAATAAAATTCAGAATTCCTAATTTGGCGAAGAGTACTGTCTCAAAATATCCCATGAGTGTTAAAACAAGGTTTGGAATCCAATGATCAAAAAGGACGGTGCCCGAATTACTTATTCACACATTCCTTGTGTTGCGTATGGATGATCCATAAAAGTTTATTCAGCCATTTCATTTTATTTTGCATCTGTCTCATCTGTTTCAGCGGTCTAGTTTACATTAATCTGACCAATGTTAAATTAAAATCAGTACCTGAAAAAATGAGGTTCTCCAATGGGACACAATTAATAACCTCCCCTGTGATGCTTGGGAGGAAATATGGCAGGTGTTTCAAATGCAGCATAACACACATGATAAATCAGCACAGCCGTTTCAGTTGTTGGACATAAAAGTGGCACTTCTCCTCTCGGGAGAGTGTATTGAATTCCTCTGTGTGGAAGCCTGGTGGGTCATTCTCCAAGAGGACAGATGTTGAAAGAGACCGTGACAGAGGAGCGTGTGTAGTGCTGCCAACTCTGTGCACTCTCACACACAGAACACAAGACGTGCCAAGCAGACAGGTTGCCAGATCCACCAACCATCTGAGGAATGTTTCCCCTCTAATAGTGTGCAGTTTGTTTGTGCTGGTCCCTCAAGCAAATTGGTGTAATGTTGCATTTTTCAAAACATAGAAGCCTGTCTCAGACACTGATAAAAGACCACTGCATGCTGTCATACTGTCTTTAGGCACTGTAGATAATAATTATATTCAGCTGGCATCTCAGTTGTATGACATGTACTGTTGATTTGATTGAATTTGTTCAGTTACAATGGAGACGGCCCAAAAAAGTTAGTAAAGGAAGATAACACTCAAGTTTTGAGTTTGGTGGTCACACTTCTGTTCACTTCTGTGGTCCAAGGAACTGATTAACTTATCTTTGAAGCTGCTTTAACCCTTTACAGGAAACATTTAAAAATACATAGAAATGCATCCCTGTTCAGTCACAAGCAGAAGCAGAAGTGGTAATAATATCCAATATGGCTAAAAACTGATACTTTTCTTCAAAGATTTAACTTAATTTAAGTTCATTCACTGACAACTGAGCGTGTGTATTCTGTGATATGGTGTTGGATGGGGTGCCTTCCATAAAAGAGCCAAGTGGACAGCTGCAAAAGAAAAGCAAGTACATTTTTGAGTCAATATCCAGCAGGCTGTGGAAGGAAAACAGTCAAAGGAAAGTGTAGATCTACTAAAAAACAAAATAAATTGACATAAAAATTTTGAATACTTAACAGCAGGTTAAAAAAGGACTGTAACTACTAGTGGTACCTCCTCTTTGTTTTCTCATATATGATTCAGTCAAAATTAAACAAGTATTGAATTGCTAAATTAATTTTAGAAGTAGTGTAAAAATAAACACTAATGTATGTAATTTTAATACAAAAAAACCTGCTTTAAGGTCATAACACAAATAAAATCACATATTTCTCAGTTGAAACTGTCTATAAATTGGTTAAATTTCTCACTGGATCCTGTCTGCTGATATGCAAAGTTGTTGCAACATCCAACCCTATTGGCTGCTACTGTTCTGTTTATAATAAGGCATCTTTTAGAAATAAGTATGGCTCACTAGATGCATCTGGTGCATGCCTAATAAGAGACTTCCCATCTCTTACATATGATGGTGCCACTATTTTTGTGCCATAGAGTTCTAGAATCCAACGCAAACAACACTGATCTCAAATTTTAGAACAGGCTTCAAATGTGTAATTCTTAACATTCGTCAGCTTACCACTGTTAGTTCTGATGTTATGACCCGATGTGTAGGAGCAGGTAGGGGCAACAAACTTCCTGATTTTACGAACAACACTGAAGTTTGAAATCCTCCAATATGTCACATGACCAGATCTTTCATGTGTGGCTGGCAGAAACCAATGGGCTTCTACAATCTCACAGTGAGCCATGCAAAGTCCAATTTGGATGTTTATTTAAGTTATCAAATATGGTTTCTCACCCTTACAGTAGCAGAGAATCGGCTGAATATGTGTGATTTCACAATTTGGGTCAGTCCCATCACTCTTATCAGTCTTTTTTTTTTAAGCTAACTTTTAGCAGCTAAAGAAAAAGTCTTTCTCAATCTGGTCGTTAAGTGATGACGTGACGAACCCTACTTCCGGTCCTAAAGTAGTCTGCGTTTAATATGGCTTTTGTGTTGTTAACATGTTTAATGTTTTGTATTTTCTTCTATTTAATCTCAAAAAGCTCCTAAAACAGTCAGTGATCACTGTTGACCTCCCTCGGCTTTTATTACCGCTAATCATTTATTTAAGCTCAGTTTTTAAAACCTTAGGATGTAACTACAGCCCAGCCCATGCAGCATATGAATGACTAACCTCGTATTGTGGATGGATTATCTCAGTTGTTCTCCTGGCTGAAGTTTGGTCCTTTTACAGAATCCTGCCATGCAATTACATTTGTTCCTGACCACCGAGAACACTCACGTTAACTTTTATCGAGCGGAAAAAAAGTTAGCTTGTTTATATTATGCTAACATAGCTGTGTCGCTAGCGGTCACGTAGCACATCATTATATACCAGCTAGCCAAACTTCAGTAACCCTACAAACATCACTGCTGTTTAATTTTCTGTCTTCATTTATGTTGGAAGTGATAACAGAGCTGTACGTTTTAATTTGTTTCCAAAACCCTGCAGTCAGGACATGCTATATTGTATTTAGATGGAAGCTAGCGAGCTAACTTCCTGCTAACTTCTAACTCCGTTAAATGTCATAAATTCCGTTTTCATGGATGCCTGGATGTTAAACTCAATTGTTACACCTGGTAGAACAGACCGCTGATCATTTTATTAAAGATGAAAGACTTTAGACAGTTTTTCAACTCTCAGTAATGCCATAGTGATCGTTTGATATATGGACCTGCAGTGGAGTTTAGGCCCAGACACGGCTAGTGACGTCAGACTTAACGACCGGATAGCAGAAAGGAAACAGAGCTAGAAGAGAATAAATATTAAGCTGACATATATGACATATGTGTGTATCTTGCTTCTATAGCGTGTTGTTGAAGTGCTTTAAAGCAAGTGATGGTAAGTCCATTTTAAGACAAGCACTAGTTCCATCTAGTGAGCCATACTTAAGTTATTTTTTTTAATGTGATAACACAAATGTTTATCAAACATTTCAAAGGTCAAAAATGCTCTTTCTCAGAAAGTTCCCTCTCTGTCACACATGATGCTAGTTTGTGACATGTCTCAGAAGGATTTGCGTAGGTGCTATGATGTGTGATCAGTATCTTGCATCCTG
Source organism: Neolamprologus brichardi (assembly GCF_056152115.1). Taxonomy (NCBI): domain Eukaryota; kingdom Metazoa; phylum Chordata; class Actinopteri; order Cichliformes; family Cichlidae; genus Neolamprologus; species Neolamprologus brichardi. Next base: position 8,490,303 of record NC_142109.1, on the reverse strand, counting down.
TGGTTTAATACTATTATGATAAGCGTCATGTTAGCAGGAAATCCTTTAGCTGATTAAGTAGGAAAGTGACATAAATTTGGGGAACCAAATGGAAATGTTTTGTGGGTGCCACCCCTCACCTCACACTGCTATCATTTTAGATAATAATCACTTTTTATATTTTTCACCTTGGTAACTATATGCATAAGTCTGAAATAGGCCTCTGGGATCTGAATGAGGTAAATATTGTCACTACAGGGTACGTGTTAGACTTTAATAGCACAGTTACAGTCACATGACCACCGTGCTGAACGAATTGCGCCTGCAGTGGAAAACCAGACTCGATTCTAACTTTGAACAGAGGTTGTGTGAATGGTTGTGATTGTGTTGCCCCATTATCCTCATCCTGTGGGTACGCATTAATGATCCCGTTCCCGATAAGATACGAACGACTGAACAGAGAAGTGGTGTGTTAAAACATAAGGCCTGGTTGCCAGAAAAGGGCCAGCAAAGGGTCCAGTCCAGGCCACTGGATGGCCTTCTGAAAGAAGGCATAAATTTTGGACTTTTATCTCTGTGCAAGTAGTACAGCTTTTCCTTCTGATACATCAATATGTTGATATATTGCCTATGTCCATTCATAGTAGACCAAACTAACTAGTAACAGATAAACGACTGAATGGAAATGTTCTGTGAACATTTCCCAGTCAAGTCTGTCCCGTATTCAGCAAGTGAAAATAAAATAAATAATAAAAGGTGAATCAAATGGACCATTACGGCAAAGCTGGGATGGTCAATTTGGTAAAGAAAATCCGTTGGGCATCTTTCTTCGCCTTTAGACAATAATTCTGATGGCAAAAGAGCCAAACGGGACAGGAAAAAAAAAAAAAAAAAATCTATAATCTATTAGTAAATAGATTTTACTAATTTATGTATTACAGTTGAAGTCCAATTTCATCTGCGCTGACATGACTGCCGGAGTATTACTTTATCAAGTGGAAAAACTGCCGGCAGGACTTGAGATCAAAGTGGCCCGTGATGTAAAGTGAGTTTGACATTCCTGCTCAAAGGACTTTCTGAATTCTGTTGTGGTCACTTTGGTTTGTCTGTTTTCTTTTGGGTTTGGTATTATTGCTTGTTAGCCACACTGTTTCAATTTTCTAAAAGTAACTTAAAGTGTGTTTGTCTGAGACTTGTGTGAAACAAAGTAAAAGTTTACTATGCACCAGACTCAACTTGTTGCATATGCACTCAAGATACGAGTGCACCAGTGCGTCTGTTTTCAAGCATTTCTGCAACTTTGTGAAACCAGTGACCCCACATTCACACCCACTTCTCACTGTGATTGCTGTGTGAAGGTGTTAAAGGCTGGGTTTAAACTTCTCTGGCTCCTTTTATTTCCCATACAGAACTTAAAACTCAATGTAAAATCTTTTCATGCCTCCTTCCACTGTGCTGGTTTGGATCATATATAAAGGCTTTTGCCTTTTGACACATCTGTTCGACATGTTGTACGAATCCCTTGTTTTGTTGTCTGAAACAGCCCGCTGGCATACTTTTACATTGGGGTGACATGCCCACAAAGACAGTTATGCTGACATGCTGATGTTTTGCAGGTTGTTCTGTATAAGCATCTTAAGCCCTTTTCAGAGATGGGAACCGTAATACTGCTGCCTTCACCAGTCTGTTGGAGTGATGATATTCTGTCTTTAAGACACGCATCTCTTTTCTGTTACTTTATCTAAAGGCTTCATACAGACAAACCCATGACAGTGATGGAGAGGAAAATGGTACAAATGAAATTGGACAGTTCATCAAAGTGGCATCTAATGTGGTGGTATAGTGTTGGCTTGGAGCTGTGGGAGAAACAATACTGTGTTTTATTGGTCTGTAGAGATGCTGCTGTTGGTGGTGGAGGAGATCAGAATTAGGCTACTCTGACGAAGTAGTCTTCGTGTGCCCTCTGCTACTAGATCTGTATAGTCTCTCTCTTTCAGGTCTCTGCCTCTGTAATCCACCTGGACTTTAGACTTGTGCCAGACTTTATGAAAATGATGTCATGGTGTTTATTTGGACGTGAAGCTGGCAGGTTCAGGTGGGAAAAAACACGTGTCTGAAAGAGCCACCAGTTTAGAGTCCTGCAGTCCAACATTGGCTAATTAGTAGTCAACACAAAGCACAGCTGAGGCCTATTTGAATTTCATGAAGGCTATAAATGAAGGAGACTCTTTTAAACTAGATTTTACTTTCAACACATTGTTAAAATATATCATACAAATTCTAAATGTTCACTCAAGTTGCTGCATTAAAAAAATAGAACAGGATTTATTGAAAGCCTTGATTACACCCTGTTCTGAACACAGAGAGTTGGAGACCCCCAGCTGAGAAGTCATTCCTGTGCGTGCATAGTTGGTGCATTGCAATGTAAATTCTCCACTGATTAGGCAACACATCAAGCAGTCATTCAGATGTCTGCACAGGCCCTTGTGCTCACCATCTGATGATGACCATAGTGAAACTTGGCAGACTTGTGGATGAACTTCAACTTTCAGACAGAGGGGTGAGAGGAGTTTTTACCCATGCGAAACGCATTCCTGTGCAGTCCTCCAAGATCCTGACTGGAAGCAGATGACGTATGCGGCTGCCGAATGTTGATTGGTTGATGAGTGGGCTGGAATAGAGCAGGGAATGATACCAGACTTCACCGGGAATGGGAGAACTGTTAAACAAAACTTCAAATATCAAAAACTAATGCTTGAACAGCACAAACAGTGGTTTTCATTGATACTTTTCTTTGTTTTCAACATTCGGTTTCACTTCAGCTTTTTGCATGTCATAATTTCGCTCTCCTTCTCAGCTGGCTCACAAACTAATAACAACACAGGCAAGAGTGGCCCACAGACCGGTTGCAACACATACTTTGTACACTGCTTTCATCTGACAAGCTCACTGCAGGCAGACAGGGAGGCCCTGGAGTGAAGCGGACAGCCAACGACCACCATCTGCTCACCCATAAATTCTGTTTTAATGCCACAGATCAGAAATAAAGTGTAGTTCAGTAATGGAAACACTGTAACTACAACAAGTAGTGAATCATGTCCACCCAAGTTTTCAAAGTAACAGCAGGTACATTTTTAAGTTCATGAGATGGAGGCAAACTGAACATTTTTTTTAATGTCTTACTTCTCAGCTGAAAGACTTCTTTAGTTCTAACAGCTAATGAGCTCCAAGCCTACAACACCAACTATCAGCCACTTATAATGCATCCCTGAGATCCCCTCCCAGTCGATTCAACCCACCGTTCATGACTTAAACTATGACACCTTAATACCTGCATGATGGCAGGGTGGGGCAACATCTCACAAAGACTTCACACCTTGGGCTCATGTGCCGCTAACAACTTGCATTGTGAATGTGTCTCAGGACCACCTCCAAGGTGACAACTCCACCGGGGGTTACATACCTGGGGCTTCTCACCACCTTTTAGAAATGCAGAAGCCTTTTAGATGAGAGGAAAACACCTTCAAAAAATGATTCTTCACCCACAAAAGTTTTGAGAAAAATGAAAAAAAAAAAACCCAAACAAACAAAAAACACCTGAAATGTGTAAAATCAAAGTTTTATTTATTCAAATAATTAATCGTTAAGGAGAATGTGCTTGATATAAACTGAATGCATACCAATCAAGTGCATTTCATTTGACCAGATTACAGTGCGTTAAATGCAACATTTGAACTCATGTAACAAAATTATATAGTGAATCTGAGTACGTTTGCTCCAGGCGGCAGACTTCAAAGAAGTATAACAGGAAGCACGTGCCCACAACAGAATATAATCAAAACACGAGATCCTACACAGACAACAGCAGATAAAACAGTTTCACATTATTCCGAAAAATGCTCTAGATTTACGTTTTCTTCTTCAATATAATGCGACCATAAAGAAGAAACAGTTCAAATCTCTGACTTCTCTGAGTTGTGTTTGCGTGTTTTTCTTTTTGGTGATATGAGAAGCAGATTTTCTGCCGTGCATAACATACAGAACAAACACAACTGATGCTCCGAAGAGACACATATTGAGAGAATCAGTGGAGAAAAGAGAAAAAGCAGACTGCTCATTATTTCCTCTCTATGTGTCCCCTTCTACCTGTCTTCATCATGAAATCCCTGTTTTTTACTTCCCTTCAATGATAAGGGCAGTTTATTGCCTTTACTTTCATCCTACTGGGATCATTAAGAGCACAGCATCTGAGACACACACACACTCTTTGTGGTAGCTTTAATTTCTTTTTCTCAAACTGTATCTGTGCAGCTACCATGTGAGCTGAAGCTGTGTTTGTGTGCACGAAGTCTCCAGAGCATGCTGTGGTTGTTGAATGGACTCAAGAAGTCATATCTGTAGTCCTGACAGAAGATGTTTTATCGGTGTGCTTCTGCAGCACTGTGTGCGTTTTCTATGTTAAACACTTACAAAGACTGTAAAGCATCTTTTTGTTCCTCCCTGTCTGTCTCTCATCTTTCAAAACGTACATTTTTACCATTTTTATTATTTTTATTTTACTTCACCTATCTGAATGCTTTTTTCTTTCATTTCTTTTTCTCAAATCTCCCCCTTCTGCCTCCCTCTTTTTGTGTTTTTCCTTTCTGCCCCTTCTCTCCTCTCTTGTTTCAACTTGTCATCCACACGCTGCAGAATTCAGAGTCACAGGTCACAGTTTTCCAAGCCTCAACTTGGGACTTTTCCCCCGGTTTCCTCTCGCTCTACAAACTCCATGCACGCACATAAACATTCTCGACCCTTCAAAGTCTATTTCATCTCCAAGTTTGAATTGATAAGTTCAACAACTTCCTAATTGTGCTTATTTATGAGAGGGGAAAAAAAAGAAACAGTGGGGATTGGGTGATTGGAAGCGGGAATAAGATTAAACAATGAGGATGTTTTCCTCGTTCCTTTTTTTCAGAGTGACGATTGCTCTCAGACCACATCTAATGGAGAGAAGTCTGGCGTGTGGTGGGCTGTGAGTGGGGGTGGGCGGTAGGGTTAGATGTATCCCAGGTGTCAGTTTGGGATGAAGAATTGGGGTTGCCATGGCGTCACTCGTGGTTTCCGGGGATTCTGATTCACAGTGTGATATTGATTAAAGGTTTGGGCTTCCCTGAAAAAAAAACAGGAAGTATTTCATTTGGTGTGTATTTGTGAGTCCGCAGAAGCTTCTTAAACTGCTTCAGCTACTCCTCACTTCATCCCAACTGATAAAACCATCAGACAGACATACAGTAATCCTCAGAGAGCAAATATACGTGTTGTTGCTGTTGTGTAAACCAATGGTGTGCGACTTATCATGTTTATTTGGTATAAGTCAAGCCACCAAAGTGCATTGAAAGTAAGAGTAATATAATCTGACCACTCTTACTTTAGAAGCACAGCTCAGGACCAAAAGCAGTACAATCTCTATGTGTCAGATGCTTGTTGAGAATGGATTCATTTAAACTGTGTTACTGCATATAAGTATGTAGACTGTATGAAAGACAGATTTCACCATTTGGTTTGTGGACCACTTGTTGAAAGTTTGGCTTATTTTGGAAATCTTGTGTAGCGCTAGGCAGTTAGCAGCTAAAGGTAGCACTTGTTAGCTAGTGTTAGATGGAGGGACTTTTCTGTAAGAAGGTTGCCTGATGGGTAATGTATTTTTGGCATAGGTCCGGTGTTGGAGGGGAAGTGAGGGATAGCTCATTAAGAGGGGCTTTTCATCCACCACAAATGTGCTACCATGCAGTACGATCGTGGCTCAAGAGTCGGGAGTTCGTGTTGTAATCGGAAGGTTACTGGTTCGAGCCCCGGCTTGGACAGTCTCGTCGTTGTGTCCTTGGGCAAGACACTTCACCCGTTGCCTACTGGTGGTGGTCAAAGGGCCCGGTGGCGCCAGTGTCCGGCAGCCTCGCCTCTGTCAGTGCGCCCCAGGGTGGCTGTGGCTACAATGTAGCTTGCCATCACCAGTGTGTGAATGGGTGGATGACTGGATATGTAAAGCGCTTTGGGGGTCCTTAGGGACTAGAAAAGAGCTATATAAATACAGGCCATTTACCATTTTTACGAACTGCATGTTGCTTGATAGGGATGACCTATCTGTCTGTCGGTCGAATGCTGATTGGTTGACAAGCGAGCCAGTATAAAGAAGTTCACTAGAAATGTGAGAAATTCAAGAAAACCAGACAGGTTTTCCATGATTGCCCACCAGCTGCCTTGGCGATACCCAGTCAAGCATAAAACAGAAGTAAATTAAAAGTAGCCACAGCAGCCCCAAATACGTCTATGCGGCCCAGTTCTGAGTGAACTGTTAGTAGCCACTGGGGACCAAAGTCCTGTTGGTTTAACATCTCTGTGTATTTATCCACTTTACTGAGTTAACCCAGAGTTAACCCAGTTAGGTTCCAGGTTAGAGATTAACATGTGTGAAATCACTGCATACTGACCAATCCATTCTCTGGGAAGTAGTGCGATTATTCCTGGAAGATTCCTCAGACATCTGTGCATAGAGATTAAAGTTCTGTAATACCAACCAAAATATTTGGGTTTCCCTGAAAAACATCAGTATTGATTCTTGTATATGTAACTTTATGCCTTAATTTTTTTTCCTATTGGCTGCAAACATTTTAAAACAATTTTGTTGCTCTATAAGCGTTAATATATGAGAGCACTTACTTACATAGTTTATGCCACCATGTCATTATATCATTGTCTTCATTCTTTGCTCTTAGACTGATAAACATAAAAGCAACTGAAAGAATAAAAAAACCCTTCTAAATATTAATTTTACTTACTTAATCTAAAGCGATGTCCATCTTTCATATACAGCTCATGTCATGATGACATGTCGTGACAGACCCTTACTTTAATTCAATTTCAACTTTTGAAATTTAAAGTTCACCAGTCTGTGAACTTTATACATCGTTTATACAAACATACACATATGCTGTAACACTGTTATTTCCCAGTTTCTGGGTATTGGAGAGTAGATTGGCACTTTCTCACACTGGGCTCCAGAACAGGTTACCCCGGCCATATTAAGAATGAGTGCCGATGCATCCAGTAACTCGGGAAGGCAATCAAATGAGCTAGGACTCGTGTATTTGGCTGTAATAGAAAACACAGAATGCCTGGAGAGCATCATATGTCTTGGATTATTATTCAGGCTTGGATGGTTTGTTGGTTTTGCCTTTTTTAGAAAGAGAGAGTTTGTTTAATGTCGAGGAGAGAAGACAATGAGAAACAGATCTTTAAGAGTTTGCATGGAGCTTACAGGGCTTCAGCTGGCTCATCACAACATGTTTTTTTCTGTCTTTATTGTATTTTTATCTTCAGTGTTTTTTCCCCCAAATGCTCACCCTTTTGTTTGCTGCCTTCATTACCTCAGTTTGTTTCTGCCACCATATGGTTAATTCTGTGCCATGGTAGGTACTTTCCACTGCAAATCACCACACAGAGGAGCGATACCGAGCACTGTGTACTCATGCCAAAACTTCCCTGGCCATTGCTTGTGTTTCATATCATCTGCCCGTTTTCATAGTGTAATGCAATTAAAATCACACTAACAGTGAAAAATATGTGTGTTTTTAGACTATCTGAGACCTTTTGTTTCTTTTCCTGAATGAATAAAACCACATTTCCTTCTGCATGTTATCCAGTTTCCAGAATGTGTGTGGGTGTCTCTGCATGCTCTCGCTGTGTGTATATATGTGTGTATATATGTGTGTGTGTGTCCAGCTACAAAAAGAGGTCCTGTCATCTTAACCAGGATTGTAAAGTCATGTGCTTCTCATTAAAATACTTCCCTCAGTTATGGATAAAAGGACTGATAGTTTTCAACGTCAATGAAAAACTATTTGCATACATGTATACAGGGAGTTTGTGTTTGTTTATGTGTGTTGTGGGGACATATATTAAGTCAACAGTGTGAGGACCTATCTTTTTGGGGGACAAAAACTTTTCACAATATAAATCTTTTTAAGCTGAAGTCAAACGTTATTACAGCCAGGAGAAAGCTGGGTTAAATAAGTAGAGCTTTATGGTTTTGTTTTACTTGATTTGTTTTTGCTGAAGTTGGTGTTGATAGTTGGGATGATAACGGAGCTGCGAGCCATGAAAGAAAAATGCGAGTGATGATCATATGATTAATAAAAGCACGAATAAATCTTCATGGATGACTTGGCAGCTATTTGCCAAAAGCTGATTAAGACCATGTGAGTCCATTAAACGATATCACAACCGCACATAACACCCAGGATGTGTGTGTAATTTTGTGCATGTGTGTGTGCTTATGGGTTAAAAGTGTCTCCTGTGGGTATTTGGAGACAGTGTGTGACCTGCAGGGATTTGAAAACCACAATCTTTGATCACAGGAATTCCCAGAAGTCTCCCTAATGAGTGCTCTGTGTACATTCTCTGTGCATTATTTGTCGATTACGTTGAGATTTGAGGTTGTCTCATTCACAAAGTAAAATGAGGACAAGCAGATGCTGTAAAAGAGTGACAACTGGGCTCGTCAGGCTCTCTTCTTGGCTGCAGTGGTTCTTATTATATTTACATGCTTATTGCTCGATGACAGCTCATACTTTTCCTTTTTCTCCCTCCTCTTGCTCACAGACACATAACGTGTATGGCAGTCCATTCTCCCTGCAGCACAGACTACACTGCCCATGATGCTACATTCTTTAGAGCTATGCCTGTAGCATTCTGCCTATTAGCTTAGTATAACAACAACAACAACAAAAAGGCGCTCTCTCTCACCCACAAGAGAGAGAGCGTCGCCCTGTAACCATGGCAACCGTAACGCTGCCGCCTGGAACAACAGAACGTAGCTGTCAAACAACACCCAAACAGTCCTGACCCGCCACAATATGAAACAGGAAAGTACCGCCGTGTAATCCATTTATTTCAACAAAGTAACTGTATTCTAAATACCACCTTTTTAAACGGTAACTGTAACGGAATACAGTTACTCATATTTTGTATTTTAAATACGTAACGGCGGTACATGTATCCCGTTACTCCCCAACACTGCCCATGTCTCCCCAGTCAGTCGTGTCTCCATGTCACAGTTTGCTACTCTTGTCTCTGTGCTCCATGTTCGCTCTGTCTTCGCTATCACCTTTGACAGTCTCGTGTCCTGCCTTCAGTGTTTTCGGTTTTGCTTACGCCCTGTTTTGATTTGTCAAATTAGTCCCAGCTGTGTCTCCCTCCTGTTTCCCATTCCCTCGTTACTCCCTGGTGTATTGGAGCCCTGTGGTGTCCTCTGTCCGTTGTCGCATCGTTACTGCGTGTGTCTTTTGCCTTCTTGCTCCCATAGCTACGTGTTTCCTCCCAGTTCCCAGTTTCTAGTTCTAGTTCCAAAGTTTCTGTTTCTAGCGTTGGTTAAGTTTTCTTGTATCGAGTTTTGCACAGCTATTAAAGCTGCTTCCTTCAGTTAAACCTTTTGTTTTGAGTCCTGCATTTGAGGCCTGCCACAGCACTAGTCACGACAGGTTCTGGCTCGGATAAACATTTGATGGTTACTTCTTAACTTATTCCTTTTTTCCACAATGACCTACAAGGTTTGACTCGACTCAACTCGGTTTCAGTTATTTTTCCATTATAGTACCACCTCAATGTGTGTGGGGTTGTTATAAGAACGTGGCTGAAGTCCTGTGACATCATTTATATATGACACAAACAACACAACACTGGAAGACGCTGAGATGATGGTAAGTGTATGCACTTTGTCATTGGACCATGGTGTTGGTTTTTGTGTAGCCTGCTCGTGTCCCCGACAATCCACTCGCCAAGTTTCAAGTTTAAATAGTTGTTGGGACTGTCAAAGAACAGACAGGTGTCCTACTTATGCCAGGCTAAGCTGTCAAACTATACTGAAAATGAGCAATAAGGTTTTTGACCACTCGAGGGGAAAACATTACCATATTTTCTCTCGTCAAGCGATCCAGACATTTTAGTGAGTTGGTAATGCATAAGTGGTATGAAGAACTTTCCAGAACCACATTTCAATATCCTGTTACCTCAGAACAACTAGTATTATAGGCCATTATGTCTGCGATCTTGTCAGTCTTTTACCTTTGACAAAAGTCAAAATAGACAAAGAGCTTTTTTGCAGTGATGTTAAATTAAGTGTTAAAAGCAGTGAAAGCTGCAGCCGTGGTTTGCTCTTCTCATCTTTGTGACGCGGAAAGCGCATCTCTGAATGAGTGAATGGGAGTTTAGTAGAACCATCTGTGTGATATAATGGAAAAAAAAACAAACCTTAATAGAGACTTGGGAATTATGGAAATGGGTGAATAGGAGGGTGAGAAAGTCAATAAAGAAGTTGGAAAAGACGCTAGGCGTGTCATCCAGCCTCATTCTCAGATGGCTAGTCATTTAGTGGTACAGTCACAGTGAGTGAGACTTACGACCTTGTCTGCAGAGTACATGACACAAGATCGAGTCGTCACCTCTCCCACGATTGAGCTGCAAGCTGCACTCCACATTCTCACTTACATCAAAGAGAGCAGCGCGATGATAAAATCCACAGTGTGCATGTGTCTGAGTGTCACACTGAGGGCAAGAGACACAAATAAGATTGAAGAAGACAAACAATGTAGGAAAGACGGAGGGAAATGAACTGTTGTTTAATCTGACTCAGAGCCAAAACATGTCTAATCAGTCTGACCTGATACTGACACACACACACACACACACAAAGAAAGAGAAAATGAAAAGAAAACATGAATACGGAGGCGAGTGAGAGAGATGTTTGGTTACCGACAGCTTTCTCAGGACTCAAATGTATTAACAGTAAGAGGCAAATGATCAGGACATTAGAAGACTTACCACAACATTATGTTAAATATGAAGCCAAAGTACTGTAACAAAGGAAAACGGCTAGCATGGGTCTGAAATCAGCCTCACACTTTCCCTGAAGTTCACTTTTTATCAGTATGTCTTGTTTGTTTGAAATTGGAAAATGACAAATTATGATTTTTTGGATGGTTTTATCCTCTTCTGTTTCTCTGGAAATCCCACCTGGCATCGCAGACCTGATGAAATAACCGAAACTGGAAGTATTCTTTTCTTTTTTTGATAAGCAAAGATAATTGTCACTGTGTGGGAGTGAGAAAATATTGCAAGATCTTTGCCAATATCAGTGACTCCTCATTGCACAACTGATAAAAACTACTCTGCAATGTACTCTTCGGGATATTAAAATGGCCTGTAGTGTGGTATTCTGCTGTCATAGCACATCTGCTTCAAGGTTTGATGCATTGTGCATTCAGACTGGTTACCTGTTGCATTCCTATCAGCTCCGGCCAATCTCCTCTAACCTTTGACATCAGCAATACAGTTTTGGCCAGAGGACTGGATACTTCCTGTTTTTGGGCCATCCTATCTAAACCCTTGAGATGGTTCTGTGGGAAACCCCAGTAGAACAGCAGTTTCTGAACTAACCATTTTGCACCTATGTCACCTTAAAAAGTCTCCTTACTCTCCTTACTTCATCATTGCTTGGTTTGAACTTCAGCAAGACTTCACAGTGTCTCTGTACAGTCAATTGAACAGAACCTAATAACGTGTGAATGTGTATTTAAATCCAGTATCAGCACTAATTTGTGTACATGGAAAGATTCTGGTTGACTTGTGTATCCTAAATTCTGTGACAGTGAACAATCGCTGTTGGAGTGGCCCTCCAGTTAGGCAGGGCTTTTTAAGAGATTGATTCCCTTCACTTCAACTCCAGCCTGTTACCTTTGCCTCAGTCGCCTGCTGTCCTCAGTATGATCCCTTCATCCCCTGAAATCTAATGGCTGATTATGTTCCCCTGGTGATTCACTCTTAACCCAGCTCCTAAAATGTACACTGTCTGCCCAGACACACATTTTCTAAGCTCAACCCCTCCTCAGGCTCCACACAAATTCAGGGGAGCCTCCGATCTCCCCGTCAGTCCTCGGCCTCGTCACGGTGTCACAGTCAAAAAACTATAACTGAATCTGCAAAACTGACATGATCTTAAAACAGATAAAAGTAAAATATTAAAACAGCCAATATCGATGCTTTTCCTTCTTTGATCGGCACAGAGAAACAAACTAAATAGAGCAAATTGCAAAGCACTGCTTTACTGAGTTCGATTGGTTTTTTCGTACTGTTTGCGTTTCAAGTTGCATCTTAATGCTGAACTGAGCAAAAAAAGAAAAAAAGATGATGATGATGGGAAAAGGGAAAATAAATCAACAGGTCAGGTTCTGTTTGTCTCACACAGAGTGATAAATCTACAGCTGTTATTCAATCTTAAACATGCGTGACTTGTTAAACTGTCTGCTGGCCCTGAGTGTGTGAGAACTGCATTTTACTTGCTAAAAGAGACTTTTCATTTTACAGCACATGACACTTATGGCAGCTGGGGACCTCCCTGTGAGAGAGTGAGTGTGTGTCTTTCAATGTGGAATCCATATACATGTCTAGTATTTCATGCTATAAAAATGTAATCCTTTAAAAACTTTCTCCAGAAATAACATCACCCAATATGTAAAACAGAGACATCACATAAAACTAAACTTTCTACAAACATATCATAATTCTAGATTATGACAGGTCTGACATCTGTATGCTGCCAAGATACTTATACTCACGGGCCACTTTGTTAGATGCACCTTGCTAGTACCATGTTGGAACCACGTATGCCTCCAGAACTGCCTTCATTCTTCATGTCACAGATTAAACAAAGTCCTGGAAACATTCCTCAGAGATTTTCGTCCAAATTTTAACATCAAACAGTTTCTACAGATTTGTTGGCTGCACATGATTTGGATTTTCTTCCCTACCACATCCCAGAGGTGCTCTACTGGACTGAGATCTGGTGACTGCAGAGGCCATTTAAGTACAGTGAACTCATTCCCATGATCAAGAATTATCTGACCCTTTTGACATGGAGCGTTATCCTGCTGGAAGACGTCATAAACGCCAAGGAAGGATGGATTCATGCTCTCTACCATCCATGATTTGCAGTAGAATTAATTTCCAATCCAGCTTTGGTGAGCCTGTGTAAATTGCAGCCTCAGTTTACTGTTCTGGGCTGACAAAGAGGGCACTTTGATTTGAGATGTTCAGAGATTCTCTTCTGCATACGTTGGTTGTATTGGGTGGTTATTGGCTTCCTAATAGCTCAAGTCCCACCATTCTCCTCTGAACCCACCCAGAGTACTACCTCTCCCTTGATATTTTGTCAGACCACTGTCTGTAATCCCTGGAGATGGTTGTAGGTTGTAGATCAGCAGTTTCAGAAATACTCAAACCAGCCCATCTATGACTGACAACCATGCCAGATTCAAAGTCCCTTAAGTTACCTTTATTCTCAGGACACTCGGCTCGACTCGTTTTCCATTACAATTGAGTACCACCTAATGTACATGGGGTTGTTATAGCAACGACCCCAAGTACGGCATAACAACATGGTATGCAGGGTGCTCAGTTGCAGACAGGAAAGGACTGCAGAGGGTCATCAACACAGCCCAGAAGATCACTGGCTGCTCTCTGCCCAGTCTGGAGGCCATTGCAAACTCCCGATACCTCAGCAGAGCTGGCAATATCATTAAGGACTACTCTCACCCCAGTAATCAACTGTTTGAACTATTACCGTCAGGCCGACGGTACAGGTCACATAAAACCAGGACAAACAGATTCAGGGATAGCTTCTTTCCCAGAGCTATCACCGTAGTAAATAAGCACAAAACAATTAAACCTGCTTAACTATACCATACTTGCCATTGTCACTATACTATGCTGCTATCCTGTATATATTGTACTTATTATTGTCTGAATACTTCGGTTGTTTTATTGTACTTTTTATATTTTACATTTATATTTATTATTGCATTTTGCACCAAGGGAGTGGCACTCCAATTTCGTTGTACTTTGTACAATGACAATAAAAGGTATTCTATTCTATTCTATTCTATTCTATTCTATTCTATTCTATTCTAAGCACCCACCTTGTGACTTTGTTTGTATGCGACACGAATGCTATGCTATTGTTTCTGTGTAGTCCTTTTGGTTGTTGAGGGGTTTGGACTTTGGTGAAGGAGATGGTCTCACGACTCATCGACTGACATTACCGACTAGCCAGTCGGTCGCATGCAGTCTTTTGACGTCATATTTTCACCTTGGATCACTTGGAACCCAGATCGAGGATGTACTAAAAAGCACCTGGTACAGGGTAAAATCACCTAAATTAAAACTCTAAAAACCATGTCGAGCCATGTCAGGCCGACCTGAGTTGGTACTAATGGAAAAGTCAACATATGCATTCTATTTCTTAACTTTTATCAAATCTTTCGTGTCAATCTGACCTTTGCACAGACATGAAAAACAAATTCGTCAGATCATTTTTGAAATTTTGCATCTATTTTATAAAAGCCATATTAGCAAAATTGCTCCCAGATTATGAACCCTCCAGTGTTTAAATGTAAATCATTGACAGCCACTTTAGATTATATGGCCTGGTCACAACCTTTTGTGATTCAGTTTTCAAACCAGCTGGCATTAGTTCAGCCTCTGCCTTTAGTTATTTGCTTGCTTGCAGCCCTTCCCTGTTTAACTGGAATGCTCATAACATGGACCCCATTAATATCTTATTTCTCTGCTGTTACTGGGAAAAAAAAATTAAGTGATGAATAGTGCTCTGCTTGTGCAGGTTTGGGCCAATGTGTGTTGCTGTAGGTACAAATCCATTACCATTTCCTGTATTCCCCTCGGTTGCGCACCTCTGTGTAATAGCCCTTATTATTGTCATTATTATTCTGTGGAGAGCTGCTGAGTTAGAACTGAGGTGCTGATGGATTGGGAGAAATCGGAGGGTCGGAACAAAAAAATTCAATAAAGAGAAATGAAAGTTTTCACAGTTACGAACCTTTTAAAAAATCTTTTTTAAACAGCTGAATTTAGAAGCATTTAGTTTGGAGAATATTATTGTCATCCTCACTCGGTTAGTTCCAGAAATGAATGTGTTTGTGCTTTACGGGTGTGAAGTGTGTGAGTGATAAAAACGCTTCCAATATGGCAGCGCATTAATCTGTCAGGAAGAAAGGAGCTGACACCTCACACTTTGTGTGAATGCGATAGCGACAGACACTGAGTCTTATCTTATCAGCGGGGTACAAAAAGAGCCTGCAGCAGAGGTGTGTCACATCAGTCTGACACCTGCAAATCTGCACTCGGACACTGCCAATTACATCACTGTCAGGAACGCATCCGTCAGACACACACTCAGACATCGGCACACACACACCCATTCTGCAGTTCTGGTCATTGTACTGGTTTCTATAGCAGTGGAAAAGAATGTGTAGTTTACTCCACACAGGCAGGATGGATTTTAAAGTGCTACGTGCTGCCATTAAGAGCAACAGGCTTGGGCTGCAGTTTTTCTGTTGCCTGCCACTACCATGCAGTGGTTATTTCAGGAACACAGAGTGTAATAAAGGCCTGAGATGGGCAGTTTATGGGGCAAAAGAGCATCTGCAGAAAAGTCTAAAAGGAATACTTTTGTCTTGCACTGGCCTGGTAAATTTTTTGTTAGAACTTGGCCCAGCCATATAGGGTGTTTGTTTAATCTGCACAAAAATAAAAAGGTTTAATGGTGGATTGTCTTTGGCACTCTTTCTCGGCCGGATCAGAGGTTTTTAGTGGATTTTATGTCATCACTGTTGTACTTCCAGGAAATATAACAGTGATGACAGGTGCTTTTGTTGCCTTTGGAAGGCCATGGTTCCCTCTCTTTGTTTAGCTACGCTGCTGACTGTAGTTCATAGACTGCATGGATTTATGTATGTTATGTGTACAAACTAATCAATAGCATTAGTCTAATGCTATTAGCCCATTGTTTCTAACTGGGATTTATCAGTTTTGAAAAATAGACCAATATATTGATGACTTGTGTATCCTTAATTATGTGAAGGCCAAAATATGAAAACACACACACACACACACACACACACACACACACACACACACGTGCAAAAATGTCACAAGCACTGTCGAGCAATGGAGGGCAATGTAACGCTAACTGTATAGAAATGTTGGCTTATCAGAAATCTAGTAATAACAACACAGACAAAAGATGGATGTAGCTTTGTTGTTTGAAAAAGGAAGCCAAGCCAAAATTTCAGAAAGGAGGATTTTCCAGGGTATGCTCATTGGCTGATGCCTTGTGATCGACAAAGTGCATCGCTAATGAGTGTGGCGTTTCACAGCCACACCTACTCCCCTCTCGTCACATCTAGTTCTAAAATGTTAAGATGGCAACACTAAAAAACTTCACTGGTCCACCGGAAAACACAAAAGTGACCTTTAGGCTTCAAAAACGTGACTTACAAATCAACTGGTGACATCACGGTAACTACAGCCATCCTTGTTGTCTGTTCACAGTCTGACATCAAAGACGGAGGTAAAGGCACGCACGTTTGACACAAGACAAAAATCTTCCTTATACACAAACAAATGCAGAAACTGAGTTTCTGGACATCCTTACTACAGAATCACCTTTTCAAAAGCTCAGTTACAGTGTCCAGACATAAAACGCAGCTCATGTGGGGACAAAAAGCCAAAACGTATAGATAACATCACATTTACAGAATACTCGTGTATGTGTGCACACCAGAAAAATGGACAGTGACTACAGTCAAGGGCTCACCGTATAAGAACCACATAGAGCAATGCATAATTAGATCATGATCTAATTATGCATTTTTAATTGATATATTATTAAGTGCTTGATTATGACTTAATCAGCTAGTTAATGGTAACTGTGTTTCTTCTTATACATTGTTGTACTAATGTATAGTGTTTGTGTGGAAGGTGGAGAGCTTGCGACATTTTTATTGATTTATAATCCATAACTTCATGAATCCATTAAAGGCCTTTGGTCTTCATGACGGATCAAACTGCTATTTTATTATTTTTAATGGAGCCCTTTCACACTGCAAAGAGTGCATCAGTAATGGACTATAAATGGAGAGTCTGACAGACGGGAATTCCACTTTGTCCCTCGTAAATCTGTTGCATTCAGAACCGAACACAGAAATGTCTGTATTTTAAATTGATTTGTGATTACATAAAACTCTTTTTAGATATAATAAAAGGAAAGTAGTTTTTTCATGGGTATTGCAGTTACATTCAGTCATTTAGGCTGAATATAAGAGAAGGAGAAATGTCACGAGGAAATATGTATGTTTGTGTGTGTGTGTGTGATCTCCTCTAGGAGAATCCAGGATAATTGATATTAAAAAGCATCTCAGTGGTGGCTGCTGTCACCAGTGAGTCATCATAGCGTGAGAAGAAAAGCTCTTTCTCACACACAGAGGCATAAAATGCTGCCCTCGCAGTGCAACACTTTCCACTGACACCGATAAGCAAACAGCCCGGGGACGCACGCAGAAGAGTTCTTAGCACAGCTTTAACATTCTGTGCGTGTTCGATCTATCGCTTTGTGCGCACATTACATGCATACTCATCTGCACATCCGCCTTAAAATTCTCTGAAGCAAGTCCACCTAAAGCAACCCAATCGAAGCCCCCACCTCCCAATTGCCTTCCACATGTTGAATTCTCCTCATGACTCAAACACGCCAAGAAGAATCAGCAGGAACTAATCAGAGGATAACTTTGAGCTTACACTCAGATCCACAAGCTGATTAACTGACACTCTGACCATATCTGGAGTTTGTGCCTGTCTCTTCACGGCCCTGTAGGCAAAGCTGCCTCAATCCCTTAAAACACTGTGAGCGCTTTGATTGGTATTGGTTTTTTCAAGGTAACTCCTTCAAACTGGAGATAAGGATGAGCTCTGCTTACTGATCCAGTGTAAACACGCAGTGTTAGGATTTCCACTGTATCATAAAATACGAAAAATCAGCCAACCTATTCTGGAGTTCCTGCTTTTCTGTTCCATCAAAGGTCAGAAGTGCTGAGCCAGCTGGCATGTGGTCAGCGATTAAAGTTGTGTGTAATGTGTTGTACAGCTCCGCATGGATTTACTTTACCTTTACTTATAAAGTTATTCTGTTTTACCTTATTGAACTGCACATCCCTACAACTTCCTAGATGCTAGGTCTGTCATGTAGTCCTGTTATGCGTTTGCACAATTTGTCACTCCTCTAGTTATCAGCATGAGCCTGTCTGTATATTGCTTTTAGAAGTAATTAGATGACAATTTCCAGTTCATTTTAAGCAGGTTTTCACATTTGCATTACACACACGACTTAGCACTTTGAAATCTCCTGCTGCTTATAGAGTAATTCCATGCCTGCATGCCATTATTATAATCACAATTTCAGAAAGCAGTTGAGAAAGGTGTTCTTATTTTTACACTGGTAGCAGGATGGGACCACCAAACTGAACCCCTCCACAAAGCAGACCTTCAGTGTGTGGACACTTCTGGTGGTTGATTTAAAGGCTGCTTGTGCTGATAATGGTGACAGCATTAAACTGAACTGTTTGAACAACTGTTCAGTACAGTTCGACTGAAGTCAGTTTTATTTATATAGCGCCAAATCATAACAACAGTCGCCTCAAGGCACTTTATGTTGTGAGGTTAAGACCCTACCGTATTAGAGAGAAAACGCCCACAATCAGATGACCCCCTGCGAGCAGAAACTTGGTGACAGTAGGAATGAAAAACTTTCCTTTTAACAGGAAGAAACCTTCAACAGAACCAGGCTCAGAGAGGGGCGGCAATCTGCCACGACTGGTTGAGGGTGAGGGGAGGGAGACAGGACCAAAGACACACTGTGGTAGAGAACAGAGAATAATAACTTGTGACTGAATGCAGAGTGGTGTATAAATACATGAAGTGACAGATACAGGTGAGTGAAGGAAAAACAGTCAGTGCATCATGGGAAACCAGGCCTGTCTCCTGAATCTAAACTGGGAGCTGGTTCCATAGCTGAAGTATCTGCCTCCAGTTTTACTTTTAATGAGCTAACTAACTAGTGTGAAGCCCAACAGTCAAAATGTTTTATGAAATAAAACCGATTGTTTTTGTTGTCTAAATGCAACTTTGAGAAGAAATGGCAGCTGGGTGCCTTCTAGGGTTTTGAGGCAGGTATTATGTGCTCACTTTGCTCTATGCAAATGAAGAAATGGGTTGAGAATTTACCACAGATACTTAAACCTTCTCCCTGCCCCCTGCCTTTAGCCTTAACCATAACCACATGCATACAACAAATCACACTTGCTGTATGGACAGCCACAAGGGAGAACCTTTTTAAATATTTCCTTTCCACACTGGACGTGTCTGAGCAGCCCGCAAAAGAATAGTCCAAATCCTGGAGGTCTACAGGCAGACCCCTCCATGAGAAATGCATAGTTTCACTTCGCTGTCATTGTCCACAGTGCATAAATCCATTCATCTCTATCCACGTTTAGCCAAACTAGACTTAATCCACTTGTGTAACTTACAGTTCCCATTCCGACGTGTCCATATTTGTCCATACGTGCTTATTTATTTTTTAATTTTGTTATTATGTTTTTTGAGCTGCTGCTCACATGTGAAGACAAATTCAAGCGTGGAAGAACGCCACAAGATGGCGCTGTAGCCTCTTTCTGCAGCACACCACCCCTGAGTACTTGATATAAATGCGTGTTTACCTTTTTCTAGCCTCCATGTTCAACACACACACACACACACCACACACACACACACACACACACACACACACACACACACACACACACACACACACACACACAGAGGAAGAGAGGCAGTTGTGTATGTGGGACTTCACAGACATTACATCGACTTACTTGCCTAAACTTACCCCCAAGCCTTAGTGTAACCTTAAATCTAATCTTACTACTACCCTAAAGCACGCCTTCCATACAGACATGCACACACAAGCAAATGTATGAATGGGCATTTGTCCATTTATCATTATTAATCTGACCATCCACACAAACAGATCCACCTCCTCAGGCTCCTGCCACTTTTTGCCCAAAGCTTAGCATGTCACTGCGAAGGCCAGGGATTGATGGTTCACAGACGCTCGGAGGGAGCTGATGTGATCTGCTCATCATGCAACTCTTATCCCCATGAAATGGATCGGGTCTCATTGACGTGTCAGCATGTACCAGAAAATCTAAAGTGAAAAATTAATCTTGTGGTGCCACAGGGAATTACGCTTGCACAGTTTGTCTGTTCTGCACCACCGTTCTCAATCACCTCCCCTTCTATGCACATGCATCTACACACATATCACCCTTACTCTCCTCCATCTTTTTTCTTGTAACTACACCCCCCGGCTGTTTGTGTCAGCTTTTTTTTTTTCCAGAAACTGCCTGGTGAAATGAGGGTGGAAAGACTAATAGCCTGTAGCCAACAGATAAAAGAGGCTTGTGTTCTTCCTGTGACGCTGTTGGTATGTACCGGACAAGGACAAGGGATGGAGTTCACAGAAGGGTGAAAGAGCAAAAACACCAGGTTCTCTGCAGAGTGCATACAGGAGCATTCACAGCACTGCATTTGTTTGTTTTTTGTTTTTTGTCAAGTTGCAGCTTTATTTCAAAATGTAACCGCACAATACCCCGTAATGACAAAATGAAAAAATTATAAACAAAAAACAAAACAAAAATCTTACATGTACAAACGTATTCACAGCCTTCAGTCAATATTTTGCTGAGGTGCCTTTGGTAACAATTAAAGACTCAGGTCTTCTTATGTCTGATGCTACAAGCCTGGCACACCTATTTTTGGGAATTTTCCAGAACCTCTCAAGCTCTATCAGGTTGGATGGGGAGCACTGAGGCACAGACATTTTCAGACCTCTCCAGAGATGTTCTGTCAGGTTCAAGTCTGGACTCTAGCTGGGCCACTCGAAGACATTCACAAAGTGATCCTGAAGCCACTTCTTTGCTATCTTGGCTGTGTGCTTAGGGTTGTTCTCCTATTAGAAACTGAACCTTTGACACAGTCTGAGATCCAGCAAGATCTGGAGCAGGTTATCATCAAGGATGTCTCTGTCTATGTCCACCCCGACTTGTCTCCCAGTTCCTGCTGTCAAAAAGCACCCCCACAAAAGGATGCTGCCCCCTCCATGCCTCACTGTAGGGATGGTATTTGCCAGGTAATGAGCGGTGCCTGGTTTCCTCCAGACATGACGCCTTGCATTCAGGCCAGAGTCACTCTTTGACCATCGAGTTCTTGATTACCCTCTAACTACAGTCCTTCTACCCCAATAGCTCAGATTGGCTGGGTGGCCAGCTCAAGGAAGAGTCATTTTGTCTGTTCTCAAACTGTTCTGCCATTAGGAGCTCAGTCTGAGTGGAGTTTATTTCTCCTCCTCTCACCTCATGTTATGTATTTTCATTGTTTTTTCCTATCAGCAGTGTGCTGCCTGCTGTAACCCATAATTTCCTTCGGGATTAATAAAGTATTCTGATTCTGATTCTGTGGTGCCAAACTTTGGCTACGTCCAAGTCACGTTATAGAAACATCTGACAGATAATCAGTGGAAACAGGAGGCACCTGAGCTCAGTTTTGGGTGTCATTGTAAAGGCTTTGAATACATGTAAGTGTGTAGATGTTAGGTATTTTTTTATTTGTAATATTTTCTCAAGCAAACCTTTTTCACTTTGTAATTGTGAGTTATTGCGCGTAAAATTTAACATACCAAATACATTTGATCCATTTTGGAATGTATAAAAAAAGAAAAGTAAAGAAACATTAACCTCAAAACGTTTCACAGTATTTGGAAAGCTTGTAATAACAAAATGCTGAGAAACACAAAGACGGCAGCAAGTCAAGTCCGCTGGGATTTCCTGACATCTCAGATCTGGAAACAGATTTGTTTTCACACTCCATGGTGCCAAGATCTATAAACTCACAGGATGATTGATCACCAAAAACTTCAAACAAGCTGACTATAAGTTTGAGCACACTTTAAATGCTTTATAAACACTGAATAGAACAAAGAAGGTGTAGATTCTTGCCTTTTTATGACAGAGTAAATCCACTGAAAGCTGTGACTGCGTCCTGCAGCTACGGTCACTGACTGTTCTTCTTATCTTACATGGTAGCACACGAGCTAACACTCATGCAGCTCTCAAGGTCAAAACTCATTCAATTCTATCCTACACACAAGATAAAGTCAGCTTAGCTCAAAAGCAAGGTGAAAGAGAGGAAAAAAAGGATGTACGTACACTATGATTCATATTACAGTAATCAAGTTTTTGAAGTTTGTTTCATTTAGATTGAAAACAGCTCTGGTTTAAAGCAGCTAACGTCCTTTCTTTCTGTCTTTTTTCCTTTTTTCAGCTGGGAATGAAAATGAAACGCAGTTCCGGACAAGCACAATTGTATTTTCAATGACAGTTTATTTATTTTTTGTTTTGTTTTGTTGCACTAATTGCAAGGTAGCCTTCCACAATGTTCATGTTACAAAATAATTGAGCAGGGAAGCATGTATTTGACTGGCTGCTGCTGTGTCTTGCTGACTGGATTGGCCCCATTCAAGTAAATGAACAGACAGTGGTTTTTCACGCAGAGATAAGATTGTAATTTGTCATTTTGCCCTAAAATTAAATGTCTCTTGGTAGATAATCACATTTACAGCCACAGTGGTTTCCAGTTCATTTAACACGAATCTGCAGAAATCAGTCTTTGAACTGTGGGAGGATCAGCAGGAAAGGCCGAGGCTGTGGTGGCCATGGTCAGAATTGTGTTTGCTTTCTCTTTCTGTGAACCAAAACAAGTGGGAACAATGCATAATAATGAACTCCATACACATTCAGAAAACCATTCATTGAATGAATATGGTTTCATTTATTGAGATCGTACTGTAATCCTTGATCAGATGAACATGAGGGTTAGGCTTTTAAAAATCTGTAGTCTGTGGACAATTTTAATTAATTTTTTCAACCACGTCTAATATACCGGAGGTAAAATTTCACACTCATGCTTTGTAGAAGGGAGCTTGCATGCCACTCAGTACCAAAAAATGAGGTGAACATTAAAAAAACGATTTATTCCACACAAAACTGACAAAAAAACTAAAAAACTGTCTGGTCGCAGTCCTAATTATGTCTTCCTGTCAGTGTTATAATGTAAAAACATCTTTAAATTGTTGCTCCACGCCCTGCTTTCATGATTAACTTCTAATCTGACCCTGCTAGCCCAACTACATGCAGCAGTTTCTGACATTTACCTGCACTGTACCACTGTGGGATAGATTCACAACAGCAGGATGAATTAATGGAGCAAGGTATATTAAATTACAAAATAAATCCAAATAACAAAGTTCAAAAATTACAAATTAAACATCATAACAGCATATTTAAAGGTGGGTGAATACATTCAAGCAAAACATTGACCTGCTGTGTTGTTATGGCCCTGCAACAGGCTGCGGAAGTGTTCCCAGCCATTCATCCACGGCAGCTTGGAAAATCCCAGAATGTCAGCAGTTTCTCAGACTACCTTTCAACCATGACACATTCAAAGTCATTTAGATCATATTTCACCCCCATTCTCACATTGTTTTGTCTCTGTCGACATGTCTAATTGGCTGCAGAGTCTCGGTTTATAGGTCTAAAAATTAGAAGGAAAAGAAAAGGACTTTTACCAGCTTATGCAGCCAATGAGATCTTTTCTTTTCTCTGACAGTTTTTAGCGTTTCTGGTAATTCAACTATTCCAAACTCTGTAACGGTTTCTTGGGAAAACCGCTCCGTTGGTATTTTGCTGATAGATTCCAGCAGTTTGCTTGAGCAAACTGACTGGTTTTGCTCACACACAGCAAGGGCAGATAAATAAAAATAAAAATACCCAATCACACCATCACCGGGATCTGCTGAGTCTGAAGCTGCCTTGCTGTGCTTCGCTCGATATTTCCCGAATACCTGCGTCAAAATCTTCAGACCACATCCCGTGTTTGTGTTTTGAGCTGCACTCAAATGTGACCACAAGAGGGGAAAGCTAGCGGAAGGAGATTGGGAAATATAAATCACGGGGAGTGGAAGCTTGCTCGAGGAGATGAGTTGTATAGCTGCAGATATATCTTGAGTGATTCTGGAGGGAAAATGGTAAAACGCTAAATTGAGGGATGGTTTGGTTGCCCAGAAGAGCAAAGTGAGCATGCCCGGTGTTCATACAGAACTGGACGCTGAGAGTACTTTATGTGCTTTTTGAATGCTATCTCATTTTTTGCAAATGCTTTCAGCTGAGTGCTCTTTTTTATCAGTTCTGAATGAAAAAAAAAGGATTTGAATGTGAATATTTTTTTAAATTGAATCCAACTGGAACAATCCAGAGGTAGGCAGAGAGTCACGCTCTCTCTCAGGAAGCCCATACACGAGTAGAGGGGGCAAGAACAAAGGTGACTTAAGAATAATGAAAGATTTATGATGAAAAGCAGAGGGTTGGGAGTGAGGAGCTGCCCCGGGCTCTTTGCTGCACTTCATTTCAAAAGCATCCATTTCCTCTGTAACCCACATGGGTGCAAGGCACACGCGCTCTCACACACAGGTGGACTAACACATCTACCGATATACGATGTCGTCAATTTACATGATGTCTCTGCGGGAAATTGGCTTCATGATGAAAAGGAGGACGGGGGCATAAAATGAGGCTATGAGTGTAAAATTATAGCACGATCGTTGATACTGGGTGGTGAGAATGTGACAATATAAAATGTTGGCACATCGAGGCACGGTGTAAATCTGGCGCTGACGTTATGCAACAAACAAGTGTTGGATTCATAGACTTTACGACTGCCCAAACATCAGTTTGTTTCACCTCATTTAATAGTAACCTCTCAGTGCACAGACAGCAATGTAACAGCTATCTGTAGCATACTGAGAAAAATGTTCTCAGATGTCTAAAATGTTCCTGATCAAGTTTTCGCCCTGAGGGGTGGGGTCATTCTACGTGCAGAGAACGAGACACAATGGATGTCACGTCACGTGTGACAGGGACAAATAGCACTGTGGGGAACATCATTATGATAACTGCCACGACACCCTGACACCACTCTTCCTCCTAACTGCCAACACTATTCTGCAGAAAGGAAAACAAAAAGGAACATTAAAAATAAAATAAGTTAGTAGATAAAATGCGAGCTAATAAAAAAGACCTTTATCAGCGTTCCTGCTATAAATACATGCATTTTAAACTCACAGAGTGCCAGCAGCAACACGGAGTGAGGTGCTTCTGTGTAGAATCCTATTAGAGGGCAGAAACGATGTCAAGATTAACAGGTGTCCGTTGTGGTTGTTTACTGTCACCAGAAGGCAGAACGACCAGCCTGTCGGCTCGTAAATGTGTGTGGTGTAGACAGTTCTTCTTCTTGTGCCACATTCCATTCATTTAGGATGTAAACTGATTCCCCTTATGTGTCTTTATACATATAAAACATATAATACAGGTCTGTGGAGTTCAGTGTGTCTACCAATCAGAATGGTGGTGGATCATTTCCCAGGCTGCTCCGGTCCGCATGTTGAAGGATCGTTGGGAATGATACAGAACCCTGAGTTGACCCCACAGCGTCCATTAGAGTGTGAGTGTTTGTAGTTTGAGCTCTTAGCTACAGTAGAAAATTGCTGTGTAACAGTTTGTCTCTGCTCATTGTAAAAATTCTTACATTAACGTTAAATGAGGGGAACAAGCCAATGCTCCATCCTGTGTCTTTGCTCTGCTAATGTGCTCATATTATCCTAATCATAGCTCTGTAGGTAGCACACGATTATATGGAAGCTAGGCCAACTTCAGGAAGCCTAGAAACACTGCTGTTGTTTAATTTTCTGTCCTCATCATCAGTGTCCAAAGTCATAGCAGAGCTGCACGTTTTAGTTTTGTTTGTTTTGTTTTTAGAAATCCCTCAGTCAAAAACATGTTGTATCATCTTCAGATGGAAACTGGCAAGCTAACTTTCTGCTAACTTCTAACTCTGTTAAACCTCATACGTCTCCTTTTTCACAGGTGCCATGATGTTAAACTTTTTTTGCAGCACCTGAGAGAACAGATCATTTCATTGTAGATGAAAGAATTTTGACTGTTTTTTAACTCTTAGTGTTTTCTAAATTTGAAGAAGAAGAAGAGTTCAGACACAGAAATGGTGAATGGCGTCAGACTTAAGAGGCGGATCACCAGATGTGAGTGCAATTATAAAAATAAAGTGCACTAAATAGGAAATTTGGCAAAAAGTTTTATAACAAAAAAAAAATCAGCTTTTGTTTACAGATGATGTGCGAGATCAGTCGTCAGTTAGAGACTGTATAAGAAAGACAGACGTGAGCATCATGATGTTATCCACTGGTTTTGTGAAGTCCTGTTTTCAAAGCTTCAAACTGAGCATTTCTCCATCGCAGCTCTTTGAAAGCAAACATTATAGAAAAAAAAGGCGGAAAAAAGGATGTTTCATGCTAATACTGTAGAGACTTATGACTCAGAAGGCAGACCTGGCCCTAAGCATACTCTGCTTTATCATCCTCCTGGACACTAATGAGGACCAAAATGTACAGAAAACCTTCATGTTTCTTACAGAAGACATGAATGCAGTGACCGAGCCCATAAAGTCATCAGGCGTTTACTTTGCGATTCAGTCTTCAGGACCATAGCCTAGGTCCATCTTTGTGCCAAGTAATCACCATTAGCTTTGGGCTACAACGCAGATGTAAGAGGTTTTTTTTATTTGTCTTCTTTTTTAAACCGTTGTCTACTTTCTTTTTCTTCTCTTTCTTCACTTTTAGTTTCCCTATCGCTAATTTTCCTCTGTCAAACCATCCCTCCTTCACTACATCCCTGAACCGTCTCTCCTATTGATGCTGCTTCTGCTAAAAAAAGAAAAGAAAAATGGGCCAGTCCTTTTCTCCTTACGAAAGAATTACTGGCATTGTTACTGGTGGGATGACAGCATAATGACTAAACAATCGACCCCGAGACTCCAGCCGAACAACCGTTATTATTACTTATGATTTATGTACTGCATCCAGCATGTACTGTCATGACAGTAAATACTATTTAAGTGGTGAACTACATAAACCTAATCTTTAACATGGCAGAAAACGGCATCTTTTATTCCAAGCCGTGTAGCTAAAAGCTCAGGTATTTACACAGAGAAAATAATAGGAAATCTATTTTTTAATTAAAAAATGTAGATTTTAATCACCCTGTAATGTGTGCTGAAGATGAAATGTGGCCTTCAAGTTGTTTGAGATCTTTAAATGTGTCTTTTGCTAACCTCATCGTAACTTTGGCTCTGATTCACTTAATGCTCCACAGTGTGACTGTGTATTTCAGAGAAAGTGTTTATAATCGATTTTTTATTATCAAGCATCAACGGGCCAGCGCTCATTGTAAATTAGGTGTGTCATATAAAAACATGATTTTCTCCCCCACGTGTCCAGGCCTGTCCGTGAAAAGTTTTCCAATAAAGGACGGGCAGCAGTTCTGTCATATTTATTTGTGAAAGTCAAACCTATTCAAAACTCGAATCCCTCCATCTGTTCTCTTCTGCCCATCCAGTTCAGGTTCAGGGGTATTTGTGTCCAAGCAAAGAATGCCATGACACAGGTTTGAAACATGCTGCAACGCTGTCCTGTTTATCATCTTTTTCCATTTTCTTTGGCAGATATTGGCGTCAAACAATGAGAAAGGTCGTGAAAACATGGTCTTAAATTATTCCCATTAAACTCAGGAAGTGACATGGGGGTGGGAGGAAACAGATCCGAGAAACGGTGCTGTGTGGATGTCAATTTTTCGTGAAATCACTTTTAAGCTAATTGTATGTTTGCAGTCATTAGTACAGGACAAGCATACGTGTCATGGATAAAGAATGCAGAGGCAAATGTCATTACGGGGGAGTCATTATTGGGGAATATGCTTCAACTTTTATGTGCAGAGGGTCGTTAGCGGTGCCTGAAGAGATTGATTGCCCTCAGGCGCTCACATAGATAGCCGAGACGGTTTGTTAAACACTCAGAGATTCAATTAATGCGTGTGTGAGTGCATGTGAGAAGGTGGAACATAATTCATGTGCCTTCAGCTGGGATCCCACTGTTACAGCAGAGAGAAGCCCTCGTGATTAATGACAATCTCTTCCTGTCCCCAGAGAAAGTACAGCATAGATAAATACGTAGATACATGCATAGATACTCAGCTTGAGGCAAATCTTCAGGCTGGGACATACCGACCTGTCACAGATGCAAAGAACAGGAACAAGGATGTTATCATAATCATGGCACACTTACTCTTAATCTCTGATAGATGTCACAAACTGAGATATGACATGTTGATTTGACATTTATTTTCACTCCCACAGATTTAGATACTCATGTCATCATCTTCTTCTTCAACTTTTGAGATGCTCACTGAAAAATATACAGGCTTTACAAGTTTTGGACATCAATCACTACAGGATGCATCCATTTATTTTTGTCTGCTTATCCTCATCCCAGTCACATCTTCCAGCTCATCTGTGGGATATTGAGTTGTTCCCAAGGCAGCCAAGGGATATTATCTCTCCAGGGAATCCTGGGTCTACTTCAAGGCAGCCCCCTGCCCCTCTCGTTTCCCGTGGGTGTTGGACTCATCACCTCTGTCCTTTGTTACTGACCGTGTTTGTAGTCTGGACAGAATATCTAGGCATAGCCAGGTAGAGGGTCTCCAATTTGTTGGAATCAGGGGTTTATCTTTGCTTTTTGCAGATTATACACTTATGTTAGCATCATAAGGTGGTGATCTCAGTGCAGTTTGCTGCCAAGTGCGAAATGGATTGAGAAATTAACACCCTGAAGACTGAAACATTGCTTCCTAGCTGGAAAAGGATGGATGAGTTTAAGTATCTCAGTGTCTTGTTCATGAGGGGAGAGGGAGAGCAGAGTTGCTGCCGTGACAAATTGAAAGGAGCCAGCTGAGGTGGTTCAGGTCTCTGCCTAAGATGCAACCTGGATGAAACGAAGTTGAGTCGTTTAGTACCGGGCCGCGAGAGTTGAGGCTCGGGTGTGAAATTTATGGTTTTCAGGGTTTTAATCGTTAACTCTGTTTCCCTGGGTCTTTTCCCGTGTTGTAGTTGTGTGTCTTATTTTGAAATAAATATTTATGCGTTACCATAGTGACCAGAGAGCATTAAGGGGCAGAGAGGAGAATGTTACTCTCAATGTTGTTGGCACATTTCAGGAGGATGCTGCTAATAAAGTTACACAGTTACACAGTGAATTCACATTTATTGTTATATTTACAAAATACAAAATTTTTTGTCTTGGTTGTATCTTTTTATTTTGTTGTATTTGTCCGCGACACCTTAAAGGCCGGTCTGTGAAAATATTGTCCAACATTAAACCAGTCCGCGGTGCAAAAAAGGTTGGCGATGTTTGTTTTGTGTTTGTGATCATCAAAAAAAAAAAATCACAAACACAAACACAAACACTTGTAAATTCAATCCCCTCTTTTCTTTCTCACGACTTTGTCTCAAAGAGCAAGAACAGAAGAGAAGTGGAAGAAGAAGAAAAACGTGGAACTGCCACAGTGAGACATGCACACAAATCCTTTGTGTCTTTTGTGTTTTACTTAAGGAAATTGACCAACAGAGAGTTGTTTTGACAGTCGTGACCTTTTTGGGGACACAAAGACCAAAATGTGTTCAAAATGGACTTACTCTTGCCCACACACACCGCTAAAGCAGCTGTACAGTTATGAGACAGGGGTAGGTGGTTCGAGTATTTCTCTTTGTTAAGCTGTTCCAACCTTTAATCCTGTTGTCATCCAAGCTAACAAGCTGGCTAAATGACAGCGGCTGATTTCTTTTGTTCCACTAAAATTAATCTTAAGAGATTTAACAGCTTACAGCAGCAGCCACCCGTGAGTGACAGCTTGTCCC
The DNA here is from genome assembly GCF_056152115.1 of Neolamprologus brichardi. NCBI lineage: Eukaryota > Metazoa > Chordata > Actinopteri > Cichliformes > Cichlidae > Neolamprologus > Neolamprologus brichardi. Next base: position 8,460,447 of record NC_142109.1, on the reverse strand, counting down.
ACAGTAAGGTCGGAAAGCCTGTGAATAAGGGAGAGCAGTGGAGGGTTTGAACGTGTGTTTGCCATCAGACAGCGATTGCCGCGTGATATTAATTAATAAAAATATGCCAAATAAATTACAGTACTAGCATTTTAGTCATCAACTCATCATGTATTTATTTCAGTAACCCCACAGGGCACGTGAAAAAAAATCTATCTCTACCAGAAACCCACATTACTGTAAATTGCACACTGAAGCAGTTTTTTCTTGAGACTCTATTTCTGTTATTGACTAAAGCAATCAAGTCAGCTTGTTTCAGCTGAGCAGAGAATGAGCACTGCTTTATTCTCACTTATGGATGATGCCTTTAGATTGATGAGTTCTGTCAGCAGGATTTTTCCCTTTCATGGTGAGGACATTAATCCGAGTCACTATTACTGTTCAGAACTCACCTTTTCCCTGCAGGATCTCGTTTTTTGGTGCAGCTGTCTCATCTGTTTTACTCACAGATCAATCAGTTACCATTAAATGGAGCTTTTTCTTTAGAAGGACTGTGCTTTTGACATGGTGGTTCAGGTCTGTCACTCTCTTTAATGACCAATGCCATTTCCAGTGAATTTTTACAATGAGTTTCATGTATAGCTAAGCAACTGAAACAAATGTCAAGGAAGTGACCTTTTTTAAAAAACAAAAAACAACCAAAAACCCAAATGCGTTTAGTTAGTCTTGGGTAGGCTGACCTGATTATCAGAGTTCTCACTGAACCCCAGCAGATGCTGTTGGCCTGAGAGTGATTGTCAGAAACTGTTTTCTGAACTTGTGTTGGAAAAATCAAGTTGGAATATCGTTAACATTTGCAATTTCTCACATGTAGTGCACAGCAAGAAGCACCCACTCCGTTTTAGCTACTGGAAATGGTCTGTTTGGTTTAGGCGAAGGTGCTGCCGTACAAGGAGAAAACAGGAAAGACATGGTCTATTCTCACACTGATGGGAATCAGCACAGCTGGGTATCACCTGGACTTTGCACTTAATCGGACATTATATCAGACATTTATATTCTCAGATGCTACTCTATAAAGCTAATTCCTACAAAAAGTTCAGGCCTAAACTGTGCATCGGTTACGAAGTCCGTATCAGAGATGCAATATGATTGGATCATCCATTCAAAACCCTTGTTAGTGCTTGGATGTGAGTACACTGCCTGGACTAATGCTAGTTTTCATTTGACAGTAAGGTATAAGTTATAGCTATTGTGTGATGACTGCAAGAACTACGCAGTGTTCCATGTGCAGTTTGGGGTTTTCTCTTCAGGTTTGAGATGCTCGCAATTATTGAGAAACAAAGAATTCGGAGACTTACCAGGACCACTGAAGAAATATAGATATATCCATGACTTGCAAATCAGATGGCTAGTCGCAGAACTTGCTGAGACCTCCCTTGATTTCCTCCGATCTTTCTTCCTTTGTTACCAAACCTTTATGAACCATGAACGCTGAACCTAATTGCTGTTGTCGCCTTGATCTAAAAGTATTAAAAGAAGAGCTTGCGACAGCTCATTGGTCACCACAGATTTATCCACAGTGCACAAGTGCAAACAACAACAACAACAAAATGCTGCTGGTCTCTTTTGTTGTCAAGCTAGCTTTTAATAAATAGCACAAAGTGTCAGTGATTTAAAGGATGTATGCAAACACTGATCTTTATCGGTCACAACTCTGTTTATGATAAGAGCGATCTGTCATTTGTTTTATATCCAACTATACCCCACATACTTCATGGGTATGTTTAAACTGATGTCCGTTTACAGATTTCACTTACTTGCTGTAGTGGAATACCACTGATCAGTAATAAATCTGCTAATAATAGCTCTTCTTCCTAAAAAAAACCAAAACACTGGGTTTATTTCACCCTGCGATATCTTCCATTAATGAGGTTATTTGGGCGCTATGAGTATATGATAACTTCGGATTTTCCATCTGTACTGTAGAGATTCTGGGGAATAAGGAATTGGAGAAAACAGCATATCAGGGCAATTACTGAAAGCACATTCATGAAAGCCTTTAAGGCAGTTCATGTTGATGTAACTGAGTTTGCAGAGAAACCAGCCAAAGCTGGAGTGTATTTATCTTTCAGTGGTAGCTCACAAAATCTACAAGGTGTGCATCCTGGCACATTCCTGCAATGTAGAAATTGGCAGACACGAACCATTTTATTTTATTTGTTCCTGTCATATCTGTACAAACACGTTCTAAATGTGTGCAGCTGTAACATGCAGTGTTAGAAGAGTGGAGCGACCCCCGCCGCCCCACCCCGTGGTGTACATGTACTCGCCTCTGCAAAATGGACTTTTTCTTTTGAGGCTTTGCTCTCCTCTCATAGTAGAGATGACACTATGCAGGGGGATGATCCTGTTCCAAATCTATGCTGATTCATGCATGGCTTTTCAATAGTCCATCAAGCATAGCACTCTATTCCAGCATGAAAAGTAGCACCAGCTAAATGAAAGAGAAATTAAAAGATTCACAGCAGCAGATCCTCACAAAAACACCCAAGAAGGGTTACTCAGAGTCAATCACATGTCCAGTCAGTGCAGCCCCACACCGACGTGAAAAGTTCAACCCTAACCTGACTGTCAGTCACTGCATGACCCGCAAGTTAGAATTTGCTGTAAAACATATGACCGAGTGAAATCATTTTCAGATATTTATTCACTCCCTCTACTCATTTTCCCCAAAAGTCCAAGGCCTTCTGTTTATCTCAGTAGATGGACCAGTGTTTGCCTGCTTTCCTGTTTGTTCATTTTCAGTGCTGTGAGGAGTTGCAGGGCTGCTGCAGGGCATCCCTCCACACCAAAGCAACAAAGAAGCCAGAAGTCCTTCATCAAAGCAGACTTTTTTCCTGAGTCTGACAAGGAGGAATATACTGTAGCTGCCTATTTCTGTAGTCATTTATCTAGATGACAGCAACCAGTTATATGGTGTGCTTTGTCCATTCACTCAGATTCAGGCACATCAAGGTCGATGGTCACTGTGTTCTGTGAGACCTGCTTGCTATCTTTCAGCGTTGGAGTAAGTGCTTCTCAAGAATCGTCAATGACGAGTTCCTTATCTGCCAGTTGATGGCTCTGACCTTATTTTAGGGTCATGCCGCCAATCACTGCAACAGAAGTCAAACCAGCTGTCAAGAAGATGAAATGTGGGCCAGACAGCATCCCAGCTGGGGTGTGAAAACTCCCTGGCTGCCATAATGCCTCAATTCTCGCAAGCCAGTTCAACTGAATCATTAGTCATGACGAAGTGCTTCGGTTTGGATGACCAGCACTACAGTGCCCATTTGGAAGGGCAAAGGTGATGTCATGAAGTGCACAAGTTATTGTTTTGGAGAAAGCCTTCAACTGGATCTTGAAAGAGCTAATCTTTGCTCTTCAGGCACACAACGTTCCAGAAGACCATGTCCAGTCCAACTGCTTTACCTCACCATCACCATCAGTACAGTACGCAGGGGAGACCTCGCTGCCTTTTATTATCAGTGTTTGGGTCCACCAAGGATCAGCCCTTTTGCCATTGTTTTTTATCCTCTGCATGGACAAATCAATGGTCAATCTCCTGTTGTGGATTGTAGACTATAGAGAAACTAAACCTAAAGACAGTGACATCATCATCACCGACTGTAATACCCTCCTGGATACACAGGCCTGGGTCATCAACTTGCTAGGACCCCCTGTCCCGGGCAGATGCCTGTTTGCCTAAAGTCCAAGATTTGCAACATCATTGAGTTCCCAGCTGCTCTTTATGTACCTAATTGCTGGCCAGCAACAACAACACATGTACAGGCATTCCACTCAAGGGAAATTCACAGGCTTCAGTGGATTCTAGGCCTCACCCTATGGCACGATGCCGCTAGTGAAGATATCCGAAAATGAAAATGAAAATAAATGGCACTAATCACAGATAAGATGAAACTTCAATGGTATCCACATGATGCCAGAAGTGATGAGGACTCTGTGTCAAAAAACTCATTGCCAGAGGGATATTTAAAATCCGGTGGCTTTGCCGCCTCAGGGAAGACACGCAGCTTGAATGTCACCCTAGAAGACGCCTTTGATCGCTCCAGGTAGAGACAGATGTGGAACACAGTGGACCCCATGACTACGTGGGACAAACGCTAAGAAGATTTGGTTGACAGCATGCTGTGCATTTGCATTTTGAGGTGATTTCACATTATGCTAAGTTGAATGGCACAGCTGACCGAATGACGCTGTGCAAAAGGGGATTTAGTTGCGGCGAATCAAAATTGCTATGGTCCCCCGTCCTACCACTGCTGCTTCAGGCTTCTCATCCTCTTGCCTTCTTTCTTTCTTTCTCTCTATGTCGTGCATCTATGAGCCTGCATGGGCTTTTTTGCGGGGGGCGTGGCATGCAGCGGATTCCCTCACTTCCTTCGCTGGCACGGCTGCTCATCCTTTCACTACTTTTGATGCAGTTTGAGGCTGTTTCAAAATTTCTTGTTGAAATAACGACTGTTAACTCTTTCCGTGTGTCATCCTTCACTCTGCAACAGGGTTAGAACCTTAACAAAAATGGCATTTAAAAATCGCATAAAACTCTCCCAAATCAAACATGCAGAGCTACCTGCTGTGGCGATCCCTTGTGAATAAGGGAGCAGGTGAAAGTAACTCACTCGTATTTGCATTTGATTGCATTACTGGTGTGCAAAATAGGAGAAAACGGGATTCAATTCAATTCAATTCAATTTTATTTATATAGCGCCAAATCACAACAAAAGTCGCCTCAAGGCGCTTCATAGATACAGAGAAAAACCCAACAATCATATGACCCCCTATGAGCAAGCACTTTGGCGACAGTGGGAAGGAAGAAACTTTTAACAGGAAGAAACCTCCGGCAGAACCAGGCTCAGGGAGGGGCGGCCAGGGGATTGAGAATATTCTGCGAATTCATTCATTAATGTTCAATAAAATCAAAAATCTGGTGAATTCAGTGATTGTACCTGGTTAGGTGAAGTTTTTTTAATCTTTAAACACGACTTTGTCAGCAGTGATAAATAACAGATTCGCTAACAGGCTTCGGAGTACTGCTTATAGGCCCACTGTGGTTCCTGGATTATGAAAAAGAAGTTTCAAAAACATTTCCAGAAAGTGAAAATAATATTAAAAATCCTCAAATAGTAAATGGAAAAACACTTTCTATATGACAGGGCGGTCCAGCTGTTCAGTGGTTCGGTGCAGAGTTTGAACGATCTCCCTGTGCTTACGTGGGTTTCCTCTGGGTACTCCAGTTTCTCCCACAGTCCAAACAAAACATGCAAGCTAGGTTATTTAGTGATACTGAATTGGCTGTGGATGAGAAGCAAACGAAGAGCTTAAAGTGCAACACCTGTATGAATGCATGGTAAATTGTGACTTCTAGTCTGAAGCATTTTGAGTGGTCGGTAAGACGAGAAAAGCCAGTGAATCTTCCTAAAACATTCAAATCTAACATTGCTGACTAAACACCTCCATCTGAGCACAGCTCATGCTGTGATTTGATTCAGACTGATTCAGATGTATATAGGTGTACAGGAAGAAGTGGGCGGCCACTGCTGCCCTTTTGTTTTCCCTGCCCTTTTCATGCTGAAAAACAGAAACAGAGTCCCCAAACAAGGTGCTGCAAACACCCATTCTCGGATTAGCCACAAACGGGCACTTCCTCTGCAGCATTCACTCTGTGCAGTGCACATTACCCACCTGGCAAACTCTGCTCCATGGATTTTATTTGTCAGCAATGAGCACTCAAGGTCACAGAAATGTTTTTATCTTAACAAAAAGCACACTCTCATTTCCTGCTCCTACATTTAATCAAAGGACTGCAGCTCATTTAAACATCACATACCTGCCAAACCTGCTCACAGATGCTGGACGCAGGTCAAGCCCATCAAATTCATCATTTTAATGCTATACGTCAGGGGTAGGCAACCTTTCTGATGGTGAGTGCCATTTAAAATTTCTCTGAATGCGGGAGGATTCCGTCTTTTTACGGGACGGTTGGAAACTCTACTAACTAACCTTATGAATTAAATAAAGTTCAACATCAGTAACATCAAAGCACAAACCCAGCTGTATAGAAACTCTGTCATGCTAGCTAGTACACAGTACGAGTTACTGTAACTGACTGTAAAAAGTCAGCACAACTAAAATAAACTACACCTAAACTTGGTTTATATCTGACCCAGATGGACTGCAGGTCATAACTTCTTACCTGAAGTTCAGTTCACCTGACACTCGGACCGGCGGCCGCCTCGGGTCTCTCTTCGTCCTGCATCCGATCTCCCTCATCCACCTGCTGGCCTCCACCACTTGTTAATTTTACTGAATCTGTGGAAGCTCCGCGATGCCACCACCAAACAACTGAGTTATTTTTACACACCGGCCAGCGTCTTGCCAATCCAACACCTTTCATTGTTTATACCGTTACAAAAAAAAATAAATCATCGGGCATTTGCTCGGTATGCCCGATGGCCAGTCCAGCTATGTCCGTGCCATCAGTTAACCCTTCTGCCTAGTGTTGCCAAGGGTTGCCAACCCCTGCTATACATCATTAGCTGTATTACTGCAATACTTTTTTTGGTCATAATAATACTAATGTCAGCATAATCATCAGCTAGAAGGCAAATTTGAGATGAAAGAAAACAAATTGATTGGTAGTTTTCAGATTTTATGGATAAATGTGATGTCTTTTTGTTTTTTGAATCATGTATGAAAACTTTTTCAGAAGTTTACTTACAAATTCTGTGAGTGAATCTCTGGTTTGGTCACAGACCTGCAAGCTTAGACTCACCAAGTGTGGGAGTTGCAGGGAACATAAATGGTAAATGGTAAATGGCCTGTATTTGTATAGCGCTTTTACTAGTCCCGCCTAGGGACCCCAAAGCGCTTTTACACGTCCAGTCATCCACCCATTCACTCTCACATTCACACACACTGGTGGAGGCAAGCTACAGTTGTAGCCACAGCTGCCCTGGGGCAGACTGACAGAAGCGAGGCTGCCATATCGCGCCATCGGCCCTTCTGGCCAACACCAGTAGGCGGTAGGTGAAGTGTCTTGCCCAAGCACACAACGACCGAGACTGTCCGAGCCGGGGCTCGAACCAGCAACCTTCCGATTACAAGGCGAACTCCCAACTCTTGAGCCACGATCGCCCCCCATAAATAAATGATTTAGTCTATAAAATGGAGTTAAATAATAAATATCAGGAGCTGACTTATTACTTCATCACCAACTTTTCACGCCAGCAGTCAATATCTCAGAGTCAGATTTTCTTTTCTCTTCTTTATCTTATATGAGTGTTTGATGTGGAGGATTCTTTGCGTTATTGTACGGTATGAATGGAGAATTCTTTTAATGTCACAGATCGAGACTTCTCTTCATCAAATGCAAACTATACTCTTTTTATTTAATATTCATCTTTTAATCAGATATTTCATAATGGACTGGGTAAATGCGTCAGATGAGGTCAAAAGCCATCATCCTGGATTTAAAGTTAAATTTATCATCTTTGCTCTTCGCACACGCCAAAGAAAATGTGTTGCTTGGCCCACATTAAAAGTGTGAGAAGGGGCAATTTTGCCATCAGCCATGAACTCCATGTTTAAAAATGGACGGGAGATGCAACCTGTCGACCTGTTACCAAATAAATTAGTCCACTGTGGAGAGACTGACAGCAGTGTGTGCATGAATTTCAGCCTTTGATAAAAATGTTTTGTGACAGGCAATTATTAATTCACCGAATAGAAGAAGCCAAGTGATCAAGGTCCATGGCATTTTAATATAACATTCCAATTTAATTAGATAGAAAAATGGACATTTATTCCTCATGCGATCTCCTATTTAGCAGGACAGGCTATTCTTCCCAGGTCTTGTGCAGTGCTGCAGTCACCACAGAGATCTCTGAGCTCAGTGATTATCAGTGTTAATGGAGAGAAGGTGCGATAGGGTCAGTAACACTAGCCTCTCCAATTATTCTGTCCTATTTGATTAATTTGCATAATTCAGCGGTTGTGACCAGCATGTAACTGGTCTGCATGTTATAAAATGCTCTGAGTATACAAAGGGACTGCATGATGAGCAACTGTATGGCCCTGTTTGCACAATCATATACAGATGCAGACAGTAAGCACAGCAAACTATATAGGGCCTGAAATGCAGACGCACTTGGTGGCCAACAGAGGGCGAAACCTCTGGTTTCAAAAGAAAAGTAAGACAAGTCTATTAGGCTACGTTCACACTGCAGGTGTTAATGCTCAATTCCGATTTTTTGATCAAATCCGATTTTTTTGTCTGCGTGTTCACACTACAAATAAAATGCGACAGCAAACGCGCTCTAGTGTGAACGCGGCCCGCATGCACAAAAGAAGACGTCACACACAACTCTGTTTAGACCCAGAGCAAACAATATTGTTTGACAGATGGCCCTTAATATAAATACTTCGGACTTCACGTTTCCCAATTTTTGCTTTAAGTTATTTTGTTATTTACATAATAATGTAAATAACCTAATAATTATCCTTATTGCTGTTTTAGAGGAGCGGTGCTTCAAAGGATAGTTGCAGATTTCTGTCAGAATCTGCAGATTATACAGTACAAATCAAATGTTGACGTTTCTCCAACGTTGTCTTCCCAACAGTTTCACCGGATGGCCAGGAAGTGTTCGCGATGTCTTCTCCGGCGCTGATAATTGGCGTCTGTCTTGTGTCAGTGACGTAAAAGACGGATTTAATGCAACTTGACCATTCACACAGCAGTCGCTTTCTGAAACATCAGATATGTATCGGATTCAGTACCACATATGAAAGTGACCCAGATCGGATTTGAAAATATCGGATATGTGCCGTTCACACTGTCATACCATGATCGGATATGGGTCGCATTGGGTCGAAAAAATCGGATTTGATGCGCTTTCGCCTGCAGTGTGAACGTAGCCATAGAAAGTTACCCTGCTGCTGAGTAAGCACTCTAACTTTATGGTATCTTTCAAGTCTTATTTAATGCAGCACAACATTAAGTTTGTAATTTATTGTCCCATTCAGAGAGAAATAAACAATAAAAAACACTATATGTTTGGGATTGGCTCCCTTATGTCTGACAAATCGCTGCTGTGCAAGCCAACGGGTGATGCAATGGCACAGCTTCATGTTTTTTATGCTGTCTATATTTGAAAAAAGTATGAAATTAAATCTCAGCATATTTTTTATATTATAAAATTTCCTCCTAGTTATTTTAAAACTTCCAGGTGATGGGCTCGTGAAGCTGGTTCAGAGAACGGAGTTTGAAAGCTGTCACCAAAGCCAAAGGAGGCTATGAACAAACTTGACATTAAAATATACTGCTCAAAAAAAATTCAAGGAACACTATTTTAATCAGAGCACTGCATCAAGTCAATTCCACCTCTGGGTTGTTGATGTGTTCAGTTAAGTAGCAGAAGGGATTTTAAACAGTTTCAGCTGCTTTGGTGTTAAAGAAGTTAACAACAGGTGCACTAGAGGGGCAACAACGAGACAACCCCTAAAACAGGAATGGTTTTACAGGTGGAAGACACTGATATTTTTCCTCCTCATCTTTTCTGTTTTTTTTCCCGCTAGTTCTGCATTTGGCGAGGGTCAGTGTCACAACTGGTACCATGAGGCGATACCTGGACCCTACAGAGGTTGCACAGATGGTCCAACTCCTCTTGGATGGCACATCAATACATGTTGTTACCAGAAGGTTTGTTGTGTCTCCAGCTCAGTCTTACGGAGGAGATTCCAGGAAGTTGGCAGTTACTCTAGGAGAGCTGGACAGGCTGTAGAAGGTCCTTAACCCATCAGCTGGACACATGGAACAGCTTGAGCACAGCCAGAGTTTCAAAAGGACCTCTAGCTGTTTCTGACCAAATATTAAGAAACAGACTTTATGATAATGGATTGCATTTATATAGTGCTTTTCGGGAACCTCAAAGCGCTTTACAATACCACTATTCATTCACTCTCACATTCACACACTGGTGGAAGCAAGCTACAGGTGTAGCCACAGCCCTGGGGCAGACTGACAGAAGTGAGGCTTCCATATCACGCCATCGGCCCCTCTGGCCATCACCAGTAGGCGGTAGGTGAAGTGTCTTGCCCAAGGACACAAAGACCAAGACTGTCCGAGCCGGGGCTCAAACCGGCAACCTTCCGATTACAAGACGAACACCCAACTCTTGAGCCACGATCGCATGAGGTTGTTGAGCATGACCAGTGGTACGTCAGTGATGGTCTGGGGAGGCATATCCATGGAGGGATGCACAGCCTCTACAGGCTAGGCAACAGCCTCATTTAGTGAAACTATCAGGCAGTTCCTGGAGGATGAAGGAATTGATACCATTGACTGGCCCCCATGCTCACCTGACCTAAATCCACCTCTGGGACATTATGTTCCAGTCTATCTGTTGCAATCTGTTTGCACCTTGGACTATCCAGGAGCTCCGGGAGTGATGCCCTGGCCCACATCTGGCAGGAGATCCCCCAGGACAACATCCACCTTGTCATTAGGAGTACGTCCCGATCTTGTCAAGCATGCATAAAACCACGCGGGGACCATACAAACTACTATGTACTATTTTGAGTTGCTGCAATGAAATTTGGATTAAATCGACCAGCTGCGTGGTTTGAATTCAGCCCTCTGTAGGGTGATCATTTTAATTTCCATCAAACGATGTGGCGACTCACTGAGATCTGACGTGTTTTGAACATCTTCCTTTAATCTTTTAGCAGTGTATATCTTTGAATTGCTCTTTGTTCTGAATTCCATTTCTTCAGTGACGCTCTGAAAGGTAGCTGGGTAATAATAAGGGAATCATAATGAAAAGACCTTAAATAAGTAGATATATCCTGTGTTTTGGTCAGTACTCCATTTATGTTGATTGAACATAACCGTGAACTCCTTCAGTTTCAGGCGCTGTTCTTAAACAAAAACCTTTGATGTTTCTTTCATCATACAATACGCTTCTAATTGAATCAGAAGTGACCAACACACAGGATAATTTTCAGTATCCATACAGCTACAAGCTCTGCCTGCTGCATGTATATTCTCAAACACGGGTGCTGGCGAACTGGGCTAACATCTCCTTTGCCAGTATTTGATTTCATCCCTGTTGCAGGCAATAAATCTGACCCTGCCATTTATCATTAACCCGTTTGTTTCCAGGGGAACGTGGTTACTATAGCTGGGCAGATTACGGATATATATATAGGATCTAAACACTGAGCTTTTTGACTCATTCAGTCAAAATCCGTAGCTGCTGCCAGAGCGATGGCAGAACTGTAAGCTACAAGTCACTAAGCCATTTGGCTCCTGTAATCAATCAGAAGACAGAATTGAGTTTACCTCTGTTTGTGTGTGTCAAGAGAAGAGGCAAATGTCAATTTTATGGGTTGTAACTGAAACACAGAGTGCCCTCACTTTAGCACACAGGAGCCTGTGGAGTGAAGTGAGACACTTTTTGATTGATTATAGGGTTTCATAAGTGCCATAGGTGCAGTTTGATTGAGTACGAGGCGGTGTGTGTGTGTGTGTGTGTGTCGGGCAGCAGCTGCTCGCTCCCTGACTCTTTATCCCTTCCTCTCACATATTCAGTCCTGCAGTGGCGGATGGGCTCGGTGCTCCCGCCTGCAGGAGCTCAGACATCTGAGCTCGTTAGTGTTAAAGAAAAGCTGACGGAAACACAAAGAGCTCTCCAAACAACAAAGCACGCTGTCGCTTTGGGACTGAAAGAGGGATTTTACAGCGCATATACCAGTTGTCAGCGATCCAGGAGCAACTTTGCTACTGTCTTTTTTTTTTTCTTTTGCGCGCGCGTGTGTGTGTTGCAGATCTTCAGTATCTGGCTGCCTCTTTAACATCCTCAGGCTTTCAGCATCAAGATGATCCGCATATGCAGTCAGTAAAACTCTCTGGGTCAGCTCTTTGTATCTATATTGTCATTATTTTACAAACTGCTATCTAATTTTTCCACCTTTTAACTATTTATGGTTTGTGTATGTCTTTTAACAGAAGAGGTTGCTTTGATTTCTGTGTGTTGTGGTTATGTGGACTCTGTCTTTGTTCATAGCCTATATGAATTTTTTTTCTAGGGGCACTTTAGGAAAGTAAAAAACTAACATTATTATTTTTTCTTATTCTTAATGAGGTTGTTGTAACTAAAAACAAAATGACAGCAAATATTGACTTACTTAAATGCGTGTCAGTGGTTTTCTGTCCAGGAATGTGTGATTTGCTGTTGCCAGTTCTGCGTAGCTGTTAATACAGCTACAGGTGAAAACAGCCTCTGATATCTGCCCGGTTTCTCTAAACAGATGGGACTGCATCACTATGACGGACTACAGGTACGAGGAGGACGAGAGCGTGAGGCAGACGGGGGGTGGTTTGTATGAGTTTTCCCTTCCTTGAAGGTGAGAAAGACTATTAATGTGGTGGATTATCAGGTTCAGACAGCCACTCCCTCGAGGAACGAATGTACCACACGTTACATAAGAACTGCACTGGGACCAGTGTTGAACAGCGTCATGACTCCAGCTGACTCATAGGATGTGGCATAAGATGGGAAACCAAGGTTTTCATCTCTCTAAAGAGATTTTTGTCCACGCGCTTCAGAAGAACCCGCAGAACTCAAGGCAAGACTGTGGAACCTGATGTGACGTTTTTGATGAGGATTTCTCCCCTTTTTGGATTTTAATAATGTATGTTTTTGGCTTGTTCTTTTTCAACTGTCAGAATGGATTTTAACATGGACCAAGGTAAACCCACCCAGTAAGCCATCCAGCTGAGAGATTTCCATATTTCTCTACTGCTTCCACTGGGAAACAGCATGGATCCTTCCCGTGACCAGCTGTCGGACTGGAGCTCAGTTGAGCCCACCTTCACCACACAGTTGCAGCACGACAGCGCTCAGCAAAACCTCAACCACAGCTACAGCTTCCACAGCGCTCTAAATCTGCCCGCCACCTTCATCCCCCCGACTGGCTCTCTTCATCAGCCTCTGCCCTCTCTGCTGCCCACCGCTGTTGTTCCGTACTCCTCCCTCATCGCCTTCCCTTTCTTGTCCACCACCTCCTCCTCAGCCATCAGGGAAACATCATATTCCTCTTTCGATTTATCCTTTACCAACTTTTCCTCGAATGATTTGGCAGACCTGGAGAGCATGCTGCTCTGGACCCTCCACGAGCCCAGCACCATTGCTTTGACTGTAATGTACAGCCTGTCGTTCATTTTGGGATTCGTTGGCAATTTGATGTCCCTTCGAGTCCTCACCAGCCGGCGCAGTCGGCAGCTAGCTGGCGTGAGTGCTACACGCAGTCTCCTAGTGAACTTGGCGGTGTGCGACCTGGCTGTGGTGTGCGTGTGCATGCCCATCACCTTGGGAAGCCAGATCTACACCGCCTGGGTGTACGGTGACCTCTTGTGTCGAGCGGTGCCCTTCACGCAGGCTGTCTCGGTCTCGGCCAGCGTGTTAACGCTGACGGTGATCAGCGTCAACCGTTACTACAGCGTTCGATCGCCGCTCCGAGCTCGTACCATGTTCACCCGCCGCCGGATCTTGGCAACTGTTGCTGTGGTGTGGACGGTGTCCTCGATGATGTGCGCTCCCATCGCAGTGATGAACCGGCGTCGAGAGATCAGCTTTGAGACTTTCACCATCTTGGTCTGTCAGGAGGAGTGGCCTCAGCATCGTCTCAAACAGGGGTAAGTAATCCAGCAGCCTGCAGATCGTAGCAGAGTCCAATGACCTAGTTTGTATTACAAGATTAAGTTCAGTTCAGCCGTGAACGACACAAATGGGAATGGAGTCTGAGGTTCCTGACACAAACCCTCAGCCCTGAGTGCTGTTAGGCTACGCTTTTGTATGGATGTCCACCGCTTGTGGGGGGTTTTACCCTCCAGCTCTGCTGCCAGGAATGAATGTTTAATTGAGCACATCAGATTGGAGGAGGCATCACAGATGGCTCCTATTGGCTGTTCAGACTAGCTTTGTGAGTAATTTGTAATTTGAGGAAAAACAGTTTCTTTGCCCATGCTGGTTGTTAAAGTTTGCTATCCCTTGCCAGGGGTCCTATATTTATATGCAGGGAGCCACTTATCATGCAGAGGTGTCTGAAGAGTCAAATCGACAATTTCAACATTGACAATGCTCAAAAGAGTCCAGCTTCTTTTCTTCTGCTTCTTTGTTTTGTTTCCATTAATCATAGGTTGCCGAGTAGCTCAAAATGACTTCTGTTGTGTGCACTCTCCACTTTCATTTTAGCTTTGCAGCCATTGTGGCGACATTGTCTGTGAATCCATTTAGCAGAGGTGATGATTATCTAACAATACCATTAGAGCAGGGCGATATGACCAAAAATATTTATCACGATACAATTTGCGATAACGATATAACTGACACTAGACACAATACTTTACAACTCCACAACTTTACTAGTGCAAAAAAAAACCCCATCAATGTATTTTCACTTAAACAAGCAGCTGTTTTATGTGAAATAAAGTTATATAAAAATTTAACAGTGCAAATTCCTTGCTGACAGTTTAACCAAAAGGCATTTCCAGTGGAAATTGGCCGACATATCCTCAGCATAACCGTGTTTAATATCCACAAAACCTAAAAAGAGCTTATACACACACAATACGGTAATATTATGTTTAAGCACAGTACGTATCACTCCGCGAGGGTTCTGCCTACGATAGCCGTAATGCTACGACAATCCATCAAGCAGTCCGGGTTCGTAGCTTAGCAAAGTCGTACTAAAACATTTGACAGATTTTCGAGCGCCGTGTACATAAAATCGTTTCGAGGTCAGTAAACACAACCAGAGTTCATACATAAGGCACTATAAGGGGTTATAGTGTATAAGTATATAAGTATATATATATATATATATATATATATATATATATATATATATATAAGTATATAGTATATAAGGCACACAAGGATTATAAGGGGCACTGTCGATTTTCAGAAAAATCAAAGGATTGATTTTAAGTGTGCCGTATTTTCCAAACAACACGGTAATAACGACGATCCGCTAGCATGCTCTATCAAAAATAGTGCTTTGTTGTGTATCTGACGGACGAAAGCTAAAGTTCCACACCACTGAAGTTGCAGCATTTTTACAAACCAATTCTGGTTCATCCGTTTCATTCAACGATTTGCTTTTGCCTCCATGCTTTTTCCGACGTGTGCGTATGAAAACAAAGGCACGGCGCATGCGCGTTTTACCCATATTCTATCGTGATATTTCATTTTTTTATTGTTGCCCAAAATTATACCGGTATTACCGTGAACGGTATGATATGGCCCTAAATACCATTAACACTTTTCAGTTCTAAGACAATAATGCTGGTTTTAATCCTGCAATATTGATCATTGTCTAACATCTGTGAAAACAGGAATAAGTTTAACAGTTTTGAGAACAATCCGATGTTTTCCTGACATCTATACTTGCACTGCAATAGATATAACTTTGAAATGTTGCTGCAATAAAAATATATCTTTCTCAATAGCTCCATTTGGAGGGTGCCAATGCGATACAAAATGTGAATGTTAGAATTCCACCACATAAACTGCACATAAAACTGCTGCTTTTAGGGTTTCAGAAAAGATTGAAATTACCATCTCATTGTTAATGTTTTCACTTCTTCACTTCCTCTGCAGATACAACGTGCTGCTGTTTGTGATGCTCTACTGTTTGCCAGTGACCTTTAACCTCACCATAGGATTCCTCACGGGCAGGCGGCTTTGGGGAGGAAAGAAATCCACTTTCGCTGATCTCGATCCCCGAAGCCAAGCTCTTCACACCTCACGCCTTAAGATGCGTCAGAAGATTGCCAAGATGGTGGTGTGTCTAGTGCTTCTATTTGCAGTGTCCTGGCTGCCGCTCTACTTGGCTGACCTTTGGATTGACTGCGAGCAAAGGCCATCGTCTTGGCTCCTGCAGACAAGACCGTTTGCCCAGTGGCTAGGCCTGACAAACTCCAGCCTTAATCCGATCTGCTACTGTTTCATCGGAGACCTGTACCGCTCAGCAAAGGTCATAAGGACACGATACTACCAAAAGGTTGCCGCTCTTTTCAACTCCTCGTCATTCTCCAGCTCAGTTATAGTGGCGCCTCCTGCAGCAGGGATAACGGACAGCAAAGTGTCGTCTGCTGAGCGCCGCCCTATTGCTGCTGCAGTGGCGGCGTCTGCATCCATGGTTACAATACCGAGGCTCTTGAACTTGGCGAGAGTCCAGGGCCTGGGGCAGAAGGTCAGAGACAGTTCAGACAGCCGAGCGGGCTCCGACCACAGCATCTCAGACTGGTGTCGGTCCAGTCCCAGCGTGTGCGACAGCTCCTTGTTACCCTTCCAGCTCCACGGCCTCCAGCACACCATACAAAAAGCAGACTTCCTGCCAACACGGAGACACTCTCTAAATGAGAAAGCTGGACCGTTACCTTTAGGAATCAGTCCTGTGGAAATAGACGTGCTACCTCTGAGGAGGCATTCGGGGGATAGAGAGTATAGTCTGTCAGCTGATAAGAGAGACATCATTACTTTGGGCAAAGCTGCTTTCTGTTATGCTGGGCAGCACAGGAGCAAAACACCACAAACCTACTCTCTGGTTGGGGACACGGAGGATGAAACAACGGATATGACCAGCCTATGAAAACTGCAGTTTATCTGATGTATCAGGAGGAATTGCTTCCTTTTCTCCTGCAGGCAGTATAAACACGCACACCGCTCCCAAGTTAAAGTTTGCAGTTAACATTGTATAATAATCCATGGCAAGAGTCAGTCGTTGCTTTTAGGATAAAGTGACCTGCTCTGTACTCTCTCCTTCTTTTCAAGTGTAGAAGCCTCTCCGTGTCATCTGGAGCACATGGGACCCAAGAGTTGAATTTGCAACAATAAGTTCTTTTATTTTTTAAAGCATGTGGAGGCAGGAGCAATGGACTGATCAATGTAAGGCAACAGCCAGAGATTTATTTAGCCCGGGGTGAGAAATCTGGTTATCATTAAGAAGGATAAATTATGGAGCGTGCCATTACATGCAAGTGATATCATAGTTACAACAGCTTCTATCATTTGCCTAAGACAATAACGCAGCAGGAGGTAAAGTGTCATGTGTCTCTGCTTTTCTTTGTTTTTGCTAATGGCTTTGATTGTATTTTGTGCTCACGGGTCATGTGGGAGCAAACTGTATTATACACAGACTGTCTGCGAGAGTTTCTGACAGGTCTTCACTGAATAATGTTGCCATTAATGTCTGTCAAGTCGAGAAAGATTTCAGAAGGAGGAGCCACATACATTAAAGCTCTTTTTATCTAATTCAGCGTGAATCTTGGGAAGTATTATTAAACATGAACTTTTGCAAAGGGCATTGCTCTGCACACGTTTTTGATTCATGCATTTACATAACTAAGTTGGCTGTAACCAAAGAACGGCTTTTATGTGAATATAATATAAATGTAATATAACACTGAATAAAACAGCTCTTCATTTTCTGGAGCTTAAAAGGACGGACTGACCGGAAAGTGCAAGAAAAAAATTATGCCCGTGAACCTCCATGTGTACTGAACAATAGAGCTCTTTTTAAGGA
Source organism: Neolamprologus brichardi (assembly GCF_056152115.1). Taxonomy (NCBI): domain Eukaryota; kingdom Metazoa; phylum Chordata; class Actinopteri; order Cichliformes; family Cichlidae; genus Neolamprologus; species Neolamprologus brichardi. Next base: position 8,442,819 of record NC_142109.1, on the reverse strand, counting down.
ATGTAGACTGAGAAGGTGAATCTGTATACAGTAAATTCCCACCGTTAAGGAAAGTAAGGAGGCAGTCCCTAGTAAAAAACAAAACAAAACAAAAAACGAAAAAACGACTTAATTTTATTTTCTTGTGAGCTGAACAATAAAGAAGTAAAAAAAATAGAGAATTACTAAGGTTGTGTAAAATGAAGAATTCTCAGTAGCCCAGATTTGTAACAACAGCTAAATTATTCACGACTTTTAAATAAATAACTTTGTTAAGCTTTTCAGTTGTGTAAAGGTAGCGTCAAAAATAAGTTTAAGCTTTGAGCAAGATGAAGCTATGTGCTCTATTGGACGATTAATGTCATTTGCACAAAAGTGAATATTTGCCAGGACTGGGTTTACATTCGATGTCCACTTTGTTAGGTACACTGCTCTGGTACCATGTTGATACTTTTACTGTCAGAGCTGCCTAAAATCTTTGTGGCACATATTCAATAAGGTCCGGAAAACATTCCTCAGAGATTTTGGTCCATGATGGCATGATAGCGTCACACAGTTGCTGCAGATTTGTCACATCCATGATGAGAACCTCCCATTCCATCACATCCCAGTGGGTTTCTATCGGATTGAAATCTGGTGACTGTGGAGTTCAGTGCAGTCGCTCTCATGCAGGAAAGCAGTTTGAGATGATGTGAGCTTTGTGACACGACACGTTATCCTGCTGGAAGCAGCCGTCAGAAGATGGGTACACTGCGGTCCTACAGTGAAGGGATGGACATGGTAGTTACACAATACAAGCTATGGTGTTTAAACAGGCTCAGTTGGTACTAAAGGGCCCAACGTCGGCCACAAAAATCTCCTGAAGCCTTATAATAACAGCAGCCTGAACCATTGATACAGTTGTCGTCATTCACATCCATCACAGACATGAATGTCATGGTAATATTCAGCTTTTAATACTTTCTTTGAACTTTTCTTTTTCTAAGGAGAAATACTTGTTCAGCATACATCTTTGATGACTTAAAAAAAAAGAAAAGAAAAATTGATGTCTACAGAGGAAGTTGCCATCAATTTAAGCTGATGACGCTGTTTAGGTTCATTCACCAAATTCTGCCTTGATCCCGTCTATGTTGGAGCTCAGCTGTGATCCCTCATCTGCTTATTACTTTTTTAAATTCCTGAATCCACAAAGAGCAGTGAAGCTGAGAGCAGCACAGCCTGTACACAAAGAAAACAAATCTACTGGAGCTAACAACACACATTATTAACATCATTTATTTTAAAGTGATTCTTTCTCCCACATGCTTCCCTCTCACTTCTCACTTTTAGCCTCTGTGGAAAAAAAAAAGGTTCGATGAATAAAAATATTTCCAGGGGGAGCAGAACATCACTAACAAGTATTAGTGCTGCTGAAGTAAAATTGGATTGGTGCTGTGAATATTAACGGTATGCAAAAAGCATTTTAATTGCTCAGACGTGGAAGTTTGTTGTTCATCAGGCCCTGCATATTTATTTTAGAATAAAAATGCCACCCTACGGCCAGAAGTGGCTACTGAGATTAGAACGGGTGTCTGAATTTTAAAATGGGAATCAGAACAAATAGTTGGAGTTGCATTATTCAACATTTAAAATGCCACCATCTAGTTTTGGGATCGCTCCAAAAGCCAGTCTCCTGCTGCAACTGAGACACAGGTTTCTGAAGTTTTTCATGCATGAAGCTACGCCGAAGATTTCCAGGGAATATGAGATACGCTGTGCATAGAGCAGAAAATGAAAACCTCAAAACAGAGTGAAAGATTTAAACCTCTTGTAACTCTTCAGGTTCATTTGATATTTCTGTGAAGGTTCTCAGTCATCCATGTCATCGTAGTCTAAAGAGCTTGGAAAGAAAAGCGTCTGGAGTTCTTTAAGTTTCTTTTAAGATGTTTCACCTCTCATCCGAGAAGCTTCTTCAGCTTCTTCCCGAAACCTTGGCTCATTGTGACCCGCATGCGTTTTCACACTTTGTCTTGTGTGATTAGGTAGAGGATCAATAGGGGGTCCATGACCCTCTCGAGGTCACTCCCATAGGGCTTAAAATCTCAGAGTCTCCACTAATTGCTCTTAGAACTGAAGAAGCTTCTCAGACGAGAGGTGAAACATCTTCAAGGAAACTTAAAGAAGTCCAGATGCTTTTCTTTTCAAGCTCCTTAGACTTCATCTGATATTCCAAAATTCCACAATGTTAAAGGGTAAGTTCATCTGATTCACAAAACTAATAATTTACTTTCTTTCTAAGCATGAGGATTATTGTGGGTTAATTCAGGAAGTCTGCACAGATATCCCTGAGTAGATCACTTTTGCTTTAGCACCGAACAGGCCTACAGTCAGCATTTTTACAGTTTTTTAAATGAGGTGCGGAAAAAAACTTAATTAAAAAAAAAAGAGTCGTGGCAGATATTTTAAAATGTAGATTAATTAAACCAAAACTAACTGCATATTTAGAGATCACTTCTATTTCTCTCTTAAAAGCAGACCAAAAAATGTGTTTGCAATTGTGGAGAGCTGTCACTTGAGAGAATGATTCTTGTTATTGTAACAAGAATCATTAGTTTTATACCCTAACTTCGTGTTTAAGCAGTGGGTACCTTGTTGAATAAAGAAACGAGTTCCAAAAAAGCTTTAAAAGTTCATGAAACAGAAACATGCGCACAGAAGCACACAGCAAAATCAAATCTACCCCAAGGCTGCTTCCAGTTGTGTGTAAGACAGAGGTGGTGAATAGCATGAACTCCTGTGACATCAAGCTGCTAATCACACTCTTGTCCTTGCAGCGAAGGCGAAGTGGTAGAACACTCAAGGCATCAGACTGCATTGAAACCGTCCTATTTATGTCTTCGGCTTAGGTTGCGTGTACCTTAGAAAATCTTAATGACATTATGCTGTGACAGTGTCTTTCATCTCCCCCTCTCTCTTTGCTTTCATCTACCTCTCTCACTCTCTCTCTCTGTTAATGGAGGGCATGTATAGTAAACTACGTGCGTTTAGTCTTTCATTTAAAAGAAAAAAAAGGAAGCGAAAGAGTTTGTGCATGGTCACCTGTAACCGAGACACATGGGTGCACATATTTCAAAGAACTGCAGCACTTCTTCTCAGAACAACTTTAGTTTGAGGATTGTTTAAACTATCTTCAGCTAACAGGGACATGATAAGTGTGTGTGTGGGTAAGTGTGTGTATGGGTAAGTGTGTGGGTGGGCGAGGGGGTTAAATACACAGATAAAAGTTCCAGGATCCCTCTTCAGTGTTCCCTCGTCCCCTCAGGCTTGATTAATTCTTAATGCATTTCAAACTATCAGAAGAACTTGTTGTTTTATCAAATGAATGACAAAGATGTTGAGGGAAGGAGCCATTCAGGGACAGTCTCATCATAAATGTAAATGCGCTCCGCTGCACAACTGACGACTGATAGCAGAACAAGATGAACACCCCTAATTTTACTTGTCAATCGCACCCAAAACGTTCTTTATACGATTTTTTTTTTTACCCTTAAACCACTTTGGTGAATGTTTTATGTTAAAGTAGCTTTGTTGCTGTCTGCTAACTCCATCTGTTAAGTTCCAACTTTAACTTCTGCAACTATAAACTGAAACACAAACAAGGTACAGTGACACTCAGCCACATTGCTCCGTAATACTATGAGTGGTGAAAAACTCCAGTGCATCTTTAACAATTTATACACCTCATGAGTTATTAACTGAGGTTTTTATTGCACAAAAGGACCAAGAGCGTGATAGTAAAGTGTAAAATGCAGGACCAGGACTGACTCCAAACACCATCCATGAGCCAGAGCTTGATCTTCAGCAGCTAACTGAGGAGGAGCAGTCATTACCTGCACCTGTTTCTGCAGTAGAATCACTCTGAAGTCTCTTAAACACTAGAACAAAGACTCTCTGTGTCCTCATGGGATTTGTGGTCATGTGTGAGACTGTAGCCTTAGGTGTTTAACCTGTAATTATGTGACAGTGCATTTCAGAATATGTTGCTCAGTAATGTAAATCTAATGTAACAAGTTCCTTATAGTACCATGTTATCCCAATATAGAGCTTTGTGAAGGCTAACTTGCGGTTCTTTTCCAAAAGTAGTACAAAAAAATCAAATACCTCCCGTTCATTTTCACTGAAGGACTCTCGCTGTTGTTGTTAGGTAGGTTTAAACAGAGTTTTGCACACCACTTGAAATAGAAATGAGTGACTGAGCCCATCGTAGGAAGCTCAGGACCCTCCCTAAAACCAATGCAAATTTTGGATATTGCCACGACTGTAATTTAAAGTTTGTCAGCCTTTGGGGGCTCAAGCAGTTTCCTTTCTTGCCTGTTGGCAAGCAGCACATCTGATCAGGCCCCTCATCTGTGAAACCAGCTGCCAGTTTGGGTTCAGGAGACAGAAATCCTCTCTATATTTAAGATCAGGCTTCAAACTTTACTTTTCTTTGAAGTTTATAATTATTTCTGGACCAAGTGACCTGGATCTGAGGGAGAACTTCCCATGATGCACTGGCTGTTCTTCTCTTTTCTCCTGTTTTCACTCCTGAAACATTTACTGGCTGCTATTTCATGTCATTTACATCTGTGCTCTAATTCTTTTCTCTTCTATCTCCCCCTCTCTGCTCATCCAGTCACATTAGAAGGTTATCCCTCCCTGAGCTGACTCCATTGGAAGTCTCTTCCTGTTTGGGGGGGGGGGAGGTTCTCAGTCATCCAGGTCATCGTAGTCAAAGGAGCTTGCAAAGAAAAGCGTCTGGACTTCTTTAAGTTACTTGAAGACATTTCACCTCTCATCCGAGAAGCTTCTTCAGTTCTAAGGTTAAATGTGGAGAGTCCCAGATATAAACCTAGTGGGAGTGTCCCCCCACAGAGGGACAAAAGGACCCCCTGATGATCCTCTAATCGCCTGAGCCAAGGTGTGACCTCAGGAATTTGCATGATAAGGTGGGGCCAGGTTTCACAATGAGCTCACCCGAAACTCTGGCTGATTGGGACCCACACCCAGTTTCACACCTTGGCTCAGGCGATTTCAGGTTTATATCTGGGACTCTCCACCATTTGACCTTAGAACTGAAGAAGCTTCTCGGATGAGAGGTGAAACGTCTTCAAGTAACTTAAAGAAGTCCAGACGCTTTTCTTTGCAAGCTCCTTTGACTTCCCACTGTTGCCAAGTGATTGTTCATAAGGGATCATCTCATTCGCTCTAATAATTTAGGGCCTTTAGCCTTACAATATAAAATACATTGAGACAACTGTTGTGAAATGGTACTATGTAAATACATTTGGATTCAAACCGATGCAAGCCACAGGCCATTGCTCTTACAGGCATCAAATAATCAGAATCAGAATACTTTATGAATCCCTAAGGAAATTATGTAGACATGAACAGGCATAGTGTGTGCTCTCTATCGTCAAAACAGCAAATACAAGAATTTATTTTGGATTAATTCTCTTTTTTTCCTCAAACAGCTTTTCAGAGACCGGAAACATGTGAAAAATACATGGCCAGGAGTCCTGAAGCTGCTCCAGAAGTTTATAAAGTTTGAGAGCGATTTCCATAAATCAGGAAACATATTTTGCCATTACCAGTCCTAAAGTACTCGCTTAAATACCAATTACACACTAATTTTCAACCATTTGCTCCATCACACAATTTCAGTAAACATGCTGTGCACTTTCCTCCAAATTATCATGGTGCTATATTCCTCATAGTATCCATAAAATATGCGCATACTTAACAGCCAAAATACTTGTATGTAAAATCCCAGGTAGAATTTGCTTGGTCCTCAGTTTGATGGCAGGTCTCTCCCTTGTGAATCGTCATCTGATTCCTAAAGCTCACGAGGGTGTGATGGGCACTTACGCACTCAGTTTGAATCGACATTTTCAGACATCCCGAGGACTCACAATGAGGCACTTCAGCTCATGATTGCTTCATTTTTATTTTTTTTTCAGTTGTCTGCCCTGTTCGGTCCTCTCAGATCTCTTCTCCATCTCCGCTCGCTTATGCTTTCTCTTTGACTTGTTTCTGCCTCTTCCTACCTCTCTTCCTCACCTTCTGTTCTTGTTACTTCCTTTCTGCTTGCGTCATTGCTGTACCAGTGTTAGAAGTCATGCTAACAATAGCCTGCTTCTCTTTATTTTTCCTCCTTCATCACCATCCTCATATTCCCTTTTTTGGCAGTAAGAGAAGGGCCATTTAACACAAAATAGCCATAGGGATGTGCTGCACACGAAAGACACAGGAATAGTAAACTCCAACTGCTGTGAAATAATAAGCATAATGGCGAGGCTCTTGTTAAAAACAGCTTACAAATTGCATAGCCCCAAATTTCCCTCTTTTTTCATTGATGAGCTTGTTTACAAAGACTACATCCAACTGCTAAGTTATTGAAAAACCTTTACAGCCATTAGGGGAAAATTTAACTTTGCTAGAGCAATAAAATTGTTGCTTCAGTTAATTCTTAAAGAACGTTTTATAAGGTTGCACGCATCTGTCCATCTGTCCGACTACAAGGTTGCAGGCTGAAGAATTTCCTGCACAGATATGCTCTGCAATCCTTTTTATTTGGAGGAAAATGATTGTTTCCATCTGTTCTGGTATATACAAAGGCAGGAATGGCAGCAGTAAGACCCCTGTACAGAACAGAGAAGGCCTCAGTGGCAGCAGACTTGACTTAGAGTTAGAGACAAGGGTGGGGAATGGGTTGCAAATTGGCTTGCACAGATGTAGTTTCAAGACTGTGATGAAAGAGCAATTCAGGACACAGTAGACTGAATTATTTTAATAAAAAGCAAGCTTTGCAAAGTCCAAGTGTGAAATTGTCATCATTCACAGGTTTCACCCAAAAAACAAACTCAAAATCTAAAGTCTGTGAACGAGCCAAACAAGCCGAAGAAGTTCAAGAGCACACAGAGGGAAAATAAGGAGAGGACACAACAAGATGAGTAAATGCACATTCAGCAGAAAACAATATTTCTTAACTTAAGCTTCACATCACTACTGAGTAGCTCTACAGCCTGTCAAAGAAAGAGTGGATGAGCTGGTTCTTAAATATAAGGCAGGAGACTCAGCCAGGGGCTTTTTCAGAGAGCTGCCCTCGAGCAAACTCAGGGAAACATGGACTCGCCCACCCGGGAGCATCAAGAAAGTAGGAGGGAGAGCAAGGATACTGCTGGGACCGTGAAAGAAATAAAAGTAAAAATCCAGAAACTGGAGTAAAAGAAATACAAGGCATCTGACAACAAATGAAGCATAAATATAAGGCAGACTGGAGGAAACAAAGGACTATATATACACAGAATGCAGATTTGACAACAGGACATGGTTGCTGCACGTTTGCTAAATGTGTAAACCACTAGACTATTAAATCACCTTAAAGAACTTTAAAGATATAACAGCAAAATGTTGTAGAAAACCAGAAAACTATTATTACTTCCTCATCAGAAGTGCACATAGCATGCCAAGAACTATAATAACTCAAGTTAATACGATATTACTCCGCGCACTCGTGGTGCTGATGTGTATTCCTAACATTACAGCTGCACATTAGAGCTCTGAAACTCTAAATTGTATACACTTAAATTTTAAGGATTACTCAGTGTGTTCAAGTGTGACACTCAGCCTAATAAAGGAGGTGTAGAAGTCGCTTTAATTTGTCATCAGATCAAAGTGAAATTCGTTTTCTTTGCGAAATATATAAATCTAACTGATCAAATGTCTGATCTGTGTTCTAGCAGCTGCAGTCCTGGCAGTGTAAAACAGTGCTTGGCAGCAGATTAGGACCCAACATAAAGAACTGAACACGTGTTTTCTGGAAACAATGCCAGCCACAGTTTGTGCTTTGGTTGTGTTTGTAAGGTATGACTTAACCAGCTGCATATACAAAACATATTCCTTCCTATATTGCATCTAATTAGTGAAAACATAGCCCTCCAAGCTGATGCTTGGCATGCAATTTGCAAAAACAGTCTCTTAGTTCATGAAATTATAGTGGATGTATTAAAAGTGAGGCAGTAGATACTCTAGACTTGCCATAGTAGGAAAAAGTGACCGAAACAGCATTAATGGTAACAACGTGACAGTTAGGCAGCACTGAACAATACCATGATCTTAAATCAGCTAAACACAGTTCAACAGTTATTATAACAATTCATTATTATCTTGTAAAGTCAAACAACTAATAATAATAAAACCTGTCTAGAAGAGCAGCTTGACCAAAGCTCCAGAACAGCCCGCATCACATGGCTGACGCAGAGTTCAGTGTTACAGCTACGCATGAGTCAAGCTGTTCAAAGTCAAGGATGTATTAAGCTGTCCTCTTGACCTGTTTGTTCCTTGTGACACATTAAGCTCACAAGAAATAAACAGAATGTTCTGGCAAGACTCAAAGGACGCTACTAGACGTTCAACCGTAATAACACAGGCGTAACAACTCTGTGATGGGCCCCGGGGCTGGTACTTTTTTGGACCCCTACCCCCCTGTTGTACCACAACAAACACCGGGCCTCGCTTTCTCTTTCTCTCACATCTTTTGATCTTTCGAGAAACATTTATTTAAACTTATTTTATGACCTCACATCGTCTTCCACTGAGGCAGACACAGATTTGGCCTTGCCAAAGTAACATGAAGATAAGTGGTGACAATGTTTCAGTGCTTAACAAAACCACAAACTACTCTCCCTATCTTTCAGCCCTTGCAGCAAGCAAAGTTATTGACAGTACTGCTCAAATCCCAAGTCCAGGTGTTATCCGGTCGTTAAGTCTGACGTCACTAGCCGTGTCTGGGCCTAAACTCCGCTGCAGGTCCATATATCAAACGATCACTATGGCATTACTGAGAGTTGAAAAACTGTCTAAAGTCTTTCATCTTTAATAAAATGATCAGCGTTCTGCTCTACCAGGTGTAACAATTGAGTTTAACATCCAGGCATCCATGAAAACGGAATTTATGACATTTAACGGAGTTAGAAGTTAGCAGGAAGTTAGCTCGCTAGCTTCCATCTAAATACAATATAGCATGTCCTGACTGCGGGGTTTTGGAAACAAATTAAAACGTACAGCTCTGTTATCACTTCCAACATAAATGAAGACAGAAAACTAAACAGCAGTGACGTTTGTAGAGTTACTGAAGTTTGGCTAGCTGGTATATAATGATGTGCTACGTGACCGCTAGCGACACAGCTATGTTAGCATAATATAAACAAGCTAACTTTTTTTCCCACTTGATAAACGTTAATGTGAGTGTTCTCGGTGGTCAGGAACAAATGTAATCGCATGGCAGGATGCTGTAAAAGGACCAAACTTCAGCCAGGAGAACAACTGAGATAATCCATCCACAATACGAGGTTAGTCATTCATATACTGCTGCATGGGCTGGGCTGTAGTTACATCCTAAGGTTTTAAAAACTGAGCTTAAATAAAGGATTAGCGGTAATAAAAGCCAAGGGAGGTCAACAGTGATCACTGACTGTTTTAGGAGCTTTTTGAGATTAAATGGAAGAAAATACACAACATTAAACATGTTAACAACACAAAAGCCATATTAAACACAGACTACTTTAGGCCCGGAAGTAGGATTCGTCACGTCATCACTTAACGACCGGATAGTTACTCTGCGCTCTTCACTCCTTCCTGTTTTGAGCACCACTTTTTTGCTCTGGTTTGCTGAACATAATTTAAAATGCCACTGAGACAACAAACTGCCCTGTAAGACACACTCCCAGAAAAAAAAGGTGCCTAGTGGACATCAACATCTTCAGACATTCTGCAAAAATAAGAGCAGCAAGAGAGCAAGGTCGTGAAATATAAGTAATAAATTTCGAAGCATGCCCCTCTGCTATCAAAAACTGTTCAGAAAAGGTGCCCGTTTTAATCAGTGGAGTGTAAAATGACTGAATAAATGTTTGCACCAAAAATTAAATTCATAAGGAAAATGACTTCATAAAAAAGTAGGCTTTGGTTCACAAGATAGAACCATGACTTTAACAAATGATGAAACTCTCATAAAGTGTCCAGCTTTGTTTAACCCTATAATGGCCATTTTATCATATTTGATACATGAGTTTCTGAGACCTCTATCTCATCAACATGGTCAATACTTGCCATAATTTCAAAATGTTATGGACAGAACTCTTTTTTTTGTCTAAAAATAACATTGTTGTTAACAAAAAGTTGTATCAAATGTATCAAATGCAATACAAAATATATATGTTAAATATATAATAAGAATATATCAAACACAACATGATATTTTTTGGATTTTGTTATTAGGGTTAATAAACATCTCATTTCCAAAAAATCTGAATTTTCTGGCTATTTTTTGATGGGTTGGGTCTTACGGGGTTAAATTAAATATATGTGTGTTGTATAATGTGGAGTGAAGGTGCAGTTTGATAGTCATGTTGACTCAGTCTTTTCCCCCTTCTGGGACCTGGATCATCATGGAGATGTGTGTGGTGCTGCGAAAGTTGGTGTCGATCCAATCCCAAGTATTGCTACTAGGGGAGAGCAGTGTGACATGATCTGAATCTTAATCTGTGTGCATGTCCATGAAAACGAAATGACTGGAAATATTGCTTTTTACTGTTAATTAGGTAACACAACAAACACACACCTTTCTGTTGTTGTTGTTGTTGTTTTTATTGAGACCTGGAATTTAAGACATATTCAGACATTTTCATAGTTCATGTTTGAGGTATGTTTATTTAAGGTGCAATAAGATAACTGAAAACATTGTTTGAGTATCTACAGTCTATAGGTAATCAGTAACAACTATGAAGACCAATAAAATTTGAAATTAACATTAAGAAATGCTGTAATTTGTCATGAGTCATGACTGAAACATTGGTTTCCCCACTACATGAGCTGCCTGCATATTCATTGCTCTGTCTCGGTGCCGAGGAGCCGAGTCTCTCAGGGACTTCCTTCCCTCATCACTTTGTTTTTTTTGCTACTCATACTGAGAAAAAAAAGGCCTATTTTTCATCTCTTTTTTATAAACTGGTGGTGGATTCCATTCCTATATGCATCATTTTCATTTATAACCATAAAATACCTCAACATGTGTCTTCTCAGCACAGCTGTGTCATGTGATCACAGGACAACAACACAGAGCAGGAAGAAGAGAAAGGAAGTTCAAGGACAATGGAGACCAACATGCTGGCTCCCAGGTCGTAAAACATTTTAAAGGCAGCAAACAGGCCATAGTTACACCAACCCCTGAAATCTTACCTTTTATTACACTCAATGGCAGTTTTGAATTTGGTATTAGTTCCATTGTGCTGTAAAGCTGCCAGCCAGACTCAAAAAATTAAGTAACACGTGCTAGTGTAGTAAGGCAACAGCTTGCATTTCTGTTAGAATTCAATCAGAGGTAGCAAGACACAACATTTCAATGAGCCATCATTAAATAGCTTTAATAAGCATGACCAACAAACCAAGTATGAGAAAAATAGACCCCTCCAGTTTTCTTCAGTGCACTCAAGTGAAGTAAACAGGAAAGATTTCAGTAATATAGCATAAAAAAACAAAACAAAAACCATTTTATGAAGTTTCGTGGTAATTCACCTCCTTTTCATTTTGTAGAACTGCAGCAGTTTCTTCTTCTTCTTTCAGCTGATCTTTTTAGAGCACCTCAGTGGATCATCTGCCTCCATCTCGCCCTCTTCCTAGTCACCTACTCGTCCTCAGGCCCACCAACCCGCCATATGACCTCCTTCGTTATAAACTTCCACCATGAACCTTCTCTGCGGTCTTCCTTGTCTCCTCCTGCCTGGCATCTCCATCTTTAACATCCTCTATCCAACATATCCACTCTCCCTCGTTTGCATATGTCCAAACCTCTCAGCCTGAGTTGTCCCTCTGATGTAATCATATCTAATCCTATCCATCTTCATCACTCCCTTTAATTAATTAATCTCTTTAACATCTTCAGCTCTGCCATCTTTTCTCACTTTCATGTCTCCAAACCACTTCCTTTTCACTCATGAAGTTCCAGCCTTGCTTTTTTTGTAACCCTGAAAAGGATTTTTTTTTTTTTTTTTTAATTTTGTATTCTTTACTTTTCTGTGAATATGCATGCTCCATTTGCCTCTCACTTTGCTTCCGGAACACTTGAATTTCCCCAATGAGGAACAATAAAGGACATTTCTATTCTCCTATTCTAAACACACACATTTCAGTGCTGGGCTTTGTTATTCAAGGCTCAGCAGCAGTGCACACTCAGTTGCCCAGGGTTAGTAGATATGGACTACTGTCAATCATACATTGGCTGTGTTGGTTTCTTTGATTTAAGTTGTTTTTGTGTGCTAAGAAAACAAAAAATCTCCACATTCACTCTCACACAAGGGCAAATGTTGTTGTGATATTGATTTGCTGCTCTGGAAAAAGCAACTCTGAAACAGAAGCACAGATACCGAGGGAGACGAGGCATCAGATTTAAAGGGAACTTCATCAAACCTCGAGTGAGTCAACTGGGTGATAATCCTGACAGGATGGTGCAGAGGTCTCAGGAGGCAAGAACAAACAGGGAAACACAATTTAATACTTTGTCAACAAATAAATATAAAAAGTCACATAAAATCCAGTTCTGGCTTCCATCATCCAAATTAATGGCAAAACAAACAAACAAAAAAAACAGTGTTAATCAGACACGACTAGAAATCAACATGTGGTCAGGTGGTCATTGTTCTGCCAAATGTTATTCAGCCAAACAAACAGATTAGGCTGCTAAATGTAGGATGCTAATGTATGTCTGGCACAATTTAAATGAGAATTATTTCCTATTATAAAGTCTTGCATGTGTCTATGCGTGTGTGTGCGTGTGTGTGTGTGTGTGTGTGTGTGTGTGTGGGGGGGGGGGGGGGGTTCTCTCTTAATGACATAGTCCAGTCGTTTACAAAACAATGTAAATAATCTCATGATTAAAAGCCTGAGATGCCTTAGGAGAAACAAAAACAGTTTCAGTGTTACACATCAGCATGTCCACGTTCAGTCAGTCGACTGCTGTAATTAGTGAAAGGCTACTAAAGTTAATCAAAGAAACCTGTCAACATCGCTCCACTTAACCACAAAAATAACACAAGTACACGCTCATATACTACCACAAACAAACAAACCCCTTTAAAATGTATATTCCTTGTTACTTAATGGAATATTAAATCTGTATTCACACAGGAAGTAATTCACTCATTAAGCAGCATTTTGAATCTGACAGTTAGTTGTTAGTGGGCATTTAGGCTCTGGTTTGGATTGATTTGCATGTCATTGATTGACACAAGTATTTGACGTTCAAGCCAAACATGAATTAGTACTTGATGGAGAAACCCTTGTTGGGTTTGCACACATCTCAGGAGGCATCCTAGCCTTCTCCTCTTTACAGAAACTTTCTAATGTCACGGCTGGGGCAGCAGTCGTGTTGTGGAATGAAAAGGACCCAAAATGCAGGCAGCTGACTGATGAAGAGTGTGACGTTTATTTACAAGTGGCAGTGGCAGAAACAGACAACGAAGCATGAGAAATAGTAACGGAAACCTAAACTGGGAAAAACTAAAGAGCAAACTTGAAATCCTCAGCAAATGGGTTGAAAGGCAGAGAGACGCAGATCAATGAATAGGACACCAAGAAACACAGAGAAACGCAGACGAGCCGACAACGAGCACAGACCGACACCCACTAAATATACATACACAACGTAATCGGGTAATCACACACAGGAGGGGAGAACAGCTGATCCTAATACACACAATGACTGGAGGACACAAGCTGAAAACAATGACAACAGACACAGACCTTCAGAATAGAACAGGAAATCCAGAACACGAGCCTTCAAAGTTAAACAGGAAACACACAGACTGATTTACAACACAAACACGGGGACATGAACAGAGCACCGAGGACAGACACAGGTAGGGCTGATAAAACACTTCAGGTTCAACCCTAAACTAATACAAAATCAGAATAAACACAAGGCACAAAATGAACTTCAAGGAAACACAAAACGCTGGGTCAAAATGACCCAGGATCAGGACATCTAAATCCTGTAGGTTTCTTGAAGATTCAGCTCCCTGCACAAACTTTTGAGGTCTGGACAGTAGCTAGCTATGCATGAACATGATCCACCAGCTTTTTTACAACATTTTGCATGGAGCTCCAGACTGAGGGCCATTGATGGTCATTTTATATTTCTTCCATTTCAGAATTATCGTACCAGCAGTCGTCACCAATACTAACCTTCCTGTTGGTGACCTGGAGCCTGTTCCCCCTTGTTCAGGTCTGCAATCTTGTCCCTGATGTTCTTTGACAGCTCTGTGGTTTTGCCCACAGTGGTGGAGACACTGAAATTGAAGAAACTGATTCTGTGGATACATGTGCTTCACACTTATAACGAGTTGGTCACACAGTCAGTCTGTGGGAGGCAGAATTCTAGCTGGGTTGCTTGGGATCAAATACTTGAAATGCGAAGCAGTTTATAACTTTTGTGTAAAGTGTTTTTTCTGGTGGACATTCTGTCCCTTTCCATTAAAATTAAATACCATAAAAATAACTGTTCATTTCTTTCTAAGGGAGCAAACCACACAACAGGATAAAGATCAAATCATTATTTCCCCCACTGTACCAAGAGAAGAACAGAAAACAAACAGAGGCTGGTGGAGCGTTCCCCTCTCCCAGCAATAATAATTTGTAACACACCACAACAATTTGTAATAATTGCCCTTGCCTTCTGCCTACCTACATCGCAGCACTGTAATCACATTCTGTCGGTGACAGAAGTGCAGGGACATTTCTTCAACCATTCGAATTGGATTTCAGCCTTTTGTGTTTCCTCTAAAACCAAACGAGTCCTTGGTTGTTTCAGCTTCCCCGGAGGATGACCTACTCCCACACTCACTGACAGTGCTATTACTTACATAATATGGCACTCTGAATGAAAGGTGTATTTTGTTTTTGTGCAGCTGATGAATGGAGACAGGACCTTTGCAGTGAGTGTAAACTGCTACTTTGATCTTTGAAGCCTCACAAAGTGGAGTCACCGCAATCTAAAAATAAGTCATTCTGACTGTGACATCTCTATGTTTACAACTGTAGCGACAGGTTAATCTGCACTGTAATTATCATCTCTGCTTCACGCATGCAAGCTTTGACATACTAACGGCTTTGTCACTGAAATGCACACCCACCCACCCACACACACACACACACACACACACACATAGCACCTGAGGCTAAATATTCATGACTTCATTTTCACTTTGATTCCCTTCATCCAAAGCTGAGATGTGCTTCACACTGTAACAGAGGCCGCAGTCAACATTTACACTGTTTTTGCTGTCCCTTATTTATTGCCAGGACGAGCACACCTGAGCCCCGAGTGGGCTTTTCAAGTGTGAAATGACTACCGACAGTGTACTAAACAAGCTTGTGTAAAGAGTGTGTCAGTAAGAGTGGTCAGCAAAGAAAACCTCACCATCAGGCACACATACATGCACAGATTCACCCGGTCAGAAATGAAGCTCAAAATTCACTTCTTGTTATTCTCAAGCTGTTTCTCATCTTCCCCAAATGCTACGAGTGTGCATTCGCATGGCTCTGCACGTTATGTTTATGCTTGTTTCTATTAAGGTCTAAGCTCTAATTTTCTCTCTTTTTAAAGTGTTTCCTTGTTGGACTCATTGTTGCATGAAGTGAAGAGAAGCCGTCCCCAGATGAGGCTCTGTCGGCACACTGGCGTGTGTCGCCTTCATCATCGATTTCCACTGCGCAGTATCCAAGTTAAGTAAAGCAGGAACCACAAGACTGTGCGCCTTGGCACCAAAATAAAGAAGACAACCTGGTAAGGCCTGCTCTGTAATGGTGATATGGTCAATTCCCATAATAAGTTAATGGAGAGTAATGAGCTCCAGAAATAGCCATTTCCTGTTTTTCAACTGCAAAGTGAGCAATGAATATTTTCCCACAGGGGTAATTTGGTGGCTTTGCTTTCCTTGTAAAAATCCTTCGAAATCAGATTTAAGAAAGAAAATGGTGCCTTAGATTAGCATATATTACCAAGAGGTATACTGCAGGGTGGTGTTTTCATTTGTGCTGTCTCGTTCAGTAAATGGAGCTCACTTGCACATTACGACAAGAAACAAAGGCCACGTTTTGAACAGACGCTTGATGAATGAAGGGTGGATGTCAAAGGAAGGCACAACTATGCGATTTACGCATACATTTTCCTGGTATGCACGACGGGATCAGCCTGATCATTAAAATCTCAAGCAGGCTCCCCATTACTTGTAAGAAAATATCCTTTGATGTTCATTGGCCAGAAACGAGCTCTGCAAAGCAATTTTTGTTTGCCTTTCAACTGAGAAGATGAAACGTTAAATGCAAACACTGCGGTGGTTTTAGTGCTAAGTGTGACTCATACATTGTTTATATTCACGGAAAGTACTATGAAGTCGAACATGGTATAAGCTGCGTTTACCAGTGCACGGTCTGTTTTGTTGCTGTCGTCATATATTCAGTTCAGTGAGAAGTTAAACCACTTTATAGTATATTAAAGTGATGTGGATTTTCTCTCGTTACCATGTTTCTACACATTAAAGTGATTGACAACCTTTCCACTCTGTGAAAAAGGTTTTGTGTTATATTGAGATTGGCTAAAACAGTAGTAGAAATCACATCTAAATCATAGTGTAATGTTATATAATAACTGTTGTGTGCAAACTTACAAATATATAACTCATAGTTACTGCTGTGAGAAAAACAACCAGAAACATCCTTCTATGACATGTACCTGAAACTGCAGGTAGAAATCACGTCTAAAATATGATGTTATGTTAAATAATACATGTTGTATGCAATCTTACAAATATATATTTAATTCATAGTTACTGCTAAAAAACACAAGGGGGAAAGGGGAACTATGAATATGTGTTGTTTTGCTGTTTGTTCAATGATAATAAGGTACAAAAAATGGGGAAATAATAGAAGTCTAACTGATTCCCTGTAATGCTCTTTACTTAATGAGCTGATTTACTGTAAGCAATTATGTTGCACGCTATCTCTCCAGAGGTTTTGCTATGATTCAGTGGTACTGTGCAAAATTACGCTCACCGCCTGTTCAACTGTTTGTTAATTCAAATATCTAATCAGCCAATCAGACGGCAGCAACTCACTGCATTTAGGCATATAGACATGATCGTGATAAAGTTCAAACTGAGCATAAAAAGGCGCAACAAAGGTGATTTAAGAGACTTTGAACATGGAATGGGTGTTGGTGCTAGATGGGATGGTCTGACTATTTCAGAAACTGCTGATCTGCTGGGATTTACTCACACAAGCAACTGTAGAAAGGTGTGGAAAAAGGAGAAAATATCCAGTGAGTGGAAGTTCTCTGGGTGAAAGTACCTTGATGATGTCAGCGGTATTAGGAGAATGGACAGACCGCTTCAAGCTTCAGGCTGATAGAAAGGAAACAGTAACTCACATAATCAAACGTTACAACATCATTTCGAACCATGAAGCAGGGGAGCTGCAGCAGCAGAGGACCATGATTGCACTTCTGCAGCTAAGAACAAGAAACTGAGGCTACAATTCACGGTTGCTCAGCGAAATTACACAACAGATGATTATGACTGTAACATTTGGACTGCATGGTGGGAATCTGGCAGGAATAACATGAAAGCATGGATCCATCGTGCCTTCTACATCTGTGGCCTTTCATGATTTAAAAATGTAATCTTTTTAACATCACTCCAGGAATAATGTGTTTAATGTTTCCAGCACCTTATTAAATCTTTGCCTCAAGAAATTAAGGCAGTTCTGAAGACAAAAAGATGTCCAACCCATTACTGCTCAGGTCTTATGTGTCCTCTGAGAGTAAATGATGAAGTGTTTTAATTCTTCTTTTTTTTTAAAAAAAAGGTTGCTGGTTACATGCACGTAATTCAAACCAGGTTATTTCTGTCCATTTTTACCACAAGACTTCAATCCTGACACAGCGTGTGATACAGTGGATGTGTGTATGAGTGTATGTGTGTGTCTCCGCACAAGGGTCGTCTTCTGAATCATCCATTTAGTTGCAGAAAATATGTTTGCGATACTAAGTTGTTTTCTTGGAACCAAAGGATAGATCACAGCACAGTCACATCCATTCCCAGTATGTTGTGAGATACACATGTATCGCACACCTGCTGCATTAGAGGTTCGGACCACTGAACTATAATGTCTTACTGAAAGAGTGACCCACCAGGGAACCACTCACACAGCAGCCAACAAGCACTCCAGAGAGTCACTCTGATATAATGTCACTTTCATCAGATCATGTGAAAGCTCGTACCCAAAGTGCTTCCATACTGATATTAAAACACTGTGGCTATAAACCAAAAGCACAGCCTTTATAATTATCCCAAGGCCATCACAGTACACGACACTGCTGTGAATTTATCTTCACCGGCTCCTCTTAACCCTCCACTTGAACCACTTATCAATATTACAGAGTACTTTGAAGACCTTAAGACCAGGATAAAGAAGATGAAAGTAAAAAGTTTCTTTGAAAAACTCCTCAAAAACTCCGAAACTGATTGTCTTGAACAAAGACAAAGATCAATTAAATTATTCTCTAAACAAGGATAAAGAAACATTCAATTCAAAATAAAGACAGCACAGTCTTTAATGTTAAAGTAACATTAAAGAAACACTAAACTTTTGGGTAACGTCTCATCTTATAGGATTTAAAATCCTTCCCTGAGCCTGGTTCCACTGGAGGTTACTTCCTGTTAAAAGGGGGTTCTTCCTCCCCACTGTTGCCAAGTGCTTGCTCAAAGACTATTGGGGTTTTCTCTGTAATATTAAAGAGTTTTATTTTATTGCCTTGAGGTAGCTATTGTTGTGAACTGACTCTATATAATACAAATCTAAAAGCTTCCTAAATAACCGTCGTAATACCTTTGAAAACCATCTCATAATTTGGCAATAACTTGAAATATGAGTTCGGTAAAAAAAAAACATTTCAGTTGTATTTCAGTTCATAGTTGAAGCTGTGGGGGAGACGAGGTCTCCACCACCCCTCACTGCTATCTACTGTGGATGAACCTGACCTCTGCACTGCTTGTTGCACCATCAGTGCAACACAGACTGATTGAGCTCTGCTGCCAAAACGACTGATAAGAAAATCCTTCATAACTTGTGCAGTAACTCTCTAAATTCACAGAGAATCTGTTCTTTCATGTTCATTTTCTTTCACCATAAAATGTCACAGATATTGACACACACTAAGCTACTTCACTATGCAGCACCGATCATGACACTGTCATACTGAGCCACTTTAATGTAATCGAGTACCGACTGTACTCTGCCATTTCTCTGTTTTTACTTTGTTGGTTTTAAAATATTTTACATTGTTATTTATTATCCTGAAGTTATATAGCTGCAGATACTGGCTGTATATATCTATGATATAGTTATGGCCCATGGCCCATGGCCCAGTGTTTTAAATTAAAATCTTGTTATACTACACCTACAATTAGGATACGGAAATACAGTCTTCACCTTATTTATTCATGAAATAAAGAAAGCATAGTGTAATAAATGCTAAAATAAATAAAGCTTTTGCATGGTGACCTGCTGAAACAGAGAGTTCATTATAGAGCTTTGAATTCTTTGACCCCAGCAGTTATAATTCTCCCTCAGACATCACAAACAGTTCATTTGTGCAGGAGAAACAATGGAGTCTGCAGTATTTTCCTGTCTATATTTTAAATTACGCAGTTTTTGGAGTCTATTTGACAGTTTCTGTTCTCTGTTGTGATATGCAGCAACAACATTTCAATGGAAGGAAGCAGAGGAAGTGGAGGAATCTACAAACCCATCGGGCTATGTGAGAGCTTTAGTTTTTTTGCTGAATTTAAACTGTTTCAAGGATTTGACATATTTTAAAAGCTGACAGGGTGAGAATCAGGTTAACTAACAATGAGGAACTTCTTATTTCTAAGACTGTGTGGTTCTACTGGCATTTTCACAGCTGCAAGTCTCATTATCCATCCAAGCAAAAACTGATATAAAATATCCTGTAAACGAAATGCATCCTGTTATTTTTCGATTTTAATGATGGTGGAGTTCCTTAGACTTCAGCAGGAAAATCAGATTCCATCTCACATATGTGCTGAAGATATGATTGACCTTTTCCTGGAGGAGAGCAAAAGCAGTGAGCTACTATAACACACACAAACACAGACAAGCCACCTCACACCAAATCTCTTTCTAGTGAGTTTGTGTGGAGATGCTGAGATAAAATCCTTTGAGCCAACCATCTTTTAAAACTGTGAAGACAAGAAAACAGAGAAGATTTGCAGTAATTTGTAGAATTATTATTATTTTCATTACGTTCACATGTTGAAACAAAACTGCACTTTTTGTGTTTTTTATTTCAGGTGTGGGCAGTGAACTGAGGGGCACTGAGTCGGGTGTGGGGCTTAAACAATGCTCACCACTGACTGAACCACTGATGCGACACAGGATGGATCCATGCTTTTGACCCTACCATCTGAATGTCGAAGCAGAAATAAAAACTCATCTTTTTCACACTGTTCTCTGTAAGCTGCAGAGATGTCCGTGTGATAAAATCCCAGTAGATCAGCAGTTTCTTACTTACACCAGCCCGTCTGGCACCAACAGCAAAGCCACATTCAAAGGCACTTAAATCATCTTTTTTTCTCATTCTGATGCTCGCTTTGAACTTCAACCGTGTCTACATCCCTACATCCATTGACTTGCTGCCATGTGATTGGTTGATAAGATATGTGTGTTAATGAACGTTTGAACAGGTGTACCTGATGAACTGGCCACGAGTGTCGAAATCATAAAGGAGAACGAGACTCATCACACAGCTGATTACATTTATTCTTAACTAACAGAGACACGCTGCATTTTACTCTTGAAGTCCTTCAGTTTTGCCTGACAGGACATTCAATTTGCAGTTTTGTTTTTCAGTTAGTTCGTTTTTTTCGTTGCATTTTATTTGGTGTATTGTGTGGCTTTGGAAAGCACTGTAACACTGCCTTTTGTAAGTGCTATAAAAAAAAAAAAACTTAATTACTGTTATTAATATTATTTTGAGCCGTCTAATGGACGTGATTAACCGATTCTTCAAACCCTGGAGCTGATCTGATTGTAAAGACAAACCATGGCTGGAGTCATGGAGTGTAGATAAGTTACAGCTAGCTGGTAAACCTTTGCTAACCTGCTTGCTTGTGAACATCATTGCAGGCAAAATGCTATCTGACTGGAAGCTTTCGGTAAACAATCAGACTGGTAAAAAATACTGAATGCAACTCACATGCTTTCAATAGCTGCTTGATTTGATTCTGTAATTCTGGCTTTAGTAATATGTCTAAACATTAAACTCACAAAAACGTTCAGCTCCTGAATGAGCACAGGGTTTTTAAAGGGTTATTTTACAAATGCTTGCATCGCATTGCATTTGCTTCTTGCCCCAGCTCTGTGTGTGTGTGTGTGTGTGTGTCCACAAACAATGTCTGTGACCCGGCCTCTTCATAAGGAACTTCCTGTGGATCTGGTCATTGGGTTAACCCTTTATTAAGGATTTAAACTTTGCTTAGATTGTAAATAAAATTATGAACTGCAGGAAATTGCTGTACAATCAAAAACTGCCTAGCGGGTTCATTTACAGGTTACATTAAGATTAATTATTTAGCTGATGTTGTTTGTTAGGAGGGAAAAAAGCAAATACAACCGTCCTGCAAGCAAGCAAGAAATAAACCTTTAAAAACACTGAAACAGTAATATGTAAAAAGTCCTCAGTTAGTCATTTCACTAGTATAACTGTGTTGTACTGTGTTCACTTCTAAAAAATTGTATTTCTTTTCCTAAGCAGCATAGGCTAATGTTATAGTAGTTAAAAAGCCTGATCTTTTTGTGCAGGATAGTGCTGCCTTCAGGGCTTTTTCTCTAAAAAGCTTTGTTTCATTTGGTACTACTTTCAGCTTGGTTTGGTGTGTGCATCTAAACTACCTGACTAGGTTTGTGAGGGTTAAAATAGAGCTTTTGAACAACATTAACCACATCTCAGACAAGCTGCCCGGCAAAAAGCTTGGTGGGTAAAGTACTCCAGTGTGTGCCAGACAGTGACCCAGTGGTAACTCAACAAAAATGTGAGGAAAAACTCCAACAAAGCCCAAGGACTCTGAAAGAAACCTTTAAACTGCTACTCCCCATTGAAGACGTATCAAGATACATCAGTGAATAAAACAATAAGGGTTAGGAAACACTCTGCAAGTATCCACTACTGTCATAACTGAGTAATGTACCACTGTTTAGCTAAGAAAAACATGGACACAAAGCCTGAAAGAAGCCCTTCAGTCCATTTCTATGATCACAGAGGAGTAGATTTCATGAGCTACCAAAGATGCTCTGCTGCTGTCACAGCTCATGCTATGACCTGAAAATTGAAAATAAGCAGTCCTAAGGACTCAGCCTGTTTTCGCATCACACGCTGTACTCAGCATGAATGAAATCTGCTGTTCTGGAGTGAGAACTTTGAAGGACTAATAATGTTGTTTATGACATTACAGACAGTGTCTGGAACATGGATGCACCAGTGAAAGAAGCCCAACTGACTCCATACATGGAGTGTTGTATGGCTCAGTCATCTTAGAGTAAAAATAGGATGGCAAATTGCTGGTTGTCTCATTGCACTGTGCTGAATTTTTTATTTTTTTTTTATTTTTTTGGCCTAAGGCAACACCGTTGACTAACTGGTCACCTAGAGGTTGAGGGTATTGCATGCTCACCCCCTGGGTGACACCTTTCAATTGGAAGATGAGTGCACAGATTGCCTGGCAGGAGGCAATCGAGGTCAGGGTCGCACTGACTGCACGCACTCTTGGACAGATCAGCGAAGGTTTACAAATAACTGTTCTTTAATTTATAAACGCTGACAGCAATCAGTCTGAGTCAGTGTATGCCAGTGAGCGCAAGCTGTGCCAACTGGTTGCCAATTGGTTGTAGTCTGGTTAGAATAGAATAGAATAGAATAGAATAGAATACAATAGCTTTTTATTGTCATTTTACATGTAGGCTACAATGAATTTATGGGTGTTCCACACAACTGTGCAAAAGTTTAAAAAATATTAAAATATATATATATATATATATATATATATATATATATATATATATATATATATATATATATATATATATATATATATATAAATAAAAGGTGACAGAGGGCCTATATCACATATAACATATATCAATGTTAAATTGCCCTCTTAGAGCAATCGTGCCATTATTTTCAGTTTTGGATTTTTTCTTTTTAAGTCAGGGAGGTTATGGCTGGACTCTGAATATAAGTAGTTGAATTTCCATTTATCTAGATGACAACAGGTTTGGGATTATATATATATCATGGTTAGGAAATCCCCATTCAATGTTAAACTGCTGTCAGACTGACTCTGTCTTATTGCTGTATTGTTGCCATCTTGAGGCAACAAAGTCGCTTTGAAGACTGCAAAGCGTCACAGGAGTCATTCGTGTCTTCAAAGCAACCAATTCAAAGGGTAACGAGAGGGCTAGTTCATCGCACGCTGTGGAAGTTATTGATAGTGCCACAGTCTCCAACCACTGCGTTCCCTGGTGTGACTATAGCATCATATCCACTTTAATGGATGCAGCAGAAAGAAGGCTGTATCAGACATCAGTTTGTTGGGTGAGGTGTGCAGCAGCATTTCTTTTTGAACTTCCACTCTGCTCACCTCCAAACAGAGGATGTTAAATCTTACAGTACATGAACCTTAAAATAAATGTGGTCACATGATGGAAGAACAACAAGAAATCACTGCTGTGCGTCAGGCACAACACGTGACGCAGCCCGACATGTGAAGCGTGTACTGCTACACGAAGGACTGCTAGACATGGCACATAAATCTGAAGCTTCAAGATCTCCTCTGGGATTCTTTCATTGAGAGAGTGGACAGTGCATGGTTGGACCTTAGTATCAACACTGAATGGGTGCCGCAAGGAGACGTTTGTTTTACTCTGAAGCTCTCTCAACCAAGTGTTGCAAAGAAATCCACGTCTTTTTTTGCCTGTCCCGTTTGGATCTTTAGCCATCAGAATTGTTGGCTGAAGGCCAAGAAAGATGCCAAGTGGATTTACTTTACCAAGTGGATCATCATGGCCTTGCCATATTGGTCTATTTGATTGACCTTTATTATAAGTATGTATTTATTTTATTTTCGTTTTTTAAAGATGGGACAGACATGACTGGGGGATAGGACAGGGAGAAAGAATGAAAGAAAGAGAGGGAGAGAAAGAAAAACAGAGGGGAGAAGAGATGGTGAGAAAGGGGGGAAGAAAAAAAAAAGAAAAACAAACAAAACAACTGGATCACCTGTATGGAGATAAAAAACCAGAAGAGAAAACAAACAACAAAGAGCAACATAATGAAAACAACACCATCACAATAAACTAGCTAACAATAGATAACAGTAGATACTTTTTTAATTTCACCTGTTGAGAATGAAAAAAGAAAACAAGCAGAAGAAAACGAGAGCAATAGAATAAACAACATCACGATGATATATGGGAATATGACAGTAAATACTAAATATTAAACATTATTGTGCAGCACGTAAGATCGACAGCGCACAGTGAGCTTTGAGGTAGGAGCCAAAAAGGGTGTAGTTTGTGTGTGTGAGCACCCGTGTGTACACCTGTGAGCATGGACGCGCTTGTTTTCTTAAAAGGTTCCTTCATGTAATGATCTGCTAGAGGGTGTGGGGGGCCACAGCCCCGTCCACCAGGGCATGAAGCAGGTATGGAGGAGATCAAAACTCCAGACATCCAGAGGCCCCCAGAACACAAGAGACCAAGGAAGACCAACAGAGGGGCAGCCGCGCCACTATCCCAGAAAGAGCTGAGGAGAGTCCCAGATGAGGGGTCACTCAGCCAGCTGCGCCAGAGTGACCGAGCCCCAGGCCGAGAGGCCGAGGGCACCCCACCCCCGAATTGGCCCGAGCGAGCCCCAGGCTCCAGGCCCCGACAAGCAGCCACCAAGGAGTGAGCCGGTGTGTACCTGGACGCCCATCCCCGGACACAAAGAACCACCAACGCACCGATGTCTGAGGGAGTCCGCCACTGGCAGGGGAAGTGGTGGGGGGAGAGAGGCCTCCATACCTTAGAGGGCCTGAGATGTCCCCAGAGAGGTGGCGTCTGATACCCAACCTGACATATGGACACAGACAAACAGGCACACACAGATATAAACATCCATTCCCACCCTCATGCTCTCATATGCAATTACTCAACACTCAACCAACGTGGAGACAGACATAGAGAGACACTGTACACACAATCACACTCCCCAAGCGTACTCTAAGCCCCGGGTCTAGGAACCCTTGCCCCTGGAGGGGGAAACTGCACCCAGACCCAGGTGGTGTTACCCTTTTCCCTGGAGTGGGGAGAAGCAGATCGCCCCGACTCCGCAGCAGCAGGGAGGCCCCACATTCCAGACCCCAGTCGGACGGCCAACTTCTCCACCTAGCCCCCCGCTCCAGCAGGTCGCAGAGAACGGGGGTGTGTGAAGACTCCAAACCTCCCTCCGCCCGCTCATATGTAGTGTTGATGCATGTGTGTCCTAAGGTGCCTTTAAAACCCAGGAGGGCGTGGAGCTACCTGCCAGAGAGCAGCAGGTAAGCGCATAGCCCCTCCTGATAGCCCTCAATGTCTACGTGTATTTAAAATTGAGAGGTGGGCAACGACGCCAGGGGTGAGGTGTACACCCTGATGGTCTTTTGGAGTCCGTGTAGCGTGCCCACCCCCAAGATCCTATATGTATGTGTAATGAGAGTGTGAGTAATGTGAATGTCTAAGTTGTGAGATAAAATTGAGGCACAAGAAGCCATAAGGGGACAGAGGGGGGGATGCCTCCCCTGCACCCTGGTGACACACCTTTACCCCAAGGCCATGCGTGTGTGGGTGATTGTGGTGGAGCGGGAAAAGGGAGGCAGCTGGAGATGGGGAGGGAAGGAAGGGGTCAGCGAGTGGGGTCAGCTCCCCCGCTAACCCCAATAGGCACCCCCCATACTCTGCAACCCGCCAGGGAAAGGGGGCCCAGGCCCATCCGGACCGGGGCCCAGTACAGCAGCGCCGCCCGGCCCCACAGAGCCCGGGACAGCCCACCCGACCCCACCTCAGAGAAAACTGCACCCACCCCGTCATCCACTCACCTTCCAGACTACACAAGACAATAGACGCCCAGGCTGAGATCTTCCTCCACCTCTCCTGTATCCAGGGTTGTATCTAGAGAAATGTTCTTAGGGTGGCATGAGGGTGGCAAAGAAATCAAATGGGGTGGCAAAATCAAAGCATTTTTTTCCAAACACATATGCAGGTGGTTACATATGGTTAAAATGATTCAAATGCAGTAAGTATACACGTTTTTCATATAAATATAGTCTATAACTTAATTATTGTCTGTAGCCCACATAATTACACACTTTAGTTACATAAAACATGTGAGTTTTTATTTTATGTACTGTATAGCCTGTATAATAAATAAATATGTAGCCCAATAAGTATAAAATCCAGAAAGCTACACAACATGGGGCGGTTCATTTACAAACACAAGTCTAAATTAAGTTTCACTGTCAGGGATCCTGGGTCTGAGCGACCCAGGATCCCTGAGCAGTTATGGACTAACATTATAATATATATTTTGTATTGCTGTCCCTCGTTCTCTCTGCTTGTATGTGTGTGTATGTGTTTCTGCCGGCGCCTTCAGGCCTGGTGGGTGTGGCCCTGCTGGCAGACTGGCCACACCTGAAGCCACACACCTGCTGCTGATCAGGCCTCGTCGGGGGAGCTACTTAAGAGAGTCTTGGAGCTCCCACCGACGCGGGATCATTTCGTGAGACTTCCTGTCAGTTCTCCAGCTGGTCTGTTTGTGTGAGCCTACCTGTGTAGTTGAGGGTACTAACAGCTGCCTCTGTTTTTCCCAGGAGGATTGCTGGAACTAGAGGGCAGAAGACACATGAGCACAAACACTGGGAGAAGACACGGAGTGGAAGTCGGGAGCACACGGGGATTTATTGTTGTGTGTACAGTTTTCACTGTAAATAAATGCACTGCTTGTACATAGAGCACTGCGCCTGGGTCCTCCTTCCCCACACCCCCCACGGTTTGCCATGCCAAACCGTGACATTCACACTTTTTTTTTGTTAGAAAACAATCACATTGTTACAGCTTAAATTGCACAAAATGTCAGAAATCTGCACTGTCATGAACAAAAATGTAAACCTAATTTTTCATGATTTGTTGGATTAACCCCACTGAGGTCTGAAATACAACCGGCCATTTTTGACTCCTTTTGAGTTTACGTTTGTATTTCACCCTCAAATTGTTTCATTTTATTTTTCCCCCTTGCCTTGTTTGGTATCATTCTTTTCAGCTCAACTGAATTTAGTTGTTTTTTCACTGACATACTGCATTAATATTACTGATCTGAAATCACACAAAGAACTTAAAATCCTAGCAGTATTTTTTACTGTAAAAAAACCACAGACATGTTGAGTAAATTTTTATAACTTGAAATGCAAATATAATATAATTGTACATTTTGTAAATATATACAACTATTTATCTAAAAATGCAGCCAATACACCTGCTGAGTTTATAAATTTTGCACAACCATTTAAAAATATTACTAAAACTAAAATGAGAGAACAATCAGGTGTCGCAATAAGATGCCCCACAAATGATGTGTGCCAGTAAAAAAAAGCACAGGGAGAAACCTGCAGGCCTGACAACAGGTGGTGTATCACGCCGCTGTTTTTCTACTTAGTGACAGTTATCAAAGGAGCCCAGAGCAATTGATCTGATGTGGTGGCAGAGGCTGTATCAAGACTAATGTAATCTAATAGATAATTTCTATATTGGTTAGAATTAAGATTATTTTTATTTTTCCAGTTCATGAGGACTGTTTTCTTGGCTATGCATAGGGCAGTGAAATCCACGTCTTTACAAACGGCTATGACCCATGACCAAAGCATCGATCTCCGTTCCAGTCTGTGACTCTGTGACTGTCAACCTCGGTTGTTTTTGTTTGTTTTTTTGGGAGCATAAAATAAATGCTACCCTTAGACAGGCTGCCTGTGTAATCGGTAGGTACAAACAACCGCAGATTTTTCAGTGTGAGCGTGACTTGTAAACAACTCCAATTTATCATTATTTAATTTTATAAAAGGGGTGCTACTGTTTTATTCTATTCTATTCTACTTTGTTCTATTAATAAAAATAAAGCAAAACTGCTTCAAGTAAAGTTAAAACAGTTGAAGATATATAAATGTGTGGTACACAAAAGATTTATTATTTACTAATGGGCATTTTTTGCAATCGTACTTTTAAACCTTTTTAAATATTATTTACCATCAGTTTTTGGTAATGTTACAGCCCTACTGTCTTAGTTTGTTTGTTTCATCCCAGCATCACATGACACACATACATACTATGCATTAGGATAAGAGTGAGAGGACAATAATAAAAAATAATCTCACATTTACTCTGTTCCCCTACCAAAAATGAATGAATTAAAACATTCATATGAATATGTAAATAAAAAAAAATTGAGTTCTTTTTTCTGCCATTTGCCTGAAAGCATATGGAAAATATGGATGAGCTGGAGACACAAGTCTGGTTGTTGGTTTGTTTCTACAATTCATCAGTGCAGGAGCGTAGGATTCCCAGATGACACGCTGCTCGTGGCTGGATATTACTGAAACTAATGTGACTTTCTGCAGAATACTTTGGAAAAGAAATGTAATAAAACTCCATAGATGGGGTGTGTTCATTTTAACGGCCATGTATAATAAAGGAGAAGACTGCAGCCAATCAATAAGGTATAAACAGGCTATGATGTCGCTGTTTAAGCAGCTTGAGGAGGGGCAGCAAAGATGAGATTCAGTGGAAGCATGTGTTTTTTTTAACCCTTTAAGTGGCTTTTTTATTCATTTCACATTATTAATTTTTTTCTATTTCTATTTCTATTCCATTTATTTTAATGGTTAAATGAAATCTTAAACCTGGTACTGCACTGTAAGGCCAGTTCACCTGTTTTTTCCAGACAGCAGTTTGCTAATGTTGGTCTGAATACAGTCCTAATAACTGTTTCCTTTATTTTATTTCATATTTACGAGACAGGAAATGAGAGCTGGGAATATGTGGCCTAGCAGATGACTGTTGATGGAGCTTGTTTGGATGGCCAGTACTCGGCGCTTCTTCCCAATATAGCCTGTGACTCTGTAAGACTGTGTCATGTTAACCTTTGCACAGTGTTCCTGACTAGTCTGTTTCCGAAAGACATTTTATTCTCTCCATAATGCTTTCTGCACACTTCACTTTTTCATTGTCCTCGCCTTCTAATATTCCTCCTCATCTGTTAGAGCAATTCACCTCGCTTTTAATGTGGACGCTTTTTATTGGTGAGATCTTATAAGCACTTACAATAATGCTTTCAATTATTTCCCCATTTATTTGGCTGTTTGTTACTGCTGGTGGGCATGTAAGATCTGCCGCATCAGCATTATAAAAAACACTTTGTGTCGTAGTCTGGCACTGGTTTGTTTTTGGTTTTAATTTCTCCACCAGTGCGGGGTGGCTGAGAAAACATTCTCCACCTGTTTTGAGCTGGAGTTCCAGGATCTGTGTTCAGTCTCTGTCAGAGTGTCTGGCTCCTAAGTGTATGCCTCGATGTTGGGTATAGAGTGCGTCACTTATCCAAAGCCATATCCAACCCATTCCTGTTGAGCTAGTGATTTCCGCTGAGACCTGGAATGTTCATCTGTGATCTTCTTGTACCCCTGCGACTGCTCAACCATTCCTTGTTTTTAAATAAAGACTATAAAACTTAATCACAGTGGTGGAGGATTGTCATATTCATCCACATGGATCATTGGGCTTAAACAGTCTTGATGGAACTATATGGCCTAAACATGGACTCCAACCCATTAAAGATCGCAATCTCCAAGCAGGGGGCAATTCCCAGGGAACATGCTGTAACCCTACAATAACAGATTACCCATCAGCGGTTTGAGGATATGTCAGTTTCATGCAACAATGTCCTCTGTTTCCCCCACAGAAAACATGGCCTCCAGAGGTTCATAGAAGATGCGATGGTGTCTGCAATTCCAGCTCCCAGCCCGCAGCCTGCTTACTGAGAGGACAGACGCACGCTCCACTTGACTCTGTTTTTCACATAATGATATTATCCTATATCCTCTCATGTGATTGGCCATAACATGGAGGGATTGGAGCATAGCTGAGCCACTGCCACTGAGCAGCGAAAGGAAATTAAGTGAGGAGCCGGCTCTCGCTCAGTGGGAGTCGACTCTTCTGATTCACTACAAAGCACTCTCTAAGCACGGCTCTTAGAGTTGATGCTTTTGCGCATGACACATTATCGAACATTACGTTGTGTGTCGTGGATACTGTTGACTCCAAATCTCCACTATGTTGATCTGAGACAGCAAGACCGAGACAGCGAGACCAAGACAAGACCAAGGGATCCGAAACCAAGACAAAACCAAGACCAAAGTCCGTCGAGACCAAGACAAGACCAAGACAAGACCAAGACCACATAAAAGTGGTCTCGAGACTGGTCTCAAGACATCCAACTCTAGTGTTGGATAAGAGCATGATGAATAGCATGTCCACGAGACTTGCAGAGGCTGCTGGAGAAGGTAAAAGCAGAGTTTCACATGCCTTCGGTAACATTTCAGGGTTTTGCGTTGGAGGGCATGCAGGTGAAGACTGAGCCCAAGATGATCAAAGCCATCCCAGAATGGCCAACATTAACCAAACAGTTTAAGTGCCTCCACAGATTTTTCCAGCATTTCATCAGGAACTGCAACCGGGAGTAGTTAATCTCTTTGAACATCCCTTTTGTTTGGTCCACAGAAGCAAACCTGGTATTTGAGCTGCTGAAGAACAGATTCATCTGGGTTCTATCACCCCAGCATAAGTAGAATCATTACATTTCTAAAACTTTATTTTTGGTAGTTAACTTTAGAAAACAATTTAAGGGAATATATTTCAGTCCACAGTAAAAGCAGGTCTCAGCCCCCATCTGGTCTTCTGGTTTACAATCCCTTTCAATCCTTGACAGACCTTGGTCCCATATTGCACTCAATTTTGTTACTAGCCCACCTCCTTCTAATGGAAAGACTGTAATTCTCTCCAACAGATATATATTTTCTAGGTCAGCTCATATCCGAGCTTGTAAAAAACTACTCAGCGCCACTGAAACTGCAAATCTCCTTGCAGGCAATGAGACAGGCAAAACAATGCAGCAGTGTATTGGGCAATCTACCGTAGTCTTCACCAGCGCCCCGGTACATCGGCTCTCACGAAACTGAATCAGTCATCACTCCTTCTGTTGCACATTTAAAGCTCCCTGCTTCTCTGAGAATTTAACATGTATCCCAGATTAAACCTCGTCTTTCCTGGCCTCTGTTGTCCTAATCTGTTATATTTATTGGTTTTGCATTTAAGTCTATGTGCAGCAATTAGCTTAATCAGCCTTAACAGTCAGTAACACAAGTCAGTCAGTATGTTTCATTATCAGCCTGATGCAGTTGGCATTACTGTGGTGCTTTAATCAAGCTTCTTACCATGAGTTTATTCAACCTTCATGCATGTGATAAAATAACATGCATAGATGTGATAATGTGATCAGTGAACTCTTGCAGTCTAGTACTACATAAATTTGGTTTTATTGGTGAAAGTCACCATTCTTGTGTTAATTATGGAATATGTATGGAGGAGGTCAGAAGAGAGACACAGTAGGTGTCTACAGCCATCTGCAACAAATAGTAGAGGCTCTTTTAGGATAATGATGTTGGGGATGGAAGTTGGCTGAATTTGATCCACAATGCATTACCATTTGGTACCAATGATCCCAATAAGACTGCCAGTCCAGTAAATGCATATGTGGGTAGAAAAACACACAATGGAACTACTGGCCTCTCCAGAGCCTGGACCTCAACATTTTCTTAAGCAGTGTCAGATCCAATTGACAAAGAACAGAACAAAGGTCAGCCAACATTCAGAGAAGAGCTTTGAATGTCCTTCAAGAAGCCTAGGGAACTATTCCTGAAGACTACTGAAAGAAATTCCATGTTTCAATAAATCGCTGGAGCTATAAGTTTTCCTAATAAAATAAATGAGGGGTAGTTCAAGGTTCCTTGTTAATGTTGTCTATTTCTGTTTGCAGGTGTTTTAAACTATTTGTCCTTTTTGCGTCCCCTTGCTGTCGGTTTGCATTTTGCTTCAGTATCTCTGCGTGCATTTAATTGTGTTCATTGTGTAGCTGTTGTCTATGCTTTATTTTGAATCTGCTTTTAACTGCTTTCCATCTCTTTCTGGTCTTTTTGATTCTTTTTGTTGACACCTGTGACTGCTGCTGTTAGATTGGCCAATAAGACGGGTTGACATTTCAAACAGATTGTCTGGACTTGGAGTCAAAAGCCTGTGCCTGTGCCCAGTAGGCCTGTTTAGTAATCTATCATGACAAGCCACTTTTGCTCACAAATAGCTTTTTAACAAATGAAAATGTACAATTACAATGGAAAACACAATGCTTGACCCTTTCTCCCCAGCTGGCCAGTCACACTGAGAAGTAGATGAAATGGGAAATATGTTGGAGTAGACTGCCTGCCTGTATGTGATCTGTTTGGACAGATCATATATCTCTCAAATGGTAATCTTAAGAAATGTAATTTTTTAAATCAGGCGAGCTATTTTCCTTTGCCTGCAGTCTCTTTTGCTAAGCTCATGTACTTGTCTCCTGGCTCCATACTTAAGGTCGTGACCTGAGATTGGTCATCTAAAGTCCTGTTTCTCTTTCAGACATGCGAGACTTTTATGTTAATGTGCTTTACTTGGACATGACAGCACATTTATGCAAAGACTTCACCTGGAGGAAGCATACTAAAGGAGAGGGCTAATTTCACTTCCCTTTGAAGCGACACCACTTTAGATTTTAAACCCTGTCTTTCTGTTGTAGCTTTAATGAATCATGAGGGATGCCTGCAACCACTTCAGCACAGAAACACCTGCTGCATATGTATGTGTTTCATCATTTTATGTTAGGCTACATGATGATATATAAAAGGTTATTTAAAGTGTTTGATGTATGTTTATTTATTCAAAGCTGCAGCTACCACGAACAACTGGACATATGTAATTATGTACATAATGGCAAGTTGACCAGCAGTGTTGGTCAAGTTACTTGAAAAAAGTAATCAGTAACTAATTACTATTACTTCCCCCAAAAGTAATCCTGTTACTTTACTGATTACTTATTTTCAAAAGTAACTAATTACTTAGTTACTTTTTAAAAACCTGAATAGGTGATAAAGCGATAGATCTT
The DNA here is from genome assembly GCF_056152115.1 of Neolamprologus brichardi. Classification (NCBI taxonomy): domain Eukaryota; kingdom Metazoa; phylum Chordata; class Actinopteri; order Cichliformes; family Cichlidae; genus Neolamprologus; species Neolamprologus brichardi. Next base: position 8,409,383 of record NC_142109.1, on the reverse strand, counting down.
TCAGCCCAATTCTACTTTTTCTGCATAATCCATCATACAAAATGTAATCAAATGGAAAAGTCTCTTTTTAAAACTTTTTTTTATTAGTTTTAATCTTTTAACTTTATGCATCAAGCAAAAATGTAATTATATGCAACATTCTCTGACTGGAAGAAATTTGTTTAATGTTTAAACCTATTTTCTGCACATTCCAGCACATAAAATAAAATATTTTTTGTGTTTACACTCAGTCTTTCAAATAGATGCAAGTAAAACACAGCAGAAAATAAATAAAGTCAAAGACTAGCGGTCCTATTGCTCTATTTTCACCTGTAAAGCAGGAGTGGGGTAGGCGGAGGTTTACTCTGGTGCAGGTGTGCCGCAGCGGTCAGTGGAAGAATCCGCGAGTTTCTCTGTGAATTTCCCATTATGTCGTAGTGCACTCGGTGCTTGCTTGGAAGTTTAGGGGGGTTTTTCGCTGTAAAAAGAAGTTCTCTTCCCACGCACAACGGACGCTAATGTTTTTGTCACTTTTTATGAAATCAAACTTAAAGTAAGGTCAGTACTTCCACGCTTTAAACGCTGCACGCTCATACTCTCTCCTGCACTCGATATATGATCCACTGTTGATCTGCACACAGCTGTTGTCACGAACGTGACAACAGCGAGACATTCTCGCAAAAAACTCGTAAGTAACGCAGTAACGCAGTGTTCCTACGGGAAAGTAACGGTAATCTAATTACCGTTTTTGCAATAGTAATCCCTTACTTTACTCGTTACTTGAAAAAAGTAATCGGATTACAGCAACGCTCAAAAGCAATGTGTTACACTTTCCTTGCTACTTTTTTATTTAAGACATATTATTTAAATATAACACGTGTTTTACCTACAGTCGCAAAGGCTCACATATAAATCCCTATCCTAATGAGGACATACCCATACAGCTGTCTTTTAGTGTTTCAGCATGTGCACAGAGCTGATAGCAAAGCTAACAACCAAACCAAACAGCACTTTGAAGCAATCACCACTGCAGCTATACTGTAGAAACATGCCAAACACACACAAGCAAAGCTACTGATGTGTGTTTTCTTAGGAATGTGAAGACAAACCCAGTACTCAATTTAGAAATTAGGAGTTCCTGAAACAGCAGGAACAGCAAGTGCTTTTCAGAGAGGGGCTAGAGGGAGAGAAAGAGTCAACACACACACACACACACACACACACACACTGAGAATAAACTGTCAAGCACTCATCAAGCTAAATTGAATCCAGTATTAATGGACAGTGCACAACTCATGTCAGTTATCAAACAGGCAATAATGCGTTGCTAATGTTAGACGTTCGCCTTGTTCCAGATTTCCAGTTTTGACAAGTTATGTAAGTTAGTTACAAATTAGTTCCTTTTTACTTGTGAAACCCTGAGGCTGCCTATTTGCTGTGTATTTGCATATAAACTGTCACAGCCTTGGAGGCTTATTATGTTATGTCTAGCAGATAAGAAACACCATGTGGACTGTTAATAAGGTGGGAAAAGAAATCACAGGGATGATAGCATAAGGAAAGGAGTCCATGAGAGGCAGTGGAGATTTCAATGTCAATTCTCTTCACCAGAAGCAGTTATCAGTTAAATAATCTTTAGTGTATATTTTTAAACTAAATTTTTAAAACTAAGAAGTCGAAGGACTCCTTTTATAGCTAATAAATTAAAATCTATTTATCTTTATTATCATATATATTTTTGAAAATGCTGAGTAATTATATACCGTCATGTCATACACATAACATATTACTGTGTGTGATTTTTTTTTTCTTACAAAAACGAAAGTTTTCCTAATTGGACTGTCATTAACTTTAACATTTTATATCCTAACTGAGGCCTGTAGAGTCTGAGATGTAGCTCTTGGTTTTGTTGCTGTTTCTCTTAGCATTGCTTGGAGTGAATTGCACCTTGGGGTGAATGTGGGCTTCTCTAAGATCATTGCTGATGTCTGTATTTCCTGGCACTGTGTGACTGCTCCAAACCAGCAAACTGCCAAAACTTCTGGTTTCATAGAAGTGCTTGCACGAGCAAAACCCCAGTTAAACAAGTGCATTTGAACAGCAGCACCTGACCCCGTCTTCTCTATTCTTACAGAAGCAGCAAGTTAGTCAAGTAAGTAAGTAGTACAAAGGTACTTATAACTAATAAAGTAGTTTTTCACAAAGTGTTTCTACATTTTTATCATAGTTTTTGTTCCTTAAAAAGTGGCAGTGTGTTAAGGATACACATTCTAAGGATACACAAAACCTTAGAATTGAAGGAGGGTGTACTTTTCTTTTAGTGTGACTGTTTAAATCCAAGACCATTGTGCCAGCTTACCTTATTACAAAGAGCAAAGTGAGCGCCCAAGGCCAGATAAGCACCACCGCTGTAAGAGTGCGAAATAATTAAACTTTCAGCTTTGGAAACCAGGAACACATGGTGCGATCCCTCACTCATGGACTCAGCAAGTTGTTCTAAACAATAGCGAATAAGGAAAGAAACATGCATGAGTAAAGCTGTATTTTTGTAGACAAGCTAATCAGCATTTTTTTGTGTGTGGTTTTTATTTGCATTTTAAATTAATAACAGAGTTAATTTCACATTTAACAGCCTTTGAAGTAAAGGTGCACAGTGATTAGTGTGAGAAAGAGGGAGAGCAAAAACAGCACTAAGCAAAGGGAACCCTAAGGTAAGAGCTCATTTAAAGAATGACCATGTGATCATTGGTTTTCTGAGGTTGTTTTAGACTAAGTTGATTTTCTTTCAAGCCTACAATCTTCCAAAGCTTGTCAACAGGCCCATAATTAGAAAGGAATATGTCAGGAAAACACAAGGTTAAAGGTTGAACTACACTGAGTACATCAGTTGTTCAAAACCCAAAGCATTTTTAAATACACCTTCTGCTAATGATCAAACATAATAAAATATCAGTTTTAATTTATTACAAGTCTAATAAATCATTTACTGGAATATTACAAACAAGTCATCAGTAAACAGCTAATAATACTGACAGCACATAAACGCTGACATTTTAGTCTCTGATAAAGTGAACATGGCTAATGTGCTACCAAACAAACGCCTTTTATACACCCAAAAGGGAGTTTTGCATCTGGCCAGCTGTTTCATTTTAAGTGCAATGTCCATCTTTTTTAAAGGCCACATGGATCACTATCTCTAATCAGCTGCAGCCTAACTTAGCTTGTTAATCCCGGGTGTGAGGTGTACAAGGATTGTTTTTTAGAGCTTGTTTACTGAACTGCCTGTTACCCCTGAAAGAAGACACTGATGGGAGCGCTGACACTGAGCCAAAGCAGCTGCTGGTTTCATACCTATGAGAATAAGTTCAAAGAAGCAAAACTGTTCCAGCTGAAGTAACGGCATTGTTGGATTAGGAATCTCTGTAGGTTTGTCAGTGCCAACACCTCCTTTAACATTACATGTTGTCATTTGACGGAGTGTTAATCCAAAAGCTTGATGCTGAACCTTTACTTCTGCGCTGGCCGACTGAAGTAAAACAGAGACCGGTTTATGCATCAGACCTCATGCTGCCAACATAGCGTTTTTTCTCCGTGAGTGGTTTATTTCTAGGAAAACGTTGATCCAAAAATTCACAGAGGGGGTGTTTGCATAAGACCATGAAGATTATCGCGATCGCGGTGCTTCCGCTGCCTGCCGATGTGGCCTTTTTGTTTAGCTTATATCTAATTTAAGAAACCCTTCTCTGCTCAGGCATTTTACCGCAAGACACATCTGAATTACGAGGCTAAATCCTGCTGTGACTGCCTTCTGTCTGTTAAATAAAATTGTGTACCTTGCCGCAGGCTTGATCTGGTGGGCAGCTTCGTAAATTCCCTATATTACATACAGCTTGTATCTGCAGCCGGTCGTATTTCTTTAAAGGACTTGTGAAAACCTCAGTTTATGTAATACCTCTGAATGACGCTCTGAATGGAAAAGCATTCAAAAGTTCCCAATTCTGCTTTTGCTCTGTACAAAAATAAATAAATAAAATAAACTACAGAAAACCATCACCACTGAGTTACCGTGAGAAAGAACAGCCCATGCTGCTTGTCCCCTCTTGAGCCTTGCACGAGATAAGATGATGTAGCATGCTTAACTTCCCTGCTTTCTTTGGGGGCTTGAGGCCTGGAAAAATTAAAAGCTCAGGGGTAGGAGGTGAGGAATAGCTGACTATCTAGACCCATATAAGGAACTCTGAACCTTTCTATCTGAGGATTTCCTATAAATAAGTTTGCTGTTTCCTGCACAAGCTTCTACCAACACCAAAACCCCAAACTCATAATGGCTGTTGAAGTGTGACTTCTGACAAAGGCTTTTATTTGTCATCATTGAGTACTGCATACTCAATGCTGTTTGACACGGCTGAACTACCAACCCGGCCAAGTGCCCAGTTTGCTGTGCGTCACTTGGCCGCGGAAATTGCATTAAATGCAAATCCGCTGCCAATTTGCTTCCCATAACATAATACTGAATGAGGAGAGCCCTGAATTATTACTTAATGTTAAAGCTTCAACAATATCGACAGTAAATAAATCATTCAAAGCAAGTCTGCACCGACCACTCACTGGAACACATCCTTTTAATTATAGCATTTGGACCATCAGTGGCCTCTGCTCATGCATGACACGTGCGCATGAGTGGACACGCTACTCTTTGGAAACCAATGCTGCGGCTGCTGCCAATGCTTCCACTAGTGTTTCAAACGCCACACAATAATCCTGTACATATTCCATATTTGCATGAGAATAGTCATAACTGCAAAAACATCAACATATCAGCTTTCGAGTCTATTGTATTTTATTTGTGTTAAAGCATCTGTTTCAAGTGCCCAGACTAAAACATGTTCAGAGATGCAACTCTTTTACAAACACATAAATCTTGGGCATTATCCATCATCAAATGCATTAACCCTCTCCAGGCAGACTTTGCAGATTTGCAACAGTTAAGAACTAACAACCTGATTACCAGTGTTGGGACTAACGTGTTATTAAGTAACGCGTTACAGTAACTACGTTATTATTGTGGTAACGAGCACGGTAACTAGTTATTATGCCAAAATCAGGAACGCGTTAGTCGTTACTGGGATTTAGATAGAGTCGTTATTCGTTACTTCGTGTGGTGGCTATCGCGGAGCTTCCACAGATTCAGTAACATTAGCAAGTGGTGGAGGCCAGCAGGTGGATGAGGGAAAGGGGAGGCAGGAGGAAAAGAGACCCGAGGCGGCCGCCGGTCCAAGTGTGAACTGAACTTCAGGTAAGAAGTTATGACCTGCAGTCTATCTGGGTCAGATATAAACCAAGTTTAGGTGGAGTTTATTTTCGTTATTCTGACTCCCCAATCAGACCAGGAGTGACATGTTTAGCCGCATGTTCTCCTTAAATTGCTGGCTGTCTGAGTGGTGTCCCAGAAACGATGTGGGCTTCATAGATAATTGGCAAACCTTCTGGAGGAAACCTGGTCTTGTTAGGAGAGATGGCATCCATCCCACTTTGGATGGAGCAGCTCTCATTTCTAGAAATATCGACAAATTTATTAAACCCCTCAAAACATGACTATCCAGAGTTGGGACCAGGAAGCAGAGTTGCAGTCTTACACGCCTCTCTGCAGCTTCTCTCCTCCTGCTACCCCCCCAAAAACCCATCTCCATAGAGACTGTGTCTGCTTCCAAAAAGACAAAAAACAAACTAAAAACCAGCAACAAACAACTTAAACATTTACAAAGAAAGAACAATACAGTATCCACATCTGAACCAAAGAGTAAAACAGTGAAATGTGGATTATTAAATATTAGGTCTCTCTCTTCCAAGTCTCTGTTAGTACATGACTTAATAAATGATCAACAAATTGATTTACTCTGCCTTACAGAAACCTGGTTGCAGCAGGATGATTATGTTAGCTTAAATGAATCAACACCCCCGAGTCATTCTAACTACCAGAAATCTCGAAGCACAGGTCGAGGGGGCGGTGTGGCAGCAATTTTTCACACCAGTCTATTAATTAATGAAAGACCAAGACAGACTTTTAATTCATTTGAAAGCCTGATGCTTAACATTATCCACCCCAGCTGTAAAACTCAGAAACCAGTCTTACTTGTTATCATCTATCGTCCACCTGGGCCTTACACAGAGTTTCTGTCTGATTTCTCAGACTTTATATCTGATTTAGTTCTGAGTTCAGATAAAATAATTATTGTGGGTGATTTTAACATCCATGTAGATGCTAAAAATGACAGCCTCAACATGGCATTTAATCTGTTGTTAGACTCAATTGGTTTCTCTCAAAATGTAAAAGAACCCACCCACCACTTTAATCACACTCTAGATCTGGTTTTAACATATGGCATAGAAACTGAACATTTAACAGTGTTTCCTGAAAACCCTCTCCTGTCTGATCATTTCTTGATAACATTTACATTTACAATAATTGATTACGCAGCAGTGGAGAGTGGACTTTATCAAAGTAGATGTCTTTCTGAAAGCGCTGTAACTAAGTTTAAGAATATAATCCAGCCACTGTTATCATCGTCAATGCCCTGTACCAACACAGAGCAGAGCAGCTATCTGAACGCTACCCCAACAGAGGTCGATTATCTTGTTAATAATTTCACCTCCTCACTACGTACGACTCTGGATACTGTAGCTCCAGTGAAAACTAAGGTCTCTAATCAGAAGTACATGACCCCGTGGTATAATTCTCAAACACGTACCCTCAAGCAGACGACTCGTAATCTGGAGAGGAAATGGCGTGTCACAAATTTAGAGGATCATCATTTAGCCTGGAGAAATAGTTTGTTGCTTTATAAGAAAGCCCTCCGCAAAGCCAGAACAGCTTACTATTCGTCACTGATTGAAGAAAATAAGAACAACCCCAGGTTTCTCTTCAGCACTGTAGCCAGGCTGACAAAAAGCCAGAGCTCTTTTGAGCCAACCATCCCTTTAACGTTAACTAGTGATGACTTCATGAACTTCTTCACAAATAAAATTTTTATCATTAGAGAAAAAATTACCAATAATCATCCCACAGATGTAATATTATCTACAGCTACTCTTAGTACCATTGATGTTAAGTTAGACTCTTTTTTTCCAATCGATCTTTATGAGTTAACGTCAATAATTACTTCCTCCAAACCATCAACGTGTCTTTTAGACCCCATTCCTACAAAACTGCTCAAAGAAGTTCTGCCATTGATTAATTCTTCGATCTTATATATGATCAACCTATCTCTAATAATCGGCTATGTACCACAGGCCTTCAAGGTGGCTGCAGTTAAACCTTTACTCAAAAAGCCATCTCTAGACCCAGCAGTCTTAGCTAATTATAGGCCAATCTCCAACCTTCCTTTCATATCAAAAATCCTTGAAAGAGTAGTTGTCAAACAGCTAACAGATCATCTGCAGAGGAATGGTTTATTTGAAGAGTTTCAGTCAGGTTTCAGAGTTCATCACAGCACAGAAACAGCTTTAGTGAAGGTTACAAATGATCTTCTTATGGCCTCTGACAGTGGACTCATCTCTGTGCTTGTCCTTCTTGACCTTAGTGCAGCATTCGATACTGTTGACCATAATATTCTATTAGAGCGATTAGAACATGCTGTAGGTATTACAGGTATTGCACTGCAGTGGTTTGTATCATATCTATCTAATAGACTCCAATTTGTGCATGTAAATGGAGAGTCCTCTTCACACACTGAGGTTAATTATGGAGTTCCACAGGGTTCAGTGCTAGGACCAATTCTGTTTACATTATACATGCTTCCCCTAGGCAGCATCATTAGAAGACATAGCATACATTTTCACTGCTATGCAGATGACACCCAGCTCTATCTGTCCATGAAGCCAGATAACACACACCAATTAGTTAAACTGCAGGAATGTCTTAAAGACATAAAGACTTGGATGGCCACTAACTTTCTGCTTCTCAACTCAGATAAAACTGAGGTCATTGTACTCGGCGCTGAAAAGCTTAGAAATTTGGTATCTAACCAGATTCTTACTCTGGATGGCATTACCTTGGCCTCCAGTAACACTGTGAGGAACCTTGGAGTCATTTTTGACCAGGATATGTCCTTCAACGCACATATTAAACAAATATGTAAGACTGCGTTCTTCCATTTGCGCAACATCTCTAAAATTAGAAATATCCTGTCTCAGAGTGACGCTGAAAAACTAGTTCATGCATTTATTACTTCCAGGCTGGACTACTGCAATTCATTATTATCAGGATGTCCAAAAAACTCACTGAAAAGCCTTCAGTTAATCCAAAATGCTGCAGCAAGAGTACTGACAGGGACTAGAAAGAGAGAGCATATTTCTCCTGTTTTGGCTTCCCTTCATTGGCTTCCTGTTAAATCCAGAATTGAATTCAAAATCCTGCTCCTCACATACAAGGTCTTAAATAATCAGGCCCCATCTTATCTTAATGACCTTGTAGTACCATATCACCCTATTAGAGCACTTCGCTCTCGCTCTGCAGGCCTACTTGTTGTTCCTAGAGTATTTAAAAGTAGAATGGGAGGGAGAGCCTTCAGTTTTCAGGCCCCTCTTCTGTGGAACCAGCTTCCAGTTTGGATTCGGGAGACAGACACTATCTCTACTTTTAAGATTAGGCTTAAAACTTTCCTTTTTACTAAAGCATATAGTTAGGGCTGGACCAGGTGACCCTGAATCCTCCCTTAGTTATGCTGCAATAGATGTAGGCTGCCGGGGGATTCCCATGATGCATTGAGTTTTTCCTTTCCAGTCACCTTTCTCACTCACTATGTGTTAATAGACCTCTCTGTATTGAATCGTATCTGTTATTAATCTCTGTCTCTCTTCCACAGCATGTCTTTATCCTGTCTTCCTTCTCTCACCCCAACCGGTCGCAGCAGATGGCCGCCCCTCCCTGAGCCTGGTTCTGCCGGAGGTTTCTTCCTGTTAAAAGGGAGTTTTTCCTTCCCACTGTCGCCAAAGTGCTTGCTCATAGGGGGTCATATGATTGTTGGGCTTTTCTCTGTATCTATGAAGCGCCTTGAGGCGACATTTGTTGTGATTTGGCGCTATATAAATAAAATTGAATTGAATTGAATTGAACTTTTTCCGTACTGCGTACTAGCTAGCATGACGGAGTTTCTATACAGCTGGGTGGGTGCTATGAAGTTAATGATGTTGAACTTTATTTTGTTCATAAGTTATTAGAGTTGCCAACCGTCCCGTCTGGTATTCAGAGAAAATATTACGCGTTTCTTATTGAGGCGAAAAGGAACAGTTTGTCCCGTATTTCAGCTACAATGAAAAAGGCACAAAGCTGGAGTTATTCTGTGTTTACTGCACAGCTGCCTCTTCTTCTTTTATTCTCCCCCCTCTCTCTCCCGTTTCTACTTCAATCATGAAAACTGATCAATGATCAGCTGATCGGCTCTCTTGTTTGTTTATCGCCCACTTCGCGCCAGAAAGAGGAAACCAGCCGATGTCGCGTTAAACAACAGCAGCACGTTTAAGCTTGATCAGCTGTTGTTAGAATTTATTTAATATTCATTTCTAGTATCAGCTGATGTTTGCTGGAGCCACAGCTGTAAAGCTGCTGGTCATGATGTCGGTTTGGTTATCTGGTGAGAGGGAAACATGAAGATGAAACCAGGAGACGTCCTTACTGAATCATCAGAGCTGAACAGGTGATGGAGAAACAGGTTTACCTTTTAGGTGACAGGAATGACTTGAAGGGAAGTTATGAACTGTTTCTGAGAGACAGATAACACCAGGATCCTTTTTAGGTAGCTGACAGCTGGTAACTGTGCAGGTGCGGATCTAGCAAAGTTTTGCCAGGGGGGCCAGGTAGGGCATTAACAGGGAGAGGGGGGCACAAAGAAATACTTTTCTTTCTTATTCTCATTTAAAATGTCTAGCTTTTAAAAAATAATTATCTCAATCTTACAACAAACGATTGATGCATATATACCATCAAAACAGTGTACATCACTGTCACAACAGCGTTTGTTTTCATTCAAAGGCTTTATGATTTTTCCTATAATGGTGGGCCGGTCTCTAGTCAAAATGCCCGGGCCGATTTTTTGTCCCCGTCCAGCCCTGTATGCAGCTCATCTGCAGTCTGGTGTTACCTACATCTTCCTATTCAGAAGTCAGAATTTCCGAGTTCTGAGTACAATCAAAGCACCACGACTGCAGTTTTTGTGTTGGATGTAAAAAGCAGGTTAGGATAGAATCAGGCGTGGGATTTCTCTCGTGGAAATGTGCACATTATCTTTTCCTTTCTATTGGTAGGTGGCACAGTGCACTTGTGGCAAGTAAGCAAGCTAGAAGACTGGCAAAGTTATGGAAGCAACACATTAACAAGAGAATTCTGAGTAAAACCAAAGTTACTTTCCCTAGTAACTAGTTACTTTGAAAGTAACGAGTAACTTGAAGTAACTGAGTTACTTTTGATAGAAGTAACTAGTAATGTAACTAAGTTACTATTTTAAAGTAACTTACCCAACACTGCTGATTACCCCACATACATATTTTATGTGTTTTTTTTACTCAGAAGTACCACTGCAGGACTTGGTTGTGCATTAGCAACAAAAACCTGAATTTGAGCCTGAGAGGGTTAATGATGTTATAATCACAAATCTAATGAAATCATTTACCAGCTAAAAAGACTTGAAAAACAGAGAGGATGACTGAACGCTGGCATTAAGGAGGAAAAGCAAAGACATTGGCGAAGAGAGATTTCATCACACACAGCTCTGTGGACATGAGGTAGGCGATTCAGCTGGAAAGCAGGCGCTACCCCCTCTGTGTGTGAGGGCACTTTGCTAAATGAGCTTTGATGCATTGCTTTGAGATCCTCAATAAACTGTCAGCTCTTGGGTCGACCCGGCCGCTGGAGGACCCGTGACTGCCGGTATTCACAGCAAATGTGAGAAGAATCCTGCTGAGCCTGAGTTCACTTGGATAGCAAACAATGACGCCCATTCATATCAGGAAATCAATCTTTCAGTGTGCACAGAGAACTGCCCAGTGTCAACAAAAATTTCTAGGCGGTTGCTAATTTAAGTGGAAAAAATAGGGTAAGGACACACATCGATAAAGCAAGTGTATTAATATAACAGAGCGCCACTTCTTTACTCCACTGAACTCATCCTCAACAATCTATTTATACATTTATAACTTTTGTTTCTCTCATTGATACAAGTGGACTGAATCTGTAAATCAACTTAAATAATATAATTTTGAATGATCAAATGTTCATACATTTTGGTCTCCAGCACTTTGTGAGGTTTTTGCACTTGCCGTGGTGCTGGTGAGGTCACGTTTTGATTTTCATTTCGGTTATACACATGCAGACACAATAAAGCAGTTATAGTCTTCATATGATAGCTAGCTGGCAAGCTGGAAAATAGTGGCGTCTTGAAATTAGCATCTCATAAAACCTCCATTAACAGCGACAAATCCCATCAGACTTCTTCCCTCCCACGTATGAGTCATATCAGACGCAGTGATGAGGATGAATTTGGGACCCTTTCTGCTTTGAAATCCTTTTTCAGGTCATCTATATTTCTTGGATGTCTTAGATGGAATAGCCCTCTTCAGGTGCTCCCAGAGCATCTAGTGCTACGGGTCGTTGCATATCATGATGCTTCTCCCCGTTTTGGAGCCGGGATGAGGTACATCTTGAAGTTCGCAGCCTTTTTTCTTTTATCTCCAAAGAAAGTGCCGTGCATTTTGATTGAAAGTCTGTTGACACCCCAACACTTTGTCTTGGAAGTGCTGCAGAACATCAAACGGGTCTCTTCCAAACCTGAGATCTCTTATTTGGCGTTTTTCACATTAACACACATTTTAGCAAGTCGTGGAGAATTTTGCATGTGTTGTATTGTCACCTTTCATGTTTTTTTCCCCACCTTCAGGTTGTGATGCTGGTGTGATCCTCACTTTGAGAGAGAATTTTGTCTACTACTTGTTATTGTGGATTGATGGACACCCAATTCTTTAAATAAAAAGATACTGCTACTACTACTAACAATAGTAAGAAACCTATATTCTGAAAACAAATAATAGCCCTATACGTGTTTAATCAGGGCAAACAGCTCGAGAAATCCAACATACAGCACACAGATCATTTAAAACAAGATCAACAGAAAGCAGACCATGGTGCCCCCGCCTCTGCTTTCAGTACTCTGAGATAACTTACTCAACTTATACACTTGGGGACATCATTTTCTGCTGTGTCTGGTTTAATACAACAGGCAGGCTGAACAGGTGCTGGTGCTCCAACAGCATTTTCAGATCAACACATTTGTGCCAAGTTTAACTCGAGGAGGAAAAACAGCAGCTCTGATAAAATATCAGTAAAAAAAACAGTAAAATACCTGTCCTAACTAGAAGGGGAGTTAACCCACTGTCACGGCTGGCGGGGTGAGCCGTGTGGTGTGGAGGAAACGGAGGACCCAAAATGCAGACAGCCGATATGATGATTTGAGTGAGGGTTTAATTTACAGTGTACAAATAACAGAAGTGAGGGCAGGACAGAACATAAACCTAAACTGGGTGAGCTAAATAACAAACCGGATCATACAAATGGGGTGGGAGGCAGAGAGACACAGACGAGGAACAGACACCATGAAACACAGACGAGCCGACAACGAACACAGACCGACACCCACTATAAATACACACACCAGGTAATCAGGAAATGGCACACAGGAGGGGACACAGCTGGAACTAATGGACATAACGAGACACAACCCTACAAAGTAAAACAGGAAACACACAGACTGTTTTACATAACAACACGAGGACATGAACAGAGCACCGAGGGAGACGCAGGTAGGGAAGATAAACACAACCAAACACCAACAACCAATACAAGATCAGAAATAAACTAGAAAGTGATAATAATGAACTGAAAGCGCTGGGTCACCGACCCAGGACCATGACAGTACCCCCCCTCCAAGGGCTGGCTCCAGACAGCCCAAAACAAAAACAGACGATCAACCCAGGGCGGGCGGCGGGGGGTCCAGGACGGAGGGACCACAACCAAACAAAAAACAAGCCCCAGTGGGCCAAACTAATTGTCCAAAACACAACACATACTGGAGTTCCTGAACAGGGTCCCAAAACATGGTTCAGGAGGCCGGCCGGAGGCTGACAACACAGGTCCAAAAGCCGACTGCGCGGAAGGCAGCGGCGGCGAAGTGGAAACAGTTCAGGAGGCCGACCGTGCACACGGCAGCGGCGGCGAAGTGGAAACAGTTCAGGAGGCCGACCGTGCACGCGGCAGCGGCGGCGAAGTGGAAACAGTTCAGGAGGCCGACCGTGCACGCGGCAGCGGCGGCGAAGTGGAAACAGTTCAGGAGGCCGACCGTGCACGCGGCAGCGAGAAAACAGTTCCGGAGGCCGGCCGCGGCGGCGAAGATGCCCAACATGCGGCCCGGCAGATGACCGACGATGTTGAGGCGGCAGTTTGAGACCTGAAGGCTGCGTGGCCTTCGCAGCACCAGACGAGACGGAAGCTGAACCAGGACCAGACGAGACGGAAGCTGAACCAGGACCAGACGAGGCTGATGCAGAGGCTGGACCAGGCGACGCGGATGCAGAGGCTGGACCAGGCGACGATGAAGCAGAGGCTGGACCAGGCGACGATGAAGCCGGAGCTGGACCAGGCGACGATGAAGCCGGAGCTGGACCAGGCGACGATGAAGCCGGAGCTGGACCAGGCGACGATGAAGCCGGAGCTGGACCAGGCGACGATGAAGCCGGAGCTGGACCAGGCGACGATGAAGCCGGACCAGGCGACGGCGAGGATGAAGACACGGCTGCTGCAGCTGGCGAGGGATGAAGACGCGGCTGCTGCAGCTGGCGAGGATGAAGACGCGGCTGCTGCAGCTGGCGAGGATGAAGACGCGGCTGCTGCAGCTGGCGAGGGATGAAGACGCGGCTGCTGCAGCTGGCGAGGGATGAAGACGCGGCTGCTGCAGCTGGCGAGGGATGAAGACGCGGCTGCTGCAGCTGGCGAGGATGAAGCCGCGGCTGCTGCAGCTGGCGAGGATGAAGCCGCGGCTGCTGCAGCTGGCGAGGATGAAGCCGCGGCTGCTGCAGCTGGCGAGGATGAAGCCGCGGCTGCTGCAGCTGGCGAGGATGAAGCCGCGGCTGCTGCAGCTGGCGAGGATGAAGCCGCGGCTGCTGCAGCTGGCGAGGATGAAGCCGCTGTTGCTGCAGCTGGCGAGGATGAAGCCGCTGTTGCTGCCGGTGGCGAGGATGAAGCCGCTGTTGCTGCCGGTGGCGAGGATGAAGCCGCTGTTGCTGCCGGTGGCGAGGATGAAGCCGCTGTTGCTGCCGGTGGCGAGGATGAAGCCGCTGTTGCTGCCGGTGGCGTGGATCAAGCCGCTGTTGCTGCCGGCGGCGTGGATGGAGCTGCTGTTGCTGCCGGTGGCGTGGATGGAGCGGCAGCCGGCGAGGATGATGAGGCTGCAGCTGGCGGCTGGACGGGCTCCTCGGGCCCTCCAGCTGACGAGGCAGGAGGCTGGACGGGCTCCTCGGGCCCCCCAGCGAAAACAGTCTCAGAACCAGTGGGCACTGGAGCCCCTGGCAGGGACGGATCAGAACCAGCAGGCGCACGGGCCTCTGGCAGGAACAGATCAGAACCAGCAGGCGCACGGGCCTCTGGCAAACACAAGGCTGACTGCAGCTGCACCGAGCATTGACTCAGCTCAGGCAGCGACAGCCGGGTGCAGTCCTCAGCTGGCTTCTTTACCTCCAGGGGTCCAGAGTCTGCTGGGGGCTGAAACCCAGCCTCTGGGGAGGCCCTGGAGTGCATCTCAGAACTGGCCAGCTCTTGAGGAGTGTTTTCAGGATTGTGTGGTTTGTCTCTCTGCAAAAAATACTTAGAAAAAGAGTCCAAAACGGGAGGCAGAGACGCAGCCTGCTGTACAGAGGGAGTCGGTGAAGATGGCATAGATGACTGGGCTAGTGGGGATACCGGGGGCCGAGCTGAATGCGGCTGTGCAGCTAAACGAGCTTGCGGCTGTGCAGCTAAACGAGCTTGCGGCTGTGCAGCTAAACGAGCTTGCGGCTGTGCAGCTAAACGAGCTTGCGGCTGTGCAGCTAAACGAGCTTGCGGCTGTGCAGCTAAACGAGCTTGCGGCTGTGCAGCTAAACGAGCTTGCGGCTGTGCAGCTAAACGAGCTTGCGGCTGTGCAGCAGGCTCAAAAAACACAGCCCCGGTATAAACCGTCACAAGTTCTGGTGAAACAGAAAGAGTGTCTTGTCCACTCACCACAGCCGGCCGCTCAGAAATCCCCAGGTCCGACTGTGGCGAGGAGCGTCGGCAGCGTGAGCGCCGTTTCCCCCTTGAAGGCTGGGTTGACGGGCCGGGCAGAACATCCTCTGTCGGAAGTGAAGCATGAGTTGCAGGGTGGGTGGTAGCAGCCGGGGGGTGAAGACGGAGCTCGTTCAGAATGAAATTCTGTGCGAGCGGGTGGAGTGAGTCCAGTAGCCAGGAGTGAGCAAAGATTAAGTGCTGTAGCCTGGCTTCTACAGCGCGGTGAAATTCCTCCCCCTCATGTTCCAGCCACAGGTTAACTAACCTTGAAACGGAGTCAATCACCCCCTCCCGAAACTCCTGGGAAGGTGCGGATGCTGCTGGGTCCATGTTTGGTCGGCTCGTACTGTCACGGCTGGCGGGGTGAGCCGTGTGGTGTGGAGGAAACGGAGGACCCAAAATGCAGACAGCCGATATGATGATTTGAGTGAGGGTTTAATTTACAGTGTACAAATAACAGAAGTGAGGGCAGGACAGAACATAAACCTAAACTGGGTGAGCTAAATAACAAACCGGATCATACAAATGGGGTGGGAGGCAGAGAGACACAGACGAGGAACGGACACCATGAAACACAGACGAGCCGACGAGGAGCACAGACCGACACCCACTATAAATACACACACCAGGTAATCAGGAAATGGCACACAGGAGGGGACACAGCTGGAACTAATGGACATAACGAGACACAACCCTACAAAGTAAAACAGGAAACACACAGACTGTTTTACATAACAACACGAGGACATGAACAGAGCACCGAGGGAGACGCAGGTAGGGAAAATAAACACAACCAAACACCAACAACCAATACAAGATCAGAAATAAACTAGAAAGTGATAATCATCAACTGAAAGCGCTGGGTCACCGACCCAGGACCATGACACCCACGAAGACATGGGTAGAGCAAACTCCAAACAGAAAGGCTCCGTCAAGATGGTGGATGTAGTTTTGCCATCAGCCTCTATAAAGTGAGACTTTATTTTGTTTCTAAAGGAGCCACCCCTGTTTCCATGATAAAGAATGCTGTATTTCTTTTGATTTGTTAGTAGACATCATAGCAGCATCAATAGACTCAATTTCTGAGACTGACACTGCAACACATTGATGTTTTTCTTTTTCACCCCTTCTGTTGTAGATTTGCTGCTGTGCGTCGGGTCATTGTCCTTATGCATCAACCAGTTTGAGCCAAGCTTTAGCTGTCAGACAGCTGGCCTCAAGGTGGCTGCAAAACAACCACAGATCATTAGTCTTGTGGTTGTAGCTGTGTCATTTGTCATTATTTTACCAGGTGTTAGCTGAACTGGGCAGTTTGTAATACTGTGGTACAGTGATGGACTATGTTGTACTGATGCAGGGCTGAATCTGAGATCCATAGTCACTACGAGGTTAGACAGAAGAGAGTGAAAGGAACACTGAACGAATTCAGTGGAATTCAGTCAA
Organism: Neolamprologus brichardi; assembly: GCF_056152115.1. Taxonomy (NCBI): domain Eukaryota; kingdom Metazoa; phylum Chordata; class Actinopteri; order Cichliformes; family Cichlidae; genus Neolamprologus; species Neolamprologus brichardi. The sequence goes on along the minus strand of NC_142109.1, from coordinate 8,392,618 downwards.
ATTTGAGCGGTAAAAGTTTTTTTTTTAATCCTCATTTGTGAGTAAAATCAGCAAACCTTTAAGTTATTGTAGTCAGATTTGATTATACATCCTGCACATGCAGTTTTTCTGGCCTGCTGATTATTGAAATGAAAGTTAGTTTGAACAATGCTTCAAAATAGGATTGGTGCCAAGATGCTGGCACCATCTGCTGAGTAACGGGACTTTCCAGTAGAAAGACTCGTAACTTTAAATTAAAGCTGATGAGGTTCTTTAGTAACACTTGCCAAAATTCCATCTTGATACTAACTTTATATTGGTTAGTGGTTGGACAGGGGCCATGATGGCTCATCTGCATGTATATTTACTGCATAATGTAATTAACAAAAGCTAAAAAGAGCAGAAAACCTCAGAATCAGCACAAATTAGCTGATCACAGTCTGGACACAGAAGATCTATTGTAACCGATGTGACTCATTATACCCAGGCTGCCCTGCCACACCAGAACGTAGGCTGAATCTCACTTTAACCTGTCGTAATGTGTATATTAATTGTCCACTTTTTTAGGTACACCTGACCACAATGTACACATCTTCTGTTGGTCGTGTCCAGCAGGATAACGCACCATGTCACAAAACTCATATCATCTTTAACTGGTTTGTTTAACATGATGATGGGTTTACTGTACTCCAATGGCCTCCACAGTCACCAGATCTAAAAGCAATAGAGGAATGTGGCAGAACAAGAGATTCACATCATGAATGTGAAGCAAGCAAATCTGCAGCGAAGATTGCTATCATGTCAGTATGAACTGAAATATTTGAGAAATGTTTCGAGAACCTTGCTGAAGAAATAAGGATGTTCTGAAGGCAAAAGGGGGTCTGACGCAGTACTCGAACTCAGGTGAAACTAATAAGGTGAATTAGGGGGAACAAAAATTGGCTTTCAGGGGAACTTCACTTTAAAAGGTCACTATTTATTATCATAAAGTAAATGAAACACTTTTCATTTCTGGATGGGATTGGCTGACAAGGTGAGGGTTTGGAATGAATGCAAGAGTTTGACGATAACAAACAAAAGAAGCATTACTGCTCATGTGAAAATCTTGATGAATAAAAGACTATTAGGGATCCAACAGCAGAATAGCAGATTTTAACTGACTGCTGGTGGTGAAGAAGCAGTTGTAGCTTCTGTGAAATAGTTTGTGTGTGGGCTGTGTAGCAGTTTTGGTGATGTATAAAGCTAATCAGTGATCCTGACAGAAATAAATGAATTAGTGGGAGAATATAAATCGTCACCAGCATTACTGCACCAGCATTGTCCTAAGGTGAGGATCGCTTCATCTGGCCTGACAAGCTCCTCACTGTGTAATCTTTCTTAAATGATAAAAACTGGTTTCAACTATGTGCTTGATGTGGCTCTGGAAAATGACTTCAACACGTAGCTATCCACAGACAGAGACTAAAAGTGAAAGGATGCTGTTATTAATAGAGTGTACTGTGGCAGTGTGGATGGAGAATGGATACAAATGAAAGCTGTAATTAGCTGAATACAATCCCCCCCACCACCCACCACCACCGTCTCACTCAGTTTCAAGGTTACTTTTGTACAATGAAAGCTTTGTTCTGAGTTTACTTCAGTTCCATTCATTAAAGAGCTGAATGAGTGCAGGTTAACCCAGTGTATATATATATATGTATATATACATATGTATATGTATACAGCAAAAGCTGAACTGAACAATTATTCATCCTATTAAAATGGAATTATATAACATGTTAATTAAAATAATTCATACTTATTAATACTTCTTTAAAAACATAAATAATAATAACACCACTGTATTGAATGTTTTGTTTTCAGTGACAGGATTATTGGATTTTAACATTTAAATATTTGTACTGTCTAAACAAAAAAGCTTTTGTAATGTTTAAATTAAATTGTGTTTTTTTTTTTAATGTGGTTTCTGTTCTTTGTTTGTCATAAACTTAAGGATGTTAAGAAGGACATGAAGTCACGTGAAAGTTTTTACAGGACTCTGCAGTCCTCACTACATCCTTACTGCCTTCGTAGGTAAAAAGAGGGTAAGTAGCAGCTGGGTGCTGCTAATCAAATGCACTGGGTTGATTAATCATCATCAAGTGTAACCAACTCAATAACAGCTGAAGTTTTGGCCATTTACTGGTCTGGAGCATTCACATGTGTGTTAACGCAATGACATGCTCTTTTCAGGAGTGTAGAAGAAAATATTCCTCCAGTTCAAAAAAGCTTAAACAAGTATGGCTCATTTGGAAAGGTTGCCAGGAGGAAGCCTCTGTTCTCCAAAAATAGCATGGCACCACGGCTTAGGTTAGCAAATTTACATCTGCACAAACCACAAGACTTCTGGAACAATGTCCTTTGACAGATGTGAGCAAAGCGGAGATGTCTGGCCAAACTGCGCAACAGGACGCTTTGAAAAAACCAAACACAGGATATCAGCACAGACACCTCATACTATCAAGCACAGTGGCGGGGTGGTGAAGATTTGGTCTTGCTTTGCAGTCACAGACCCTGGGCACCTTCCAGTCACTGACTTCACCATGAACTCCTCTGTACCAAAGTCAGATGTGAGGTTATTTATCCAAAGGCTAAATGGGTATTGCAGCAAGGTAATGATCCCAGGTACAGCAGCAAATCGTCAGCAGAAATCCTGGATTGCAAAAATTTCAGTCATTGCAAAAAGTGCTGCAATGATCCAGTCAAAGATCTGACCAGACCTGAACCTGATTAAAGTGCTGTAACGGGACCTTAAGAGAGCTGTACATAAATGTTTAAACTGCAAACTTTAATGATCTGAAGCAACACTGTAAGGTGGGCCAAAAGTCTTTTACAGCAATGTGGGAGATGACGAGGTGATACAAAAACTACTGCTGCTAAAGATCCAAGAATTAATTACTGAATCATAGGGTGTACTTAGTTTTTCAAAGTTCTAAGAATAACATATTTGTTCTTTTGTTACTTCATTTATTAAAGCAAACATTAGATTAGCCGTTTAATCAGCGATCATCCAACAGTTTCATTTACAGATTTTCTGATCAGTCACAACATTTAAAGGGCTTACAAGTGGTTTCTGCAGTTTGTTTGACACATTTCTGACAAATGGTACTGCGGCACCCACTATACTTAGCAGCTCAAAACCTTTAATTCATGAGCCAAAATGAAGTTTTCTCTGTCAATAATAAAGTCATCACTACTAAAATCAGACGTTTCTTTGATATTGTGTAAACAACAGAAGTGAAAACATTTGGATTTTGTATCACATTGACAATACAGTATAAAAGAGTATTCATCTTCTTCTAGTTTCCTAACATGCTTGTCCTGACTGTGTTCATAGACACTGAATTCTGACTGGGACCCCAGCAATTGCTGGCAGCTGTTACAGCCTGCTGGACCAGCCTGTCACCACTCCTGACTGCTATAGTTCATCATCGTGAACGCTTTTCAGATGCTGAGATGAAAAGCACAAGCTATTTCATTATATTTCCATAAAGAAAATGAGACTCATTTGCATATGCGTAAGTGAAAAAAACATTCTCCTATGCTCCCACAACAAACTCAACCACATTTACAGTAACAGAGGGGGAAAGAACGTCTACACAGCACTGCAAAGGTGAAAAACATGTAAAAAACATGACTATGAGTACCAAAAAATACTGTGGAAGTAAAATATGTGCATTACTATACTATAGTAACAGAATCACTGGTCCACATTGGTTCGCTTTGATCTCACACCTAATGGTCTCCCTTTCATCCTGATGGGGGAGGAGAACGTGTTCATATCCATTTTCTATGCTCTTCTGCATCTTCTGTTTTTTCTCTTGTAACACCTCCACGCGTCTTTACTCCTCTTCCTCTTCCATAGACAGGCTGTTGACCCGTAAAGTGTTTTCTGATCATTTTTCTTCATTTTCACAAATGGTTGCAACTCTGTGTGCACAATCTCTCTAATGTATGCTTTACAATGCTACTATTTTGACAAGCATGACTTACACGGTAAAAATAATGGCAGAGAGAAAGTTATTCAGCTGTTAAAAACATTATCTGTTGTGATCACAGAGACAAATTGGAGACATCTGTGTTCTTAGTCACTTCCCTAAATGTCACAGAGCATTGGCAAACGCTAACGAAGACTGGGGAACGCTCTTTCTGGTGAGAGGTAGGAACAAAATGTTTTCACATGTTGTTTCAGAAACTTTATCTGTCATTCAAGGTTGAGCCAGATAAAAAGAAAAAGTGTACAAAGATAAACAGGGAAAAACTGCATTATAGTGCTGCAGTCTGCTAAGACACTTGGGTCCTGTTGATGTTATTTATTTTTACATGTACCACCCCTGGTCTCAGCATTGTTTCAGCCTCAGGGTGGTTAAGCATGACTTTGATTTTATGTGCCTTAATGCTTAGAAGGAAAGACCTAATTTATTGCACAGGTTTCTGTCAAATGAGATATAACAATATGCATTATGTTATCTGAAGTTTCTATTTCTTGCTCTAATTTGGATTTATTTCCAGGAATGAAAGAAGGCTGTGTGCTGCTAAATAAGATTTGTTTCCACACTGATTAGCTGTAATGCTGCTTAGACACAATTACCAAGAAAAAGAGTAAACATTTTAACAGCTTTTGGTGAATAATGTATGCTGAAGTCACTCTGCTGGTGAGGTAAATGACAATTAAGATTAAGAGGCAGCAGTGTCTATAATAATTCACTGGACCCTTTGATCCAAATTAAACGCTGTAGTTATTTTAAGCAACCTTAAATGGAATTATTTAGTTTTCCTGTTATAAGAACATCAGGTTATCACTTGAAATGTCTTTATCATGACAAACTTGGATCACTGGTGAAAATATGTATTCCTAGATGAATGGCGAAATCGATCTCAGAGAGAGTGCTGTAGTAAAAACCTCCTTGTGATTGTCTGTGAAGGTTCTCAGTCATCCAGGTCATCGTAGTCAAAGGAGCTTGCAAAGAAAAGCGTCTGGACTTCTTTAAGTCCGTCTGGACTTAAAGAAGTCCAGACGCTTTTCTTTGCAAGCTCCTTTGCCTCCTTGTGATTGTTTTCTTCCTTTTTACCTGCAAACACTTATCAACTACTTGGCCATCATCCTTAATACCATTCCAACAGGTGCAACTTTTACTTTGAAGGCAATACTTTCCTTTTTCACTACCACTCTGTGAGTAGTTGGCAAGTGTTTGCAGATTAGTTGCAGACTAGATAGCAATCTGCCATCAAAGATTGCAACCACACGAAGCATCTTTTCTAGCCAGTTTCACTTAGTGACTGCCACCAACCCCCAGCAACCGTATTTCTTTCATAGCAGCTGGTAGTTGCCAGGAGGTTACTGGGCAATCTGGCCTGTGTGACTGTTGAGTTAACCGATGCACAGATTAGCGAGCCATCCTACAATTTGATGATCTTACAATAGCCTATCATTATAGCAAACACACTCAGTGTTAAATAATAACTAATAAAAACTTGTGAACAATAAGGGACAGAAGCAACATGTTTTCCACTAATTCCAAGCAATTCATTCATTACTGCATTACAGCAACTTACTACTGCACATAGTAGCACTACATATCTTACTATATTGTGGAAGAAAAACCTATTTCCTCACGCAAGGCATGCAAATATAACTGCTATTTTTCTTTAGAAAGTAGAACCTTGTGCTCTTGGAATCAGTATCTGGGAAATACTCACTTTGACTCATAATAGCATTCAGGCATTCCCAGAAAATCAGCAGCTTGGTACAGCAGGCACTAAAGGTCAGTGGAAACAAGTACTACAAGAATGTAAGGAAAGTCCAGCTCCATTCTGAAAAAAACATCTGAACACTTTGACCAACTTGGTTAATAAAATGTCGAAGGAATTTGTCAGTTCATTAACGCAAAACCTCATTTTGACTCATGAACAAGACGTTCTAGTGAGTTTGAGCCTGTTGCAGGCTCAGTATAATTTTTCACAGAGTTGTTTTGGAAACCTCATCATCTGAAAATGTTGCAAGAAATATGACACAGAAATGGAGCAAAATGGTTATTTTTTATTTAATTCTCCAGTACAATTAAATATATTTATTGATGTGTACTGTGCTGTTACACCATACAGACGATTACTCTACAAGGCTAGATCGATTGTGCTGTGCGCTGCAATTTAAAACATCCCGAAGAATCACTGGAGCTGACATTGTGTCACGGTTCTGGGTCCGTTGGACCCAGTAATTTGAGTTTATTATGTTTTGGTTTACTTTTGCATCATGGATTATTCTTTATCTTTCTCTGGTACTTTGTGTTTCAGTTATCTTGGTGTTTTGGATTGTTTTCTCATTCTCTTGTTGTGATGATGATGATGTTTATTATTAGAGTTTCATGTTTCTGTTTATCCATGTTTTAGGAATTGTGGTTTCATGTATTGTTTGAGTTTCATGTATTATTTTCTGTCCGCCCCTCTGTGTCGAGTCTGTGTCTTTGAGTAGTGTTTCATGTTTCCTGTTTTATTGTGAAAGTCTTTGTCTTAGGTTAGGGTGTGCAGCTTTGTTCCCCCTGTCTCGTTAGCCCTGATCTCTCCCAGCTGTGTCTCCCTCCTGTTGCCCATTCCCTCATTACTACCCTGTGTATATAAGCCCTGTGTTTTCCCGTGCTCGGTGTCGTGTCGTACCATCAGATCATGCCTGTGTGTTTTCGTGTCAGTTTATGTTCAGTACCATTGCTCAGTTTCATCTTTTGTTTTATGCCAGCAATAAAGCTGAGGTTTGAATTACAGTTCAGTGTCTGAGTCCTGCGTTTGGATCCTCCTCTCCGCCTGCCCGCACACAGAGCCCTGACACATTGGGTGGATTAGTTTGTCAAATCTTATAAGCAGGGGAGAAGCATGGAGAAGCTGGTTTCTGGAAATATCCAGTTATTTATAATGTGTTTGGTTGCCAGTTTGCACAACATAGAAGAGTGGACTCTTCATCTTGAATGAGGTCTGCATTTCCAACGAGCCCTCTAGAGAAATGTAGTATTTAGTGTCCAGCTGTTCTTTTTACATTTCCCCACAACTGTAATGAACCAAAATCATTAGTTTCTATTTAAAAATTATATGGAATTAAAAAAATAATTTAAAAAAAACCCCCTCAAATATAAGTATTGCTTTGGTGTGTGCAACAGTGTGCTAATAATGGTTATTGCCTTTGTTTTAGCACAGCAGAAACACGTGACACCAGTTAGTACCAGTGTAGCCATACTATTGACTATCTATCACTACAGAGACTAGAATTTGTTGTTATTTTTACAAGTAATATCATCACATTGACAAAGATGAAGATGAATCTACAATTAAACAAAGCCCAGATGGAAGTTCATAGGCAAATAACAAGAAATAAGGGCATCAACCACATTTATTCATCGTGATCATTGCACTAGAATTACTTGGAGACATTGCTTTTAAGTTCAGGTGAACATGACAAAAGCAAGCTGGAAACAATTGTATTGTACAATTGAGATGTAAATCCATTACCTTTCAAAATGGATTTTCTTGTTTAAGTATAACAGGGCACACGTTTCAGTGCTGTCACTGACCTTCAGTCTGACAGTGTAATTCACCTGACAATGCTGTGTAATTTCTTTTCTTACACATTTGTATTATTCTCTGTTGGTAAAACAACAACAACACAGTAACATACAGACAACATAGCACATGTTGGAGGATGTGATTCCTTAAATTGCATGCAAGGTGGAATTTGCCAAGTGGTATTGGCAAATTATTTTTTTATGCCCGGTGCGGATCAAAGTTTATCCCACTCTCTCTAACGCTTGTGATCTTGTGACAGTAGAAATGATAAATGTAGCTATGTGAGGATCTTCCATTTCAATATTGCATTAAGCCACCGTTATACCACTGTTGTTTTCATGTGAAAACTACCACTAATTAAATAAAAGAGAAATCAAAAGGATTCAGATTTTAAAAGCGGCTCACAAAAGTCCTAGCAATATTCCCGAGTGTCACCCACATGCCTGATGGTCTACATCAGGATTCCCTACAAAAGTGAGATCATAGCCTTGCTATGAAGGGTATCTCAGAGCTTGTGTGTTTCCTTTGCAAGTGATGGTGCTGTGATGAGGAACAGAAACACTGAGTGAAAAGATAATCCCTAACTGAATATCATACACTGAATACACATCGTTTACAGTTAGAACCTGCGGTGCATGATGCTGTAAAACACGAGCCGTTTTTTCATTTTCACATATTTATTAAATGTTAAATGCCAAAATCTGCTGTTGATCACAGTAAATGAGCAGGGTTTCCGCCATCCATGTATAGAGATTTGCATATATGAGTAAAAGAATCAGAAAGCAGAGCAAAGCAGAACGAGTCTTTCATTTAAAGCAGATTTATTAAAGCTGGAATCTAAAGAAGAATCATAAAGTTTCTCTAAACTGTTTCTTTTAAACAAAATAGTATATATACAGGGTGGGCCATTTATATGGATACACCGTAATAAAATGGGAATAGTTGGTGATATTAAAGTCCTGTTTGTGGCACATTAGTATATGTGAGGGGGCGAACTCCTCCAGATGGGTGGTGACCATGGTGGCCATTTAGAAGTCGGCCATCTTGGATACAACTTTTGTTTTTTCAATAGGAAGAGGGCCATGTGACACATCAGACTTATTGGTAATGTCACAAGAAAAACAATGGTGTGCTTGGTTTCAACGTAACTTTATTCTTTCATGAGTCATTTACAAGTTTCTCTTTGTTCACAGCCATTGACATGTTGAAGAGGTTAACACGTGAGGAGCGGATCGAAATTGTGTTGATATCTGGTGAACGCAGTAACCGGGTCATTGCAGCAGATTTCAATGCAAGACACCCTACGAGACCACCCATCTCCCATGCTACAGTCAGCAAACTGCTTGCTAAGTTTCGTGAAACTGGTTCAGTGTTGGATTTGCCAAAATGTGGACGCAAGAAAACTGTCACTAATGAAGAAACATCAGTGGCTGTCCTAGCTTCATTCAGCAAGAGCCCACAGCGTAGCACTCGCCGCATGTCACTGGAGAGTGGCATTAGTCGAACATCACTTCGGCGGATATTAGCTACTCACAAATGGCACCCTTACAAACTCCAGCTACTGCAACATCTCAACGAGGATGACCCAGATCGGCGCACAGAATTTGCAGAATGGGCAAAACAAAAATTGGAACAGGACCCTCAGTTCACGCAAAAGATTTTGTTCAGTGATGAGGCAAACTTTTATGTGAATGGTGAAGTTAACAAACAAAACCATCGCTATTGGTCTGACACTAACCCACATTGGATGGATCCCTCCAAGACTGTTGGAACAACAAAAGTGATGGTTTGGTGTGGTATATGGGGTACAACGATAGTGGGTCCATTCTTCATCAATGGAAACCTCAAGGCCACTGGATATTTGAAATTGCTACATGATAATGTGTTTCCCTCTTTATGCACTGAAGCTGGCACGTTCCCTGAGTTTTTCCAGCAAGATGGTGCATCACCACATTATGGGTGCCAGGTCCGAGCATTCCTAGATGAACAGTTTCCTGGAAAGTGGATTGGTCATCGTGGGCCAGTTGAATGGCCCCCATGGTCTCCCGATCTGACCCCCTTAGACTTTTATCTTTGGGGTCATCTGAAGGCAATTGTCTATGGTGTGAAGATACGAGATGTGCAGCACCTGAAACTACGGATACTGGATGCCTGTGCTGGCATTTCTCCTGCGGTGTTGCTATCAGTGTGTGCAGAGTGGGAGAAGAGGGTTGCATTGACAATCCAACACAATGGGCAGCACATTGAACACATTTTATAAGTGGTCAGAAACTTGTAAATAACTCATGAAAGAATAAAGTTACGTTGAAACCAAGCACACCATTGTTTTTCTTGTGACATTACCAATAAGTTTGATGTGTCACATGGCCCTCTTCCTATTGAAAAAACAAAAGTTGTATCCAAGATGGCCGACTTCTAAATGGCCACCATGGTCACCACCCATCTTGAGGAGTTTGCCCCCTCACATATACTAATGTGCCACAAACAGGACTTTAATATCACCAACCATTCCCATGTTATTACGGTGTATCCATATAAATGGCCCACCCTGTACTATGCTGTGCATCTAGATGCTATATATGCATAGTATAGTGGTAACACTACATACCTGACTTCAGGTCGGGGGTTCGGCTCCTATCTAGGAAGGGTCCCCAAGATAGCTGTGCTAATGAAGCCTTGCTCAGATTAACAAGGTCTGGTCAGGTGTTTAAGAACTGCGACTGTTATGTTACTGCTTAGTTAATTTCATGTTTTGAATGTTAGTAAAATGTGCCACCCTGTGGCCCCTTTAAGTCGATGTTTTATGACAGTAGAAGAAGAGTTAAACAGGAAGTGGATGTTTTCTTGCTATGCTGTTTCAAGATGGCCGCGCCACATTCATGTCCTTCTTTTGGGTGTTTGTTAAAGCATTGTCTGTAAGTATTTAATGGTGAAAAGCAATGAGACACTTCAAGTGTTGTCTTTATGTGTGATGGACCACAGTTAACAAGTTTTCAATGTGCTATTCATATGTAAATGAGATCGCCAGTTCATATGCTAATTAGCGGTGCTAATCGTCATGCTAGCTCCTCAAATGCATTGTTAGGTAATTGGTTTAAGGCACATGTTGTTGTTAACTGTACAGATGAGTAATGTACATTTCCACATATGCTTTATTGTTACAGTTTCACAAAATGAAAGAACCAGTAAACTTCATAAGCTCTCATCTATTGTCTGGGGTTCCTGGGTTCATGTTTAGCTGTTTGGATAGCTAGTCAGACTTCTAGCGAGGCCATTTACAGTGAAAAGACAGCACCACGGCAAGCATCATAGCTACAGAAGCCACCGCGTGGAGCTACGACCATCCTATAAAGCTAAGTAAAGTAAACGGACGGACGCAATCAAAATACAACAAATCCAAAATGTCTGAAAGTAAATCCTTCAAAGCCGAGACAGAGTCAGTCCGTTCCCACAAACCACCATCAAGAGCAGGCTCGTCAGCTAGCATTGAACTGCTCAGAGCAAAAGCAAAGGCTGAAGCTGCTCAAGCAAGAGCCTCATATGCAAAGAGAGAAATAGAAATTAAAGTCGAGCAAGCACGCTTACAAGCTACTCTTGACGCACTGAGAGCAGAACAAGAGAAGGAAGCTGCCATAGCAGAAGCTAATTCTTTAGAAGCTGGTCTACTTGAATTAGGCTTCGAAACACGCAGTGTAGCTTATGGGCCATCCCTATCTGAGAACAAAGAAAAACGCACTGCGCAGTATGTTTTGGAACAAACAGCTATCAATGCAGCAGAATCAACAGCCCCAGTAAAAACTGAATACAAAGACCCTGCACCCGCCTTTCAAGAAATTGCTGTAAAAGAAGGAAACAAAACAAACTGTGCTGCTACTCATAACGAACTGTACAAGCCCCTATCCAGCAGCTACAAAGAGTTTACACCTCTTGTTCAGACACCATATAAATCCAGTTGTGCTCACAATGAACATGCCCCGAGCCAACCGACTTACGACCTTGCCAAATATCTAGCCCGCAGCCAGCTCATTACTACAGGCCTTACCAGCTTTGATGACCAACCCATGAGTTACTGGGCATGGAAATCATCTTTCAAAACTGCAATTGCAGGGTTAGACCTTTCACCAGGAGAAGAGCTGGATTTGCTGGTGCGCTACCTTGGTAAAGATTCAGCTAAACAAGCCAAACAAATGAGAGCTGTCAATATCAGATGCCCTGAAGTTGGTTTAGCTATGACTTGGGACAGACTTGAAGAAGTATATGGTTCCCCAGAAGCTGTAGAGCAAGCTCTCTTTCAAAAGGTTGACAGCTTCCCCAAAATCACACTTAAAGAGCCTTATAAACTCCGTGATCTTGCCGACCTAATGTTAGAGCTAGAGGCAGCTAAGCTGGATGGTTACTTACCTGGCTTGTCCTACTTAGACACATCAAGAGGGATCCAAGCGATAGTCGAAAAATTGCCGTACAATCTACAAGAAAGGTGGATGAATATTGGTTCAAGGTACAAGCACGATTATGGCGTCAGCTTTCCCCCCTTTACTGTGTTTGTCAACTTCATTCGCACTGAAGCCAGAACACGAACTGACCCTAGCGTCAGTGTCCACAGCTCTAACCAACCCATAACACCAGAACGAAAACACATGTACGAAAGGTTCCCCAAAAGGTCCATATCTGTTCACAAAACTCAAGTACAGGACAAGGCAGATGCAGAAAAATCCAAATGTGCTGTGAATCCGAATAAACAGTGCCCAATTCACAACAAGCCTCATCCTCTGAAAAGGTGCAGAGGGTTCAGAGAGAAACCCTTGGAAGAGCGCAAACAGATTCTCAAAAAATTAAACGTTTGCTTTCGCTGCTGCTCATCTACTGACCATTTAGCCAAGAACTGCGAATCAGAAATCACGTGCACTGAGTGTGACAGCAAAAATCACATTTCTGCCCTCCACCCAGGTCCAGCACCATGGGAGTCTAAATCGCCCCCTTCCCCACAGCAAGGCGGGGAGAGTGACAAAGCAGACACCCAAGAAGTCACGTCTCGGTGTACTGAGGTGTGTGGTGAAGGAGTGAGCGCCAGAGAATGTTCAAAAATCATACTAGTGAACGTATATCCTGCTGGACACAGAGAGCAAACAAAGAAAATGTATGCAATCTTGGACGATCAGAGCAATCGATCGCTGGCACGTTCCCAGTTCTTTGATGTTTTTCAGATCCAAGGAGAGAGTCGCCCGTACATGTTAAAGACGTGTGCCGGACTCACAGGAGTGTCAGGAAGAAGTGCTTCTGGCTTTATAGTAGAGTCAGTGAATGGAAAGGCAAGTCTTCCTCTGCCAACACTCCTCGAATGTAACAACATTCCAGATAACCGCTCTGAGATACCAACTCCAGAAGCTGCCAACCACCACGCCCATCTACGACAGATTGCTAGCTTGATCCCGCCATTAGACCCAAATGCCGACATACTACTACTGCTGGGACGAGACATGCTTCGAGTCCACAAAGTCCGGGAGCAAATAAACGGCCCAGACGACGCCCCATTTGCTCAGAGACTCGACATGGGTTGGGTTGTGGTAGGTGACGTCTGTCTTGATGGAGTGCACAGACCCCCACACGTGAACAGCTATAAGACTTTCATACTGGAGAATGGCCGTGCAAGCCATTTTCAGCCATGCAACAGTCAAATAACTGTTAAAGAGACATTCACCAAAGCTCCTGAGCACAGTCACAGCCCCTCAAGCCTTCATGTGCCAGGATGTAATGTGGACAGCATTGGTCAGCAGGTTTTCACACGCACAGCGGATGATCACAGACTTGCACCATCACTTGAGGATCTGCAGTTTCTCCAAATAATGGACTCAGAGTTCTATCAGGGCAGTGACAATAGCTGGGTTGGTCCTCTGCCTTTTCGATCGCCACGGCAACGGCTCCCGAACAACAGACAACTGGCCTACGATCGCCTTATGTCACTCCGGCGCACTCTTGAAAAACGACCTGAAATGAAAACACACTTTCTGGAGTTTATGGAGAACATGCTTACCAGAGGACATGCTGAAGTGGCACCAGCTCTCAGTCAGAACCAGGAATGCTGGTACCTCCCTTTGTTTGGAGTTTACCATCCAAAGAAACCTGCCAAAATTAGGGTCGTGTTCGACTCAAGCGCCCCATATGAAGGAGTCTCTCTCAACGACGTGTTGCTAACAGGCCCCGACCTCAACAACAGTCTTGTTGGGGTGCTCATAAGATTCAGAAAGGAGCAGGTGGCCATAACGGCGGACATTGAACATATGTTCCACTGTTTTGTTGTCAAAGAGAGTCACAGAGACTTTCTCCGCTTCTTGTGGTACAAAGATAACGACATGTCTTCTGAAGTTATAGAGTATCGCATGCGAGTGCACATTTTTGGGAACAGTCCCTCCCCCTCTGTCGCCATATATGGGTTGAAGAAAGCAGCAGCGACTGGTGAGCTAGATTTTGGAAGTGAGGTGCGGACATTCATTGAACGAGATTTCTACGTCGATGACGCTCTCAAGTCATTTTCTACTGAAGAAAAGGCTATACAAGTTCTCCAACAAGCTCAACAGGCTCTTGCTTCCTCAAATCTCAGACTACACAAAGTAATCTCCAACCGACCTACAGTCCTAGAGGCATTTCCACCAGAAGACAGGGCAAAAAATATTGGAAACTTGGACCTGTGTGCTCAAGACTCGCCAGTGCAACGCAGTTTAGGGCTGCTGTGGAATGTTAACACGGACACTTTCACATTCAAACTTGACAACGAGCAAAAGGCCTTCACACGTAGAGGTGTCCTCTCTACTGTCAATAGTCTCTACGACCCCCTAGGGTTTCTCGCTCCAATCACAATTCAAGGCAGACTGATTCTCAGAGAACTTACCAGCTTGACGGATGACTGGGATGCAGCACTCCCAGAGAACATGAAAGCAGAGTGGAGTAATTGGAAGGACTCACTTCAAGATTTAGAAGATCTCCAAATACCACGCCCCTACACTTCTCTCTCTACATCTGGCGCCCAAACCAAAACACTTTGTGTATTCGCTGATGCATCCGTGAAAGCCATTGCAGCTGTCGCTTACATCAAACTGTCTACTTCAAACAAAACAGAAATCGGCTTTGTGTTTGGAAAAACAAAGCTAGCTCCTCAAGCTGGCCTCACGATTCCAAGGCTAGAGTTATGTGCTGCAGTGCTTGCAGTTGAAGTTGCGGAGCTGATAGTAGCAGAAATAGACATCACGTTTGACGACATTGAGTACTACACTGACAGTAAAGTCGTGCTAGGCTACATCCACAATCAGTCACGAAGATTTTATGTGTACGTGCATAACAGAGTCCAACGCATCCTCCAATCAACATGCTCCAACCAGTGGAAGCATGTTCCATCCGAACTCAACCCAGCAGATTATGGGTCCCGCTCTGTTGCAGCAGCACAACTGAGCAGCACAACATGGTTTAAAGGGCCGGCCTTTCTCCTCAAACCGTGTGCACAGTCGCAATCTCCAGTCACGTTTGACCTTGTGGATCCCACCCTTGATACGGAAATACGTCCGCTGGTGACAACAAATCTGACACAAGCCACAAAGTCAACAGTAAGTTCATCTCATTTTGAGAAGTTTTCCAACTACAGTCCTCTCCTCAGGGCAGTTGCCCGCTTGACCCACATTGCTCGTTCCTTTGGTCAATCCAACCAAGCATCCAGCTGTCGTGGTTGGCATCTCTGTCAACCCACAGTGGAAGAATTGGAAAATGCGAAGGTTTGCATCATAAAGAGTGTTCAGAGTGAGTGCTACAAAAAGGAAATAAAGTGTATTCAGGAAGGAATCAAGATTTCCCCCTCAAGCAGTCTCTGGAAAATGCATCCGATTCTAGATGGTAATGGACTCTTAAGAGTTGGAGGCCGAATCATACAATCTGAACTGGGCATCGACACCACTCACCCTCTCATCATCCCTGCCCGACACCACTTGGGAACTCTCTTAATACGGCACTATCACGAGACTGTGAAACACCAAGGAAGACATTTCACAGAAGGTGCCATTGGAGCTGCAGGGTTCTGGATGGTAGGGGCCAAAAGGGCTATCAGCACAGTGCTTTTTAAGTGTGTCACATGCAAGAAATTGAGAGGAAAAGCGGAATGTCAGCAAATGGGAAACTTACCATCTGAACGAATGCAAGTTGCACCCCCCTTCACATATGTGGGTGTAGACGTGTTCGGGCCATGGGACATTGTAACCCGGCGCACGAGAGGAGGACAAGCTAGCTCTAAAAGGTGGGCCGTGATGTTCTCATGTCTGTCGACAAGAGCAGTCCATATCGAGCTGATCGAATCAATGAGCACAGACAGCTTCATAAATGCTTTAAGGCGGCTTTTTGCAATCAGAGGCCCGGCAAGACAACTAAGATCGGATTGCGGTACGAACTTTATCGGCGCCTCTCGTGAACTGAAAATGGACGGATCAAACATGTCAGTCAAGGATGTCGAAGGCTACTTAAGCAAACAAAACTGTTCATGGATCTTCAACCCACCACATGCATCCCATATGGGCGGTGCCTGGGAGCGAATGATTGGGATTGCCAGGCGTATCCTTGACTCTATGTTACAGGACTGCAAAAGGGCACTACTAACACATGAACTGTTGTCAACATTCATGGCAGAAGTCTGTGCCATCATGAATGCTCGCCCCCTGATTCCTGTGTCCACTGATCCTGAGTCACCTCTCATCCTCACGCCGTCAATGCTGCTCACGATGAAACCAGACTCAACAACGCCACCCCCTGGTGACTTTGGAAAGGGGATACTTCTGAAAGAACAATGGAAAAGGGTACAAGGTCTTGCTGACATGTTCTGGTCCAAATGGAGACGGGAATACCTTCATACTCTTCAGTTGCGACACAAATGGCAAGACAAGAAACAAAGTCTCAAGGAAGGGGACATTGTTCTGCTCAAAGACATTCAGGTGAAGAGGAGCGATTGGCCCATGTGTGTCATAACCAAGACTTTCCCAGGGAAAGATGGACTTGTAAGGAAAGTTGAAGTAACTACTTCGCACTCAGGCAATAAGAAGACTTTCTCTCGTCCTGTAACAGAAGTGGTTTTGCTGCTGTCCCCCGAAAGGTTTAGTGACTGACAGTTTAATGTGGGATTGTTATAATCCCAGGCGGGGAGTGTTATGTTACTGCTTAGTTAATTTCATGTTTTGAATGTTAGTAAAATGTGCCACCCTGTGGCCCCTTTAAGTCGATGTTTTATGACAGTAGAAGAAGAGTTAAACAGGAAGTGGATGTTTTCTTGCTATGCTGTTTCAAGATGGCCGCGCCACATTCATGTCCTTCTTTTGGGTGTTTGTTAAAGCATTGTCTGTAAGTATTTAATGGTGAAAAGCAATGAGACACTTCAAGTGTTGTCTTTATGTGTGATGGACCACAGTTAACAAGTTTTCAATGTGCTATTCATATGTAAATGAGATCGCCAGTTCATATGCTAATTAGCGGTGCTAATCGTCATGCTAGCTCCTCAAATGCATTGTTAGGTAATTGGTTTAAGGCACATGTTGTTGTTAACTGTACAGATGAGTAATGTACATTTCCACATATGCTTTATTGTTACAGTTTCACAAAATGAAAGAACCAGTAAACTTCATAAGCTCTCATCTATTGTCTGGGGTTCCTGGGTTCATGTTTAGCTGTTTGGATAGCTAGTCAGACTTCTAGCGAGGCCATTTACAGCGACACACTGTCCAGAACCACAAACATACTGCACAGGACCCTCAAGCTCCCAGGCCTGGTAGTCTCAATAAATAGCTTAAAGATAGTTCTGAACGACTCGCCCCAAAAATATTACAGAAAACTCCCTTCACAGAAAAAAAATGTGAAAGCTGAGGTTACAGCTCGTCTTTCACGCCTCCATCAGAGGGTTTTGTGTGTTTGACCATCCTGCTTTGAGCAGATCCTTTTTGATGCACAGGTAGCCTCTGAAGACAGGCACAGAGAGGTCACATTTTCAAAGCTGGCAGATAGAAATAATCAGCGAGAAAATGATAAACAGCCTTTCAGCTTCAGAGAACTGAAACTACAGGCTCAGGTATGAAAACGTCCTTATTTGATAAAAATGTACAATTTTAACCGAGACATTTGCAAGAGATAAAATCCTCATTTGCGAAACACTCTTTTACACACAAACAATCAAACGCACACACGGCTGTGCTATGCAAGATAGTCCAATCTGCAATGCAAGGCATTTTATATTACTCTGATTTATTTTGTTCTTTTCTTTGACTCTCAGAGACATGTTGGAGGAATTTATAGCAACACAAATCATCAGCAAACAGTTTGATGTTAGACTACTGATGCGATGTATTTCCAGTCTTATGGAGTAAATATAGCAACACAATAGAAACACGAGTTGTAAATATAGAAGCAAATAAATCTGTTGTCATCCACAGTTAGTTAGAAATTGTGGTATAAATATGTAATCACAACCATTTCCAAGGTGTGTCATGCACAGCACAATACAATACAGCACAATACACACACACACACACACACACACACACACACATATATATATATATATATATATATATATTATATATATATATATATATTAGTAAACCATGTAACTTGGATGGATATATATATATATATCTATATAATTCTTCTATATAATTCTGCATTGGTTTTGTTATGAATTCTCTAATATATGATCTTATTATTACAAAAACCCATTGTGTACACACTTGAATGTGCAGTCACGGGCCACTGACTTCCATGTGCAGTCGTATTGTGATGTTCTGATGGTAATAATTAATTCTCATCAGACATGGCTGCTGTGTATGCATTCATTATGCTGGAGGCGGAAAGAGAAGTCGAACAAAAAGGGCAGAAAGGATGAAAGAACAAAGAAATCAAAGCTGGACTTAAAACATGAACAAACATTATTAAGTCTTTTTATCCCCACTAGCATTTACTGGAGAAGATGGATCTTGTGTTTGATCTTTAGCAAATCCCTTTTGAAAAGTGACTAAATGACTGTAAAATAAGAGCATGATTATATCAAATATGGGTGTGCTGTGCGATCGTTTCAAGAAGAGGAAATGTGATAAATGGACTGGTTTAGCTTTGAAATTATTAGATAATCTTAGCCAACTTTTCACAGATGAATAAAGAACTGGATGATCTGGAAGGTTATGCACATTGGTACAGTGGACTGCTTTAATCCAATGAGGTGAAATATGATTCAATATAATATTTAATCTAATATAAACTGTGAACAATTACACTTTGCCCTGCTCTATGGGCCTTATGTGCACATAACCATAAATAAAACCTTAATTATTACTAAATCCTTTGAAGGCAATGGCTGCCCAAAGTCTGGAACCAAAACCCAAAGAAGCATTTCCTCTTTTGTTTTTTGCCATGTGTTTTCTACAGCTGCCTTTGCTTGTTGTTTGTTTGTGGATCATTTTGTTTTATATATAGCAATTAAATTACAGCCTGATTGAGTTAAGATGAAGTCACAGCCGACTTGGCATATTTCAAGCCTTTTCCTTCAAAAACTCCAGGCTGGCTTTCCTCAGAATGTCCATGGTAAATGGCCCGGGTCCATGGTAAATGGCCTGCATTTGTATAGCGCTTTACTCAGTCCCTAAGGACCCCAAAGCGCTTTACACTACATTCAGTCCCATTCATTCACACACTGGCAATGGCAAGCTACATTGTAGCCACAGCTGCCCTGGGGCGCACTGACACTGGCCACCAGTAGGCAAACATGGGGTTAGTATCTTGCCCAAGGATATTTGTCATGAAGCCAGGAGGCAGCCTGGGATCGAACCACCGACCTTCTGATTAGTGGCTGACCTGATCTGCCACCTGAGCTTCAGCCACCCCGTGTGGGTATTGAAGTGCCGCCCGATCAACTTTGGCTGAAAATGAACAGAAAGCTCTGCTCTGCTCTCCATGCTCCACTTCATCTTCTGTATTCTGTTGTATCATAAATGAACACCAGCAAGGCCCTGTGAAACCACGCATTCCTGTGCTTTACAGCAGCGGTCCCCAACCTTTTTTGCGCCACGGACCGGTTTATGCCCGACAATATTTTCATGGACCGGCCTTTAAGGTGTCGCGGATAAATACAACAAAATAAAACTAGTACCGGTACCGAAAAAAAGAAAATTTATTCATAACACACGTGAAAAGACCCAGGAAAACCGAGTAAACGACAAAAACGATAACAAAATAACGCTGAAAACCGATAAAAACCCTGAAAACCATACATTTCACACCCGAGCCTCAACTCTCGCAGCCCGGTACCAAACGACTCACGGACCAGTAGCGGTCCGAGGCCCGGGGGTTGGGGACCGCTGCTTTACAGCTTCATCAGATGATATTGAATGCCTCATATGAGTTGTTATGCACCATTTAGAAACCTTTTTCTTCCAATCAGTCTGGTACAGGTTGTGCTTGAAGAGCTGGACTCAGTTTAAAAAAAACCTGCTGTTATTGAAACTGCTCAGTGGTTTGCAACTTGTGTTGAACCCTCCATTTTAGGTAACCATATTATAATTAATGATAAACGTACCTACTGGAGAGTACTTGTCGAGCTGTTTTTATTTAACACAGAAAGGATCCTGTAAGTATACCCCATTGTCGTCTTGTATGGACATCCTGACCTTGTTATGTTGCTAAGCTCATCATTCTGTTTGCTATTAACTGAAAGTATCA
Source organism: Neolamprologus brichardi (assembly GCF_056152115.1). NCBI lineage: Eukaryota > Metazoa > Chordata > Actinopteri > Cichliformes > Cichlidae > Neolamprologus > Neolamprologus brichardi. The sequence goes on along the minus strand of NC_142109.1, from coordinate 8,372,323 downwards.
AGCATTTGATTTGGGTTTCCTTCATAGTCTCATTATTTCTCTTTTATTTTGTTCTTGCAGTCTAAAGATATCCTGTTTTAACTTGTATTCAGCCTTTCTTTGGCCACATGCTTTCAATGACATGAGCGCAACACTCAGAACCAACTTCATGTGAGACCATGAAGACATGGGACTGCATTGGACATATAGAGCGGCCCTATTTTAACTTAAGAGCACAGCTGTTTGTGAAAGTAAGCCTCATATTAGATTTTGTGATTATGCTAAACTATTTCCATTTTTCATTGCTTCTTATTTTTGTTTTTATTGGTTTTTGTCTTTAAACTATCTTTTTTTTTTTTTTAAAGCTGCAGATGATCATCAGTACGTTGACAGAAAGGTGAGGGTGAGGACAGTCTTCGGACAGTCTTCGGACATTTCATTTGGTCTGCTGTTCCTTCTGTGTGTGTGTGTGTGTGTGTGTGAGAGAGAGAGAGAGAGAGAGAGAGAGAGAGAGAGAGAGAATCAGTGTGAAGGAAAAATGTCCTCCACCGAAGCTTGCAGCACTGCTGTGTGCTGGGGTGGTGTGATGATGAATGGACCCACTGCTGACTAGTAAAAGTGGTGCATTACTGAAAACCAAAGCTACATACATGGAGACAAAAGGTTAGCCACATAGAAAAAGTGTGAGCAGCACTTGAAAAGATTATAAAATGTGAGCGAGTGTACTGCAAAAGAAAGCAATGCAAGAAATGACAGAATGTCCCCAGATGTGCAGAGCCTGTCAGCATATTTCAGCTGACTGAATTCACTGCATACAACATTGATGTTTTGATTCACTTTCACCACTCTGTTCGGCACTATTTTCAGCAGCTGGGTGATACATTGACCGGTATTTTATAACGTTCACTTTCTGGATAGCATGTCAAAGTCAAAAATGATAACGTTAGATATTAGCAGCTGCTCTAGCTACTAAAATAACAAATTTAGGTTTTAGGTTTGACAGTGTCTCTTGTAGATACAGTATGGCAGATAGGTTGGGCATGAATTGAGGCTGCAGTTGGGGAAGGCCTCTGAGGGGACTGGTGGTGGCTGGGCAGATCCCCGTGTACAAATGAGAAGTAAATGAATTGATTAAGGGAGGGTGGTTAAGGAACAGAAAGATAAATGATCTCCAACAGAGATATTTACAGTTATTTCTGACAAGATGAAATTCCTATATGGTTCCTAAAAATACATCAGATGTCATTTGAACCTTTTTTTTGTTATTGACAAGACTAAATTTATATTAAATATCTAGAAGAAAGTTAGGACCTAAATATATACAAATTACTTACATGCATTTAGTGAATATTAGATTATCACTTTTAATTAAATTGCCTGTTTTCCTAGACGATAACCATTTATCTTCATTTTGGTCCCACATTTAACTAACTCCAAAATGCTCCGTGAACTAACATCATCACCATCATTCATTCAAGGTTATTCATTGCCTTTGTAGGGCCTGTGACCATAGCTACTGTTTCATCTGCATGCAACACCCACATATAAACATTTAAGCAATGCAACGAAGGCCTACTTTGGTGTAGAAGAAAACATTTTAAGCAGAGAAGGAGTAGCGTAAAAGTCTTTTCAGTGATCTGTATTTGAAGTTGGTCCTTCAACATTCCCTTACACCTCATTGTGTTGTGCTCTGACATGTCTACGAGTAAGAGCACATTGCTCTTCAGCCTCTATCTTCCATGCACCAAATTCAGTCAAAGGCATTGAATCTGTGAAGTTCATGGACAAAAGAGTCCTTCTCTACATAAACAGATCATGGAGCGCAACGGAAGAAACTTTGGAGGCGTCACAAAGCAAGATCCATCGAGTAAACTTGCTTGTCTAGTTCACCATATGTTCTAGACCACTGCAGGATCACACTAAAGCACTGAGGAATGGTTTTAATGCTATTTAGATTGCTGCAGATAAGCACTGACACATCTTTATGTGTCATACTAAAGTGTTCACCACTAGTGTTGGAACAAACATACTGGGGGGAACACTGTGAAAAAATTAAAAGCTACAAATTGACAATGATCCAGCCAACATACGGTCTGCAAACTGTGAGTACTCTGCACGTGGAGAGCAACTGAATTTCCTGTCACGTATACGCTACATATGAACATCAACATCTGGGAAATAACATTAAACCAAACGTGGCCTTAGGCTATGTAGATGTGCTGTGTTTAAAAGCAGGATTTGTTTCATTAAAATGGAGCTCAACTTCGGGTTGTCTCTGTGATTGGATGTAAAACACTGCAAACACCCTCAGAGAATATTCCTTTAGCGTACTTCTCTTTGACTGCCTGATGGCTGTATTCGCCATCATTTTCAGACTAGTTATCCTTTTTTCCCCCCCTTTTTCAATATACATGTCCGCACACATACAAATGTATACTCACAAATCAAAGATTTTAACATGATCTACGTGCATGAAGCTTAATTGTGCTGTTTATGATCACAGCTGTAAAAACAACCTCCGCTAAAGCTTGCCAGATTTATGTTATCGTTGCAGTTTTTTTTTTCAGTCTCTTCCTCCATCCAGCCGGTTGTACTTAGCTTGTTCCATCCCAGCCGAAGCTGTCCAGTCGAGGTGACTGAACGTAAACAAAGCCCGAAAAGGGATTACAAATAAGCTCACTGAGTATTTATCAAATGTGTTTGCCATTTTTTTTTTGGAGATTGCTCTGCTGATTCTCAAATTCTTGTATCATGTCAACAGTTTGTGTTGAATGTACATTTCCCCCAAAATTACTTAGGGCCGAACACAGCAGATGAAGCTCCCCACAGGAAACCTCTGTGGGACTCCAGGGAACAAATGTTATGTATCTTTGTCTACAGTCTCTGAAAACAACATTCTGTCCTTGTGAGCTGAGTGAACAGGGAACAATAATTCTGGTCTAATTTATATGCAGACCTCATTTTACACAATAACAAATATGCTCGTGTGACATATTACAGGGAACATATGGAGTAAACACTGCAGTAGTCGTTATTATTATTTTTCTGAGGACTTAGAGACTTATTTTACTGCAGATGGATGTGGTGGACTGAGCATGTAATTCATGATAGAACTGCACTGTTTGGTTTCCTCTGAAGGAGCCTTCATAGCATGTGATAAGTTCAAGTCTCGGATGCCTCCAGTGTCTTAACAGTGTGACTGTGGAAGTTGCCAAAAATCCTTTACATCTAATTTCCACAGGGCGGTCTTTTATTGGCTCCAGCTGCCAACTCTGCAGTATTCCCACCCACCTACCCGTCTCCTTCTACACACACACACACACACACACACACTAAAATGCCCCCCCCCCCCCCTCCCCACCTCCTGCACTGCAATCTAGCTGATGCAGGCATCTTGAAGAACAGAACAATAGGTCTGTGTGAGTGCAGAGGTTTATTTGCATCCCTAAGTATGTATAGTTTGATAGAAAATAGAAAAAATAGAAAATAATCTTGATGTTTGATATTTTTAGATGCAGAAGTGGGACAGTACCAGACATCTCCGTTGTAGTTTTAATTAAATGTTTGTGATTATGTAAAATAACCCAAAACAAGTTCTTTTTTTTTTTCTTTTTTTAGTAAAGATGAGTGTGTATGGTTTTTGATTGAAAAAAGGCCAATATGCTTTAGATGATGCAGTCTCATCCATCCATCGATTTTCTTCCACTTAAGGTTAAAACCTATCCCAGCTGTCATAGAGTGAGACTCAGGGTACATCCTGTACAGGTCCCCAGTCTATTACAGGGTAACACAGAGACAGGCAACTATTCATGCCTACAATCAGTTAGCTTAGCATGTTTGCAGACTATGGGAGGAAGCCATGCAGAGTACCAGTGCAGGTAGAGTTAACATTTGTTTCTCTATAAAAAAACACATGTTGTTTGTGGGGATGTTTCAAACCCAGAAACATCTTGCTGTGAGCCGATGTTGCCAACCACTGCACTGATGTTTGTAGTTATTCATCACACGAATAGAAACTACAAGGACAAACTCTCAAGTAATCTCAACTTTGAGCCTCACATTTTTTATTACCTAAAAAACATCTGGTCTCAGTTTATAAAGCACTTCAATTTTGAAGTGAAGAAAATGAACCACCATACAAGACATAAAACCAATTTAGTATAAAATGATTTTAGACAACATAACATCCCCACAGGGAAGCATTTAAAGAGAATATAAGGGGATCAATAACTATTAAATAAAATCAGCAAAGGATCTCTGGTAAGTGTGTGTCTTGTACAAGAGGTCAAGAACTTATTTCATTTGATTTTCCCAAGTGGTTTGTGGTGTTGATTTAGTTGCACTTTTAGATGCAGTTTTTCTGCTGGAGGCTCTCAGGTTACATGCAGTCTCCTGAGAGACAAGAGCTCTGATATAGGAGTCTTCAAAGTGACAAGCAAAAACCAAATTCGGCTCTGAAACATACTCGCAGTGCAAAAGCAAGTCTTGTTAGTCTAATATTGAAAGAATAGGAGTTGATTTCTGTCAGGATCACTTTCAATGGATAAATTCATGCTTACAAAGTGGCCACACTCGGAGGGAATCCAGCTTTTTTTTTTTAAATTTCAGAATCAATTGGTCGTGTCCATCAAGCTGATTTGCAATAGTTGTGATTGGAAGTGTCTTAAACCATTTAAAAAATCCAAATATGAATCTACAGCTATAAAAACGGAGGCCAAATTAAAATTACGAGAACTGTACACATGGTTAAACAAACTGATTTATAGACTGTTTTCAAACAACTGCCACAGAACAAATAGTAACAACAATAATTAATAAATAAATATGTCTGAAATGATGGCACACATGTGCTAATGTACGTGAGGTTTAAAAATGAGCCAGGCCTGAAGGCCGGGGTGAAAAAGAAAAAACACAAAAAATGGAAAAGTTGAATGCTTGCATGTATTGACTGGCAGCAGCTGTTACACTTGCACCGCTGGGTCAGGCGGGTAATGTGCTGTGGAGGGCAGTGATGACATGCAGGTGATGTGGGATAGTTTGATGCTCATGACCTCCTTAGGTCACTTAGCTGCAGTGGATGAGGAGGAAATCTGTAATGTTCAAAGGAGGAAAGTAAAACACAGGAGACAGTGGAAAAGTTCATCCAGGCCAAAAGCATGCACGAGTAGGCAGTCAACCAGGCAGACAAAGCAGCGAAGGAGCTGGAAAAAGGCAGAACACATAGATGAGTCCAGAAGTCATGCAGGAAAAGGTCAACTATCAAGAAAAATGAGGAAAAAATAAATGTGTCTGGAAGTCCGACTTGTGAAAAGAGAATCCAGGAAGTGACAGAAGGAAACCAGCATATTTATATACCCACACTGGAGAAAGATCTGATTGGATAATTGAACACAAGTGATTGAATACAAGTGAATCCTGAGAGCAGCGTAGATTATTACAGGAGTGTGGGGTAGAGACTGAGTTGAGGGGATTACAAAATAAAAATAGAACGATTTAAAACAAACTCAAAACCATGACAGACAGGTCAAAGAAACAAGCCAACCCAGGTTTTGGCTGTGGACGGATTAAAGGAAGACTTTTTAATGAGAGTACAGCTTCAAGTCATTTACACTTCTGGGGTATTGATGCGCTCAGTTAAGTAGCAGTAGGAGTTGTTAATCAGTTTCAGCTGCTTTGTTGTTAAAGAAATTAACAACAAGGGCATAAGAGGAGCAACAACGAGACAAGCACCAAAACAGGAATTGCTTTTTCATCTTTTCTGACTGTTCTTTTTATTTTTATTTTATTAATTTTGCATTTCATTCGTGCCATTTCCAGAATGTTTGCTGTGTCTCCTGCACAGTCTCAAGAGCAGGGAGGAGATTGCAAGAGACACACGGTTGCTTTAGGAGCGCTGGACATCACCAGGCCCGGTGTCTGCTCCTTTGTTCAACTTAGGAACAGGATGAGCACTGCCAGAGCTACAAAATGACCTCCAGCAGGACACTGGTGTGAATGTCTCGAACCAAACAATCAGGAACAGACTTCATGAGAGTGGTCTGAGGGCCCGACATTCTCTAGTGGACACTTTAATCACAACCTGACACTGTAGAGCTCAATTGACATTTGCCATAGAATACCAGAACTGGCAGGTTCATCACTGACACCCTGTGCTTTTCACAGATGAGAACAGGTTCACCCTGAGCACATGTGACAGATGTGAAAGGGTCTGGAGAAGCCATGGAGGAAGTTATGCTGCCTGTAACATCGATCAGCATGACTGGTTTGGTGGTGGGTCAGTGATGGGAGTTACATCTACAGAGTGAGGAACAGCAGCCTGACTGCCATTAGGTTTCAAGATGAAATTCTTGGACCCACTATCAGACCGTACACCGGTGCAGTGGGTCCTGGGTTCCTCCTGGTGCGGTACAGTGCCCGGCTTTATGTGGCAAGAATATCCAGTCGATTCCTGGAGGATGAAGGAGCTGATACCACTGACCCCCATTTTCCCTGAACTAAATCCAATAAAACTCCTCAAAATGTACTAGCCCAGGGGTCAGCAACCTTTAACAACCTGCAGTACCGCTGCATGGGAGGCGGACGCACCTGAGCTGCACCCGCAATCACGCCTCGCGGCCTTAAAGTCTGTGCTCTCTTTGCTGTTGTGTTGTCGGGCTGTGAGCTGAAAAGCTACAGCCGACTGTATGCGTACAGCAACCGTGTGTGAAAAGTGGTCAATAAAGAGATGCTAAAAAGCGTGTTCATGGAAACATCGTCAGGTCTGCCGTGATATGTTTACAATGGAACTTCTGCTGCTGAACCTCTGCGCACAGTGAAGTCACTTTCATCTTTACGCAGGACTGTAAGCTGTCATCTGCAAGGCGGGAGCGGTGTTTGTTTTTAACATAGTTCGCGGTGGAGAATAGCTGCTGACATAATGTGGATCCGAAGATCCATAATTGGCCTACCTGGGGTTGAAAGTCTCGGTAAATCCACAGCGTTTCGGCGAGTATAGGGCTTTGGAGCGTGATGTCACGGGAGGTGGCCCACGCCCCCTTCCGCCATGACAGTAGGCCAGACACAGGATACAGCTTCAGCTATGGTTCGTACGTGTTGTGTTGTCGGTTGCAACGTTAGATCACACGATCGTGAAGGCAAGAAGCTGGATAATGGGCTCTCTTTTCATCGTTTTCCATCCTGGAGGCAACGTGAGGGATCCCATGTATCCGATATTACTAAACAAAGACGTCAGGCTTGGATTGCAGCGGCGAGATGAGCGGATAGAGCTCTCTGCAATCCCCAGCTTTTTGTTGGTTTGCTCGCCGCATTTTCTTTTCCGGTGAGTTCTAAATTAATTCATATCACTATTAAAAGGCTTTTAGTGTTATTTGCAATGCGCTGAGGTCATAATGAGATAAAACATGCTAATGTGTGATGCTGCAGAACCACGTCATGTCGACTAAGTAGCTTATGATTTGGCATTATTGCAGGCAAACCAGCATATGAAATGGATGTAACAAATCCAGACTGGGCACCAACACTGCCCATGGGCCTCTAAAAACATACTAAATTGCTATCATTGTACACTAATCCGCACATAACTTCCATATGAATCACACACCGGTCATTGGAATATTGGTGTACATTTACCTTATGTGTATGCACTAATTTTAACTTACAGGCTTTCGTTATGCAGCTGCAGAGTCTGAAGGTGTGCCCCGTGCAGAAGTGATCGATGAAGATCTGACAGAAGACCAACAACAAAATCACAATGTCATGGAGGCAGTGGACAGCAGTTGTGTTGGACAAGTGGAGGTTGAGGTACCAGCTGCAAATGTGGACAGTGGTGATCGGACAGACAGGGTCACAGAAGCTAAAGGGCATTGTGTGTGCAGTGAACAGGGCAGAGCAGAAATAAACACAACACTGATTGATAAGATTGTTAAGGTTTTCTGTGTTTTGGTGAATATGTGCCCCAGTGTGGTTGTCAAACCAGGGCCAAATGAAACTTGCTCCTGTTGAGTATTCATAAAGCTGTTGTGTTGCATGTGTAGTTCATTGTACATAATTGCACTTTGTGTGAAGTCGTTTCAATAAAACAGAAAAGAATAGTATATTTGTTTGTTTTTTATTCTTGATCTGTTCACATGTACTTAGCAAGTACAAAAAAATGAAATGCAAACTATTTACATGGCAACACACAGCTGGCATCAATCTTGAACCACAAAATGAAACGTTACAGGCTATTTAAGAAACTTTAGACAGTGCACCTGAAGATCAGGAAGGCCAAGGGACTCAGCGTCTTTGTTGTGTAAACACGCCAGGGATTGGGGTAATGTGGGTGACTGCGTAGTGTAGTTGGTGTAATACTTTTCCATTCCACACAAAGTCACTGCTTTGCTGTGTTCCTGCAGTGTATCCAGTAATGGTGACAAATCCTCCAGCGTTGCAATAGGAATCCGCCTTTTTTGCGATCGCCTCCTTTTGCCTCTCGATGCAGAGGGTGTGTTTATGATTTCATCAAGGCCACGTTTTTGGGCAGCTGTTGAGGAGAAGTCAATGTTCTGTGCAACCTCGGGCTGTATCTCGGTCATATTTCCGGGGATTACCCAATATGCAGACTCGTCTGTTACAGTTCTGGTGCCTCTGATACACACTGTAGCCTCGACTTTAAACAAAAGAGCAGCGACATGGGTGCAGGCCTCTGCAACTCCGGCCATGCATGTGCAGTGAGCAGCCTCAACCCTCCCATTGGTGCTCACAATGACCCATGGCTGTAATGCAGTTTCATTCAGTTGTTGTGAGTCCAGTACCTGAAACACACAAAAGCCACTTTTAATAAAAGGTCTGTAATTAACCAAGGCTGATATAGATGGGTTGGCTGTACGAGTGTACGTGCAAAGCAAAAACTGTAACAAAGAAGTTGTTTAGAAAGTTATCGAGTTCAAACCGACTTACCTTTGTCTTAACGACAACGTACTCGCAGCGTGGAGGCTTAAAGATGGACAAATCTTGCACCCAGCCGTTTGTGAACTGGATGTGGGCCTCCAGGGATTTATAATTCTTAAACTGGTTCGCTGTGTATGCGCTGACTCCACAGACAAGGTATGCGAAGATATCGGGATAGGACAACGGCGGTAGGTCGTCTGGGTTTCCACTCCACTTCCTTATTTCATACGGGTCCACATTACCGATGCACGCAATTTTTTCAAAGTACCGTGTCTTGGCGTCTGGGCGCAATCGGTCGCGATACAGCCCTTTGTCTTTTGCGCTGATTTTGAGCATGGTTATGGCAGTCCCGATTCCAACACTCCAGCACTGTGCGCTCGTTTTGCTTTCTGGCCTACTGACATGGCGCCGCGATCCCACAATGCACTGCGGCGTGACGTCAACTCCAAAGCGAGTGTGACGCTTATTTTGAGCGACGAAAAATAATAAAATATAATTTTATTTTTATATTTTAATATCACAATAATCTTTCAATTTAAAACTACAAGTTTAAAAAGAACTAATACAAAAAATACACTTCAGCTAAATACTTGTAATTTATTTTCCCAAACCACGCGGAGGACTAAGTTGCCGACCTACTAGCCTGTAACATCATTTTTTCTCTTTGATTTTCGGGGTGTCTTTTAATTCCTAACACATCCATATCAGTTTAGATATCTGGCATGATTTTTTCCCCAATTGTTACTGAAGTGCAGTATATAAACAGGACATTCACTCATCTTTATGGAACAGAAATAAATGGTGTAAGATACTGAATAGCACTGCTGTCATGTTTTTGCAGTGACCAGACCCAAAGAGCAGACTCAGACCGTGGCTAAGGGTTTCAAAAGGTTTATTTATAGAATTCAGGGAATTAACAAAGGGCAGGCAGGCTATAGCGCTGAGCCCTTTTCCATCAGCTAAACTCAAGAGGGCTCTCCAGACAGGGAGACAGATGAGAGCTGGCTGATTATGGCAATTTGTGAAGGAGAATAGTGAAAAGCCTCCGAGGCCTTACTTGCTAGACTGGATGATGACAGAGTTTGAAGAGTTACAGGTGGGCAGGCCGACTTCTAGGAGACTTGAGGTGTGTTCATGGGCAGGCAGGTAAACGATAAGTGAGCCTTAGTTTCCACAATGGCGAGCTGGTTCCAAAGACCCTGACAACCGGTAATCTCTTTGCTCCTAAAATAAAAAATAGTTAAATCCAAAAGTGTCTGCTTTAGTTCTTTGTGATAATAACAGTGGGGAAAGCATTAACTTAGCATGGACAGACTGCAGTAATGCATTTATTATAGCGACTAATTTGTTACATTTTTATTCATTAATATTACATAGATATCTGCTGTTCTGGGACTGAACACACTGAAATAATAAACAACCACATTAATATCCAGATACAAGGCAACAATACTTATGGCCTCTTTCTTTGTTTCCACAGTCCTCTGAGATTCTCCACCTTTTATTTGTTCCCTTCCTCTCCCTGCATCCCACCTGCCTGACATCACTGTCACGCTATCTCTCCCTCCTCCCACAGAGCGTGTTTCATTTTGTTTTTTGTTTTTATTCCTACTCCCTGTCTATTCACTTGGATCTCCCAAAGCAGTTTCTTGATGCTTTATGTTTGTGTGTCAATCAAACAACCCTGCGGATAGAACGCCTCTGTGACTGGTCATATCCCACCTGATGCCTCACATAAGTGGGCAGACAGCTCCATGGACACACACACAAATCTCTCTATCATATCACAGCGAGTGGAATACTGTGGTGCTTTATGGATTGAAGACATGTAAACTAGACTTTTTAAAAATACATTTCTTGTATGCGTCCATTGTGTGTGGGGTGTATCCCAACTCTTACTCTGTGTCTAGTGCGATAGGCTCCAGCAACCCTGAGCAAGTAGTGAAGAAAATGAATGCACGGATGGATTATATCCACACAGGCACCACACTTTTGTGAAATGACAGTTAGCATCTATTTTGGGTTCCACATTAATAACTTAGTTTTTTCTTTGCTGATGATATTGCTGCTCTCTGCCCTGCAGACTGTTTTGAATGTTTTGAAACCTCGGGGGAGAGAATTCAGAAAATGATGTGACACACGCATCTCCTCCCCATCAGGCTTATCCCACAGAGACTGCTTATTCCATTAATTAGTAAGCACAATTTATTTTTAATTTCTCCTCTGATTGTGGCTTCTTTATGCATAACTGGGTGCCTCTGCATCTTCTTTGTCCCCCCTCCTCCCCTTGTGTGCACAAGCATGCACGCCTGTAAACTAATATTGTTCAAATATTCCCCGGGGCTCCAGAGCACTGAAAGCCTGAATCAGCTATTGGCTCTGTCCTCCTTCATTAGAAGGGTATGAAATCATTATCTTATTGATTCTTCTCATTAACCTTTCTCTCATCTGATCTGTAATGTCGTTTTCTGTCCCTCTCTGAGCCTTTTCTCTGCAGCTTTCCTCATTTCGCCTCCCATGCCTACGTTCCCCCCGCCCCCCCATCACACTCTTCTTTGCACTTTATGAACCTGCCATGACCACAAATTTCCTTCTGCATTTCCTCACGCCTGCTCTTTCTGAGCTATTTCACCTTATCTTTCATCCACTCATAAAAACCACAATAGACACTGAGGTAACACACTATGTCTGGATGACCTTGAGGTGACCTCTTTTTGGCTACTGTGGTGTGACTAAATACAGTTATGTTTTCAATTATGCGAATTAATTCAAAAGGACGATGATGATGGTTACAGTGATGTCTTAAATAATGTGTTTAATGGACACTGAAAGCATTCTATATGGCTCTTTGAATTACACTCATTCATATCTTTCATTGTCATTAACTGCAAACCTGTAAAAGCTGACATTGCTGCCAATCGGGTAACAACGCAAGAAAGAGATTTTTCTCGGTGTCAGCTTCCTAACCTTTTGCAGTTTGCATGACATTGAACTATTCGTGTATGTTTTGATGTTTACAGCTGTGGGTGGAAAAAACACCCCACTGAATGTGAAACGGCTTCCTGTGAACTCCCATCACATTTCTCTCAACAGATGGCAATGAAGGGCACATCTGCGGGCACTTCTGCTGATTTACATCGTACGCCGTGTGTGTGTGTCCGTGTGCACGCGCAGGAGTCTGAATTTGAGCATTTGCGTCATCTCGCAGGGAACGCTGCATCCACGGGTCGACTGCTGGAGGACCGACGCAGGTGGAGATGCTGAGGACGGCGACTGAATACCCAAGAGAGACGGGGAGGGACCGAGTCAGAGTCTGACAGATAAAAAAAGACAGTGAGGAGGGAGGGGAGGGGGAGAAAAAAAAAGGTGTTCTCACCCGGTGAGAGAGGGGAGATTGTAGGACCATGAAAGGAAAGGATGAGGGAGGAAGAGAAGGAGGGAGCTAGGAGAGACAGTGGACCGAAACAGGCTGAATTCTCTTGGGGGTGAAAGGATGAAAAGGGAAGAGACAGTGACAGAGAGAAAGGGGAGCTCTTATGTCACTCTGAAGAGGAATTGTCTTCTGTTTGACCTTTTCAGACAAATTCACACCCTTTCATTCAATCCCTCTTGAATCTCACCCACATACAAAAAAAGAAAATCATAAAAATCCCTCCGTGGACTCTCTTTTATTTCATGTTTTCCAGCTCTTTTCTCACATAAATATGGACTGGGCACCGGGCCTCACCTCTTGTGCTCCTACTCTGCTCTCAGCCAAGTGATAGAGAGGTGATTTTGTAATTACAGCCTTTTCTTTTGTCAGATGATGACAGCATAGTCATTATCCTCTTGTGCCTCCGTTGCAGCTTGTTCCAACCATCTATGAGCTGCTTGTCTGCGTCTTTTTCATCCATGTATTCTGAAACTACAGAGATCAGCACTCTCAAGGTCTTGCCTGTGTTTTACTGTAGATATTCTTACCCAAATGCCCCAAGGTCTCACTTCCTTTACTTCACTGAGGAAGGGCATGAATGCAGGACAGTCGTAAAGAATTCCTTGGCCGTGACCTCAGACGGCACAAGGAGAACTGGAGTTGATTCTCAGCTGCTATGCTGTGACTGTCAAGTGCAGAGGTTTTTTCCACATGGGAATAAATGAAGTATTAATGAAGATGCAAACCGGATGCACAAGAATGAGCATCACCGTTGTTTGGATCAGGAAGATCGTTCAAGGCGACTTATGGCGATTTAATTAAACATGAATTAAAATGCTTTTGGACGTGACATTGGGGCACAAATGGTTGTAATTCACATCATCCGTGGCACTGCTGCCATCTGTAAAGCTGTGCCGTTAGTGCCTCCCTGTGAGTGATACGCCTTACGCTAGTGGGAAAAAAAGCATCATTTCCATATCAGTGTGCTATGTAAGTACAATATCAAGATCTACCCACATTTGTGTGAGTTCTAGTAATGCAAAGCCAATCACAGCTTATTATTTGTACAAAGACGAGGCTTTACGCCGAGGCAGACCTCTGTGTCCACCAAAAGACCATGCTTTGTAAAATATAAATTGATAAATATAGCAGTGCTGCCCTCTGTTGGAACAACTATGCCAGTAAGGCCCCACAAATCCAAGCACATACAGGTGCTGGGCTAATGGGATACAAAAGTAAATACACTATATCATTTTTGGTCATTTCTAACAAAAGCACAGTAGTGCCATGTAGATCATCACAAGCATATTTATAAACCTGGTTAACTGGTCAATGTTTTGCTCCTTCTAGCCAAATTCTTTAGTCTATAAATTAGGCTGAATCTACAAAACCCCCATAATGCAATACTGTGCTTTATTTTTGAGGCATGAAATAGCATGAGTCGCACTGATTCATTGTTTCAGGTCTGTTATTTACCCACTGACTAATTAGGTAAATGTAAAAGAGTAACACATGGAATATTTATCGGCTATTTTCTGGTCTGACGATAAGGATGAGGAGGATTATTGCCTTTTAAAAAGTGACTATCGAGAGAGCCTGAAGCGGTTCATTTTGACTTCACAGCCAGAAAATGTCCAAAAATGAGGTGATTTTTTTTTTATACTAAATGACAGATTTAAAGTCTGTGATGTCACTGCACAGAACAAAAGCATTAATTAGCTCCAACAACATGAGTGAGATTCGAGAAATAAATATTATTATAGTGACTAAGAATAAATTCACAGAGCATAGATCGTTGAAGGAAGCTTTAGTGTCCAAATCAGAACAGGTCATAAAGTGTTCACTTCCATCTGAAGTCGACAGCTGTGCAGCCTGCTCTGGGGCAGGATGATTTCGGGGAGAAGTATGAGCACCTGGGCGTCCACACTGACAATAGGCTGAAATGCAAGACTAACACAGAGGAAGTACACAAGAAGGAGCTCTTTTTCATAAGATCATTGAATATGTTCAGCAAAATCAGTCAGCTGTGGTGAGCACAGTGCACTTTGCTGTTGTCTGCAAGGGAAGCTGGTGACACCACAGACTGTATAAACTGATTAGGGAGGATAGCTCTGTGATTGGCTGCAAAACAGACACTTTTGAAGCTGTGGTGGTGAGGAGGTCACTAAACAAACTGTGTTCATCATGCATAATGCATGCACCCCGTGCACCACTTACTTACACTTAGTAAGTGTAATAAGTTTGTAAGTTTAATCACTTAGGTAGCAAAGGACCTTCTCTAGAAGGCTGATTCAGCCCTGCTGCCAAGAGAAGATTTAGGAACTCTTTCATGCCACATGCTGTCACCAGTAACACATCATGTGTTCTGGTACAGAGTCATCTGAATAATAATGCATACTATTTATTTCAATATTATATATATATATTGGGCTGTAATTTTGACCAGCATTTGAAATTTGAATCTCATCCCATCGCTTTTTTCTTCTTGTCATCTTTTTTTGTCACCTGGCTGCAATGCTGTCTCTTAGCTTCCAGGACCACAGCACTCCTGGAAAAGATGCGTGTGGATATCAACTAATTAATTATCCCTGGAAGATGTATGGCACAGCAGACCACTGAAAAAAGCACATATCCACAGACTGTGACCTGCCCACAGCAGCACCCTCTTCAGCAACCAGAGGGAGCAACCTGACACTGAAAAATGAGGGGTTTTTTTACAGTCAAGACAAACAAGTTTCAGCAGGAAGGCTGAAAACACAGATTTATGCACATTACAAAACAATTTTGAATAACTTTATCAAAGGAAAATATTTTCAGAAGCAACTGTATGACTTTACCCTTTAACTTTTTACAACTATTTTTATTGGTTTGAAGTAAGTTGTTGAAGTAAATAAAATGATTGCATCTGAATTACTTTTGCTCATTTTGCAAGATCCTCTTTCCTCACTGATGGTGGGTCAAAGTAGATCTTTGTAAACAGTGAGTGTCAGATTTATTGAGTCCTTTTTCAGAATCAGCTTTGTGGAGATATGCTTGGATGTGTGCCTTTATTTCAGTAATGTTTAAAATGTCTAGATATGAACATTGGCTGGCCATGTACAGTTTTGGCTTTTTTTTTTTTTGATGGATTATGAAACTGAATAAAAACAGAACTGAACAGAATTTGGGAGTTGGTAAAGTTAAAAAAAGAACAACTTTAATATACATCATCGTGGTATGGTTCAAAAAAAATCAATCAATGACCACTTCAGTTGTGTTTCTTGAAGTGAATTGAAGTGAACTGAATTAATGCAGGAACTCACCACAGGATTTGGGACGCTGGTAGTGAGCAAAACAGTAAAGTGGTTATTCACACTAAATTCTTAAATAATAATAATTTAATGGAATAAAATTAACTTGGAGTACATGGAACACAGTTTAAGTTAAACTACTATTTCACACCACCTGAGAATCTGGAGGCATTCAAGAATTTGTAACAGACTGATCAGACTGATCCAAATTTCCCTGCCGCCAGATAAGAATGCTTCATGAAATTATTCCTACCGATCTCTGTAAAACTGCAAAATAACTTTTGTTTATGTGATAGCTGAACCAAACATATTACACAGTGTATAGTATACATATTTATTAATACAATTTGCGCTAAGATTATTATTAAACCTGGGTTTACAAATGTGGTAAAGTGGAGGTGGTTGACCTCTAAGGGTAGGAGTGGTATGACAGAGGTTGTGCAAACGGTAAAATTCTATCTAATAGCAATTGTAAGAAAACAGCTCTATCTGAATAGTGCCGGAGTTACCAGACTTTTCCAAGCGTCATTGTATTTATTATTAGAAAACCAGAAATCAGAGGGGAAAAAAAACAAAGTAACAAAGAAACACGGGGATTTAATCAAACTGATAACAGTGCACGATTTTTTCCTATTAAAACCAATGACTATATAAAAGTTTTCTACAGTCATTGATTAAAACAAACAAAAAAGTTTGCTTTTGAGACTCGCGATGTTACCAAATCTCGCGATACTACGTGCATCCCATTCGAGCTAAACTGGAGGGATTTCTGTAGTATTGAGCGAGCAGCTAACACGTTAGCAACACTGAGATAACCTATTTGCAAATAATTCGCTCCTTAAAAAAAGGAAACCAAGCCGGCTCAGAGGTGAGGACGTATTCTAACAAGCGATGCCCATTTGTTAGCTACTTAAACGTAGCTTAGAGATAATAGCTGTAGAAAGCAGTCATGGTAAACTGAACTCTTGTGTAGCCTGTGGTGATACAGGAGTGAAGCAGTTTAAACCGTTCTTAACAAACCAGTGAATACCTTCTTGAGATAATTCTTGATAATTGCCAAATATGGCAACTAACGTAAACATTAGCTTTTGGTTAAGCTACTAAAGTTGTTTTCGTGTTTGTGCAGCTGAGCAAAGAAGCTAATGCCACTTTTATCTTACTTCGCACTTTTACGTAGTTAATGCTAGGAACCTGTCTGCATATAACATTAACGTGTTAACACTTTTATCGTAAAGTTATAAAGCATGAAAATGGTGCACTTTAGAATTGCTTAGCTAAACTTTACATGGCCGTAGTGTAGTCTTTTTTTTTTTACTCGCACTGTGAGCCTTTCGTTTGTGTGCTGCATCTTCCAGGATGGATTTAGAAGACGACACGACCATTTTAACAACCCTGAAGTCCTTCAATTCCTTCATCAGCCGCCCCGAACATCCACAGCGGCTGTCAGAGCACTCAGCAGGGAGTGGAATCCTGCAGAGTCAGTACAAGCGCAGCATGGAGGTACAAACAGAAACTGTTTGCATCAACAGGGGGGCAAAAAAGCTGAACAAAAATAGCACCAGCATTCAGCCTCCGCACTTACTAGCATATCCTTCTTTTAGCTTTTAGAAGCAGCAGAGAGGGTTCACTCCAAGAATCGCTACCTGCAGTTGGACCAGGAAAAGAAACAGATGGAGCTGAGTCACAAACGGGCTCGTTTTGAACTGGAGAAGGCAGCCTCAGACAGCGCACGAGACTTGGAGGTACATGCCATATATACTCCTTTAATATCACATGAACAAAGCATCAGATAGCTCACCACCTTGTTATGTTGCAGCATGAGGTGGATCGGAACCAGGAGCTTTTGGGTAAAATAAAGAAGCTGGAGGAGAGAGCGGAAGAGGCGAATAAAAAGCTAACAGAGCAGAAGGAAGCAAATGATGCTCTCCAGAAGAACCTGGAGGGTCTAAACAAGACACTGGAGGAACGAGATGATAAGCTTGGTGCAGCTAACCAGGTGCACGCATGCTTGTAGATTTGCAAGCACAGTTATTTTGCCAGTCTGGTAGTGCCTCTTATCTTATGCTGGATTACCTCTGTTATCTGTTTGCAGACCATCAGCTCTTTGAAGGATGAGATCAGAGAGCTCAGGCAGAAGATTCAAAACCAAGACTCAAAAATTTCTGCTCAAACGCTCGAAAACCAGGAGTTACAGGAAAAGCTAGATTTGCAACAAAGGTACACACACACAAACAAGGACTGACACTTTGCTCTTTTTCATGCTAATAAATATTGAGCTGTACTGCTTAATATAAATGCTGACCATGCAGTTTTCTTTGATTGTTGTTATGTTCAGGAAGTATCAGGAAGTCTCTCAACTTTGCCAAAGTCTCCAAGCTGCGCAGTCCTCATGCTCTGATCATATAATCAAGATTAAGGTATGAAATGCTGTCGCTTCTATTGGGCTCCTTATGGTTTCACTTCAGAGTTTAAATTGTGTACGGATTTGTCTGTAGTTCAGAACATTCCAGTGTCCACAGTTCATGGAGAGGAACGAGTTGAAATAGTTAAAAATAGCAGTTTGTCCATCTTTGCACTGATGTAGACGGTGTGGTTACACAGTGTTATGTAGCTCACTCTACAGCGAATGTAAACCTACTAAATATGATTACGATTTAGACGTATAACCAATGCAGGCAAGATCATGTGCAGTATATCAGTTCAATTTTCTACATATCAGCTTTTTTGTTCAAACTACCTTTCTCCTTCAAATTGCATAATATGAGTTTAAATGTATTTTTTCCCCCCTCATAACATAAACTTATTGAACATACCATTTTGCCTTCAGAACAGCCTTAATTTTTCAGAGCATGGATTCAACAAGGTGTTGGAAACATGCCTCACAGATTTTGGTTCATATTGACATGATGGCATTACACAGTTGCTGCAGATTTGTCTGTCTGTTGGACTGAGATCTGGGGACTGTGGAGTACAGTGAGTTCACTGTCATGTTCAAGAAACCAGTTTGAGATGATTTGTCTTGTGACATGTCACATGATCTTGCTGGAAGCAGCCATCAGAAGTTGGGTACATTGTGTTCATAAAGAGATGGACATGGTCAGCTACAATTGTCAGGTAGGGTGTAGGTTTAAATGATGCTTAGTTGGTACTAAAGCCCTTTTTCCATTAGTACCCTCTCAGATCAGCTCGACATCGATCAGGCAACATTTTTTACTAATCTCCTGTTGTCCACTTTTGGACAATAAAAGATTGCTGAGTCGTTGCCACATGATTGGCTGATTAGATATTTACATTAATACAGGTGTGTGTGTGTGTGTGTGTGTGTGTGTGTTTGCTTGTTTGTTACAGGTATTTGTTTCCATAAAGTGTGTCATTAATCTGAAAACTGTATTACTGGTGAATTTCTCACTTTCTAATTTGGCAGGAGTTGGAAAGGCGGCTTGTGTTTCAGGAGCAGGACTTTGCCATTGTGAAGACTGTAAAGTCAGAGGTGGCCAGAGTTCCAGATCTGGAAAAGGAGCTGAAGCGCCTCAGAGATGATAATGCCTACCTCAGGTTAAATCCATTTTTGAAGTTTCCTTAACATGTAAACTCTTTACACTGTAGTGGAGGGACCTTTCAAGTTTCACACACATATACCACAAGCTCTCTTTTCTTTAACAAGTGTTTTTGGTATTTGTAATATGTGTTTGTGCCTGTGTCGTCTCTAAAACCTTACACTATATGTTTAGGTTGATTCTGTTTGTACCACGTAGTTTGGATGCTATCGGGCATTAATGAGCATACAAGCACTTTGAAAGATTAAGTCGGATAACAGAAGATCCATTTGTCAAGTAACAGCCAAACAGCTTGTCAGACTGTGTGGAGAAATTTAGCAGTTGGTGTGTTTATCCACTTATCCTTTCTGTTGTATTACAGAAATCTCAATTTAAAGCATGAAACTCTTCATACTTTCTCAAGATAACAGATTAAGAATTTTGCTGAAGATACCATAACTGTAACTAGGAATGTTCCTTATTCATAAGTCGATTAAATGGGAGGGGGAAAAAAAAGACTGACCCTTCTAAAAGTACTCAGACAATCAAGTTGCATTTTAAATGCTGCTGAAATATGTGACACTTTGTGCTGTGCATACACATGCACATTAGCTTGCAAAGTGTGCCAGTGTTTTGCAGCTATCTGTCCTTGCAGATAAACCTTCACACACTTATGCAGAAAGCAGTATTTTCTGGTCGAGTGTTTGTGTGTGTTTGAAAACTTTCCTAAACAGGAACAAAGCTAATTAGCCAATTTTTTTTTTTTTTTTTAAATAATTTTTTTATTTATTTATTTTTTTTAAAGTGGAATGTTATATTAGTAGTGTGGGGAGGGTGTGTGTGGTGGGGGACATGCTCCTCACACTCTCCCCATCTCTCATAAAAAATCAGTAAGGAAAACAAAGAAGGGATGTGCATAATGGAATGGGTCATCACACTAAGATTACTCTGGCAAGACGTAAATGGAATACTGCAGAGCTGCACTGGTTAGGAGGACTATCACCCGTCTTACTTGTTTACATGTTCTGAGACAGAGGGTGACTGGGGGGCAAGGGGCTGCCGTTTACTGAGAAATCCTGCTTAACATCTCAGGGCCAACAGTCAACTGGCATATATGAATGTAATCTCAATAAGTACTTGTTCATATTACTGAGTATTTCTGGTGCTGGATAGCAAGAGGAGCAAGTATTGCAGGTTTAGTCTGGGAAATGTGACTGAAAAGAAAGACCAGGTGGATCAATCAGGATTTGGTCTGATCTTCCAAGGCGAGTCCATTGTCTGGTCTCCGATGGTTGGGAAGTCCTCAAACTGTGGGGAGATTCTTGTTTCACATTGTCTGAAACAATAGAAGGAAAATTCTTCTTTTATCTCCTAATCAGTCTCTGTTGTCTGGATTAAGCTCTTTTCCCTTATTCTTTCTTTCCTCCTCTGCAACCTTTGCATTTTTCCCCCCCTAATTTCTACCGGCTTGTGTCAGCATAATCAGCTCCCTGGTGTAAACAATGTGAGCTGGGCAAAAATAGTGTTGTTGATTGAAGTGGGTAAAAACATGGCCAAAACATATCAGACGTTTCTCAAGTAGAGTTCACAGAAAAGTCACCCTAATCCAACAAGTGTGACTAAAGTAAAGAAAACTTCAAAACTAGTGAGAGCAATGTATTATAGCTGTAATGCACAGTTGGTACATTGTTACGTGCATTTGTCGTCAGTCACTGTAATCTTAATATATTTGAAAACGGGTTTCAAAATTGCATCCGAGTGTGACTGTAGCCAGGGATTGAAAGTTCCTCCATGTCTTGCATTAGACACTGAGCTATCAGTTTAATTGACCTTTTTTGTCTCTGTTCTGTCCAGGGAGAGCAGAGAAAATTGCAGCCTGTTGAAAGAGGAGGTGGAGGGTCTGCGGAAGAAGCTGGAGAGGATGGAGAAAACCAAAGAAGAGCTGATCAACATAGAACTGGAAAAAGAGGTAAAAGTGTGGGCAGTTAGAAATATAGATATTAAGAGAATTAAGTAATAAGCAAAGCTTCAATGAGACATTTTTAGATAGATTAATGACTCTGGCTGCATCCTCGTGAAGGTTTTTGTGACTCCCTGTCCTCTGTTTGTTTTTGCAAACTTTGAAGTTTAACTTTTAGAATTTACTATCAAATATTTTTTTAAATTAATAATCTAAGCTTAGAATATCCTCCAAAAAGCCCTATACACACTGGAAGCAGTTTGTAGTGATATGGTGGCAACAGACCATAGAAAGCAACTACAGGTGGAAAAAGTGCTGCTGAAGTGGGCGGGGCTTGCGATAAACTATTCTCAGTTTCAGGTGAGCAACTGAGGTGGCTACCAATGAGAGCGAAGAATACAGTTGATTAACATATAAGCTGGTAGCAAATATGGGAATGTCCACTAGCATTCAGCGTCAGCTTCAAGGTGATGCTTGACAAAAGACTGACTTCCTGTGTGTAGGCAACTTGAGTAAACATTTCAGTCATTACTTTTTAAAAAGCTATTGTCAGAGATAATTGGTGTATTATAAAATATGTACAATAATATGAGAAGAAAATAATGTATTTATACTGCTGTGGGATGTAAAGATGCCATATTTGCAAGGCTTCATACTGCATAAAAGTATTCTTTTTCTTCTGCTGTTGACTGTATTATATCAGCATCAACTTTTCCTGTACTCTAAAACAGTTATTTGCTTTGGTGTCATTAAAACTTAGAGGCTCACTGAGAAGCTCCACGCCTGGGAGAACCTTGGGCAATCTACTGGACTCAACATAAGGTCAGACACTATTTCAAAGTGTGTACGTTTGAATCACAAAGAAAAATATTTAAATAGACATTTGTGTATTTCTTTCTATTTCTTTTTATTTTTTCCTGTTTTTAATCATGTATAAAGTGCCACTAGGTGGAGCTGTGGTCACTCCATACAAATGTGCCTCATCATTGTGGATTGATTCCACCATTGTGTATAGATGTTTGTTTGGTACCTGCTTGTGAGTGCAGCAAATGAGTCTCAATGCATTCACTCAAAGCTGGTAATGAGAGAATGATTGCATGTTTCCTCGTGAGCAGTGAAGCTGATCTGACACATTATAAACACTGCAGACCTGCCGATGGCATGCATGCACGCACACATGCGCACCGTGTTTTTCTTTCTTTCGTGATTAACGTTGATGGTGAGGTAAACACAGCGCTTAATGAAAAGTGTGTGAGGATGTGTGTGGGTTTTTTTTGTTTTTTTAAAGTGTATGGAGTGAAAATGGGAGGAAAAAGTAAAAACTGATATCTAATAAACTGTGAAATTAAGGGAAATCAATATTTCTGTAAGGCTCAATTTTAGTCATATGTAATGTGTTATATAACATTTTGAATCCTTAAAAATTGAGATATTTAAAGTAAATTGTTGTAATTTTCTTCCTCAAAATCCACTGGATAAGGGGAATCTCATAGTTCTGTTATTGGCTTCATGTGTGATGCTGATGTAAAAGTGCAAAATATTAATGTTGCACGCATATGTTTAGCTCCTGATGATCAAAATGGCATCACAGTCACCTTTAGAAACTCCTTAAAGCCATTATTCTGGTGTTTAACAAAAGCCCAAAATAAACTGTCAAGGCGGTCAAGATGTTATTTTCTTGTCACCGTGTGTGCGACGTAGAGGCAGGTGGAGGTAAGTGTGTTTCATTCAGCAATTTGTTCACCTTTATTGCACTCGGTGCATCAGTGCTGTGCGACAATTACTATTGATGTGGATTTGTGCATAAGTGGGATATTGTGATTGCCTTGTAGGCTATTAAACAGTCATTATTTCAGCATTTTACTGCTTGGAGTCTTGTCAGGTATATAATTGTCAAAGTTTTTATGAAGAAGTTTCAGAATCACAAAGTAAGTGAAAGTGAATTGGATATATGTCGTATTCTTTTTGCGGTTAAGAATGATCAGGAGCTTTCAGAAGAAAGAAAAATATCTCAGGGCCGTCAGTAATGTAACAGTGCCTGAATTAATGCTGACATGAAGTCGAAGCTGCTTGTTTAGGGCGGTTGTTGTTCTGTCATTAAAAATGAAATGGCTCATAAGGACTGCTGTGCTTTGACACTAAAGTTTGGTTTTTCATTGTTGATTTTTCTATGGTTTGTTTTGTCATCTTGCGTTACTTAAAGAGTACTTAAAAATATAATTTATATTTATACATAATAAACATTTTCTCTCACAAGATATATCAGGATATGAAGAGTATGTAGCTGAGTTGCGACTGAGGATTGAATAAATGTAATTTACTGTACTTGAAGAGCTGACCTCCATCACCCTGAGATTTAATTCTTACCAACAACGTTGGTCTTTTGCCAGGAAGAAATAACTTTTAAGGGAAAAGAGAAAACTCCTAAGAACAATAAATGTGTTGAGAAGTAGACGCAAGCCTTAAAGCTGCAGCCTGGATTTGCCAGCAGCTGGCTGGTTGCTAGAAGTTATTTTCTTTCCTTCTGTTATGTGAGATGATAACATTGTGCTTGGTTATGTGCATGCCAGTGGGGATGACAATTGAAAATAAAATTGGAAGAAATAGAAGATGAAAATATCTTTATGCCTCCACGCTGGCGACAGCTGGGGCTGGAGGCATTTAAGTTTTGGATTTGTCCGTCGCTTTCTTTACATGATATTGCTCGAAAGTTTCACTTTGACTGGAGGATGAAGTGATTAGAATTTTGTGTGTTTAAAGTTCAAGACTTGATTTGGCCCTAATTCAAGAATCTCTAAATATCAGGAAAATGACATATACGATAAAAATGATCAGATAATGACATTTTTACACCAAAAGGTCACACGTTCTCATCGCTGTGAGATCATAATGTTCCACAAAATCACTTTTCTGACAACAATTCAACAGGAAATTGTGATCGTCTAGTCACATCTAGTTGGATACTGAATTCGTGCAACTTGACTGGTTGCTGGAAGTGCTTCTGGTCTTGCCATTGAAGGACAGCTGAATGATTAAAATATATTGAAAGGTCTTCCAGAAAATGTTTTTTTCCCCCTTATTATTGAAACTTTCACATGCTACAGAAAGAACTGCAGCTATTTTGTGCATGTAAGTCAGAGACTGGTTTTTGTGTGATAGATGGTGTATTAAATTGAATTAACTACTTCATGGTAGTGTTTGTGTGTATGCTGAATCTTGAGGCCACATTGAAGGCCATACAAACTTGATGCTGTTCCCTGTGGATTAAGACTTTATTTTAGCTCGTATGTGTCCATGATCCACTAGTGAAAAAAGTTTAGTTGGAATGCTACCCAGTGTTCATAAATTGCTGGATTTTAATGCTAAATATTACTCCCAATTAAATAAAACCAATAAGAGTTTTGTTAACTTTGATAACAAGACTGTGCAATTTCTGGAGAAATTACAGTACGACTCCTGGACACTGTTTCACTTTACATTGTTGTTGTTGTTGGTTTAGATGGGCTAAAAATGTGTACAGATCCATTTCAGGAATACATAATCATACTGAAAGAGAGAGAAGTTCATCAAGTACATCAAAATTGGCCAGTTGATTCCACCTACGCTGGTTATGGAGGAGTCAAAATTAGCATGGTGATACCACTCTATGTGCCAACATGCTAAATTTCATGCATGAAAGGTTTGGGGATTGTCATCACCCAGCAAAGAGGGTGACCGACTTTATATAACTCAAGAACGACACAGCGTAAGATTTTCAAATTAATACCATGGGTGCGTTTACTACAAATCTTGTGTAAGTTCTGGAGTGAATTTTGTCGAGGTCAGAGGTCAAGTTTCCTAAAAATCTTGTGAATGCATTAAGACCATGCTACATATTTGACGTAAAAATGTTCACACAGCTAATATACTAATAATTAGGGTTTTTTTTTCTTACAACTCCACAAAAATTACATCAAGAAAATGTGTATCTTACAAATAACCTGGCCTAAAATGGGTGTCTGGATGCTGGATTTATATGTAATAGCTGATCTCTCATTAGTTACTCTAGTAACTCAGCTTCCAGTGTTATTTCCATGTATTGAGTTGAGTAGTATATTGCTCAAAAAATGCATGTTGTGGTCATAAAGTAATGTCCAACTGTAGGTCTTACCATAATAAAGCCAAACACAGAAAGTCACAGTGTTCTCAGTTATTTATATTTATTATGATTTTAGCATTTCTTACTCCCAGTTCTTACTTAACAATTGAAAAGCAAATGGCTATGGTGAATAAAATCACTAAGGCTCATTCGCATCCATCCAGTGGGACAAATTGGACTATTTGCTACTATAGTTATGTTTGATATCTGGGCTTTGGACTAAATTTTACTCTTGGCCACGTTTCCCGATTCACTTATGTGCGTTTTGTAAGCAAGACTCGCTAATCTGACAGTTCATTTTGTAGACCAGGTTACACCCCATAGTTGTTCACAACATTGCACCCAATAATATGCAACCATCACGTTATTTGCAACAGCATTCAAGATGACTGGTTCATGACCTGCAAAACAAAACAAACAAAAAAGGCAGAGGACAGAAAAATAGCTGCTTGTGTGAGTTCAGGAAAAGACTCATCCCTCTGTGCTCAGGGCAATGTTGAATTATCTACTTGGGATACCAAGGCCATTCCAGCTTATAATTCACAAACTCATATTTTAGTCATGAGTTTATTTCCATACCTGAAGTCACGTCTAGATAAATGTTAAGTGGTACAACCCACTTTCCTAGGAAAAGTTCCACATAACGGCTGAACATAACCCCCACACAGTGTCTCGCTTACAGATAATGCCTTTATTAAATGATAAAGTTTCAGTCCGACTGCCTTTCACCAAGTGCAAAGGCAACGTCTATGTATGTATACATACTCGCACGTACATGTATAATAGTTGTGATAACCATGAAGTGATATCCATGCAATCTGTGAACTTGCATGGATATCACTTCAAAAATTAATTGTTAACTATAGCTGCAATGCTAAATAGGATAATTAACATATCCCATAAATGATTAATATAGCAGAAATATGACAAAAAAGACATCAAATGGATGATATGATTAAAATTGTGTGTGTGTGTGTGTGTGTGTGTGGACATTACTTTTGTACCTGATAAAGGTTGATTAGACTCAAACATTGTAATTTATGTTTTAAGGTAGACAATGTGCAGGAGTTACATTCAGTTATAACAGTTCAATTGTGAAAATGTGCTGCAATGAAAATGTGCTCAGCATTAAAGGTCCCTTAGGATGAGACCGTTTCGCATGCCTTGTACAATAATGCATTCCATCATGGACGCTTGCTTTTGAATTGTGTGCTGATAACAAGGAAGATACTGTATCTCCTCTTTGGCCTGAAGGCATTCAGGATTTGCAAAAGAATTTCAGATTTGAGTTCAGACCATGGAAAATGAGTTTACCATGGTCTGAATAAAGCAGCTAGTTTATTCATATAATAAGCACTATAGCTAGCGTTTGGGGATGCAGTAATCACCGATCACAGTGGTTGTCAAAAGCGCCATTCATTCATTTTGCGCTGCTTAACCATGTCTGAGTTGTGAGGTCAGCAGTCCAAGCAAACATGCCCAGACCTCCTTCTCCCTGCCCACTTCTAGCTCTTCTCTGGTGTTACCCAAGCCAGGTGAGAGATATAATCTCTCCAATATGTCCTGGGTCTGCATCCTCTTTGCAGGACATTCCCAAAATACTTCACCTAGAAGGCGCCCAGGAGGCGTCCTTATCAACCACATCACCTGGCTCCTTTCAATGTAGAGGAGAAGCAGCTGTACTCTGAAACCCTCAGAATGAAAATCCCATCTTCAAGAGTCAGTGTTGCTTCAATTGGTACAAATCTATGCATTTATTACTAACCATCATTACATAGTGTAATATCAGTTAACGCTGCACCATGAGATTAAAAGAGTAAGAACCTAAAAACTAAAAACTTAGATGGGAGGTGATGTCAGTTTATTAGATCTCTCAGAATTGACAGTATTTGTCTTCAGACATGGGTAGTTTGCAAAGGATGGTCAAATGCAGTTTTTTCTTAACATCTCTCCAACAGTAAGTAATGATAATTTTTCATTAGAAACAAGTTCTAGCATAGGCCACCTAAATCTCACAACTGCAGTAACAGAGGCAACTTTAGCACGCTACCGTATATGTTTTTTTTGTTTGTTTGTTTTTCTCAAATGGATTTAATGCAGTAGTATGAATCAGGCACTGAGTGGATAATCCAGCACCAGCTTCATATGTAAAATATATAAAACAACACACAGTACCTGTGGATGAGAGACGAGATGACTGCTCGAGGCTGTGACTTATTTGTGTTCACATCGTGACCTTGAAAAAAGAAAAAAAAGATTAATTCTTTCTCTGGCTCCTGTTCCAGCACCTGTAATGTTGCTGAGGTCAATATGAACACGTGAGTATAAATTTGGTGTGGTGGTGAGCAATGTTGCCTCACAGCAAAGAGATCTTGGATTAGGATCCCCTTCGGCCAGCTGGGGCCCTTCTGTGTGCAACGTGCATGTTCTCCCTGTGCCTTCCCCTCTGGGCTCTGGCTTCCTCCCATAGTCCAAAGACGTGCATGTTAGGTTAATTGGTGATTCTAAATTGAGCATAGTTGTGAATGGTTGACTGTCTCTCTGTGCTAGTCCTGTGACAGAGTGGCAACATGCCCAGGGTGCACACGAGTCTTGTCCCTCAACAGCCGGGACCCAAACATGGATAAGCGGAAGAAAATGAATATGTGTGTGTACATGTGTATGTGAATGTAATATAACTTTTGTATGCAGGTAGTCTTTGTATTATTTTCATCATACTTACATTTAAGACATTATAGGCTCTAAATGATCATTGTCATTGCCTCCCGTTTTCATGTACATTTTATATTTGTCTGAATGTTTTTGGGCTTGAAATGCTGTTTGTAATAAATCCTCACCATCCAGTTTTCACATGGAATACTCTTGTCTGCCTTGAAGTTGGTGTGTACTCACAGTAGGGAATCCGTAGTGCGTCAAAGCACATTTGACCCCCAAAGTCCATTATGTTTAACTAGTGTGACCGTTTCAGTTAAGCACATCAAGCCTTGGCCCACTTTTTAGGAGGTGAGCCCAGGCACGGTTCAGTTGGACTCGTACAGGGTACACGTTGTAGTGTAATCACTAACCGTGTAACACTTCCTCACTAACACCCTCTCTTGTGAAAATCACCGGGCTAACTAATTAACAAATCTATAAGGTAGGTGAGGACAGCGTGTCATTGGTTAAAAAAAAATGGATACAACTAAAGCACATAAAATCATGAACCTCATTTGTTGTGCAAGAATGCGTTTCAAAAGCAAGTGTCTGCCTGAAAGAGGGAGAGAGAGTAAGCAGGGGATAAGATGTGAAGTGTTAGCGCAGGCCAGCAGGCGAGGGGAGAGGGCGGACAGTCAAACTTGGGCATGGAACAAAGCAATTGTGTGAGTACACCCTTAATCTGCCTGCTCAGCCTTTTCTCTTCATATCCCTAATTTGTCAGTAGATTGCCTAATCATGGCACACAAGCCCAGGTCAGGTCTCTTGGTGCTAGTATGTGAAACATGTAAAGCAGATTGATTTTATCGAGGAAAAGCAACTAGCCTCCATCTGTTGATATTTCCAGGTTTGTTGGTTGAATTGGTAATCTTCAGTTGCTCTGAAGAGTAAGCTACATCCTCTTAAAGTCTCTAGTTTTGCACTAAAAGTGCTGTGGAGCTAAATTGCCCAATCTTAAGCCCATTTCACAAGAGGTGAGATGTTGGCTTTTAAACACATGTGCCACATGCATTGCTGCCTTTCCACCGTCTGTTTTGTAACCCGTCAGTCTCTTCCACCGAGTGAGTTTGTTTTGTAGAGCAGTGACCAGTATTTATCCCACTGTCCTCCTCTCATCTCCCCCCCTGCTCCTCATGTCATTTTATTTCTGAGCTCCCCACTGACCGGCAAACAAAAGACTGTGGAAATGCCGTCGTGTTCATCTATTCTGTCCTTTCTGCTTTCTCAGTCGTATCAATTTTTCATTGCGGGAGTAAGTGTGTGTACACATCTGTATGCTAACTGTTCTGTGCTGTGTCTTGTCTGTAGGAAACCCGAGGATCTGTCCAGGGAGGTGATTCAGATCCAGCAGAGAGAAATTGCTCTGAAAGAGCAGAACTACACACTCAACAGCCGGTAATACACACACGCACTCGCTCGCACACAAAATCCCTTTCTCTCCCTTCAGACCCATTTCTCTCATTCTGTCTGCTTGCATGCCTCTCTTCCCCTCATGTATCTATTAGAGCATATCTCTGAGAAGTCCTTAATTGTCACAAAGTTAATTAAACTGGTCCTGATTCTGATAGCACTCCTGACAGCAACCACTGGTGTGTGAGTGTGTGTACGTGTGAGAGATTGTGAGTGCGAGAGAGGAAATTCACTAATTAAACTTGTCCTGTTTAGACAGAGGTGATGTCTATAGGGAGGGCCGCACACGCGTGCTCTGGTATATTCGTGCTGCAACTCAGTCCAGCTAAGAAAGCTTTCATTAGCTAACAAGCATTCCTCTTCTGCTGAGCGTATTGGGCTCATTATGAAGTATTAGAAACAGCAGAATGGGAGAGTCGTGGGTGTGGGAGGGGATGGTGATGGGAGCTTGCGGTGTAATTATTGCCCTTCGGCATAATTATTGTCCTATTGATCAGACCTGGCACAAATCTCTGCTGAAAATAATTTCTGGACCCTTGTCTGGGATTTTTTTGGTGTCAGTCAGGTAAGTCGTCTGTGAGTCTTATTATAAATTGACTATAAATTGCCTTTCTCAAATTGTCAGACTGTTCTGCACTAATCAACCTCTGTCCTTCTTTCTCTCTCCTCTCTCTCCCCTGTTATTAACAAACACACACATACGTACGCACGCGCAGACATAAAAATTGCTTCCCACCAATTCATTTATTCTGCTCTGTCAGTGTGAGGAGTGTGGAGCGTTCACAGTCTGAGCTTCGTGCAGAGCTGACCCAGCAGCACAGCAAGACTCTGGAGGAGCAAAAGAAGAGAGAGGCACAGGACGCTCTTGTCCGTCGACTGCAGAAGCGGGTGCTGCTGTTAACCAAGGTAGCTGGCAATCAGCCACGCACTCTCAAACACAGAAGTATTCATGCCTTCAAACATGACCTTTCAAACATCACCCAATGTGGTAATTTGACTCTAAACACTCAGTGAACACAGTAGTCAGGTAGACTTGCAAGGCCAGCATTGAATTCTTAATCTTGCCTTTACGCCTCTGTCCTGCTAATTGGCCACCGGGTGTCACATGACTCCTCCATCTGTCTGTCTTGCCCCCCCCCCTTGCTCTGCAGTTCTTGAGAAGACCTCCCTGTAATATTGATTTCTTGATGTGTGTAATTCACGAGGTTATTATGCTCAGTCTCTCACCACACAAATCACACACATGCACACACCACCACCATAACTAGGCAGGATCAAACGGGTGCTAACATTATAGTTCAGTGAAAGAATATTTTTGCATCAAGTTTTCACAAAAGTGAAATAAGTAATTGTTATTTCCCATCCAGTCACAGCCTATTTAGAAAAAAAAATCCATTATAGTTGGTGTTAAGTGCTGAGCTTTTAAACGTGAACTGTTTGAGCTGTTTATTTATTCAGGCGCAGTC
Organism: Neolamprologus brichardi; assembly: GCF_056152115.1. Taxonomy (NCBI): domain Eukaryota; kingdom Metazoa; phylum Chordata; class Actinopteri; order Cichliformes; family Cichlidae; genus Neolamprologus; species Neolamprologus brichardi. The sequence continues at coordinate 8,341,510 of NC_142109.1, read as the reverse complement.
GCAGAACAATTTGTTTTCAACAATGCAAATATGCCGAACACTCGAATTACCTTAATGATTGTAGTGAAGTATATTAATGACCATGACTCCAACCATATCTCCAACTGCCCAAGTTTATTTTTATTCATAATTTTTTCTTTATTATGTTTTTTAAAAACTAATTTTAGGAAAACTGAGCTGTGATAATGGATTAAGTATGGTAGCGAATTAGCCAATACAGCTTATTTTTATGGCTTGTAATGTAGCCAGCAACCACTGATGTTACTCAGTTTCCTTCTTTCTTTCTCCTTTTTTTAAGCTTAATTTTAAGGTTTAAGGCATTTTATATACTTTAATGACAAACAACTGAAAATGCCTTTTTTGCTCAAATGTGTTGTGGTTTTTAGTTTTTGAACTTTACTGAAAATTGAAAGGATCTTTTTGCTCATCTTAAATTAGGGTATGTGTCATATAGCCTGAAGTCTGCATTGCAAAAACAATGTGAATGGTCTTTCATTTATGTATTCAATACTTTTAAAATGAAAAATAATAGCTCATTGAGTGTGGATTCAGGGAAGAATACAAGCTATCTGAGGAATATGAAGAATATCTGAGCAGTTGTTTTTAAGTTTTTATAAAGGAAAAAAAAAGAGTAATCAGATCACGTAGTTTGTATATTGATAAGCTAACCAGTTCATCAAGTAAATGTTTGACCTTTAAAGAATTCTTTGGAGAAGAGAAGAGAACTAGTTAATTAACTAATTGCCCCACAAACCCTTGAGGTTCTTCTACTCTTTCCTATGAAATGCAACATTTTGTCTTTGCCACAAGGCTGCATCTCCTTTAAGCCACCGTTGGTCTGGTTACTTCTTTTACCTTCACATACTTTTGTGGGACAGACTCCGTGACCCATTAGAGGCATGGCCAGAGCTTCACGCACTGGATAAAACAGTTGACACAAAAGCAATTTCCAAAAAAAAAAAAAAAGATGATGAAAACAGTAATGATAGTTTTATCATTCTGTCCACCCATTTCCTGTTTGTTTGTGTGTTTTTAAATTGAGAGTTTTTATCAGAGAAGAGGTGACAGATTTTTGATTAAGATTGAGTGAATTTCTTGGCACATTAATGGAGAGTAAACAGCCAAAGGGCCTGCTGGTTAGTACTGGGAGTGAACACATGCACACTGACCTCTAAACGTACTCATGTGTGCCTTTTTTGTATTTACTTCTGTTCATTCTGTCTGCCTATTTATCTTCTTTTCTCCTCTAAAGAGAATCTTGTAGGATGTATGAAGTCAATGGTTGTGTGTCGATGCTTAGCAAACGAAACTGCTGTAATGTTTGAAAATGCATTTGATGGACTCATTTCTTAGCAGACTATCTTGATTTTGATCTGACTGGTTAGTTTTGCCATGGTTTGTTTGCAAGTAGTAACCAGTATGCTATTGTACAAGGATTATTGCTGCCCACTGTTGGGATTTGGGCAAAATTTGGGGTTAGAGTTATGGTCACGGGCGAGGGTTAAGATGCGTCCACACTAGAAGCACGTCGCTTTGAAGCTGGTTCCCTAGGTGACCCTCTAATGTGTTACGTAGCAGGTCATATGCCAATCAACGGTTTCCTTCACTCTTATTTGTAGTTGCTTCAGCCACCATCTGGAAGCTGAGAAACATTTTTCTTCCACCTCATTCTCTTCCTCTCAACTGGACTGGAGTCAGTCACATCCATAAACACACTCATTTATTCTCGATATTTTCACAGTGCTAATTGTCAGCAGATTTGACATGTGACCCTCTTGTCTCTGGACAGCTGACAACAAGTCAGCTAATCAACAGCTGGTTATAAGCTAGCATTATGCCAGCTAATCTTTGGCTAAAAAAAATCCCACTTTCCTTCTGGTAAACAGTTTGATTACATTACACAGTGTACTTTAAAACTTGTGACATTTATTACCTTGTTACATTAGCAGCTTTCAAGTGATGAAATGTATTACACAAGTGTAAAGTCAGTGTGACTGGGTCAAAGCATCTCCATAATGGCTGGTCTTATGGGATGTTCCTGGTATGAAGTGGCCCACACAAAGGTCACAGGGTTCAGGATTCTGTCTCTGCCTTTTAATATGTAATTTCTGCTGCAGTGGCCAGTCTAGAACAGATTTCATGTATTTGCACCTAATGATTCACAGAGTCAGCCATTAGTGACTTCTCACAGAAATTTTGCTACGTAATGTTTGGTTCTTAACTTGATTATCATAAAATGCCACCTGCTTTGCTTTATAGTGCACAGTGTACACTGACAGAGTCAGGAGGGGAGGAGTTGCATCATATGAACAGTGCTGACTGACAGTTCACTTCTAAGATAGCAAAGTGAACTGACAGCTGACCTCAGAGCGTTGTGCCTTTCCTTTCTCTCACAAGTATTCTTGACTAGAGTGGTTACAGGTCTCACAAAAATGTAGACGATGATTATCAATTATTATGAAGTGTTATTTAGATTAGCTTCTGTATTAAATTACTATAAATTAACAACGTTAACCTTTTTTTCTTCTCTAAACTATGGGACAGTCAATAGTCTTTTATAATTTATATTATATATTATATTATTGTATCTATATATTATACTGTTATAGTTCTGAACATTTAATACCTGTTTTTGAGTGATTTCATTTATATCTAATCCTATTATTATTGCCTTTTTGATCCTCTATACAATGATCGTGCATTTATTAGGTTCCATTCACACACCACAACAGGCCATGCAGTTTATTTTCTCTTTGCTTCTGACTTTAATTTCTTATATGAGCAATAAATGTAAAAATCTCTTTTTATATGGATTTTTTTTTTGGGACTCGACGAGATCCCTGTGACAGCATGTGAAATATAAAATGAAGCACACAGACCGAAAACTTTGATAGCTATTTGGAAACTGTATGTCAGTCCTGTTGATGCTTTAAAAGAAATATTTTTCCTGTTGAAGAGAAGCAGGTATGCCTCTGACTCCATTTGTACAGAGGACACAACTTTTACTATTCAGCACATTAAAGATGAGATGATGAGGAAGCATAATATAGGCAACACGTGCTCTTTATTTATTCAGGTATTCTTTGTCTACAAAGGCATTTTTCTTTGATTTGATTATGATTATGATTCAGTTTTAGAAATACAGATGAGCATGGGCACAACCCTAAGCTTCTCTTATCACAGCTTGGATAAGAAAGCTGTAGCTGCCTCATACTGTGTTACTGACTTATACATGCGTTTGATGGTCACCTGAACAGCAAACAAAAAGAAACATAGTAACAATTAGAGAAAAAAAAAGTAAGAAAGATGCTTTCTTATTTTGTTTTTTCATGCAGATACAGATAGACATTTACTATGTGATGCCACAAAATGTTACAATTCCCACAACTTTTTCTTTTACTTTATTGGATACGGTGAAATTTGTTTATTAATCAGCAGATTTACCGTGTTATAGTGCTGTTAATGTGTTACGTTTTATGTTGCAGGAGCGGGATGGAATGCGTGCCATATTAGAGTCCTATGACAGCGAGCTGGCGCCTACTGAGTACTCTCCTCAACTGAGCAAACGACTCAGGGAGGCCGAGGACATACTGCAGAAGACACAGAGCCATAATGCAGAGATGGAGGTGTGTCTGCAGGCGTGCATAAATATACTTTTTTTTGTCTTCTGCTCTTTGTTTTGTTTTTCAAAGTTGAATTTGAAAGTACTGACTTCCACTAAGCTGCCGACCAGATTATTATGCATGTAGCTGTTTGACACATGGCTCGTAGCTGAGGGCACAGTAATTGCATGCTACTTAGCTTCAGCTGCTTGTTGTTTACATCCTCAATACTCTTGTTTAGCGGACAGACTGAAACACATCTACAGTGAAAATGGATAATACTGGACTTACGTTGCAGAGATTTTCTTTTAATTCCCTCAGTTTGACAGAATTGCCATGTTTAAGTGCAGAACCCCAGTTTGAGTCTCTCCAGTTTTGCCCTTTTAAAGTTACTGCATTATGCTGTTTACACTGTGACTCACTTTTGAAAGAGATGGGCGAAATACCTTGAATTTCTCTATGAACTTTTTATTTTAATAATCAGCCAACAATCACTGTGAATTTGGCAGTTGCTGTGCTGAAACAGGAATCGGCACTAACCTAGCACCCCCTGCACTCGTAGTGTCACAGCTTGGCTAATCTAACATGAAGGTTAATAAAATGCAGCTTGAACTGTAAGAAAATGGAACAAACACAAAATCTGCATTATGACACAAAGCTTTGCTATTGCGATCCTACAAGATCCACAACACACTGCCTTAGGACACTACAATACAATATATTACAAATCATCATACAAATCATAACCCATGAAAGACCTAGTATTTTGGTTGATAACAACTCATTTCTCAACAGGGATGTTATTTTGAAGTACTAACTGGCTTCTTTCCTTTGTTTTTTGGAGGGCTATTACTCCATATCAGTAGGCTAGGGTCATTTTTCTTTTTGCTTCTACATTATATTTCTTTTGTCCTGTTAATTCAGGCTCAGCTGACCAAAGCGCAGGAGGAGACAGGGACACTAAAACTGCAGCTACAAACAGTAAGTGCACCTTTTTTTTTTTTTTTTTTTTTTTGTTGTTGTTGTTGCAACATGCCGTTTCTATAAAAGGCACAGGCATTTTTCACCAGTCAAGTAATTAGTAGCCAAAGTATAAGCAGTATCAACCAGTTTGGAGACATAGATCCAAAAGCACAATCAGTCTATTTTTGCAAAAAGCGTTTGAGCTGTAGCTAGCTAATTTCACATATAGCAGTTACAAAAGGATGATAAGAGTATAACCAGCATCTATGATTGTATGAATGTAGACTATGTGAAATTAAAGGAAAGTAGCATGTGTGTGCACCTTTGGGTGGCCACCAGTATCATGTGCCCACTGTTCTGGAGGCTCCAGGTTAATAATTGATATAATTAGAACAAGAGGGAAGGCAGACTTCAGTAGCAGGAGGTGGGAATCATGCATCTTTACTTACAATCTGTTGAAGTTACCTACACAGCATGCATATATAACTCCATTTAATTAATTAAAGGACTTTGTGACTCTGTTCCAGTCTGTTGCAGTGAAGAGACAGCTGAGCGTCAGTGTGTAGCCATCGATTTACTGGTTGATTTACCTTTCTGCCGTCACTGAATACCTCAAGATTTGGGCAGTGACTGAAAGAATAAAATCTCATATACAGTGGCTTGCAAAAGTATTCGGCCCCCTTGAACTTTTCCATATTTTGTCACATTACAGCCACAAACAAGAATCAATTTTATTGGAATTCCACGTGAAAGATCAATGCAAAGTGGTGTACACGTGAGAAGTGGAACAAAAATCCTACATGATTCCAAACATTTTTTACAAATAAATAACTGAAAAGGGGTGTGTGTGTAATTATTCAGCCCCCTGAGTCAATACTTTGTAGAACCACCTTTTGCTGCAATTACAGCAGCCAGTCTTTTAGGGTATGTCTCTACCAGCTTTGCACATCTAGAGACTGAAATTCTTGCCCATTCTTCTTTGCTAAACAGCTCCAGCTCAGTCAGATTAGATGGACAGCGTTTGTGAACAGCAGTTTTCAGATCTTGCCACAGATTCTCGATTGGGTTTAGATCTGGACTTTGACTGGGCCATTCTAACACATGGATATGTTTTGTTTTAAACCATTCCATTGTTACCCTGGCTTTATGTTTAGGGTCGTTGTCCTGCTGGAAGGTGAACCTCCGCCCCAGTCTTTTGCCAAACTCCAACAAGTTTTCTTCCAAGATTGCCCTGTATTTGGCTCCATCCATCTTCCCATCAACTCTGACCAGCTTCCCTGTCCCTGCTGAAGAGAAGCCCCCCCAGAGCATGATGCTGCCACCACCACATTTGACAGTGGGGATGGTGTGTTCAGAGTAATGTGCAGTGTTAGTTTTCTGCCACACATAGCGTTTTGCATTTTGGCCAAAAAGTTCCATTTTGGTCTCATCTGACCAGAGCACCTTTTTCCACATGTTTGCTGTGTCCCCCACATGGCTTGTGGCAAACTGCAAACGGGACTTCTTATGGTTTTCTGTTAACAATGGTTTTCTTCTTGCCACTCTTCCATAAAGGCCAACTTTGTGCAGTGCACGACTAATAGTTGTCCTATGGACAGATTCCCCCACCTGAGCTGTAGATCTCTGCAGCTCGTCCAGAGTCACCATGGGCCTCTTGGTTGCATTTCTGATCAGCGCTCTCCTTGTTCAGCCTGTGAGTTTAGGTGGACGGCCTTGTCTTGGTAGGTTTATAGTTGTGCCATACTCCTTCCATTTCTGAATGATCGCTTGAACAGTGCTCCTTGGGATGTTCAAGGCTTGGGAAATCTTTTTGTAGCCTAAGCCTGCTTTAAATTTCTCAATAACTTTATCCCTGACCTGTCTGGTGTGTTCTTTGGACTTCATGGTGTTGTTGCGCCCAATAGTCTCTTAGACAATCTCTGTACTGACATTAGATTACACACAGGTGTACTCTATTTAGTCATTAGCACTTATCAGGCAATGTCTATGAGCAACTGACTGCACTCAGACCAAAGGGGGCTGAATAATTACGCACACCCCACTTTGCAGTTATTTATTTGTAAAAAATGTTTGGAATCATGTATGATTTTTGTTCCACTTCTCACGTGTACACCACTTTGTGTTGGTCTTTCACGTGGAATTCCAATAAAATTGATTCATGTTTGTGGCTGTAATGTGACAAAATGTGGAAAAGTTCAAGGGGGCCGAATACTTTTGCAAGCCACTGTACAAGTGGAAATGAGCTTCATCCAAAGGTTTTCTGGGATCCCACTTAAAGATGAGGTCAGGGGCTCAGTCATTGAGTAGAGGCTCACAATAGTCTGTCTATACATCCTCACTAGGACTCCTCCTGGATACTTCTTAGGTGAGGTGTTTCAGGCATGTCCTACCAGGAGGACACCCGGGGGCACACTGGAGAGATAATGTCTTATGTCTGGCTTGCCTCACTGTGCCCCTGGAAGAGCTGGAGGAGATGGCTGGGGAGAGAGAGAAATCCTGTTATCTTTGTTTAGACTCTTGTTCAAACAGCTCAGATTCATGTAAGTGGTAGAAAATTGATGAATATAACCACCCAACCAGCTAAATATAAGAAGAAAATGAAATATGAATGCAAAAGAATCTATGCATCTATCTATACATAGTAATCTTTTAATGGCAGTATAAAAAAATGAAAACAGATGTAAACTTTAGCTCATGTTCTTTTTTCAGTCCTGAGTGTGTCAGTACATTTAACAGGTTTATCTGTCAATCTTGGCATGTACATTTTTCTCAATTGAAGATTTTAGAAGTGACAGAAAACTCTTACAGACAGAAGTATTCTGCTTTTAAATATAGTCCCGGATAACGTAGCGAGTTGGCAGGTGTGACCTGAAACCTTGAAACGCACCTTACGACTCTTTACTCATTCTATGATCTTCCTTCTTTTCTTGGCTCCTTGTTGCCGAGGTGACATCAACATAGCCATAGCAATGAGTATTGACGCGTGAAATCTACCTGTCTGGTATAGCAGTAATTACTTATCTGTCTTGGGAAGACTGGGAGTGGGGATGCACCGAGAGACGGGCAGATGCTGTCAGAAAAGGAGGAAAATTGGTGTGCAAATGGAAATGAGGGATAATTTTACAGACGAGAGCAAGATCAGAGGGGAAAAAAACAACTACGAGACAGATGGAATAGAAACGAGTAAGAGGTAAAAAGATCAGGACGTTGTGAAACAGAAAATAAGTTAGTGGGTTAATGGTGTGTAAAGGATATATCTGTTTGTCTTGATGTCTGTGTCAAAAAGATAGCAGCCCACTGTAATACAGTCTTCAGGATTTATCTGCAGGCAGAAGGTTTCTGCCAGGCACACGGCCAAAGGTGGTCTGATGATAGTACACCAGGATCATTTTCTTTGTGTCCCAGGCGGAGCTGGAGCTGGAGTCTTTAAAGAAGCAGCAGGCCTCTGCTACTGACAGCAACTCTTTACTGACCAAAGAAGAGGTCACCATTCTCAGGTGGGTTGACCTCAACTTGTTGCAATGAAAAATTCATGACTAGACATATAAAGGATTAAATCACTAATGCCTCACATGCATGCCTGAGCAGAGCTATGCGCCTAACATTAACCTGTTCACTCAGTGACATACATGGTCACATCTTTGCATGTTAGGCGTTATTAAACAGTGTATGTGCATGCATTTTTTTTTCTCAGACAGAAAATTGAAGATTTAGAGAGAGAGCGGCAACGTTTGGAGGAGCAGAATAACATTCTGGAGATGAGACTGGAGAGACACAACCTACAGGTAGTCGCTTAAAGTTCCCTCCAACTGTTTTCTGTGATGGATTTACTCGTCTGGCACAAAGGAACCAATTTAATAACCCCAAGGGCAGCAGACGAGCCCGCATGACACTACAGATTGATTCACACAAACGTTTCACATATCTGACAGTTTTTCAAACATAATTGGACCCAGGTGTGACTTGAGCAGCATCCAATGGAAAAATCGCACAACCTGTGGCTGATTTGAAGTCCTTCCTTTGTTGGTGGAAAGGATTACAATACACAGAGCATTTTGTGGACCTCCCTAGTGTTAGCTGCGAATGACACTGGCTAAAATTAAATTGGTAGACAACATTTGTGAAACATAAACACAGACACACACACACATTTGACTGTGTGCATCTAATCCAGCTGCTTTCATCTTCCAAAGTTATTTAACTCTTTTCCTGTTTTTTCTTTTAAAATTGTGTGTGTGTGTGCGTGTGTGTGTGCGTGCATGCGTGCGTTTCATCTCAGTCAGCTTCTCTAACTCCCCTGACTCATACTGTGCCAAACTAAGCCAACAGGGCACTTTAATGAAACGTGTGTGGGCAAGCGTGTTGGTTCCATTTAGCAGTGGGTTGAATGAAATCCATGTTTTTTCAAGCATGACCACCACCTTTAAGGCAATTGACGTGGGTGGGTGGGTGGGTGGGTTTCAAGGTTACACAGTCAATGGATCAGGTCAGTTCTTAGGAGCTAATTTTTATGACTCTTTCATGGTCTAATGCACACCAAGAGACCTCTACATCAGACTGACTGAGGAGATGAGTGACTGAATGGAGAACTATTTGAAAGAAGAAGTGAATAGCTGAATAAGGATGAGTTAACAGAATTGATTGCTCAAATAAACTGACATTGCATTTTTTTATTAGTATTATATCAACTTCCATATAAGATTTTCGTAGCCAGTCCCATTATTAGTTCCTTTATATTTAAATCGTGCTGAAATACACAGGTGTCGATCACTTGGATGACCAGTGCAGTGAGATTGCTTTTGAGCAATTTAGCTATAAAACTAGTGGTTGTACCTTTAAAATCTTGAAACCAGCGTAGTGATCATTGAACACCTAAAATTAACTCTGAATAGATCAGTAGAAGTGAATGAATGTAATTTTAAAACTAAGCAACAACTTTTTAAACTAGGAATCACATGACAGTGTATGAGCAGATATAATCCTTCTAAAAACGCCATACAAAGAGATTCTGGTTTTAGAAGTGCTATCGACGGAGTCATTATAGTCACTATCCTTCTCACTGTCACCAAGTGCTTGCTCATAGGAGGTTGTTTGAATGTTGGGGTTTTCTGTGTATCATTGTAGGGTCTCTCTACCATATTTATGTACTTATTTTTTTAAACATGCATTTTTTTTCTTTATTTTGATAATCAAAATTAAATGATACTGGGTTATTTCAGTCAGGATTGAGATCAGAGTCATTTAACATAGTTACTTATTAAATTTAGAAACGTGATGCAAACTGGAGAAGAAAAAACAAAAAAAATGTTCTTCTAGAGGTAAATAAATGGGAAAGAAAATCAGGTGTTTGACACAGTGTTGTGTGGTTGGCAGTTGGGCTCAGACTAGAGGGTGTTTTTGACTGTGAAGTCAGTGTTGCTAGGCAAACACTCCAAGCTGCACACAGATCAGACAAGAGGCCCTAGCGACAGAGGACTTGCACTAGGGGTGGGTTTTTATAATCGATTTATCGATTAAAATCGATTCTGGCTTGGATAACGTAAAATCGATTCATTAAAATCCTGAATCGATTTTTTAATATAAATTTATTTTGCCCGAAATGCCAGAATCTCTGGTGAAATCTCACAAAATTTCAACAACCACCAAACAGCTAAGACAGTAAATGAGAGCAGGAACATGGATTCTGCACAAAGACTTAAACACACAGCCCAACCGCGGATCAGAATCAGTGAGATGTTGCCTTTCTCACAGTCGGAGCTGAAAGCCGACAGCGCGCTGATTCTGATCTGTCGGCGGTCCGCGCTTTGTGTTCACGCCCTTTATGCGCTGATTCTAAAGCTGTTAGTTTGATGTCTCTCCAAACAATATTGACCGAACCAGCAGCAAAAGAAGATCCAAACTAGGCTTCACATAAACAACGTGATGAATTCACTCTGACTTTTATTGTTTTGCTTCGACCACGATGCACAGCTCTCTCTCGCATGCTCGCTCTCTCGCGCTCTCTCTCTCCCTCTCTCTCTCTGTACTGTTTTCTGCATTATTCGCTTGCTTGTTACGCACAAGTCTACCGTTGTTTACAGCGCTGTCGGCCGACTTTTTTTTTTTTTTCATTTTATATACTTCCAAAAATAAAACCTAATTTCTGCCGTTCAATACCGAACAAATTTAAATTTTTTAAAATTATGCAAAATGCAAAACGCTCAGCCTTGTCTCTAATAAAACCGCTGTAACTTCAGAGGTAATGTTCATGTGTTGATTAATGGTTTTCTTTCGTTTTTGATCTACTGCAGAAAATTTTATAAAATCCCAGAACAGGAAAATCGCCTTCATGTTTTTCTGTGTTTTATCCTCAGCTACTTTGACACAAAGGCCTCTGCTGTGATGCTCACACCTTTGATAAAGTCTTGGTGTGTCAGCTTCCTTTTTATAGATACAAAAATATGTAAATGTACTGATCTGAATTATAATATTTCTGACTGTCAAAATTTCCCAGATTCAAATCAAAGTGAATCGAATTGAATTAAATCGAATCGAATCGAATTAAATCGAATCGTGGATCGAATCGATTCGGGACCCTGTGAATCGGAATTGAATCGATTCTAGAAATCAGTGACGATACCCAGCCCTAACTTGCACAAACTGGAAGACTTGCATTCAAACATCAGGGAGCGTGATGGAGTGTTGCATCCAGTTAAAGCTTTATATTACACCAAAAATACAGAAGCATCGATGAGAGTTGATAAATATTGGTCAGTATCAGTGCTGATAACGATAGATGTCAATTTATCACAAAGTAGGCTTATTGTTTGCAGTTGAACACCTATTGCACAGGCAAATAGAATCAAACTCTGTCCTCTCTGGACACAGCAGAGACTTTAAATGACACATACATCCAGCCCATTTTCATTAAACCTAAAGTTAAAGTGTAACACTTAAAAACACTTCTGTTTTCTCTCTTTAGACATGCTGATTGATGGACTTAAAGAAAAGTACAGAAGGGTAAAAGAAAGTACTGGTTAAATGCTCAACAGCAATCTAAAGTGGGACAGATTTTTAAAATAAAAACAATATTGATTTCATGCATTTATGAGAGCACAAGCTAAAAAACTTTTGATTGATCAGTTACTTGTTGTTTACTTGTTAACATCAATTTGCAGGATCATCACCCAATGGCGCAGCTGTAATTGGCCCTCAAAATCCAGTTTTTGCAAGAACTGTAGTACAGTCCATGTCATTTAGGTTTTAATAACGGTTTCAGTATAACGGCCAAGATTAGCCATTTGCTGATGCTGGTATTTATAATGACCGATAAATGAAAATTAAAACAGTTAACGAGATAGGAGAAACACTTTTCAGCGAATGTCGGGAGTGTTGATGTTGCATAGAAACTTAAAGAAGTCGAGTCGATATTTTTTTTCTTCTTCCCCCTACTAAGATTACCATGACCTGGATGACTGAGAAGCTACACAGACTTGATGCTGCATAGTTTGTCCACCAGAGGGCACTCTGCAGCATCTTTGGTGGCAGAGAGCAGAGTCAGGCAGAACTTACATAATTGTTTAAACAATAGAGAACAAATGTTATGGAAATCTGTTTGTTTTGTGTGCCTGGGAAAAGGAAAAATTGCTGATATCACATTGTATTTATTTATTTATTTTTTGGCACATTTTCAACATACTCGAGCACCTTGTGTTCTGTAGGGACACATACATACTTGGCAATGAGGGTGGATGTTATAGCCTCTGAATTAAACCATAATATTTCAAGAATATTTGCAATAATGATATCTATGAGAATATAGCTAAAAGTCCCGAGCAACATTTTATCAGTGATTGCAGCTTGCAGGCAGCAGCATTTATTAGTGCAAACAAAATGAAGGGTATTTTCCATCCTTCTTTTCCAATGAGCTGCTGTCACTGATGACAGACTACATACTTCAAAGTGTGAACTATTGTCACGACGTGCCAGGAGCAGCAGCATTATTGTACAATAGCAGTGACACAGTATTGTATCCAGTGACACAGCATCAGTCAAATGTAGGCACAGAAGTAGCCAAGGTAATGTTTTCTCTGAAAACGAAGTAAAAGTTTAACAGAACTGCATAACACAGCTTAACCTTGTAACTTTTTGGGAGCTGCACCATATTGTTACAGAATTAACTTTAAATTAGAAAATAATTGCTAGCTGGGATGTTGCATTTTGGGATGAGCTTTTTAATTAGTTGTTTAAAGCCCTTCTTTTCCACAGTTTGGACTGTCATCATATCATTGACTAAACAATGTAAAATGCATTAGTAACCTCCACCCACTGTTTGCTGTTTCTGTCATATGGAGTGCAACTAGCAAATGCTTCAGCGATGGTTAGTTGAGTCATTTGTTTACATTTGGATCACACATCCCCAGGTGCTAATATCTCTTCCTGGTGTGCAATCACAGCCTGGTTGTACTTGACATGCATTTTGACTTAAGTAAAATGTGTTGTTTATACCTTTTAGCAAAAGCAGTTTGGTTTTTTTTGTTTGTTTGTTTTTGTGCATATTTTGCAAGTATTGTGCTTTGGCGGAGGTTGCTTAAGTACAGTGCTGTGTGACGGTTTTCAGGTACCCTTAATTCTTTTCATATTTTGCTTGGAAAAATGGGAATGGGTGCAGTGATTAATTTGCAATTAATTTGCTTTATCAAAACCTGACAGTACTTTTCTGCATTCAGGTCAGTTCTTGTGTAATTTGGCTGACGTCAGCCTTCTGTGGTTGCTGGTCTTGCTAACTAATGATTTCTCTCACTGATAAAAGAGCCACCTTTAAGAGAACAGACTGGGACAATCAGAACTGCTATGCTTTCATCTCTTTATTTTTGAACTGCATTCATTATTAATGACGGCAAAATTATAAACTGATTACGTTATGTGCACCAGTTTTTCCCCCAAACATGCTGGATCGTTCATAACAGTGACTGTAGAGGCTGTATGATTTTTAGATAACCATCTGATTTGGAAATGGAGAGGGGCAAAACGTAAACTTGTTTACTATTGTATATTTCAGTATAGATTTAAAAAGAATGTGCTGGTTATTATTTCATTGACTTTCTAAAGCCTTATTTTAGTAACAGTAGTAGCTCTGAAATGTTCTAACAAAACCATCTCCAAGAACCTTCAGTGTTCAGTGCAGTTTTATTTTTAACATTAATGTTTTTCCAGAGAAGCTTTGGACTTATCACCCTGTGTGTTCTGTCTCATCTCGAGTTGGCCCTTTTGTGGTTTCAGGTCTTTATTCTTAATGGGGAAAAATTATGTTTATTACCGTGTAATTTTAATTTAGTTAATTACAACAACAAAAAGATCTGTGGTCTGTAATATGAATCTGTTCCTTAGTTTCCCTCACTTGTTTGTCCGCTAATATTTGTTCATCTCTCTCTTTTTCTTTTTCTTTTTTTTTAATTGGTACATTGCAGATCATGGCAGTCGTAATGGTAGATTTGAAGGGTTGTACTTTATGCTTTGCTCTCATGCTAGTGTCTAAACAGAAATAATTGTTGCTATTGCATGAGATTGCATCAACATAGTCTCTCTGTTGTGCATATGCTTACATCTGCGAGTGTAGTTGTACAATACACAGCCACAGAAACATGATGTTTAGTTGTATTGTGTTGTTTTGATTTTTTGTTTGTTTGTTTGTTTTTGGTGTGTGTGTGTGTGTGGGGGGGGGGTTGAGGTGCTTCATTAACAATGCCTTTTTATTTATTAATTTAAACTCAATATAGGGTCTTACAGTGATGTTTTTATAATTTTTGACAGATGGACAGGAAATCTATTTAGAAATGCCTTTGGCACATTTGTAAGACTTTCACAACTAATTTTCTTGATATTCTTCGTGAATATACTATAACAGTTTAAGCTTTGCTGTTACAAACCCTACTAAATGTCACATATGATATAAGCACCAATAACCTGGTGCTAAAAAAAGGTTCTGGCCCCAGATTATTCCCACATATAACATCAGTCTTGCCTACACTTTCATCTCATAAAAAGTTGTTTCTGGGTTCAAACCTCAACTTGGATCCGTTCTCTGTTGCATTTCCCTGTTTTCCCTAAGCCCAGATGGGTTTCATCCAACTGCTTCAGCTTCTTCCCATAGTCCAAAGACATTGTTGAGATTGGGATTCTTTACTGGACATTGATATAAATAGTATTTAGGATAAAAGACTGTTAGAATGTATGGTTAAGTGTGTTCTTATAGTCTAAAGTGCTTTGAGTGGTCACTAAGATGAGAAAAGTGCTACATAAATGAATCATAGCCATTTCCTGTTATCAATAACTTAAATAGATTTGACCAAGAAATTCAAGAAAAGCCATCAATGTTCAGTTTTTTAAGTAACAAAATAAATAAGAGCTGCAAGACACGAGCGGTCATGCAAAGACTTGGTTTATACATGTGGCAGAAGAGAAGATGACATTGTGCATTCTAGTTATTCCTGACAGCATCATTTCTACTGATCTGTCTACATGTGGGAGGTTTGATACTAAGGAGGAGCCCGTAAAACTTGGTCTTCCATGTGACATGGTACTGCTCTGCAGACCTTCATGCTTTGTAGGCATGGCCCTCAGCTCCTCTTGCTCATCCATGAATCCCTAAGGCCTGGGTCCCTATGGCATTGCCTGACAGTTATTCCTATATTAATATTACATAGAAAACTGCTGTGGGCCTGTGTACAGACCCGGTGGTTTTTTTTTAGACCTGCTCAAAGCCAGCTGAAGATATAGATGTGAGGGTGCTCTCAATGATACACACTTGATATATTATGACACAGGAACCAAGGAATCTGAATCAGTATAAAACATGGATGTAGGGCCCTGATGGGGAGAGAGGACATGTAAGTGCCTTAAACCTGTGTTATTTTGCAACCAAGATGGGACGGTGTAAACGCTCATCTTGGGGCCTCAGAACAGGACTTTAAAAAGCGATGCGTCACAGTATTTACTTTTATATTCTACACTGTCGGTGGTTACCTCATGGACACCTGTGGTTCTTGGAGCCCTTTATCTGCAGCTTCCTGGCTCTTCAGAATGACGTAGAATCTGCTGTTTGTTCTTTTCACGTGTCTAACCGTAACTTAGATAGGATTTTATCAAAAAATACCAGATTGTCCAAGCCTTACACTGGTAAGCCCATTACCAGTCAAAACATTCTTAGCGGAGACTGTGACTTTACTTCTCCTAACTCTGTCTTGAGCTTTCAGGCTCCACTTCATGTCTGCTTAACAACAGGGAGCCAATTTCAAGTCACTATCAGGACATCTGTGCTGCAGATAGCTCGTCATCCACAAATTTCACCCATTCAGGAATAACCATTGTAGTGGAACCTCCACAAAGATACAGCCCTAGTTCCCTCATTGCCTTTGAGACAGGGATATAGTACCTATTCAGCAACTGCTCTGAGTTTACCGTAGCCTGCCTGTGTCACAGGAGGCCACACTAGGGTTTCTGCTTGCTGTGTTTGTTTTCCAGTTGACATCACACAGTTGTTCCATAGAAGCAGCAAGCCTATTTTGTTTATTCTCAAGTTACGTGCTTGTGCACTTTGTTTTACTTAAAACCAAAGCTGTCCACACGTTAGGCATAGGTCAGTGCAGTGTTAATGAAATTCAGTTTGTGGTGTGACTGAATGAGCCACATGGGCCGGTAAGCTGTTGGTTGACCGTTCAGTCTACTTTCCTACCCTCATCTGTGGTCACAAGCTCTTGGTAGTGACTGGAAAAATGAGAATGCTGACGTGTCTGAGTTGAGTCATTATTCGCACCGTGAAAGAGGCTGGTTGAGGTAGTTTCGGCATCTCCCACTGGGAGGAGGTCACTGGGCACACACACACTAAAGAGATCTCTTGAGAGCTTCTTGGAAGTGGTTAGAGATCTCTGCTTAGACTCCTGCCCCCAGGAGGGAGGGAGGGAGGGATGGATGGAATTTTGGCTACGTTCACACTGCAGGTCTTAATGCTCAATTCTGATTTTTTGATCAAATCCGATTTTTTTGTCTGCTCGTTCACACTACAGATAAAATGCGACAGCAAACGCGCTCTAGTGTGAACGC
Source organism: Neolamprologus brichardi (assembly GCF_056152115.1). Taxonomy (NCBI): domain Eukaryota; kingdom Metazoa; phylum Chordata; class Actinopteri; order Cichliformes; family Cichlidae; genus Neolamprologus; species Neolamprologus brichardi. Next base: position 8,324,864 of record NC_142109.1, on the reverse strand, counting down.
TCAAAGCGGCCCGCATGCGCAAAAGAAGACGTCACACACAACTCTGTTTAGACCCAGAGCAAACAGTATTGTTTGACAGATGGCCGTTAATATAAAGACTTCGGACTTCACGTTTCCCAATTTTTGCTTTAAGTTATTTTGTTATTTACATAATAATGTAGATAACCTAATAATTATCCTTATTGCTGTTTTAGAGGAGCGGTGCTTCAAAGGATAGTTGCAGATTTCTGTCAGAATCTGCAGATTATACAGTACAAATAAAATGTTCACGTTTCTCCAACGTTGTCTTCCCAACAGTTTCACTGACATCTACACGGGATGGCCAGGAAGCGTTCGCAATGTCTTCTCCGGCGCTTCTCCAGCGCTGATAATTGGCGTCTGTCTTGTGTCAGTGATGTAAAAGACGGATTTAATGCGACATGACCGTTCAAACAGCAGTCGCTTTCTAAAACATCGGATATGTATCGGATTCAGTACCACATACGAAAGTGACCCAGATCGGATTTGAAAATATCGGATATGTGCTGTTCACACTGTCATACCATGATCGGATATGGGTCGCATAGGGTCAAAAAAATCGGATTTGATGCGCTTTCGCCTGCAGTGTGAACGTAGCCTTTGAGATGTCAGCTATCAGACAAAGTGACTTGCATCTTAGTGATTGTCCCAACAGTGGTCACTGAAGAATTAAAGAGGCAAACATGGGACACACAACTTACCAATTCTTGTGTCAAATCTCCAAACTATTCTGGGTGGGTAGTAGTCGTGTGTACTGGTGCTTGTCCATTGGCAAGCAGGTGTGAGAGTGGATGGTACCAGGCAGCTTCTGTGTGAATGGTGGGTAATAAGTATTAACATTTTCCTCTCACTAAAATGACACTAAAATAAAAGTAAAAAGAAATGGATAAGTGAAAACTGTTCCCTTTTGTTCAAAAAATGTTAAAAATTCTCTTGGAGGATGGGGTGAGTGTACATCACAGTTCAATTTGATCTGGTCCTTAAAATGCATCTGATCTTCTGGACAGATTTTTTTTTTTTAAAGGACAGAGCCTTTAGCCTGCCAATATCTAGACAGCAGCTTCAATCTATTTTCTGATAATGTCACTCAGTGGAAGAAGCCCGCCTCGCCAGCATCTCTGCTGTCTTTCCATTCAACCTCACTTTATCGGTTCGTGTGGTTTAAGGTTGATGGTAACCTCCACTCTCAAATTCATGCACACTCATCATTAATGTGTCATCTGTTCCATCAGTGACTCATGTGTCCCCTGTGGTTGGTGCTGTGTTGAGTATATAAGTGGATGTTTCAGCGCAATTTGTTCTGCATCTGTTAAAGAACAGAGACTGTTCTTTGGACTTCAACCTCCCCCCAAAACTCGTATTCTTGTCTTGTTCTCTTATTCATTCTTTCTTCCTCATACATTTGATCTTGCTCCGATGCTCCCTCTCTCCCTGCCTTTTGCTCTCTCTCTTTTTTTTTTTTAACAGACTGCACTCTGGTATTAGATGTGTTGTTATTGTTGTTCTATGAATAAGAGATATGTAGCCTCAAGCACTCAGAATGGCATTCCACCTTGCTGCACTGTAAATTATGTGTGGAAGAACAGGCTCTATAATATGCATGTAAATACGTCTGCGCACGCACGCACGCACGCACGCACACACACACACACACACACACACACACCAACTTACAAAATCTGAAGAACTGTAATATTAAGAAGCTCGCTTTGAAAACTCAGGCAATTTGGCTGTTTTCTGTTTTTGCAGCAATAAACGTAATTATAATTTTTAATGAAATGGTGCACCTTTTTTCCTACTGAATGTAGACATGGATGCAAAATAAAGTGTAATATTACCTTTGCTCATTTTGGAGATGATTGTCCTTTTTTCAGGTGTTTTTTTGTTGTTGTTATTGTTTGTTTGTTTTTTTTAGATCAGTGGATCACACTTATTCACTGTATTACTTTTGTTATGAAATGTGAAAATGGCAAATAGATTCAGACAAGCAAATGGATGCCTTTTTAAAGACTTTTACTTTTTTTTTTTTTTTTACTTTCAGTTCAATATAGAAGGAGAGTCAACCCAATTAAAAATAATTATGCCATTTGGCTTGCTTTGAAAGCAATGTGCTTGAAAGGCAAAGAGAAGTAACTTTCCTTTTGTTTAGTTTAGTTTGTTTTTATTCTGTTGAGCAGTAAATTAAAACGTTGCCCTTCAGCTCAGTCCAGACATCCTGAAAGTGAAATATGAATCCACAGCAAAATCTTTCTAATTTACTTTAGCTTGACCTAAATTTTTAAAGACGAAGATTTTTTATTTTATTTTATTTTTGTTTTGACAGAATGTAGCTTTTGACTGTGTTTTTTGAACTCTAATCTACATATCTGTCTCTTTCTTCCATTTTCTCTCTCTGGTTATCATAAGGCACATACAGATGCAGCTTTAAATAAACTCTCTGTAAACAGATGTAGAACTTCAAAAGACTGAAGTTGAAGAAAATGAAAGGGCACTTTGTTTGGCTGTAACTGTGTGTGTGCGCTGTGGAAAAATACTTGATGTTAAGTACACACATCTACTGTTACTCAGTTCGAGAAATGTAATCATTTCTTATAAAGTACATGAAAGAGTTATTCATGAGCTTTTCTGTACGCTTCATCCACTCTGGTCTTTTTCGACGCTGAAGGCAGTGGTACCCGGACACCGTTTGTTTTTTACCATGTTCTTTTATTTGTCCTTCACCGTTTCTCTTTCTTCTTTTCTGTCTTTTACTCTGTAGTTTATTTGGCAACCGTCGCTTGGAGGCATATAGAATCTAATTTAGCCCGTAATCAAGAGCTCAGATAGGGGTGTGTACATGTTGTGAGCGTTCCTGTTTGAGTGTTTCTCTCCTTATATTGGCATTAAGCGACTTTTATTTAGCCAGACCTTGCAGAGTGAGAAGAAAACACTGGGAAAGAATACTTTCTCTTTAATGTGTCTGTTTGATATAACTGAAAACATTATTTCCTTATAGGAAAAGCTCACATGAACATCAAGAGCTTTCGATCACACTGTCGAGTATTTTTGTTTATGCTAACCTCCTCTCCCAATTTGTAATGTGAGATCAGTTGTAACCATTTCTCTCCATGTATAGCAACTGAAATTGGTTATAAAAGGTTTGGAGGGTTTTTCTTGCATATGTTGGTCTCACACCAAAGGAACATTACCAGCATTGTATAGTAAAATGTTTTTAACTTGTTCAGTTAGGATTTGTGTGTTTCACTCAAGCATTAAATACATGTATTTGGCAAGGGTGAGCAACATAACACAGCCTCACTAGCTTAATTATACATGGACAAATTGTGCTTACTTGAGTAGCAACCCCATCTGAAAGGCTCATTTTTGCCAGGAACTTGAGAAAAGTTCATTAGCAGTAACCTTTTATAACAAGACATTTTCAAATCACATGATGGCGTCAGTATAGTGTTCAAAGACTTTGAAAGACTTTGACGTTCAAAGACTTTTGGCTTCATAATGTTTTGGGGTGTTTCTGCATGTTAGAACATGTGTGGAACATTATAATTACAATGAGTGTAAAACTGTAATGACCTGATCTGATATCCCAAGATGAGAGCCGAGTAAAAGTCTTTTAATTAATGTAGTTTTCATAGGATCAGTATTTAAAACTACAGTAGGATCATTATTGTACATTAAATATTTCGGACTTTTCGTCTTCTGTTTTGTTTGGCCTCTTTTGCAACTTGCTGGTTATATTTTGTATTCTCTTTTTTTTTCCTGTCCCATTTGGTTCTTTAGCCGTCAGAATTGTTGTCTGAAGACCAACAAGGATACCCAATGGATTTGCTTTGCCAAATGGATCATCACGGCCTTGCCGTATTGGTCCATTTGATCGACCTTTGTTGTTATTATTTATTTTATTTTATTTTCAGTTGTTACAGACGGGACAGACATGACTGAGGGATAGAAAAGGGAGAAAGAAAGATGAAGGAAAAGAAAATCAGAAGGGAAGAGGGACAGTGAGGAAGGGCACTTAAAAAAAATCTCCTGGATCACCTGTTGAGAGAGAAAGAAGAGAAAACAAGCAAAAAAACCAGAGCAACATACTAAACACAACACCATCGCATTAATCTAGCTAAGTGTAAACAGCAGTAAATACTAAATATTGAATGTTGTTGTGCGGCACGCAGGACCAACAGCGCACAATGTATTCTGTATTCTCACAATGTATATTTTGTATTCTCTCCGTTTATTTTAATTTCTTATTGTTATTTACTTGTTGCTGTCAGTATTTTTGTTATCACAAAGAAGTTAATGATAGAAATCATTGATATTGTGGCTCAGCTAAATTAAGTGAATATTTGGTGTGGTAACTCTTTGGCATTAATAGAGCTATTGCTGCCAGTTTTCGTTTATCAAAGCTACAAAGCTGATCATGACCGTGGAAGTACACCGGGTTCCTTAAAGGCAGTCATTTTTAAGGAATCAGATTTTTCATGGGTGCTGCTGCCTGCTCATCTAGGGCACTCATCGAACAGAGAAGAGACTCAGGCAGGGGAGTACAACTTTCCACTCTTTGGTCATTACACTGCTGCATTTGTCACAAGGCATTCTTATTTTTCAGGGGAAAAGCACTCTGTAAAAGAATATGAAAAGTCACTAAATCTGACAGAGTTATTGAGTTGGCAACAGCGAGGTGAACTGAAGCGTGATGATCACTGCTGTGAGTGAGGAATGTGAGGCGCCCTGGATGCTAAGATGAGATGGTGCATAAAAAAATGTTCTGCTCTATAACTGATGGCAGTTTGATCTGTGTCTCTGTGTCTCAGGGAGACTACGATCCAGTCAAAACCCGTGTTCTCCACCTCAAAGTGAACCCCACCGCCATTGCCAAACAAGAGCGCCAGCAGGAAGTGGAGGCTCTCCGGCAAGAAGTGACACGGCTCAGGGATCTTGTACGCTCTTTGCAGAGTGGAGGTGCTGTGGGGCATTCCCAGGATGACACGCACAACCCCAGCTTCAGCCTTAGTTTGGCTCCTTCAAAGGAAGTGTTGGGTAAGATGACACAGCAGTGTGACATCAGAATAAGAGTGAGCTATAATGTCATTCAACAGCAAACGGGGCTTAAAAAAGTAATAAGTCAAAGGCAGCCAGTATACCATCATTAAGAGTGGAATAATATGATTGATGGCTGTTAAAAGACAATTACAGTAATCTGAGAGATAATAAGAGCATGACTGATAGCATGGGTGTCACTAGAAGTCAGTATTATTCATATCCTCACAATATTCCTTAGGTGGTAGGAGATGGACTGGGTGACCTTGTTTATATATTTTAAGGTGAAATTAGAGTGAAAATGCAGATCCAGGTTTCGGATAGCTGATGTTAGATGAATGGATAAGGGGCCAAGGGAGGGTTTGATCCATGGATGAAGCTTTTCTGATCTGATGACTAGATTTTCTCTTTTTAATTATATTGTTATATAATGTTATAGTTAACATTAGAGGGGAACTGGATATTTAGACAACATAAAAAGTACAGATTTTAAAGGTTGTTAAAGGTCCTCTTTACATGTAGACTGATCCAAAAAATATGAAATGGCAAAAAAAGAGAAAAGCCATACCCAACAGTTGCTGCTTTCTAAGGAACATGTTGCTCTTGGGAACTGCTTCATTGATATTTTGGCTCAGAAAGTCTCTGTCGTCTTAAGTGTCTATATGACAGACTGTTAGAGGGAGGACGTGCAGTTATGACAGGGTTAAATATGCATTTGGAGCTCAGGACAGTTCACTGGTAAAAGTCTGTTGGCCAATTTGTGCACAGCGCTCGGTGCTCTCTCTGTCTGCCTGCTGCTCGCTCACGGTCTCAATTTTCTTGGCACTTCTTTTTTCCAACTCCCAGCCTTCTTATTTTTTTCTCATCTTTCACTCTTGTCTTTTCTGTCATCTTCTCCTGTTCCTGACATGTTCGCTTCTCTGCCTTTTAATTTCTTATGATATGAAAATTGAGTTTGTAACAAGTAAGTTCAATTTGAACTCTGTGAAGATAAAGCAGACCTAGTGTGTGATATCTGTCCTTATTGCAAGACCTGGGTCAGTGCAATAGAAAGTCTACAAACTTATCAGAGATCAAATAATTAAAATTATTTAACGACATTTTACCTCATGTAGTGTGTGTCTTTACCCTGCTGTCTGTAGTGGTTCAACTTCACTATAAGCTTTGTGTGTTCAGTTAAGAAATTACCTAAGCAACATTACAGGAACAATACTTCATGTAGCAATTAGCAGCAGGTAGAAAATGTTTTCCATTTTTAATTACATTTAATTAGTAAGTTTTATACACCAGCGGTTATTAGTTCTGCCGTGGGTGTTGATGATGAGTTTCCACATTTTTGCATTTTTCACACATTAATACTGGACAATTGTGATGACAAAATTTAAAAGTAAGTTTAGAATTAGAAACAAATCAGGGCTTTTTCTTTAACTTTTTACTCTTGCTGTTACAAATTATTATTTCATTAAATACATGTTAGCTGGGAAATAAACTTTGATGATGATAATAATAATAAATAATCATCATCATCTTTTTTATAAGTTGTCTTGAGCAGTTGTTCTATGTCTTTATAGGTCTTTCAAAGTTTTTCTTTGGACTTCGGATGCTTTTTCATTCATTTTCAGTCCAGTCCTCGTACAATTTCAGATGAATGTTTTTTTAGTTTGTTTCTTTTTGGTTTCTTAAGCCACTTAACACTAACTATGAATCATTAAAGCATTAAAAAGGCACCTAACTTGAGGGGTAAATCAGATAACTTTGCAAAGAAGCAGTTTTAAATTTACTTTATTAGCAGCCTGTCGCAAAACGCATTATTTGTACCCATTTCTTAATGAAAATCTATAACAGTTTAAATATAACCTCCGCACACTGTCTCACTTAGCTTCATCAGGTACCTTTATCAAGTCAGCCAGACTGAAACATTGTGATTTAATAAGTGTCGTAGTGATTATCGAGACAGTATGTACGAGTTGCATTTTAATTGTTGTGGAACGCTTCTCTTGGTTCATGTGTGCAGAGATTTTTTTTACATTTTATTTCAAATCTATGAAAACTTTAAATATTACAGTTTGAGAGGTGTAAAATATAATTTTTTTTATGATTCTCAAAAATTATTAGCTGAAAACTTATCTCAGCAAAAAACAAGTGGAGGCCAGAAGAAGTGGCCGGCATAAAAGTATCATTATCTGAAAGCCACGTCTTTAGAAAAGGTAGTAAAGGCTGACGTATGGCAAATTATACAAGTGGGCAACTGGACAACTTTGCAGCATGATGATGATCCTGAATAGAAAAACACACAGTGGAACACTATCAGTCATGGATGGGCCTCCCCAGAGGCCACAACTCCTACATTATTGAAGCAGTGTGGGATCATCCTGACAGAGAACAGTCCTTCAAGAAGCCTGGGGAAATATTCCTGAAGACTACTTAAAGAAATGACAAGAAAGCTTGACTAAGAGAGTTCAGGCTGTGTTGAAGAGTAAGAATAAAAATGGTCGTACTAAATATTGATTATGCATGTTTGCACTTTTCAGTAAATCGCTGCTCCTATTTCCCATTTCCCTTATATAATGATGTGAGGGGTGGCTCAAGACTTTTGCAGATGTTTTGGGACACTACAGTTTAGTTTAGTTTTTGTTTGTTTGTTTTTGCTTCTGATACGTGTGTAAATTTTAGCAGTATTTTAGACTGAAAATGAGAGAAGAAAATATATAAATAAGACGCTCCCTATGCAGCTGACAGCTTTTGAGCCATTATGTACACAGACCTGTAGACACCAATCAAGACTGAAATACAGAAGTCACCAAAACTGTAAAAGTTTGTGTGAAAAGTATCCTAACTAATACTCGGATTTAGTAACTCAACACGTACGTTGACACATTTGTGTGCCCACTTGTACGTGTTTGTCTTTGCGATTGCACAGATAACGACATGTCCACAGTCCTGTGTGTCCACTTGTCTGCACGGAGAAGGAAATGTATTGGTTGCTGCAGCCTGAGAATTCCCAACCATTTTCAGGGCATTCTGATGGCTGTCATAAAGTGACAGTTTTGTCACATTTCTGAAGTCTTGAAACAGTATTTAACCGCGGTGACTGACACTTGAGAGGAGCCCAGTCACCCAGGAGACAGACAGGCACGTAGACACTCACTGGCAGGCTCAGTCCCAGACTCTTGAGTTTATACTTTCTAGTCATTCACTTGTTTAATAATGACAGATAAAAATGTAATCGGCCAAGCTATACGCTATGAAGAGGAGAATGATGAGTAGAAATAATTATCAGTCGCAGCAGGGTTAGAAGTTATGGGAATAAAAACTCCCTGACTGCTCTTGAAACGACGCATTATGGTATTAGAGAATAGAGAGTTTTGACTGACTGATGCTGACTGTAGAGAGAGAGGGAAAAAGTGAAAAGGACTGGTTGTTAAGTAAGGTATAACCCTGAACAATGTAGGTTCACATTTGAGCAGCAGAAATGCTTTTAACCTTTAAAAAAATCAGTAGCAAACACCAAGCTTTTCAGAGGCGTTAGGTAAGCATTTTCTTTGCCTGGTTACATCATCTCCCTCATCCATGTGTTTTGGGTTTTTTTGGTTAATAGTCTTTACGGTGCTCCTGCCTGCTCTTGTTTTTTTTTGGTTTGTTTGGTTTTTAGATTTTCTCAGATTTGCATACATCACAGTGTTGAGAAGATTGGCACAAATATCTATAAAAAGTAAATATTTGCCTCTTTGTGGTTGTTCCTTTCCCAGCTCTCCTTTTACCACTTGTGTACTTACAAAATATTCATGGCTCCACATTTGCATCTATATCCTTTTTAACTTTCTCTTCTGTGGTGATCACATTGTAAATAATTACCTCCACAGCGACTCATTTTTTCCTCAGACAAACTAATTTCTCTGACTTCTCAAATCAAGTCTCCAAATTAAAGTAATTATCCCAAATTGATTTTCAACAAATTAAAGTCGAGCCCCATTCTGTTTCTCCCCTTCATGATTATCTCTGCTCCCAGCTAGGAGATGCAGCTGACTGCTTCAGACGCCACCGTGCTCTGCTTTACTGTAGTATGTAGACCTGAGTGAGCAGATGGATTGCTGTGGGGTAGAGATTGATATCATTCACAACTTTTTGATGCTGGTATCTAGGGGTGTCACGATATTTAGTAGTTGGTACCAAAAACAGTAGATGAGTACACGATTCTCTACGCCCAGTTTGATACCAGTTTATGTTGCTAAACATAAACGCCATAAACTCTTTAATAAAAAGTTATTTTAACTAAGTGGGAAACTTTAAAATGGTAAAATTATATATCATTGATGGGAGACAGGCAGCAGTGTTTGGATGATTAATGTAATTAAATATTTATGCAACATTAGGCATTGCTAATATTTTAGCCTATGGTTCATCGCTGATTTCATTCCATCCATCTTAAGCTAAATAGTAATGTATTTGTGCTCTATACCATAAGAAGGATAATACTCTGATACTCTGAATGTTCATGGATGTTAAATTGAAAGGCATTTGCAGATCTAATTGCAGGTCTTCCTCTCTTGGTCTGAAAAGCAAAAATGGAAATGATTTAAATATTGCCTTTTGGGAATCAGTTATCACCCCCTGGTCATCGCCCTCAAATGTTAAGTACTTCCATGCTAGACTCTCCACTGAACTCTTTATCTGATTCTCCACCCTGGCTCGAGCTTTTGTCTCCCACTTGTAGTCTTTTTCTTTGCTTGTGCGTTCAGAATCCAGGTTTATTTAAATTTTACTAAATCTTTATTTTTATGGCTTTGCTATCTAATAATATCAAGTCTTTGAGATGCTAATTTAAGTTGCTGGAGTTATTCCAGAAACTCTACATATTGATAGCATATAACTATGCTATCAAAATAACCATGCTATATAACTGATTTGTGTGTTGCAGATTTGCGTAAACAAATGGAGAGTTCAGAGCTGAGGAACCAGAGACTTAAAGAGGTGTTTCAGAGAAAAATACAGGAGTTTCGCACAGTGTGCTACGTCCTGACCGGCTACCAGATCGATATAACCACTGAGAACCAATACCGGCTCACGTCTGTCTACGCGGAGCACATGGATGACTCCTTGCTCTTCAAAAAGGTATGAAGAGTTCATCTAAGGTTGGGGATGCCATCAAATGTCACAAGATTTTAAATTTAAATAAATAAGAACAATAATTAGAAGTTGAAACACGACCTGAAATTTATACATACACTTATAATCCAGCCTTGCGTACAAGTAACATGTTTTTTTGGGGGGTTGTGTTATTTTACATCCTTCTTTATATACAGACCTAAACTGATCAGATATGGAAACATGTAGCTTTTAGCCACAGATAGTGTGCATCATTAAACAGCAGCGTGAAGTTAAAATGGGCACACTGTCAGCAAAACTCCTACAGGCTATGGCATCTGTGTAAGTGTTGATATCTGTCCCAGGGAGCTCTTTAAAAAAAAAAAAGGGCCTCGGGAAGTTTAGATTTGACCTTGCAAGGTGCCGCATCACTTTGCCACATTGTGCATCGGCTTAGCGATGCAGCGAGACGAGCACTATGCCAACAGAGACTCTTTGCTTTGTGGTTTAAATTTGTATGTGTGGGAGACTGGCAGCGTCTGTGTGGAAGAGAAGAAGAGAGTGATGACTGGGCAGTGTCACAGGGTGGGTTTTACATTAATCAATCACCACTCGCTTATTGAATGGGCTAAATAAAAGCTGAATTTGTCATTATCCCTTAGCTTTTTAGAAAGCACTTTTTTTAAGCTTTACAGAGAAAAATCCAGAGTTATGCTCTCTTCACAGCTTTTTTTTTTTTTTTTTTTTTTTTTAACTTTTTTACTTTCCTCTCATCTTTCCATCCTGGACTTTTGTTTTTACCTCTGCTTATTGCTCAGTCTGTCTCTCTTTCTCTCTGTAGCCCAATTGTGTAGCATTAGCTAATTTCCATGTTGCTGCGGCTGTCGTGTTCTGATGGCGGCCCCTAGCTAGAGCAGAAACCCTGGAGAATCCGTAATGGCAAGGTGGCAGAGGGGCAGCTTTATTATCTTGGCAGGTAATTATTGCCGTCACATGCTAGTTTATTGCGACTGGTCATCGGTGCCTTGCTCAAGGACTCTCGAGAATTCTGCTGAAATTAAGAATAGCTGAAAAAGGAAAAATATAAAATAGGAGCGGTGTGTAAACGTGCACATGCACTTTTTTTTGTTTTTCTTTTGATTTCTGTCCGGTCTGCTCCATCGAAACCACCTGCGACTCTGCCAGAAGAGATAATTCACTGTCAATATTTATTAACCTCAGAGTGTGTCCATAAAACACACACATATACAGACCCACACACAGTCAGAATGCCCTCATGGCGCGCACTGTCACACTCAAATGCACACATACTCGTTCCAATCTCAACACTCTGTCACACCGCACAGCACTTGCTACCACCTCACCCTCCCACTGCTGGCTGCACGTGCATACAGATGTACAAAGCCACACATGCATACCCAAAACGAATGCTAACACCCTCTGTATTAGTATTCAAAGTATGCACCATTGCGAGTGTATATGACAAACACTTAGTGGCTTATGGGAGCAGAAAGGCCTGTACTATTATTGGAATACAAAAATCAAAACGCGCATACACACATAAACACACAGTGACATTCATGTTTTAAAGAGGATACACAGTAGGACACATAAATACAGTATGTGTATATATTCTGCTTTTTAAGCATGCGTATGACTTTAATCTGGGGTATGAGAATGTAAAGTGGACTAATTGTACTATGAAGCAAGAGAGAAGGGAGATAAAATGGGGGGATTTGGGACAGGAAGCATAGAAGTCTTTACAAATAGGATTCTAATGTTATTCACCTCAGCAACAGGGTTGCCAGATAATCCTGCTAATATCCCCCTCTAGAAGAGGCACCCAAATCCCCCTCCTATAGCGTAAGCTGTTTAACCTGCAGTAGTCACGTTCCCCTGCCCTCGCTCTTGTCTCATGCATTCATTACTGTATGTCACACTCATTAAAATGTATTTTCATTGTTTGTCAGCCCTGTAACCTTACTGTAGTTTGGTGTTTTAATGAGGCTACATGTTGCTCATTTACAGGGTCACAGTTTTATGTTTTGGTTCTACTAGAATATGCTTACATGTTTTTGATATTCAAAACTTATTTTTTCTGTATTTCCCTAAAATCCAAATGCTCTAGTTTGTGGTTGATGTCTGATGTATGGCTATCATGTGGAACAGAAAAATGATTTGATGATACAGGGACAACATATATACTGTTGTTCAGATCAAGCTTCTTTAGACTCATTTTACTTCATCATGACATTGAAAATTTAGCCATTATTTCCTCATAGGATTCGGGATGAATGCCATCCAAGTTGCATGGCTGTAGGGTTTGTATTTATCTGCCATTGAGTCAGGCCAAGAGTGTGTAATTTCAAGAAATAATAGTTGATAAACACTGAGAAACATCTTTTTATTGGGGTTTTTTTTTTTTGTTTGTTTTGTGTTGGGTTTTTTTGTTTTGTTTTATGGTAGGGATTCACCGAGCCAATACTTGGACTGGATATCAGTCCAATACTGACCCACAATGCTGAGTGGATTGAATAGCCAGATTGAATATCGGTGACAATGAGCCAGTTTAGTCCAGTTCAGTTTATGTTCTGTGTTTACTTGGCCACGGGACAGCATCAGCAGCTAGCGGTAGAGCTAATGTAACATGGAGGTAGCTAACAGCAAAGGGAGGGCAGTTTAGAAGCATTTCCCACTGCTACACTGACAGCTCCTGTTTGTAGGTTTATGTTATGTTTGTTTAAGTGCAAACTGGGGAAAAAGTGAGTTGTCATGAGTGAAATGATCCAGTGGTGATGGTGCTTTCTTTCGCTCGTTTGTTTACTTCCACTTCCTTTATGTTCCATCGGAGACCTTTTCAAAGAAGGTAGGACGTTGGCCCAGTGTTACACAGCTACCGTAACATAATGTGTTGTTGTCTGTCTGATTAAACATTGTTTCACTTAAGCTGTCTCCTGTCAGCTCCCCACTTATGTGTGAGAAGGAAATCTGAGAAACTACTGTGGCTCTAAATGACAGCAGTTAACAGCCTAATGACTCTCACTTTGATCCCAAATAAGACCTGGATCCTGTTCCAGAAGGCATGTTCAACAAACACAACTCTGTTTCCTGATCAGAGTAAGTTCAATCAACCTTGAGCATGTTCAATCTTAGTTTCACCACATTTCACCATGGCAACAGGTAAATACAGAGCAGAGCCTTCATTTTATGCAGTTGACCGAGGAATATAAATATGTGTCTGTGCTGATCATGATATTTATCCCCCCCAAAAAAAACACGGGGGAATGAAAAGAGTAAAGTTTGGTCCACTACGTGTCTGTGGTGGTGACCAAGATTGACATAAAATCATCTGATATAAAAACGTTTTATAGGGTCTGCTTTAATAATTTACAAACTTCATTTAAACCAAAACGTAAAAATTGACTATAAATCTAAATATCCAGCCATAACCAGCTGAACTTTACAATTTACCTAAAAAAAAGAAAATAAAAGGTTTATTGACTTGGAGTCTGCCTTGAGATTAGGAAATTACTTGTGTGGTTTTCGTGGTAAAGGTCTGCATTAATAAAATGATAGGTTTGATGTGCTGTGGTACAATTGTTATATTATCATCTATAATAGTTATAGACCTGTCCAGCATTTGATGTCAATTGTTTTGATATGTTTGCACGATATACTTCAAAGTCAAAGGGAATGTCATTATGTTGGCACCAAAATGCTGCTGTTTTTGATCAGTTTTACCGAATAGTCTGAAGCCTGACTGTGTAATTATTTTAACAGCCAGCCTTAAAGTGGAAGGAGATCAAAGCTGCAGGCATCAGAACTGACTGTAACTGTGTGATTCTTTTAGTGCCGCCAACAAGAAACAGTGATTATCATCCTCATTGCCCAGAGTTTATGCAGAACTGTTGTTGGTTGATCAATAATGGACTAATGTTACATTAGATTTGTTAAAGCCATTATTTACCTAGGAAAAGGGTAGTTTTTTTTGGGGGGGGGCTTAGTGTAGCTTGTGCATGTGCTTTATATTTTTAGCTCACCCCTAGGTGAGCAATCTGATTAGCATCAGTGATTAGATATTTATGAGGCTCTGCTAATCAGAGAGATAAACACCTTAGGAATGTGAGTGATTCACTTATTTTAGGATTTTTCTTCATGAAGCTTCAAGGAGAAGATGCTGAATTAGTGTTATATTAACATTTGTGAATTTAAGAGTTCACATAAGCCCATAAGTTAAAAAAACAAAAAAAAAATGACTGGAAAGGGTTGTTTATTTATGCATAAACACTTTTCACCTTGCTGCAAATCTTGCTGTAGATTTTTCTGTATTCATTTCCTCTATGGTATTAGAAATAGAATTTTATGTAAAAACAGTTATTTATTTTTGTTTTATACAATCAAACTGTGCAGTTGCTTAAATAAAATGGTAGATTTGACACAATGTGATTCACACTGAGATTGAGGTTTATATTGTCCTGACTTGTGCCTGAGAAACCTGAGATGAGCAACTTCAGTCTAGTCAGGCCAGTTTAAAAATAAGAGAAGAACATTGTAGATAGACAAGTCTTCCAAGTTGTGCATCTTTGTAAGTAATCTCCCAAAGCAGACCCACTGCTGGGCTTACACACCTCTGCTATTGATTAGCTCATTAACAAATAAACAAACACGCACAGAGCTCTCCACAGCACTTACTAAAAACTTCTCGATGTTCTCTATTCAATGACTTTTTTCCCTCTCGTTTCATTCCTTGCCTCCTTTACTCTCTCTCCCTCTTCCTTCACTTCCTTGACACGCTCGCCCCTGTCTTCCCTTCCTAATGAAAGGAGAAGATAAAATCTCAGGGCCAGCTCATTAAAACACACTCCCAATTAACTGTCAGCCCTCTCACAAAAGAGAGATGGAGAAAAACGTATGAGGCAACGGTTGAGGATAGGTGATACGCAGACAGAGTAGAAGCAATGAAAAAGTGCCTTTTGAAAAAGCAAAATAATTTGTGTCTGTGTGTGTCAGTGGGCGAAAGAAGAGGACAGTTAATAAAGTACAGTTTATGAACACTGTCGAGACTTAATGACCTGTCTCTGTTTTATCAGCCACCGGGGAATGATTAACACCACACAAATGTGTGTTTGCCTGTGAGGGTGTGTAAGACGGATTGTAAGCCATCACAGCTTGAACAGTTTATTCATTTGTCTGTTATAGCTTAATTTTGAAATAACTTAAAGCAGAGCTTGACTGCCAGGGAAGCTGGTTGCAACAGCTGTAAGGAGCTCGTGCAGTGGGGCCCAGCTGGGCCAGCGGCTCAAAAGGTTACTGGTGTCTACATCGCCTCCCTCCCAGTGATACGCCTGTTATAGACAGTTACTTAAAATGATAATGACCCAAGATATTGCATTTTCCTTTTTGACCATTTGTATTTATTAGACAATAAATACAGTGAGCTTATTTTAAAGGGAAAGGAGGTTTTATGTATCCATCCTCTACTACAGTGCTATTGACAGCACCCCGAGGGTGTAAAAATATTGACACAGCTGATGTTAAAAAGGAGGACAGTTATAGAACAGTCTTATTTATAATGTATGCTTACATTAGTCCCTTTCTTGTATCAGTTCTTTGCCGTTCCACGTTTTTGGACGGTGATTGTCTTTTGTAATTTTACCTCTGTACTAGAGATGGCACGATACCACTTTTTTATGTCCGATATCGATACCGATATCATAAATTTGGATATCTGCCGATACCGATATGAATCCGATTTAGTGTATTTTTTAATCAATAAAACTGTTTTGTGTTTTTTTTATATCTCGCTGCATTTTGTATAAGTTCATACTCAAGTTAAAATAAACAACAACACTAAAGCTATTCTGTTATACCTGTATGTGAAAATTACACTGCACCCAAAATATTTCATAGTTCAGCACAGAAAGCTATGAATAAGATAGGAAATAAATATGAAAATTAAAAAGGGTAAATTTAACTAGGAAGGAATAAAATAAAATATAAAAATTAAAGTTAAAAATGAAATAACTGTACAACAACCAATTAGAATAAAGGGTAAATTTAACTGGGAAAGAATAAGATAAAATGTATAAATTAAAGTTGAAACTAAAATAACTGTACAACAAAATACACAATACACAAATACACAGTATAGAAATATATAAGAATGTATGAAGAAATATAAATATATATATATATATATATATATATATATATATATATATATAATAACAGCAGCTGTACAAGTATTAAATGGAAATGAAGAAATATAATGTCCAGTGTTGTGCAATTCACATTTGTAAGTGTCTTGATACTGATCAATCTAATAAACTTAAACCTACTCCATCCTTCCTATTCTGGTATTTTAAAGAGTACTTAGCAGAAATATTAAGCAACCTAACTAATAGGGTTGCAAACTCCCAGCAAATTAACCAAATAGAGAACCTTTTCGAAGAGCCAGGCTTGTCATTCTCAAAGTCTAGAACCAAGAGACAGCAGGTCATAAAAGAATCCAGAAACCTCTAAAGAACTGCAGACTCTCTGGCCTCAGATAAGGTCAGAGTTCATAATTAAACAATAAGAAAGATACAAATATGGCATCCATGGGAGAGTTCAAGGAGAAACGACTGCTGACCTAGAATAACACAAAGGCTCGTCTCATGTTTGCCAAAAACATCTTAATGATTGCCAAAACATTTGGGAAATGATTCTGTGGACCGATGAATCAAAAGTAAAGCTTTTAGAAGGTTTGGGTCTGATCACATCTGAGAAAACATTTCATAGAAAGAACATTGTGGCTGTTACTCAGGAGGTGAGCAGGTCATCTGCTAATTGGAAGGTTGGTGGTTCGATCCCTGGCTGCTCCAGTCTGCAGTCGGCAAGTTACTAACCCCAATGTAAGAACCAGTCCATTTATAATTTACCTTGCTCGAATCTTTATTATTATTTGGGAAATGTAGGCTTATTTACTTATTTTTACTTTCTTATTATTTTTCCTCTGCAGTATTAAAAATGGCATTGAGCCTTTTCCCAGGTATCAGTATAAAGTATGAAATTGTAGTTTCATGACAGCCCTACTACTACAAACTTCTTTGAATTGACATTGAAGGTTTGCACTTTAATCACATATTGATTGTTTAATCTGAAGTCCACTGTGGTGTTGATTATGGACCTGACACAGTTTTTTTCTTTGTTGTAAATCAAGTTAATATGTATACCTCCATGACGATAAGGGATTAAGTATTTATTAGGCCTCAAAAACGAAGTATGTTTGGAGACATGGACAGCTTGGCTGACATGACTTGTCTGGAGTGATTGAGTTGACATGTGGGTGAAGCAGGCCAGGTGAGTCATTCAGCAGAGATTTAAAGTCACATGGATGTAGTTTTTCTTTAGTTGTGGTTTGTAACTTTCTTGCATTTGTCAGTAAAGTTGGCAGTACACTTTAGTAGTTTTCGAGTGTTTTTAAACTTGTTTTAATTTGTTTTTTTTAGTTCATTATGATTATGGATCGTTCTACAGGTAGTAGTACTAACAGACCCTCAGGAGGTTACAATATGCTGTTTGTTTGGTAACATTTATTTATTTTCTCGGTGGTTTCCAATTTTAGTTTTAAGTAGAATGCACAATGCCTCTAGTTTGCTATCTAGCAAACCAATGATGCTTAACGCATTGATTTTTGTAAAACAATCAGGTTGCAAGTCTCAATCCTCTTGCTTTCCAGAGGAGGAATAATATAATATAAAGTGCGCTGTACATAGCAGTTAATGCCATTTCCACATTGATGCTAGAGTAATCTAAAGTACATTAATGTTTTATAATTCAATGCATAATTAAATCAAAACCCTAAAAGACTGATACCTTTAATTTTAAGCTGTGTGTGGAACTTGCTCTGTGGATTATTAATATTAATTAATATTCAGCTTAAACCCATTCAGCCTTACGAAAAATGCTGAAAAGTTGGAAGAATGGGACTGCAGTACAACTTCAATAAATGTCCTGCCTAAATTCCAGCAGTTATTTCCAACTTATTGCAAATTTAATTTGCCACCTTTAGGTTGTCCGATTTGTTCAGTGAACACCTCGCCATCAGTACTCATCCATCTGTAGCTGCTATAGCATTGTAGCATATCTATTTTTAGCTGAATCTGATCAAACAAGGTCATTTTTTTCAAACCGCTAATGTAGTTATTAAAAACAGTCTTTCAGGATATTGTTGAGCCACTGTTTGTGTGTACTGTGCAGTCAGATAAGTCCCTTTGTACAGTGGAATAACAGCACATTGTGTATTTTATTCCACCATTTTTTTTTCTTTTTTTCATTAAAATCTCCGAGCGCATGTACACACAATAGCCTCTTGCTCATGTGTACAATATGGAGTTGAGAGCCATAAAAATGAATATGAAAGTGAAAAAGAGATGAGTGGGTGTTTGAAATATTTTGGGAGAAGAAGGCTTACTGGGACTGAATTTCACTTTGCTCACTGACTGAAACAAAACACTCAATGATGTATCGCTGATAGCAATAAAGATAAACATGAGCAAAGCACTAATAAACAGTAAACACAAAGGGTGGTGGGAATACAAGAGAGAATAAATTAAGTACTTCTTCCGTGGATAGGACTGTATGTACTTAAGCCTTCAGAGAGCGGTCTCGGAGTGAAAACTCCCAGAGAAAGAGGAGAATGTTGACTCTGATTCCTCCTGACAGTTTCCTGTCCTGCTTGCCCTCGGGGTGTGTATGTGAATATGCGGGCGCGCGTGTGTCTGTGCGTGCACTTTTGCGTGCCTGCTCTTGTCGGCGTCACTGCCTCCTCTGGTCGATGTTCGGAACATATGTCTGCTGTCTCCATGGTAACATGATACATCACACCCACACATAAGTCCACCTGAGGTCATGAATATTCCCGAGCCGGAGAAGGCTGCTTCATCTCTGCCACGGACTCAAGGAAAGGTGAGACATTAATGCCGGTGCTAAGTGGTCATCAGTTAATCACATTTGTACTAATAAAAAACATTTTTTGGGGAAAAATAACATCAATTATTTATCCACTTCTGATCAATAGGGCTGCTGAGTCTCAGAAGTAGTTTACGTGTGCGCACAAACTCATGGATTGAGAAAGCTACGTACACATCGGCCCCATTGATATGTCCGTTTGCAGTTATGGTGTAGCTTACAAGACTTAGTCAGTCACCCATCATATAGTACAGCTGCTCAATTAGCCACCGCTAGCAGAACACTCTAGAATTTCTAACTGAGCTATCATCAGTCCAGTTGCAATGTGAGAAATGTAGGCTAATGTAAGCTTTGAGGTTTGTGCTGTAAATATTCTCCATGCTGCTGTTTGGCAATAAAAAATTACCTATCTTTTCTGCTTTCTCTTATGTATCTGTGACTCTTACTATTTTTGCTTTATAGAACCTGTAATTAGCCACCTACACGGAAGAGAAATCCACTTAAGAGACAGATAGCTTTGTTGAAGTAATGTTTGTAAATGTGATTTAGACGCTCAATCTAGAATTGTTTATATGGCCAAGTCAGTTTATAAGCCATCCTTTTCTTCTTCCAAATTTTCTTATTTTTTCCTGTCCTTATTTGCAAATTAAATCAGGAGAAGCATGTTCATTATGCTAACAATCTTGAGATTCCACATCACAAATCCCTGAGGCTGAGGAGTCCTGTGGGAACCTGTGTTTCAGGGCTAAATGAATTTACGGAAAATGTATAAATGTTAAGAAATGACTAATAGATCTCTGCATATTTAAGAACAAGGGTTCAGTTAGAGAAAAGTTTAATTACACGTAAACTGTGAAACTCTTCTACTGAGAATCAGATGCAAAGCCAACAAACCGTGCACATAATATTTCATAATATTAGTTTTCTAACTGTGAATTGTAACACACAGTAACTTTGGTACATTACAGCAATTTAAGTTGAAATAGGCTGTAAATCTCACCTTCATAGGGAATTCTGATAATCAGGTCTGTTTTTAACACTCAGTATTAATATTTACTAAATATTTTGTGGAAATAGTGCCATGTAAAATCTCTGAATCCAATTTGTTTTGTTAGCAGTAGTGGTGTTATGAGTTTGCAACTGGTCACAGACTGACTTCAACTGATTGCAATGTGTTTGCAATCAGTCTCCATTTGTAAATTAGACTATGATTATTTGTAAACTTTGCCAATCTGTCTGAGAGTGAGTCTGTGTGTGTGTCTGACATTTATTGGCATTCATTTTGTGAGCTCGTATAGTATGCTATAAACAGATTTTGTCTGAATATGGTCAGCAAACTGGTGCAGTGGTGAGCGCCATTCAAGAAAGTTCATGGTTTAAACCTGCTGGCTCGAGTCTTTCTGTGTGGGATTTGCACGTTCCTGGTACTCCATCTTCCTCACACATTCCAAAGACATGTTAGATTAACTGGTGATTCTGAATTGGCCAGTCAAACTGGTGACCTGTCCAGGGTGTGCCCCACTGTTTGCTTATAATGAGTGCTAGGATAGTCTCCGTCCACTCTGCGAGCCTGAGTTTTAAAATGATTAAAAAGTCAAATAGATGATGAGTGTTCTCAATACAGTCATATTAAGACATTTCTAATAATGTAATCTGTTTTCAGGGCTCGCAAAATTTCAAAATCCCTGGTAGCCCTGCCGCTCTCTATACACACTTCATGCGATCGCAAAGTGAAAGTGAAAGCAAAAAACAAGCGCAAGTTCAAACGCGATTTCAATGTGTCACATATTGACAGTGGCTCATCGATGCCGATGACATAATTACTCAGCTACATTTACGAAAGAATGCAAAAGCATTGACATATCTTTCCTTCCTATGATAGCCCGACGGGCAGGGCTGAGATGGATTTTGGTAGCCCGACTGGAAAAATCGCTAGCCCGACGTCCCGGGGCTAGCGATTTTTCCAGTCGGGCCCTGGTTTTTATTGTTCTATCACAATTTTAAAAATTGCACTGTCAAATTTCATTTTCAAAATAAATGACTACATTTTATACACAGCGTACATCACTCTACTTTTAACTGATTTTACATCAAGACAGTGTTAGTGAACCTGGACTGAGCCAAACATTTTTGAGTTGATACGATGTCTGTATACACAAATACAGTGTTACATGTGTTACATAAAATTCACAAGTAAATGGGAAGATAACGTCTGGGCAGTATTAACCATGTGTGCATGTGAGGCAAAGAGAGACGCTTTAACGATTCCAACAAGCTGCATTAGTACAGTGTCCACCCAGCCGTAAGTTTATCCACGTGACAAACCCAGCATCACTGCCAGTTCCTATATTATAATGTAGAGAAAAGCACGGAACTGCTCAGAATTCCAACAGCAAAATCTTGTTTACCCAGTTTGTTTTCTTTGCGTCTTATCGGGAATGCTTGCTGCATATAATGTTTTGCATTGGGATTAGCTCATTGTCACTGCATATAAATACCCTTGCTCTTCCTCACTTGGCATTCATTACTTGGTATTTTAATGGTAAAAACAACTGGCCACTTCATACTTTCTTTCAGTTTATATGTTTAAGTCATGAATCATGAGAACTCTAAGTTGGTGATTAGTGGCCAGATAATCACACATTAAAGCTGGTGACGGAGGCAGAGCGGTGTTTTGTATCTCTGATTACAGATTGACGGGAGCAAAGGCAACGATGAGAGAAATCTAAAATGACAAATACAAACAAACACGCCTGTCCTTATGAATGTTCATCTTAGGTGTCTTCTACTAACATCTGTAACTGACTCCATGTTTTATGTATTTGTGCTACTGAGAGTCAGGTTAATCACATTTATTAAGCTGAGGACTTTATCATAGCACTCACTAAATCATTTCGTCAGATGTATGTTGCCATTAGTTGTTCAGCGCTCAGTCACATTAGTAGCGTTTTTTTAAATGTGCAAACAAAAAGCTGATTAGAATATAAATATGTATTGAATTGTTGCTGATTCAGTTTTGGTGGGAACTCCACACAATGTTTCTTTCCCTCTCTCCTTTTCATCCTGTTCCCGACTCTGGAAAAATGTCAAAATCTGCATTTAAATTGCAAGCTATTAATCTGCATATTTCTGATTATTCAATTAATTTGCCTTCTGTTTTTCACCCGCACCAATCAACAGCTATGACATCCTTTGGAATTTCTCGTGTGTAAAGAGGCAAAAGTATAAATGATAATGAAATGTTTTCAAATTAACTGATTTCTATTCGAATGATCTAATCGCGGTGACAACGATGCAGTGAAACAGAGGGAGGAAAGAACTACACAGAGAAGGATGGAGAAGAAAAGTCTACTCATTAGCAGTGGAGAGTAGAGGCAGGGGTCAGCTGATTTGTGAACTGCATGTCACCACCTCAATATAGAGCCATCTATCACATCCACACATGTGCAGCCAGATTCAGGACTCGGTGTTTAACGTGCAGTTGAAAAAGACCAGTGCAAAGCGGCATGCCTTGTCCAAGAACAGGGACATTTTCTGTAAGTATTTCAGGCGTTACTGATTTAGGGAAGTGGAAAATGATTTGCTGAAGAGCACTGATTAATCATCGTCTTTCCCCTCCACAATCTAAACTTCCAAACAGCTGTGCCAATCAGTTGTAATAACACAAACAGCTCATCAAATGGAAATGAGAAGCCAGAGAGCTTCACTTCTGCTAAAGAAATAACATTTGTTGTGTTGTGGCGTGAAACGGTGATTCCAAAATCCCAAGTGTTGCCCTTTTTAAAGGTGAATTTAAGCACGTGGAGTTGCCATGTTTTTTATTTTTGTAGCACAATAAGCCACCTAATGATATTGGTGATAGCTGCACTAAATGAGAGCTTGGAAATGGTAACAATTACATGCAACATTAATATTACCCCGTGAATACTTTAATAAAGTCATTTAATGGGCTTCATTCAGAAAGTTTCCAATATGACTAAAAAAATAAACCCCTAAAAAAGTTTTTTTGTTTTCTTTTCGTTGTAAATAGAGAGAGCTTATTTTCTCAATACTTTTTAAAGTCATTAAAAGAACCATTTTCACCCAAATTCACCCTCACGTCATGTCACAATACAACAGAAAAGAAAACTTTAAATTGGCGAAGGGGGCATTACAATTATGAGTGGTTGTAACCTGGAGACAAATTAGTTATTTTTATGTTTTGGCCACACAGAAAATCAATTTTATACAATTGTTTCCATCTGACTTGCTTATATTACCTTAAATTAAGCTCTTACATCTAACTGCTGACATTTTTCAGTATTTTCTTGCTCATCAGATAGACGGCATCATGTACAACGGTGCAAAGAATTGTGTCACAATGTAAAATGTAAATAAAAACACAATCCCAAAATCCCTTAAATCCATATTTTATTCACAATAGGAAATAGAAAATATGGAAATCTGTAAAAGTTTAAGAGAAAATAAGAACATTTTGAAATTGATGCTCAAAAATGTTGGGACAGAGCCATGTTTACTATTGTGCAGCTTTTGAAGCTTGGGTCAAGAGTAGACGGCCATTTCTGGATCAAAGATGATGATGGTGATAATAACTTTTATATAAATTACTTTAAAAAAAAAGTGCTGAACAGCCATTTGAAGGTAAAAAGGATAAATGAATAAACACAAATTTTAAAAAACAGATAAATTAAAGGGAACAGCAATAAGAATGAGTAAAAACTCTAGGCACAGAGCTAAGACACGCAAGATAGGATGAACAAGGCTTTGAAAGCCCCCACAGAGCAGGCCTGCCTAATATCTTTGCAGGAGGTTGTTTCACAAAGATGTGGCATGAAAAGAAAAAAGCACGATCACAAGCAGCCAATACTGATTTTCAGCCTTCTTGATTGTACACCAATTTTTCCAAATTATCAGGACCCTTTCATTATGATATGTTTACTAGATCAGGAGATATTTGAAGCCTTTGCAATTTGACATTGAGGAACATTATTATGAAAATTTTCAACAATTTATGAATGAACTTTTTCTATCCAGTCATGTTGCTAACCTAGCTGGCTGTAAAATGTTCCTCCACTTAATTTTCCAGCTTTTTGTTATCCCATCCCATTTTTTGAGGCATTTTTCTGACACCAAAGTCATTTTGAATTAAATATGAATTTGAGATTTTCAAATTATTGCTTTCTGTTTTCTTTGCATTTTACACTTTCCCAAGTTTTTTGAAGTTGGGGTTGGAAATGTTTGCAAAATCCCAAAATCTCTATCGAGAGAAACCTTTTCAAGGTCAGAAAAATAATAGCGTTGATTATTGTGCTGCTTATCTTTTTATTGGCATGACAACAGAGGGCCCAGGGTTTTGTCTTTCCCTTGTTGTCTTTCATGTGTCTGATGGCGTAGGTGTAAACCTTTTACTCTGACCCATTCTGCATTCAGAGAGGAGCATTATTGTCATTCAGGAAGTATGCAGCTCCTTGCTTGGATGAGGTCACTATAAAGCCCCACCCTGCATCTCAAGCCAGGAAGCATCGATTTCCTTTAATTGGATAGACAAATGAAAAGATGAATGGGATAGCACTTCTCCTCTCCATTGCTGAGTTGTCCTTAGTTTTTGTGCACAAGTTTGTCTTTTTAGATTCTTAGCCCTGATCTTGAGGAAACAAACAGAAGTTTTCCTTCATTTCTGCCTGCTTTCATGCTGGGTGAGGTCGAAGTCACCTTGTTGGAGGAACCTGTGATATTTGTGTCTGCGGCACGTTGATGTCACCTTGGTTGTTTCCTACACGTTTTCAAACGTAAACAGAACCTTGTTCTTTTCATAAAGGTCAGATATAGTTAAAAACACTTCTTAGCGACGCGTGAATATGCAAATAGGGATTGATAAGGTCAGTATTTGAATAAAGCTGATTTAAAGGAAAAAATCTCCCCTGACCTTTGATTAACTTGGTTTGAATTTTCTGTGCACGTGGAAAGAGAAATGTGAAAATAAATGTAACAAGTGGCGCTAAGCCCATGGCCCGTTGGGTCGTGTTCATTTAAAATATGAGTCTCTTTTAGCCATTAAAAAAAATTCCTTTTATAGTACAGCTTTGACGTGTAATTAAAATCTGTAATCACAGGTTAGCCTGTGTTAACAAGCAAAAATGACTCCTCCCCTTCATCTGTACTTAAACAGAATTGTTTATGAGTGCATCCGATATCAGTTTGCAAGCTACTCAATACAAGTCCAGTTTGGAGAACTGTTGATTTACTCAGGCAGATATGTGACCTTCTTGGACATTTAAAGAACCAAAAAGCGTCTTTTATTCATTTATTAATTTAAACAGTTCTTCATATAGTAACAGTTTGTTCAACAGTGCTTTGATCTTTTTCAGCCTTTATCAGAGTTTTATGTCATCAGATTATGTGCAGAGGTTGAGCCACAATTCACTTTCACTTCAGCTTCCCCCCCCCCCCCCCCCTTTTTTTTTTTTAAACCTTCAGTTTGCCTCAAAAACTTAAAAGCTAATACATTATAACACACTGTTACACAGACGCCGCACATTTAGCTGTGATTGAGGGGGAAAAGCTGTTTTTGATGGCCCATTTTTGTGTCACTGCATTTCTTTTTATGAATAATTGGCTGAGGGTCAGTCCTCTCGCTGTTTTGGCAGGAGAAATATTCTTTCAGCTTGCTTCAACATCGCTTGCTTGACGGCCACTAATGCATAACTAGCTGGGTGTAGCAGCTGGAGAGTAAATACACAAAGAAAATGACAGCATCATAACAAACATCATGAATAAACCCTTGACCTGATTCACAATCATATCAATTAAACGATGTCTATTAGTGTGTTAAGATTAGTTTCCCGTGAAAACAAGAGTTCATGTCATGTCAACGATCCTCATACGGAGCACTGGGGGGACTGTAAACCTGACAAATGGCAGCATTCAGTCTTTTTACTTCAGGTGATATTTTTCTTTCTACTAGAAACATAAACGCAACAAGGTTATGACAGCCCCATTTACTGTTAGACGTATGGGCACTAGAGAGGTGGAGTGAAACATGCCTGGAAAGTTGATGGTCAACATCAGTGTGAAAAGGTAATAACTGAATACAGAGAAAATGTACATCTTGTTAAATAACACAAGAAAATACACAGGACTATTTAAAAAGACGAATTGAAAGTTACCAACTTGAAGATTAAAACCACCACTACTGCAGAGCAAAATCTGTGTAGATCGCTCAGAACTTTCCAGTGTCCAACCTGCCCAGAGGATTGATGTGAATATCTTCAGCGAGCCCTACAATTCCTGGTCAAAATTTAGCCAGTGATGTGATGCTGTGAGTCCATTGCACTTATCTAGACTAACAAATATATGGACAGAAATTCGGGGTCTTAAAAGACGACCTTGCTGAAATAGTTACACGTCTGCTGGCTCAATCATCTGGATGCAAGTGCAGGTCGTCCAGTAATTTGGTTTATGGTCAAATATTTGCTTAACTAATGACCTTCACATCAGCCCGAGTTGTACTGTGTGTTTAGCCCTAATTAGCAAATGTTAGTGTTACAGAGGTAGTGTCGTGACATTGTCAGTGTGAGCATGTTAGCAGGGTGATGTCAGCAGTCGGCTCCAGGCACCACCACTGTGCAGCCTCACAGAGCTTGTAGCATGGGTGCTGCTATGAACTGTAGAGTTGAAAGTTTTCAGACTGTAAAGTTATAAATGACATAATGGGAGCGGTGCTGAAGCAAGGCAGTTGGTGTGCAAACATTACTGGAGTCTGGCTCTTCACCGCCTTATTCATTGTGCCCTCTTCCCGTGTCTCCATATTGCTCTGTCTCAGTCCCAGAGCACTGCTGCTTTTTGTATCTATAACCTTTAGTAATCTTTGTAAATCTCTGTAACGTGATTCCACGTTTGGCCACCTAAAACAATTGTTTTGTTCAGTGCTGTACTGTTTCGCCTCACGTTGAGGCTGGTATCTCAGTTTTCCTTTCTAGACGGCCGTGAGCGTCCTCGCAGTCTTCGGACCCCAGAGGCCTCCATCAGCTTGTCCACTCTGTGTCTCTAACACCCACTCTTACGTGTCTCTCACACACAGACTGCCAAAGACAAACACACAGATCTCCATGGTAACTAGTCCCAGTGTTTTCTCTTTGATCTATGCATTTCATGTTCTCCAAGCCACGGCGTTTTTTAAAACCGCGTGCATGCACACGTGTTTGTATGTGCGTGCCTGTGATTTGAGTCGCAGCTTGAGGATATGGTGTAGCTTTGAGACGGCAGCGCAGAGGGAAATAAAATCTCACCAGGGATTGTCAGGCAGTTAGATGAAGTGATGGGAAGTAGTCAGAGAAAAGATGTTGCGATTAGAAAAGCCTTTGAACTGCTGTACTGCAGTGTCCGGGGCAGTGATGAAGAAGTGACCAAAGCCACATTTCTTTCAGGTGTCCTAATTACACACAACTATGATCAGGATCAGCTAAGCTGGTTTTCAGAGTTAAACAAATAAATAAATAAAATACAAAATTACTGAGAAGAAATCAATGAATACACAAACACTTCAGCCAGTGCTTCCTCAAACTGGATGAGTAACGGGAACACTCACTGTCGGATCAGTGAGTACTTTCTTAAAAGTGCTTTAAAAGTTTAAACACCCACAGCTACAAACATCTGACTGGGCATAGATATCCTATGAAGGATTCTCATTGCATCATTATATGCAACATGCAGCTTCTGCGTGCTACATTATTTGTAAGATGACCACAAGGGGGCAGTGTATAGCACTGTGCGATACACTTTAAATAAAGCCACTGTAACTGGAAGTGAACAAAAGCTGAATTTGCATGCAATAGTATTTGCCTGCACATAGAGCTTACATCGTTATCTGTATATGTCATCATCATCGTTCATTTGCTCAGTAATAACGTGCCCGAGGTATTTCACCTTTTTATGAACGTCAAGAGTATTTTGGGACAGTTTAAACAAAGTTTAAAATTTAGCTGTTCATCCTGCTTGATTCTACATATCACGATTGCGCTTTTAACAGCATAGTACAGGGTGGGCCATTTATATGAATACACTGTAATAACATGGGAATGGTTGGTGATATTAAAGTCTTGTTTGTGGCACATTCGTATATGTGAGGGGGCAAACTCCTCAAGATGAGTGGTGACCATGGTGGCCACTTAGAAGTCGGCCATCTTGGATACAACTTTTGCTTTTTCAATAGGAAGAGGGCCATGTGACACGTCAAATGTGCAATACTCATCTTAGTTTCAAACGACCTGCCAATGGCCCAAACACACACACACACACACACACACACACACACACACACACACACACACACACAAAATTGGCTGTAATTTCTGAACAATTAATACAATCTGCACTTCGTGATTGTTTGATTTAATATCCACTATGGTGCTGTACAGAGACTAAATCACCAAAAAAATTAAACAAAATAAAAAATACACCACCAACACCCAATTCTAATGACACGGTGGGAGTAAAATTACTCTTACATTAGAATTGGACTTATTACTAGGGCTGGGTATCGTCACTGATTTCTAGAATCAATTCAATTCCGATTCACAAGGTCCCGAATCCATTCGATCCACAATTCGATTTAATTCAATTCGATTCACTACGATTTGAATCTGGGAAATTTTGACAGTCAGAAATATTATAGTTGAGATCAGTATATTTAAGGAATAAAGGAAGCTGACACACGCAAGACTTTATTAAAGGTGTAAGCATCACAGCAGATGCCTTTGTGTCAAAGTAGCTGAGGATAAAACACAGAAAAACATGAAGGTAATTTTCCTGGCCTGGAATTTTATAAAAATATTCTGCAGTACATCAAAAACGAAAGAAAACCATTAATCAACACATGAACGTTACCTCTGAAGTTACAGCGGTTTTATTAGAGACATGGCTAAGCGTTTTGCATTTTGCATAATTTTAAAAAGTTTAAATTTGTTCAGTATTGAACGGCAGAAATTAGGTTTTCTTTTCGGAAGTATATAAAGCGGAAAAAAAAAACATCGGCCAACAGCGCTGTAAACAACGGTAGACTTGTGCATAACAAGCAAGCGAATAATGCAGAAAACAGTACAGAGAGAGAGAGCTGTGCATCGTGGTCGAAGCAAAACAGTAAAAGTCAGAGTGAATACATGACGATGTTTATGTGAAGCGTAGTTTGGATCTTCTTTTGCTGCTGGTTCGGTCAATATTGTTTGGAGAGAGATCAAAGTAACAGCTTTAGAATCAGCGCATAAAGGGCGTGAACACAAAGCACATCAGAATCAGCGAGCTGTCGGCTTTCAGCCCCGCCCGTGAGAAAGGCGACATCTAACTGATTCTGATCCGCGGGTTGCGCTGTGTGTTTAAGTCTTTGTGCAGAATCTGTGTACCTGCTCTCATTTACTGTCTTAGCTGTTTGGTGGTTGTTGAAATTTTGTGAGATTTCACCAGAGATTCTGGCATTTCGGGCAAAATAAATTTATATTAAAAAAATCGATTCAGGATTTTAATGAATCGATTTTACATTATCCAAGCCAGAATCGATTTTAATTGATAAATCGATTATAAAAACCCACCCCTACTTATTACATATATCTTACAAGTGTCTTTGAAAAAACAGAAACACACCTATGACTTGATTTAGTTTAGCTTGTCTTTTGAAGCAGAACGTCTCACACTGCAGGCGAAAGCGCATCAAATCCGATTTTTTCGACCCAATGCGACCCATATCCGATCATGGTATGACAGTGTGAACAGCACATATCCGATATTTTCAAATCCGATCTGGGTCACTTTCGTATGTGGTACTGAATCCGATACATGTTTTAGAAAGCGACTGCTGTTTGAACGGTCATGTCGCATTAAATCCGTCTTTTATGTCACTGACACAAGACAGACGCCAATTATCAGCGTCTGAGAAGACATCGTGAACGCTTCCTGGCCATCCCGTGTAGATGTCAGTGAAACTGTTGGGAAGACAACGTTGGAGAAACGTGAACATTTTATTTGTACTGCATAATCTGCAGATTCTGTCAGAAATCTGCAACTATCCTTTGAAGCACCGCTCCTCTCTTAAACAGCAATAAGGATAATTATTAGGTTATCTACAATATTATGTAAATAACAAAATAACTTAAAGCAAAATTGGGAATCGTAAAGTCTTTATATTAAGGGACATTAGTCAAACAATACTGTTTGGTCTGAATCTGAATTGAGCATTAAGACCTGCAGTGTGAACGTAGCCTAACAGACTTTGCGGCTCTGACTATAAACTTTTCATTCATATTTCCAAAGAATGACATTGAAACAGCAGGTCAGTATATCTGCGCTTCCTGAGCACGCTCCATACTGCGTTTAGCCTCACTTAGGCATTGTGCAGTCAGCTAGCAAATGCCATTAGTTCAGGTATCCACTCCTCTCAGCCAGTAGAGATTTGTGACTCTTCACACAGAAATGAACAGTTCACTTCAGGTTGTTGTGTGAGAGGAAGCACTAATTAGTTTATCAAATAATACTTTTTACAACATAGTCATGCACTACCTTGCAATTTCCAGCTGTTTTGTTCAGTCTTAGAAATAATGATGCTCAAACAGGATCCGTTTGTCAAATCATTAATTATCAGTTTTTTTCCTAATGTGTTTTTAACTCCAGGTGTCACACAGTGAGAGGACATTTGCAGAGTTCCTCCTTCAATAAAAGTGCTCCTGTTGGAAATGATTTAGCGCGGGATTAAATCTTCTGTTAATACCCTTTGATTTATTCTTTTCTCGACTTCTGGACTTACGTTTCTGATTAAATGCCATTCTTCGGTATTTTCCCTTTGCCCTTCGTTTTATGAGCCTTCTCGTGACACTTGTCAAATCAGAGATTTGTGTGTCTGACACACATTGACACGGGGCATTTCTAAGATGTCTCAATATCTTCTCTGTATGTCATGGGACTCTGCTGCTCACTGCTTTCCCCCTCCCTGCGATGCTTTAATTACTTCATCCCTTGTTTCACTCATCCCTTTCTCCTTCACTTCATCGCCCCGAGCTGCTCCTCATTCCTTTTAATTAATCCACACAGATTTAGACACCTTCACCCTGCTGTGAATGCACGCACACGCACACACACTAATTCCTAGTAGAGAACAACAACTTTTAAGTGAGCTTGCTTCACTTTGAAAGTTTTTTTGTGTGTGTGGAAACAAATGCAGTGGGTCTGATTGCTTGTTATTGTGTGTTGTGTTTTGGTTCAGGGCTCCAACGGAAGCATGCAGCTTATGGAAACAGAGTTCTCCAAAACTCTGGGAGAGATGGTGGCTCTTCATCTGCATCACCAGAAGAGCATCCCAGCGTTCCTCTCCGCCGTGACCCTCGACCTCTTCAGCCGACAGACCACAGTCTGACAGAACTGCACACCATCTCACACACTCCTGTAAAAATTCGAGATGAGCTTAACTTTTATTTTGACTCCCCCCCCCCCCCCCCCCCCCCCCCCCCCCCCCCAATTGCCTTCTATATACTTCACTTTTCCCCTCGCCTCATACAATATTCATAAATTGTTTCGATTGTGCCGGTATGTTTCAGCAGCTCTGTTGTATGAATAGATATCAGCGAGTGCTGTTTTTGTGGCGGATGAGCACCTGCTTTGATAGAATTTCTTTCATTGAAAAGCAGCTTGGTGCGCCTATTTGTACAATGAATATTTCATCAATAAAGTCTGGAGGAAACCATTTTTTTTCTAGCCATCATGAAAATGATCCATAAAAATCACTTATATTTGTATTTAGAGCCTTCTTTTAAAAAAAAAATACTGGATGTTGGAAACACACTTCCTCTAAGTTTGTTCCTTTCTCTAGGGGCCCTATACGAGAGAAGCAGTTGTAGTTCCACTCTGTCCGAGCCAATCTGAGCCGGTGTCAAAGCAATCGCTGAATCCTGCTTAGTTCAGTTTGTAATTCAGATTTGTTTTTCCCCTCACAAGATTTTTAAAGGTTGGAAGTCAGGAGGCGGTGCAGGGTAATCACACGGGGAGTATTTGTGCGTTTCCACTGTCAGCAGGATCACTAAGCTTGACTGACACTGAAACACTGAAGGAGTAACCGTGTGCAGTCATTTTAGATGTAATAGATGGAAAAATCATGGATATGGGTAATTTAAAAATTTGTGTCACCTATCAGCCTGTCACCCAGGAGAAACGGAGCGGGCGCGAATGAAAGGAACAGTGTCATACAGTATAATATTAGTTCAGGACTCTGAATTTCAATTGAGAAATTATGTATTTGCTCTCTCTTACTTTGTCCTGTGCACCAGCTTTACAGAAGAATTACAGTGTGTGGTGTGCCATGTGCAGGGAAGCTGTAATGTTTACAGTGCCTGTAACACAGTCATTGTCCATGAGTTTGAGTTTGATGAATTGCGATTTATCCCCTTTATGGCTTCAGTTAACGATTGCATCTTTGTGTGTGTGAACACAACACAAGTGGTGTTTCTTGGTAACAATAAAGTGAAAATGGCAGAAATAAACACGTTGAAGTGGGGGAATAAGGGAGCCGTCCAATAAAACCGAGAAACAAAAGGAAGCAAACTGAGGATGAAGCCACTTATCACAGCAACGATATAAGGACTCCAGCTGGCGCAGCCATATGCCTCATGAGGCAACATATTCTGCACAGTACATGCCACATACTGTCCTTGTTTTGTTTCTGTTTTTTTACACACATTCTTTTTCACAGCGCAGCACATCTGAACACCCACCGCCCCGATGAGGTCATGTGTTTGAGGGTTTTGCATAAGCTGTGCAGCACACGCTGCGTTCTGCTGTACCTTTGTTGTTTTTGTCTTAAATTTGATATGAAAATGTTAATAAAACACATTGGACTGTTGATCGAGTGAGATTTAATGAGTCACTGCGTTAATAAATACCCAGACCGCAGGCATTAGGAGACACTTTGATTTGGAGCTAGCACTCGAATGACTGGTGTCCGGGCTCGCACCCATGGGTCTAATTTGCCTCAGACTATGTCCAGATTGACAGATTGGCTACACAGAAGGTGTAGTGTGAGCAGCATGTCAGTGGAGCAGCAACAGCCGCTCTGCCCCTTTCCGGAGTTAGGAGGGGGAGGTGGGGGGGATCCATCCTTGTGTTATTATAAAGCACTCTAAGTGTTTTGGTGTTTAATAAGCCTTCACACTAATGGAACTGTTACCCAAACTGCACTTCCTGGATCACATTTTTTGTCATGGATAATTGAAGAAACACATTTTTGTTTTGTGTGTGTTTTCTTTCTGAATGCTGATTACATGTAAATTAGTCTCTACTGAACAGTGTGTATAAATGTGCGAGCTCAACCAAAGAGGTAACGAGTAGTAGCCACTGAATATGTACTAGTGGACGGCTCGGGTGTATTGCTTCTTGCATGATAGACACTGTATTAACTTAATTTTTTTTTTTTTTATATTTTGGGGTGTTCAACCTCCTTATTACTACAGCAGCAGGTTGTGTGTTTAGAGGGCCGAGCATTACCAACTGGATATAGTTAAGACTACGTCTAAGCACGGCTCTCTTTCTGGAGCCCCACCAGGGCTGGAGTTGCTCTGAGTCAAAGTTGCTGCCAGCGTTCCTGTCTGACAACCCAATAACACGGTGCTGGATGCCGAAGGAATCTGTCAAACCAAAGTACAAGGATTTCTGGGCTTGGCTGACAAATAAAACAGGTGAGGAAAAAAGAGAACCTGCTGGTGCTACTGTAGAACAGACTGTAAGAAGAGTACGGGGTTATTAGATGAGAGTTAACCTATACACTGTACGTTTCCATTTTGCAACAGAGGAAAAATGTCTGGCACGTTATGGTTCTCTTGTCATTTCTAGTTCATTTTGAACAGTGACTTTTTCTTTTTTGTTTTTTTGCTATTACCTTCATTACCAAATGCTCTTTCCTGTCTTGACATGCTCTGTCAGGCCTTTACTGCAGCTTCAGTAGCTGCTTGTTTGACCTTCCCCTCCATATTAGACAAGCGTCATCAGTGCAGGTCTTTCAGTCCAGATTGAAAACCTATTTTTATTCCCTGGTTTTAAAATCTCTAGGAAACGGAAACCTTTCTTATTAATTTTATTGTATTTTGAATTATTTTATTGTATTTTTAATTTCGCTAGTTGTTTTTGATCTGATGACGATGATGAGTCTCTGCCTCCGATTTTGTATTTGTGTTTCTAAGACTGAACTGTGCACACACTTCAGTTCCTGAAGCCATCTCTTGGTTGTAGACAGCAACATGCCTCCTGCAGTGTGTTCTGGAAATGGTTGGATGATAGAAAGTAGTTTTTCTCTTAACCATGGATATCATTTTATTATCATTCACTTTAGTTTTATTCTGTGGTCTTTCAGACCTTTTGGTAAGCTGATCAGTGCATTCCTTCTTTTTAATTATGTAACTAAAGTTCTTGTTACCTGATTTTATTTCGGTTTCAGCCTAATGATGGCATCTCCTTGGTTCTCATCTTGATACCAAATACAAGTTCATCACTTGGAATCACCGACAGATCTTTTATCATTGTGTTTTTGTACTTAGTACACAATACCTTTGAATTTTGTTACAATAAAATATAGATTTGTGTAGAAAATCAATTAGAAAAATCAAGTTGACTCCACATGCATTTAGTCTTATTTAAATACTTTGCCATAGATAAGCTGTGTTAATTCACCAGATTTCAACCTCGTGGGACAGAATTACACAATAAAATCAAGCAAAAGCACAAAACTCATTTTCAGTTGATTGACTTCACAGATCTTTTGTCTGAAATAATGGGGAGCAGGCTTCACCTCGCCTGTTTTTCAATTACAAGTCCAATTCCCTTTGAGCCTATAAAAATGGGGGACTATGCAGGAAAGTAATGTTACTTATTAAATGGCTTGAATTAAAGCTGAACGCCTGCATTTCAATCCTATACAATTGATTTGGAATGCACTGCGGTAGTGCACAGAAGTAAAACTACCAAACATGTCATTTTTCAAAAACTTGTGTATGTCCCAGTAGGTCCACTGTTGCATTGGGGGACACTTATATGAAACCTGTCCAAAGTGTTCAGACTCCCCTAATCACCGTTTTCCTTACATGGGTCTCTCTTTTTCAGCTTTCCTGGCCACGCCACCGGCACACACCTTTTGACTCTGCATGTACGTTTGAATGAATCAAATAGGAGGGATATTTTCTTCGACACAGCCACTGTGGGCAAAGAACAGTTTTGTTTCTGTCTTTGAATGTTAATTTCTGTTGTTTTTCAGTCACGATGTCATTAGTAGCCTTCAGAGTGTTGTTGTGCTTAGACAATGGCTTTTTGCTCCAGGCAAAAAAGAGAAGATATGTTTAAAACTCCTTTTTTTTAGGTTTTGTTTGCTTGTAATCAGCTGGAACCATGGTTAGCTCTAGTTTACCACCGAGAATTACCTGAAGCACAGCTAATAAAAGAATGATTGCTTCCTAATCCTTAGTGCATCGCTACAACATTAAGTGTACATCAGAATAAAAGAAAAACAGCAAAAGCAGTGAACATCTCAATCGACCACATTATTTCCATTATTATTATAATCCTTCGCTACCTGCTAAACTACAACCCCCTCACGCTCTTTCATCTTCCTGCTCCCCTACACTCTTTTATTCATTCCTTTATCTTTATTTCATCAGCCCATCATCTCAGAGTCGAAAAACAATTAGCACAACCCTTGATATCTCATTAACTATAAATGAGATGGTGGAGTGAGGTTAAAAATTCCATAGCTGAGCTGTGCGCCGTGCATCAGATTGCACTGGTGCACCAAACCTCATCACACAGTAAACAATCCATTTGAAAGGTGTATTTTTAAAGGAAAATACGCAGCGGAAATCATCTCAAGGCAGCACTAAATCTTTAAAAGCAATTCTTTTGCATGATTAATTTATCTTTAAAAAAATTTTTTCAAGTAAAGGAGTGGTACTTCAACTTCATCTTTTCAGCTTTATTTTTTGTAAACCACAGAGAAATATTGATGAGACCTGCTGAGGAGAGACATGCCCGCTACAGAGGGGAGTCTCAGCTGGAAACTAGAGGGAGCCTTATGGGACAGTAAAAGAGGAGAGAGAGAAAGAAGCTGCCACTTTGTTCTTTCATCTCATCCCTCTTTCCCCCCTCTCTCTCTCTCTGTCTATACCTTCCTCACTAAACTCTCCATCTGCCAGCTTCCACTCGCACAGGAAGCTCTGCATCATTTTCTCTGAAGTGAGTCTTTCTCCCAGTGCTTCCTCCAGTCTCCAGCTCTCTCCTTCACTGTAGTCCCAGCAGAGAGAGAGAGAGAGAGTGCAGCTGTCATGCTTTAGTTCAGATCTGAGCTTCTTCTCCTCGGGTTCCCCCCTAGAGTAGAAACAGCAGGATACTGTATTCACTGAGTAAGGTGTGCGTGTGTGTGTGTGTGTGCGAGGGCATTCATGTATTCTTACAGTATCGTGCCCCAGAACAGCAGTAAAAAGCTCTTTGCTATGTAACTGTTTTACGTGAAGGAACCCAGTCCAATATTTAACTGGTCGTAACAGATGCTGAACTTTTACAGCGGTGCCTTTTCCAGCTGAAATGAAATTCTTGGTACCGACTTGGATTTAGAGATCCCGCGAGCGTGAACGTTCAACACAGCAGGAGGCGTGAGGTTTATCGTATAGGCTTAACGTTTAAAATTGAAAGAAAACCTCAGCAGAGAAAGTAAAAGAGAATTCAACTCTGACCTACTGCCAGCAGTAGGCGCGTGCCAGATTTTCTTTTGAAATTATAAATGCTGAGATTATTGTAATGGGAATGTCTACCTGGAAGACAAAACAAGGCTTTATTGGGTACTGTTGCATAATTTAAGCTTACCCTGGAGATAGGTCTTAGCTCTTTAAGACATGGTAGCAGCTTGTAAACATGATCAAGTCAACTTGCTAAAGTTCAAACTGAGCATATGAATGAGGAAGCCATCCCTAGGGTTTACAAAGAGTGAGCTGAAAAACGAAAATCTCCAATTTGAAACAGTTCCCTGGTTGCTGGGTGATAGTGTTTTGTTGATGTTAGACCTTCGAGGTAATAAGGCAGCTGAAACTAAAATAACCACTCATTTCAACCAAGGTATGCAGAAGAGTGTCTCTGAATGCGCAACACGTCAAACTTTGAAGTACAGTAAGATGTGTTAGAGCAGCAGAAGACCACACCGGGTGTCACTCCAATGAGCCAAGAACAAACTGAGGCTTCAATTTGCACGGACTCACCAAAACTGGACAACAGACGGTTTGAAAAAAGTTGCCTGGCCTGATGCGTCTCGATCTATGCTGTGACATTCTGATGGCAGCATCAGCATTTGGTGTAAACAACACGAAAGCATGGATCCATCCTGACAAAGGGGGTCCAACCTGCTACTGTGTAAGTAATGAAAAGGAGTGGAGATGTGAGCTATTATCTACACAAAACAACATGTTGGTGCCTTAACATTACAACTCTAGAACTCAGGGACACTGAAACACCCGACTCATAGATGGCTTTTAGGTAGCTAATCAACACCAAGCTTTGCTTTGACAATGAAGAATTTCTCATCCTTCACCTCCTGAACAACATTATTGACCCACCAAGATAGAAAATACACACGGGCTGTGTTACAAGCTTTGATGCTGGTGTAAATAAAGGGATTTTCCACAAGCTGCACTATACAGCTACAGCACAACATTAATACCACCTGTCTTATATTGTTTATTACGCTCTTCTTACCCATTGTGGCGTGAATGCAGGATCTCTGTTGGTGTCCTGTCAGCTTTGAAATGTTAGCAGTAGATCCACTGGGTCCTGTGGGTTGTCTTGTGGGGTCCCTATGAATCAGATGTATTCTGGATGCTTAATCCAGTTGGGATATGGGGAGTTGGGATGATTTGGAATCTCTCTTGGGTTCTTTCTCACGTTCTTTGAGCCTTCGGGAGACTTGTGGAATTTGCAGGGTGTTAGGGATGTTTCAGCTCATCTGCAACACTGATTAATTGGGTGGAAAGTGTTGAGGAAAAATCCACATGAATGCCAGGACTCCGCTGGACTTCGCTTTTGCACTGTTGTCAAAGCACTTTCTAAGCCCTGTTTTTAAAGATGCTATTATATTATCATCGCAGAGCTCTGGCAGGGGGTTTATTGATCGAAATACTGCAGCTGGTGCTGCATACAGATTGGAGATGCACAGAAACATTCCTCAGGGATTTTACTCCATATTGACATGATAGTATCACACAGTAGCTGCAGATTTGTCCAGGATGTAAAGCTCCCGTTGGTGCTAAGGGGTCCAAGGTGTGCCAGGAAAATATCCCCCACACCATTACATCATTACACCACCAGTATCCTAAACATGGCATCAGTTCACAACAACACTCGCCTTATGGAGCTTTATATTGTAAGCTAGAGACCTTACGTTAATACAGAAAACCTTTTAAAACAATCAGATGGCAACCTATGAGGAAGCATTTGGCAACAATGGGAAGGAAAACCCCCATTTCCACAGGAAGAAACCTCCAGCAGAACCACGCTCAGGGATGGGCAGGCTAAATGTAGCAGTGTTTAGCCTGGGTTTCCTGTTTTTAGCTGGCAGAAGTGGCACTGAGTGTGATCCTCTGCTGTTGGTCACCTGCTTCAAAGTTCAGTGTGTCTTCCCCATCTCTGAGCTCACCTTGACCATGTCTTCAGCCTAAATGTGCTGGGTTACTGCCATATAATTGGGCGATTAAACAGGTGTACTCTAATAAAATTTCTGGTGAGTGTATTTGCTGCATGTAGAGTAAAGCAGTTTTCCTGATTATCTGGCTGTTAACATATCAACATTGCCTTAACATTAGATCTCAGCAGCTGACAATTCAGCCTTTTGACAGACAGAAATACAACTGAAGAGACTGTATCCTGTTTAAAATGACACTGTCATGACTAAAACTGATTTAGCTGAATTTTCATTTAACAGAAATGATCTTTCAAACATCACCTTATGCACTGGTTTTCACTGGTTTTCCCAAACTTTCAGGGCAAGGAACACTTTAGTGAAGGAATATCTGCTTTGTGAAGCTTCGCCACAATTATAGACCTTAATGTGGAAATGACTTGTGATTCTTTTCTTCTGTCTCATTTGACGAGACAAAGGTAAGGTGACGTAGAGGAGAGAGTATAATTTATTCTAATCAGAAGTCTGAAAATTGAATCACAAGCTGGTCAAACGTCATTGATGTTCTTTCTCAACTCTCCAGTTATGTCTTATCCCCGGGAAATGATTCATCTCATTAAATGTTTCCTACTTTGCTGCATGCTGACAAATTTGCAAACATTGCTTTCCTGTGTTTGAGACAGCTTTTATTTTCCAGCATCCCTCTGTGAGTTTACACAGACATGAGAGAACGCTCTTGTGCGTTTGTTCTTCTTTATTCCCAGTACCCTTCCATCTCCACATCCCCTCTAGAAGCCCCCAAACTGCCCCTACCTGATTAATCTGTTAATGATGGGGTTACAACACCAGACATTTATCCACAATATATCATATTTGCCTAATTGAATTTGTTCAGTGCACGGTAGTGTTGCTGTAGCTGTTTATTATCATTATTTGAGTTTTAAAAATTGTCAAAAATGTCATTAACGACCTACTGGAGTTGTCTAGCTGCAACTTCTGTTCAGTTCATTCCCATTTATTTGAGAAGCTCCACCATAAAGGCTTTTATTTATAACTTTTTAATGTAATGTGTTTATATAATATTTGAGGTTATGTTCAGAGGTTAAAGTGGGATTTGGGGAAACCTTAAAACCAGGTACCTGTTCAACCAGTGTAGAAATACTTCACATTATCACTCCTCCTGTCAGGGTGTGATCAGCGAACCTGGGCTGCTACTCTGCTCTTTATTGATTTAGCCACCTGAATTCAACAAAATATAAGTAGATGTTACTCGAACTGCTAGTTTTCAGCTCCTTTGCACTTTAAAACCATTTTTAAAGTTAGAATTTGATGACCGGATCAAGCCAAGATCACAAAACACTGACCAATACCACCATGTCTGCTCTGTACCGTTCCAAATTACTGTGCAGAAGCCGTTCGTGTTCGCCACCTGCATCTAACAGTACTGGTAGTTTCTGACTGCGACCGCAATTTTACATCTGCACCATGAACACATCACAGCATTGAGAATTAAGGATGTGTCGATGGTAAAAGCGAGTCCTTGGATGTCATTATTTTCTTATTACCATGCAAGTATCTCCGTGCTGTCACTGGACGTGACGCCGCGCTGCAGCACATGAAAAATGAACTCATTTGACAGTAATATGCAATAACCTACCTATCAGATTTAATTGTTCATTAACAGAAGGTGCTGGAACGCTGTTTCAGATTATTCCAGCCCACTTTCATCCCTCTTTATGTTTCCTACAAAAGTCATAATAATTTCGCTCTCTTTGACTGCCTGTTTTCAACGTTCGTTCTGCTGCTCTGTGGCAGTCTATTTGGAAACTCTGGTGTGTCATTTTTTAATGTAGTAATGCAGATATGAGCAAAAACATATATGAAGCTTCATGGAAGTGACATCACCAAAGTCCTGCCATGAAAGAATTCAACCTCTATAAGCTATACATTGACAACCTGCACTGTATTGTGTAAATATATATCTATATCTATAAATGGAAAAGGACAACAAGCAAGCACAGACGGTTTGAAAAGCATAATGTCATCGCTTGTATGAGCCAAGTTGCTGTTCTGACTCTGAAATGCTAAAATGTCAGTGGGTGACAGAAACAGAAAACATGGCTCTCTGTGCCCCCTTCCTCGTGACAATAACATAACTCTGACAAAACCTTACGCTAAGGAAATGCTCTCAGTGATGGATTACCAAACTGGACAACATTTCAAGCTTTTCCAAATTGATTTTCATGCTTCCCTGGCGTGGTATGGTATGACTGGCTTCTATAGTGGAAAATCTCTCTGAAAGATTGGTAGTAAAATTGAAACTGCAGTGTATAGTTTTAATACACTCAGCAGAACCGCACCTTCGTGCTAGTGCTAGGTTGGGCATCCTTTATTTCCTTGAGAACTGCCTTAATTCTTCATGCTACAGATTCAATGAGATGCTGGAAACATTCCTCAGAGATTTTAATCCATATTTACATGACAGCATCACACAGTTGCTGCAGATGGATCCATGACAAGAATCTCCCATTCCAGCACATTCCAAAGGTGCTGTTTTGGACCGGGATCTGGTGACTGTGGCATTGAACTCATCGTCATGTTCAAGTATCGGATTTTGACGTCATTTGTGCTGGAAGCGGCCATGAGAGGATGGCTACACTGTGGTCATGAAGGTTGCATGAGGAGCAACAATACTTAGTAATCAGTAATTGAATCACCTTTCTTTCCCATTCTGATGTCCAGTTTGAACTTCAGCAGGTCGTCTTGACCATGTCAAAGTTCATGGTTATGTGCTCTGAGTTTAACTGGTTAATTAGATATTTGCCTTAGCGAGCAGTTGAACAGGTACAGTAACAAGTACCAAGCTTCTGAGCTAAAAGCCATGAATGTGTGTGCTTTAGAAATGTATCATTAAAGTTCTTAGTAAAAGCTGGCCCACTCATTTGAAATTTCTGATATTTTCCATCGTTACTACGGCAAGTTGGTGATCATCCTCTGGCATAACAGTTGGTCTAGACTGATATACACTCAGTACTGATGCCAGATCAAGAGAACCTATTTGCAGGAGCTGTCAGGGGGCATACATTATGAACTTACACTGAGCAGATTCATTTACATTTACATTTCTCTCCATTAATTTCTGTATTTTGGAGCAGTTGCTCTGCCTAAAGTCTCAACATCCACTAATCCTCAGACCCATACAGTTTATAATATATAGTTGAGAGGGCCAGTGGAAATGTGCAGGCAGGCAAGTCGCCAGGCACAGTCCAGTGTGGCTGCCAGAGGATGAGAGTGACAGTTTGGCTAATTAGAGCACTTTTAATATGCACTGCCTCGATCTCTCGTCTTAGCTCGCTTCAGTCTGTGTATGTGCGGGAACACGTGCTGGTGCATGTTCGTGTATTTTGAGCTGATTCGCTGTCACCTTGTGTGGTAATTTAGAAAGGTGAGAGAGTCTGAAGAAGTCTAAGAAACCAAATATCTGCCAAACTTTGTTTGTCCTCTGCTTATCTGCTAATTCTTTGGGTTTTTAATCCAAACTCATTTTCTTTGTGGTGCACTTTCTATGATTTGATTTTTAATTAATTATTTTTGTTAAATTATTCATTTATTTTGTATTTATTGGATTTAACCCCAAATTTCTCCAAATATACTCGCTCTCGACACTCAGTACAGTAGTTTGTGTGTGCCAAGCGGCAACGTACAGGCAAGTTAAAGCATGTAAAACTGCAGTTCCTCTACTGGCCGGCTCCAAAAGAGAGTCAATCCCATTTACTGTTAAAAATGACCAACTTTAGATAATTAAAAGCATGTTTATGGCCTGGTATAACAACCAGTTTTTGGCTCTGGTGATCGTTTCTCTTTCTTAACAGTCCTGTAGCTGATTTTCATTTAATAGCTCATCTATTTGGATACCGGCTGGATTTATTTGCAGCTGACTGGTCGCTTTGTTTGAGAGTTGTGCTGACCCAGATCACCTATGGCTCGTAGGTGACCTGTCTTCTAATTCCAGAGGTGGCAAAACTACAGACTTTCTGTATTTAAGTAGATCATAGTGTTAAAAATACTTCAGCTCTGATTCATCTTCTTTACTCAAGTAAAAGTGAAAAAATACCGGCTCTGAAATGTACTCAGAGTAAGAAAGAAAATGTGGAGAACGTGTCTCCCAGCTCTTTTTAACATTAGCAACCTTGCTATATTAATGTAATAATAAAATAATATTAGAAGAATACAAACTTTATTTTAGTCTAAACTTTAATGTTCATAAATATTCTCAGCTTGAAACATCTCAGTAGAAAACGAGCAGAGAAAAAGAAGGAAAATAAAAAATAGCTCTATTTTCTGTTGCCTGCGTTGTAGAACGTGACTTTGCCCCTAAACTGCACATGAGTAAGGAAGAGGTTAAAGTGGGATTGAGCTGGTGGGGGCACGCTAAAATTGCTTGTAATGGCTCAGTTTGGGGAAAAGAATCACAACTCACCATCATTTCTATTGAGAGCTCCAGTAGATTTTCTTAATGTACAGGCTGTGATCAGCTGATCTAACTTCATCACAGTACAGCAAACTAACCTGTTTATCCTGCACTAACCTGCAGAGGATTTTCATGCAGCCTTTAAATAACAGTTAGTCTACCTCGGTTTGTTTTGCTGCATATTGTCACAAAAAACAAACCCAATAACATGAGGACTTGCATGTAAGCTTTAAGTTACCAGTTAAATCAAACACCACTGAGCATCCTTACCTTTACATCTAAGCTCTCTTCTTCCTCCCCTTTTCTGACTTCATCTTTCTTCATTTCTGAGTGAGGTTAGCTCTGATTCTTTTCTCTCCCTGTGAAATACAGCAGCTGGACCTTTAACTAGCAACACACTGTGCTACAAACTGCACACAAACAGTTTGTGTGTTTGCTGATGTTTGTTGAGCTAATGGAAACACTGCATTTGTGCTACAACATGTCACACCTTTATGCTCGGTGTTCTTTGCTAGCTAGAAGTACCGCAACTCGTGGACACCTGCAGACATTAAGGTGCCCCCCCTCCCCCTCCTCCCCCACCCGTCCATAACTGTGGCACATAGTTTCGCATCTTTCATCTTTTTTGACATGAACAGGACTGTCTTTCATGTGTTACTGCTGAGGCATCGGTTTGACGTTTGGAGGCTGTCAGTGATGTGAAATAATAACTCCCCTCTAATGCATTAAACCAAAAGTAACAAGCCTGTTTTGAAGATGTAGGGAGTAAAAAGTAAAGGTATTTGTTTAAAAATGCAGGGAGTAAAGCACAGAAAATTGTATTTAAGTACAGTAACAAAGTATTTTATTTGTACTTTTTACTTCACACCTCTGTCAAGTCATTTAACCTCTTGGAACTGTCGACTATCTTGACAGCATTGATTTGATTCATTTTTCATGGAATCACCTGATAAATAATGTGTTCCTTTGAGGTAGAGGCCACGCGAGCAGTCTTCTGCTTTAGTTTTGGTAGGTGAAATTCTAGACCTTTGTTTGTATGTAAGATAGTAGATGTGTGTCTGTACATTGCAGCTGTACAGTCTGTGCATGCAGCGTGCTATCCAAGCAAAACAAGCTA
Source organism: Neolamprologus brichardi (assembly GCF_056152115.1). NCBI lineage: Eukaryota > Metazoa > Chordata > Actinopteri > Cichliformes > Cichlidae > Neolamprologus > Neolamprologus brichardi. Next base: position 8,280,512 of record NC_142109.1, on the reverse strand, counting down.
AATAAAGCTCACTTGTAATGCCAGCAACTCCACTGACACTCCCCACCAGAGATGGGCAGTAAGGCGTCAAGTAACGAGTAAAGTAAGGGATTGCTATTGCAAAAACGGTAATTAGATTACCGTTACTTTCCCGAAGGAACGCTGTGTCACTGCGTTACTAAAACCGTGATTTTTTTGCGAGAATGTCTCATGACAGTGACATAAGCAAGTGCAACGTTTGTGGCAACAGCTGTGTGCAGATCAACAATGGATAATATATCAAGTGTGGGAGAGAGTATGAGGGTGCAGCATTTAAAGCGTGGAAGTACTGACCTTATTTTGAGTTTGATTCCATAAAAAGTGACAAAAACATTAGTGTCCGTTGTGCGTGGGAAGAAAACTTCTTTTTACAGCGAAAAAAACCCCTAAACAAGCTCCGAGAGCGCAACGACGTAATGGGAAATTCACAGAGAAACTCGCGGATTCTTCAACTGACCGCTGCGGCACACCTGCACCAGGGTAAACCTCCGCCTACCCCGGTCCTGCTTTACAGGTGAAAATAGAGCAACATGACTGCTAGTCTTTGACTTTATTTATTTTCTGCTGTGTTTTACTTTCATCTATTTGAAAGACTGAGTGTAAACACAAAAAATATTTTATTTTATGTGCTGGAATGTGCAGAAAATAGGTTTAAACATTAAACAAATTTCTTCCAGTCAGAGAATGGTGCATATAATTAAATTTTTGCTTGATGCATAAAGTTTAAAGATTAAAACTAATAAAACAAGTTTTAAAAAGGGACTTTCCCATTTGATTACATTTTTTATGATGGATTATGCAGAAAAAGTAGAATTGGGCTGAAAGATCTATCGCTTTATCACCTATTCAGGTTGTAAATCGTGTTTTTAAAAAGTAACTAAGTAACTAAGTAATTAGTTACCTTTGAAAATAAGTAATCAGTAAAGTAACGGGATTACTTTTTTGGGGAAGTAATCAGAAATTAGTTACTGATGACTTTTTTCAAGTAACTTGACCGACACTGCTCCCCACTATCACTTAACTATAGGAACTTCTTTCTCTAAAACTGCTGAGATGTTTATCTCAAGAATGATTGGCCTCATAAGATATTTAACCAGCACCAGGTTGGATATATCCCTCCCGTCAAACAGAAGATAACAGCGTAACCACTGACCTAATAACTCTTAAGTCATGTTGTTTGCCTCTCAGCCAGCCTCGACCTTTCCACAGTGTTCTCTTAGTTAGACTGTACATTATTAATGCTGCTTGGCCTCTATGTATGGCTGCCTGTGTATTGAAGTAAGAAGTGGGGCCCTCCCTTTAGCGGGTTGATTTTAATATGTATTAATACAGTGGTGAGAATGTTTCTCATTATTGCCCTTATCATCATTCTCTATCAAGCCGCCTCCTTCTACAGGCTGGCCCACATTAGGCCGTGATCTTTGAGAGAGACAGCGAGTCTAATTCTCATTTTTAAAAGAAGGTTATTTCACAAAGACAACCCTCGGGGCTCTGTGAGAAATCAAAACCGAAAATGAGCGAAGAACTCCTTCTTTCTTCGCTCTTTTATCTTCCTTAGCCCCTTATTCTTAATTCCATTTCCTTCCCCTTTCTGTTTTCCCCCCCCCCTTCTCTTCCTGTCCTCATATCTCTGCCACCCTCCATCCCTGCCGGAGGCGTCACTGTAAATGCCAATGTGGAGAATGAAGGAGGGTGGTTATTGTTTGTGCCTGGGGAGGGTTCCTTTTGTTACTCGGGCAGGCATAGAGTGATGGGGGAGACAGGCGGCGCGTGCGCACACACGCAGACACATAGAAAAACGGATATTTTGGTCACTGCAGTGTTGGCTGTGACAAGCCTGACAACTACTTGTGTTCCAAACTCTGATGCCGGGTCAAGCTGGAGGCTCCTTCTCCGCTCTGCGTCAGACTGCTTTGATAATACCACATCTAGAAAGGGCAGCTCTCAAGCACAGCGCTTCAAAACTACACTTAATGTAGGTTCCTTTCCACTGTGCAGCAGCAGTAATACCAGAAGTTGTTTGGCTGCCCTTTTCAACTGGCCCACCGGGTACAAGAGCAAAATCTTTCATTCTCCTGGCCGGGAGTGCTCTTTAATAAACCACCCCCACATCTACAGGTGCTTTTTTGTGCATTTCTGTAAATATCATGTGCAAATTTTAAAAGTTCAGCAATAAAGTTAAATCTCCAAAAGCTCCAAATTAAAATCGTTTAATGACCTGGCACAAAAAAGTGTGTTTTACCCTCCCCGCGTGTTCAGATTTGCAGAAAAAAAATCACATGTGCTTGGAACTACAGAGTACGTCTGTCTCTGGGAGTTTGAGAGAGAGCAAGAGATCTGAGATGTCACAAAGGGAGGGAAATGAGGCTGGGGAGGCAGATGATGTAAGCACAGAGACATACCACACTCACCTGCCCTCGGTAAAAATCACACAGGAGAGATGGGAGATGGAAGGATAATGAAAAGGCTCTGCCAGAGCAGGTTCCCTTCTCACTGTCTTGATAGAAGCCGCCCACTGTCGAGCCCCTAAGCCAATTGTACCACTGCAGTTTAAAGATAAGGAGTAATGAACCTTGCTGGTGATGTACTGAAGTCACAATTTCCAGACAGTCATTTTAGGATAGAACAGTATTGTGCTCCAGAACGTGAATTACACCACTGCTATGAATCCAAAGAGCTTTTTCACCTGCAGCGATAAGCTCCCGGTACAGGCTTAGTGGCGGTTTAGTCATTAACTATATGTGCACTTAATTCTTCTTCACCAATAAAACATGCATACTGAAAGTCTGCACAAAAATGACAACATGAGACCTGAAAATAGGGAGCTCAATATCGTGTTTCAAAGTGAAACAATTACATGTCCCTGTCTTCTTTTGAGATTATGTTCTTTATTATTATTTTTTGTCATTTTGCCTAAATGTAAATGCACAATCATAGTCATAGTGCAGACGTCAGCTTTAATTCAATGAGTTTTACAGAAATTTTCCATGAGCTGCTTAGAAATTACAGCCATTTTTATGCAAGGCCCTCCATTTTTAGAGGCTCAAAATTAATCGGACAAACCAACAGAACTTTAAATATGAAGTCTAGGACTGACTGGCATCACCAGTTCCTTTAGTCCTCTCCCTTGAGATGCTCTGGCAGGTCTTTACTGTAGCCAACCTCTGTGAGCATGCTCTGTTAAGTTGAGATCAGGTGGCCGAGTCTTCCCATCTTCCTGTCACATAAGTTCATCTTTGTGTCATCTGTCCCAGTAAATGACCAGGTGCAGCGAGTTCAGAGCTTCAACTCCAGAACTTTTATCAAAATAATCAAAGAGGCCTCACCTGGCTGTGAAACTGCATGTCACTCAAGTGTCGAGTTATTTTTGAGCTTGTGTATGGAAATTGACTTTTGGAAAATGGCAGTGAATGCAAAAACTAAAAAAAAAAAAAAAAGCAAAACTGTAAAACTTGTAATCTGTACAGATACCTTTGTGGATTTTGTGAGTTGCTAAACAGGGCATATACAGAAGCCATATTGTGTACGGTGGCCCTGAGGGGTCAAACACACTGCAACTTCAGAAAACACCAGCAAATAGAAAAATGCTGCAAAAGCACACGAAACATAATCGAGTTTGAATAAAATGCAACAGAAGTAGACGCTGATGTTTTCTTAACTTGCAGTGAGTTTGACCTTTGAGGGCCACCGTATGAACATGCTGCAGTCCATGCGCTCAAGTTACTGACATGCAACATTGGACCTCTGAGGCGAATGGAACGCGTCATTTTGTGCTAGCTTGCTGATTGAGAGTTGGTAAAGTAACACGCCGTTTAGTGATGAAGAAAAAAAAAACTACTGGGAAGTAAAATGCTGCTGTAAACAGGTGGATATTTAAAGATTTAAATAGTGCTAATGTTGAATGAGCAAGAAAGCTCTTTCATCATTTGTTAGACTGCAATGATCCATGCGGTTCATTTTTAGTGAGGAACACTGAAGGTAAACATCGCTCTACAGGGTGCCTTTGAAGTACTGAGCTGGAGTTGGGCGGTGATTAGCTTAGCTATACACACTTCAAATTAGGTGTTTGTCACTCTTTATAGCAGGAGGAAGAGTTAAAAAAAAGAGTCTGCGTACTAGCACCTGTAAAGCTCACTAAATTACTAAATCTCAATTGTTAAGTCCCCAAACTCTCTGCTCTTGTCCTTTTGATTGTACAAGTGAAGGGTTCACTACATTATCTAATATTAGTTAAGCGATAAGTGGGCTAACGGCTTACTAACCACACCTCCTGCAAGTGCAACCTCTGTTTTCAGCCCAGAGAGAGAAACCTCATCACACCTACAAATATGAGTTCCATCTGGTTATTTCAGAATGACTACTTTAGTGATCAAATTAAATAAAAAATTAAAATAATGGCTTCCGTTAATGTAAACTGAGAAAAAAAAAGTAAGATAATTTTTGTTTGCTTTATTATCTCTTTGCTGCAACAATGTATTTTTTTTTTTTTAGCAATAAATCTTAAACCACTGGAAAATCTGTCTATCTACCCTTAAACTGTAACACATTTGTAAGGAAAATGTATTTCTGGGTTGAGCAGCAGAGTTGAGTATCTGAGCTGCACCAATGAAAAACTCATCAAATCTTCTCTGCCAGTGCCAAACAGCTTATTCCACTAGTGACTCTTGGTTTGAGCTTCTGGTGCCCCAGGTCCTGACACTCAGGTGCCTGATCACATGCCTGAGAACATGAGGCCTGCTACAGCGGTCAGTTGGTGTCTGCTCCAAGCATGTCACGTTTGACTGATCTGAATAGGGCTCATGCCACAGGGAAACTTCAAGCTGGTGTTCAGTTTGCAGTGTTATTTGAAAGAAGCCCTGGTACCATCTCCACATTGAAGAGCAAATCCCTATAATGGGGGAGCAGAGACAGGCCACAAATTGGACGTCCCAAGAACCAACACCTCATCCTGTCAGCACTAAGGAAACGATTTGCATTCAAGGTTTGTAGGATGACATGGCTGATCGCTCTCTACCCACCCCGACTGCACACAGCCAATCTCTGGTATCACAAGGCTGACAGTCAAGCCCGTTTACACTGGTGTCACCAACATGTGCACTGGAACCTGAACCTGTGGAGGAACTTTATGTTCAGTGATGAGTTCAGATTCATGGTGTCAAAATGTGGAGAAGACTGAGAGAAGGCTATGCAGATTGCAGCACTGATAGAATAACAGATCTCAGTGGAGGCAGTGTAACAGTGTGTGGCGCCATCTCCCTCACTGGAAAAATAGGGCTCGTCTTTACTGGAGGCAATCTCAATGCAGATACATATCAAGATGAGATTCTGCAACCAGTGGCCATGCCATATCTCAACTCTGTCCTCTAAAATGAGAAAAACCTGTCTCAACAGGGTGGGGTTTATCAGAGACTACCTCCAGAATTTGGGAGTGGAGAGGATGGAATGGAGCCACCTCAACCCCACTGAACACTTGTGGGATCAGCGTGGACATGCTGTTTGTGCCAGAGGGATTAACACAACCACAATGGGTGATGCGACAAATGTGCGTTGAAGAATGGGACAGCAGTGTGTGACCAAGTAAAATCAATACCCAGATACTCCACTCTGTAGCTCAACCCACAAATGCATTTTGCTTACATTTTTTTTACCATTTAGGGGGAAATAAACAGGCTTTCCAATGGTACAAGATTTATTGCCAAGAAGCATTGTTACAACAACGAGGTAATCGACCAAAAACACAAACGTCCTTACTTCTTGTGCTAAGTTTACATATATGGCAGTTTCTTGTATTTGAAGGCAGACTCTATAAAATGTCATCTTGCTGCAGTCATTGTAAGTAACTATAAAAACAATATACTGGAATACATGTTGTCAAACATATAACACAACCGTGTCAGTAAGAAGTCATTAGCTGATCACTGTTTCAAGGTGAGACCCATCCCTTCCTGTCACATCCAGTATGTTGCATACGGAGTAGCAATGTCGGAGACGCTCACCTCGAGGCTTCAAAACAGGACTTCAGAAACCAGCCGGAGACATCATCACAGCCATCTTTTATGCTGTCTGTGATTGTAGCTATTTATGTACTTTATTATTGTATTCTTTTTTTATTGGCATTATAAAAGCTAATGACAGAAGACAAAAAGGAAGAAACAACTGAATGCAGAACAGAAGACACATTTTTGATTGTAATACATCCACGTTATTACAGTGTAAATCGGCATGGATGCTGATTTTAAGTTCTCTTCTGGTTCTGTAGAAGAGCAAGGATTTTCCAAAGCTTGCCAATGTATCCGTGCCGTACCCCTCAACTAAGAGACCCTCCACAACAGCACACCGAGTTGAAGGGGCTAGACTGGAAACGAGCACAGCTGTTTCCCCTCACAGCTCGGAGCCACTTTAAGTCCCTACACTTTGCAAACTTTAACTTGATTTTGTCTTGTTATTAGCCCTTACCTGCCATAGTAATGGTTAAAAACACATTCCCTTTCAATAACCTGGTCTGTAACCAGGATTTGTGTTCAGAGTGTGCGTTCTGCAGACCAGCTCGGGTGCTGTCGCTCAAGTGCTTTCCTCAGATGTGACAGAGCTCCTCCTGCTTTCACAGCTTGAATACTTTTAACAGTACCAGTAAATTCACCTTGTATAAAAGAAAGAAAGAAATGCCTGAAAAGCAGTGAAGTAGTGGAGTACAGTCACTTACAATCACCGAATGTGACATAACCGTCCATGTGTTGTAAAACGACCAGCATTTGTAAAAGAACTGATTTCGAATTTCTCTTGTAACCCCGTCATTGCACAGCATTAAAACGTCTGCCTTGTATTGCATTGATGTCTGTTATCAGTGCACTCACCTGCTTCACGCACAGCAAAGCCTCTGAGAGAAAATTGTATCGCCTAACTATGTGGAAAATTTCCTGTGTTGTTTGAGAAAGTTAAAATTCCCTTGTGTATGTACAGGTAGCCCAGATTTTGCACTATTATTTAAGCTGCTGGCAGTTCAATCTCCAGCCATGTCAAATTATTTTTTGTTGTTTTGTTTTGCACAAAACAGCCCGAGAAGTGGGATACATCAGCAGCGCCGTATGCACAAACGCCGATTGTTCCCTGCACAAAGAAGGAGAATGTCTAGTTTTCTTCAATCTGTCAAAGTTGCTTTTAATGCTGCATATTTGTCAGCATATAAAACACAAAATTTCAAAATATGTTTTGACACACACTGTGCAGAAATACTTACTGTCAATAAAGTTTTCATTAGACAGGTTCATTTGGTCCATTCAACTGCTATCTGTCAAATTAAAATCAAGCAAAGTGAGCATCCCATCCCAACCGTGCTGTCAATCCAAAGTGCGATCTTTATCGAGGGCGTCGTAGATTTGTCAGTATCCATATCCATCCACGTTTTCTTAAGGGGAAATGTTCACCTTCAAGTGGTGTGTAGGTTTGTCAAAACTGATTTATTTTATTTTACATATGTTATGCAGTTTATTTAATAGTAATATATTTAAGTACAAGACAAAAACTTTTTACAAGCATCAGTTAGTCAGAGATCAACTAGTTTTCATTACTGTGATGTCTCCATGTTTTTTACAAACTGGCCTCAGGCTCTAGGTCAAAACTAAATATAAATACCTCTGTATGATTTGTCAGCCAGTCTTAACTACATATCAGATGGCAGGACACTGTTCAAGTACCTAAATAGTGGCTCCATAGTGTTTACGCATTCACCTAACAAATGAAAGATCCCTGATTTAATCCAAGGAGGAGACACAAATCCTTTGAGGGTTGCATCAGGAAGAGTATACAAATCTGCCAAATCACATCTCAGAGCAACCTGCTGTGAATAAGGAAGCAGCTGAAAGCAGCTTTTTAAACTTTCCTTTGGGATTAATAAGTATCTATGTAATTATTTTTTATCAATACGTGTCAGTTGGTATAACCCTCAATCACCTGTAATGTGTCAGGTTGCTTGCTTCTAGCTATAAAGATCGTTTAGCTTTGTTTATAGGTTTGAGATGCTGTATTTGTCTCTCAGATTTCTGCCTACACAGTGAGGGTAGCTGCAGGTTTATTGGTTGTTTTGTATTATAAAAATGGTCCCAGTTGAACATTTCAAAATAATAAAGTAAGTGATTTCTTCACAGACACTCTGTGATGCTGGCTCTTTGTGCAGGGGTTTGTCCATTTCCATACTTAACCATGAGATGCATTATCATTACATGTTGTACAGACATTCATGGTCCCCAGAGGTAGGATCCTGGTGATTTTGGTGAGTTAGAGTTCAAATTCAAATCAATGTCTTATCCATGAGCTTCACCTGCTCTTTATGCTAAGTTTTAATTAGTACATGTTTGGATGCTAACGAAAGAAACGCAGGTGGTGACCATAATGAATATTCTATTTGCTAGCCATTATTTAAGCAACAGACAGCATACAATATGTATCTGAAAGCCACCAGATGTGATAGCTGTGATTGCTATTACTGTGATTGTTAGGGTACGCCAGTTCTCCTCTAACATTACTGTGGGGTTCTGCAGGGTTCAGTCCTGGGTCCATTATTATTTTCTTTCTGCATTTTTTTTTCTCACATACAGACAATTAAACAAACATTCTGCAGACTATGTATTCCAGCTTGCCACTAAACACACTTGTGCTCACAGTCTTTGTTCACAAGCTCAGAATTTGTAGTTTTTCATCATATAAGGTTGAAGAAGAGGGGGAAACAGAGCCTTTAAGTCTGTGGCACCAAGATTTTGGAACATCTCCCACAACATCTAGCTGACTCTGTGGACTTTTAAAACATTTAAAAACTTCTTTAACCTGAGTTTGTATTAAATATTCTCTGATTTAATTTCATTTGTTTTGCAGTCAATGACACTTTAATTTTTTTTTTTATTATCATATTTTACTGTGATTCTTCGCAGTTTATATTTATTTTCAACTTCACTTAATTATCGTAGAGCTCTATTGCAATTGTTTTCTTCACTTCTATAAACGCTTTCCTGACAAGTTTGAGTCAGCAGTTTTGATCATATTGAATAAAACATTAAATTTTTTTTTTTCTTTTTTGTAAATATTGGTTATATTATGTTAAAAAAAAATGGAGGATTATCTGTGGTTTGCTTATTGACTAATGACTTGACCAAGCAGGTTCACAGTCAGACCCACCCCTCCTTATCCTGTTGGATTTTGCAAAACCAAGATGTCAACAACTCAGCTAATTCTAGTCTCTGAGCCTTATTACTCATTTATGTTTTAGGCTATTTTTAATGCAAATATGTAACAATAAAATGACTTGCTAGCACCTCTACTCAAGAGGAATGTCCTCCAGTCTTGGTGAGTGAAGTCCTGGTATTTTCTTAGTCTGATACTTAGAACTAATGAGCTAGTATCTATAGGCTAGCTGTGAGTGCGTCTTGCTAACCAAGCTTTTTAGCGTTAGCTGTAAACTTGGGACTCTACCCATTCTTGAAAATATGGTCACTTCTGGATCCCAAAAGACAGAAATGACCAGCTGCAAAGCAGAAGTCAAAGACAGGACTTCAGAAACACTAGGACGTCGTCACAGGGGCTTCATCCATCTTTTAAATGCAGTCTCTGAATACATATCTTAGTTCTTAGCATTTCTGTGTGCGCCCTACTTCTTCAAAGGTCAGACTGTTATTACTTTAGCAGCTGATGTAATGCAAGTTTAAGAATTTCCCCCAAACACCCGTTTTTCTGTTAAATAATTTATTTTGGATTTTAATCTCCTGCCTGTGTGGTTTGAGTCTGTGCTGGTGTTCTCCGGTCACAGTGTTTTCCCATAAGGCTGGAGGTAGGTTACCATGCATTTGCACTCTGTTGATAACAGTTGTTAAATCCATTACTTGCAATTTGAATATGAACTACAAACTGCTGTATGCTGTTCTATTCTTCCTGTGTGAATCCTGCAGAGATTTGATTTCACTAACTAAAGTTTTTAACGATCCAGGTTACAAATTTGAATTTATTTGCCTGATTAATTGTTTAATTCAAGTCAGTGATGGACCAGTTTATGTTTTTAGTTTAACATTACTATGTTATTCAGGCCTCGCAGGCGCCCAGCACACACAACTCATGGTTTTCAGTATTTCTGTATTTCATTCGGTTGAAACTAAAGAACCAGAGATCCCGTCTCATTATTTCAAAACAGAACATAACACAGACAACAGGTGTAACACACGCACACACGGGTTACAGTAGCACCACAAATAATGTCATTTCCCTCCACTATATAAGGAGGCAGAAATCTGAGAGATAAAATATCCTAAAACTGACGAACATTTATTTACTTGTGTTAAAGGATCCAAAGGTTTCACCGTCAGCTTTTTTGAGTATAACTATTTTAAAACTTCCCACAAGATCTTTTGTGTATTTTGCAGAGTAACTTATATAGTTTTGTGGAAAAAGATGTCTCCTGAAATGTTCAGCACTGAGAACCACAAACGGTTTCTTTTTGGCTTCCGCCTTGAGATAAAAGCAAAAATGTCCACAACCTTGTCACAAACATATGAGACCAGAATTATCTATGGCTATACAAGTAAAAGTTTATCCCAGCAAATGTAATCCATCAAACATCTTTTAAATGCGAAATGAAAGTCCTGTGATACTTCTGGCACTTGTGGCATTTGTATGGTTTCTCCAGGGAAAGGAGACAGTGAAAGGAAGGCTATTTTTATTGTGCTCATTTTAATTTTTTTTGACAATAAAATAAAGAAAGCCTCTGAGAGATCCTATGGTAGAGCTTTCTCTCTCTCTCTCGCTCTCTCTCACTCTCTCTCTCTCACTTCCTCTCTTGCTCCTGAGTCATTCACTAGAAGAATATAACACAAGCTTCCACTGAGGATTTCCTTGCAGCATGCTCCATTGTCATTTCTCTCTGTTAGTAGGACCTCGGTTTATTTCCACTTTCTAGGCATTGTTGTTTCAAAAACACAGTTTCACTTCATCACGGTTCAAAGAATAGCAGCGCTGATTGGGGTCACCGCCGTCTGGTCGCCTTGACCATCAGCTCGTTTGTGTCTTACTCGAGGTGAGCTCTGCTACTCTCTGACACATGATAAGACAGGCCATTACTGTTTATAAAACATAATGAAAAAAAAGAAAAACAAACCAAAAACAGTAATTGAATACATCGCTACATTGATATTACTGTTACTAAAAGAATGCTCAAGTGAGGCTTCAGAATCAAGCAATTATAAAATTGCAGTCGGGTGAAGTATATGTTAAGAAATCAGGATTATTTTTGTTTTCAATTCTCAAAGCAACACTAAAGTTAAAAAGATGAAAAAAAAGAATGTTTTAAGGCTATTGTTTGGTTAAAGCCACAATCTGGAACGTGTAACGCAGCAACAGCCACGGCTCATCAGTTTCCTTTTAGATCAGAGTTGGATTGTTCGCTGCAGCAGCAGAGGAACCATGTCATAGCCGCTGCAGTGTCAGGGAAGAAGAAAAACATTTTAAAAAATTTGCCTTTTTTCTTCTATTCCAGCCACACAAATGAATGTGCTTTTTGCGGTGCTACAGACAGCTGTGATGATTTTACCCACACGCGATTATGGCTTTAACCGGGCTTAATGACTTGAGCATTCTGAACTCATTATAGCAGAGAAAAAAAGTTTTTTTTTTTTTTTTTTTTTACAGTGTTTCCACTCAACAATAAACTTGTCATTGTTTGCCATCTCTGTTGTGTTCTCTGTAGATTTTCAGTGTCATCGTTTCAAGGTTGGAGTCAACTCTGTTTCAAATCATGTCGCAAAACTGGTTAGCGTTAAATTCAAAGTGCATTGATATGAAACTCTGTTGACTCCACCCCTGGTTTACAGTCTCATTAAATGACTTGTTGTAGCACAGTTCTGTGTAAAGTATATTATCACATTTTTTTTCTCCTATTTTCCACCTCCAGTGTTTAAATCCTGCAGATATTTCAGATATACACAAAGTCTCTGTTCACCACATAAGTGATACTAATCACATTTTACCATAACACTTCATATATTTAAAAAAAGAAACAACCAACTGCCAGTACTTAAATAGAACCTCTTTAGCAACTGCTTTGGGCTTCCAGGACAAACTGGTCAACTGTGTGCACCAATTTGGTCACATTTGATTCTATAGGAAGCCGATCGCTTCTTATTGATCGCCCAATTCTTGGTCTCACAATTGGCCATCTCAAAGAGAGTTTTCTCTCAGACAATGGGCACAAAGACTGAATGCAGCTCGTTCATCAGAATCCAGCTGCTGAACAGTATTAACTTCTCGAAGAATACATTCATCTGTGTGTTGGTTGCGAGTGCATGAGTACACTTGAAGTTGCATGTATGCATGTGCTAGAGTCGTTAACTGTGAGGATGATGGTGGGTCAACAGTTGGGTCCTGGCTTTGAGAGGGCGGGTTGGGGAGGGTAAGGTGTCAATTTACTACCACAGTACTTTGGTCTTAAAAATGATTGGAGGCGGGGAAGCAGTGAGCCAATGGTGGTGGATCATTTTGTGCAAATCGTAGTTCTGTTTGGCACACTGACAAGTATTGATGCGAAGGTAAGAGGTCTGTAAATAGTAGTACTTAAAATCGTCTCAAATGTGTTGCGATTTGTCAAGTTAGCACGATGGCACCACAGTGGAACCAGAAGAATTCAAAAAAAGGTCAAACGTTAAAACCCTGGGAGATGGGACGAGGGAGGGGAAGGTGAGGGAGGCGGGGCGATGGGCTTTAGGGTTGGGATCGGGGGGGTGAATTGTCGATAAAAACACAGTGGCGCTACAGTGTATCGGGAAGGAAGCTGAGAGTTTTAGGTCTTTTTTCCTTTTTTTTCTAAGAGTCGTTTTTTGATTTTGAACAGTGCAGATATGCTTTCCCTACGGGAATTGAAGACATTCATTTGAAGATTAGAATTGTTTTTCTCTTTTTTTGAAGTTCGATTTCAAAATCAAAAACGTACCATTTGTAAGTGATCCGGCAGGTGACTAACTCAGGATTCTGGTTTCTGAAAAGTCTGAAAGATTTCAAAACCCATGTTGTACAAACAAAACAGTCACCTCTGTTTGCAAATATAGAACTTCTCTCTCTCATCTGTACAACGTTCTCCTCTTTAGGAGGATTAGGGTGGGGTGTGGGCGGGATGGGGTTCACCAAGAGAAAAGGTGGGCTTGTTTCTGGCTTGGCGAGGAGCACATTCCTCTTGGTAGAAAAAGGAGAACTCAAAAGTCTTGTCCATCGACTGTTTGTGTCTCTGTTGGTGTACACTTCTCAGCTGAGAGTTTCAAAACAGTCAAAAAAACACAGTCACACGATAGAGCCATGCCATATTCAAATAATAGAATATTAATGATGAGGATCATAGGAATAATAGAAGACCAGTAATGATAATAAGAATAATGAATAGTAATAACAACATATCACATTAGCAGTTTTTTTCCCCTTTTTTTTAAATCCTGTATATAAAAACAGTGGTGAGGAGAAGTTGATACACAGTAGGGCTCTACTATCCCCTTGGTTGATTTGGCACATTATATTCACTCTCTGATGAGAGCTACCTACTCATTCTCAGCACAGTTAAATATTACTGTAGCCCGGCGACCCATCCAGAATTTGTTGCTTTTGATGTTTTCAATCTCCAAAATCACAGAAGTTTAAAAAAATAAATAAAATAAAATTTAAAAAGTCTACCCATGTGGCAGCATCGCAGGACGCGATGCAAAAACAACCTCTCTGGAAAAGCAAAGTCTTTATTATACACCGCTGCGACGAGATTGAAAGCATCCCTGGACTGTTCGGGATGGCCCGCCCAGCAACATTTAAGGTTTCTATTCTTAATGATGATTCTGCTTTTCTTCATTCAAAACTTAGTACAAATAGCTACATAAGTCTGAGCTATAACTTCCATTACATTACAAAAAGTAACTCAGTCTCTATATGTTATAATTTTTGTCGTTCAGTATAATATATTAGTTTGGTCCTCCTCCGTGCTCTCAGAAGAAAAGGCTTAGTTTGTGTAAAGTATGTCCGTGTGTGTGTCTGTGTGTACACGTATGTGCAATCTGATTCTGTAGCTCCTGTAAGATGTGTGCATTTGTGTGTATTTACAGCTCTTTGTTGAATAAGTCACTGTGTATCTGTATGTCATGGATGCACTTTTGTTAATTTTCCATCTTCGGATGGTTTGGGGGGATCTCCACACGTGGGATCAGGCCTTCTGCTGGGCGGACACGCCCTTCCAGTAGTCCAGTATGTCATGGAGATCTTCATCCTTGGCAAACTGAACTTTTCGCCTCAGCGCATGTCCGGCTGCCACGTAGCCTTCATCCTCCATAGATGCCTGCCTGTGCCTCTTGCGATGCAGTTTGAACCGCTCCCACAGCCCCAGGGTCGGGGTGCAGAGGAGCCCTTCCTCCTCCTCGTCTTCCTCGGGGCTGGAGCAGTAGCTCAGGTTGTGGTACTGTGGCGAGAGGGGGTAGTGTGGCGAAAGCTGGGAGTAGGCTAACTCCCTCTGCTTGGCCTGCCTGCTGAGAGTGAGGGGGTCTAACATCGAGGGCTTGCGGCCCCCTGGGTGGTGGTGGAGTTCCTGCAGGATCTGGGGGTGGTGCTGCAGCTCCTGGAGATGCTGCTGGGAGCCGGGGTAGGAGTGACGGTGCTCGTTGTACTGGCGGATTCTCTGGGCTTCAGCTCGTAAGATGGCTGCAGCCGGGGTGACTGTGCGGATGGGCTCACCTCCCCCGCCCCCCCTTTCCCCTCGATCCCCTGGTGAGGCTCGCTCGATGTAGCGGGACTCTGATGAGTGGTACCCTCCCTCTGAGCGGAAGGAGCGAGGGCTCCGGGCGGAGCCGGGAGAGGAGGACGTGCTGGGCCTTTTAGATGTTGGAGGAGCCTCCATGCTGTGGTGTCGCTGTAATGAATGATGATAACTTCTCCCCCTCTCTTCTCTTCCTCCTCTCCCTCCTTTGTACACCGGGGAGAGGAACTCACCTCCTCGTTCCCTTTCTCCTTGCTCAGACAGAAGCACCAGCTGTGGCTCTGCTGTTGAAACAGCTCCTCCACCTGCAGAAGAGGGGGATTTGATCCCCTGTTGAAAGGAGGTAGATTCAGATTTGAGAGCATCTATACAATTGTTGATGATCTGGTTAACTTTATCTACTTCCTTGGCGATGGTAGAGATCTCTGCTACTGAGCCTTGGGGATTTGCTTGCGGTGACATCTCCCTTTCTCTCTCTCGTTCTCTCTCCCTTTCAATGTCCGACCCTCTCACCTCCATATAGTTGAGTTTAGGGGGCTTGTGGGCCGGTGTCTCTATCACCTCCTGAAGCTTGTATGGATCTATCTCACCACCCTGAGGTAGGTAGGGCATTCTGGACAGACTGTCCCCAGCACCAAGCTTCTGGGAAACGGTTCCTCCACTCCCTCCTTCTATATCCCCTTCTCCACCATACTTTAGCTCTATCAGTGTTCTCTGGATCCTGCTCATCTTCCTTTCCTTTTCCTCCATGATCCTCTTTCTTCTCAGGCAGTGGACAACAAAGCCAAGGAACACAAGCATTCCAAACAGGCATCCCAAAATTGTCATAATGTAATGGGTTGCTGATGACTGAGTGGGTAATCTCTCTGTTCCAACTCGGCGGCCTGTTGAGATGGTCAGACAGGTGTGGTTGAAGCGAAGGGAGTTTCGTATAGAAGCCACACAGTAGGTGTAGTCAGTGTTTGGTTTTAAGTTCTTTAGCTCAATATCTTCTCTTTTATCTTTCAAATTCTGAATATCCGTGAAGAAGCTATTGTTATAAAGCATCAGGATGTACATTTTCTTGTACGGATCGGGAATCTGAACCGTTATCACAGCGCTCGAATGTAGCACTTGCTTTTCAGTCATAATGGGTTTGGCATCGGGGAAAATGGGACTCAAGCTGATCACCTCACCCCCATCAGGAGGGGTCCCAGAAGCGCAATCATCCAGTCCGCAGGGAGAGGCGAAATCTGGCGGAGGAGTTGTGGAATCAATACCATAGAAGGATGTTGCGCTACTGCTGTCATCTGTGCACACGTGACTGAGCGCATACAGAGCACTGCGTTGGTTAAGCATGCGAGGATTTTGGTTGAGAAGGTTGTACCCAGAGAATCCATGAGGGGAGTCACACACCATCCTCTCACTGGTCCTGTTGGGGAAGGCTGCAAGCCAGCGAAGGAAACCCAGCAACTCGCAAGAGCAATTGAAGGGGTTAGTGTAAAGTTCACAGGTGGTCAGCTTAGAGAGTCCAGAGAACAAACTGCCATCCAGCACTTGAATCCTGGAAAAAGATCAATAAGAAAGTATAGATTTATTGGCAAGTTACCCCTTTAGATGTGTTCTTTCACATTGAATGCACCTATTCCCTCCATTTAATAGATTTCAGCTCATGGTCAAAAACATCTGCAATACAATTTTCAACAAGTCCAAAAGAGCAGTTAAGCTTATTTCATTTAGCTGTTGCTATACATTTAGGTCAACAGATCAATACCAATTACCAAAACCAATAGTAAGAACAAGACAGTTATTTCCACTGAGAAAAAAAGAAAATAGCGTAGGGATCTGCTGAGGATACCGTCACAGGAAAAAATTAGTATCATTGAATGGTCAGTAGTGCATTTTTCCATCATCAGTGCAAATAGGTGAATTTAGAAAACAAGCATAGCTAAAATGCCTGGCATTTTTATTTTTGTTTGTTCTCCAGTGTACATGTGCTGCAATTATTACAATTTCAGCATCTATATATATCAACAATTATCAGGAATAACATTATGAGCACTAACAAGCGACATTTGAAATGAATAACACTGATTATCTCTTCATCATGGCACCTGTTAGTGGGTGGGGTATATTAGGGAGCAAGTGAAGATTTTGTCCTCACATTTACTGTGCAGGAAAAATGGGCAAGCATAAAGATTTGAGTGAGTTTGACAAGGGCTAAAATGTGAAAACCGCAGATTTTGTGGGGTGTTCCCACTCTGCAGTGGTCAGTATCTTATCAAAAAGTTGTCCAAGGAAGGAAGAGCGGTGAACCAGCAACAAGGTCATGGGGAGCCAAGGCTCACTGTTGCATGTGGGGAGCAAAGGCTGGTCTGTGTGGTCTGATCCATCAGTTACTGAAACCAAAGTTTCTGAAAAAAGTTAACGCTAGTTCTGATAGAAAGCTATCAGAATACAGAGTGCATAATAATGGGGCTGCCCATGCTGACCCCTGTCCACCGCCCAAAGCACCAACAATGGACACGTGTGAGAGATGCACTATGGGAAGAAGGCAAGCTGGCAGAAGCAGTGTGATGCTATGTTGGAAAAACTTGGGTCCTGCTATCCCTGTGGATATTCTGTTTTGACATGTACCACCTACCTAAGCACTGTTGGAGACCATCTACACAGGCATGTTATTCCCTAATGGCTGGAGCCATTTTTAGCATGCACCCTTCCACAAAGCAAATATGATTCAGCAATGATTTGCACATCAACAAGTTTGAGGTGTTAACCTGGCCTCCAAACTCCTCAGATTTCACTATAATCAAGCATCTGTGGGTTGTGCTAGACAAACAAGTCCTATCCATGGTTGCACCACATTGCAACTTAAGGGACCTAAAGTATCTGTTGCTCAATTCCAGATACCACAGCTTCAGGGGTCTAGGGGAGTCTGTGCCTCGTTGGGTTAGGGCTGTTTTGGCAGCAAAAGGGGCACCAAAACAAGAGTCACGATGTTATGCCTGACATATTATTGGTGTACACATTATGGCTGAAAAAGCAGCAATTTCCAACATTTAAGCAGTTTCACCTAGTAACCATGATTTTCAATACCTGTTCATGGAGAGGTCTATATTCTCTATATTCGGACATTCCCAGAAGGTGTTGGGTGTAACAGTCTCAATGAGGTTGGCTTGCAGGTAAAGGTACTGCAGCTTGCCCAGGCCTCGCAACATGCCCTCTGTCAGGTTCCTCAACTTGTTGAAGCCCATCTGGAGAACCTGGGGAGGCAAAAACAAGTGGGATTAGTCTAATCTCTGAAGACCTAGCCTGTGCCAGGCATCACTCACCACAAGCTGGAAACATACAGAACAAACGGATGACGATTCAAACAATTCGTGTTTGACACGGTGATCTAAGCCCGTGTGCTGCGCTGAATTTACTGAGATCTTTCTTGTTCACATTTTACCTCCTGGCTTAGCTCCAGCAGCCGGATAGATGTGTAAGCATGCCAGCTCATTACGGATGTGTTGAGATCGGTTTGGTGAAACACTTTGCTTGAATATTCCTGGAAGCCATAATGAGCGGGTGTTGTCATTCTCATGTCTGTGTCCATCTGTGCGTATATCGATGGAAGAATTTCTATCTCTTTAGACCCCTGTTTTGGTTTACATATTATTCTAAATAGAACAGCTTAAACTTGTAATATATGATAAATACAGTTCGAATAAGTCTATGCTTATTGTAGAAATCTATAAGAATAAGTAAAGAAATGGTATGCATAGTTTGATTCTAAACTATTTGTCTCTGTGCACTCCTCAGGACTGTTTTATTGTGATTACTTTTGCATAAGATTGACAATTTCACCATATAAATGAAACATTAACCTCTATGTCAAAACAACCCAAGTTTGATATCAACGGTCATCACTAGTGTAATGTGAAGGTTCGTCATAGGCTACTAAATCTCTCTGAGCTGTTATAAACATCAAGATGGACACAGATAACTTTTCCAGCACTAACTTCAGTCCTGGCTTACTTTAACACAACAACTTCCTTGGTGAGACTCCCCATGTGACTTCATTAACCAATGAGAAGCCAGGAAATCCTAGCTTTAGGTGAATGCGGCAGATTCAACACATGTTTATAATTCCTTTGAGACGTCCAGACATGTAAACAATAAATATAAAAGGAACTGTGTATATAATTAGCTCTG
Organism: Neolamprologus brichardi; assembly: GCF_056152115.1. NCBI lineage: Eukaryota > Metazoa > Chordata > Actinopteri > Cichliformes > Cichlidae > Neolamprologus > Neolamprologus brichardi. The sequence goes on along the minus strand of NC_142109.1, from coordinate 8,261,566 downwards.
TAAACAACATAAACACATCTCTTCATTTTAAACAAATATCAATTTTCTTCTACACTTTACACTAGCATTGAACCAAACAGCAGCTTTTAGTGGAAATGTATGCAGAAAGCAACCAACCATTTGCACTCTGCGCATGTTGGAAATGCAGACCTGAGTAAGTTCAAAAGTTACTATTTTGACAGGAAGAGATCTTTTTACTAAGCCTCCCTTCTTCTAAATTTAACTGCGTAAATTATCAAAAAGAATCTATTCAGCTAACAACAGGATGGCCTGCTGTAAACACAAAGATGAGCCATGAAACCTTTTTCTCATAGATTCCATGTTATTGAACCTCTGTTATATTCCAAACCTCTGTCCATATTTTTTTCCTATGTATCTATTTTTCTCTGCTCCCTCTCTTTCCCCTCATCCTCAGCCAGTCAAAGGGCGAGGGAGGTTTTTTTTCTTCCCACTGTTGCCAAACAGTTGTTTACAATACATGGTTTAACTGTAGGGGTTTTCTGTGTATTATTGTAGGAGCTTTACTTTATGATATGAAACATCTCGAGGTGACGGTTCTTGAGATTTGGTATTCATTGAAATTAATTTCTTTACCTTGAGATACTCTATTGCTGTTAGCACCGTCTGACTACTTTTGCAGCATTTTGCTAAATCTGAGCAGACAGTATAGCCCTGGACACTGAATTCATAGTACTTCTATCAGCAGTCACATCATCAATAAAGACTAGTAAACGGTTCCAAGAGCAGCCATAGCTGCACATTCCATAACATTACCTATGGGTAGCAGCTGTTCCTAACAATGCATTGTTGTAGACACTCTGCATTTCCATTCATGAAGGCATCTCTGCATTGTAGACTCCATGAGTGATGCACCAACCTCCCTTAGAGTGTTTTTGAATTGGTTAGATGGTGGGAAGTTGTTTTTCTTTACCAAGGAAAGAATTTGCGATGATCCACTTTGGTTGTCTTCTGTGGTTTTTGAGGCTTTTTGGCATTGTTGTACTGCAATCATTATTTGTTAGAAAGTACCAGATTTGGTCACTCCTAAAGTTTTTGTGGCCTCACTGACAGGCCTGCTTATCTTTAATCTCCCTTAAAATAACAAAGAACCTGGCCTCAAGTGGCCATGAAACTGCTTGTCAGTCAATTGTCCAATCAAAACCTGTCCCATTGTCCAAATACTTATGGACATGACTGTAAAATGGCAGCCACATGGACGAACTGCATGGATGAAAACCACCTTGAGGAGGGGATCAGATTACTAGAAATGAGATAAGGCATTTGCTTTTTACAGGGAAAGTGGCAGAACTGTATTTTTATTGCATACACATACACATAAACATACACATACTACTACTACTACTACTACTAATAATAATAATAATAATAAGAAGAAAAATAATATATTCGGTTGGTACATAATAGTATATTAATTTGATACCAAGTGTTAAGTATTAGGGGTGGGTTTTTATAATCGATTTATCGATATTGATAGATTCTGGCTTGGATAATGTAAAATTGATTCATTAAAATCCTGAATCGATTTTTTAATATAAATTTATTTTGCCCGAAATGCCAGAATCTCTGGTGAAATCTCACAAAATTTCAACAACCACCAAACAGCTAAGACAGTAAATGAGAGCAGGTACACAGATTCTGCACAAAGACTTAAACACACAGCGCAACCCGTGGATCAGAATCAGTTAGATGTCACCTTTCTCACAGTCGGGGCTGAAAGCCGACAGCTCGCTGATTCTGATGCGCTTTGTGTTTACGACGTTTTTGCGCTGATTCTAAAGCTGTTAGTTTGATGTCTCTCCAAACAATATTGACTGAACCAGCAGCAAAAGAAGATCCAAACTACGCTTCACATAAACATCGTCATGTATTCACTCTGACTTTTACTGTTTTGCTTCGACCACGATGCACAGCTCTCTCTCTCTCTCTTTCTCTCTCTCTCTGTACTTCAAGAACAGTTTCCCGTCTAAAAATCTGTTTTCTTCATTATTCGCTTGCTTGTTACGCACAAGTCTACAGTTGTTTACAGCGCTGTCGGCGGATGGTTTTTTTCCCGTTTTACATACTTCCGAAAAGAAAACCTAATTTCTGCCGTTCAATACTGAACAAATTTAAACTTTTTAAAATCATGCAAAATGCAAAACGCTTAGCCATGTCTCTAATAAAACCGCTGTAACTTCAGAGGTAATGTTCATGTGTTGATTAATGGTTTTCTTTCATTTTTGATGTACTGCAGAATATTTTTATAAAATCCCAGGCCAGAAAAACCGCCTTCATGTTTTTCTGTGTTTTATCCTCAGCTACTTTGACACAAAGGCATCTGCTGTGATGCTCACATCTTTGATAAAGTCTGGAAAGTGTCAGCTTCCTTTTTATAGATACAAAAATATGTAAATGTACTGATCTGAATTATAATATTTCTGATTGTCAAAATTTCCCAGATTCAAATCGAATTGAATCGAATCGAATTAAATCGAATCGTGGATCGAATCGATTCGGGACCTTGTGAATCGGAATTGAATCGATTCTAGAAATCAGTGACGATACCCAGCCCTATTAAGTATATATTGTGTAATTGGAGTATTAGTCCTCTGGTGCACTGTGGGATTAAACAGCAGTTTAATGTTGGATATGCACTCTCATATGCACAAACACTTTGTTTACACTGATGGATTGCATTTAGTTACTGTGTATACTGTAAAATTATGGAGCACTTTTTACATTATCCAAATACATCCAAACAGTTTAAAGAGTGCATTTCATGTACCCAAATAATGCTGTAATTTTCCACCGCTGTATGTACAGTATGTGCATTGATGAATGTGCACCTATATGGAAAAACCTATGAATGCATATTGTGTCAGGACGCACCTGCAGATTAAATTGTGCTGAAAACGCTCCATCTTCCACGTAACTGATATCGTTCTTGGTCAGGTTCAGATAGGTGAGGTTGCTGAAGCGACTCAGTGAAGAATAATGGACCGCCCGTATCTTGTTCTCGTTCAGCCTCAGATCCACAATAGTGCTGTGGAGAGATGTGTGAGATCTCTCAGCATCCAGCAACTCGGGAAAATACTGTGGAAATAAGTTTCATTGTAAGTTTTCATACCTGTTAATGTGGGAGGGGATGGCCTCGTAGGGAGGCTGGTTCATACTGCAGATAGCCAGCCACACAAAGCCTTTTTCCCCTTCAATAAGCCAGCAGTCCGCCTTAACCACCGGCAGCCGCATCATTGAAAGCAGTGCAAGGAAACAGAAGAAGGAGCTGGCTGTAGACAAGACCACTGATGAAGACCCTCCAGTCGTGTTATGTCGCTGCCGTCCCTGTTCAGTGTTCTGGGCCATTTGGGATGTCATTGCAGTATCCGCTGGAGAAAGCCGACCAGAGTTGCTCGCCATCTAACATTTATTCTTGTAGACTGGAGCCATTGGGAAGGGAGGGTGGGAGGGTTTTTTAACGGTTATATTTTCATGAACAGGGATTTGCTTTTCTTGAGAATTGTGACTGTTCTATGAGCGGCAAATGTGCCAAACCGAGGAATTGCTAAAAGCTTGAAGAAATAGAGTGCATGAATGGGATGTAACACTTCATTGGTAGTATGTGTGTCTAGGTAAACTGTATAAGTCGATTAATTAGCAGGGTCACATTTGATTTATGTATGATTTGGCAAGTGGAAGTCGTCCTAGTGCCAGATTGGCTGGTATTCATGTCTTCTGTGGCCATCTGCACCTCTGATTGGACAAGCACCTCTTTTCTTTCTTCCTCATTGCGTGCTGCTCTGTACTTGGTGTGAGAACCGGTCCCTGGAGGGAAAAGGAGAGAGAGCGAGAGATGGGAGGAGGGCGTAAGAACGGGATTGCCAGTAAAACACAGTGGTTTGTTTGTGAGCTGCAACAAACACAACCCTGTTACCAGCACGATGAGATAAAGGTGCTTATTTTTTTCCTTATATAACAGTCTGACGTGTGCACATGCATACTCAAATTTAGGCATGCGCACACACACAATTTTTATATACAGTGACATTTCTTGACAAGTCCAATTAGTGTACACACAGATCCACAAGCACCTGCAGATCTGAAAAATACACACAGCTTGCTGCTGCTGCAAAAAACAACTCAAACAGACACACACACACGCACATGTTTTCTGCAGTTCCATTAGCCTCTGGGCCTTGATGGCCAGGGCTAAGAATGGCCATGGCTCTGATACTGTATCTAATTAATTAATCTGCTCTAAATAAAACACTTCCTGGGAAAAACAGCTGACGTATGACGGAATAGGAGAGACAGGGAGGCGGGAAAGTGAAAGAGGCTCTCACAGGGCTGTGCAGAGCAGGAGGAAGAAAAAGTGGGTGCAAGGGAGCTGCAAGGAAAGATGCTTGGGGGAGGGGGAGAGAGATGGTGAGATGGAGAAGAGGTTGAGGTAGAAGGAGGAATAAAGCAGTCGGTGGTGAAAGAGGCAGCGGTTCTGTGGGGGAAAAAAGGAGGCTGAGAGGGGGAAAAGGGATGTGGTGGGACTCTGTTCAGTGAAATTGCGAGAATAGTGGCTCCCTCTTCTCTCTTTTGAGCCTTTTTCTCTCAGCTGCGAGAGCAACAAACAGGAAGTGACATCACCGAGGTGAAGGAGAAGGAGTGGGAAGGAGCAAAAGGTTGGGCCGTCCTGACAAGCATCTCCTGGCTGCTGTTGACACATTATTGATTACGGCGAAGCAGAGCGGTGCTGATGTGTCACCTCTGATCTGAGGAGGAGGGTAAATGAGAGCGGGGTACTTGTGGGGAATAGGATACAGTTCCCTTCGACTTTTTGTGTCCTTTTAGAGAGCTGGCTTCTGGAAACATTCACATATAGCTTGTTAGTAATGCATTCACATAATGAGTAATGGCAATGACATTTTTCACTTTTAATGACACATGGGTTTGTGTTGATACCCTCCGTGTTCCCTCTCATAGCTCATCAGTCATCTGGCCTTGGTCAAGTAGGTAGCACTAAACCTGCAGTGGTTTGGAGCCCGTTGGAAATTGTGTTAAATGGAGATTAAAAAAAATAAAACAATAGGGGTAATCTTTCATGCACAACCATCATGTCTAGACAAAGATATTGAACGGCACAAGCAATTGTAAAGCACAACTGTGCTGCAAGTTTTCTTTGTCATTTGATTTATCACAAATGCTATGTGTTTTTCAGTGAGGGGGTTTTGAACTTCTAGACTTGCAGGGATTGATGGCTTTAACTTCTCCAGTATGCAGTTTGTCCCTTTTCCTCTTTGTCCTCTCTCCCCTCTGTACCTTTTCTCATGCATGTCTGACTCCGGAGCTGCATGTTTCTGATGCACGGTGACTGTCCCCACCAACCTGCTGAGTGTTTACTGTTATATTGTTTGTGATTTGTTGCTCCTCTTTTCTCTCTTTGCTTTCCCCTCACCCCAACCGGCTGAGGCAGATGGCCGCCCTCCCCGAGCTCGGTTTACGTCGGCGGTTTCTTCCTGTCAAAACAGAGTCCAACCGCCTGCCGTTACAATGTAAAGTTCCCCGCAATAATCGCTGTTGTGAATTGGCACTTTAGAAATAGAAATGAATTCAGGGGGAAAAAAACCCCCGGAAGCCTTCTTCATAAATGTGACTAATGTACGCTGGCGTGCATGAGTGTTTACCGGTGTGTAGCCATAGGAACAACATGGTGGTGTAGCAGGGGTGCAGAACACTGTGTGTGTGTGTGTGTGTGTGTGTGTGTGTGTGGGGAGGGGGGGGGGGGGTGTGTGTTAGCTAAGACGCTGATTTCCACCTGATCTCTTTCTTTTCATACTGAGTCAAGTACAAGGATCCAGGAGACAGAACAAGAGTTCAGGTTACCAGAAAGAGAGATCCAGTAGCAGTTACTAGCTTTCACTTGACCTTCTTTGTAGTAAAAAGTGTAGTAAATACACTTGTAGTAGCTAACGTGATATGCACAGAAGGAGCTGTTAAGAGCCTGTCGGCCTCTTTTCCATTTTGCATCATTCATCGCATTCCCCGACCTCGCCCGCACTCTCCGCATGTACGCACGCTCGACGCTGCCTCAGCTGTCGAGAACAGGCATGTGGAATATTTCAGCACTCAGCATCGTGACCGCCTCACTTTTCAGTCATGTCACACTCAAAGATTTATAGGGTACAAATCGTCATCCCAAGAAAGACCGAGACTCTAACCTTGCTTTGACCACGGTGGTGTCATGGCTGCTGTACTTTAAGGTAATGTTGTGTAGATGTGCATGTTCTCTGAAACTCTGGAAAAACAAGCCACCCGGGGAAAGATTCATATAGCTGTGTGTGCACAAAAGCAGAAAAATGCATATGCTGTCTTCTTGGGAGATTTCGAAAGCCACGTGTATGCGCTGTCCTCTTTTAAAAACACAAATCTCAGTCACTGTGAGATTTTACGCACATGGCCGAGCCAACTCTTTGCTCGCACCTTTAGCCACGAGTGGACACAGATGCTTTCTTATTGCATCAGTTCCATATAAAATCGCTGTTTGCAACTCAGGTTAATGAAGAAGTGCAATTTACTTTGTGGAGAAAGTGGAGAAAGGGAAATGTGGCTTTGATTGTTTTTGGAATTAAAAAGAAAAGAAAAACAGAACGGGGATAAAAAGAGCAAAAGACCCTGGCAAAAAACAAAATGTTAGACTACAAACAAAAGGAAAAAAAAAGAGAAAGCAGACCATTACACATGGTCACAGCTATTTATAGCATCAGTGATGACAGACCATCGTAAAAGCACTGGCTGTTTTCCTTCATGCTAGTTATCTCTCACCTTAATTTTCATCTCTAGGCTATCGGACTTGGCCTTCTCTAGAAGCATTTTTACAGTTAATTTTTACATTATAAAAAACACTTTGCATTTGGGGAAGGTCATATTATATTCATGTTTCTTTGTACATACACAGTTTATGCACACAGCCTCTGTAAACACCCCTAAAACTGGTCTTTCTTACACCTTCCTCACATGATTATCAGATTATTGAGTCTCGCTGATTTTCACCATGATTTTTATATTGTGTCTTTGTAATATGGAGACATAATTCTGACTGAATCTCCCCTTTAGACCCTCTCGAGCACTGGAGCACTCTCCTTTGAGAGTCACTCTTTTTTTATTTACTCTTGTTTCCATTTCAGATTCTGTTACTCTCCCTTTTCATCATGTTTTTTTTTTCTCTTTTTGGTCAGGCATAGCCACAGTCTCCTTCCTTTTTTGAGCGTTCGTTTTCCTGGGAGATTTTTAGTATCCAGACAGAATTGCATAATAAAAGCGAGGATTGTAGTTAGCCAATCTAAATGCAGACCGCATTGTTCTTTTTATTTTACCTGTTACTCTGTGCAGTAAAAAATAAGTGCGTCATCTTTAACAAGGCAATAAATGTACAGTCCAGTTTCCTTTGATTTAATGAATCTAAATAACCTCAAATCACAAACATCCATCATCATACGCTCATTTGCAAGAAAGGAGCTTGTGTAAAACAGCAGCAAGTGGCCCGTAAAACAATAATAAACTATTTTCAAAACACATATTAAAACATTTTAAACTATCAACAAAATGTTTAGTAGCGCCTTTATTGTATTTCTGATTTTCGCTCTTCTTCTCGCTCCCTGCGTCAGCGCTACCCCAAACAAGTGAGAAAGATCCACAGCATGACTAAGAGAGTCAAGCAGAGAAAGTAGATTGCAGATGATGTATCCTGTTTACAAAGCTAAAGGCTGTTCTTTCTATCTCTGCTGAGAACGCTACAGAGTTGCAGTCCTGTTGGTTTGATATTTTACACATTTCAGAGACACCTGGTTTTAGGTTACGCCCTGAGGCTAAAGAGAAAGAAACAAGTTTTCTGGTGCAGATCCCTGAAGGGTTTATTTTATATGCTCTCATTTAAATGGATCAAGGAATATGTAGTCGGTGTTTGTCAGTTGCATATAGAGAGGTTCACGTCAAAGGAAAATCCTGAACCCTTGACTCCTGAAAAGTATCCATTAAGTCTCTTGTGCTGTAATGGGCATTTTGTCCCCCTATAGGGAAGGGTTGCATCTCATTAATGCAGTATTGTCCTGAGTGATTACCTTTAACCCTAATGGGCGTGGTCTCTCAATCCAAAGGCCACAAGGAGTCACCAAGTGAAAATAACTGTGCTCATTTACTGTGAATCTTCAAGTCACCAGATGGAAAAGTCTGTGCTGACAGGTTGTACAGCTCTCTGCTTCACGGTCATGAAAGTACCAAGTGAGGGAATATATATTTTATTTTATTCCAGGTTTCTAGTAGCACTCAGTTTTCTTTTCCTTTGGGTGATAACTCACCTGTTTATTCCTGCAATTACCTAGTCACACAATGAACCAGCAGTACTAAGCATAAAATCCAGCACACAAGTCCGGGGCTTCAGCTAATGTCCACATCAAACATCAGAATCAAGAAAAAAAGCGGTCTCCATCGCTGCAGCCGTGATGTGAGTGTTGATGCCAGATGGTTGAGTTTGAGTATTTCTCCGACTGCTGGTCTCCTGAGATTTTCACAACATGAAAGTATGGCTGACGAATCTGCAGAAACCACGCGATCCAATCATGTCAGCATGGACCAGCATTTCAAATGGATGTTTCCAACATCTTGTAGAATCGATGGCATAAAACATTTAGGTTGTTTTGGCAGCAGATGGGACTGGTCGATGTAATGACGGTTTTCATAATAAAGTGCTTGGAGTTCCTACTTTTGGATAAACTGGAAGTTTGATTAAAAACCTGCATGATCATTAAAAAAGATCCGCTGTTTTTACCGCTGCAAAAAAACTAAATGTAAACGTTCTTACTAGTAGAACTGAATTGTCTATTTTTTAACATCTCCTACATCATTTTCACTTTTTTTTTTCCCCCATGTGACCGATGAGCAACACTTAGGAGATGGGTAGCACTCCTGGGCAGGCTGTGAATGAGGCTAAAATATGAGCGCATTAATAACAGGGATACTGTCATATACCCACATACATAAGGAGATGTAGATCCCCATTTCTGTGTGTAGTGGTGCATCTCAACTCATGCCAGTGCTTTCATTACTATTCAAAAGCAATGTGGAAAGCAGCAGCGGCACAAAGCGGCTGGAAGCCATGAACGGAAAAATGATGAAGAAGGTGAGGCAGAATGAGGAAGACAAATGACCTATATTGCCCATATGCCTGTATGTGTATGTGTATGTATGTGTGCATTTACTGTGAAGTCATACTATATTTAAATGTAAGTAAATGTAAGTCCTGTCAGAATAAGTTTAACTGGTATGCCTGTAATAATAGCATAATAATAACATATTAATACAATGGTTTCATCTGGAGTTTAAAATTGTATACCTCTTTTTTTTCAGAATAGTTTTTTTCTATAACAAATAGGGGAATCTGGCCATCTCCACCCTGAAACTCAGACTGCCTGATGCATGCGTTTATTGCAGCAGTACTTCTCACTGATAAGAACCTCACTGTTAACTGTTGCTGTGTTACGGCTTATGCAAACCTAACATTTCCACCTGACTCTACTTTACTTCAAAAGCTTTCAATGAGATGACATGGTGGAGTTTTTTTGTGAACCACTGACTGTACATCTGTGCTTGGGTTTCCTCATAAACTGTAAGAGATGAACATGTCTGCCTTGACATCAGTCTGTGCTTTATGGATGCCTCTTTTGAGACTTTGAGTGTGGATGTTGCTGTCTTGTATTGTTAACTTAGTCCACAATTAGCTTCACTTACGATTGAAAACCACATGTGCACATCTGCAAATTAGCAATTACACATTAGGCCAGGTGTAAGCACTTAATTTCCCCAACAGGTCAAATGAGAAACTGGGACTGCTGTGGAGGGTCACACCATCAGGTTTATGAGGAGATAACATTTCTGCTTATTGGTGCAGCCCTCCACAACAGTCCCAGTGCAAAGGTCCACGTGCAGTGTTCAATCATAAATGAGGCTAACAGCTAACTAAGCTAGCTGTAAAATGATTTTTCCCATGCATTATGTCTAAAACTACATCCGCTCTGAAATGTCTTAAAAGAAAATCATACCCCCTAGGTGTTCAAAAACATCTCTGCCTCCCACAGAGTACAACTGCAAAAGTGTCAGTAAAAAAAAAGAACTCCCACAAGTCACAGTGTAAAGTACAAAACGCAGATGCAAGAGAAGCTGTGGAGAGTTTCTACAGTGACATAGCTTCCTCACATCTTTCAGTGTGACATTAAGAAACCATTATAGCTAGCTTTTACTTCAGTGTAACATAAACTTACATTGGGTCCTACCAAATGAATGACAAGTGTTTTAAAGTTTTTGGGTTTGTTGTCTGCACCTCCTAAATGTCGTTCACGCAGTCTTATGAAAGAACGATGGCTCAAATTCTGAATCCAAAAATACTTAATAGCCAAAAAAGGGTTTCATCCTCTGGAATAGTATTAAAAATAGCTACTAATTGCTTAAGTTAGTATTCTCTTACACAAACAGTCTGAAGAATTTCAGTTCAACTTTGTTTTCTGGGTGTGGTGTTTAGCACTGTCACGTCAGAGCAGCTCGGCCCTGGGTTTGAGTCCACCAGCTGACCGGGACCTTCCTGTGAGGAGTTTGTTCTCCCTGTGCCTGTGTGGGTCATCACCGCGAACTCCAGCTTCCTCCCACACCCCAAAGACAAGCATGTCAGGTTAACTGATGATCCTAAATTGGCTATAGGTGTAAATAGGTGTAAATGGTTATCAGTCTCTCGGTGGCCCCCTGAATTTGAGTTTTCGCCTTGTACTTGATTTTTTTCTCACACCCTCTAGACGTCCTACAAACACTGTCACATGCATCTTCTCCTAATGCTGTATGTTGATTTGCAAGGCTATTTTGGGATTGCTCTCAAATTATTTGGGTATTTATGTAACCAGCACAAATATATGGACGTTAGCAGTGTACAGTTTTTCCTTTGTAGCTTCAAGCCCTGACAGAGATGTTCTAGACAGTCTTTATGATGCTTTGAGTTCATCGTGTAAATTTGTCTGCTTAAAGGCTCGAAAATTCAGAAACTCATTTCTCTGGCAGAGTTCAAAGCATTCATTGCAGCTGTGTGAGATGAATCCTTGGGAGTTGTCATTACTTTGAATACGTTTTTTTTTCTCTTTTTTTCTTTTTTGGGGGGATGCTAGGCCTGTGTCTCTCTGTCGTTCTGCCTGTCTGTCCCTAGAACTTTTTACGCTGTATTATTTATCTAAGACCTCTATCTACAGAATATAGCTGTCTCATTGGTGAGGACTCCCTTGCAGATTTTGGATCCCAAAAGGTGCAATCTGGTTAAATATAGATTTAGTGTAAGTGAATTTCTCTTTCCTGTGTTTTGATTATGTACGATGCTTATTGATTTCCCAAGACATGGAGATGTCAAACGGTGGACAAGCTTGTGAAGAATTCATCTTTTCTCAGTATCTTGGGACCTCACAACAAACCGTATCACACAGTCAGCTCTGGGCAGTACAAAAGTCCTCACACACACACACACACAGAGGCTTTGCACATTTGTGCAATCGATGAAAGTGAGTCATCTGGATTAGGTTAGATTACAGAGCAAGAAAAGGCGAAGAGGAATGGAGAACGAGAGAGAAAGAGAAGAAAGGAGGAACGGGAGTTAAAGGAAGTCAGATCAAAACCCGCCACGCTCTGAGGCAAGTTCTACTACAGCTCTCACAACCGGGAGGCGCAGCGCGACTGTGCGTCTGCCTGTCGTCCGCGTGATTCAAAGACATCTGTGAGAATGTAATTTGTTTTGACTCTCAGTCTCACCCATCCCTCCCCACTCTCCCCCCACCACAGTGATTGACTATTACGGATATAAGGCTTCAACATCACACAACATTACACGTCCTTGAGGGAGGAATGAAAGCAAAAGCGTCTTCTCTCCCCCTCTCTACTCAGTCACGAGGGTAAGGGGTTTAAAAAGTGGGGGTGGACTGGGGGGGCGGGCCGAGGAGTGAGCGATGGATGGAGCGAGGGGTAGAGGAGTTTGGGGGTTAAGCTGACGTCCAGACTTGGCATGATGGACGTTTCTATAAGAGATATGGAAACACGGAGCGTGACGGACATTTCTATTATAGAAATTTTATGCTGCTTGCTACCCAGCAGTTGGGAGCGAGAGAGAGAGAGAGACTTCTGTGCAGTAAGGCATGCAGGACAAAATGTGGAGAATAATGCTATTGATACAAGCTTGTACTTTTCTCATCCTGATCTAATATCTGTGTCGTATCCGTCTCTGTCTTTTTCTCCATCACAGAGTGTCTTCCTGTCTGTCTTTCGCCGTCTTTGCAGTGAGAGGGTTATGCCAGAATAATAGGCAGTGCTGATATATATCTCCTCCACAGGCCCTGCGGTGCTACACTTGTCACTCCCCTGTAGAGAGATGTGGACATGTGCGATGCCGTGGATGATCGTCTGTGGCGAAACATTGTACGGTTACGTAATGCATTTGGTATTCAGAGAGGAGAACAAGAGGAAGGAGGAGAGATGGGAAGCAGAGGTGGAAAGAGTCACACGGCTCAGTAAATGAGGGCGAGGAGCTGACTGGAAACATGCCACGTTGTTCATTTTGCCTTAGAATTAAATCTCCCATTTCTTACTCTTAGTATGGAGTGCTGAGTGTGCTACCTGAAAACAATCACATCTGGAGGTCTCTTTAAATATCAGTTGTAATCTTGTTTTTACTTGTATTCTTTTAGCATTTGAAGAACAACAACTATCAGAAGACAGAAAAAAAACCCTCATCATAAAAAATTAATTAACAGTTTTAAGCTACTCATCGAACATCATTGAACATTCAGCCAGTGCAGATAAACGCAGAGAAACTTGAGCTTCCAGCTACAAGCAAGCTCGCTTGACTGATATCAATAAAGCAAGCTCATACTGGAATGCCTCCAAAAGAAACATGAAGTGCCACTCTGCTAACATTTAATATTGTGCAAATGTATTTAGCCGCCCCTCATTTCTTTAGATTTTTCTGGGAAAATGGAAAATATGTGCAGTGATTTATTGAATGTGCAAACATACTTGGAAATACAGAACAGTAGGCAAAAACAGAGTTTGTACAATTTCAACAACTTTGAAAGTCAATATTTGGTATGACCACCTTTATTCTTTAACACAGCGCTGCTGCAGTAAAAATACTTTTTTATGCCTGTCAGAGATTTATTTTTATCTTAGTTCGTGTAGATTCAACTGAAGGAATGGAAACAAATTACTGTGAATGTTTTGAGACAGGCTGCTAGTAACAAAGTGCCTAAAGATGCCACTGATAATTGGATCTTTCTGTGGACACAACACTGATTCATCTGTTGAACCAGTGCCATCAATATAGTTACCTTTTGTCCCCAAAAGTTGATTCTGTTCATCTGGACGTAGAGTTTTCAGTGGGAGAAACGTTTCGTCACTCATCCAAGTGACTTCTTCTGTCTCAGCTGACTGCAGGTTTCCCCAATCTTATGAACAGTACATTACATAATGACTGAAACCAGCCCACTGAATGAACAATGGGCTGTGAGGTCAGTTCATTGATCATTAATATGGAAATTCTCATGACCATTGATCAACAACAACTAATCAAAGCCCATTTATCAATGACCATGACTCCATAGAGAGTTGAGGCCAGGATAGACAAATGTCACCGAGCAGTGACTAAGTTTGTAGTCAAAGGCTTGCACCCATTTGCCACAGCAGATGCCCGCGATTTTCGGTAAGTGAATGTGTTTAATTGTAGGCAGGGACATTACTGGATATTCTTGTGTAATTGCTACAGAATCATTTATGTTATACTTTGTTATTGCTACAGCAGAATATTTATTTTATTATTTTACATTTACAATTTTTTTCCTGGGGACCCTGTGACGCCCCATTGAAGAGCCGTAGGCTGTGGATCTCTTAAGATCTCGCTGTTGGGTTTGTAAGGCCATGTTACTCCTAAATTTCTATCTTGTTCAAAGAGAAGATATAAAACAAAGTTCTAAGCTAATCGACCTTAGTGTTCTCCTTTTTTAAAAATAAGAGTCGATAAAAGAATCGAATCGTTAAACAGAATTGAAAATGGAATCGGAATCGTGAAAATCTTATCAATACCCATCCCTGAAGAAGTCACTTGGATGAGTGACAAAACGTTTCTCCCACAAAACGCTACGTCCAGATGAACAGAATTAGCTTTTGGGGATTTACTTACCTGGATGATTGAGCAAGCATCAAGAAGTTACCTTTTGTACACACACACACACACAAAGACTTTGAAAATGGTCAGGTACAAGAAGTGGACTGAAAAGGAGTGAAAAAGCAGTCAAAGAACAACTTAGGCAGGAGAACTATCGCTCAAGACCACTTTTGAAATGTTTGAGAAAATGTGGGTGTTTGGAAGCAAAATATAAAGAAATAACGGTCGGTTCAAGAGTTTTGCACAGTATTATATAGAATTTATTCAAACTTTTCCAAAGTTCTTCTTCTTTTTTAACTTTGTTTAATCTTTCAAAAATGAATGTAACTGTTCACATCTCAGTTCCATTTAGAAGTAAGGAGACGGGAATCAGGTTTATACGTCACTGCCAAACATTTGCAGTGTAGCACATTTTCACAAAGTGAATTCAAAGTTGAATCAAAGAACTGTTTATTTTGTCAATTTAAAGATAATTTAAATGAAGGAAGTTTCCCACATGTCATGCCAAATGTTCGTCACTGCAGTCAGGAACGATCTCAACTCACATTTAAAACTCATTTCAGATAATGAAAGTTTGGAGTTGTCGTGTATGCAGAGCAGGACGTAGCTCAGGAAAGAAGTGATGGTGAACTGCTAGATGCTGCGTATTCACAGTGGCTGATGACACAGATCTGACCACAGATGTTCCTCAGTTGTAGTGTTCACATCTGATTCCCATCTCGCTGTAGATTTGTGAAAACGTAGCACAAAGCCCTTTATTCAACAATGATAGATATATTTTAGAACTCGGTTTATATGGGCGTCCCTCAAAAAGCAATTTCTCCTCAGCAGTCAGCACAGTTAAGGTCATTTCTGGGTCCTGGCTGGTTCTAAGAAAAAGACCTTAACTGAAGGTGAGAGAAAAGAAAAGTCGTGGCTGAATGGATTCATGTTTTCTCGTCGGTGGTTCAAAAGGAATAAAGAGCTCGTCTTCATAACAGTCTTCCAAATATTGGATTTCTTTATGACGCCAGGGTCTTATTGTTTAAAGTATGAGTTTATTTTTTCTCAGACATGTTTTTGTTGACAGATTGAGATCTCTGAGTCACATACACGATTTTAATACTTTAAGATACATTTACTTCATTTTTGAGTAGATGAAGGGCACAGTTGACATAAACATAGACCTTGAGGTGAGATTATTTTGTCAATTGTTTTGTTGCCAAGGTCAAGAATAGACTCTGAGCCACAGCCTCACTCCCTCCTACTGCTTATTTCAAAGCAGCTAATGAAGTGCTCTTAAATTATGCATTAAAAACTAAGTAAAGTAATTAATGATTTGCATTAATTGCTTTGGTTCTAATTAAGAGAATTCTCTCAAAAAGTTATGTAATCTCGCACAGCCCTGCGCAACCGTGTAATAATACCAGCTCATAAACTTCTGACCACTTGTTACGGACCATCTATCCACGGTTTTATCATCTAGTAATCTCATAAGGCATCGTAGGAAGCACAGATAGTTTACTTCCAACTCTGATGTGTCAGTGCCCCTGTGAAGAAAGGCAAGTCCACAAAAATAGCTTTTCTAGTGTGGTGCTAGAGAATGACTGCCACAGAGCTCTGACCTAAAACCAACAAATAAAAAACAAGAGAGTGAGCCAGCTTTTATCACCACAGACATTAAAAGAGAAAGCCGTGGCACTCTAGCAATCGGGAAAAGGTCTTTATTGAAGTATTCTCTAAAGCCAAATGGAGCCTGTCACTCCAAAGAATCAGCCAGCAGCTGCGATCTTGCTGCACTGGCACACATTCGTATTAAAATGTTCAATTTCAGCTATGTGGTGGGCACGTGTGCTTCAAATTGAATAGTATTTGGAATTTTTCAGATTCCCTAAACCTTGACTGAATTCCCAGATAAACAGCCTCAAAGCATGACACAACCACCGCCATGCTCGACAGTGGGCAATGGTGTTGTTTTGATGGATATGTAGTATATTAGTGCTGTTTTTGTGTCAAACATACCATTTACATCAGAGCACAACACATTTTGGAAGACTTGGTGTATCTTGTTTCAAAATTTAGCCAGGCTTGAATGTTGTTTTTTAGTTTGAGCTCCTTAACAAAAGATCCAACGATGAGACACCCCCCAGAAAAGGAATGCATTTACAGGTTAAGGCCACTGACATTTTTTCCCACAGAGGGGTGCAGCGGAGATTTAGGAGACAGGCAGTTACTCTAGGAGACTGTAGAACATCCTTAACCCATCAGCAGGACAGATATCTGCTCCTTTGTGCAAAGAGGAACAGGACGAGCGCTGCCTGAGCCACAAAATGACCTCCAGCAGGCCACTGGCATGAATGTCTCTGATCCAACAATCAGAAACAGACTTCACGAGGGTGGCTGAGGGGCTGTGGGCCCCGTGCTCACTGCCCAACACCGTGGAGCCCGATTAGCATTTGCCATAGAATACCAGAACTGGCACCCTGTGCTTTTCACAGATAAGAGCAGCTTCACTGTGAGCACATGTGACAGACGTGAAATGGTCTGTCACATGGAAATGATACATTTCCACGTATGTTTGCACATTTCAATAAATCACTGAGTCTATTTTCTATTTTTCTAGCATCATACAAAGAAATAAGTGGAGTGACATATTCATGGTTCCAAAGCTTCTAGATACCAACGAGACCTTGAACCCACATTAGATTCACAAACGCTATTTTTGGTAGAAAATATTCACCTGAAAATTACCACCATCACACGATATAGCTCTTCTCCAAAAGCCGATGCACATTCACATCCGCACGCAGAAACATACACAGATGCCTGCGTAACAAAACAAACACACATACAGGTGTGACAACTGCGAGTGTGTCTGTGTGTAGGGCGTCTGCCTCTCCAAACAGGCAGTAGGCCAGAGAGGGGTTTTAACACACTTAATGGGATTTCACACTCTGAAGTACACACGTGTACACACTCTCGGACACACACTAATGTTGAAGATAAACATGTCTGAAAGCTATGTGTGATCCCAGACAAATAAACACACACACACCCACACATGCACACTCTCTGATATAAAAGGATTTGTCAGGCTCCCACATTGTACACATGCAAAATTAATGGACTCCAATATCCACACAGAAACACGACTGTTACTCAGTCATTTACAAAAGAGATGCGGCTTCACACACCTGACAGAGTGAAGACGCAGAAACACAGACGCTATACAAATCTTCCATTATGTGTCAGCCCAGGATTGTTGGGGCTTTACCGGTGCTGTGGTCATGGTGACCTCTTATTCTTCAGGGAGTGTTTAAGGAGTGCTCTACTGAAAATCTATATTTTCAATCATCTGGTACTTGGTGTCTCAAACCTGCTGAATGCTGCACCGAAAAGTTTGTAGCTCGCCTTTTTGCAGAGAACGACAGGTGTGGTAGGGTTGCTTTGACCGCAGTTAGAGCAGAAATTGAATCATAAGTCATTATTTTTTGATCTGTGCATTTATGGTTTTTTCTGTCTTGTCACATGAGCGGTTGAGCATTCGGAAGAGAAACACAACTTTTTTTCCATCCCTCGTGATTGCTATTGGAATCCATGTAAGGATCGACTTAAACAGATTAAAGAAACAGTTCAAACCAAAAGCAATTTATGCACAAATTTGGCTCAGTTCTTGGAGTTCTGGTTTCTCCTGCCATCCTAAACATGCTGGTTTATTTCCCAAGCATGTACTAATATGAGCGTAGCAACTCTGGTTAAATTGTGACCGATAACAATGAATGTATTTCCATCCAGACTGTCAAAAATGTGCACACATACACAGGCCGAGGTGTACTAATGTGTGCACACAAAAACCCCCATAAAACATTGGTAAAATCATTTGTGAAATGCATTCATTAAACACACTAAAAACATCAACTGTGTGGAGTTATAAAGACCCGGAAAGCTTCACAAAGTAGCAAGCAACAAACTTTCCAGAGCCACTTATCAAGCCTGTGCGGTGAGAATTTAGCACTCCAATAAAATTGATTTTCTTCAGATTTATTTCTCTAAGAATACATCTGTTTGGGACTAATGCTCAAAAACAGGTGTGTTTGGGGATCAATTTAATATTTCTCAAGAAGACAGGCTCCAGACTTCTCTCAAAGTGGATGGCATTTTTTTATTTTCCCCAAACAAGAAGCTCTGCGGTAGTTATCTGTTGTCTTCAGAGCATGCAATAAAATATGGGACCTCTACGCTGAGAGAGTGAGTGAGAGCGAGAGAGAAATTTCTTAGTAATAGAGCTTATGTGCTCTGGTAGGTGGACCGTGTTATGGCCTGTCTGAAAACTTTTGCAAAGTTTGGCATTAGAACTTCACCAGACAAATGACCCGGGCCACATACCATAAGTCATGGAGGAAAGCATCTCTCTCGCTCTTCCTCTTTTTCTCCCTCGCTTTCTAGTTCTATCTGTCTCTCTCACTTAGGTACACACACACACACACACTCGCACACAGCTAGCGGCAGCTGAAGCAGCATCACTCAGACACCTCAAGCTGTTAATTTCCTTCCTGTCTTGATACATGCAGCCAAGTGGAAAATATTATAGAAGCAACAGAAGTGTGTCCGCTGAGCGCTCACACAAGCACCCCAATCTCTTTTCACCTTCTGACAAACACGTGGTTAAAAGAATCTGTGCGACTGTGCCAGGAGTGCCTGCTGGCTGCTGTTTGCTTTGTGTGTGTTACTGCGTGGCACACACTGGTGAGCTGGGAGGTCGGGCGTAATGGAAATGCGGCCCACCTGCTTTCCTGGTTGCTGACGAGCCGACTGATGGAGAGGCGACCTCTGCTGTGATGGTGGGGACAGAAATTGAGATAAATGATGGAAATAATGGCACACCATGGTACAAACGTTGTTTTTCTCTTTCAGCTATGCAAAAACGGGCATTCAGTTTTGATACTGTGCAGAAGGCTTCAGGTCCGGCTTCCAGGGAGCCAGACATTCTTGTAATTTTATAGAGGTGGTCTTGAGCAGTAGTTCTCCAGGCTTCCTGGAGGTCTTTCAAACTTTTTCTTTGGACATGGGACTGATTTTCACTCATTTTCACTTCAGTCGTTGTACCTGACCGTTAACACTGACCTGTGAATTATTGAAACATAAAATGCACCTAACTCAAAGTATGAATCAGTTTTGTGTCTACACACGACAGATGACTTAGCAAAATTTAATTGTATCTTTAGGCTCTTTTTTTATTAGTCAGTTGTAAATGCACATAATTTGTTGCCACTTCATTTGTTGCATCTATCGTAGCATGGTGTGCAGTTTGCACTTAAAATTTTTGAGGAAACTGGAAAAGAAGCCACAGAAACTGGTGTTGGGGATCTTGTTGAAGTACCATCAGAGTTTGGTCCACCATCTAATTCAACCTGGAAAACATCTGATTTGGAACAGCTTCATTTTTCAGCATGACAGTGATCCCCAAAAAACTGCTAGTGTTGTAAAAGCATACATCAGCTGTGGATTGGCCTTTTCTGAGCCTGCACCTCAATGTTATTAAAGCAGTGTGGGATCATTTTGACTGATTTTGGGTCCAGTTTGTATGCCATTTGGCATGCCTTAGCCTTCCTTAAGACTGACTTGACAACCACCCTTCTACTGAGACTATTTCTGATGGGGCTTTAGTGAACACAGTGGCCAAACTGAACAGCCAGATCCATCTCCCAGGTCATGTATCACATCTTTGCTGAAGGAAATCTGCTTGAAATGGTCAGATACAAGGACTAAACTAAAAATGTGTGAAAAAAAGTAGCTAAAGCCCAAAAGAAAATGACCTTCTGAAGACCTGGAGAACTATTGCTCAAGACCACATAAAAAATTACCAGAAAGTCTGGCTTCTTGGAAGCAAAATATAAAGAAATGACAGATCTAACCGTTCTCATTTAGTCGTTATTCCTCTTGCTTATATTGGCCGTTGTTGCTGCTGCTACACTTTCTTTGCCACTTTTTCCTACACTCTCAAAATAACCTTGTTCAAAATCTCTCTTGCCCACTCCACCAGTTTAAGCCAACCTGCCCCTTTTCCCTGTTCTTTAAATCCACTGCGATCTGTCACTGTGCATTTCAGGCTCTATGTTGGTACATTTGGACTGTTCAGGCTGGATGTGTGTCATCCAAACTCTGATCCAAAGTCTCTATCTCAACACCACCATCCTAGCCTTCCAAACGATCCCTCCGTATTAAAATGGTATATTGTCAATATTTTACAAGAGGCTCGATGACAAAATAGAATATAATATTGTGTAACTGAACATATTTTTAAGCAAAGCTTCACATGCTCTCAGCACAAAAAGTCTTGTTTCACTGAACTCTAAAATGCAAAGGGTTGCATGCAAATATAATTTTACTTTCTTGATATAAAGAGCAACAGTTCCTCCTTCATTTCATCAACAATAAATGCCTTTATAGAGTCGTTTGTAAATGCTGGCTAATCACCCTTAGTTTGTGTATGTGGGGATATACCCACATTCATAATGCTAAGTGCCCAGAGTGAGGGACAAAAACAATATCCATGTGCAAAGTATTTGAAAATGAAAGTGCATGACCTAAATTGGGACCGATGGTCTGTTGCCCTGCTACAATTTGTCTGGCTTATTTCCAAACACTGTTGTTATTTGCTCAGACTTGGCAGTAGTTTGTAATTCTTCAAAAAAAGGGAAAGTCAGCAAATGCAGATGCCGTGAACAAAGTGGATTATGTATTATGATTAAAGTCTCTGGGTCCACCTGTCACAGGATATTGTTGTGGGCCAAATGCTAGTAAAATTAATTATAGATTTAAAGTAGTGCATTTCTGCAGAAAAAAAACCCAGGAAGAGCTGCTAGCTTCTGAAAGAAGGTCATTTTCTTTCTTTTCTTGGATGATATCTGTTCAGCGAGAGGCATTCGGGATCTCAAGACTCTTCTTTGGTACTAAAAACATGAAAACAACATGAGTTACCAAGATGACAGTGCACTTGGGTTGATTTGATAAGTAGCTATTGGTTCACCAAGACACACTAAGTGGATAACAGGCAAAGGTGAAAACTTCCTCTGCTTTAAAGAAGAAGAAAAAAAGCGGTGCGCTGCAATAATTCACCTGGTGCAGATGATAGGATTTAACAGCAGAAGTGCTGGAGGCAACTTTGCTGATTTTATTTATCCGTCCTAAACTCAGTAAGACTTTCTGTGTTTTGTGACTGTAAGATTGCAGTCCAGGTCCTGCAATTTGGCTTCAGTATTGGATCTTAACAATTTCGTCCCACCTTTTTTGTCATAATGCAGCTCCATCGACTTTGCCCCGGAGCTCGGACACAGCCGCTGCAGCTGCCGTCTCTGCCTCGCTGCCATTAACTCATCTGTAATCTTTAGTGCTTGGTCCAAAGTTGCAGTAAACAGTTTTGCTTGCTTGCAACTTGGAGTTTTATTATCCAGTAATCATGTAACACATTGCCAGTAAACTGCACACAGCTGGACAATAAATTCTCTGTCGAGCTTTCACTCGACAGAGTTTGCACTTTTTTTCACCTTTTCTATCTAAAACAGCTGTTTTGTTTGAACCCCTGGTACATTAATAAGATCTTCAGGTTACCATGTAACAAAGAAGGTCACAATTACTGAACATAGTGAACCTTCAGTTGTTATTTAACAATCTCAGCTGGATCGATTGCTCAAATACTTAGCTGTTGCACTTTAGACAGGATACAAAGTGACAACAGCACTGATATGTGTATCACGTTTCCCGCTGATACAGACACAGATCAAATCATCTGTGTCACATCTGGTTTGCCCGTGTTTTTTTTTTTTTGGTTGTTGTTTCCTCTAATGTTGCTCTACTTTGTCATCCTGGCTGATGAAATGTTTGTAGTTTTACATAAAAAGCCCGCGCTGGGCTCCTTTGACAGTGCAATCAAACATTTTTAAACTCTCAGATCAAGAAAATTCCAGCAGCATCCTTCATCAGCTCTGCTGGGTGCTTTAAATTCAGTCTTGTCTCAAGTATGAAGCGGTTTGTCTTTCTTAAAATTTGAATAGTGCATCGCTGCCCGTCCTGGACTAAACTGCTGCTGAAATTTCCAAAGCAAATCTGCAGGACAGGCTCAATGGCACAATGGATCAAATACTGTGTCTCTGTGTGTAAGCATAAACATGTGGTTAAACAGAGCTTAATTTGAACAATCTGAACTCATTCGAGAAAGTTAAATCACCTGGAAACAGCTCATATTTCCTATAAGTTTACTTACTCTTGATTGATAACTTAATTGATTTGATCAGACTGACTGACATATCTTCCTAGTAACCATCCTCAGAATCTGAAGATGTTTCTAGAAGGTATTTTGTTGTAACACTGCAGACCTGCCACTGAGGTACAGCCTGTTCATACTGAATGGTATTTGTGATTGTTTTGAACGAATTCGGGTTATCCTGGCACATTTTCAAAGTCTGAGCCCTGTCCCTGCTTTTTCTTTTTACCGTTGTGTCTTCTAGTGTGTGCCACTGTGTGTCTCTCTCCGTCCATGTGTGCTTTCCTTGTCACGTTTTGCAAGGATAGTTTATAAAAAAACAACCTGGGATTTGTTGCATATTTCTGCTAACACACAAACAGACAGGGAAACAGAGAGAAAATATCCCATTTATAGTCTTCTAGTTCCTGTCCCCCACAGCTTGATGCCTCCACTGCCGTGTTTGACTGTAGGGGTGGTATTAATGAGGTGATGCTCAGCGCCTAGTTTCCTCCAAACATGCCGCTTCAAATTGCGGCCAAATGGTTGAATCATCATTTCATCAGACCAACGGATTTCCCCTTCTAGTGGTCGTTCAGGTGGCCTCTGGCAAAACTCCCAGCATGTTGTGATGTGCCTGTTAGTGAGGAATAACGTCCATCTGGCCACTCCACCATTAAGGTATAATTGGTGCTGCACTGAAGGCTGTCCTTGTAGAAGGTTCTCCTATAGCCAACAAGGAGCTACAGTATGGCTCTCATCCATCCCTTATTACTCATTTTGACTGGGTTTTCAGTTTGACTGTTGGTTGCTTCACACTTCTTCTGTTCAAAGTAAATTTGTTTGAAATTCCTTTCAATGCTTAAAGTATTGTCTTGTATCGATCCCCAGATCTGTGCCTTGACACAGTCCTGTCTTGCAGGCCTATGGACTGCTGACTTGACCTAACAACTCTCATGATAATGTTCAATATTTTATCCACCCTTAGGTACCCAGAGTTGTTAGGTTTTTTTCTCCTGTACATCACCACAGTGGATTTTAGGTCAGACAC
This sequence comes from Neolamprologus brichardi, assembly GCF_056152115.1. Taxonomy (NCBI): domain Eukaryota; kingdom Metazoa; phylum Chordata; class Actinopteri; order Cichliformes; family Cichlidae; genus Neolamprologus; species Neolamprologus brichardi. Next base: position 8,238,073 of record NC_142109.1, on the reverse strand, counting down.
TCACCATGTGGCAGACTTTCAACTTTAATTCAAAGGGTTTAATCAAAGTACTGCATGACCCGTTCATGAATTGGACATTGGACAATTGACTGATAAAATAGCTTCATGGCCAAGTGAGGCCTGTTCCTTCAGTAGATCACAGCAAATTAGGCAAATAAAAGATCTGGAGTTGATTCAAAGAGTTGAATTTGGAGCTCTGGTAGTCACGAAACTGTTCATCAAACAACTGTCTTGTTACTTTCGATCCTCTGAGAATGAGGGACTGGATATAAAACTGGCTGTAATTCCAAAACGTTTTTTTTTATTATTATTATTTTAAAGCATAAAGCCTTATTTTTGAACTAAAGCTAAAAGTCTGGATTTTAACCACATCTTAATTGTTTAACTTAAGATCCACTGTGGTGACACACAGAGACAAAAACTACAAAAACTATGTCATTTCCCAAAAATACTCTCAAGAACCCAGCTATAGTATTTGAGGTTACATAACTGTAGCATTAAATACACCATATCTGTTCTATAATATATGTGTGAAATGCTTCCTGTGGCCACTGGAAGGTGCTGTCACAATAAATGGGGTCGAATTAACACAGAATTCATTGTTATCAGTTTCAGTATTTCATTCCATACACAGAGTGAATGATTGTTGGTTGTGCAACCAACACAGAGTGATTGTGAACAGTTCATCAGCTTGATGGTGTTGACACTACAGGGAGGTAAAAATACTGATTTGTTGAAAAGTTGGCTTGAATTGAAAAAGGAGTGACAGCACGCTGACAGGTATAAAACATTCATCAAAGCACATCAATGCAATTCAATTCAATTCATTTCAATTCAGTTTTATTTATATAGCGCCAAATCACAACAACAGTCGCCTCAAGGTGCTTTATATTGCAAGGTAGACCCCACAATAATACATACAGAGAGAAACCCAACAATCACATGACCTCCTATGAGCAAGCACTTTGGCAACAGTGGGAAGGAAAAACTCCCTTTTAACAGGAAGAAACCTCCAGCAGAACCAGGCTCAGCCAGGGGCGGGGCCATCTGCAGCAACCAATTGGAGTGAGAGAAGGAAGGATAAAAGCCAATGGCTGCAGTTAACATTTTTAATGGCTTCTTACACTCACTTCATAATGAAGAAGTGTTACGTATGTTCTCCGTGAGTAGCTATGCTAGAGGAACAAAAGTAGTGCGACCACAAACAAAAGTTGCCAATGTCCCCTGGTGACAATACACAGCTACAACACGTAGACGATAATCTGCAAAGCTCCATGTAGGAGCGCTGCCATAACCGCGCCAGTCACTTAAGCTGCTTGAACAAACATCTTACTGGGGCTGGGAGGGATCCGTCTATTTATGCTTTTTGAAAAATCTATACACGCCTCAGTTTCTGGCACGAAAAACATTGAGGATAAAAACTGGAATTTCTTATTCTATCTGTTTCATGAATTTGTTGATGCTCTCACTAAGTGCGAGTGAGAATCGGCGAGTGCCTGCTTTGTAAATGTGTGTCTGGATAATGGAGAGTCCAGTGATTGATGGAAAGGTTAATCATTCTAGACAGATGGTATGTGCTGCTAAATCAGCATGAGGTGAAGTCAGTGAGTGTGTACGTGTGTGCGTGTATATCAAGGCGTTCATGTCCGCTTAAGCTGTAATGAGCCGGTTTTCTCTGTGAGGGAAGGAGGACCGGGCCATTCAGGCATCATGGGAACCAGCAGCCTCATTATTTTCAGAGAACGTAGACAAAACGTATTAGAGAAAACAGCGTATTCATTTCCTAGCTTGTGTGTGGGGAAGGTGTTTGCGACTGAAAACATAAAGCAAGCTGAGTTCAACAGCTCATTGCACCAGAGCTTCATAGAAATCTCCAGTAACACTACCAAGGTTACTTCATAGAAACTGTGAATCCAGACGTGTGATTGGAATGACCTGATATGAAGAGGTCGAGTGCATCTGTGCATCTGTGCGTGTGTAATGAATCTGATGAGGCTCATGCAACCTTTTTGTCTAGACCTCATAAAGATCTGTTGACCCAAGCTGACTTTCACGCTAACACATGCACACTTTCACTGCACACCTTGCTGATCAGCTTAGACATGCTCAATGCAGCTGCAACATTTCCATGCCTTTCATACATAAAACATGGCTTCTGTGTAAACAGAATACCTTCACATGAGTAAACTAAAGCGCAGCCTCCCCCGACGTGAGTGCACACACGAACGCTTTCACACACACGCTTGAAAGGATGGAGGAGGCAGCGGCAGGCCATAGCTAGGAGCTAGGGCAATGTGATAAATGTGTTTGTACGTCTCATATAAGCTCAAGAATGTGGATACACACAGTGGAGGCGAGGAAGGAGAGTGAAGGAGGAGGAGGAGTGGGTGGCCGAAGGAGGTTGTGAATGAGGAGAGAAAAGCAAAAGACTTTTGTCATCTCAGTCACAACTTGAGGGTGATATTTTATTAATGTTGCTAATATCAATATTACTACTGCCAATAATATATTAAAGACTAGAATGATTTATTAACACCATAACAAGACAGCAATCAAATTACTCAGTGACAATAGACTGTTGAGGTCAGGCAATGATAACACCCGGGTAATTGCAATATGGTCTTCTTCAGTGACAGAATGGAAAGTTTGAAGATCGATATTTCAAACAAAACAAACAAAACAACTGAGACGTCATTCTCTGCTGCCGCTCTTTAAATGCTTTGTGGAGAATCGCATGCTCTACGCGGTTTGACAGACATCTCCGAGGCGCCGCATCAGAGCTTCATTTCCATGGCTCCACTCAGGCACAAATAATCAGTTTGACCAGTGTCATATTTCAACACTGCTTCCTTCTTTGTTATGCCAACCTCCTCACATTCTCCGTATTATGCTACTGCCGTCGAATACTTGGCAGAGGTGCTCATATTAAAAGGTCCATTCAGCACCAATCAGATGCATTGAAATGCCTGCTGCTCTTTTTATATCTCTGTTGAACATGAAGTACAGCCGTAAAATTAGAGGCTACCGAGTGCGCAAACTACCAGAAAGAGACGGAGAATATTGCAGACGAATGATCAGACAGGAAAGGAAAAAGATGCTGTTCATAAAACTCGCTTGGATCATATTCTACGCTTTTATTTCCAATGACCAACTGTTTGTTTTATTTTGCTCATTGTAAAAACAACAAAACAAAAGAAAAAAGGTTGGTATGAATCCCAGACAGAGTTCACATCATATTTTTTATAGAATAATAACTTCATGAAAATCTGGCTGTAACCTTTGTGGTCTAACATTTTCCACAAAACATTAAAACAGTACAGCAATTTTTTCAAAGCTGAGTGTAACCAATTCATCTAACTACACTCACATACACTGATGGCAAACCAGGGTAGTGGATACAGCTGGGCAACAAGAAACAAGTGACGACAATCAAGACAGGAATGAACTGAACTGAAAAATAAAGTGGAGAACACAAGATGAAGATGAAGACTGAATTTTTTTTCTTTTTTTATTGGAGTGCATCATGTTATAACAAAGTTCACCTTTGCTCACCTTCAACGTGCAGCTATTTCAGCACAGAACTGAGCTGTAACTCACACACAGTGATGGAAAGCATACAATAAATCCAAGTAGGAATCTGAGGCACAACCAAGCAAATCATGGTCTGAATGCTTACCCAAGAGGAGCATTGTAGACTTTCTATAGGCTTCCTCTTATTACTCTTTTTGTCGTATTTCTTTATTTATTTTACAATATTATTCACATTATTATCTGTGTGTGTATTGTGTTGGAGTGGGCAGGGGGTGAAGGCCAGGTTGGTGAAAGGAGAAGAAGAACGAGGAACAAAAAAAGAAAAAGGGGGTAAAGCCAACAGACATAAACACAGTGTTTGTCATGAGCATCATGTCATTACATGCTAACAGGGGGCAGGAAGGACAAAAACATGGCATGATACACTAATAACGCTAAAAATGTATTCTTATTGATTTATTTAGGCAGCAGTAAATTAAACTAGTCCTATGATGATCATTTCCATATTTTCTTTATGTTTCCCACTAAAAGTATCTTTGCATGAGTCACGATTCAAAATATAATGGTGCAGCTTCCAGACAGAAGTTGCCCACTTCAGCTTCTGTCTGGAACAAGCTGTTTCAGCTCCTTTCCTCTTAAGTTTCTTTCTTCTGTCTGGCTGCTCTTCAACAAACAAAAGGTTTGGTGGGGCAGCAGGTGGGTGGTGCTGCTGTGCACACACAGACCACACTGAGCATATCCTCTCAGTGACGTTATACAAAGACAAGAAAAAAGTGTCCCACACTGTTAGGAGCAGTGCAATTTTGTTTTATGGTGATTACCTGCACACATGCTAACCTCCTTAGTTAAAATGTTGCACACGTGACTTCAGACACCTATCAGCAGACTCACAAGAATATTTTCCGAGGCTTATCACGTGTAGCACACAGGAGGAGAAAGTCAGCTTCATGCACATTTTTAGTGGAAATACTGATTAAGTCAAGACCGCTGTCCTTTTAGAGCCACGTGATGACCACTCACTCACCGTAAATACACAGAACCTGTACCAGAGCTGCTCTCACATCAGAACAGCTGGACATAAGTAGGTGAGATAATATTTGCTTGTCGCATGCAGTTCCATCAGGTAATGTCTAGAAAAGTTCAGGGTAATATATATACACCATGTGTGAAAACTTGAGATTGCACTGAAAGAACATTTTTCTGAGCCAAGAAAGAAATATTGTAGTTATTGTTGCTTTAGGCTGAGATTTTCCCCACCAGTCATCTAATATATAAAACTGAGCATATGGTTTTTGCTCTGGCAGGCCTCAAGTTCAAGCTCAGCTGCAAATCCGTGAATATCAGCTGATGTCGGTGCCAGCCAGCATTACCTAATGGTTCACCTGATGCTCTTCTAAGCATCCAACTGGCAAACATCTTATGAGGCATCCTGTTCAAAATAGTTCAACCTGCCTCCCAGCTCCTCCTTTTCATGTTATTTCTCCATTTATCAGTCATGTCTGTTATTATTATTATTATTGTTATCTCCCTGCAGCTGTCAGACTGTACAATCTGAACTGCTCCCAACAAACATAGATGTTTACATCAATGCTGTAACTCCAATAAGTTAGTTAATTAACCAATTCGCACTACAACCTGGTTTGCCTCTTACCTGTAATTATTTTTATTTAATCTAATAACTGTACAGTACTCTCTTTGTATATAGTAACCATTGTCCTTAATGTAAATATGTAAGAAAAATTGTGTATGTTTCTGTTCAGTGTCCTGTGTACTGTTTGTAGTATATTTGTCTTTTTGGCTGCTGTTACAACCAAATTTCCCCTTATGGGACAATTAAAGGATTATTCTATTCTATTCTATTCTATTCTATTCTATTCTATTCTATTCTATTATTGATACCATCTCTGTTCTGTGAGGGAATCTTGTTGCTTTGATTTGACTTTCCACATTTCCACATCGCTTGTAAAATCTTTTCTATACTGTAGCTAGTCTTGTTTTAACTTTGGAATATTCAATTTTAATTTAACATGACACTCGAGTGCCTTAGTTTTACTTACCTTCAGTTATGACATGTGCATTGAAGGGCAGGGAGGTCTGGATGCGGATCGATTAACAGTTTAGGTTTGACTGAAATGGTCCTGACGTGAACGCTTTTAGAATAAAAAGAATTTGCCCAAATCACTGAAACACTCGACTGGATGAAGAGCAAAGTTTCACTACATCAATATTCATGTGGTGAAACATCACTGGGCACTTTTACAAATCTATTCCAAATGAAGTACCATGCATTTGTGCCCGCTATCACAGGATCTACCTCTCAAACATCATTTGATGCTTGAAATGAGCTCTTTCTTTCCAGCCTCCTCACCTGCCTTCCTCATCACAGGAACAGAAATGTGCGCGGTGTATTTTTGGTTCCCTCTTCCGCAGACAGGTATTGTTTCGGATTCGTGACAAACGTAGAGTCGGGCTCTAAAGCGATGATGAGGGATTATTCTATTACTCATTTTCCCTCTCTGAAATAACCTACACGGGAATATTTAATATGGCTTTGGGTGGAAAGCATCTGACTAGACTGCAGATTTACAGCGAGGTTCTGACCATTTTGCATAATCCCAGGAGACATCTGTCTGTGTGAGTCCCACCTAGTACATTTCACATTTGAAGAATTTAAATGAGGCGCTTAAGGAGCAGACACACAAACAGACTTTTCTAAACACATACAGGCAAAGATGCTAATTTCCAACAGATAATCGGCTGTTCGCGGATAATCTCTGTTGCCCTAAAGCATGTACGCACTTTAAACCAGATTTTAATTCAAAAATAAACCATAACTGTTTAAGGTGTGTGTCTGTCTGCGCGTGTGAGTGCGCAGAGTAAATCCCAAGCCAAAATCTTTCCAGCTGCACTGCTGTTTATCTGTGTATCACTCACTTTATGGTATTTGTTCGCTGGTTTTTCCTTGTTTGCAGAACTCAGTGGATAAGAAGCACTTCTGTCTCAAGTTATGCCAGCCCTCCAAACACACACACGCACGCACGCACACACACGTTCGCAAGTCAGTTGTTACACTCCGTCCCTCTTCCTTGTCCTTGTAGTTCTTATAAATACAAATTACACGTCCTCATCCTCTTTGATTCCTTTTGTTAAGGTTTTGTGTTCCTCGCGTGTCCCGCCGCTAGATGATAGTCTGTAGCATCGCGGAGGTGTCTGTGCACATGCGGCGTAGATGTGTGGGCCCGTATTAAAGCGGGAAGAAGTTATGTGGCTGATTCTGATCTTCTTTCAAGTGTCAGCCGGCTCTGCATCAACTTCCCTCTGCCTGTCTTTTACTATGTCTGCCTCTCTTTCTACACCTGTCACCGCCATGCAACAGAGACAAATGAGCCTCACGGATGGTGACAGGATCTTTTCAAAACATTTTCCATCACCCTCATGTGTTTCTGTTTTTGCTTAACTTTCTGAAATAAACACATTTACTATTACATAAACAACACTACCAACGAGATAATTGGCAGTGCCCATTGCACCGTTTCTTCTCTCTCTCTGTCCCTCTGGACCAGATTTGATGAGATTTCTGTAGCATTGCACAAAAAGCTGCTGTTCTTTGGCTTCACAGAATAATCTTTCTCTCAGCACATATTGGACGGCTGAATTTGTTCAAAGCAGCTGATTTTGGGAGCTCACGCACAGAAGAACGTAGGCTGTGGAATCGATTATAGGGCTAGTTATTAAAACAGTTAAATAACTGACCTTTAGTGAACTCAGCAAGTCTCCGCTGGGGTTCGAATAGGAGAAAATGCTAGAGGTGGAACTTTTAATGAATTAATTCAGGTGTGTGACCTGACTGGATAATTAGGAAAGCAAACAGGAGATTAGGCGAGTAATCCAGATGGTATTGAAGCAATAGATCAACAAAAGAGAAATAAATATCATTATTCTCTCACACAAAGGATCTAAATTCAATTGTCTAATTCAAACCTGTATGCACTGTTGCATCAAGCATATGCAAACATCACGTCGCTGCATTTAAAATGCTTCATCCTTGTCATCATATCTGGTCTTTCCCTGTGTTTGGAAATTTTTGTATTTTGGTTTATTGGGTTCTTTTGTATTTTCTTAGTGTTTATGTGTTCTTTGTTTGTGACTATAGGCTCAGGTACGATTCCTGTTTTGACTTTATTTTTCTTCCTTGTACTTTGTCTCTATTCTTGCTACTTATATCCTTAAATCCATGGTTTCTTTTACTCAATTCAGCTGCTAGTCTCATCTTTCTTTCTCATTTTTCTGTGTTCTCTACTTTATTAGTTCATTCCTGTGTCAGCGTTCCTTGGATGAGTTAGAGTTGTTCATTTCCTGTCTTGATTGTCCCTAGTTTTTTCTTGTTACAAAGTTGTATGGATTTCCATCAGTGTGTGTGTGCGCAAATGTCCACATGTTCACAAGTATTTTCTTTTGCCTTTTTTTATATACGTATTTACTAGGGGTGCAACAATACTCGTATCGATATTGAACCGTTCGATACAGTGCTTTCGGTTCGGTATGCATATGTATCAAACAATACAGCGCAAGCTAGCTAGACAGCTTGTTGCAACATGGCAAATTGAACCTCCCCCACCCTCATTCAGATCTGGCCTTTGGAACTATTTTGGTTTTCATGTGACGTATGACCCTGAAGGTAAGCGTGTCATGGACTAAAGTAAAACAGTATGTCATATGTGCCACGCAATGCTCAATTGGTGGGAACTAGTGCGTTAGCGCAGTTAGCTTGTTAACGTGTTGACGCCGTCCAGCCCCACACACGGGGCAATCCACGGTAACTCGTTAACGGAGATTTGCCGCGCTATGGTGTTAATGTCATTTTAACAAGATTAACGCTGACAGAACTAGTGGGAACACAACGACATTTAGACAGCCGTTAGCACATGATTCTCCTGAACATTTTTTTGTATCGAAAAAATATCGAACCGTGACACCAAAGTATCGAACCGTGAATTTTGTGTATTTACCATAGGTATTTTTTTTAAAGTTTCTGTAAAATGATTTTCAGGAGCTCCGTTTATGTGTCTGGATGGAAGAGAAACTGAGATTTTGTCCTGCAGTATCAAAGGTGTTTGCATCTTTCGTTGATGTTGGATTGTGCACTGATTTATTACTTGTAATCTTCTGATTTATGCCAGCAGCTGTTGATTTTGCATGCTCTTAACAGCACTTGACATCATGTTTTTCTTTTTCATCTGGACTACGTGGAGCTTTAACTCAGCAGAAATTTGTTTACAGGGGTAAGGACAGAAAGACGTTTTCCCATAAACTTCTTTGGCTTTATTTTTCCTTCTATGGTGCATTCCTGATGTGTTCCTAATATTTGGATAACCTTGTTCTGATATGTTTTGCATTTGAGTTTTTCATTGGTCTGTGTTAAATTATTTATTTTGTTCATTTTTTATTTATGGACTTTGACATTTAGTTGTTTTTAACCCTGCCACCAGGATCTGGGTCCTGTCCCCTTCAAATAAAACAATCCTGTGTGAAAACAGTTGCACAATCATGACGATTCTGTATTGATGGTGCTGCAACAGCATCAGTGTTGCTAAAGCAACATATCTGCAACTGACCAGTCACGTTGCCATGTTGTCTGGGATATTTTGACTTCAAGACACTTTGGCAGTAACACTTTTAATACTGTGTTCAAGAAATGATTTTGTCCTACACTTAACCAAAGGAAAGTAAAAAACTCAAAACAAATAAGTCTTAATCAGGTGAAGTCAAATCAGATCAAAATTAGAAAGCAACACTGATTAAAAGCCAGGAGGCCTGTAAGACACAGAAACACACTGATTGCCAAGTAGTCCAACTTGGCATTTTTGCCAGTGAGGCTTATTTGGCATAAAGCCCTGCAAGCAAACTTCACACTTCCAACTACTCTGCTATCTCACCAGTCTGGTGTTTTCCCCAAGTCCCAAATCTATGGCATCGCAGCGGTGTGATAGGTCAACCTCATCGAAGTTTCCTGAAGCAATATTAATCATAACACTGTAGGAACAGCAACACTGGGGCAGTAATGGATACTCCAAAAACAATTATAAAAAACAAAAGGAACAAGTAAGACAAGTATTATATTACAAAGGTGTTGATGACATTTCTCAGATTGCATGTCATGAAGATCTCTGAATCAGGGGACGATTTGTTTTAGAAAAAAAATGAAATCTCTGAAAACAATCTGCAATTGATGAAAACAGTTGTGTTTTTCCATTTGTGTCTGTCTTTGGCTGTTTCATAAATCATTCATGAAACCAATACCTCTTCTAATTAAAAAAAAAAAAAACAAACAGATTGATTTTCTGAAAATGACTCTTTGTTCACATTTAAAGATCCTTAAACCTTCAAAGAAAAGGTGAGCTGAACACTGAGCAGCAGAGACAAACAGGATTACGATGTCTTGTGCAAGAGTGTCCTGGGCCAAGATGGGCAGCGTTAGTCGCATTTTTTTGATGGGCTGCAGAAACCAGGGCAAGCAGAGGAAACCAGCACAAACACCAGGAGACAAAACTTGATATGAAGGAATTAAAAAGTTATAGGAGCCTGCTGTCTTTTCTGTGCCGTGTTTGCATGTAGTTCCCATGTCTGTGTAGGTTTACTTGTTGTGTCTCATCAGGATTGTTTGCTGTGCGAAAAGCTAAAGTTTTCTTGTTATTTTATATCTTTCTATTTTTCATTATGATTTCTGGTGACTTTTCTGAGCTGTTCCATCTCTGGATATAGTGCTTGGAAACTTGCACCCAGCTTATTTACTTCTTTTTCTCATTATATATGTTATGACCGCTTTGATTTTTATGGTGCTGCTGTTGCGTGGTGACCAAAATAACAACAACAGACATGCCCGCTGAAGGATCAAAGGCAGAGGATGACACACAGAGGATGTGAAGAAGGAAAGAAGTGATGAGGAAAAAAAGCTGAAGAGATATGAACTATATCTTCTATAATGTGCTGTCACTGGATGATGGATGCGAGAAACTGAGGATCCATCTGTGATGGTACAGTTATGTGTTTCAAAGAGGCATTACTCTGGATCTGATGCCGACTGTTGCCAGTTCCAAAACGTGAGGGTGACCATGAATAAATCCAAGCATGCCAAGTATAGAAGGGGATGATACTAATATGGTCACATTACCATGAAGGAAAACGTCTGCAGCACAAACTTTTACCCATGCAATTACATCTTGATGGCACCCCTAGATGCCCAGGAAGTTGTTTGCATCCCTCTCTATGCTAACATGCTAACCACAGGTAACCGCATCCAGGCTCCAGGATCTTCACACCGTTCACATCATAAGTGTAACTTTAACAAAAAAGTTTCTCAAATGAGAAATCAGACGCAATTTTGCATGTTTAGTTTGGTCTTCTTTGTCATTAATCCTCAGAATGGCAGTTCATTTGACAAAAAAATATATATATTGATGTTTACAAATAGCCCACATTCAGTCAGGTAGATACATGGATAATTAAAGTGTGGTGCCAGTGACGGCTGAGTGAAGAAATGCGTCTCCTGCTGTCGCTGTGCTTTATCAATAAACCAAGACGGATCTCCTCTGCGTGCCGCTCTGTCTAATTTGGATGTCTACCAGAGCCGACACCCAACCAGAGAGATATCAGATGTCACAGCGAGCTGCGCGTGATATTTCTTATTGCATCAAATCAACTTCAGGTTGTATTAAAGGAAAATAATCTTTATTCTGGCCTTTATAAAGAAGAAGCAAAAGACTATTCAAAATCAGTCCAGTCATATTTGTAAAATGAAAACAATAATTGTTGAAAAATCCTTTGTTTTTTTTAAATTAAAAGGTTTTCTTCATGATTTTTTTGTTTTCATAGAAAATAAATTTTCCTGCAAATTAAAATTCAAAGGAAATGCCCTTGTGTGATGATCTCAGTGCTGAACTGTTCAATTTCTCATCATTACCAGTTTTTGCTTCATTACAATCTTGTTGGATTTTTAAGGCATTTATTTGATATAACTCCTGTTTTTAATCATATGAAAAACAACCAAACAAAACAAAGACACAACTCCCCACGCTGCATGGCTAAACCTAAGCAGGGATCTTAGCTACCACTATAAAGGACTGCTGAGACACCCCTACTAAATCTGCTCTGAGCATGAAGCTCAATCATGATCGTGTGCCAGAAAATAGGACTTGGTCTATCCTCATTCTTGCAGTGTCAGCGTTTACTAACAGCCCCGAAGCAGCCTTTGTATCATTACGCACCATTACATACTGTGAGTCCTAACAGCCCTGTGATTGATCACTCATGAGCTGGTATAATTTATGATGTCATGCGTGTTTTCCTGCATCTTTTCTCCTTTTTTTTTTGGTACAGACAGTATGTAAATACATTTTCTTCAGCAGGAATGAAAGTCTCTGTGTGTTTTGACCACTGGCTGCACTGCATAGCCATGATGTGATTAACTAGCATGAGTCAAGCCAGACTCTGTAATGTTTACCATTAAAATCAAACAGCATCATTTTGGCTTTTCCCAATGATGTCTGTGGAGGGAAGCAGCCACTGAGTCAAACACCTCATTAACACCATCCTTGCAGTCTAACACGATGGTGGCAGCATCACGCTGTGGAGCGTTTCTACCACAGGGACAGGGAGGATGGTAAATGAAAAACATAAAACGGGACTGGATAAAAACATTTTTGTAATTACTTAAGTTCTTTGGCTGAGGAGAAAGTATATATTGCTATACCTTTAGCAGCAATCATGTTCTTTCCTTGTGTTCACTGAAGTTTGCAGGCAGTCATTTATGCACAGCTCTCCTGATCATTGACCAGGAGAATATGCTCACCTCAATGACTGCAGGGGGCGCTGTGACTGGAATACAAGACCAAATCATCACTCTTCCAGCAGCTGTATGAGGTGTTTGGTTTTCTCCAAGCATGGCGCTGTGCACGATTGCTGAATCTTATCTGCCTTTAGCCTCATCTGCCCAGAGGACATTGTTCCGGAGGTGTTGTGGTTTGTTCAGATGTACATTTGCAAACCTAACCTTTGATGTTGTTCTTAGGGAGAAAGGAGAGGCTTTCTCCTAGCAACCCTTCCAAATCAACCTTACGTGTTCAGTTTGTTTCTTATTGTGCTTCCTGGTGCGGCCTGTGGAGATTTATTTGAGCATTGCACAGTCCAACCTTGGGATCAGTCATGGGAAGATTGTGGCATTGTGCTAACACACACTGGTATGCTCCAGACCAGCAGGATACGGAAACGTCTGTTTTTGCAGCTGTGGTCACAGTTGCCAATGATTAATTAATGAAGTGGATTTGATTAGCATGGAGAGGCTGCTGCTTATTCTCTTAGTTCCCCAGAAATCGCTACTTTAACCTGTTGTTAAGTGAAACGTCAGAATTGTTAGTGGAATATTTTAGCCTTTCAGTCTAAAAACCCCCACATCTTTACTTTATAATTTTGGAGTCTTGTGTGTACATCAGTGGGGAAAAAGATAAGATTCGAATCCGTTTTAAGTCTAAAACAGAAACAAAGATGAAAACAAATATTAAATTAGTGTGTATCTGATGGTTTTGGATTTACAAAGCTCTAATACATCTTTCTGAAGTATATAGTAATGTTTCAGATGTCTGTATGTAGAAGTTAATTGCTGGTGACTTTTCCCTTTTTCACAAAAAAGAGTGAAAAAATAGACTATTTATGTAGCAAAATGTCTTGTATATTTCCTTCTTTTTCTTTATACAGTGAATAACTCCTTCACTGTGCTTCATGAATCCTAGGAGGTGGACGATCCTTCACCCCAGAGCTGGTTGATGCAGGTTGCTGCCCCTTCCTGAGCCTGGTCTTTCTGGATTGTTCTCCTGCTTTCCCTCAGCCCATCAACAGATCATTTTTTATTTATCATCATTGTCATTGTGTCTTCTATCCTGTCCTTCTCTGAGCCTTTCTTCCCATTAAAAGGGAGTTCTTGTTTCCCACTGTCACCAAGTGCTTGCTCATACGGGTTTGTTTTATTGTTGGAGTTTTCTCTCTATTATTGTAAGGTTTTTAGTTTACAATATAAAACTGTATAAAGCCGTTGGTATAATTTGGGGCTATATTAAAATAAAACAGAATCGAATTAAACTCGCAAACATACATAACATAGCTTCATCTCAGACAACAACTCAGTAATAAAATGCTTATTTTAAACTGAAATGTAAATGTCAGCATTAAAAATCTAATGCTACATAATATATAAAGGTCTCCGAAAGCAGAATCAGGTTTTCTTTTGAGCCTGTAGCTCCCACACTGGCACACCTTTGAGACTCAACTTAACATGTTGTCCAAATTCAACAATGCACACAAATCCACATGCGCTGATAACAAAATGTGTGGATATGCGTGGATGCATGGTGGTGTACGCACACACTAACACATGGGAAACAGTCTAATTTCTCAGTGGAAAGCAGCATGTCTTTGTATGTAAATTCATGTACTCATTGTTGTGCCTGCGTGGCTCACAAGACAGATGAAGCAGCACTTGTCTCCCCAGTCAGATAATCTGCTCTCCTGTAATTTAAAATTCCACTTTCTCCTAAAAAAATCTCTCGTCGCAGCAAACACACTCCCCTGTTCACACCCGAACAGCCCTCTTCCTCTCCCCTGTCCCCTTTTCCTCTCTTTATCTTTTCTTCTCTCTATCACACACACAGGCTGGTGCCAAGTTGTTAAATTTGAGCTCTCCATCTACTTTCCTATACAGACAAACACACACAGACACACACTCTCGCTCACACACATGCACAAACAGAGGCAAACACACAGCCTTGCAAAAATAGCATTCATCTCTGATTCTGGGCTCAAAGATGAGAATACTTTGGCAGGAATCTATCACTCTGTCACACACACACACACACACACACACACACACAGGGAGAGACAAGCATAATCTCTCGCTTTCTATCTCACCACTCAAATTGAATCTGCGGTCTTGACAGGCCAAGAGGACAGGGACGACGAATAAAAATCACCTCATTACGCACATACACATCCCTCACACACACATACGCAGACAAACGTAGGCAAGCAGGTCATTCACATGCATTAGGGATGGGAATAGAGAAGCCTTGAATCTTGGTCAAACACCATTTGGTGTGTAAATGCTGACAGACGAGGGTAGCCACATTTGTGTCTGGAGGATCAGACACGGTGTTTGGCAGAGAGGCTGGAATAATGGAGGGACGGACGGAGGCACAATGGTGTGTACATTTGTGCAGGATGAAAATAATGATGATAATGATTAGTCTGATGAAAGAAGGTCACAGTGACAATATAAGCAGTGAAACTGATGATAATGATAGTGTTCTGTCAACCATTATCTCCTTTTGATCATCGATCCTGGCACACTGGGTGGATACAATCATAATAAGATGTGCAAAGCCTCCTGCTGTTAATTTTGTTTTAGGAATCTTTTAGTTTGCGCTCGGCTCTGACAGACAAGGACTGTTTAAAGAATGAAATGTACGCCACTGGATGAATACTGCTGTGTACAAATAGGCAACAGTGTGTTGTCAAAAAAGCTACAGGCCACAGGGAGCATCGCAAACAAACACTGAAGGCTGACACACTGTCGCCCGCTAAGAATCGACAAAGAGCACTTTCACAGGAAGCGGCAATAATTACAGAGCAGGTATCAAACCTGTGAACTGTCTCATGAAAATAGGTTTGAATTCAAAATACACAGAAAATTAGCACTACTGGCAGCTAATCCTCGAGACCCTTTACATACAGAAGCTTTGTCATGAGTTTATCATTCTGATCATTATATAATCAACATTTTAAATGAATGATCAGTCTAGCATTAATTTCACTTAAGTATATCATTGATGGCTGTTAATAAACACTGAAGTGACGATTAACAATGTCATTAATAGTGTTTGTTTGTCATTAGTTAGTTAGACATTTCGTGTAGCATGCCGAGGATAAGAGACAAGATTTATGTTTTGGATGTTTTGAGGTTTGACTTTACGTAATGTGTGCGACTCTGATTCCTGGTTATTGCCTCTGCATAAACATTGTTACTTTGTTAACTTTAAACAAAGAAGAATTCCAGCATTATAATATGATCGTCAACCATTATCACTGTCATCCATGAATCCTCTGCCTCTTATCTTTATCAGGGTGACACAGTAAGAGAAGGAATTTAGACCTCGCTAATTACTGGTTACAACCCTGCTTGACTTTAGACAAATCATGTTAAAGCTTCCGATTCAAAACACCATGCTGTAATGCTCAGTAGGGTAAGTTTGAAATATTGTGGTATTTTCACTCTAAGCACAGCTCCAATTTGAGTGTACAATAAACACGTCTAGATTTTTCTGTTACCAGTCCCGTGTCCTTGGGTGGCCGTAACCCTTAAACTTTGACAGCTCACAATTTCTCATAAAGGGAAGAGATAATAGGATTTTTCATCTCTCCTCTGTGTTTGTGTCATGAACATTTTCTCCAAGGAAATAAAGGGTAAATCATGTGATGAATTACCTTTTCACCGCGTTGCATGCCTGTTTATGTATGTGTGTGTTTGTATTTTGTGCATTTGTCTGAAATGTTTGCCGCATGCCACTTTTGGTCTAAACTGTTAAAGCGCTGCTTTGTATTCTGCAGATGTCTTCTCATCCAGCAGTGAAGGTTGGCGTTTAAAAGCAGAGACAGGGAACAGAATGAAAAACCGACAGACACAAAGAGGAAGGGGGAAACTTTTTACCTTTGCAGATGGAGGTCTTTTCCAAACCAGCTGAGCCTTCAGTCTCAGAGCACTTTTCACATCACTAACAAAAAAGGGACAAAAAGTGGGAAAGGGAACAGGAAGAAGAAAATAGAGAGGGGTTAGTTTAGGTTAAAATGAAACAAGTCATTAAGCCCATTTAATGCCTCTAAAACAAGAAAGCTGAGCAGTTAGGATGCATCAGGAAAAACACAGGAGCTGCTTACTATAAGTCTGAATGTGCCATTTTCCTGCAGTTACGGTGCGAGAGTCGTCCAAAAAAATAATAATATGAATTAGATTTATATAACACATTTATAGGACATTAAAAAATCTATGTGTGTCAGAGAGGGAAGAGAGATTGACAGTGAAGTGGGACACAGTCATGGGAAAAAAGTGAGGAATTGTTGAAATAAGAGCTGTGTGAGAAAACAGAGGGGGATTCCCATTAGAGAGACAAATGAAGGGACGGCTGAGGATGACAGCAACATCTGACAGTTGGCAAGTCAATGATGGACAGAGGGAGGGAGACAGGGAGAAAGAGCCTATATATATTGAGGCTAATATGTGGCTCTGTCTCGCAGAAGAGAGCTAACAACCTCCTCTGGCCTCTCTGGCACATGACTGTTTACTTGTGTCAAGACCCATGTGTATGTGAGTGTGTGTAGAGAAGAAGCTCCCATTATTCAGTTGGTGGATGAAGAGAAAACAAAAAAACAAAACAAAAAGCAAAAGCCTGCCGGCTATGTTACTGTAAAGCGCCCCTATTATTTTGTCAGACCCCACTAAAATATGACCAGCTCATTGCAGCCTATTACAGAGGACAACATCACAACAAACCTGTGACTGTGACGAGGCTGACCCACAAATGCTTCACAAACATGCAGCTTATTTAAGCTAAGGTTGCTGTTTGAGGATAAGAAAGATTTTTAAACATGCAACAGTGTCGAGACTCAGACAGAGGCAGTATTATCGATTTAAGCCAGAGGTTCCCAAAGTGTGGGGCGCAGGGCCATTGCGCGGGGGGGTGGGGGGGGGGGGGGGGTGTCACGGTATGAAAAGAAAAAAAAAAGTGGGGATACAAATAATATCAGGCTGATCCTGCCACGATTTGTTCCCCCGGTTCAAATCACGGACAAACAGTATCCTACAGTTGTTTATGGTTTTGAACCCATTTTGCACAGAGAGGCATTTTTTGAAAAATGTATTGATAGCAATGTTGAATATTATTACACAGGAAAAGAACAACTACACGAATAGAATAGATCACACCGTGACTGCCTTTCTAAATGGAGGGACAGTAACAAGGTAGTAACAAGTAAGACAGGATTCATGGTTGAGGAGGGCATCTTTGCTGGCATGATCGTTATAGCACTAATAACCAGCTAGTTAGCTAACTGTTGCCGACTTTGTTCAGTAGACGTTTATGGTGCTGCATTTCTGTTTTCTTAGGTATTTGGTTATGGAGAGCCTCAACCGACACAAACATACTATACTCCAGTGCAGTCTTCCAAAAACACAACAGTGCACAACTCGATGGTGCACTGTCAACAGGCGATTGATTTACAAATCAGCCAGATCAATTAATGGAGTGACAGTAGAGTTCACAAAAAAACAATATGAAACAATATGAAACGTACAGACGGTGGCTTTAGAGGACACTTTTTCTTGTTTCACTTCAACTCTTTGTATTCTTCGCGTCTGGCAACAGCCAACAACAACACAAGCAAGAGCAGGCAACATGTCTGCCTGCAGGTGCTCTCAGCTGTCTGTAGCTCATTATGATTTGCCAATGCACTGCCAATCAAGAACCCCGCTGAGTCCTTAAAACCCCAGTCCCACAGGCCTAGAGGCCAGTGCCTGGCTATCTGGCAACCACTGGTTGCTAGGGAAAAATGTACATTTCCCAACCAGTTGGCAACCTCCTTGCAATTGCTTTGATCTTTAGTAGACTGGAACTTGCTATCATATCTGCAAACCCATGTCAAGTACTCTCTGGGCAGTAGCGAAACTGTGAAATGTGTGACACAAACCAGAAATGCTTTTACTTTACTTTTAATTTACAGGCAAACATTCTACTTTTCCAGCATTGCACTTTTTCACATTTTTTTTATCACTTGGTTTGTATTTAGCATGTCATTGCTGGTGCAGCCCCCTGTTTGTGACCACTTTCACCTCGTGACAGCCATACATTTTGTTACCCGACTGCACTGGCAACACATCGCCCTCTCAGGATATTTGCATAACGTGATTTCATTGGCTAACAGCTGCACTGGATCATTTGAATAAATGTGATTTGATTGGCTGACGCTGGCACTGGCCCTTGGGAAGTTGAATTTCTCTCGACTTTGACTCCAAGCAGGAAGACTAAAGCGAAACAATGGATCCATAATTCAGTTTGGCACTGTGTGACATCACCCGATTCAGCGTAAATAAGAAGCGAGGGCGCCAAATTCTGAAATGCATCCATGTGAATCTTGCCTAAGTCTATCAAGACTAATACTCCTGGCAGTCAGTGTCATACGGTTCCCCTACAGCACCTTTACTAATGATAAGTGTCATTGCAGAATTACAAATTAGATTTAAATTTCATTACATGATATTGTGAGCTCAATAATTTGATTATCTACATTTTGCAGGATAATTTAATGCAAATTGACAGAATGTTATGTGTTATGCATGCAGAGGTCTATTCTTCTGTCAAGATGCTTTTTGGCAATAAAAATCTCACATAATTTAGTTTTTGCCTTCGATACAGCACCGTCATTCCCAAATGAGTCTTAGACCCAGAATGAATTTTACCTTTTCATAGATCTACTCTACATTCACATAAATATATGCACATAAAAACTGGTAGCACATATCCAGTCATTGCATAATTTGATTCATGTTGTATTAATCATGAGTAAAAATTACAAGATTATCTCTGTTTTTTCAAAAGGACAAAGAGCTCAAATGTTCAAGTCCTTTTGCGTCATGATGATTTGATGTCATTAAAAAAAAGTCCAAATCTAGTCATGCAGCTTCTCTCAAGCTTGAGCATAGAGTCTTGGCTTTATGCATCTTGTTGAATAGTCAGTATCCTACATAATCCCTTCATTGTAGTTTCCTCTATTTTAAGCACTCAAGTGACCTTTTGTAGGCTTTTAAACCAGAACAAAGATGCTGATCCTTCTTTTATTCTTTTTCTTTATTGTTTGTTTTGTCTGTCTGTCAGTGTCAGACCAGTTACTTATACTGAATATGTATTCCTTATTACCAATGAAAAACGTTATTACATTGTTTCCGGGCAGCTCAGCAGCAGACATCCAATCATTCACACCTACATGTTACATCTTTTGTGTTTAATAAGTAGAAATCAAACATCAGACTTGCTGCCATCCCTCCAGTTTAGAAACATTTAATGACCTTTTCAACAGCAGGTGTTTGAGCCTCAGAGGCTCCACACAGTTCTCCAGAAATCTTTAAACATTTTGATACCAGCAAACTACTGACAGCAAACCAGCCACGCACATACATTTCAAAACACAGAGTGCATAATCATCACATGCTACACTGAAAAGTAAAATAATATATGGTTTTACAATCAAGGAATTTTCCTTATTAATTTAAAGATTATTTTCCCATATTTTTTTAAACACACGCTGAATAGTAGCGCTTGCCATGTAATAATGTATCCTTTTTTTTTTTTACACTTTTTAAATTTTTTTTTACGTTGTACTCCCTTCACCCATCACAGACTTTCCAGTCTAGCACATCTGGCCACATCTGGCCACTGAACAGCAAGATCAGTCCTTTATCTAACTGGAGATAGCGAACAAGCTGCCCCTTACGAAGTGTGTATGCTTGGTACCGGAAAATAAAATCACATCACATTTTCCTACCCAACACTGGTCTGAGGTTAGATCAGGCTGTTGAGAGTGAAACTAAATATAAGAATAAAATGAATAAAAATATAAACTTGATGTCTTTGGAGATGTTCCAGCTTTTTTTACAGGCTTAAGAAGTCAACTCAGACATGTCAAGTCTAAAGTCAAGTCATTTGGCCTAAAGCTCGAGTTGGTACTTTGAACTGAAAATGATTAAATCTACTTCCACAATTGAAAGAAATGACGACGAAAATAAAAAATCACATCTACACAAACATACACAAAGACACTCATTCAAGCACTGCAGCTTATGTTTTTTTATTAGCAAGAGAGCCGCTTGAGCCTGAGGATGCGGAGATGGACAGAACCAAGAGGGAGAGAGACTGAAGGAGGAACAGGAGGATTCTGGGAAATGAGAAGTTGCCTGGGTGGAAAAAGGCAAAATAGCAAACTGTTGCAGATGAATGGCTATAGAATGTTACTTACAGCCGAATGATACTGCTAACAAGTGTAGCCATTTTGTACTTGTGTGAGTCCTGGGAGCCTGCCGGCCAGGATAAACAGTCAGACATTCAGAGAACATCATTGAGCTCCGCAGCTCTGATCTTTACTGCAGGGATCCGTTTTTTCAAACACCACACACGGAGGGCAACGGCGAAAACACGTATTCTATGATCAACCACAAAGTCTCTCGTGTCATTTCTGGCATTTGACATTACAAACCGAATGGAGACAACACACATTAAAATCATTCAGGTGAATCCACATGCAGTGGAGGATGAAACAGAGGAGGTCTGGTAGGTTTACAAGAACAATAAAGGAGAAAAACATGGGGAGATGATAGGGGTGGGGGGTGTTAAAGTAAAGCAAAGAACAGCTACAATTGAGGTTCTGATGCATTACCTGTGGCAAATTAGCTAAACATAGAAACTACTACTGAACTGCCTCACACAGACGCACAGTGAGTGCTCTTCAAGTATTCCTTATGCATCAGCAGTGCGCTTGCTTCTCTGTAGTCACCTTGACTGCAAATGGAGAGGACAGCAGAGAGAGGTGATGCGTGTTTATTGTTATCCTGACAAACTAGTGTCTGTAAAGGCTAAAAACGCAGTGACCAGCGAGCCCAGGAGCACTGTGAGTGAGTCAGACTCAGCTGGTCTCCATCAGTGGGAGGGCTGTAGTGTGGGATATCTGATTTGCTGAGAGAAATATATAAATATATATATATAAAGAAAAGAAAAAAGGAAAGTTTGGCCACAGGCAAGCTCAGGGCACTCTGTCTCAGCCCTCTGAATGTCATTTCACTTGACTACTATAAACATATGCCCTGTATGTGGAATGTACCGTGCGGTGTATGCATTGTGTTAACATTTGTCAACAACACGTGCTTGAATAAAGAGCTGGATGAAGTTTGCATAAGCCGAGCAGCAGACAGACTGATCCTGATCTTTCTTTGCTGTCAAGCAGAAGCCCGCTCCTATCAAGACTGTAAGTGTGTGGGCTCAGGAGTGTTTGATGGGCTGCAGGACCGTTAATGAATGCACACAGCCAAACCTGCTCTGTGGGACATCTAAGGACTCTCCCATGGCATTAGAGATTACCTCAGTGTCTGCGTGGACACTTAAGATACCAATAAATGTGTTTTCCAAAGGACACACGCTGGACGACAAAAGCCATCAAATCCCTTATAAATAGGAAGAAGAGAGCTCTCGGGGCTTTGGGGAAGAGAGGAAGTTAAGTCTGTCCAGAGGGAGCCGAAAAGGAGAATGGAGTATGGAACAACACCTACCAGTACCGAAGAGAACAATCTGGAACAAAAACAGTCTAAAGGAGGTGTGGAGTGTGATGAGAACAATCGAACACGCAACTAGGCCAAACCGAGAGAGGAACAAGTGGAATACTTAAAGGGGAAACAGCTAGCTGGTAAAATTTTTATGTACACTGGGAGTTTGCACCTGGTCTTAATCACCCTCTCTGTCCCACTCCGCAGACACTTGAGTATGCATGAACTGCATCAATGTGTTAATATATAAATATAGATATAGATATATATTTCAACACTATGGGTGGCTGGATTTGTATTTCCAGAATAAAAATGAGTGTCATTGTGACTTTCAAATCAAATGTGAAGGCATTTTATTTTGAAAGAAAAACACGTCTTTTGAGATTGGGATTAGCCTCACAGCCCCTGAGTGGGTGGCCTCACAGCTGAGCAGGCAGGGACGCGGGCACACAATGTAAATTAACTTGTGCTTATAATTGTGGCTTACAAATCCAGAGCAGGCAGCATTTTGTTAGACGTGGTGTACTGTGGTGAAGTGGGTGGAGGTATTTTAGGCAACCAAGATTTGAAGTGTTGAAAGTTTCATTAATTTCCTAGCTGTGACTGGCAGATGCAGCATTTCTGGGCCTCAGATGGGCATTTGAGTGTTCTGTTTTCATTGTCTGTGCAAAAGACTTGTTGTCTTTTTAATAATAAAAAAGCTTAAAGAAGCACGTACATGAATACTTAAGTTGAGAAGTTACCTACTGTATGACTACCTTTGAGCACACAACTCCAGTGAAGACAAACCCAATACCAGGTTCTGTAGAAAAATGCTAGAAGCAATTAGCAGTTTAAATCAGGTTAACAGCAGGGCTTTTTAGTACTTCCCGTTCTGCTCTATTTTTTAAAGCTCAAGAGCAGAACCAGGGGTGTCAAACTCATTTAGGTTCATGACCCAAACACAACCAAATTTGATCTCAAGCTGACCAGTTTTCAATTCAATTCAGTTCAATTCCATTTTATTTATTTAGCACCAAATCACAATAGCAGTCACCTCAAGAGACTTTAGTTTTGTAAGGTAGAGACGCTACAATAATACAGAGACAACCAAACAACCCCCTTTGTGCAAGTCTTGGCAACAGTGGGAAGGAAAACCTCCCTTTTAACAGAAAGACACCTCTGACAGAGCCAGGCTCATAGAGAGTGAAGAGGTGAGTGACCAGGAAACATGCAGTGCATTAGTGAATCCTGTATTATACTGTCTTATAACTACCACTAACTATAACTATCAGAAATGTGAGGTTGCTGGTCAAACTCCCAAGTTTAACCGCCTTAGGCCCTAGGCACACAGAGACCTGTGAGCGAAATGAAATCTGTGTTTTGTTTTGTACTTTTACTTTGAACGTGAACACTCCCCATTTGTGGTTTCTTCCCCAACTACTGCTCCATGAGTAGTTGGCCAGTGTTAGTGTCTTCCATGCAGACTCTGGGCCAATCGTCTAGTGACCACAGAAATGACAAGAAGGTTTTTAATGCAGCTCCTTCTCTCTAACCTTTTCCACCTAGTGACAGCCTCAAGAAACCACACAGCAAGCAGTGAGGGAATACTGGAGGTCTCTGAGCAGTTTCTTTCAGTGTGGTATGGGAGTTCATGGTTAATGCTAGCAATAAAAAGGCTGTTTTAAACTGTTTTTTCCTTCTGTTTTGAGTGTGTTTGAACATTTATGTGTAATTATGGGCTGTAAAAATAAGACTGACTTGACTTCAGTTGATTTGATGTGAAACATTCTTATCACTACCAAACCAATGCTTCCTGCTACATAATACAGTCAAAGTAAGAAATTATGCCCTCCTTTTCTCCCATTATGTACCTTTTGTTTGGCTGGTTTTAGTGGCAAATGATAATGAAAAATGAAGACACTAAGGCCATAAGATAAACAAAAAGAAGTTTCTGAAACTCCAGCACAGTTATTCAGCTGAAAACCAATATTTGTTTTTGTTTCTGTTCCAGGTGCTCCAGCTGATTCTGACTGCAGTGTCACAGTGTTACTTAACGTATCAAGGAGTGTTTGTTTGGTAGCATTTTTTACCAGCCAGGAGCAAAACCTCAATTGTGTTTATACCTGTATATGAAGAGATCGCATTAGTTTGAAAGTGAGTTTTTGTATCAAGTTTGTGTTTTTCTTTTTTGTGGGTGTGTTAGTTTCACTGTCGGTGCGTGACAGAAAAGTATAACTGGTGCTGTTTAATGACTTTCAAACTAGTGTATCCACAGACAAAAGGCACAATCATGAAAGATAAAATGTTCATTTCTTTTCAATTTGGTTGCCGATGTTTTTCTTTTTTGTTCTTTTTTTTTGTTTCTTTGTAATGCAATTTTACAATCAGTAGCAGAAACATCCAACTTGACTCCAACATAAAGTACAGTCATAGTTGAAGCAGTAGAGATCATAATTGAACTCCCTTGGTTATGAGGCGCAATGCCATTGTTCTTAGTCATTACTCCCAGCATGCATGCTGGGTCGTTTTCCTCTCTGGCAAGGTGTCAAACCCGCTTCCCTGCACTGCCTGACGACGTCTTGCCAGGCGCTCGGCTAATCTTTCCTCCAAACAAATGAAAATGGATTCAGGAGCGACTGCAGATATAAAACACAGTGATTCAGAGCTCACAGTCCTCTTGTCTATCTGCATGCACAGTCCCAGAGGAAAGGGAAAAAAAGAGACAAAAACTTTTTCAATTTCCTGCTAATAGCAGCACTCCCAGACACACACGTGGTCAGGTCAGCGATCAGCTATTTCATGCTGAGCAAACGGACACACAAACACATTGACACACGCACACTGAGAAGACATTGCCTGAAAGCTGAATGCTGATTTGCTAATGAGCTGTCATGGTGACTGATACTGCCATTTAATTGGCTGGTAAAGGGGGCAATTAGAATTCAGTGCATAGATGCACATCAGGAGAGGAAGACAGTCGGGTTAGGCTGTCTGTACATTATGTGTGAGACTGTTCGCTTCAAAGTGAAGCACACACTGGAGCACCGGAGGCATGTCACTCACTCATTATTATTATTATTATTATTATTATTCATTCTGATTATGCTTTTGAACTGCTCCATGATCTGAAGTATGAATCTACCAGTCAGTGTGAATACATGTGGGTTACTTTGCATGCAGGGGGTTTCGTTTTTTTCTTCATCAGTTTTTCTAGTTTATTTTTCTTCTATCGCCGCCCTGCACTCTTTCTCATTTCAATCCTAGTTCACATCTTTTTCTTTATGGCCATGGCTCACTCTTTCTCTCTCTCGCTCTCGTGTTTCTCATCACCATCTGCTGGTAACATCACTCAACACTATGCAACATCTGTCCAATTTCTTATTGTCACTTTCCTCCTGTCTCTCCTCAGACGCGGCTCTCTGTCCATTATGTCTGTCTATTTGATTTGCTCGATTAACTTCAATATGGTTTACAAAGTGTAACACTTCCCCTTTCACATAAGGACTGCCCTGATAAACATTAGTAATCTGACTTTACATACACATTATAAATTGATTTGCATGTCACCGATTGAAATAAGTATTTGATCAAAACATGACTTTGTCTTTGGTGGAGACACTCGTGGAGGAAGGAGGTTCTCATCCAGGATTTTACGATACATGGCCCCATCCATTGGCATCTCAATACAGTGAAGTAATCGTGTACCCTTAGCAGAAAAACAGCCCGAAAGCACCATGTTTCCACCTCCAGGCTTGACTGTGGGCGTGGTGTTCATTGCTCCAGACACGACGGGTCGAGTTGATGACAAAGAGGTTGATTTAAGGTCTCTCCAGAATTTTCCCTTTAATCATTTAGACGTGTTCAGTGGCAGATTTAAGACGGGCCTGTACACGGTCTTACTTAAGCAGGGGCACCTTGTGTGATATCAAGGTGGTATTACTGGTGAATGTTAACAAGCTCCTCCCGTGTAGTTTTGGGCTGATCCACCACCTTTCTCACATTCAGCCTCAACTCATGAGGCGAGATCTTGCATGGAACTCCAGGCCAAGGGTGACTGATGATTCGTTTATATTTCTTCCATTTCATAATAATCACACCAGCACTTTCTCACCAAGTTTCTTGCTGATGGTCATGTAGCCCATCCTAGAAACTATCATAAAAATTACAGTCTTCATTTCATTGTAAGTCGTTATCACTCTGGCCCAATCACTTTCTTTCCCGCCTTCTGCGAGCCAATCAGGTTCCCACATACCCATATAAAGTAAGGTGCTCATGTAAGGGGTACAGGAAAGGACAAGTAAAAATCAAGAAGCACAGAGTCGCTGGTGTGTGTCGTCCCACTGGTTTTCCTTCTGACTGTGACATTCTGTGACATTTATTTTTCTGTAAGAAAATATAACATTTTGTTTTGGTCTGAGATGTTTAATGTTTTATGTTTAATCCTTGAAATTTTAGCTTTATTTAAATAAGGAACTTCCTTCTCATGTATTCACACAGACTGAAGAATGGCAGAATCTGGATCTCTGTATCTGCTGCTTTCCCCCCACATACAGTAAAAAGTGTTTGTTTTATCTGGGTTGCCAGGTTTGTGTTGATCCACTATGTTGTGGTTGTTAAGTCTGTATTTAGCATTTGTGTTTCCTCATTTCTGGTAGCTTTCAGAGCCCCAAAATCGGCTGCCTGGCATCACGTGCAGTGGGCTTACTACGTTTAAATTTGAATGACAGTAGTGGTAACCGTCCAGGAATGGATGTATTTTTTCTTTTTTTCTCTTTGAATGTTTTGTTCAACTGTTTCTTTCTTTCTGTGTATTTGTCTCTTGCTCATCTTCCATGAAGCCGCTCTGAAAAAACCTTAGACTCAAGCTTCATGAATAATTTCTGTAGACATTTTAGAGTTTCATGTGTGCTGGTGTGTTTGTTTGTTTATTTGTGTGTGCGCGCGTGCATGCAGGCCCAGACGTGCACGCTGCCTTGTATGAGCCAGGGAGGAGCAAGCACGGATCAGTGACCTTCGCACTGTTACATTTTTAAAACAGGCCGTGAATAATAGATTAAGTTAGAATAAAACAGTGAAGGATGAAATATGAATTAAAATAATGTGAATTAAAGAGATGGGGGCTGAGGGAGGGAGGAGAGGAGCAGCAGGGAAGGAGAGTGGGTGAGTGTGGGTGTGGGTGTGGGGGGAGGGGATGTGGTGGGTACAGGGAGAAAATATATAAAGAGTGTTATTTGTAAAGTATAAAAGAGAATAAGCTGCTGCTACACCACGTTCTGGCCAATGTCATTAATTAAAGTCATAGTTAAGCATTTGTGCACTTTTTCTCTTTGCAGAAACAGGAAACTCTAACAAAACTGAATCAGAAAGCCCCAAAGAGCTCTTTAACTGTAGCTTGTGCGGCTCAGAACAACAACAGATGTGACTGATATACAATTTGTGTCTTTAAATGTCATCGTAAATAGCATAAAAAGGTTTGTGACGCATAGTACTACAGGTACAGATAAGAGGAAAAACATTTTCTTTTAAGATAAAATAAGAGAAAGTAGCTTTAACTAAATG
The DNA here is from genome assembly GCF_056152115.1 of Neolamprologus brichardi. Taxonomy (NCBI): domain Eukaryota; kingdom Metazoa; phylum Chordata; class Actinopteri; order Cichliformes; family Cichlidae; genus Neolamprologus; species Neolamprologus brichardi. The sequence continues at coordinate 8,210,598 of NC_142109.1, read as the reverse complement.
AAATCAAAGCTTTATCTCGAAGTAAAGATGAAGCTCGCTAAAACAAAATTGCAAACAAAATGTTTGCAACTCTTAAATCATCTGAAGATGAATCTGACCTCTTTTCTGTGTTAGTGTTTTGATTATTTCTGTTCTGCGGAAAAACCCGAGACTCGTCTCATAACGAATTTGTCCAGATTCACTGATAAATACAGCGGCAAATTTAATGCACTTTTCAGTGTTTATGCATTCAACGGTCTCTACAAACACATTCCAAGTGGCTTAACAAAGTGCCGTGAAGTAAAAACATCAATCTGAAAAATGAAGAGTCCCAAAACAAAGCCAAAAACAAGTAATGTGACGATCCCAAGTCAATACTGAAATTACTGAAATATGACTGCAAATAAATAATAATGAACATAATAAACCAGAGAAGCAAGTTTAACATAGCACGGCTGTGTTAACTTAACTGGTAAAACTAAGAATCTGGATTAGAGGTAGACAAGTGTCTTGTTGTGCTCATTCTTCTGCACGAAGCGAATCGTTCGAGTGTTGCTTTCTCCAGTCGAAAAGAACAGGTCAGTCTGAACGATAGAGCTAAGACAAAAACCTATAGTGTTGTTGCAATTAAGGCGAGAGAGGACTGCAGCGCCAAATGAATCATACAAATTTGTAAATTCATATATTTATTTTTCAGTCAACGCACTGAAACGCTGCTGTTTGTTTGTAATGTGACGGCTCCAAATTAGAGCTTCCGACTCAATACATTTAACCCTGATGGTCGAGGAATAGAAATACCACTTTGTTTCCAGACAGACCACACTTAAAATTGCTTTTATTGATTCGATATTTACTCTGATTAAATGGGTATGTTTGATGTGTGCAGTGTAAATTACTCTAATGATCTAGCCGAGCACCACATTAGTGACTCCTGACTATCACCTATCACATTTGTCTTACTTCATAGTACACCTTTATGGTATTCAGTACATCATGCAGCGTGTAAAAGGCCCCTGATGACTTTTTTTTTTTTTTTTACATTTATTTGGGTGTTTAAAATCGTAAAAGTCAAAGTGAACAGCTAACTAAAAAGGTCAATAAAGGATTTGAGTGATTCTTTATGTGTTACATTAGCTAAGTTGCTTTTAGCCACCTGAAGTATTCAGAGCTTATTTAACTCCCTTCCTTGCTTTATTGACTTTGTTTATTGTGGAGACGCAGTGCACTCACCAAACACTGCAGGCCTTTTCGTGTAATTATAACATCTGTCTCTCATAATTACGACTCACTATCTAATAAATATGAGACACTATCGCATGATTATGAGATCCTGATCTCGTAATTATGAGAAAGGGGTTGAGGTGGTTATCAGTCATCACTGTTTCGAAAGACGAAGGCATGATGGCGCAACCATTTGCTTTCATTTCCCCCTTGATTTGAAAATAGGAGATATTAATGTCACTGAGTAACATATTATCACTATTAATATTAGTGGTGTGGTATTGTATGCCTCGCGTGCAGTACCAGTCACATTTCTGCATGATACAATCCTGTAAAATGAGGCCTCGCATGAAATAAAGCAGTAGCTTCACGCACGTCTTGTTGCAGAGTCCCGTGTAATAGACACTAAGAGTGAAAACATGATAAGCATAACAATTATGTCATCGCTGTGCAACTAGAGTCCTTGTGCTGGCAGAGAGCACACTCGCAGGTGCTCTCTGCATTCATTGCTCAGTTCGGTTAAACCTGTGTAGGGTGCTTAATGGATGCTTCAAAGTCATACATGAGAAATTTAGCCAAGCTATCAAAATTTGTGGACCTATTGTGTGCTGTGGTATCATATAGCAACAGCTGTCATTTCCCCGATCAGAGTATAGTATAATCAAGATACATCATACAAAAAACCAGCTGATCAGTGAAGCCTCTCCTTTTTTTTCTCAGATGCCAAACGTGGATCTTATCAAAAAGTAAGATTCATGCAATGCAACCAGCAGGAGAATACTCCCACAGCGCAAACTTATGTTAACTCAGCAGTAAAGTTTTTGATCATGGTTCAATAGAAACAGAAAGCTGGCTTCAAATAAATGAGCTTAATTTACTGCAAGAGAAGAAAGACTTGGATGGAGCCGGTTTATCAGACTTGTGCGAGTCGATGGACAAAATTCAGCACCACCTCTTGGCCTTCGTGACTTCTGCCTTCTCTTGTGAGTGCGGGTTTGATTTGGCATTTCAGAAGAACATCCTCCTTCTCCGCTGCAACTCACCATGGAGCTCTTCTGCCACTCCATCCCACAGAAAATCTATCAAGACTTCCAACTTTGAAGTCCTCCCGATAGCGAATGATCAAAACAAACGAGTTCTCGCTCATCAGCAAAGCATCGACTGCTCTGCTGCAGATGCTCATTAAATTCAGAGATTGTAAAAATGAGCTCAGAGAGAGAGACAACCTTATGGCTCCTCTTTGCCTCACGCTGCTGCCGAGAAAGGCGGAGTGATGAGGCTCAGAGAGATCCTGATGGACCGTCTGCTGACAAACCTCGTTGAGGCAACAACAGATCATCCCGGGTAAAGCAAAAGCTCTCCTCAGATAGTTAACGTCATGTTGAAAGCAAACTTTGCTTTGTTTTGCTGAGTTAGCTTCACACATGCTGTGTGCTGGAAGGTAGGAGAAGCTGCCAACCTAGTCATGCCCTGCTCAGTCAGAAAACCACTCCATCATACACTCCATCAGTGAATCAATTTACGCCACAAAAGCTCAAATGAACGGACACGAACAACACACACGGCCACTTCTGCGGTCCACTACGACAGCAGCCTGGCTGTGTGATGATAAATTGTAGTTACCCAGTGTGTGGTGAGATGTTCTGCTCCTCTGTACCTCTGTGCTAATACCAATGACATCTTTCATAGATCATGTCATTTTCTACTGAGCAGAGGGGGAGAGAGAGAGAGCCATCTAAACACCTGGTCACCTAGGGAGCACTGACCGAGGAAAGAAGGCAGTTTAGGTGACATTGAGGATGAAATGCATTTCACCGCCCATTGTCCTAAATGTGAAACAGCTAGAGAAGCAGATATTCACTGCACGCATCAGATCTCCCCTCTGCAGATTCCCCATGCAAAGTGCAGCTGTAAATAACAAATGTACTGATGTACAATGTGATGCCATAGTTTACATGCTCGTAATTAAATCGAGCATTGCTTACCCCAGCAGATCAGCTGATCATCTGAGCCATCAGCTCGCATCAGCTGATAGCTCATGAGATGCCCTTCTGCGTATCTGTCGCTTATATAGCAGCCTAAGCTGCTTTAGCACGCCCACAGTGACTGCATATCTGCAAGCTGCTTTGCACCCCAGCTCCTACCTTCATGCTGGTCTGACTTGATCAGTGTCCTAACTCTTATCATCGATGCCTGCTCTGTTCTGCCTCCTGCGGCCTGGCTCTCTGCCTCTAGCTTTGCATTTTCCAGCGTTATGCCACCACATACAAATAATTGCATATGGAAACAACAATCTTCTTTCACTATGGCGGTCCTGACCAGTGTTGGTCAAGTTACTTGAAAAAAGTAATCAGTAACTAATTACTATTACTTCTCGAAAAAAGTAATCCTGTTACTTTACTGATTACTTATTTTCAAAAGTAATTAGTTACTTAGTTACTTTTTAAAAACATGATTTACAACCTGAATAGGTAATAAAGCGATAGATCTTTCAGCCCAATTCTACTTTTTCTGCATAATCCATCATATAATATGTAATCAAATTAAAAAGTCTCTTTTTAAAACGTGTTTTATTAGTTTTAATCTTTTAACGCATCAAACAAAAATTAAATTATATGCAACATTTTCTGACTGGAAGAAATTTGTTTAACATTTAAACCTATTTTCTGCACATTCCAGCATATAAAATAAAACACTCAGTCTTTCAAATAGATGCAAGTAAAACACAGCAGAAAATAAATAAAATCAAAGATTAGCGGTCCTGTTGCTCTATTTTCACTTGTATAGCAGGAGTGGGGCAGGCGGAGGTTTACCCTGGTGCAGTATTGTCGCAGTGGTCAGCGGAAGGATCCGGTGGTTTCTCTGTGAGTTTCCCATTACGTCGTTGCGCACTCGGTGCTTGCTCGGATGTTTAGGGGTTTTTTTTGGCTGTAAAAAGAAGTTTTCTTCCCACGCACAATGGACGCTAATGTTTTTGTCACTTTTTTACCTTTTTTGCAATAGTAATCCCTTACTTTACTCGTTACTTGAAAAAAGTAATCAGATTAAGTAGCGTGTTACTGCCCATCTCTGGTCCTGACTGAAGGTTAAAGGGTATAGGGTGTGCTGAGGTTATGCATTTCCTTAGTAGTCATTAACAGTGTTCATGCTGTACAGTGTACAGTCATGCTAACATTCTGGAAAGCAACAGCAAAACAGATGACACCCTAAATGGAATCATTACAACCCTCATGTCAGTAAGGCAAAGACACATCTCGGTTAATCTTAGAGGAAAACATTGCTGCTGGGCTTCTGAACACAAACATTCATGGTCATTTCTGAACCATGTGACAGCACTGTGTTTTTTCAGTGAGCACCTAAATTCAAGTGGCATGAACACACTAGTATTCATGGCCCTGGCTTGCAGACAGGTACTTGGGTTAGGCTTCCATGTTAGGTGGCTTAGATGATCATCCATGCTTTATCCTCTGCTTATCCAATGTGGTTGTGGCGGCATCAGGCTAAGCAGTGTATTCCAGACATCCCTCACTCTAGAAACACATACCAGTTCTTCCTCTTGTCTGAAGCCTTCCCAGACAACATGTATAATCTCTCCAGTGGATTCTGAGTCTGTCCCAGGGTTCCTCCCAGTTGGGCATGCCCAGAAAACCTCCAAACAGAGAATAAGTTAGGTGTTCACCATTTTATGCGCTGCCTATAACAGTGATGTATCGCTCCTTTCCCTTTAAAAAAAAAATCAATATTCCACCACAAGCTGATTCCAACCGACAGGAGATGCAGTAATAAGGGAAATAAGTGTTTAAGGGTTTAAATCAGTAGCAGACAGGAAAACAACGCGTTCTTCTCATCGTTTGAACAGAGGCTCAAGTGTTGCTGCAATACAAGGCGGAGGCAATTAAGTACATGCAGAAAGCTGCATTTCCCCTGTTTCCTTTAGGTGTCGGAGATGAAAAACTTGCCACTGTGAATGGACTTCCCAAATGTTTTGTTTGGACTTTAATGAACAAAACAAAAGTAGGAATATGAACCAGGTCCCTGGTGTGCTTTGGCCTTCCTCTGTGATAGCTGTGATTAGTTTAATAAAAACCAAGCAAGCTTTATAAGCAAAGTTAAATGAGCATTTAAAACAAAAAGTTAATCTGAAATGGTTGAAGTTACGAGGATACAAATCAAAAGGGATTAAATGTGCATCACAAATCTGTGTAACAACTTTAAGTCCCTTGCTTGCTGTTTTGATTTGACAGATCACGCTTACAGTTGCCCATATTAGACTTACAGATTGTCCAATATAAATAAAAAGGGTGTTTTGCATAATAACATTATGTTAACACGTTTGGCAACAATGATGTCTACTGTCTACTGAAAACTGGGCTATTTGCAAGTTTAAGTTATGCTAACCTGAATAGCTAAAAAGCAGTAGTTTCCCTGAGACTACAGTAGCCATCATACATTGTGCCTGCAGTTGTGTCTCTTCCTGCCTCTCCTCACTTATTTTCCCAGTCCACCTTCCCTTGCTCTCTGTCATAAGAACACACACATATACACACTTCTGATTTCACGTCTCATCACCCCCGTGACCCACATAGACAAGGAAACTAATTCACACAGGAAAGAAAGAAACAGATAGAAAGAGGGAGAAACTGAAAGGTGACAGGAGGCAGACCAAATGAGGAGGACAGGAGGCTGAGACACTAAATTAGAGAGAGCAGAAAAGACAGCAGTCTGCAGTGAGGATCCTGAAGGCAAGATGAGAGGAGGAATTGGTGGGAATGTGGATACGGGAGGAAAAAAAGGGCAAAAGGGAGGAGGAATGGAGCTGGATAATGCAGCCGGTAAGTGATAGACCAAGCAGTGGGAGAGGTAGAGTGAGGTCAGATGGAGAGATGGATAGAAGAAGAGGAGTGAAGGGGTGGAAGAGAAATTTGGGTCGGCGAAGTGCAGCTGCATCGGGAGGGAGCCGAAATGAGGAGGGTAAAAAGGGGGAGAGACAGGAGGCAGGAAATCAGTTGAGCAGACAGAATGTAGAGTATGTGTAGAGAGGATAAATGAAGGGGGGGGGGGGGGGGGGAGAGAGAGAGAGAGAGAGAGAGAGAGAGAGAGAGAGAGAGAGAGAGAGAGAGAGAGAAGTAGAAAGAGAGGAGGATGAGGAGGAGTGAGGGGGGGGGGGGGGGGGGTGCAGAGTAACAGTCATCAGTATTCCAGCCTTGTACTCAGTTTCCAGCCAAGACAAATGAGAGCCAACATCAGGGAGGAAGTGGATCAGCTGAAAACATACCAACCTCTCCCTCTGTCACCCGGCTCCCCTTTCTCTATATTTCTCCCTATCTCCCTTTTCTTCTTTGCCAAAAAAGAAAGAACCGTATAGCTGCAGTAGCTCATGCCCTGGCAGCTTTCCCTAAGATTGCAGAAATATATATATATATATATATATATATATATATATATATATATATATATATATATATATATATATATATATATGGCACCGTAAATAAATAGAGCTGCATCGGTGTGTGTAGTTCGGCCTTATCCTGGGTTATTTCAGCAGCGCGGGCATCCTGATACTGTGAGAGCATTAGTCCCCCTCCCCCACTGGAGACTTATTTGAGGTGTCATCAAGTCAGGGTTTGTTATTGACATTGCTTATTTATGACCTTTAGAGCTTGGCAACGCCAAAGGGGAAAAGATTTACACATTTGTTCAGCGAGGCATGTTAAATGTTGTCAAACATTAAACAAAGCAATTTGCTTAGAGTCTTAAATTATATACTGCAAAATTTGATTCACTGAATATTTTAAAAAAGACTGTATAAAGTATAGAAATTTCCTGTATCAGATAGTTAAAAAACACAGACATGCATTAACTCATACTACCAAGCTTGGTTTGCAAGCTACTTCATAAACTGTATGGTGCAATGCACAGACACACATCCAGGTAAATGTTTGCTATGCAAGAACTTCACCTAAGCTGAAGCAAGAACTTCATTGATGGGTGGGACCTCCAGGGGAGGTGTTATTATTTGTCCACAATAATTGCATAAGAAATACTCCAAAAGGCACCAACAGCACAAACACAGTTCAGTGACTCAAGCCAGTGGAGGTGAGGCCTGGCAGACAATCGACATGTTACTTAAGGCAGTTCCACCCTTAACTTTAGATAATCCCTGTACAATTTCAAAAAATAACCCACTGTAGAGATGCTCTGAGGAGGGAAATTATCCAACTATTCAAACAGTTTTTGTGTTGGTCTAGCTGCTAGTCTAGTCTAGTGACTGCTAGAGAAACTTCATTTTTTTTGCACCAGGAATTTACACTTGGATCTGTGCAGTGTATGCTAATAGTAATTAGTGCTATGTTACAAAAAGGTAAAAAATGCAAAACTAGACTTTACTCACAAACACTGAAGCACAGATTTCTCTTAGTGGAGTCATGCACATTGCAGATGATTGTATTTAAAATGCTCTAAGAGGCACCAACTCCACAAACACTTGGATTAGCAGAGGTAGAGCCCACCACGCAGCTACCAAGTACAACCGTTTGTGTCAGCATCCACCTGTCAGTCAGAACTGCCTCTCAATTTGATCGCCATGGTCTTAATCTTTATTCAGTGCTTTTTTCCCCCCATCTTGCCTTTCCCTTCACCCTCCAACTGGTCATGGCAGATGGCTCCCCCTCCCTGAGCCTGGTTCGGCTGGAAAGAGACCTCCAGCCGAACCATGTTAAAACGAAGCTCTGCCTACCCACCGTTGCCAAGAGCTTGCTCATAAGGGATTGTCTGACTGTTGGGGCTCTCTCTAATACTGTATAGAGTTAACTTTACAACATAGTGCCTTGAGGTGTTGCAAATTGCAAATTGCTTTGAAATTGCCAGCACAGCTCTGAAAAAGATCGGATGCGATAATTCTGACAGTTTTGGCAAACTGTAGCACACATGATGATGGCACTACTAGAGTGACGACTCCTCCATATCCAAAACAGTTCATTAGCGTTCTGCTGGCATAGATAACACATTTTCAGTACAAACCTGGCAAACACTGTGAGTCCTTTGAAAGAGTTAGAAAATTTGCAGGGAAATGAAAACTGACTTTGAATTCTGTCATTACAGCTTATGCATGGGGTGAATAGCTGTAACTACAATTAGAGCTGTTACAGTAACATGGCAGCAATAAGTGATATAAACCAGAAATTGGAGGAATAGTTCACTACATGCCACATATGTTACAAAGTTTGAGAAATAAACATGCTCGTTCTCTGGCAAAGAGTCCTCCCTTATATTACCTCTGCATAGTCTGGAGTCACATTTAAGTTCCGCTTGACTTGTTATTTGGTTATTATAAAGCCCCCAAAATGCTAGGGAAAGAAGGCTGTTTGTTTAAAATGCCCACTTTTACTACATCCCACCAAGTTTGGGTTTAATCCCATCTGCAGGTGGCAACACTAGTCTATGTTATCCACAACTATTCACAAGGTAGAGGTGTTTAAATATTACAAATGTTCTAAAGACAGCTTGCACATATCACCAAATGGCTATTTTCTGGATGTATGTGCATCATTTATGTTAGCCAGAGCTAACATTCAGCTAGCTTAGCAAGACAATCAGGATAAGACAGGCAGCCTGGCTGAACATACTGAAAACATCCATTTGCCTTTGTATGATCATGTGCCAGATATTTCTTGGTTTACTAGAAGCCCTCCACGTGAACAACACTTTATAGAAAATGTACCCATCATCACCTCAAGATATGATGAGTTGCGCTGCATTCAGTGCACAACTATAAGTGCAACAGGATGTGTTTTTGTATGTAAAGCAGGCAGAAAATTACTAAGTTACTCACTGGTAACGGTTTTCTTTTTCCTTGACACTTTCCAGTAATAATCCTTGTTTACAAGGAAGCACTTTATGTCCCCCAACTCAAACATTTTTCCCCATAGAGAATATTTGACATTTTTGTTCAAATGCTGAAGCCAGCATTGCAGCGGTGCTAAATATACACTTGAACACATGCTGTTAGAAGCTCTGCTGACTGAAGGCTGTTAGAGGGGAAAAATACAAACTATGATCTTGATGACACCATATATCAACATGAGACAGTCACATGCTCCTGGGCCTTGCCACAGCCTTCAATCAGCTTTGAGTTATCCCTTCAGTGTAATCTCCCCCCTCCCCTTGTGAAAAGCACAAACAGCAGCACACACAGTAATAATTCCACCCACTCTCTCGCTCTCGCTCTCTCTCCTGCCCCCCCACTGGGGTTTCCTGCTCTGATTACTGTTTGTTCGTACAAAAACAAAACCCACTGTGAGAAGGATGTTCAATTCTGACAGAAAATGAGAAGATACAGATTTATCATCACTCTCTCTCTCCCTCTATCTCGCTCTCTCACACACACACACATTCAAAAACACACACATTTACAGTTGTGTATAAATTACTTCAGAGAACATTACATCAACTTATAATCATCCCCATCAGCAGTTCTAGGCTAACTCAGCCTACCTGGATCCTGACTATAATCACTTCTTCTATAACTTATGTTGTAGAGACTTTTTTGGCTTTTTGTCCCTATAAGGGAGAGATGTCCCCATAATGTGACTCTGTAAACAGATTAAGGGCCCCATGGTATGAGTATACACACACACACACACACACACACACACAGGCACTGATAAAATCGAATCACACGGTTACTGGAACAACTCTATAAAGAGACACTGCGACTCGTTTAATTAAAATAATTTTGTTTTCATTTGTGTTTAGTCAGGTTTAGACGAAAGGGCTAACTGGTCAGTTTCAGAAAAAGATTCTGGTGTAAGTGGGTGGCTGTGTGAATAAATGCGTGAAAAATTCTCCGACCTTTTTCAGAAAGGCAATGGTGTCTTTACCGCTGCCCGGGGCGGGACTTGACATCCTGGTAACCAAGACAATAGAGGAGCAGCTTGCTGCCTTCTGCGGTGCCCCTGTGTAATTTTAAGACATTATGTGCCACCACCATGAAATGCAGCGCTAAGAGGTCGAGCTTTCCCTGAGACCAAGCTGGTGGAAATTCTTATTGCAATTTCATGTGTTTAGTTGCATCTCTGTGTGTAAGCACAGCTCCCGCAGACCCGACTGCACTCATTCCACAAGCTCTCATTTACAACGAGATGCCCAACTCTCTGTCTATCTCGCTTTCTTCCTGTGCATCGTTCAATTTATAGAGTGACATAATCGTATATTCCAAAAATAACATTTTTAATTAAGCAATATGCCTACTGGAAATTGGCATGGATTTCTTCAAATCAGCCTCTAAGCATTTATTTAAATCTCTATATTTAGACATTAATTAAAGCATTGCAGCAGTGTGCTGCAGAGAACAACAACTCTGTGGTTAATATGGCCCACTGTATTGTCCTCATTGTTTTTTTCCCCTCTTGCAACAAACTGCAAACACATTTACACATGCACATGCTTGGATGGAGTAATAACGGGAATGAGCTAGTGGCAGCCAATTGTTTCTACAGTATCGTGTTTCTACCAGAGAAGATAAGCAATCAAACTGAAATTAAATGAAGGGAGCAAAAAAGGAGACGAAGGATGCATTAGCCAAAAAAAATTAAGTTGAATTTAAAGTGCTCTGAAGAGGATAAGCAAGTAGGCCAGTCAAGAGAGGAGGAGAAATAGGAGGAGGAGAGGAGAGAATGGGTGGAGAGGAGAGAAACAGGATGGGGAATTGATAAATAGATCATTGTATGCGAGGAGCTGCTCAGCCTCTTCTCTCCGTCTTTCCCACGTCTCCATCTACTCCCTCCACCCCCCCGGACACCTGATAAAGAGAATTTCTAACTCATCTGTTTATTGTAAGTGAGCCTAAATAAGGCCAGGACACAGAGGAATCACACACAAAAAAAATGGATCCACACACACACAGCAAACAGTAGCACAGTACAATGTCTTTTCCTGTTTCACGCCTTGTTTGTCTTGTCTTTTCATCGTCGAGCGTCCCCTATAAATGAGCCTCTGTGTGTGTGTCTGTGTGTGTTTGTTTACTCAAGGTTTTGACAGGATCGTGGCTAAACTCTTAACAGCTCAACACACACAGACTTGCACTAGCTCTTCTGACATACTGTTTCTCTAATGGAGGAAGCAGGCAGGCACACATGTGGATGGGACGGAAAACGTGAGAGAGACACACACACTCTTCACAAATTTAATACACAAACATAACAGAAACACTGTGCAGCTGTGATGACTTGTGGTACTACTCCTAACATGACAGAGGACCGAGAGATGAGGGGATGCAGCAGGCTGAAAGGTTATTTATAGATTTCCCCTCCCCCACACACTTAGTTTTTCATCTCGAAAAAAAATCATTTAAAACTGACTTTTTCCACATTTGCAGGCAACCTTGAGCACTATGCACACCCGAAAAACTGCAGGGAATATTTACCAGCCAGGTGTTGGTGTATAAGTTGCTATGTATGTGAGTTCTCGATGATTCATGGGCTCTAATCACATTTTGATAGATTACATAAACAGTATCAGGAAAGTTTGCTGGTAAAATGTAAAAGGTTACAGGTTATTAATTACCCTTTTACATATGAAGTATGTAATGAAACTTTAACGTAACTTTGATGACTTTTTGTTTTTAGAAAAAAAATCTTTTTTTTTTTAAAGAGCATCATGGAAAGTCCTCAAAAAGGCTTTCGGTGCTTGCCAAGGTTGACGCCGAACGCTCGATACTTATTACATTTACGCTGCTGGTAAACGGGCAGTAATGTTAGAGCTCTGTTCGCACTTTAGAGCAAAAATATTATTGAAATCTGAGAACTGAGGAGCTGCCAGGCGATACAGTCACTCATCTCAGCTGTTCTTGTACGTCTGAGAAACACGTTTCCCAGAGCAATGCCGATTGATCTACCTTGGCAAGAGTCTGCACAAATACATAAGGAATAACCAATCAGAAACAAGGATCCAAACCTGAGTGCATAACGTCAAATAAATGGAGACTCGCCAGATGTAGAGGTAGATTTTTGTGAGCCTTCCTACCCTTGAGGGTGAAATCTTTTCTATCTCAGTGGCTTTGTTTGTTTACCCAGGTTGAGACTATCTGTGAAAAAAGGCTGTTTCACACCAAAATGATGCAAAGCCACAGAAAAAAAAGTAAAAAGTAGGACGTAACACCTTTTAATCACCAATATTTTGAAAACAGATAAATAGGATAGTAGTATCAGATATTATAGGAGTATAGGAAAGGCATGTTGCCTTAATTTCTCGATACAATGAATGTGATTTATGTAGTGAAGATGATACAGTTTTTCTGATCCCCTCATGCTGACTTGAATATAGTTTCCTTAATTACAATAATATTCAACTTGGCTCCTTTGTTGCTTCTCCAATATTTTGTATGGTTGATAAAAGTTTAGTCGTTACATTAAGAAGTTTGAGAACTTGAATGTTATATTAAGAAGTTTGAGAACTTTTGCAATAACATCTTTCTACTTACAGAGACTGTATATAGGTTATTAAAGCAGAGCAGGATATCGGTTGTTGCTTCGCAGCACGAAAGCCGTCAGACCTCTGGAATGTAATTACTACACACAACACATCGTTGATCCTAATGATGTAAACCATTTTAAGAACTCAGTGCCACATCAACGATAGCAGCAGGTGCAGCAGCAGCTCCTTACTTTGGAATGAGATGGTGTACACAGAACATTGCAGTTTCCAACCCAACCAAAATTGGAAAAACAGGGGTAAACATGGAGGCGTTGCATTTTTCTACAATATTGGTATTTGTAAATGAACTGTAAGCAAGTGTTAAACCATCTGAAATTCTTTGCTTTGCATCTTTTAGGCATGACAGCACTATATAGTGAAATACTGGGAGAGCTGGGAGGGGAGTGTTGATTTAGTTTCTTTAATTTTTATTTATTTTTTTAGAACTGGGAGTAAAAACCTTCACGAAATCCCCTGTAAAAGATTTCATTGCCCTCTGCTCTACCTAAAGGTGCTGCATTTTCAGTTGAGCTCTACCTCCATATAACCTCCTGAAATCCTCATTTTGTAAATACAAGGCATTTATACGCCACCTGTTCTCTGCCTTCATGTCCCCCTGCACTTTATTTGCAGCTGTGCACCAACACACTCTGTTAGAGAAAGTGCTCCACTATGCAGTAAGTGATCGTTTCCGCAAGACTATAATAGGGAAAAAAAAAAGATGAATACGAATAGGACTACGAGTCCGAGCAGAAAACCTGTTTAATCTGCCTCACACGGAGAGAACAACACATTAACAATATAAACATACTTTTAATTAAAGTGCAGATGCACTGGGAGCCACTGGGGTTCAGTGCTCGCTAAAACGAGGAAACGCTCTATCGCCGCAATTATATTTTTACATTTAAAGGCCAAATATACTCTACCAAACAAACTCCAGCTGGCCCATTGTTATAATTACCAAACACTTGTAAAATCTCTGGTTGTTGTTCCTTTTAGTGATTGCAGGAGTGGCATTTGCACCTGCATGTCGAGAGAAAAAAAGGCTTAATCACAGTGAAGCTTTTACCTTTTTAAAATGTATATCTGAAAACCACCTGTTGGGTTGCTCTTGTTTTTGTTCTGAAGCTAACTCTAAATTTTTACAACAACAACAAATCCTTTCCACCTTATACTGAAGCCTAAAGAAGTGAAGTAATGTGAAATTCCTGCCAGTTTATACTAATAGTCCACTAATAATCACAGGTATATCTTATTGTATCTAAGAGATATGAAACATGATCGTCTCATGAGCATATGTTTAATTTTTATAGATAAAATCATATTAAGCAGAGTGCAACATGCAGGTTTATTGGTCTAAAAATACCCCTTTGCTTCTATTTCTTTAACGATAACAGTGCAGCATTGGAAAATCCATACTGTACTGTAGCCGTCGTGCTAGCCATTCGACTATCAGGTCACGACGAAGGCACAACTTTTACTTTCAATGCGGCATGCTGTTTACTTCATGTCTCAATTGAACAACCCCGTCATTGTACATTTTTAAAAGCGACATCATTAAGTTATACATAATTAAACAGAAAATTGCATGTATTACATCTAAACATCTTTGTGCTTGCTGTCTGGCTTATTTACAAAGCATTAACCAAGATTTCGAATGATTAAGTCTTCCCTGCTGGGAGGCATGCAGATGTGCTAGATTCTCATTGTTGTTATTCGGATGCTTATTAGAAGGGCAATTTCAATTTAAGACTCCACCTGTTACTCTTTGATCACTTTAGTCTGAACTTCCAAACACAGAACAAGGATCTCACTTATCCAGAAGAGACAGGGAGGGCCGCACTCCCCAAAGTGTTCATAGTCTTGTTCTCAGTTTCTCACACTGATCTCTGCTCATGTGTCTCCCGCATCTGTCGACTCGCATTATCTTACTAATATTTCAGAGTTTGTTTCCTCGCATAAAACAGCAGGGATTCATTTAGTAGGCAATGCTCTGAGAGCACAAGAGGCTACGAAGCAAAAAACAATCCCTATCAATAAAGGATGCCTGATATTAGCACTGTGGATTTTCATTTCTTTCAACTGCAAAATAATTGCAAAATGTATGTAGCTGTTGAAGTTGCACTGAGTAAAATTTTAGTGTCACATAAAACAACCATAATATATCTGCGGGGGTTCCAATCAATACCAGTGCCTCAATACATTCCCTGCATGCTGAGAAGCTGAAATTTCCTCCTGCCACGCATTCAGGCACGCGAGTTCATGCACACCTTTAGAAAACTGTTACAGTCTACTTTATTCTTGAGCTTTGAAAAGCAAACAATCTGTTTTATTTACACAGACAAACCTGTGGATGCAGCTGTATTAGGATAGCAGCTGGTAATTGCTGATAACATGGCACAATGCTCTTTTAAAGGTGGATTGGAGAAAAGTGAGCGCTGATAATGCATCTGAACAAAAACAACAAAGTATGCGCAGCTATAACTATGTTGGAACATTAGGGAACAATCAGAAAACACCAAAAGACATGACGTGTTGTGGTTGATAGAAATATTTCAGAAGTCCACTCAAAGCTGCCAGGAAACTTGAAGTGGCAATTTCACACCACGTTTGTGTTT
Source organism: Neolamprologus brichardi (assembly GCF_056152115.1). Taxonomy (NCBI): domain Eukaryota; kingdom Metazoa; phylum Chordata; class Actinopteri; order Cichliformes; family Cichlidae; genus Neolamprologus; species Neolamprologus brichardi. The sequence continues at coordinate 8,195,305 of NC_142109.1, read as the reverse complement.
TAAACAGTGTCACACTGCAAGACATAAGGCGCAGTAAAGACATTTTGATTTATCACAGAAAGAAAAGGCCTGCTTTCTGTGACTGACTGGGACTTTTGAAAAGAGTCATTATTAATTTTATTAATAGCATGTGTGCTTTTTCCTGTTATGAAAAATCAAAATGTTCTTCAAAATGTTTTATAATATTTATTTGATGGAACCTTGAGCTTCTTGTCAAACATATTTTAACATGAGATTTTAGCTTCATGACTTGTTTTTGTCATCTGCCATGGCAGAGTTGGTTCATCTGTCTACATCTACAAAACCTCTCATGTTTGAAACAGGTTGTGCAGTTGTAACACTTGCACTTCCATCCATGCATTCATTTTCTTAACTACTTATCAAACTACTTTCATGGGGCCGGGGTGTTTGCATTAAGTAAGAGGCAGCTTGCTGACTGGATGGGTCATCACATCCACCCATGCGGCCAATTTGCAATCACCAGGTAACCTAACAAGCATATTTCTGGACTGTGGGAGGAAGCTAAAGAAGCCCTCACAGGAATGGGGAAAAGATGCAATCTCCACGCAAAAAGGCCTGAGTCAACCAGGAGATTAAGTCCAGTGAACATTTTTGCTGTGAGATAACAGTGGTGACCACTGTACCAAGATACTGCTTTTAGGTTCTTAGTTCCTTTTTCAGTGTAAAAGGCAAATGGCATTTAGTTCCATAAATGTGAGTTGATTTTTTTTTACAAGCAAAGTAATTATCTGAAAATGTTAACAGAAAAGCCAATTTTGATGTTCAGACTGAATTCAAAGCACATTTTAGAGGAGTGACTGCATTCAACTCAATAAAAAAAATTCAGGTGACTCTGAGATTCCTCTTGATGGCAAAGCGGTTGCAACAAACACTCAAGGTGTTTTTTCTTCTACTTATCCTACTCAACTATCAGCAAACACAGAGAGCCAAGAGGAAAGAGTGTAAAGCCGCAGAGAGATCCTACTACGTTTTAAGCCTAAGCAATCACAAAGTGCACGCTAACAATACGCATTCAAGTTGCTAACTAGCGATATATAAAGTTAATTTCTGTTCAGAAAAATGTGGACACACAATAACAGATCAATTGAGGTTAGCAAATCATCAAAACTCGATTAAAAAAATGGCAGTGAATTTCTCACGGGAGTGTAAATATGTTGTACAGATGATGGAAGAAGACAGTGAGTTAGAGGAGATCAGGATGAAATATGGACATGTTCAGCCCAGGCCTTTTGAGTGTGATTACCAGTGCGAAGAGGGCTTTAATTTAAGCCTCAGGCTAAAGAAAATACAGTATGTGGATTTTTGAGCAGCCCACATACAGTACTAATGACTCTGGGTTCAGTTCATTTTTCATCAAAATGTACAAGCTGTGCTCTCATAACTGTGAGTGTACACAACTGCGGTGCTCGCAGTCTTCCGAGGCCAAAATCTGCAAATGTCTGTCATCTGAAAATGTAAATTGGATTGATGTGGTTTGTTGCCATGAACATTTAAATAAGTAGCTCTTATTTTTGTACGCTCTCAAGTTAACATGGAGTGACGACCGGAGAGTGTTTATGCTGAAGAGTCTGAGCGGCGGGTGATTCATAAGAGGATGTTAAAGTGGGTTGTAATCATTAAAATTCTAAGAATAGGATGACTGGTGTGGGTTGGCTGGTCAGGTCATGTGACCATTTATACCTCTTAATGACTGTGAAAAGCGCAAATCAGATCACCACTTACATTATAAACTACAGGAGTCTCCTTTTAACACTTATATTTTATTAAGAGAGAACAGTTTGTATGGTGTTCTTGCCTTCAATATTCCCTCTTTTTCTTCTACAATGAACACAAACACATCAGTGAAACACGCCAAAATGGTGAATGTTGGCACTGCGTTAAACTAGGGAACCTCGTCATTTATTTCGCCTTTCAGTATTTGTTGAGGGGTAAAAACTTTGTGGCGTCTCCAACTTCAAAAAAAATATGTGCAAACTACTCTTAAATAATAGCAAATCCGTCCTATTTTATATATGGTTTGAGCACTGTTAGGTATTGTTTGTGTATTTGATTCTATATATAAACTTCCTTTTAAAAGTCAGACTTTTAGATGTTTTTATGCCACTGTAGGTTTGTATGTGATTGCTTTGGAAATACATAATGGACTTTTTACCTTTTTTCCCCACATCAATGAATACTTGTACTATCATAATATGGCACTGCAAAGGTCTGAAGGGCAAAAGACTATTCACTTCTTAAGGTGAACATCGTTACCTGTTTCTGGGTCCAAATGCTCCCAAAATCAAATAAGCTCTGAGGCACCTATAAGTATTAAAAACAGTCTAAATTATTTCAGCTACAGTAAATGTATCAACGACACTTTTCTCACAGGTGTTACAATGCTGTTTAATGCACAAGCATCCATGAGAAAGAGGATTTAAAAGGTCTAGCAGAGACAGAGGTTAGCAGGAAGTTAGCTAATCTAGCTTTCACCTAAAGATGATATATATTATTTTCTGACTGAAATATTTTCTTTTTCTTTAATGTAAATCTCTGCCCTAACTTTGCAAGTAAATAAAGACAGAACACAAACTACTAGAAGGTTAGTGGTGTTGGACAAGCTGACATATATTATATGCTATCTGATGGCTAGCTAGGCAAGTGAGGGTTAAGCTAAAAACAGATTAGCACAGTAAAGACGCATTACAACACACAATGCCTGCAATACAAGACACAATGCATTTACAACACTTTAAAAAGATGACAGCCTCAATCAATTCAGTAGACCTGGAAACAGTGCTGAGATTTCATTACTTAAGTGGTGGGTATGGGCTAATTTAAATACAGTGTTTTCATCTAATCTACATATTTTGATTCAGTTATCCAATATGTAGCCCTTTATTCACTTTATTTGAAACACTGCTGTCTACCTCTGATTTAAATCAAGATATGACTTTATTTTTTCATTCTTTTTCCTTTTTTTTCTCCCACTGCTCCATGAGGATAAAAAAGGTCTTTATTTCCCTAAGAATATCTCAAACCTGTATATATTTTTGATGAGCAGATTGGCACCCTGATGTGAGGTCTGCTAATGGAGAGCTGAGTGAACAAGTTTTCCCATTGAGTATTAAACTTTTCAAACACACCCTCTAAGGGTATGAATCAGGAAAATATAAATAGTTAAAAACTTCCAGGGAAGTATTTAAGAGCGATTAGCTAATGAATTAATAAAAAGGTTTCCATACAGTAGAAAGATTTTGAGAGATTATATTTTTGTCAAACCCTCGTGTGTGTGTGTGTGTGTGTGCGTGTGTGTGTGTGTGTGTGTAAGAGACCCAGCTGTTACTCATGCTGTGGGGACCTTCTGCAAATCTTTTCCCACAGTCACATTAACGAGGGGCTTTGTCATCCTTATAGGGACAAAAATATAAGTCTCTGCAGTGTAAAATGTTACTCTTTAAGGTAAACACGTGATTTAACATGAGGCTGAGATAAGATTAGGACATTAGCAGTTATTGTTCACATTAGAAAAACACAAGGAAGTATAAGTAAATGTCCTCTAAGGTTATAGTGCCTGCATATGTGTGTGTTCATGTACTTGTTAAAGTCATCGCTACCTCCATAGGTAAGGAGATGTACGCTTTGGGAGTACTTTGGGGGTCACTGAGTTTTTAAATACACACATTTTTTCACATACATATTCATAGAGTGTGTACTCATACACAGTCCTGCTGTACCTTTATTGGCTCTATTTCAAACCATTCAATTATTCAGTGACTCATCTTATAAATATGCATATTCAATTTGTGAAAGACTGTGTGTGTGTGTGTGTGTGTGTGTGTGTGTGTGTGTGTGTGTGTGTGTGTGTGTTTGAAAGAGATCCATCTGGTTCTAAGTACCTTCCTCTGAACAATATGGCAAATGAGAAAGCAGAACCTTCTATTATAGTTACACACATACACATAATCTGTGTTTGTGTGTATGTGCGTGTGTGTGCTGTTGTGCGTGCGTGCGTGTGAACACCTACAGTTAAAGAGCTGAGTCAGGTTTGTTCTCTTACCGTGCTTAGTATGACATGACCACTGGCCAAAAGGTCAAGGCCTTGCAGTTTAATGTGTGTGTCGATGTGTGTGTAAGTGAGCAGGATCAGGTCTATAAAGAGGTAACTCACATCTTTGACAACCACTAAACGACACAGAGGAGGAATGTTTGTGGTGCTAAATGTTTTTGTTATTGAAGTGTCTCCATCAAACTTTTGACCTACATCAGCTGGAGAGCCTCGAGCCCTCTCGGTCCATCGTATTACTTAATTGTGTTGCACATCACAACCGCAACTGATCACTGATTCTCACTCATTCGTTCTCATTAGTCAACTATTAGAGAGAAGAGGCATGTGTTCAATTGTGTTTGGTTAGTAGCAAGGCAATAACAACAACAATAATAACAGTAATAACAATAAATGGCAAGCTGGAAACAATCTTTGTTGAGGATTTAACTCTGCAATCATTGACGGCGCCTCTTTTTTTTGGTGCTATCCTGTTCATCTAGTATCACTAACTGTTAAGGAAGGATGCATTGTTGCTAGGTTGAGAAAACGGCACAAAATTTGTGTTGAGTGGCTTTCTGTCTGTATTTTATTCACTTTTTCTACCCTCTCCCTGTCATTCTGAATTTCTATTGGCTGCACAACTGCTCGTCACGCTGTGCTGAGCAAAAGCCAGTGTCCTGACCAGTCAGTACACCACCACTGCGCTGCACTTTACTCAGCACAGTGGGAAAGCATTACTGCATGGTGCAAGCAATAGAAAGGATTGGATTTTAGTGCACAGCATATGTCGCTTACTTTGTGAAAGTGGCAAGTAGAAGGTATGTGCTTGTCGAATTTGTGTGACTCATCAAGTGTATATTGGTCAGGACCATTAGGTCATTATTATCAAGTACTTAAGATTTAAGTAATATCACATTTTGAAATGTAAAAAAAAAAAGATGGCTAGATCTTCATCAGACCTTAAAAATGTGCAAATACTTTGCAATAAAAAGAACCATTGTCATAACTAAGTAATGTTTTTCCTTTATTTCCTAACATTCTTTCTGGATTAATAACACAAACAATATTAGCAGCGCTCCTGGTGACTCTAGTGCATCACTACACATCACATTAGAAACATCTAGAGTGAGATTTACAACCTCCTGCGTGTGTGAATATGTAGTTTATGCACCTCTTTCCCGCTGTGCAGGGGAGCATTTTCTGCAGTAATGATAATTCACCATCATTAAGGTCTCCCATAATAATGATACGGGCTGTGGTTGCCAAGCACACACCTCAATAACCCTCTAACAGCCTGCAGTACTCAAGTGGTTTCATAAACCAGGTGAAAGTCTATGATCCCTTCCATGAAACCAAACTGACAACAAGCTCCTGAACGTGTGCTTTCGCACATAAAAGCCTGCAGGTGCAGACGCAGCATGCAGCTGCACAAAAAGAAAAAAAAAAAGCAAACACATTTGCATGGATGTGCACCCTTTTTCCCCTCACCGTGTCAAATTCAATATTCAAATCACTCACACAGACACAAAATCGCACCACATTTTAAAGTCACTCTCACAAAATCCATACCGACACGTACAAACACAGATACAGCTGCAAGGACATCGGTGTCAATCAATTATCAGCCTCATCTTCTGCATCCTGTCACTGTCACTGCAGCTATCACACACACACATAGCACGGTGTGTGCTGACACAGGTTATTAACAGTCTATTCTGAACACCTGCACCGTTTGCACTCTGAACATCTTTCTCCCTCACACAAACACACATTTTTCACCCTGCTTTGTGATTGACAAGCCATATTTTTGTCATCCAGAAAGGCTGAGACACTTGGGTGTAAAAGGATGTTCTCTCCCTCTCTTTTCTTCCCTCATCCCTCATCCTTCACCCTTTGCTCTTCTTTTTATCTGCCTCCGTCCCTCCCTCCCTCTCTCAGCTGCATGTGTATGTGTGTGTCTGCGTGAGTGTGTGAAAGCTCGCCTGATTCAGCTCCCAGCCTTTCATTGAAATGTTATTTAGCCAACCAATTAGATGTTGGGAACAGCAGGTGAGCCCTGAGCTCTATCCAATCAATGACCTTAATCCTCCTTAATCAACCAATTAAGATTCTATTATCAGCACACAATCGCACACATATATGCAAATGTCCAACTACAGTTCAACTGCAGAATTGCAGCCTAAGCCTATATCTTTGCAGAGAACCACATTACCATAACCTAAACCTGCAGTGGCTCTTTATAAACTTTGAACCTGCGAGATGGAGATTTCATACCTAACAGTATTTGATAGAGGCTCATAGGTGAGTTTAAAATGCTGTTAAAATACACTTATATTTTTTTTGTTGTTGTTTTCAGCATCCCAAATAATCATTTTTGAGGGGGTGGGACATTTAAAGGGTTAATCCCTCCCCACATTTAATCTTTCCATCCCTCATTTTTCCTCTCTCATCCATTCAGTGGAAAATAAAAGTCAGAAATGTCATAAATGTTTTAAATAATCTCGCATGTGCACCCTCAAGAGTCCCACAGTCTTATTTGCAATTTAAATTTTTTCCAGCTTCTTTAAATCTCTTCCAAGATCTTAAAGGTGCAGCTGGGGAAACAGCCTCAAATGGAGGCCACGGTGAATGATGGACCGGGATCGATGGTGGGAGGGGAGCTGCTAATAATTTACAGTAACACAAACCTCCTAGAAAATAACCTATTTCCTCCCAGCCTAGTAGGGTTATGATTACAAATATAACCCTACACTTCTTTAGCGTGTGCGCGCGTGGACGCAAGGCAGAAAAAGGCGTGGAGGACTATTCTGACGGTCAGTGACATCCTCTTTCTTTGCATACCATCTCTTGCGTTTCTTCATCTGTTCCTCCCTCACCCGCACTACATCTCTGTAGCAGTTGTGATCCCTACATTTATTCAGATTTATTTTAGTCCAGAGTATCTCAAACAAGGCAAGTAATTGTTTGCTCTGAGCGATAAGATGTGGGAGGGAGCGGCAGAAGATGTACACAGAGAAAGCGAGCAAGCAGGGAATCAAGCAAAACCCAGAAAACCAAAACTATACAGTAACAAGGACATATGAGTACGCAGATATGGATGGATGGGAAAGTGAGTGGTTAGAGAAAAGTGTGTTTGAAGTATGCCACTTATCCATGCTCACAGAACTGAGCGCGGGAGGAGGAGGTGTTGTTATTTGAGAGTAAACAGCAGCTAAGAGAAGATGGCGAATACTTGTTGAGTTTATCAGAGCTGAAGGTGTTCTTTAGAAATAATTCACTGACCAAATTTACTTATTGGATTCTTGTTTAAGCAGCAGAACCACACAAATTTGAAAATTATAGTAATTTAGCCACAACATATGCAAAAAAAGGTAGCCTGTTGGTGCACTGTAGAGTCACACATTAAGTATAAAGCTGCTGCCTGAATGTCGAAGCTTCCGAACATCAGTAAAATGTCCCTGATTTCAGTTAGAGTTTGCTTGGCTCGTGATAAAAATCTACTCGTTGGTGAGCTGAAACCTGCAATGATGCGATGCTCTTGTTACCAACTGAGCCTTTCCATCCCGGAAACCTGTGTGTGACAGAGGGTTGTGGAAGGTTTGACACCAGTGTGATAAGCAGCTCCAGACACTGAAAACTTCTTGCCAGCTACTGTGATTAAGTTACTGCAATCAACCGTAAAGTGTCAAAGTTTCAGTTGGGATGGGAAAAGAAAAAACTGTGGAATGTAAACTGTGGAAGCAAGAAATGATGTAATATGCAACAACAAACCCCTTGGAATGTACACCACTGTGCAAAGGTGTCGAGCCTCCCCTCACTTCTTTATTTTTTATTCAAGGAGCCAGACTTGTAATTTTTAAAGTGGTCTTGAACAAGAATACTCCAGGCTTTCTGAAAGTCTTTAAAAGTTGTGGTTTTATTTGTTTAATTGTTTGTTTTGTCTTTTTTGTTCATGAAGCCATAAGGAATGCGTGAATGATCTGTGAATCATTCACGCACAAAAAGTGCACTTCACTCAAAAAATGAACCAGCCGCAGACAAAGAACCAGAAAAACAAAGAACCACTTTTAAATTGTATTTTCAGGCACTTTGTCAGAAAAAAAATAGTATTTTGCACCAACAAGGTGATAACTAAGAACTACTAACTGAAAACTTGGTATATCTGAACACTGCACTGTTCACTGTGCACTGTGTCCTTATAAAATTTTAATAAACTAGAGAAGTAAAGAACAAAAGAAAACGTGTCCGGCATTAAAAAAATAAAATCCCTACAACAAATGAACACTATCTAAAAATCACGTCCGTAAAAAATTCAGCAGAGTGCTGACACAGAACCTGGGAGATGCATCTGGCCCTTCAGTTGATCCATTTACTGTTCACTGAAGCCTCATCAGAAATGATCTCAGTGGAAGGCTGGCTGCAGGAAGCCATTCTTAAAGAAGGGGAAAACTGGGAGAAAAGGCTGAAATATGAATCATTACACAAGAATTGCACTGAAAGTCAGTGGCAACAGGCAATCCAAATTTGAAATTTTTGGTGAAAGTTGTTTTCAGTATGTAGGGAGGAGATAATCCGAAATACATTGCCAATGTAGTACACACAATGTAATGCGCATAGTGTCAGTGTCTGCGGAGTCGTACCTCAGTATTATTAAAGGCAGCATAGAATGATATTGACACAGAACAGATCAAAAGGCAGCCGACATCCAAACAAAGAGCTTCGAATGTTGTTCAGGAAGCCTGAAGAACTTTTCCTGAAGAAATAAAAAACTGGCAGCTTACCTAAGAGAGTTCAGTCTGTGTTAAAGAAGAATTGGTCGTACTAAATATTGACTTTCAAGCTTGTTAAAACTGTACAGACTCTGTTTTTGCATCATATACTATATCCATTCATGCAATTATTTCCCATTTTCCAAGCTGGCTCACTCTTAAAGAAAAAAGTGAACTACCAAATTCTATTAAAAAGAAAAAATAAAAGTCGTGATTCAAAGGAAGCCCTATCATGTCTTAACTACAGGATTGCTCAGAGCAAGGTTTTCCTTCTATAATGAACAGTTTAGTGCCTACTTCATCCAAAAGAGCTCACTGCACCCTAATTTTCTGTTAGACTTTGTGGCCAAAATTCAGCTAATTTTACATTTAGTCAGCAGGATGTTGGCAAGACAAAACGGGATGGCACAAGGTCACAACCACTCTTTTATGCAAAGTTTTTGCATGCAGTCCAAAGTCAAGCAGATGACATCGAATAGGTAGTTGTAATTCAACCCTGGTTAGTCACGACAAGCAAGCCGAGCACATGATACAGTCAACAGGAGCCCCTGGACAAAAATGAAAAATTAACAGCTAATCTGAATTCTTGTTTGGTCAGTCTGATGTTCCTCATGCCACTGACCTTGTTATTCTACTCTGACAATATAAAGGTTCTTTTCGTACACAGCAGATTGGAGATGAAAAACATTTCTCAGTGTCAGATCATCACCCCAGCCTTTCCGAGAGAAGCCACAATCCTCTCAGTCACGAAGCCTTTTAGTTGAATTCCAGCACTCCTGCATCCAGTGCCCTCCCTGTGTTGCCATGGCATTCTACTGTTGGTACACATCCTATGGCTCGGTAAACAGTTCCAGCGGCATTATGTAACTCCTGAATTTTTCCAACACCCTTGGTACCATGTATGTGTATCTGTGTGTGTACGTGTGACAGAGGGAGGATGTGCACTCTCTGCATTGCGTTTAACGGGGTAGCACATGCTGAGACTGGGGAACGGTTTTTTTCACATCTGCCTTAATTGAACCGCACTCAAGCATAAATTAGTCAGCCTGCCAGCTCTGCACTTTCTAGTTTGTGTATCATGTGTGTAAGTGGGTGCTTGCGCCACGCATGTTTGTGCATTTTGCGAACAGATTAAAAGCTGGACCTATTTTCCTGATTCATCTCTCGTGCACTTTTACACACACACTTTCACACCTTTTTTAATCACAATATGTAATGACCAACCAAGGGAAGCAAAACTTCAAGGGGGAAGATATTTCCTCGCTCATCCTCCTCAGTTGTGTTTTTTACTTTCTTACAGTGGAACATAGCACTGATACATTTCATGCTCCTTCACAATTTCAACATATCCACGATGTCCAAATTCTGTCCTTTGCAATTTCCTCCATGATCACATCTACCTAATTAGCTAAATTCCAACCTGAAATATTCATTTGGGCAAGTTTTCCACAACTCGCTGCCTCTTTAATTACCACCTTGATCAGCAGATTTCATGAAGTGGTTCCATCTACCAGCTGTTGGCTGCTCAACATCGGCAGCATCTAGACTCAGGGGAAAACCCCATTAAATGTTTGGGCCAAAACAGACTTTTCCCCCCAATCATTATTTTAAAAGACATCAACAACTTCCAACATTGACAAAACAAGCAGAAAAAGTTTTTAATAGTCATGCCAACTGGCAGAACTAGAGTGACTTACTTAACCATTGCAGTTGATCTTACTTGCTGTTAAGGGTTGAAGATCTCTGTGGGTTTTTTATGAAAAAAGATTTTTTGTTTCATATGACTAAAAGTTAATAAATATACCAAATCTGCAAATTTCTTTAATTGCTTAATTTTGTTATACTATATCATCATGGAAAAACGAGTTAACATGCATGCAAACACTAAGATTTTCTGTCAGAATTTAAAAACTCTCTGTTACATGTAACTTTGCTGTCTGTGACAATGCGGAGTACTATAAACTAAAACTCAGCTGAAGTTAGTGGGGGAAATTGGATATTGAGCATATAAGTTATGTACACGACATGACTGTGAGTTCTATAGAAATGAACTGAAAGCTAAACTGGAAATAAAGACAAAACAAAGTTAAAGCAAAAACTATTTTAAAAAAAGTTAAACTATCATAATAATCAAAGCACTAATGCAACTGCCAACAGACCAAAACTGTGGATGCTACCTGTCTCTTGTCCTCAGTGTATTTAAGCACAAACATGATCAAGATGACCTGCTGAAGTTCAAACACTGCTAATGCAGGACCCACAATGTAGCATCAGAATGGCGAAGAAACGCGATTTAAATGACTTATAATGTAGCATAGTTGTTGGGACCTGATAGGTGCGCTCATGAATGAGTCGGAAGTTGAAATTTTCCCCAGTCTGAAATTATTTGTTCAACTCTCCCTTAACTCCTATGTCCCACTTGGAAAGTCTGAGCAGTTCTACATATTCCAAGATTGTGGCACTGAACGTAAAGAGTATCAACTTTTAAACTTACTTACTCCCTACTTACTTGTTAAATAAGCCATACACAGAGCACTGAACAGGCTCTGTGTATGAATGTGCTGCAATGGTGTTTTTAAGCAGAAAGAAGTATGAATTCTCCGGGTGAAAATGCTTTTTTGATGCCAAAATAAAGAGAAGAATGACCAGACTCCTTGGAGCTGATAAGAAGGCAACGATAACTCAAATATCCAATCGTTACAAGCAAGGTATGCAAAGGAGCATCTCTGGAATGCAACACATCCAACCTTGAACCTCTGTCATAGCAGAATACCACACTGGGTGACTTCTTTCAGCTAAGAACAGGAAACTGAGACTATATTTCACATGTGCTCACCAACACTGGGCAACAAGATAAAGGATAAAGAAGGAAAAAGGATTCAGATTCAGACTGAAGTCAACAACTTGCATTCATGGTTCAGGCTTCAGGAGGATATTTTTTAGTCCCCTTTGAGACCCTTAGTAGCAACTAAGCAGTATTTAAACACCACGGCCTACCCGAGTACTGTCATTGACCATGTCTGTCCCTTTAGTGTGTACCCATCTTCAGGAATGTGCTTCATGCAGCACATAACAAAGTTCAGATCATCTCAAACTGGTTTCTTGAACATGAGAATAAGGTCCCTGCACTCAAATTTCCAGTCAATGTTGGATTTGTGCCACAAAGAATTAAGGCAGCTTTTAAGGAAAAAGGTGGCTTTCCTTAAGGTCCTTATTTCCAAACAGGTCACTTCTCACTGTTAGTATTCAACAAACAACTTGTATGCAAGTTTTATATTTGCCAGCCCAAAGGCAAACAAACTCACACAGGCTGATTGCAGAGAGGACATTAATTGGTCTGCAGTCATGCGCTACTGAGAAAGCAAAAACGCTGGGAAGGAGTTTGTGGTTGTTTTGCAATTTTTAAAGGACCTATATACATTTTTTAACATATTTTCAAGGCACGTGTCCTGTGGCAGGTTTATTCTAGAAAATGCGTCTGACTGAAAAAAAAAACCTGCCTGAGATCCCAAAATAGCCAAAGCCTCTCAGCACGTAACTGACACTATACGCAAGTGTTTCTTCGATCCAATCACTTCTTTGCCTCATCAGTGCGCTGCACCGAAAGAGACCCACTTCCCCTCCACTCCTGGCCACAATCAGCTTTCCTTTTGTCACCACCCTCCCACACCCCCGCCAGCCCTCCTTTTTCACCTTCCCTCATCCATGTCTCGTCTCCTCTTCATCACTATAGAGAACATAAGCTGAACAGAATGAGGGCTCAGTTCAATCAAACCATATGTGCGCTTACCAAACCTTCTCTCTCACTTCCCCTTTTTTTTCCTTTTAATCTTGCTACGGGAGATAAGATATGAATGCTTCTCAAGGGTCTCGAGCTGGTGTCAGATGAGTTATCTTGGTGGAAGAAAGTAAAAAGAGGAGCGGGCAGTACACAACAGTAAAGGACAGAGAGGGGGGGGACAGGTGAGAGGAGGATCAAGGGAGAAGAGTTGTGCTCTAAACTGAAAAAGCGCTTGAGTGCTGTCGGTTGAAGTGTATTGTGCTGTTGCTCTCAGTCACACTCCAGTGTAGTGTTAGCGGTGTCTGGGGCATACAGGAGTGTGTCAGCACTCAGATGATGGAGACATTTGGTGATCAGAAGCTATCAGGGCATCAGTTGCCTGCTCCCTTCTAAGAAACTGGGACACTTCACTGACTTCTCTTGTGTGAAAGCGTGTACATGTGTGCGTGAGCGAGACAGTAAGATATTTGTATCCTTGGATGAGTCCACTGCAAGGACACACACACAAAAAAAGAAACCGCTTAATAAAAAACGTTTTAGATTTTGTGAAATCAAAATATTTAACCTCCAACAGCAGTCATTAGCCACAGAGTGGGTGTTGAACCAGACACTCGAGGCCCAATGAGAGACGAGAGCCACTGGGGAAAGGCATCACTGGGCATCAGAGGGGAAAGTCTCGGGGCAGATTGCGAGGAGAAGAAAGCTGGATGTACGAGCGGAAGAAGACTGTTTTTGGACAATGAGAAATGGTTCTGGTTTGTTAATGACACTGGAAATGGTAAATGGTAAATGGCCTGTATTTGTATAGCGCTTTACTAGTCCCTAAAGACCCCAAAGCGCTTTACACATTCAGTCATCCACCCATTCACACACTGGTGATGGCAAGCTACATTGTAGCCACAGCCACCCTGGGGCGCACTGAGAGAGGCGAGGCTGCCGGACACTGGGCCGGGCCCTCTGACCACCGGGCCCTCTGACCACCGGGCCCTCTGACCACTACCAGTAGGCAACGGGTGAAGTGTCTTGCCCAAGGACACAACGACCGAGACTGTCCAAGCCGAGGCTCGAACCAGCAACCTTCCGATTACAAGGCGAACTCCCAACTCTTGAGCCATGATTGCCCCCACACAGCACAGCAATGTCACAATAAAAATCATTATGTTCTTCAATAACAAGTAGGAATAAGTTGAAAAACACTTACAGTTAGATACATATATATATATATATCTATATATATATAGATATATATAGATAGATATAGTTACATCATTGCTATTTATCGATTTGAAGGGATAGGTAAAGCGTCTTACCCAGAGTTATTTATGGCATCAAGTTTGCTTTTCTTCTGATTGTGAGCATACAGTGGAAACACTGATTCAGGAGACTTACGGATGCCCCTCCGGTGGTCCTCCTTGGGCTCTCGCACTCTGGGGCCTCTGGATGTCTGGAGCCTGAATCTCCTCCCTGCCTGCTTCATGCCCTGGGGGATGGGGCTATGACTCTCTACATCCTCTAGCAGACCATTACATGGGGAAACCTTTTGAATACAAGCAAATAAATAATAACAACAAAGGTCGATCAAATGGACCAATACGGCAAGGCCGTGATGATCCATTTGGCAAAGTAAATCCATTGGGTATCCTTGTTGGTCTTCAGACAACAATTCTGACGGCTAAAGAACCAAATGGGACAGGAAAAAAAAAAGAAGACTTACGTTAAACAGAAGAACTATGCCTCTTTTTAACGCCAAAATTCAAATTTACATGCTATGTTTTGCCGTACCTAAGCCACAGGAAAACTATGTAGTCTAAATGTTCACCAAACAAAATTCAGTCATAATGTGTTTCAAACAGTGTCAACCTATGTAATTTACTATAAAACAGAAACTCCATCATACAGTGAAATTACATTTTTCTTACAAAATAAACCAAAACATGTCATCTGCCTCCAACACCCCTGCTAGCTCTCCTTTCTCAGCTTCCCTCATCCATATCATGTCTCCTCTTCATCATTTCTTCGGGTCTGAGCCCGCGCTGGAATAGCAGCGCTGGGCAGGATGGCTGCTGTGCTTGCTTCGGATTACTCCTCATCCCCCACCCGACCCTGTGTGGCTTGTCACGTGTTCCATAATGTTGTGCTGTGGACATTTATGTGCTTTTTTGTGCAGAGGAGTTTTTTTTGTTTCCTGTTCTCATGCTGTCCTCCCAGGAGCCCAGCATGAGTAGAGGTCTCTTTTTTTCCTCTTGTACTTTCCCATTGTAGTGAATATTTCAGTGTTTTTTTCTGTAACACTACCCATCTCCGACCTGTATCCCCATGTGATGTCTGTGTTGTGTGTGTAAGGTCAGGAGGGGGGTCCTATTTCACTGCAGGGCAACCTGCATGTGGCGAATAAAGCCTTGATTGATTGATTGATTGGTTGATTTTTGATGGCTGGCTATTAAACAGCATGATCATCATTTATCCCAGTCTGGGGATATCTAGCTGGTGTGAGGTGTTTGTGCTCTTATGCTGTGCTCGGTTTGTGCTGGGTTGATGCATTTATTTGTGTAATAGCCTTAAACCCCTTCTCAGGTTGACAGAAAACAACAATTGCTTATTTAAGATCACTGCAGATGTCTTCATGTAAACTTTATTTTTCACATGGCATAGGAGACTGACTCCACTGAGTCATAGTGGTTAGTGTTACAAAAAAACAAGAGATCATCTGCATTAAAGTAGAGCCTTTTACAACATAAATCACACACTGTAAAGCTCTATTTTCCAGACTTATACTGCACACAACATCTGTGGAGAGACCCGAAGACGACAGTTCACAGATGCTTCCCATCCAGTCTGACAGAGCTCAGGGGATCTGCCAGGAAGAATCAGATAAACTGCCCAAATCCAGGTGTGCAAAGCGTATAGAGACTTTCTAGAGTAAGGACTGAATTAATGGCCTGAATATCTCTGGAAATGAGAAACTTCAGCTTTTGATTTTTTTATATATATCTATATTTGCACCCACATTTAAAAACATGCATTTATAACCTCTGTCATTGTAGATTTATGATAAACATGTAAAAAATGGCAAGAACACAACATAACGTGCAAAAATTAAAGGGAACAGTGTACATTTCACAACTAGGTCATTTTCATGCTGTTTCATCGTGTTGCGTTTGATTTCATCACGTTGTAAATTATTTCACTTATTTTAGCCTACTTTATACAGATGGTTGATTTCCCTCAGATGTGTAAAGTAAATATATAAAAGTAGTAACTTTTGTATATAATCTGAACTCAGATGAAGCACGTATGAACTCTCACCATTATTTATGGATTTTTTGGCGTGCCTGGTTTCCATGGGGACTTAAATATTTTGGGACAGAGTCGAGTGCAGGCGGTACTCGGGCCATATGGGGTGTAGTTGTATTACAAGGTGCCTACTACTCAGATTTAGAATTTACATAATACTGTTCCTCAAGCCAAGAGCAAATATAATTAATCAAATCAAATAAACACTCAGAGGCTGCACAGATTTTTCCCCCCCTGAAATATCAATCACTACTTCTGAACACACCAATGTAAATGTTTTTTGGAGGTTTTAGCTTTTTAACTTTAAAGAAAAGCAGGATGTAAAACCATGCGTAAAAACAGAGCTTATCTTAAGATTTCCTCATTTATCTGAACTGAATTTACAAGAACATAAATTAAATAATTTTTGTAAAAGCTGAAACCAGCAAATATTTCATTTTACTCTGATGAAATCAGTTTTCTGTAATAAGTTATCATATATACATATTTTTTTTGTTTTTTTTAACCTTCTAACAAATTAAAACAAAGAAATTAAATATCAATTTGCATATATGAGTTTTAATTTGTATCACTTTTGCAACATCCAGCATTTTTGTGGAATTTTTTGTGGAAAAGTTTTTGATGAAAAGAAAATCCCACTGCTGATGTAGAAGTCTAACAAGCTAACAAAACTCATGTATCAAATCTAATAGGACCAAGATAAGCATGGGGCATAATTATTTAATTACTATATGAAGAAATTAGTCATTTTTAAAGGATTTGAAAAAGCTTTTTAACTACAACTACCAACATTTTTTGTCTTACATGATCTTTTCCCACCTGTTTATTAAGTTAACATTCCTGGGCAATTTTACAAGCTGAAAATGTGATAATATAGGAAGTTATCTGAAATGTCATTCTGACGTACAAGGGCTAATTAGACTCATTTCAATGATTAATGCATTCAAATTATATTTTTAGCGTTTAAACTGTGTTCAGTGTGAAAATCAGCATGTAACCCTTTTGCTGTGAAAATCAATCCTCTGAAAGTCTCTTTTCACAGACACAAAGATCAGAGAGACGTCACTGTCTGGGAGGCAGGACCACCTCTTCACTCTCATTTCTGTCACATGTCAGATTTTACCTTCAAACTGTGTCGCTCTGAGGCAAAGAAGTGAAATCTGAATACTGAGCTGCATAATCGCTACACCATCCAGTAGCACCATATTACGATTATATACTTGTGCATTCAGTAAGCATCCTTTTCCCTTTAGTAATCATTCATTTTTAAGCAGTTTGCATAAACTTAGAGAGACTTTTGTCACAACACATAATTCAGAGAAGATAATAACTGGCACACAGCAACACACGCAGAAGAAAACATGCAAAGGGGGATATTTATGAAAATGATGACAGTACTGTCTAAACCCAACCAGCCCAAGGTGAACAATGTGGTTTTTTATGGGTGGCAGATCACTTTAAACAGTCCCAGAAGACTTTGTACCGTAACACTGTGTTTTGAGCTGAATGAAGTAGGGACTTAATTTGTTCCAGATCCTGCTAGCAAACTAAATGCCAGTCGTGAGTTTAGCTTGTTAGCACGCTAACATATTTTAATTAAGGACCAGTGAAAAAGCCTAGACCAACACTTTGTAACCACCAAGAAAACCTTGTAATTGCTGGGATTGCGAGCAGATTGCCACCATCGCCTGTAGTTTCTATGTAAGACACCGACTTGTCTTTAAACTTGCTAAGCAGTTGTGGACTGTAAAGCATGCAACATACGCTGGAAATTAAGCTTTTTGCCTTTTGAGAGAGATGTTTTTTAACATTAGGGCACAATTTAGCTTAAGGTTTCTACTCAGTGGTTTGTTAGTGAATGCTTGCAGACAAACCGATGTCTAAGGGTGACCAAGGCAATCCGCTAACTACCAAAGCAATCACAAGAGGTTTTTGGTGCACTAGCTTTGCAACCTCAAGCAGGTACTCACCAACCAGCAGGGGAAAACACATTTTTCCCCTAGTGACAGGAGGTTGCCAGGGAGTCACTGACCAATCTCTAGGCTTGTGTGATTGAGGCTTTAGTGGTAAAGACTGAGTATTGCCAAAGTCAGTCGGATTAATTATCTGAGGACTGTGAATTATAATAAAATAAAGATGTTCCGTCCATCTTTGTACAAAATTATTTTTCTCCTCATCCCACATACTGAGACCATGTCCCATGTTTTGTCTGGCTGCAGTTTACATGTAAATGTAAATGTATGCATAATGTGGTATTTTTTTTTATGAAAACAAACAAAACTCACTAACCTTTTACAACCTGGCCTCTGGACACTGTTGGAGGAATCAGGCCATTGTTTGGATGAGGTTAATGCTATAGTGCTAATGTATTATTTGATTGATGTATTTCTGTTTATTGCCTTCCTCAGGGTCGATTTGTTGTTGTGTTGTTGCTCTTCCATGGTGAGTGCATTTCAGAATTAGAAAATGGTGAAGAAACAGTAAATGTTTCTCTTCCACAACTTTAGCAATGTCCAAGGTGCACAAAGGAGCATAGAGCCTAAAGATGTTAACGCATCTCACACTTCTGTTTAATCAGTTTCCTGTTTGACATTTATTCAGCTGTGTGAAAACAATAACTTTAATCTCAGCCAAACCGATTTACTCAGGAACAAATAAAACACTGAAAAAAGTCAAACAATACAATTTTTAATTTACCTAAGTGACTTATATATCATGTTTAACCTGAGTAGCGAAAAACCGCGGGGGTCTGAAAGCAATGTGCCGGGAGTCCAGTGTTCTCGCCAGCTCTAGTGAGCCTCAAACTCCCGGTCAGCTATCAGGCTGGTGGGTAACAGACGTCTGGGATAGGTTGGGCCACGAAGGATACGCCCGACCCATCCTTCAAATGAAGGACCCATTTGTCAGCCACATTTGGAGCAGCCTTTGAATTGGGACAGCTTTCGTCGCCTGGCTGTGACGTAATCGGCCTTCAAATGCGGCCTCTGAGGATGCAGCCTATGAATTGGCACATACCTATTCTCTCCTGTAGTCTAATAGTCTAATATGGAGTGCAGTAGTGATGATGCATGGTGTCCAGTAACTTGGTCTGAAGAGTTACTTGCTGCAGTTAAAGGACTTACATGCAGAATTGCTGCATAACCTCACTCACTCATTCACTCTTTGCCTTGTGTCATATCTGTTTTCATTTTCTTCACTGGAAGCTCCTGGGGTCCAAAATCTGTATTTCATGATGTCATTTTTTTCAGCACATATTGTGTTCATGAGATTTTCACTGCATAATCACTGTACAGAGGATATTTTTTAATCTCTTGTATATCTGGGGATCATTTTTATCTTTTTTTAAATTTCGTCATTTAATGACAGCTAAGAGTATCCATTAAATTGACTTGGCCATTTTTAAATCGGATTTCTCAGAAGAAAATAAACTATGTGTTTCATGCAGAGAGTAGCAATTGGTTCAGAGTCGGAGCCAAGTGTTGCCTGTAATGGGGATGTGTGTATATAATAGTATTATGTTTAAGTTGGGATACGATGCTTTTATGTGAAAAGGCAGCTTTCAAATCTTTCTGATGAAGTAATGAAATCTTTTATATTCAGGCGCTGACATTTCCTCTTAACTGGGACTCAAATAAAAAGTTTAACACAGCAGCTTTAACATTAAAATTAGTGTCTTTCAAAGACAAACAAAGCACTCATCTGAGCCCAAACCCAATTTTCTGCATTTGCTCTAATTCCCCAGTATATAAGTGACTGTGTGTGACTTGTGTTTCCAACACTTACTGAAGCGCTGCCATAATGCTCTGCTCAGGGCTGTGAGTGACACTGAGGAGAACTTCACTTGCTCCTCAAATTCCAGATTAAGGTTGAAAATTCAATCAGACTGTAGGCAAAGCAATAAAACTGAAAATGATAGTAGATTAGTGCAGAAGTAATATACTGCGATAACCTAAAATGTGTTCCAAGGCAACCTTATTCCCCAGAAATCACGTTCATATATTACCGAGTTGTTTTCTCAGCTATGATGTGGTGCTAATCTAATGACCGACTGGATTCTGTTCACGTCTGAGTTTAGGTTTGGAGGCAACGAGAGCACGATCGAGGTTTTTGGTAATGCAAAATAGACGTGGATGTTTTTGACAGAAAACCGTAACCGAGTGCCGCCGCTACCTAAACTCTAAAAAATGCATGTTGTAATCCAGCGGCCCCCAAGCATAATGTGAATGTGAATATAAACAATTTTTTTTTTTTTTACAGTAATTACATAAACAAACACAATTGTGTCTGAGAGTCAAATTGAGTCACTTAAAATCCAGTGAACTGTTCAAGTTTGTCAGAAAACTGCTTACTGACTTTATTTAAGGGATATATTTGAGGGGCTTTATTTAAGGAACTGACTTTATTTAAGGGATTTAAGGGACCGGTACCGGTCCGTGAGTCGTTTGGTACCGGGCCGCGAGGGTTGAGGCTCAGGTGTGAAATGTATGGTTTTCAGCGTTATTTTGTTATTGTTTTTATCGTTAACTCGGTTTTCCTGGGTCTTTTCACGTGTGTTATGAATAAATCTTTTTTTCGGTACCGGTACTAGTTTTATTTTGTTGTATTTATCCGCGACACCTTAAAGGCCGGTCCATGAAAATATTGTCAGGCATAAACCAGTCCGTGGTGCAAAAAAGGTTGGAGACCGCTGTTGTAATCCGAGAATGGATAGCTCAACAAACGGGTGATGTTACATCAAAAAGATTACATCTTTTCTCCGATGTTTCAGAAAATCATTATATTGAATTTTGAGCCTTGAACCAATCCAACAAGCTATGATGCTTTTTACTCATACCTGTAAAAAATGTTGATTTTGATCAAAAGAACAAAGGAAAATGTGGGGAAAAAAACAAAAAGGTGCCCGACTGTGTGAAGGAACTACTCATCCCACAATGCACTACAAATTTCATATTCCGTACACATTAGTGTTTCAGGTTAGGATTGCAGCTTGAATAGTTCTACCCACTACTGCAGTAGAGTAGCTCTACCCACTAGACATTTGAAGCCTGTTGCTCACAATCAAAATCCCCATGAAGAATAAGAATGGGATTTTTTACTGTTGAGCCCTATGGGGCTTTTTATACACTTAGATGGCTTCGATGTGGTGCCCAGTTACAGAGATATCAGCTGCAGAAATATCTGCCGCCTCTTGAATATAATGGTACAATGCTGTGTGGTGCACAAAGCACCAAAAAGTATACATTTGAAAAACTCATCAGTGATGTCTCTTTCTTGAAATCACCATCTTATCTCAGACTGTGTGAGGTAAGTACCACCAATCTCCATTATTTTCAAGAGAACAAAAGAAAAAAGAAACCAAAAAGATGCATTGCACTCTATCCACAGACAACATGTATATAAGCTGTGTCACTCAAAGTGACAAATCACAAAGGGTCATTCAGAATCACAAAGATTAAAAAAATAGTCCACTCACTGTGAAGAAAAACACAATAAAAAGGACGTCAAACCGGCTTCTCCTGTGAGAGCAGTACCGATAAACCACAAGGCGCAATTTCTAATGTGAATCTCACGTTTTCTTGACCAGAAAACCTCACTCGTGGGATACATACCGCCGCTCTTTGCAATCCACTGCTTCGTACATTAGTTCATAATAGCGTCTCAGGAGGAAATCGTGGGCTAAACTAAAAGCACATGAGGGTATGCAGGGGAGAGTAAATTACAGCACTTTAGCGCATAATAATTCTTGGAATGTACTGAACATCAGAGCTTAATAGCTGAAAATAACAATGCATTTGTCTCTGAGGGTCCATTTTTCTTTAATGACACTTGCCTTTTTTTATTGTGTATGGAACCATCAAAGCAGCAGCTCCTGTGTAATCGTTCAGGCCTCTCGGGCTTTCACACGGCACTCAGTTTCTTATCTGCACATGCGCATTAGCATGACAGATATAAAAATGCAGCCCTGTTGTGTTATAGCATCAAAACTGATGCTATAAAAAAGTTGTGGTTTTTTTTTTTATAGTTTTTATGTGAACACGAAGAGCTTCTCATAAATTAACAGCATAAATCATGTGTTTTTGTTTTGTTTGTCTTTTTTTTAGATTTGCATTTCATCAGAGTCTGATTTAAGTCAAATGGTGGTGTTAAGCTTTAAATTACATACCAGTGCACACGTTTTAGTTTTTATTTATATATTTTTTTTAATTAGCAATGCGTACAGGTAGCCAAACTAGTCACAGCATACTAAAACGTCATTAGCGGTCATCAAAGCTTTGGTAACAGCTCAAACAGTGACAAAGGACAGCATCCAAGGTTAAGGTTAACTTCCCGAAAGATGATGAAAAGAAGCCTAATGAGTACTGGTAACACATTCTGTCTTCAAGTGAAGCCACAGTACATTTCTCTGGCTCATATGGGATCCAGTATGTTCGTGTGAACCTTGAGCTCTTCCTAATCTAAGATGGTGCCTGTGTGTGCGCTGCTTGCTGTCAGCTGTTACCTGTTTTGTTTTTGCTAGCTTTGTTTACATCTGTTTTCTTCAAAAAACGTCTCTACTCTTCTGGTTTATGACCTCCAATCGCTACTAAATATCTGAGCTACTGTTGGAGAGCAGTCCCGACTGGCCCCATGATGTGAGGAATTTTGTATCCCACGTGTGTTAGAGACCGTACCACTGCAGTACGGTGCAGTACAGCGGCGGTCCACATTGCCATCCCTTCAGGAAGAAATGCCACAGAAGGCGAGGGAAACGGGGCGGTGTATTGGTAAAGATCAATTCAAATGCTACAAAAATAAATTTGACTTTGACTTTGACTTCATCAGGGCTACCACAGTGAAGTATGCAGCTGGGACTTTTGATGATATGGGGCTAAATGAGTACAAATAGTGCTGGGAGGATCATACTTAAATATGGCACCATCAGTGCCTATGGGCATACCAAAATACTCCCAGCCTCCAGAAGTCTGGCATGAAAGGAAAATTCCAGCATCACAATAATCCAAAGCACACTGCCAAAATCACACAGGAGTCTCTGAAGAAGAAAAAAATGGAAACTATAACCTGGTCACCTGACTCAAATCCAACAGAACACCTCTGGGGTATTTTAAAGGGAAAGATGGCACATTTCCTCCAGCAAGGAGGCTTTTAAAAAAGGTCTCTCTGCAGTCTCTACAGGAATTTAGCTTCCTTCATGCCGAGTAGGTTTGTGTCACCTTTCAAAAATAAATCTGGACCCTGGCAGTCCACATTTATGTTTGCATTGAGGTCATAATGTGAGGACTTTATTGTTAAAAATAGTAAAATAATGAATCTAAAATACAAATATATGCACAGGTCAGTGGATTCAGAGCATATCAACACAAAAATAAAGGCATGGGAGTTTATGTGGGTGCTTGCCTGTATGTCAGAGATTACAGTGTCAAGGACCTTTGGTCTGATGAGTAGAGCTACACTGTGCACAACCTCCTGAGTGCACACATGCATGCTCTTCACAGAGATAGCAATGTAATATGCACTTCCCATACAAAGTTAAGAGAAGCAGAAACTAATAAATCCCTGCCTCGCCCAGAAACAGCAAACAAAGCACGTCTCTGAGTGAAACCGTATACACACCAAAAATTTGACCTGAGCTTGAAGACAAAATGAGCTAAACATCTGATTTAATCCATTTGTGGCACGACAATCTAGATTTTTTTTTTTTTCCTCCAGGAAGCACAAAGCCAAACGAGGAGCGTGTGCCTTAAAGCTCAGTCGTGACTCTCCGTGAGAAGCAAAAACACTTTGATTTCGCTCAGCTGGAGAACATGCACATCTGCTAATGTTCTTTTCAAATTCAAACCTGAAACCACAGCAGCCTTTAAAAATGGCATGTGGATAAGCCCGGGGCGGAATTGACAAATCCCCCCAGCAGCATCATTTAGGTCTGCTGTTAGAAGGCATGAGGGACAAGTGGTGCACAATGTGAGGAGTGGATGCCTGTTGCCTTTGAGCCTGTGGCGATGCATTAAATATGTAAAGTCATTTGGCCTAACATCACTCTAGAGTGCCAATACTGGTGCTGGAAGAGAAGAGGCTATAATAACTCATGCTCGCCAAAGCAGTAAAGCAGCCACTCCCTGGGCTGCGGGATGATTTGGACCTTACTGTGACTGCACATACATTACTGAAGTGGACTGTGAAATGAGAGCCAGTATGCAGACATAAGGCTTATGGTACCTCTTTTTCAGTCAGGTCCATTTCTGACTGGCTCAAACAACAGCCGCCCTACACTTTACCTTCTAGACTTCAACTCTGAAATGGTGCATCGTTAAAAAAATGCAAGTGTAAGCATTTTTCTTCCTCATTATTCTCTCTGCACAAATGCATTCTTTGGTTAATGAACAACTTCTGATCAGTGGCAAAACACAAAAACAATAGCATGTATTTTGTTTGATGTCAGGAAAATAAGAGTGGAACAGAGTGTCCCCGATACTCAGTAGCACATTCTTTGCAAACTGCAAGTTTTTCTCAGTCCTTCCCTCGTTGGTCTTTACTATTCCTCCTGTTCTTCGCCGCCTTTCTGTGAAATATATTGCTCTTAGCACTTGAATATGTATCCGTCCTGACTCTTTTGGGTGAAAAATGGCTTTCATCTGGGATCTGAGCTAAAGCAAATTACCCTTCTGGTGGTATAGATCACTTTTAGGAAGGTAGGACTCAACGCAGAGAGAAAGAGAGAGAGAGGGAGGGAGAAAGGTAAAGCAGTTGAAATACTCTAGTTTGATAAATGGGAAAGATTTGGGAGGCATAAGCGAAAGTGAAAAAGAAATATTAATGAGCGAGAGCAACTTGAACTTACTGTGTTTCACCGAACAACAAACAACAGAGGGAGTCGGGTTTTTGGTAAATTGACTCCAAACATCAATCTGTCATGAGAAAATCTAATGTGATACCACCTGAGAGAAGAGAGAGACCCTATTTTTTATGAGACAAATATAATATAATATGAAGTTTTTGTGTTTTGCTTTTTTGACAACAGAATGACCCACACCTTTTTCCAAAAGATTTTTTTTTTTTTGGTTTTTTTGTCAACCTCAGGGGAGAAGGACTTCAAAAAGCTCCTGTCAAAAATAACTAGGCAGAATAACAAAGAGGAGTGAGCAAGAAACTTCAGGGAGAAAAGTTCATTCACCAAAGACGACGGGGACGATAAAAAAGGGATCAAGGAAAGGAAAGGAAAGGAAAGGAATTTACAAGAGGGAGGAAGAACAAAGGAATGAAGGAATGATAGCCGACTCTGCCCTGAAGCATATGTGTGTAGTGCGGTGCCAACAACATATGCACAATTATCTAATGATAAAACTGTCTGGAAGCACTTTGTTCCTTGTCTCAAACAAAATATCGCACAGTCACTTTGGTGTTGACTCGGACTTGACACATATACACACCACATGAGCCAATCCATCAGGCCGTGGTGATGACAATGAGCTGCGGGCGAGCCTGGTGATAGGTGCATATAACAGATGGTCCCATCAGAGCGAGCGTCAGAATGACACCCGACTTCCTCTTTATCATTTCCCCTGACCTCTTTGCACTCTCTTATTTCTCTTCCTCATTACAGTTTCTTTAACTTGACTCTTCAGTGACTTACAAGTTTCTAAGTTTAAGGTCTTTTTTGCAAATTCATTTTACGAATTCACGGTTTATAAAGATTTTTAAAAAGAAATGAGAAAAGACGACACAAGTAAAGGAATGAAGAATTCCTTGCTTTTAGAGATGAGCTAATTTGATCACATTTAAGAAATATTACAACAAAGAGAATCGCTGAGAAATTAGATAACATTTAGTAAGGCATAAGCAGCCACATGAGATAGTAAAATTAGAGAACAAAATTAGATTTAAGAGCTAAATTACAATGAAGACGTTACATTAAAAAATCGACACAAGTGAGAGAAATGAGATTCAGTTCAATTTTTTTATTAAATAGATTTTACATTTAGAAAAGGAAAGGGTAGATAAAATTGATGAGTTGGAAGGAAATTGACAAAAATATTCAATTGAAGGCAGGTTTAGACAAAGACAGGAAAAAAAGAGTGATAGCAAAATGAGATCCGAGAAGCTGGACAAAAATTACTGCAGGAATTAAATGAGCTACCATCAATAAACAATGAAATGATGAGAGAGAGAAATGGAGTAAATAAAAGGGAATAATGAGATGAGATACAAGAAATTATGTAAGTGAGGAATCCAAAGAAATAAGATGAAACAGATGATTGGGATTACAGTAACATAACAAAAGTCAAGGATGTTCCTGGGGAATTAAAAAAAAAAATCGGCTTTAACACCTTAAAATACATATCAGAGAAGAAACAACTTTTTTTGATGTAACTCTACTCAACATACTCAAATTCTTCAATAATCTAATGGTTTTATAATTAGTTAGGCATTGTTTCATTGTTGTTTATTATGACATAGCATGTATTGGCACAACTCTGCATTTCCTATGTCAAAGTATGGCACAACTGCACTGCGTCTTAGGCTGTCGTCTTCTCACCTTGCTAATTTCTAACTTGCAGTCACGGGGAGTTGTACTGTCTGCCTATTGGCAGCTGGCGGCATAACATCTTCGAACCAGCTGTCAACTGGCATTGCATATATTCATTAATGTGATAAATGAGTTTAACTAACTTTACCTCCACTGAGGAGGTTTGCTTTTCTTTCAGGCTATAAAAACGACCACTTGAATAATTTTGAATGAATTACAATAAAACTGGGTGTAAATGAGGTCGTGTTAACAGTTTGTTAAAATCTTCACGGTCGACTTACTAATTCATTGGTGAAAAATTGACACAAAGTCTTATAATTTAGAAACTGTGATTCTTATAGGTGTGCTGTGTATTGTTAGCACGTGGAAAGTTTCTTATATGAATGTTATGATATCGTGTTTCAGTTGACCTCTGACCTCACCTTCAAGGTCAACTAATTGATCTGAAAGTCAAAGTAATAATAACGCTATACCAAACAATTTTAAGCTATGTTTCTTACTACCATTGTTTGTATTCACGGTATTTAGGCATATAGGGAAAGATATATTTGAATTCAAAATATCACCTTACTTTGGACCTCTGACTGCTCAAATAAAGTCAAACTTTCATTAAATTTCATCTTTAAAACACTGTGCAGAATTCTCCTGCCTTTGTTGGCAACATTTAGGAAATAATAGAGCTACATGGAGAAAATCTAAATATCATGTTATAGTTTGCATCCAAATACCATATCACATTTGACCTCTGACCTCAGATCTGCCATTCTTTCAAGCTGAACCTAAAGTCGTTTATATCTTTAAAGAAAGTAGGAAGAATGAGAACGAGCTGCCTAGTTAGTTAGAAATACTGTAGTATAATATAATATTATATAATAAGCTCAAGTTATTATTCAAATTAAAGACTGCCCAGAGAGTGAGCTACTGTGGTTTAGTTTTTGGCTCTCTGAGTGCTTC
The DNA here is from genome assembly GCF_056152115.1 of Neolamprologus brichardi. Lineage (NCBI taxonomy): Eukaryota > Metazoa > Chordata > Actinopteri > Cichliformes > Cichlidae > Neolamprologus > Neolamprologus brichardi. The sequence goes on along the minus strand of NC_142109.1, from coordinate 8,167,937 downwards.
TCGTTCTTGTTTTCAATAGAATTTATTTAACTGAAAAGAACAACTGCAGAGAAAAAGCATCAGCAGTGTCCTGTATGTGTGGCTAATTTCTACCACAAGGTCCTTGACTGACATCGTTCCCTGATGGTGAGTAAAGACCTAAAATAGCAAGAATAATCACCTTATGCAACATTTAGAGTGTGAGTTCATTTACACAGCAACTGCAGTTGTGGTTAAATTTTAACCGAAAGTTTTTAAAATCGTGAATCTGATTTGAGTTGGCATTTATGGAGTTTTAGAAAGTTTCAGCTTTTCATCGAGGACTGAAGTTTGTGCAAACGTTTTACATCGTGTAACTCTACCATTTTCTTCAGCTTTATTTGGACATTGAGAGCAAAAGTTAATAATGAGGAAGACCCTTAACTTTAAGCGTATGCCTTTAATTATTTAAATTGTCAGATATAAAGGAAAAATTATATTCATAACATTTTTTTTCCGTGATGAAATAAGGATGATTTTGTGGAATAGCGCTTTGATAGCATGATTACAGAGAGGTGTAAATGGCTTAATGACAGAGGCTGATGCTTGAGACGGAAACAGAATTCGTGGTGTTATTTTAAAAAGTGACAAGAGAATAAAGAAATATAGTGATCGAGGAGTGAGAAAATAGAGAAATGCGAAACGGTATAACATATACCATCACTTTCAACACTTAACTCTTCGTATCTTGCTCATACAGACACATCTTGTCTGCTTTTGAACTTCAGCAAACCTGCAGTGCATGTGTGTTCTGTATTTTACAGCAGCGCATCCATCTACACGCCCGTTACAGCTAAAACATGACTGCTGTGTCTACAGTATGGAAACAAGCCGATAAAGCCATTAGAGAAACAAAGTCGTTTTGCGACCCAAGCCTAATTAGTAATTGATGGAAGCCTGGATTTAATAAAGGGGGTTTTTGATGGCCTTGCTGTGAGATAGATGAGAGAGATCAATGCAGCCAAGGCAAGCGACGCCACAGTATTTCTAAAGAGCTCCCGCATGTGACAGACAGGGCTACCACGCGTCAAGACTCGAGCGGCTGCTCAGACACTCTGGCCAGCCTGATAAGATTTGACACATGGGCCCCCACATGTCCGGCGCATATGAAATCCTACAGTGCAGCCCTACTTCCCCCGAAGGCTTCTTCAAGCTTCAGGCACACCTGGGAGTATTATCTCTTCCTCCTCCACACAGGTGGACTGACTGACTGACATCATTTACTGTTTCAGAACTGCCCCGGATGCTCTCCATCTCCCACTAAACTTCTATCTTCACTCTGCCCGAAGACATCTGTCACGGATGCAATGAACATGTAAATGGAGGAAGGGGGGTTTAAAGAAGGGGGTAAATCTCATCACATTAACGCAAAAATATTTAGAAGCCAGAGATTAGAGACCTGAGGCTGATAGTCACATCAAAGACATCACTCTCTTGCTCAATCTTTTTTCACTCTCCCTTGTTCTCTCTGCCTCTCTGTGACTCTCCCCGCCTTCGCTCCATGAGTGCGTGGGTGCAGCTCGTTCCTATGGCAATGCCAGTCTTTCTAAGCTCGACCCCTGTGTCCCCTCTCTCAGAGCACTGCTACTTCATTAATTATGGACACACAGACTGCCAGTATCGCCTCGATATTTATCAGAACTGCTCATTTTGTGACTTTGTTTTGTTAGTTCCAACACGCACATCTGAGAAGATATCTTTTAAACAGCGATCATTTCAGGTTAAGCGGGGAAATAGCGCTCCCTGAAATCTACTTCCTAATTTTCTGCACCCCGGCACCTCGGCGCTGTGATAAGCCTGATAAGAAAAAGACTCTTCAATGATAATTAAATCAGGTGTTCATCATCAGTACATCAGGGCCACTGATAATTAGCAATGATGTGACACTCTGTTTATCCCTCTGGGGAGTTTCTCTTTCCCGCTGCCCTCCAGCTATACACACCAGCAGCCTCATTTAGAACCAGAAGTGATTCATTGTCTTGCTTAAGGACACTTCGCCAGGTCCGACGCTTAAGGTCAAGTCATGTGGTCTCTCTGGCAACCAGGGAGGAACGGCTAGAGTGCTGACAAACAGTGTGCAGCACAGTCATCAGCCCATGACTATCAGCAGATGACCCGGGATGGCTCATTCAGGAGACTGAGGGACTCAGTGAGGATGTTTTCCACCAGTGGAGAAAAAACCCAAAAATCAGTCCCGGAAGTTGATAAACTTAAAACTTAAATATTTGATTTTATTCTATGTGCACAGTATGTTGATATTTAAAGTGCTTATTAAGTCAGTGCAAACAGTTATTAATTTCTTTTTCTCTGGTTGTGCTTTTTTTTCTTATTTGCACAAAAACAGCATGTCACTGTAATTATAGGCAGGCATGATGAATGTAACTGCATCTTCTCAAATCTTCTTTTCAGACTCAAATGGCACAATTACTGATGATTAAATGCAGTCATGATTAATATAATGAGAAACTTATAATGAGTGACCTGCTCTTGAGGAACACCAACATCATGGTTAAAATTACCTTCAGTGATCATGTTTAACGACAAGCTTGTCTGAACACAAGGTTGAATAAAACTAGATGTTATGAGACAAACATAAAACTAAAAAGCGGTGTTAAAGTCAGAGCTCAGAGGCGAATGGCCGGACCGCTTTGAGCTGATAGGAAGGCAGCGGCAATTGAAGTAACCACTCATTACAACCGAGGTATGCAGAAGAGCATCTCTGAACACACAAGATGGACTACAGCAGCAGAAGACCACACCAGGTGCCAGGCTTGTCATTTAAGAACAGGAAATCAAGGCTGATAACTGCTTCCAGCAGGATAACACACCACGTCACAAAGCTCACATCCTCTCAAACTAGTTTCTTGAACATTGCAATGAGTTGACTGTACTCAAATGGCCTTAGGGTCCCATTCTACTACGAATGGGAATCCACATGATGGATGCACAGCTCAAAGATCTTCAGCAGCTGCAATGTCATCATGTCAAATCTCCAGCACCTTGTTTAATCTATGCCATCAAGAATCAAGGACGTTCTGGAGGCAAAAGGAGGTCGAATCTGGTACTAGCAAAGTGTACCTAATGAAGAGGCAAAGTCTATTGAAAAGCTATAAAGAAGAAAAATATGTATGCGAATATGTGAATAAAATATGTGTATCTCTGTGTTGTGTGCGTATATTAAGTATCAACAAGGTAAAATGATCAAACTAATTCTTAGTTTAGCTTTATGGAGCCCCTTGCAGAAATCTGACTGTATCAGCAGCTCACTGGAAACCATTAACATCATTATTTATCGCAGCATTCTGGTTGAACAGATATTATTATTGTGTGTTTTTCAGCCGTCAAGTCTTCGAGCCAAGCAGAAAACATATCCAAACAAATAGTAGATGTTTCTGGGAGACTTAAATTTGGCACAAGATAACGGGCTGTTATGTGAATACAAAGCACATGAATTTCTTCCCGACATTTATTATAAAACAGAACTCATCGCCTGGCAATGCCAGCTTACAGCTTGCTTGGTGGGCTTTACCAGGCACTTGTTTGTGACATAATATATAATAAACAGCAAGTAATGATTTAGAGTTCCCTCCCTCACTCTGGAAATTTACCAAAGTAGGTCTGAGGTGTCTTAACACACTACATTGTGTAAAATGTTATCAGATTTGTTTTCATTTTCTTTGTTTTTCATGTTTAAATTCTTCATCCATTTCACTGGGAAGTCACGGCAAACTCTTTCACTTACAACCGCATTAGAGTGGAGAGCCAACTTAGCAGGCGACGGTCCTGATTGCTCCGGAGGAAATAGAGGAGGAAATATGTGACCATTGTCTTCAATCAATCAGGGAATCAGGCACCTACGTGAAGTGCATCTTGTCTTACAAGCTAATCACTAATTTGTTGATGACCTTGTGCGTTTCCTTTTTAAGCTAGAAAAACATCACAGCGAAGTGTTATTTGAAGGAATGTGACATTGTTCCAGCTCAAGTTTTCCTTTACTTAAATCATCAAAGCTACTTTCAGCTGCTCCCTTGACACAAGGGTTTTGCCACAGCGGGTAAGCTGGTTTGATTTGGCAGACGCTGATGAAACCCAAAAGGATGGTTTGTTTCTCCAGCTGGAATCGAACCAGCAACCTTACACTTCCCAACAGAAAGTGTTAACTGCAAATCAACAAATTTAAAGACCTGTCGATTCTCTTGTGTGAATCGCATCATAATTAAACCATGAGCCGTCGTTCATTAACTCGCCCAGTGTATCAAGCTAAGCTCAGTTTATTCTTGTGGATGTTTTCCACACTTGCACTTTGATGCTTTGCCAGTTAATTTTTATTAATTTAGGGCCCAGATATTAATTTACAGTAACTTTGGTGGCAGCATGCATAAATTACTATTGTATTGCTTCTGTATACACATACAGAGAGGTCCCAGCTTTCAGATCGCTGTATATATTTGTGTGTGTGTTAGCTCTAGATGTGATGCATGTACTCAGAGTCTTCAAAAAGCACAATGGAGTTCACTTTCTGTTCCACGTTATCGTCCTCAAATGCAAAATGATCATGTCACTTAAATCAAGGAGTCCAGTGTTTTGCACCATTAGGCTAAAATATAAGGAGTCCTACTTGGCTTCTGATTGGCAAGAGGCCCGTTGATACACAGCTGCTGGCTTCACACATCAAAGGGCTTTGAGGATGGAGGAAGAGGAGCCAAATATTCTGACAGCCACTCAGTTCTAATTGTAGAAAACGTGGACAGAGTGACAGTAGTCAACTGTTCAGCCATTACAGAGCGCCCCATTCAAACAGACAGGGCACACATGAGCGCACAAACGCACACGGTAAAGCGCAGTCGTACGCAACTAAACACCTAAACACACGCATCCCCAAGGATCTCATTACTGTGATTGGCTGCGGGACCTTTTGCTGATCGAGACACTCCTTTATGTTACATTTGCATCTTAACTATATAAAGTGCTTGAAATGTGTGTGTGTGTGTGTGTGTGTGCGTGCGTGCATGTGTGCAGCGCGGTGCAATGCAGTGCAGGCGGTGGGGCACGTATGTGTTCGTGTGCGTGAGCAGTTTCGCTAAGAGTTGTAGTGCTGCAAAAAACCAGCGGAGAGAGAAGAGAGGAGAAGAGAGGAGTGAGGCCGTGCATGGTCAGAGAGGGCAGGCGTGAGCTAAATAGCTGAGTTGGCAACTGTAGACGAGAGAGGGAAGAGAAGGGTGGGTGAGTCACACTGCTCTGTGATGAGGTACAGTGTAAGGACAGTGGACTTTTTCTTCCTGTGGGGAAATGTTCTTGGTGGCTGGAAGCAATGAGCTGTGTGTCTGTATAGTTGTGGGGGTTGCTCTTCTGTGCTTTATTTCCTATGAAAATCATATTTGACTTTAATCTGTGGCCTAATTTTGCCCAGAAAAAAAAGAGAGGAATAAAATGTACCATGTGACCAGAAAGCGGTGGACAGATCACTGCTTTGTATGTTGTCCACAAGATAATGAATTATGGCTGCAGGGATTAGCTTTTATTCAGGTATAAGAGCCTTAGTAGACTGATGAAGAGGAAACAGGCCAGTCTACTTTGGAGATTTTTCAATAAACTGAAACTGTTTATTACATACAAGCATGCCTCACATGCTTGTATGTACGCTGTGCACAATGTGTTCCTCCTGTTTACACTGTCCAAATGGAGATCTTTCTATTCTAATTCTATTATTAGAGATCGGGACATATTCCAGAAAATCCCGCCTCAACAGTACAACTTGGCCCAATCACGAGTGTAGTAATGAGTATCTTCCAAAGCGCTGTAGTCACACAGGAAACAGTGTTTCCTCACTAAAACTAGAGCTCAGAAAACAAATTTACAGTGAAAGCCTGAAAGTTCCCAATTCTATATACATTAGATTGCAGTGCACAGATTTCTGGTTGGTTTTATTGTGCAAAAGTCTTGAGCCAGACCACATATCCTTATATTATGCTTACAAAGAGCCAGGCATGCTTGTATTTTTAAAGGAGCAATATAAGTTTTTCTTTCGACGTCGGCTGCTTTTCACTTATTTTCAGTTCAGTCCTCATGAACCAGTATTGTGTCTACACAAAGCAAACCACTTAGCAAAGAACCAGTTTTAAATTGTACCTTGCAGCCTGTTCCAAAAAACATAGAATTTGTTCCAATTTATTTAGTAGAATCTACTAAAAATGCCAATAACACAGATTAACAGACATAAAATAGCATTTTGCTAGCGAGGTGATTCCCAGAGAGCTATTTGCTAGAAACTTTTGCCAGAAATTTGCCAAAAACCAAACATGTGAAGGACAAAAGAAGAACAAAATATATCTACAGCAGATTAACAGTAACTTCAGCAGCTTCGCCAGCAGCAGCATCTGGCCCTTGACTTGATCCGTCTGCTGTTTACAGAAGCTTCATCAGAAATGGTCTCAGAGGAGGGGTGGCTGTCAAGAAATCATTCTTAAGGACGAGAAACAGAGAGAAATGCTTAGTTATGACATATGAGACAAGAAGTGGACTGCGAATCATTTATGGAGGGATGAATCTGAATGTTTAAGTTTGTTCAAATCAGCAATATGTATGAAGGAGGTCAGGCAAACCTGAGGGAATTATGAACACAGAAAAGTATCATCAAATTTTGATTCACTGTGTAATACCAGGAAAAAAAACATACCTGGATAGAAAAACACACAGTGGAACATTATCAGTCATGGATTTGGCTCCCCAGAGGACTGGACCTCAACATTACTGAAGCAGTATGGGATCATATTGACAGAGAAGAAAACAAAAGGCAGCCAACATCCAAAGAAGAGCTTTGAATGTCCTTCAAGAAGCCTGGAGAAATATTCCTGAAGACTGTTTAAAGAAATGACAAGAAAGCTGCCTTCAGGCTGTATTGAAGAATAAACTCATTAGAATTTTAAATACTCCTTTTGTTTGCATATAAACTGTATTTCCATTATAAGTTTGCACGTTTCAATAAATTTCCTATTGTCTTAGCAAAATATAAAGAAATGAGGGGTGGCTGTGCATCTAGTAAGCACGACTCCCAACTACATCTCATCTCTGATGAAGATCCTTGTCTTCCGTTTGCCCTACATTTCATCGATGTCGATTTTTTTGATCTTTTATGATTATGGCTCAGAGTTTATGTTAGAGGCAAATAAAACACTGTGCTCTTGAGTGAGTTTCCAGATGCATATGTACATGTGTATATTTGAATGTGTGATGACTTTTTGCCAGTGCATAGCAGGGGATCTTGTCACCTCAGTTCCAAATATTGTGCCACCTGCAAATAACTGAAACATGTCCACATACTTTTGGTTGTATCCTGTAGCAGCAGCCAGTGTGAGTGCAGGCATGAGAGCAGCAGCTTTGCTCACAAAAGCCTAACTGCGTTCAGCCCGTGTGTTCAAAGACATAATGGTGCATCCAACTCCGTGTGACACGCATACAGACGCAGACACACAACAGATACAACCTCCCGTGTGTGATATTTTCAGTTTACACGTCTCAATGTGTCCTTGACTGAGCTCGCTCTGAGTGACGCACAAAGAGGCTCTGCTCTCTAAAGTCCCCACCACTCGCGTCTCTCTTTCTCTCACTCGCGCTCTCCCTTCTTTCTCTCTCCAGCTCTTGCTTGAACACCCCACCCAGAAATCCGGTCTTGATTCTAAGGGACGCATGTGGGATTTAATGCAATTTGTAGGGGAAGGAGGCAGAGAGGAATGAATGATATATTGACTTCTATATAAAAGCAAGGCTGTGGTGGTAATCTCATTTCAGGAAGCTGTGATGAGATTCTGGCCTGTTTTCTCTCCAAGATGATGTGACTTTGTTCCTGACATCACCATGCAGCTGCCGTGCGTGTGCACCAGCGTGTGTGTGTGTGTGTGTGTGTGTGTGTGTGTGTGTGTGTGTGTGTGTGTGTGTGCGCCTCACGCTCTATGATATGCTACTCTGATTTTATCAGGAAGCTCAGCTAAAACAGCATCTTTATTTTTGTGTGCACGGTGGAGATAAAATCTGAGCACCATCCTCGCTCTCTGCAGTTACTCTTTGCCTTACTAAATATGTACATTTTAGGCCTTTTAGAAAGAACATCTAAATAAATCTCTGGAGCGCTGCTGGTTTTTTGAGACGCTGAAATGCTTTTAAATAAGCCTGCTGTGCTTTTTGATGTCAGAAATATTCATGAGGAAGGCAGCCTCAGCACACAGGAGTGGCAGTGGCTCACAATCACAGTCTTGATTATTCAGTGCAAATTTAATGAGTGTTAACTAGTTATATTCCTGTTTTTTTAAATATATTTTTAAACACAGGACCCGGCTCAGCTTTCATTTGGGAAGCAGGCGATTCTGAACTGGCACCTACTTTCAAACCACCTGCCTGCTGTTCTTCATGTCCTCAGCTTTGAATAGAGGCCTACTGTGAAAATGGCAGCGGGTTGGTGGTGAGGGGGCTGTAGCCTGTCCCAGCTGTCGAAGGGCAAAAGCCTGGGTACACCATGACCAGATCAACGGTCCATCACAAACTATAAATATGCATCACTTCTAATTCTAATTGCTTCCTGATATGTTACACATAACATCTAATAAGAAAAAGAAGAAACAAAATGATAAAAAACCGAGCTGCAAACATGTTTCATATAAAAGCATGAGCGTGTACACACTTGTTGCTAGGTGACACTGCCTGGTTAACTGTACTGTAGGCTACAGTGCCACTCTAACCAGAGGACATGAAGAAGAGCAGGCAGACGGGATCCTGACACTGATATGGTGCTATATTTCTCTAACTTGTATTGTGAAATTCTAGACAGAAGGCACTAAAACAAACTTTGACATTAGGGTTTTTCCAACGCTCAGCTCAGTAGTTGTGGATTAGTGGCACCAAAAGAAAGCAGGTGCTGGGGGTTGAAAATATGCCTCTCGTAGCAACAGCTTTACAATGATGTTAAATCCCACTCATGGCAGTGACGGGCAAATAGCTCCACTCCCGGAAGAGTGGGTTGTCTGCCAATTCAGTGGTTTGATGCCCTGTGTACTTCCGTCTGCACGCAGTTGCCTCTGATGCATCCACTGGGACTTGAGAGACCAGTGGGTGATGTCACCAAGGCAAGAACCAGCCCTGCTTGTAAAATGACTGAATGCCCAGAACAGGAAGTGGATGGACTTTGTGATGAGATTATTTTAACTGCAGTTTAAGGACAGCCCTGACCTTTCACTCCTAATATGATTTCAGATGTATTTTTTTTTTTTTTGATTGAATCAGTGACTTATGGGCCAAAAAACTTTACCCTCACTTGTAGCATCTTGGCATCTGGTGCAGCGCACCTGTGTAATGCTGATGGGAACTGTTCCCAAAAAGTCCCCGAAGGAGGAAGGCCTCACAGAAAAGGGGCATGTCGTGAGATTATGCTGTTAAATCGAGCTGATTTAAACACATTTCTGCTGTCGCTTAAACCGACAAGTCATTAAAAGAGAAAGGTTAAGTTTCCCTGTGTCACAGAGCGAAGCATCGCCTGCTGCAGCTCTGAAGCACTTGAACACTTGAACAGTCCTGAGCGGTTGACAGCGTCGCTTGTTTGTCGTTACCCAGGATTCTCGGTGTTGTCATGGTAATAGATGTCTGTGGGAGATCTAAGGGGATGGAGAAATAAGGATGGGAGTGCATCTAACACTGAGCCATTGTGATACATTCACAAAGATTTTTCTTTGCTTTTGCCTTTCTTAATTTCTTTTCACACTGTTTTCGCCATCTCAGGACGTCGCCTGCCCTGTGAAGCATTTCACGCTAAGCGTGTGTTTTCAGTTCCCTTAAAAAGAAAAAACTTTGAAGAAAAGTAAAAGATAAAGTTGCCTTACTTTTAAAGATTAAAGAAATGTTTAAAGTGTTTAACTATGCATTACTTCCAAAGTCAAACTGATGGTAGAGATTAAATATAACTTGCGATTGCTTGAGGGAATAATTTGACACTTTGGAAAATGCACTTAATTGCTTTCATAGATGAGAGGATCAGTATCATTCTCATATCTGTAAGGTATATGAAGCCATTACCAGAAAAATGGGGAAAACGAGCCTTATTCTGTCCAGAAGAAACAAAATCAAGCCGCGAGCACACGTGAAGCTCACGACTCGTTGTACTTTAAAATTCGGAGGGATCTTGTTATCACAGTGTGGTTGCGAGGTGTTTGTACACTTTGGTTTCTGAACAATTAAAACAAATAAGATCTGATACGTTAATTAGTGCACTTTGGAAGTGCTGGTAGGTGGATTTTGTCATTCTTGCACATAAGCAGCTGCATCTCCTGTCAGCTTCAAATGATTTTTAACAATATTTTAGACACACGACTGTAGTTACAACCTTTTTATTTAATGCTTGACACAACAGAAAACGTTATGCAGCAATCCGGGCTTTAATTAAGCATTTGCGGTAATAAAAAATGACTTTCGTGTTGCCGTTTGTGGCTTACAGGATGTACCCCATCTCTCAGTTACTGGCTGTTGTCCAGATGTTTTTAATCACCCCTCATTTCTTTATATTGTATGAAAAATTGACAATAGGTAGAGTGATTTATTAAAGCATGCAAACATACATGGAAATACAGTATCTGAGGCACAAACAGAGCTTGTACGTTTCTAACAACTTTGAAAGTCAATATTTGGTGTGATCACCTTTATTCTTCAGCACAGCCCGAACTCTCTTAGTCATTTCTTTAAGTGGTCTTCAGGAATAGCTCTCCAGGCTTCTTGAAGGACATTCAAAGCTCTTCTTTGGATGCTGGCTGCTTTTTGTCCTCTTCCCTTTCTATCCAGGTATGTTTTTACTGCACTGACAGTGTGTCTGGGATCATTGTCATGCTTAAAAATGAAGCTGTTGCCCGTCAGACATTTTCCTGATGGTATTACACAGTGGATCAAAATTACTTTCCTGCGTTCATAATTCCCTCAGTTTTGCTTGACCTCCTTCATACATATTGCTGATTTGAACAATCTTACACGTTTGGATTCGTCGCTCCATAAATAATTTTCTGTCCAGTTCTTGTCTGATATGGCATAACTAAGCATTTCTCCCTTTTTCCCAGCTGTTACCCTCACTCACTGCTCCGCCTCTCTCCTGACCCTCTACTTACATATTGACCAAAAATTCTATTTCTTGATTCATCACTCTCCAAGATCTGTTGCCCCAGATTTTCAGTTCAGTTCCTGTATAATTTGGCATAATTTCAGCACTTCCTTAAAAATGGCTTTGTTTCCTGTATTTGATGAGGCTTCAGTGATCAGCTTGAGAGCCAGATGCATCTCTCAGGGTCTGTGTCAGATATTTGCTGGATTTTTTTTCTCTTTCTTAAGGACATGACTTTAAAGATTTAATCTGCTGACAATAATTTTTAAGGCCTTCTTCATTTGTCCTCTACTTGTCCAGTTTCAGCTAATAGCTCTTTGAAAATCACCTCATTGGTCTATTAATACTATTTTATGCCTGTTAATCTGGTGCATCTTTGACATTTTTCATAGCTTCAGCTAAAGCAATGCTAAAAGTTAGTTTTTGTGACAGGCTGCTAGTAATAAAATTGGTTCTTTGCTCAGTCGTCTGGTTTATCTCTTGAGTTAGGTGCTTTCCTTATTCTTGAATGAGCCATAGATCAGTGTTAAACAGTTAAACTAAAAAACATTCCTCTGAAAAAATGAAGAACTGCAAATGATTAAATAAGCAGCCAGGTACCAAAGCAAAACATTGAAAATTAAGTATAATATAAAAGTAAGCACAATATAAAGATATGTGGGTTGGCTCAAGACTTTTGCACAGTAACGTAACCCAAAAATCTCAAATTAGTTATACAGTTATTTAATCCATTAGTGGGTCAATGACAAGTTAATCACGTCATTCTTATTAACAAACATACACTCCTGATTCGAGCTTCTCCAGTGGAAGAATTATTTCTTTTTGTTGGTCCCTTTGGGAAAAAAAAGGTGATGAACTTTTTTTAAGTCCTTGTTTGTGGTTTCATAAACATTAATCGAAAATAATTGGAAGATTCACTCTAAAGAAAAACAATCATCAGTTGTAGCCCGAGACCGGACAGCTCCCTTTTTAGCACTCATGACTCTGAACAGCATGTTTTTACCGCCCGAGACGAGCTGAAATAAAGAGCCGACTCTTAACATTTTGTGCAAGGCTCCTCAAACAAAACCAATCTGCAGAAGCTAGAAGACAACATGTCACATCACAACACAATGCCTGGGAAACAGAAAAAGCGACAGACAGAAGGAGAAAATCATAGGCTGAGCGCAGACAGCCATTATAAATCATATACACCTTACACTGCCTTCACTCACACATTTAACACCCTGCATATGCCTCAATACCGAGCATGTCACACTTCCAACATGCAGTATAAACTGCCAGCAGCTGACAGATATCAACGCCGTGCTCATGTTTCTCTTTCTTTTCTTTGGTTCGGCTGTCCGACACATAGTGCACGCGCACACACGCACGCGTACACACACACGTACACGCACACTCCCTCACACAGACTCTCAGCACACTTCTGTGTGTCTTCAAGCTGGCTACAAAAACTGGATAAAATGCACAACGCTCTGGGAAATTAAAGGATTATACAAGGAGTGATATTTAGTTTGTCTCGGCGCACACTCGGAAACACACACGCATTTTCCAGCAGCATTTGCTGCCTACACACACATATGCATGTGTACTATCCACCCAAATTGACATAAACATACACACACGACCTCTGACCGCCTTCAAACACTTAGTCTGCCCACTCGTTCACTCAGTCACTTAGTAATTCACACAAAACAGACACATTAATAAACACACGCACACACACCAAACACACATTTGCCTGCCAAGCGCTGGTATTTCCCCCCGGTGTTGCAGCGCGCTAATTGACAAAGGGTTTGTATGGTTTAGCCTCTGCTGTGATTGCCAACTGGATGATTTCACAAAGCTTGTAAATAGCTGGAGTGCTAAATTGAACAAAGAAGATTTTTAAAAATCGAAAACAGGAACAAGGACAAGTCATGGAAACACGGGATCAATTAAGCAAAAACATGTTTGATCACAGGACTCCTAAAAACCTGCAGCTGTGAACAGCAGCCTTACCATCAAATAGTATGGCATCCAGTTCCACTAATAAATTCAGAAACAACAAATAGTGGGGCTTGCGTTACTTTTACACGTACACACTGTGTTTACGCATTATTCATGAATCAAATGCCCCAAAACTGTTTATTTCAAAAAACTAGTTTTCTTTTGTTTCTGGTTGAAGTTCACTTGTGGCCGTGTTTCACAAATTTACCAAAACAGACACTTAAATTGGACACCCACTTATCAAGCTGGCTTCCCTGCCAGCCATATGGGTATTACTAATTAACTTGAAAAAGTACAAATCATAACCATAAACTATTTAACACAGTGGCTGAAAACTGAGAAGTTGTTTCAGCCATCCAAGACTGTCATAGTGGATCTGATTAAGGAAATAGTCATTCATTTTATTGATCCATTTAACTTTAATGATGTCTTGGCTAAAGAGACCCCTGCACAAAGCACAGTATGCACCAGTGACAACTGAGATGACATGGTACGATTAAATTGCCACATGAAAAAAGAGGACCTTGGGTGAAAGTAGGTTGCAGCTTTAGCTTTTTTTTTTAGCCTGCCTACACCAACTGCAGGCAGGCTAACAGGCTGGACTACTGGGATTTTCCCACAAAAACCATCAGTAGGGTTTACAGAGTGTGGTTCAAAAGAAGAGAAACTATCCAGTGAGCAGCAGTTCTCTGAGAGAAAATGTCTTGTTGATGTCAGAGAAGAATGGCCAGGCTTTTTTGAACTGATATGAAGGCAAAAGTAGTTCAAATAACCACTCGTTACCGAATGTACGATGTCAGACCTCCTTGTGTTGTGGTACAGCAGAAGACCACACTGGATTCCTCTCCTGACAGCTAAGAACAGGAAATTGAGACCAAAGGTGGATAATAGAAGATCGGAAAAACCTGATGTGATGTCTCAGTTTCTGCTGAAGTTGTGATGGTAGTATTAGAATTTGGTTTCAAAAATCAAAACCATCAGTATTTCAGGCTGGCGTTGTAATGGTGCTGGGCATATTTCCTTGGTGCAAGACATCATTTAAAAACCACAGCCTACCTGAGTAATGTTCCTGATCATGTCCATCCCTTTATGACTACAGTGCACCCATCTTCTGATCGCTGCTTCCACCAGGATATCACACCATGTCACAAAGTTCAGATCATCTCAGACTGGTTTCTTAAACATGACATTGAGTTTCCTGTACTCAGGTGGTTTCCACAGTCACCAAATCTTAATCCAGGAGAGCATCTTTGGGATGTGATGGAGCGGGAGATTCACATCATGGATGTGTGACCAACAAATGATGCCAACATCTCGATATCGGGCGATTGTGGCTCAAGAGTTGGGAGTTCGCCTTGTAATCGGAAGGTTGCTGGTTCGAGCCCCGGTCGTTGTGTCCTTGGGCAAGACGCTTCACCCGTTGCCTACTGGTGGTGGTCAGATGGCCCGGTGGCGCCAGTGTCCGGCAGCCTTGCCTCTGTCAGTGCTCCCCAGCGTGGCTGTGGCTACAATGTAGCTTGCCATCACCAGTGTGTGAATGGGTGGATGACTGGATGTGTAAAGCGCTTTGGGGTCCTTAGGGACTAGTAAAGCGCTATATAAATACAGGCCATTTTACTATTTTTTTACCAATATGGACCAAAATCTCTGAGCAATGTTTCCAAAACCTTGTTAAATATATGCCTGAAGACAAAAGAGGTTCAACGCGGTAAGAGTAAGCTGAACCTAATCAAGTGGCCAGTGAATGTACATTTATGTGTCTTTTTTGATGTTTGACTTCTTCAGCTATACCTTTCTCAAAAACCTCACAAGTTATGCATTGCTGAATTATTTTAACTATCCTACCTTATATATTTTTAAGATGTTTTGATAAAAACACAAGGATTCCACTTCGAATGGTGAAAACATCCAGTATTAGCTTGAATTTGGTCTCTGTGGTTTTGAAAACATCCAACACTTGTGTATTTCATATAGCTTTTTCACTCAGTCCTGTGCTCGTCCTCCCCACTGCTTGAGAACGCTACACAAACTACTCCACAAGTTTATACAAACCTAAAGGCTAGTGGAAACATTGGAGTTACAGACCATGTCTTGCTCCATCATCGACACATCTGAGGTTATTCGATACTCCCAGCAGAGAGGAGAGAATATATTTTCGAATTTCCTCTCAAGCAGTTTCCATTTTTCGTGTGCTCACAGTTTTTGGGGGGGTTTTTTTTGTTGCTTTTTTTATTTCCTTGTCTCTTCGAAAGCTCTGGATCTGAGCTGTTGTTGCTGTGAGCCTGTAAAGCCCGCTGAGACACTGAATAGGATATTGGACAATACAAACAAACTTGACTTGACGTGACTTGACAGACTGAAACCATAAGAAATGCTGTTTTTCTTTTTGTAGATGCCCACTTTCACACTTGTAACACAAATGCATACAAAGTAGCTTCTTCAGTACATTCAGTGCTTTCTTTTGATCTTCTGCCACAAGCTGGAAAAATAAAGAAACAAAGAGCTTACCTGATAACACAATTCACGCATATCAGGGATTCAATGTGCCGCTGATGTTGACGGTGGGCGGATGAGTTACGAGGTTAGCTGTTTGTGCCCGATTTAGTGCTTTGTCTGCGGGGGGGGGGATTCAGACCCAACTGTGCTGGTAGACTGTGCTGATGTGAATAAGACTAACCCCACCAATTATAACAGTATGGGAGAAAAAAACAGAATTAAGCACAGCACGCTTTAGGTAGCAAGCTAGTTCACACGGATGTGCTAATATTTCCCACTTGCTGACACTGAATACTTCCCCTTTATACTTGTATTTCTATAATTCTTTTTTAGAAAAAAAACAGCCCAAACTTTCTTCAGATGACTTCTGCTTTTGCTTTAATCCCTAAGCTTGACTATCCCGATGTCTCCTAATAATATTGCTCAGCTGTAATTAAACAATAGTCGTTGAGGGCACACTTCACAGAAAGATAATGAGCTCCTTGTAAATAAGAAGTCGTTAGACGTGTCTCAGGGTTTCTATTTGAGTACGTTCTTTACATCTTGTTTTCGCAGCAGCCATGCACGCCGTGAAGTGGTTTGAAAAAGAGCTTCCAGGTGTTAAAATTGTTGGATTTTTAGAAACGGAGCAAAATTGGTTTGGGGGGATTCAATCATCATCTTACTCTCAAATGTAAAAGTTACCTGTTGAGCAACTGGGGAGAGAATCATCTTCACCATTCTTCTCCACCATTGCCTCTTTCGAAGCTGCTCTCAGAGTATTTCAAGCAATGGGAGGGGGATACAAATGACGCCTGAACCCTAGAGAAATTTGTCGCCAAAGAAGAGATGCCTGAAAGATAAGAGAGGAGGGACAAATCAAAAAAGAAATCTCAGTGTTGTTCTGCTGCTGCCGGCGTCTTGGGGTTTTAACAACAGATCTGATCTTTGTCAGGAAGCCGATGTGCTGCTCAGTCAGAGAAGGTAATACGATTTCAATGGTCCAGCCTCCACTAGTTAATGGGACAGCCGGAGAGATTTCTCCTCTTAGCCCTGAAGAGCACCTCAGACACAGAGCATCAGAGAGCTTTTCAAGTCTCTGCCAGGCCACAGTCTCCAAACCACCTCTGCTACAGCGACAGTTCTGTCTGCAGAACAGAGGGCAGAGGGAAAAAGGGAAAAAAAGGACGAGGAGAATGGGAGGAAAACATGTCTATTGAGCGCTTCTTCCACCCTTTTGTTGCTGGTTTTTTTTTCCACTCTGCCTTTTTCATTTCACCCCGTGGCATCGCTATCTCTCTCCATCTCTCTTTTCAGTCTCTATCGCCTCACCCTCTTCACCTCCCCTCCCCCTTCTCTGCACTTTCTTCTTCTCCTCCTCTCATCCACACAGCAATCTCGCCTTGATTTCTAGAGAGGGGTGGTACGGCAGCAGCCGGCATACAAACTAGCTGACTCAATACACACATACACACACACATAGGACGTGTGCATTATGGTATGTGTATAGATAGATGGGAAGAGATGAGAGGTAAATTTGGGAAGAGCGGGAATATGTTTGGACAGAAACAGGAAAAAGGAGAAGCTACAAAGAGCTTTACTGGGGAATGTAAGTCAGGATTAGGTCGAGTTGTAGAAAACTGGCAGCAGCGAGATACGTGTCAGCAGATATTAAGCACCTCGTTCATCATTTACGCTATGGATATGAGGTATGAGGTCAGCTTTGGGTTGTCTCAGCATTTCAAAATGTAACGACCGGGTTAATGAAACAGGCTCTCAGGAATCTTTATACACCGCGACTCGAGACCCTAAACGGATGCAGCTGCTGCTGCTGCTGGGCAAACTTTGACGGCCTTCGTCAGACCAAAATGAAAAGCTCACCTTCCACTTCAGAGCTGTGAGAGGATAGCTCCTTACTCGCTAATTGGCTATACATTAGAGCTACAGCTACATTAGAGGAAGATTTTCTCATTGCATCTATGCAGACAGATTTGATTGGCTCACTTGCTCGCTCTCTGACAGCGGGACTATTTGCAAAAGGAGATGTTACTCTGAATTTTTTTAACACACCTTTTTAATGCTGTATGCACCACAAGCTGTATTCCAGTCACTCACGCTGCGTCAGACCACAGAAACTGCGCGCTCCCCTTTTTTGTGGCAGCAGGTGTTTGGGGTATTTTTAATGCGTTAGTCTTCTTTTAGACAACTTTTGTGTTGCTTTAATGCACTGTTCAGGTTTTGTCTGGGGCAACGTCACACCCCTGATTTATTTTGCACATGTCTTGTGGCATAAACTGCAAAAACATTCCTTGTTAAATTTCAGTAGCCTTACTGGCATCGTTCTCCTACTGTAATCTACATCAGCAGATTAACTCTAATAAAATAAAGTGCAGTTCAGTATAGAATATGATCACAGTAGGCTGCTGGTAGTATTTCAGAGGCGTCAGCATTGATATTCAGCTGCATTTACAAAAACTGCAAATTGCTGTGCAAAAATTCTTGCATTTTTATAGTGTATCTAATCTTTCTGTGTTGTTTTTGCTGAGAAATACTCTACCCCAACCTTTACCATTTGCATTCTTTATTCATGCATGCGCCTATATGCTTACCAATGTGTGTGTGTGTGTGTGTGTGTGTGTGTCATGAAAGACAGAGAGAAAGGGAGAGAGACAGAGAGTTGCAACTTGTAACAATAACTTCCTAATTACAGTTCCCCAGTGTTTGTGCAATCTTCCTGAAATGCTAACTAGCCTCCTACAGGGAATATGGTACATTATTAATCCATGTGCTCGCCTGAGTGTGCGCATCCTTTGCTGGGAAGTGTGTGTCTGTAGCACGCCCGCGTGCACCTCTGTGTGTAGACGTGTGTTTATTTGCGCTACCCGTCCCTCTCCCTTTCTTGTGCACATGCATTGTTCGCATTCAGCTGAGTACGTGTGCTGCTGTGGCTGCACGTTGTGCATGACTCCATGAGCATGGAGGTGTTAAGTTTTTCCCCTTTCAACACAAGTAGCCTAATCTAAGACTTTTGTAAAACTAACTTGTATTTCTATTAAGAAAAAGAAGGAAAAGCAATAAATGTAACAGAACATTTTGCAGTAATAGCGCAGTAAAGGGGAAAAAAGTGTTCACATTCAGGCCCAGTCAGCACTGAGGTGCCACATTAACTATGCACGCGGATTTGCTTCCACGCGACGGGGTATTCCCTCTCAACAAAGATCAACATTATGACGAGAACTTCTGCCAGCACTCTGCACCAACATGCTTAATATGGGGAGCTAGTTTCTGTTGAAATATGGATGGCTTTGACAAATAAAAACTGGTGAGAGTTGATTCTGAAATTAAGCTGGGGATTTCACCAGATACACGCCCTGTGTTGCTCTCTTGCAGCGGCAGCCAAAGGGGCGAAAAAATGCAATAAGTGGATACGAGAGCGAGGAGTGAGCTCCCATTACATCGCCGCGCTATTCCTGAAGAACTTGCCCTACAGTCATGCCTCTAGGTACTTGGATTGTACTATGGATGGATAGCTCGCTCTTGGGTCTACAGTAAATGAGACAGCAAGAGATGGAGAGAAAAAAACGTCTTACAACTTCAGGAGAAGGTTAAGAGCACCAACTGAAAGCAGCACAGACATTACGCCCATCAGTTTTCATTTATTTTAGTCTTGCGGACATCCTGGCAGTTCCTCTCCACTAAAGTTGTCACTTCTCATTATGGCTGATTTTTAGTGTTGCCACCTGTCTTATTAGAAATGTAACCATTAATGTCGCAAGATCTTTCCCACTTGTGCCGCTTTGGCACAAAATGCTCTCACTGTGGAGCTGCTTGCAAAGAGATGTTGTTTGGCTTAGTCGTGCAAAGCTTTTAGGTCTTAACAACCAAACAAAGCAAGTTGGTAAGCACAGGTTTGTAGGGGAGAAGGGGGGGATGTCCCTGTTGATTGGAGAAGTGTACTGCTGCAGCAAGCACTGCAGTGCTAATGCAGGATGAAAGCAAGATGAGCGACCTCTAAGATAGTTATCAGTGAATTCCCAGGATAAGTAAAGACTTCACTGTGACAGAGGATCTCCGGCCTTAAAAAGAGCCAGTGAACCATTTTAAAATCCCAAAAGCATAATGTCCTAAACTGAGTCATTGAAACTGTTAATGCTGGAACTACCTCATGTCTATTCATGGCGCCAGGAGTGGGGCCATGCTCCTCTCTCGCTCTTTTCTTTCTATCAATCTTTCCTTCTTCCTTTTCTTTCCTGCTCTCCCTCTGTGGCACTCAGCCAACAATTGGAGTCAGTCAGTGGAAAAACTCTGTTAGTAGTCCATGCCCTATGGGACAAAGTGGCAACAACATCCGTTACAAGAGATAGTGGGGCAGTGGGCAGGAGGCACGGGGCACAGAAGCCAAAATTTAACTGGCTGAGTGACTCTGGCTCACACACGTGCACTTAGCGGGCTGCTGTGTTTTAAAAAAAACACGTCAGGGCTGTTTTCAAAGGTGTGGTTTATGGCTTCACAGACAGTTTATTCATTTATGGAAAAGCTGTGGTAACAAATAAAAGCATGGAGGGAAGGAACGAGACTTATTTAGCAAAGTCTGGAGCCACCACGAGTCCCAGTGTTAAACAGCGCTGCTGCTCTTCACTCTGAATGTGTGAAACTCTGTTGAAGTGATGTTTGCATGATGGCAATGAGAGGTAACAAAGGGTCTCCCAAAAATCGACTTTAAGTATTCAACAGGGTTCAAATCCGGTTAGTGTGAAAACCATGTGAATACGCTTCACGTTATTCCAGTGTTCATTAAGTC
Organism: Neolamprologus brichardi; assembly: GCF_056152115.1. NCBI lineage: Eukaryota > Metazoa > Chordata > Actinopteri > Cichliformes > Cichlidae > Neolamprologus > Neolamprologus brichardi. The sequence goes on along the minus strand of NC_142109.1, from coordinate 8,147,526 downwards.
AGCCCAGCCCACCCGGTGCCCTATTAGGGAGAATTATCATTAATTAGGTTTCTCTACTCGTATTCAGTTTTTCCTTTAAGGGATTCACCATTGGTTTCACACAGGAGGTTTCATTTATTTGTCACAATGATCATGAAACCTGAAAAATAATGACTTATGCAGCTCAGGAGGTGACACTAAAGTTTGACAAAAGGTCTAGTTAGGAGATACAATATTATGTTTGGGATTCGTAATAAGCTGCTTTAATTTTGACCTCATTTTGGTCAAAATTAAAGGGAAAGAGAAGGATTACAAGATGGTAGTGAGACCGACTGTGATGTATGGTTTGGAGATGGTGGTGCTGACACAACAACGGGAGGAGGAGTAGGTGGCAGAGTTCAAAAGGCTAAAATGATTACTGGGAGTGATCAGGATGGACACAATCAGAAATGAGTACATCAGAGGGACAGCTCAGGTTGAGCAGTTTGGAGACAATGTTAGGAGACAAGGCTGAGATGGTTTGGACATGGGCAAAGGAGTGATTGTGGATATACTTGACAAAGGAAGTTGAGGATGGAGAAAAGAGGAAAATCACAGAGGAGGTTTGTGGATATAGAGAAGGAGGACATGCAGAGGGCTGGTGTGACAGAGGAGGACAGGTTGAGATGGAGGCAGATGATCTGCTGTGGAGACTCTTAAAGAGGAATTAGCAGCCTGTTGGGAAAAAATGTATATATAAAAATTAGCAGACATAAAAAAGCATTTCTGTGTCAACAAGGTGATTCTCAAAATAGCTTTTAGTTGAAAACCTGGCATATCTTGGCATAGTGTGCAGTGTGTCCTTAAAAGATTTGAGGATACTGGACAAGTAGAGGACAAAAGGAGTAGCAGGCCTAAAAAAAACTACCTACAACAGAACAGTATCTGAAAGTCGTGTCCTTAAGAAAAGGAAAGGAAAAATCCAGCAAGGGCCTGACACAGGACCTCAGAGATGCATCTGGACTTTTAGTTGATCCATCTACTGTTCACTGAGGCATCATCAGGTCTCAGTGGAAGGCTGTCTGTCAAGAAGCCATTGTTAAGAAAGAGAAACGTGGAGAAACGGCTGAGGCGTGAGAAATTATGGCGACCCCTGAAGGGAGGAAGCCAACAGACAATTTTTTTCACCCAATCTCATGTTCTCCCAACTTTAAGGTAACATAATACCAAATCCCAGGAATGCCCCTTTAATTAGTCACCTGCACCTGCACATGGTCAATTTCTTCTATGGTGGGATTTTCTACAGTACAATGGTGAAGGTGCTCTGCGTGTTTAGAGGGGAAAAACAGAAATTGTGGAGAATACTGTTTCGGCATCATATGAGTGTAAAGTTATTCCCGCTTGAGACTAAAGTAAGACATCTACAGCTGAAATAACGATTTCAAAACATCATCCACACAGAGAAGGGGGAAAGAGTTCGGAGTGCAGGATTTTTCTCTCCGGGCAACCCGGCTTGTGTGGAGCCGCTGTCCAAGGTGCTGAACACGGGGCTGCAGAGGGGTATGAAGGCTCTGGCACTACAGAGCGTCCCGGGACGAAAACTACAGTAAGACCAAGTGACCGACCTAAATGTGAGCAAAATGCGGCCCCACCTCAGAAATATTACCAAATCCTGAGCAGGCTTGCATCAAAATCTGAACAGAAATTACTTGCACGGAATGGAGCACGGTGTCTGTCAGGCATGCATCCACCGGACTGATAATGTAAATCTGGGTGTACGTACTGTATCTGCGCCCGCATTTATCAATGGACTCATGAGGATGGAGATAAGACAGTCAAGACAAGCTGCCTGGGAATAGCCATTCAGCAAATCCCCCCCTCGTTTACCACCAATGCACGCGCGCGCACACGCACACATAGAGAGAAAGAGAGAGAGACACACACACACACATTCTTAGACACGGGCTTCAGTGTCGGTAAATTCGGAACCGCAGGAATGCCAGAGCGCTTGACATATTTCAAAGTTGCCTACGCAATGCGAGTCCAGCCATCACGAGAAACACACATGAAACGCACATGAAAGCCCTCCACGCAGTCCACACATGCTCCTCATGGTTTTTCACTTTACCTGTTCCAGATGCAAGCGTAGAAAAAGAAGAAGAAAAGCTTCGCCTCGCTGGTGTCCGCGGCACCAACGTCCCCTCGTTGCCTCTGGCAGTATGTGTGGCTTTGTTGATACTGGGATATTTATATTTATATATATATATATGTATTTATATTTGTCTGTACTGATTTGTCCCAGCTCGTCTCCTCTGCGGTCTCCGTGAAGAGCGGTGACCGGGAAGTGGCTCGTGCGATCACGGCATCGGTCAATGTGGTTATTGACCCGCGTCAAGATTTTCTGGATGCGAAACGGCGCCTGATGTGACGCGCTGCCTGCCCGCTGCTGTCTCCCTCGTTCTTTGCCTCTCTCCTCTCAGTTTCTGCCTCTCACACTGCGTCAGGCTCCGCTCCCCCTCCTCTCTCTCTCTCTCTCTCTCTCTCTCTCTCTCTCTCTCTCTCTCTCTCTCTCTCTCACTGCCTTTGACTCTCACGCTCTCTCTCTCACACACACACACACACTCACGGGAACAGACGGTGATTAATTCGTTAGAATTCCACCTCTCTCTCCCTCTCTCTCTCTCTCTTTCCTCTGCTCTCCCTCTGTTTCTATAGCTATGTGCCTCGATCCGTCGCTTCTTCTCTGAACTAAAGCGTCCACCAGCCAGCTGTTCCGGTAGCCAGGAGAGCGAGAGAGAGAGAGAGAGAGAGGGTTGCTTGGCACTTCAAGCGCCGCAGACAGTCATTTAGATTAGATGCTTTCCCATTTGGAGGGCGACATACTGTAGCTGTATAAGTGCTGCACTATCAAACCCAAACCGGGAAAGTTCTTCACGAAACTATATGAAATCCAGCCTGCAGTTCTTTAGAAGAATAGGAAAGCCATGCAGAATAGCGTTAGAGATATACTGTAGTTTGTTTTGGAGTGATAGGATTTCACATTACTGCCTTTTTCTATCTGCACTCCAGCTGCCGCTGCTGGAAGCATCAGGTCTCTGCAGCTGGAGGCGAAGTGACAGAAGCCTACCAGACTGAACAGTTCAATGTTATTTGAGGTTGGCTGTTTGCCTACATGCACTACGGGGCAACCTGATGTCCTGCCAGCAGACATGGTCAGATTAACTGCCTCTTTAGTGCAGGCACACACACACACACACACACATACAGAAACAGACACACACGTGGGTGCAGATAAATAGCTAAACAACTTGAAACCGCTATGAATGCTGAAACCACATATCACCACTACAACATGTACTGTGGTCTAAAAAGAGAAGAAGAAAAAATATCAGAGCTTCTGTTAAAAGTCGTGCACATTAAACACACAGTTGGGTGTCCTCTGGCTTATGTTTTGTGTTGCATTAATGGATATGGAAACTATATATAAATCCAGTGACCTACCGCTACATGGCTGCAGGTGATGGCTGGCATTATAGTGAACCTGAGCCTTGTGACCCTCATCCTGCATGATTGAGTAATTAGGAATTAGGGGCAGATGGGGCTGGGTGGGGGGGCAGATGGGGCTGGGTGGGGGGGCAAAGGAAGAAACAGAGGGAAATACACCTCATTCATTTGCATAAATCCATGCTTGTGTCTGCCTCTGTGGGCATGTGGGGTAAGTAAAATCATACAGGACTGCACAACAGACCACGCAGGAGCTTCTGTGAATTGCATATTAAATCTCCTGCTTCTGCTGGGTTATTGAGGCAGCTGACCGCTGACCTACTGTATTAAAGCATCCCCGCGAGGGACTTAAGTATTGAATGATGAATCACCATATTATTATTGATGGAATAAAAAGGGTGAGTTATATGACAGAAAACTTAATCAGCATATCAAAGCCACTCTCTGTGTGTTTTTACTAAAGGATTCTTCAAAATCTGAAGATTACCTGACTTGGAAGATTTACAGCAGGCAATAAAAAATGATCAGAATGAGCCCACAGGGCATTATCGCCTGTGTCCTGATGTCAACATTACATTTAGTTCCCTCCAGCGCCGTGTTTTAGCTTTTCAACTACACTCATTTCTTTCACTCCCTCTGCTCCCATCAGAACTGCGCCCAGATGTATCAGCATCTGCTTCCAGGAGAGAGGCTCTGAAAAGCCCGCGGCACACCTACCTTCTCATGCAGCACCAGATTAATGACAAAGTTATCGATTAGCTGGTAAATGTAGCGGAGATTTCTGCAGCTAAAGAGACATTTCCTACACCGGCTGGCAAGCAAGCACCGGGCTGGCGTTCTTTGGGTGGAAATAAAACAAATCTAATAAACGAGAACGTGTCTCATTTCTGCTGGATGCTTCAAAGATGCGACATTAGTGAAGCACACAGTAATTGTTTTCAAAGCTCATTTCCACTGCACGCAGCGCTAAAAGGAAGATTATTACCTTTAGATGGACAAATCAATAAAATGCAACATAAAGTATTCTTACACCCTCTCTGTATGATTTGCATGTATTATTTGCAGCGATCATCAGTCCGCCTCAGCCTCTTCTTAGATGCCCTCGCACTAAGACTTTGATGATCCTAATTTCCCAACATGCTTTTTCAAACCAAGGTTTGATTATTAGAGGTAAAATGATTTATTCATGACATTAAAGCTTTGATTACACCGTGCGTGATCAGTTTATAGATCTACTAAAACACAATCAGTTCACATGGGTGCTTTTAGCAAAAATCAATATTCAATACCAAACAAACTAAATCCACTCTGATTTGTAATCTATGCAGACTTAAACATATCACTTTCCCTAATGCGGTCACAACTACAGCTACCACGTAGACAGCAGTTTGCACTGTGCTGCGCAAGTGAACCTCAACTAAAAGTTTAGAGTAACTCCATCTATTATTCAAAAGTGACTTTGGTAGGATTATGCTCATATATATATATATATATTTGCTTTGTTGACTGATATCATTTACTGATTGCGTTGCATCATTATTCACTCACACGAGTGGCTAATATTTATCTCTTGTATCAATTGTTCACCGGCCAAATGTTTAAAGACAGAGTGACGAAGATTTAGAGTGACAAACAGTTCAGTTGTTTTCTTACACACGAGGAGATTTATGAAGATTGATATGAAGGTGTATGACTTATAAAGATTTCTTTGTTTCTTTGGAACAAAACTGGAAATGCATGATATGAAAAGAAAAGAAGAAAGACTTGACTGCTATCAGCCACAATGATATTTTCACTAAGTATCAGCAGAGAGTTTTATAATCTGTGTGTGTTGTTAGAAAGCACCCCTGCTTTATCCAGATTCTACAAAATTATTTCAGTGCTTTTTTGTTTTGTTTTTTGCTTCAAAAGTTCCAAAAGTTTAAACGAAGGGCAAAAATTCTTGAACTCTTGAATAAAATAGTCAAGATGCATAATCAAATTGATTCACTGTTAAAAAACAAGTGAGTCGTACTTCTGGTGTTAGTTTGGCAGTATCTTTTTTTCTCCCCACAACACAGTGACTTTCAAAAACACCTGGAAAATAAGAATGAAGTTTTGAGCTGTGAGTCATGCGCGTTGGCAGGACCCCAGCACCACTATGCAGTAGTTCACTAAATCCGCCCTGCACTGTGGTCGACTGTGGATATAAAATACATCACTTCCTGTGCGACTGTTGAAAGTCAGTGGGACATTTTGAAACTGAGCCATGGACACCTCGAACCTGCTGTAAAAGTGTCTCACTTCTAGACCTTTACAACGAAGCATATTTAAGAGATGTCGTGTCACATTAAGGTATTTAACAACAAGTTTTTCCTTTGGACAAAAGCCAGTAACCAGGATAGCAGCTTATCATGGTTGGATGTCTCCTGTGAGCGTCTTTTCAAGAAACTCAAAGAGCCGCTGTCCCAGTTTCATGACTTTGAGTTGTATGTGAATGTTCACCTACAGTATGTTTCTGTGTATCAATTAAACATCATCCTTTTGACCCTAATGTGTCAGAACACTGCAGGGGCCATTCTGTCGCTTTAGCAGATTGTTATTTGATTAATTGTCCGTCGAGGTGTCGTCTGAGATGCTGACTCCTTCTGTACTCTCAGTGACAACTGAGCAAATTCACTCTTTTTTTTTTTTTTTTTTTTCTTTTTTTTTTTCCTTTTCCCCTTTTTCTTTTTTGCCTGTCCCGTTTGGCTCTTCTGCCATCAGAATTATTGTCTAAAGGCGAAGAAAGATGCCCAACGGATTTTCTTTACCAAATTGACCATCCCAGCTTTGCCGTAATGGTCCATTTGATTCACCTTTTATTCTTTATTTTATTTTCACTTGCTGAATACGGGACAGACTTGACTGGGGGAAAGAAAAGGGAGAAAGAAAGAGGGAAAGAAAAACAGTTGAGAAGAGGGACGGGGGAGAAGGGCAAAAAACAAAAACCAACAGAATAAGCAAAAAAAAAAAAAAAACAAAAAAAAAACAAAAAAAAAAATACATATATCGATCACCTGGATCACCTGTTGAGAAAGAAAAAAGAAAACAAGCAGAAGAAAACGAGAGTAATACAATAAACAACATCACAATGATATATGGGAATATGACAGTAAATACTAAATATTAAACATTATTGTGCAGCACGTAAGATCGACAGCACAGTGTGCATTGAGGTAGGAGCCAAAAAGGGTGTAGTTTGTGTGTGTGATCACCCGTGTGTACACCTGTGAGCATGGACGCGCTTGTTTTCTTAAAAGGTTCCCTCATGTAATGATCTGCTAGAGGGTGTGGGGGGCCACTGCCCCGTCCTCCAGGGCATGAAGCAGGTATGGAGGAGATCAAAACTCCAGACATCCAGAGGCCCCCAGAACACAAGAGACCAAGGAAGACCAACAGAGGGGCAGCCGTGCCACTGTCCCAGAAAGAGCTGAGGAGAGTCCCAGATGAGGGGTCACCCAGCAGCCACGGAGCAGAAGCCAGGGGGGGTTGCAGCGACGTGCCCGTGAGCTCCGCCGGCAGCCAGCTGTGCCTGAGTGACCGAGCCCCAGGCCGAGAGGCCGGGGGCACCCCACCTCCGAAGTGGCCCAAGCGAGCCCCAGGCTCCAGGCCCCGATAAGCAGCCGCCAAGGAGTGAGCCGGTGTGTACCCGGACGCCCACCCCCGGACACAAAGAACCACCAACGCACCGATGTCTGAGGGAGTCCGCCCCCGGCAGGGGAAGTGGTGGGGGGAGATAGGCCTCCAAACCTTGGAGGGCCTGAGCTGTCCTCAGAGAGGTGGCGTCTGATACCCAACCTGACATATGGACACAGACATACAGGCACACACAGATACAAACATCCATTAAATTCAATTCAATTCAATTCAATTTTATTTATATAGCGCCAAATCACAACAAATGTCGCCTCAAGGCGCTTCATAGATACAGAGAAAAGCCCAACAATCATATGACCCCCTATGAGCAAGCACTTTGGCGACAGTGGGAAGGAAAAACTCCCTTTTAACAGGAAGAAACCTCCGGCAGAACCAGGCTCAGGGAGGGGCGGCCATCTGCTGCGACCGGTTGGGGTGAGAGAAGGAAGACAGGATAAAGACATGCTGTGGAAGAGAGACAGAGATTAATAACAGATACGATTCAATACAGAGAGGTCTGTTAATACATAATGAGTGAGAAAGGTGACTGGAAAGGAAAAACTCAATGCATCATGGGAATCCCCCGGCAGCCTACATCTATTGCAGCATAACTAAGGGAGGATTCAGGGTCACCTGGTCCAGCCCTAACTATATGCTTTAGCAAAAAGGAAAGTTTTAAGCCTAATCTTAAAAGTAGAGATAGTGTCTGTCTCCCGAATCCAAACTGGAAGCTGGTTCCACAGAAGAGGGGCCTGAAAACTGAAGGCTCTCCCTCCCATTCTACTTTTAAATACTCTAGGAACAACAAGTAGGCCTGCAGAGCGAGAGCGAAGTGCTCTAATAGGGTGATATGGTACTACAAGGTCATTAAGATAAGATGGGGCCTGATTATTTAAGACCTTGTATGTGAGGAGCAGGATTTTGAATTCAATTCTGGATTTAACAGGAAGCCAATGAAGGGAAGCCAAAACAGGAGAAATATGCTCTCTCTTTCTAGTCCCTGTCAGTACTCTTGCTGCAGCATTTTGGATTAACTGAAGGCTTTTCAGTGAGTTTTTTGGACATCCTGATAATAATGAATTGCAGTAGTCCAGCCTGGAAGTAATAAATGCATGAACTAGTTTTTCAGCGTCACTCTGAGACAGGATATTTCTAATTTTAGAGATGTTGCGCAAATGGAAGAACGCAGTCTTACATATTTGTTTAATATGTGCGTTGAAGGACATATCCTGGTCAAAAATGACTCCAAGGTTCCTCACAGTGTTACTGGAGGCCAAGGTAATGCCATCCAGAGTAAGAATCTGGTTAGATACCAAATTTCTAAGCTTTTCAGCGCCGAGTACAATGACCTCAGTTTTATCTGAGTTGAGAAGCAGAAAGTTAGTGGCCATCCAAGTCTTTATGTCTTTAAGACATTCCTGCAGTTTAACTAATTGGTGTGTGTTATCTGGCTTCATGGACAGATAGAGCTGGGTGTCATCTGCATAGCAGTGAAAATGTATGCTATGTCTTCTAATGATGCTGCCTAGGGGAAGCATGTATAATGTAAACAGAATTGGTCCTAGCACTGAACCCTGTGGAACTCCATAATTAACCTCAGTGTGTGAAGAGGACTCTCCATTTACATGCACAAATTGGAGTCTATTAGATAGATATGATACAAACCACTGCAGTGCAATACCTGTAATACCTACAGCATGTTCTAATCGCTCTAATAGAATATTATGGTCAACAGTATCGAATGCTGCACTAAGGTCAAGAAGGACAAGCACAGAGATGAGTCCACTGTCAGAGGCCATAAGAAGATCATTTGTAACCTTCACTAAAGCTGTTTCTGTGCTGTGATGAGCTCTGAAACCCGACTGAAACTCTTCAAATAAACCATTCCTCTGCAGATGATCTGTTAGCTGTTTGACAACTACTCTTTCAAGGATTTTTGATATGAAAGGAAGGTTGGAGATTGGCCTATAATTAGCTAAGACTGCTGGGTCTAGAGATGGCTTTTTGAGTAAAGGTTTAACTGCAGCCACCTTGAAGGCCTGTGGTACATAGCCGATTATTAGAGATAGGTTGATCATATATAAGATCGAAGAATTAATCAATGGCAGAACTTCTTTGAGCAGTTTTGTAGGAATGGGGTCTAAAAGACACGTTGATGGTTTGGAGGAAGTAATTATTGACGTTAACTCAGAAAGATCGATTGGAAAAAAAAGAGTCTAACTTAACATCAATGGAACTACAAGTAGCTGTAGATAATATTACATCTGTGGGATGATTATTGGTAATTTTTTCTCTAATGATAAAAATTTTATTTGTGAAGAAGTTCATGAAGTCATCACTAGTTAACGTTAAAGGGATGGTTGGCTCAAAAGAGCTCTGGCTTTTTGTCAGCCTGGCTACAGTGCTGAAGAGAAACCTGGGGTTGTTCTTATTTTCTTCAATCAGTGACGAATAGTAAGCTGTTCTGGCTTTGCGGAGGGCTTTCTTATAAAGCAACAAACTATTTCTCCAGGCTAAATGATGATCCTCTAAATTTGTGACACGCCATTTCCTCTCCAGATTACGAGTCGTCTGCTTGAGGGTACGTGTTTGAGAATTATACCACGGGGTCATGTACTTCTGATTAGAGACCTTAGTTTTCACTGGAGCTACAGTATCCAGAGTCGTACGTAGTGAGGAGGTGAAATTATTAACAAGATAATCGACCTCTGTTGGGGTAGCGTTCAGATAGCTGCTCTGCTCTGTGTTGGTACAGGGCATTGACGATGATAACAGTGGCTGGATTATATTCTTAAACTTAGTTACAGCGCTTTCAGAAAGACATCTACTTTGATAAAGTCCACTCTCCACTGCTGCGTAATCAATTATTGTAAATGTAAATGTTATCAAGAAATGATCAGACAGGAGAGGGTTTTCAGGAAACACTGTTAAATGTTCAGTTTCTATGCCATATGTTAAAACCAGATCTAGAGTGTGATTAAAGTGGTGGGTGGGTTCTTTTACATTTTGAGAGAAACCAATTGAGTCTAACAACAGATTAAATGCCATGTTGAGGCTGTCATTTTTAGCATCTACATGGATGTTAAAATCACCCACAATAATTATTTTATCTGAGCTCAGAACTAAATCAGATATAAAGTCTGAGAAATCAGACAGAAACTCTGTGTAAGGCCCAGGTGGACGATAGATGATAACAAGTAAGACTGGTTTCTGAGTTTCACAGCTGGGGTGGATAATGTTAAGCATCAGGCTTTCAAATGAATTAAAAGTCTGTCTTGGTCTTTCATTAATTAATAGACTGGTGTGAAAAATTGCTGCCACACCGCCCCCTCGACCTGTGCTTCGAGATTTCTGGTAGTTAGAATGACTCGGGGGTGTTGATTCATTTAAGCTAACATAATCATCCTGCTGCAACCAGGTTTCTGTAAGGCAGAGTAAATCAATTTGTTGATCATTTATTAAGTCATGTACTAACAGAGACTTGGAAGAGAGAGACCTAATATTTAATAATCCACATTTCACTGTTTTACTCTTTGGTTCAGATGTGGATACTGTATTGTTCTTTCTTTGTAAATGTTTAAGTTGTTTGTTGCTGGTTTTTAGTTTGTTTTTTGTCTTTTTGGAAGCAGACACAGTCTCTATGGAGATGGGTTTTTGGGGGGGTAGCAGGAGGAGAGAAGCTGCAGAGAGGCGTGTAAGACTGCAACTCTGCTTCCTGGTCCCAACTCTGGATAGTCATGTTTTGAGGGGTTTAATAAATTTGTCCATATTTCTAGAAATGAGAGCTGCTCCATCCAAAGTGGGATGGATGCCATCTCTCCTAACAAGACCAGGTTTCCTCCAGAAGGTTTGCCAATTATCTATGAAGCCCACATCGTTTCTGGGACACCACTCAGACAGCCAGCAATTTAAGGAGAACATGCGGCTAAACATGTCACTCCTGGTCTGATTGGGGAGGGGACCAGAGAAAACTACAGAGTCCGACATTGTTTTGGCAAAGTTGCACACCGATTCAATATTGATTTTAGTGACCTCCGATTGGCGTAACCGGGTGTCATTACTGCCGACGTGAATTATGATTTTATTGAATTTACGTTTACCCTTAGCCAGCAGTTTTAAATTTCCTTCAATGTCGCCTGCTCTGGCCCCTGGAAGACAATTGACTATGGTTGCCGGTGTCTCTAGCTTCACATGTCTGAGAACAGAATCACCAATTACCAGAGTTTGACCCCCAGCGGGTGTGTCACCGAGTGGGGAAAAACGGTTAGACACATGAACGGGTTGGTGGTGTACCTGGGGCTTCTGTTTAGGACTACGCTTCCTCCTCACCGTTACCCAGCCTTTCCCCAGCTGCTTGGGGTCTGCCGGGGAACAGCTAGCGGGGCCTACGCTATCTTCGGCTGCACCAGCTACAGGGGCCTGGCTAGCTAAGGGTGAGTGCAAGGTGCGAAGCCGAGTCTCCAGATCAGTAATCCTGGCCTCCAGAGCTGCAAATATGCTACATTTGTTACAGATATCATTACCGCTAAAGGAGGCCGAGGAGTAACTAAACATCTGACACAATGAGCAAGAAAGTGCAGAAGGGACAGGTGAAGTAGCCATGGTGCTAACGGGTCGGCTACGAGCTAAGCTAGCGAAACAGTACAGAGACAGTGAGTGACAGTGAGTGAATACTTTGGCTATAAATTAGGTAGTGAGTACACAGAAAGTGTGCTTCGGATGAAGCACGTGAAGATTATACTGTGAAAAAAAGAATGTATTTAGAAGTTGTTAATTAAACTGCTAAGCAAATAAGCTACTCAGAAACACCACTGTGTTTGAGCAGGAACAGGAAGTGATACTATACCACAGAGCGAGCGAACACCAAGTGACAGCGCCGACTCTCAGACCCACCCTCATGCTCTCATATGCACTTACTCCACACTTAACCAACGTGGAGACATACATAAAGAGACGCTGTACACACAATCACACTCCCCAAGCGTACTCTACGAACCGGGTCTAGGTACCCTTGCCCCTGGAGGGGGGAACTGCACCCAGACCCAGGTTGTGTTACCCTTTTTCCCTGCGGTGGGGAGAAGCAGACCGCCCCGACTCCGCAGCAGCAGGGAGGCCCCACATTCCGGACCCCAGTCGGACGGCCAACTCCTCCTCCTAGCCCCCCTGCTCCAGCAGACCGCAGAGAACGAGGGTGAGAGAAGACTCCTAACCTCCCTCCACCCGCTCATTGTAGTGTTGATGTATGTGTGTTCTAAGGTGCATTTAAAACCCAGGAGGGCATGGAGCTACCTGCCAGAGAGCAGCAGGTAAGCGCATAGTCCCTCCTGCTAGCCCTCAATGTCTACGTGTATTTAAAATTGAGAGGTGGGCAACGACGCCAGGGGTGAGGTGTACACCCTGATGGTAATTGGGATTCCGTGTAGCGTGCCCACCCCCAAGATCCTATATGTATGTGTAATGAGAGTGTGAGTAATGTGAATGTCTAAGTTGCGGGATAAAATTGAGGCAGAGGCAGCCAGAAGGGGACAGAGGGGGGGGTTACCTCCTCTGCACCCTGGTGACACACCCCTACTCCAAGGCCCTGCATGTGTGGGTGGTTGTGGTGGAGCGGGAAGAGGGAGGCAGCTGGAGATGGGGAGGGAAGGAAGGGAGGGGCAAGTGACCCCTCCCTGGGGCCAGCTCCCCCGCTGACCCCAGTAGGCACCCCCATACTCCGCGACCCGCCAGGGAAGGGGGGCCCAGGCCCATCCGAACCGGGGCCCAGTGCAGCGGCGCCGCCCGGCCCCACAGAGCCCGGGGCAGTCCACCCAACCCCACCACAGAGAAAACTGCACCCATCCCATCATCCACTCATCTTCCAGACTACATAAGACAATAGACGCCCAGGCTGAGATCTTCCTCCACCTCTCCTGTATCTCCCCCTCTTGCAGAGAGAGTTCCTGAGAGAGGAAAGCTCCTGCAAGATGTGACAACCCCCCCCCCCCCCCCCCACCAGTTGAAGAGCCCCCCAGGTGGCTCGGCGCACCGGCGGCACCCCGCGCCAGTGGTGGGCCCCATATACCCACCGGCCCACAACCCCGGCAACACACCAACCAGGACCCAGGCCCCCGAGGCCCGGCCAGGGCCCCAGGCCAGAGCCGGAGCGCCCCCAGAACCTCACGCCCGTCCCGGACCCACCTAGGGGCAGCCAGGCTACCAGGTCAGTAACCCCCGTCCGTCAGCACAGACCCTCCCCTAGCCCTGCTGCACGTAGCCACGAGGAAACCGTCACCTAAGAGCCAACAGAGCCCCCAATTGGCCATGACCGCTACCCCGGGTTGAGCCCCCCAAGGAAGATGCTCCCGGGGAACCCCCCGACGCCCTAAGCCTGACCCTACCCCCACACCAATCACAACAGTGAAGGCGAGACCAAAATATGACCCCCCACCCCCACTAGGTGATGGAGCTGATCAGAGGAGCCCAGAGCGATTGATCTGATGTGGTGGCAGAGGCTGTATCAAGACTAATGTAATCTAATAGATAATTTCTATATTGGTTAGAATTAAGATTGTTTTTATTTTTCCAGTTCATGAGGACTGTTTTCTTGGCTATGCATAGGGCAGTGAAAACCATATGGGCTATATTCTTTTCTGAAGTGACATTATCTAAGCTGCCCAACAAACACACTAAGGGGGAAGTTGGAATGTTACATTTCAGACACTTTGATAAGTCTTCACATATCTCGCGCCAAAACTTCTGAACTGGTGGACAGAACCAAAGAGCATGGATATAATTGTCCGGTGAATTGGTTTGGCAGTGTGAGCAGTTGTTGGTAGATGCAAAGCCCATCTTGAACATCCGATGACCTGTATAGTGCACTCTATGTAGTATTTTGTATTGAATTAATTGAAGACTGGGATTTTTGATTAGATGAAAGGTTTTTAAGCAAATCTGAGACCAGAAGTTTTGGTCTAAGTTAACTGATAAATCCGCTTCCCATTTTGCAATAGGAAGTGATATTGATTCATCTGTTTTAGAAAGCATTCTGTATATTTTGGATAGTAATTTGGGGGTTTTAAGAGTAAAAAATTGAACCACACTTGGTGGTGTTTGTAGTTCAACTTGACCCGGTTTAAATTTCTTTTTTATTATGGATTTAATTTGTTGATATTCTAAAAATCTTTTCTTGTTGATCCCATATTGTGTAACTAGTCTGTCAAATGAAATAAATTCTGTTCCTTCTAGTATATGTTCTACATATTTGATTCCTTTACCATTCCAATCTGAAAAGTTTATCATATTATTGTTTTGTAATATGTCAGGGTTGTTCCAGATAGGTGTACGTTTGCATGGGATTAATGAAGACTCTGTCAACTTCAGAAACTCCCACCATGCTGTCAGAGAAGAGCTGATGTTGATGCTTTTGAAGCATTCATGTCGTTGGATGTTTGAGCTGATAAATGGTAGATCTGAAATCTCTAGATTATTGCAAAGTGCTTGTTCTACATCTAGCCAAGGTTCATCTAAAAGGGTATGTTTTAGCCATCCTGAGATAAACTGAAGCCTGTTGGCTAAGAAGTAGTGCTGAAAGTTAGGTAGTTCTAATCCTCCTTTATCCTTGGTCTTTTGTAGTGTTTTTAAGCTTATACGTGGGGGCTTATTTTTCCAAAGGAATTTGGACATATATGAATCTAGAGATCTGAACCAATCTTGCGGCGGTTTAGTTGGGATCATTGAGAATAAATAATTTATTTTTGGTAATACCATCATTTTTATAGCAGCAACCCTTCCCATGAGTGATATGGGTAGACATTTCCATCTAGCCAGATCACCTTCTACTTTCTTTAAAAGTGGGGTATGGTTTAATTTAGTTAGATCTGCAAGCTTGGGAGAAATATTAATACCTAAATATTTTATATTTCCCGATTGCAGTGGAGTAGAAGAGGAATTATGGAAGCAGCAATTAATAGGAAGGACTGTAGATTTTGACCAGTTAATTGAGTAATCTGATATTCTTGCAAAAGAGTTTATCAATTCAATCACCCCAGAGATATTGGTTTGTGAATTTTGGAGAAAGAGTAACACATCATCAGCATAAAGGCTGATTTTATGTTCCACGTTCTTGCATTTTATGCCCTTAATTGCTGAATTCTGTCTAATTGCTGCTGCTAGTGGTTCGATAAAAATTGCAAACAGTGAAGGGGAGAGTGGGCATCCCTGCCTGGTGCCCCTCAGGAGACATAAGCTGGAGGATGTCTGGTCATTTGTTCTGACACAAGCTGTTGGGGAATTATATAATATTTTTAACCAGTTGATGAAAGAAGATCCAAAACCAAATTTGTGTAAAGTTGCAAATAGAAATTTCCAGTTAACTCTGTCAAACGCTTTTTCTGCATCTAAGGAAAATATTGTAGTTTCAAGGTTTTTACTGTATGAGTAGTCTATCAAATTAAGTAATCTACGTGTATTTGTTGATGAGTGCCTACCTTTTATGAAACCAGTTTGGTCAGGATGAATTAAGAGGGGGGTTATTTTCTCTAGTCTCTTCGAGAGAGCTTTGCAGATTATTTTGAGGTCTACATTAATAAGGGATATTGGACGATAGCTTGAGGGATATACAGGGTCTTTGCCTGGTTTTAGCAGGAGATTAATGTTTGCAGAATTCATATTTGATGGAAGTCTGCCCTTTTCTTTGATTTCTAACAACGTTCTGTAAAAAACTGGTGCTAGAATCGTCCAGAATTCTTTGTAGAATTCTGCAGGAAAGCCGTCTGGAGCAAATTCACTCTGTGTATGCGTGCACATATTACAGGGTCAGGAACTAACCTGCTAGTTCAACATGACTTCTATTTATAACTGAGTGAAGTTTTATAATTAGTTTTAAATGCATGTGTGATGTGTTTACATCTGTATCCAGAATTCTTCCAGATAAGCATGATAACCACAGTTTTACACATTAATAATTTTGTGTTTTTTGTCCAAAAGCAAACTCAGCAAAGCTCGTAAAATATCTTAGGCAGCTGTGAAGGAGACTTTAATCAGGTTCGTCATTTTTTTCTAGAGTGACCAACAATAATATTGGAGAAGCTAGATTCATGGGTGAATCATTAATTGTTTTAAAATGAATGACTGAACGACTAATTGATCATCTGACTGTTTTATCCAGTCTTAAAGGTGCATTAAAAAGAGTGAAATTGGGTAGTTGTTACATTTACAAGAGTTTAACTTGTAATTTGATCCAGATAATTTCATGTTTCTATGTTAAATGTAATGAAAACGTGTAAAATACACATGCAATTCAAAAACTTAACACTTGTTAAATGTATTCTTGTTGTGATGACAATCTAGTAAGAGTGGTTAGTTGCCTAGACTCGCGATATCACAAGATCACACGAGATTTCAAACCACAGGAAAATCACTGTGGATATTGTTATTTATTGTGGTTTGACCAGTCAAGGACACAAATTGTAGCAGCCCTTGGCATCAAGAACGACAGAAGAGTCTCTAACGGGTGCAGCCATTTATTTCCTCACCACATACGGCTCATTCTCTGGACATTGACCACCGTGAAAACTATAAAATAAGAAAAAATTGATAACCGTACAGTCCTTTTGAACTATAACAATGAGTAATAACAACAATGAGCTTAAGTTAATTCAAGCAAGTTCAAACAAGTAATTCTGAGATATACAGTCACAGATTAAATAAAACTACAGGGGTTACTTCAAACAGCATCAAGGGGTTACACAGTTCGGTTAAATAAAATATAACAACAGATCACCTCTCATCACATACCTCAGTCCGCTTGCCAAGGGTGCAAACTCCGGTAAACACTTAAACACTTCGGCCCGTTTCTCATGGGGTGCTGCTAGCTTGCATGACACACATGTCTAGCTAAAAAATAGCACATGGATGTAAGTAACGTAAGTACAGACTAAAAAGGTTTTCAGATAGCTCACAATACAAACGCAGCAACATACCTTACATTAGAAACACACTTATCATACTTATTAAAGTATTATCGTAACTTACATGGACTTTGTACAACTTATTCCTGTCGCGACAGACTGCTCCATACATGTTACGGGGCATGCCTCTGAGCACATCTGTCCTTAGTGCGACTGCGCATATAATTCCAACAACCCCCGCAAGGATGACTTATGGTACAGATCAGCGGTTCATTACATAAATATAAAGAAAATTCTCTATCAAGCCTTGTAATCATTGATTTCCTACTTTTCTTAAGTATGACGGCTCAGTGGTGCAGTTGTTAGCGCTGTTGCCGCACAGCAAGAAGGTCCTGAATTTGAATCTACCTTTCTGTGTAGAGTTTGCATCTTCTCCCCATGTTTGTGGTGGTTCTCTCCGGTACTCCAGCTTCCTCCCACAGTCCAAAGACATGCAAGTAGTGGGGTTAGGTTAATTGGTGATTCTAAATTAACCATAAGTGTGAATGTGAGCGAATGTGGCTCATTCAAGCAAAAGAAATGGCACCTAAATCAAGAGATGAAACAGTGTTCCATCTACAGCTAACACAGAACTTAGGAAAGGCTGGAGCTGCCAGGCAGGAGGAATGAGGAAGATCTCAGAGGACTTTCATGGATCTAGTGACAGAGGACATGCAAATGGGTGGTTTGACAGAGGTGCATGCAAGGGACAGGGTAGGATGGAGGCAGATACCTGCTGTGGAGACCCCTAAAGATGAGGACATGGAGGAGACAAAGAAGATTTGAGTCACTTTGTTAGTAGCAGCCTATCTAAAAAAAAAAAAAAAATTAATCCATAAAAAGTCCCACAGATAACACAGTTTGACAGCATAAAAAAGTATTTTTGTACCAACATGGTGACATGTCTTGGCATAATGTGCAGTGTGCCTTTAAGAATTTGAGAAAGCTGGACAAATAGTCAAAAGTAGGGCTGGGTATCGTCACTGATTTCTAGAATCGATTCGATCCACAATTCGATTTAATTCGATTCGATTCAATTCAATTTGAATCTGGGAAATTTTGACAATCAGAAATATTATAATTCAGATCAGTACATTTACATATTTTTGTATCTATAAAAAGGAAGCTGATACTTGACAGACTTTATCAAAGATGTGAGCATCACAGCAGATGCCTTTGTGTCAAAGTTGCTGAGGATAAAACACAGAAAAACATGAAGGCGATTTTTCTGGCCTGGGATTTTATAAAAATATTCTGCAGTACATCAAAAACGAAAAAAAACCATTAATCAACACATGAACATTACCTCTGAAGTTACAGCGGTTTTATTAGAGACACGGCTAAGCGTTTTGCATTTTGCATAATTTTAAAAAGTTTAAATTTGTTCAATATTGAACGGCAGAAATTAGGTTTTCTTTTCGGAAGTATATAAAACAAAACAAAAAAAACGTCGGCTGACAGCGCTGTAAACAACGGTAGACTTGTGCATAACAAGCAAGCGAATAATGCAGAAAACAGATTTTTAGACGGGAAACTGTTCTTGAAGTACAGAGAGAGGGAGAGAGAGAGAGAGCTGTGCATCGTGGTCAAAGCAAAACAGTAAAAGTCAGAGTGAATACATGACGATGTTTATGCACTGAAAAAAAGGGATTGGCCAACTCTTGGATTTACGTAAGCATCTTGCGTGTATTTAACATAAGTGCCTCATGCTTTAAAGTTAAGTGTAACTATATAGTGTAGAAACTACATAATATGCAGAGAGGCTAGATTAAATTGTTCATATCATGTTCGAGTGAAGTAAGTCAATAACTTACTGCGACACCGCACGGGATTTCAGTCTCGCACGCTTTGGATCGTGGTTTCAGGAAGGCATCTATCTCAGTCAAATCGAGCAGCCGCCTCTAAGTAAATTGGGTGGTTGTTGCATTAAAAAAGTCTAACTTGTAATTTAAACACAATAATTTCATGTTTCTATGAATGTAATTAAATCATGAAGAATCTGTACGAAATTCAACAACTTAATTTGTTCTTGTTGAGATTACATGATACAATCTAGTAATCTAGTTGCTGAACTCATGAAATTCACAAGATCGCACGAGATGTCAAACTGCAGGAAAATCACTGGAGTTATAAGAGGTAGACAACTACACACACACGACATGTATGCTATTGCTATTTATTGTGGTTTAACCTGTCAAGGACAAAAACGTACAAAAAAATTCTGCATCAAGCCTTGAAATCATAGCTTTCCTGCTTTTGTTAAGTCTGGATTGGTGGCACGGTGGTTAGTGCTGTTGCTTCACATTAAGAAGGTCCTGGGTTCAAATCCACAATCTGGCTAGTTTGCACTGGGTTCTCTCTGGGTTTTCTGGTTTCTTCCCACAGTTAAAAGTCAAGCAGTTGTTAGAGTTAGGTTAATTGGTGATTCTAAATTGCCCGTGAATGTAAGTGCAAATGGTGGACTTGTGAGTTGTCCTGCCTTGTAACCTATCACTTCAGGGTTATTTCCCAGGCCCAGAATAAGGTTAGGAGGATGGTAGCTATTGTAGATCCGTTCAATCTTTATGGTAACCAGACTCTAGACTTTGTTGAACATTATGTAATATGAAGACAACATGTAGTATTTAAGTGACCAAGTATGGGGGTAAAAGTTATTGAATAGTGTTGAAGTAAAATGACAAAATTGTGAAGGATTAAAATATTCCAAGAGCTCAACATACTTCATCTAAACATGTTTCAATCGTGTTTTATGCACACAAAATGCACAGGTTTATTACATATGAAAAAGTTGTGTTGATTTAACTCAATTGTTTAAGTTTCTGCCAAAGCAAAACATTTGTGTGCAACCAATGTCCACTACTGAATCAAGTAAATCCAACATGGCCTTTTTTTCAGTGTGTGAAGCTTAGTTTAGATCTTCTTTTGCTGCTGGTTCAGTCAATATTGTTTGGAGAGACATCAAACTAACAGCTTTAGAATCGGTGCAAAAATCGATTTTAATCAATAAATCGATTATAAAAACCCACCCCTAGTCAAAAGACAAAGTGGTAAGCCTAAAAAAAAACTACAACAGATGAACAGTATCAAAATAGTAAAAGATCAAGCAAAGACCTGACACAGGACCAAAGAGATGCTTCCCTTCACTTGAGCAAGCTTTTGTTTACAAAAGTCTGATCAGAAATATTGTCAGTGTAAGGTTGGCTGTCAAGAGGCCATTTCTGAGGAAGAGAAAAGGCTGAGGCTGCCAAATTACACAAGAACTGGACTGAAGTGGCAAAAGGTATGAATCCAAACTTGAAATTTGTGGCTCAAATTGTTGCCAATACGCATGGAGGGGGTCAGGAGAGAGAAATGGCTTGGTGCTGCATTTAAGCCAGTGGTGTTTGGGATTTATGAGTACTGTCAGATTTCAATCCATCGTGTAATACCATGAGAAAAGCCTCTGATTGGGAACAGGTTCATCTCTCAGCATGACAATGATCCCAAACACACTGCCAGTGCCAATGCAGTAAAAAAAAAAGTACACCTGGATAGAAAAACACACAGTGAAGGATTATCAGTAATGGATTGGCCTCCCCAGCACCTGGACCTCAACATCACTGCAGCAGTGTGGGATCAACTTGATGGATCTTGAGGAATAAAAGGAGGCAAAATCTAAAGCGCTGATGTGCTTCAAGAACTTATGATACATTTTAATAATAAAATACTGAAAACATCACAGCACCTGTTTGCCTTTTTTTTTTTTTTTTTTTTGGAGGAGTGGGGGCGGGACGACCATATGCAGCATATGTACCGAATCTGCAATTAGGCATATGCTTCAGGTGCTCTTGTCTATCCTTGCCCACAAACACAGGAAAAACTACACATGGAAGACGGCAACAAGTGCAGCTGGCATAATGGCTGTAGAGAATTTTTCTTTTCTTTTTTTCAACCATCCACAATTAATTTTGTCAGTTTTTCTTTGGCCAGTTGTGGTATACTATCATCAGTTTGAGAATATTCACTTGCAGACCCTATTTGTTCCATGTGTGTTTTTACCTGCCACATTTCCTCCGCATGTGGCCTACATTCAGACACAAATGGACACACAATCGCTCATTTAGTGTGGAGAAACACACTTACAGGTCGACCGATCTGGCAGACAGGCAGGCAGAATAAAATGCCGACAGGTGGAGGGCTTCAGATGACTGACGTGAGGAGAGCAGAGGTGAGAAGGAAGCCTATCGAGCATTCTTGAGTTGCTTTGGACCCCTGTCACAGTGCAGCTGCTGGTAATGTCACCTTCATTTGTGGCAGTTGTGTATTGTATATGTCTATTGTCACAGTTACAACATATATATATACAATATATAATACAATGTGTGATATATTACAATGTTACAGGTACTTTCAGTTCCAACAAGGACCCAAAGCTTGCCTCACCAATCTCCTTTTTATTTGTGCTCATAACCTTTGTTCACACATGCTCATCAGCATCCTTCCTCCTAGCTCACAGCTAACGTTTTTAGGTTAATGTTACTGCCATTGCTCAGCAATGGGGGACAACAAGGAAAGTGAAAATTAGCCCGTGGCTAGAGGAACAGAAGCCGTCGCAATGCAGATAAAGATGTGTAGTATGAAAGAAATAAGCCCTATCATCTAAGCACACTTTGGTTTCAGAAAGCACGATGAAACAGAAGAAAACTATATGCAAATGCTACAAGAGGAAGAGCCTTCTCTGACGAGGAAACACAGACAGACTATTCCAAGTGCATGCTCAAGAAAGAGGTAAAAGGAAAAAATCAGATAGGCGCAGCAGGGCATTACTCAGGTGTTTGATAAAGATGTTTATTGGAAAAGGCATGGGCTGTATTTAAGCTTTTGAATATTTGATTTCCTGGAGCAACACGAGGTGTGACACAATGATTTAGTTAGATTTTTTTTCAGCAGCTGCCTGCCTGAATGCCTGAGCCACTGAATATAGCATGAAATATTTACTCTCAAAGTTACAGTTTAACACATTTTAGATTAGAGATTAGACTTTCCAAGCTCCTTAGACTCTTCTAAGGAGCTTGGAAAGTCTTCTTGACTTGGATGACTATGAAGACATTTTAGAGTTTAAATTTCACTATCAAAAAGTTCAAAGGCTTTGTTGCTGTTTAATATTTCATAAATATCACTTGGGATTTAAAGCCATAATTTTATGTTTAGAGGACAGTGTAATAATTTTAAAAAACACATCATAATAGTTTTTGTTCATAAGTGAATCTTAAAAAGCACTGCTATATCATTACCAAAGTAAATGTGACCCTTAAGTGTTATATTTATGTTTCCCAGTCTACAATTTGGATTTTTGTCAAAGCTAAACCTGGTATGCTGGTTAGAGGTTAGGATAAAGTATAGGTTGGATTTAATAAAACAGCACTCAAATGCAGAGAACTGTATCAAAACATATTTTCACTTGTTTGGTTTTTTTTAGGTTTTTATGCTAAGCACCATAAAATAATTGTGTTCAAATAAAATAATAAACTTTCATTTAGATTATCACACACGTATGATGCCCCCATTCACCTGTGGTGAGTAAAAGGCTGTCTTACCTCAGCTGTCGATATGTGTCCAGTCTATTTACTCTATAGGAAGTGTAAAAAAAGTCATCTGATACGAGTTGATGAGTCACTGAAGCTCACTTCCGTCTGATGACAGTGATACTGGGTTGAGTTGTTGGGGTATGATCACCTTTCCTGTCAGTAAATGATAAATGAACTTAGATAGCACTTTTATAGTGCTTTATACAACATGCTTCATTCACACACACATTTATGCAAACATTTTTTTCATGTGTCTCAGTGCTTTCTAGCTTACATTCACAGTCCAATGGACACATCAGGAGCCACCCCCGAGGTAAGCACTGCTGTTTTTGCTGCTGTTAGCCGACGGTAGTGAAACTTTCTTTGAAGTGAATGTAACACTGTTGGACTCAGACATCGTGAATAAGCTCTCTTGTGTTGCAACAATGTATTCAAACTGTTTATCAGAGAGAAAGTGGGACTATTAGGTCTCTCAAGCCCAACAGTAGCTTGGCTAATGTTAGCTTCAAAATTCTTGTCGTTGCTGTTTAGATTAGGAAGCGTCAGGTGTCTGGGGACAGCAGGGTCGTATGTATAATCAGCTGACAACAACAGCAATAAATTAGCATGTTGATGCAAGTTTTTGTGTGTTAGAGCTTTGACTTCAGTTCAAGAGGTGACCCTTGAGGTGAGGAGGAAAAAGATGAGGTGGTAATGAGGGAGGAGAAAGACGTAATGAGAAAGAGATTACAGAAAGCTACATGTGCAAAGGTTAAATGGTCACATATATTGAATGATAATGAAAAAATAAGTTATGTGTTCAACATGTGTGGCCAGTCTCTAACCACATACGTAAAATGTGATTAGATGGAACATGATGTTCGCCTTGGCCACTGTATTCAAAATAGTGGGGCAACAGTATGGCTTCCACAAACTGCAACTATGCATCTTTAATGGATACATTCACCAATGCATCAGTTTGTTAGAAGAAGTAATTACATACCAATGCGCATATTTATCAGTAAAAGATTTTTCTTTCTATAATAAAATTAATTGTTAGGCCTTCAAATCTTTAAGGTTTAAACTTTGAAACAGTCAGATGGAAAGAAGCTGAGAAAAAGTGAGCAAGAGAAGAAGTGTTTTTGATTAAAGTGATGAACTTAAGTTTAATAAATTAATCCACTACAGCTGACAGCAAAATCAAAAACTGCTTTTGTGTCAGAACTAAAAAAAAACAAGATCCAAAGCCTAACTGACTACTGCCCAAAATCAATAATAGAGTTCAAATGTAAATGAAATCTTGATTGACATCGCAACATTTTAAAACCTAACTGATGCAAACCACCAAATAAAATCCTGATGAATGTGTGCGGGTCTGCATATGTGTGCATTAATCTGTGTCAACGTCTGTCTGGGACTTGCAGCCCCAGAGGACCAAAGTCTCCTTTGATATGGAACGAAAGGCCAGCGGTGGCAGCGAAGACTAGCCGAGGCAAGAGAAAACATGAAAGCAGCAGCCGTAATTATGCTTAACCCTCACCCCCTTAAGGAGAGATTTGGTGATGCAACATTGCTCCTCCTTTACCAAGGTTGATAAAACAACAGCACATCGCTCTACCTTTTGTAAGGCTAAAGAAAAAGTGTCTTTTTTTAAAATAAGAAGCACACATGTGCACACACATGATGGAGGACAGAATGAAGAAGGAAAAGAAAAATAACATTGCACTTGAAATCTTTTGAAAGCAGCATCTGTAATCACTCATATTGCGTAATTATATCCAAGCCTTCAGGGCGGGTTTGGATGTGTAGCATCTCAGCAGCTCCACCACCACATGTTCTCACACAAACATATGTAACGGCGTGCTCACACATACAGACATACATGCGCTCATTTATCTCGATGCGGTAATAAGACTAATGATATCCCATGGGTACCTCAAAGTGTGAAAAAGGGACTGAAGAAGGAGAGTGGAAGAGAGAAAGAGCGGGAGAGTAAGTCTTTGTGAACAGTGTGCTCTCATCTCCGTTGGCAGGAACGCCATTTGTGAGTCTGTATGATGTTTAAATAGAGACAGCCACTGACGCGTGCGCGCACGCACTCGCCAAAAGACTCACGCATATGCACAAAGACGAGTGCGTGCGCTGACTAGAAGACAGAGACTGGGGGAATGGAGAAGAAAAGAGGATTTAAGCGGCACTGGCAGGCTCTCACACTGTTTTTAGGTCAATGACAAGAAGCCTATTCAACAGAAAGACACGCCGACACACAAGTTAAAAGTACACAAATACTCGCAGTATACCATTCACGGATGAGCAACTCCAACATCTGAATCCACGCACGCACAAGCTGTGCATACGCACAAATATACTTAGCTGCATTTACAGTCAACCCTAAGAGACCGTGGCAGTACTAGAAAGGCTCGACAGACGTTGCTCTGTCTGTCCTCAGCTGGTATTTTTTCCTCATTGTCCTCTCCTTCATGTCTTCCCCCCTCTGTCCATTTATTCTACGCAACACGTAAACAGGAGTTTGTTGATGCTGTTTTCTACATGGACCGGCTCCATTTCCTGTCCAGTTTGGACGCTGTGTGTTCCTGACCCACCATGTTGGCCAGCGTTCAAAGGGACAGTGTGTTTGTTTGTGTGCAAGTGTGCGCATGTGTGTGAGGGGATACAGGAGCGGGCATTCAGATCAAAGGGGGCTGGAAACAGTCTGTCATCCCACTAGGAAGCATCAAGTCTCATGCATATTCACCAGAGGACGTGCTTGTGTGTGCGTGTTCATGTGTGTGTGTGACAGCATGGGTGTTTTAATGAGGCCCAGTCATTTGCTACTTCACTAATCACTTATCTTTAAGAAGTGTACATCATTTCCTGCCAATCAACTAACTTCCACCCGGTCCCATTAGCATTAAGCTAAAAGTCTGATTAGAATTTATTCACGGGAGCAGGTCAGAGACAGCCAAGATGTGGCACTTCACAGCGTCAGAACACCTGTATGAATATTAAAATTAAAGGTATACCTCATGTTCTTGAAGTTCAATCTATTCTCTTCCGCTTATCCTTTTCAGGGAGCCTATCCCAGTTGTCACAGGGCGAGAGGCAGGGTACACCCTGGACAGGTTGCCAGTGTATCGAAGGGCTAACGCACAGAGACAGACAATCATTCGCAATCAGATTCACTCCCACATGCACACCTATGAGCAATTTAGATTAATCCCCCCGCAAACGGTGGCACGGTGGTTAGCCCTGTCGCCACACAGCAAGAAAGTCCCGAGTTCAATTCCACCATTCTGTGTGGAGTTAGCATGTTCTCCCCATGTTTGTGTGGGTTCCCCAGCTTCCTCCCACCATCCAAAAACATGCAGTTTGTGGGGATAGGTTCTTGAAGTTAAAGCCATATATCTGTTAGTACACCCTTGCTTTGCAATCAGAAAGCAAAGACTTGATATGACACAGAGATTACTGTGCAAATGAACTTTCTAGCACATGTTTAAAGTAGCACAATGGCAGCAGGATGATGTGGTGGTTGGGGTCCTCCACCATCTGGCTGGGGTCTTTCTGTATGGAGATTGCATATGTGTGCGTGCATGAGTTCCATCCTGCTATTCCGGCTTCCTCCCACAGTTTAGGTTTGTATGTGAGTTTCTCTGTGTCTGCCTGGAAACTGTGAATGACAACCTGTGCAGTGTGTACCCTGCCTCTTGCCCTATGTCAGCTAGGATAGGCACCAGTACCCCTCACCGCAACCCCGAATTGGACAAGAAATGGTATTCTATTACACCAACCACTCAAACTGTCCAACTGAATGTTGTGCATTCGGTTGGACAGTTTTCTATGTCTACTGAACGTCTACTGTTGACGTATGTAGGACTTCCGTGTACCACCTTTTTATAATCTAAATGTGGTTGTTGTGGGTGTCTTTTCAACTGAGACTCATTTTAGTTTGACAGTTTAGTTTGAGGTCGTTTTTATGCCACTTCCATAAGCTCTGTAGTCCCATGTTTCCAGAGGGTGGAGGACATGTTTTCTGTACAGAAACAGATATGTGTGAAGGAATGCAGCGTGATCAGTGGACATTTCCAAGTTGGCGCGGGCTCTTGATATTAAGACAAAACTGAGCAGCTGCTTGGATTTGGAGCAGAAATGTTCCCAGGTTCTCACAGGCAATTTGCAAAATGTGCGTATCGATAAAGACTGTCAGGCAGATAATCTAGTTCATACACACATACCTGCACAACTTTCTCATACTTTGGCAGTCTCCATATAAATAAAGACTTTTTGTCAAGGCTGAACACAACCTGGACGAGGAATGGTGGGTGGAGCCCACTCAGGAGCTGACCAATCAAACCATTATGACAGGAAGTAACCAAACGCACGGAACTACTTACTTTTACATTTACAGTATATAAATGTACACTTTCATGAAAATGGGTATGAAGCTCTCCTGTCGTAAGACTGACATGGAGGATCTGTGATTATCATATATATACATTTTTGCAATCAATAACATGCTACCATCCCTCGAGCAAGAGAAAAGAGAAAACTAAATACATAACTCACACTTTTCTGAACCAACTAAGACCTTCATAGTCCCAGTATACAACAAGATGGATGCAAAAGCAGACAAAGAGCTGTTCAGAAATAGTAGGAAAAACTTGTTCAATAAACAGGTGACTTACTATATTGCTTCCTTTGGGCAAATCAGAATATCCAGTAAAGTAAGGGGGGAAAAGTCAAGCAGAAAAAGGTGAAGATTAAAAAAAATCAATCATAGCCACTCGGGGGATTGCCACTCTGTCAAGCAGCACATGGTTGCCCAAGTAAGAAATCCAGCTGGTTCTGCATACAAACTGCCACTCACTTTCTTCCAGATGTACTTTTTCTTAGTCACGCTCGTGTGCTTTTCTCTATTTATTTCAAACTGGATTCCATTGGATAAATTGACTGTTTTGTGACCACTCTATCCTTTCTGTCCTCTTCTGTTTTAATTCATGCGATATGGATTTTCCCCTTCAGCAATTACAGAAGTCACAGATTTACCCCTTCAGACTGTGTTTGTTTTAATCTCTGTGCTACCCTCTTAATAGAAACGTCCTTTGGACATTGTTTGGCTACTCAAGGACCCCTGGAATCACCTCATGGCAGCGTTGTGCTTTAAGTAGCGGCCATGTTGTCAGGTGGGTTTTGTTTACATTCATTCTGAGATTTGCCTTTTCCTTGAACAGTAATATTTGTTTATTTGTGAAATGCCAAAGAAAAAAAGATGAAAGATACCCCACCCTGACATCATCCATCGATGGTGAAATCCTGTTTTGAAACATTTGGCCATTGAGCATCATCATGTCATGAGTGACAGTTGAATTTGGCTGACAAACCAAGGATAATGGCCCTATCATGCCCTAAAGCACACCCAGCTATTATTTTACTCTAACAAAACACTATGTTCCTTTTCTTGCAAACTTTAAATTAGGTTTAAAACTAATGAATGAATTAGTGCTGTCAAGCATGTGACCACTGGGCTCTAGAGCAGTGGAGATGTGTTCTCTGGTTTGAAAAATCATGATTCTCCATCTGGCAATCGAATGGATGAGTCTGGGTTTGATGGTACTTGTTTGACTGCATTGTGGCACATATAAAGTATGGTAGAGGGGAGATTATGGTGTGGGGGTGTTTTTTAGGAATCAGCCCCTTAGTTCCAATGAAAGGAACTCTTAATGCTTCAACATACCAAGAGATTTGGGATAATTTCATGCTCCCAACTTTGTGGGAACAGTTTGGGGATGGCCCCTTCCTGTTCCAACATGACTGTGCACCAGTACACAAAGCAAGATCGATAAAGACATGGATGAACGAGTTTGGTCTGGAAGAATTTGACTGGCCTCAACGTTACAGAATACCTTTGGGAGGATTTAAAGCAGAGACTAAGCCTTCTCATCCCTCATCAGTGTCTGACCTCACAAATGTGCTCCTGGAAGAATGGTAAAAAATTCCCATAAACACCGCTCCAAAATCCAGAAGAGGTGAAGCTGTTATATGTGCAAAGGGTAGGCCAACTCCATATTAATCCCCATGGGTTAAGAATGGGATGTTACACAAGTTCATATGCCCGTTAACCCAGATGAGCAAATACTTTTGGCAATTCAGTGTACCAATCGTAACATTATTTGGAGATAAATTATCTGAATTTCAGGAGTGGGACCACACCTCCAAACATGCCCCTTCCAGCTCTTATCTATATATGACCCCCCAGTTCTACAAGCTGTTCGTTCTCGTTTTCGTGCCCACCCTCCCTTCCCTTTTTTCAATTCCCTCGCATCTTCACTTCAAATTAGTACATGGGGATCTGCCAGGCCCAGGAGACACCGCCAGTCCACATCGAGGCCTTCCCCAAACTGCACCTCAGTTCTTGATTAAGCCATTCGCCTTTATCTACTAAAAAAATGCTGCCCAACCTACAATGAGGACGTGGGCCCAGCTAGTGAAAAACAGCAACAAAAACATTCATTTCTCTTTACAGCTCAGATTTATAGTTTTGGTGAATAACTCATCAACACATAATGGCACATAAAAAAATCTATTTAACATAGACTATGAATGTCGGCTATGAATGAACGCTACAAAAAAAACAAAACAAACAAACCAAAAAAAATAGTTTTATTACATTTATTACATCACTACTTCCAAACACAGCTGATGCTCGGCTCTGTAGAAAGCATGGCATGGCAGTGTGTGTTTACTCGTCAGCTGTTTACCATCTGTCAGTGATTCAGGAAATGCACACTAGCAGGTGACAGTCATTCATCCAGCATCCACATCAACAAGGTGGAAATCTGTAATTGTGTGTAAGTATTGAGTGTATTTTATCCTTTCACAGTTCATATAAAGAAACCAGGCTAACACATAAAGACAGACAATCATTCTCATTCATGGGCAGTTTTGAGTTACCATATAACCTAACCCCACTAACTGCTTGTCTTTTGACTGTGGGAGGAAGCCGGAGCACCCAAGCAAACACAGGGAGAACATGCAAACTCCACAAAGAAAGACCCCCATCCAGGTGGTGGGACTAAACTCAGGACCTACTTGCTGTGACGCAACAGTGCTAATCACAGTGCCATTGTGTTGGTGAACAGTAAGAAAGCTTAAACTGTGGTGGTGTGTACTGCTGCAGTGAACAGGGCAGCACACGGCTATGGGATGTGAAGATGAAGTCCAGGGAGGGAAAGTTGTCTCCAGTAATTCAGTATAATTTCACAGGTAAAATGGTCACTGTAAAGGCAAGTGTTAGTGGGGACCCTCTTCTTAGAGGTGTCTCTTTAAAAAAAATCAATCCAGCTCTCCTTCCACAGATCAATTTTAGTCATTTTTAATGAGAGGACTGAGCCATCTGCAAAGTCTGGCATCAGGGAAAGACTAATAGCACAGTGAAGGCACAACTAGCTATCTACCAAAGTTAACAAAAAAAGTTAACACAACCTGTTTAATTGATCAGCACAGTGGTGCAGTGGTCACTCACCTCACAGCAAAAAGGTCCTGGGTTCAAACCCACCAGGACCTTCTCTATGTTGTCACCGTGCCTGTGTGACATGCATCTAAATTGGCTGTAGGTATGAATGCTTTTGTTCTCTCTGTGTTAGCCCTGCCGTCAATTGGCAACCAGTCAAGTGATAAGTCCCTTCCTCTTTAACCTTAAATCGGATAAGTGGTAAAAAAAAAAAAAAAAAAAAGAAAGAAAAAAAAAGAATGCATGCAATGTTCCCTCTAATTGCGCACTGCTGGCACGGTCTCTGCGCACAGAAATTCTGCATTGCGTACAAAAAAAATCTAACCTGAATTGAAATTAACATTAATACTTTAACAATTCTGTTTTGCAGTGTTCGTCAGTAAGTGACTGGCTGCTCCTGTATGGGGTTAGAACGATGCCACCTTATCCCATAGTCCAGCCAATAATGCGATTCACATTCGTATACGCAGCTAATCAACGTTGCTGACAGGCTATGTCAGCAAGCGGTGTTTTAGTTAAGCAGCGTGGCTGATGTGGAGTGAAGCCACGTTAATTACAACGTGTACAACCATTGGAGATGTGAGCAGGACAGACGCAACAAAAAGTGTTGACTTTATACCAATTTTGATTTTGTGTTGATAGGCCACGTAAAACCAGAGTTACGATAAAAAATATCTGCAATGTTGGTTATTTTTCCTGAATACTATCGTTGTTTATATTTACTGCGGGAAGAAACGGTAAAAACGGCGTTTTATAAGGAAAAACGCTCGAAAATAGTGGTGTGCGGATCGATCCTGAAATATCGATTCCTCCGATACCAGTCATTTATGTTCTAGAATCGATTCTCACATTAAAATATCGATATTTTAGTAATTTAGAGTAAATTTGTAGTTTATCATTAACAGGAACACAGTGGAAAGAAACTATCATTCGGATTGTCTATATTGGAAGTAACTACTTCCTCTTACGTCTTTCATAGTCATATGTGAAACACGTATAACTGTGTGGCAGCCCCTGGCGTGCGCACTCACAACAATGGCTGAGCGTAAACTGAGTCATGTGTGGACGTATTTTACCTCCACAAACAAGTAGTAGTTTGCGATACATGTGGCAAGAAAGTGAGGTGTTGTGGCAACACCACTAACCTTATCAAACACCTCAGAGTAAATCATATCACAGAATATGACGAGCGTATGTTGAGGCGAACTGAAGAGGAGGAGGGAGTCCTTTAGTGCTGCAGGCAGGCAACGTGTTCAAATAGCACAACTTCAGGTTTTTTTATTTCTATATGATAATTCTGCATTATTAAGTGATAAGAACAAGTAATCTGATGTCCTGTGATCATTATGAAGCTATAATTTGAGATTCAATAAAAGATACAGTAAATAAAATAAGTTTTTGTACAAAGTATCGGTTTCGGATCAGTATCGTCGATACCACCCTGAATTTTACTTGGTATCGGATCGGAAAGGAAATCAGTGGTATCGCACATCACTACTCGAAAGCACTCTCCGCCTGTGAGCAAAAACAACCCCCCTCCCCCAGCCTTTCCTATTGGTCGAAAAATGTACCATGTCAACCAATCAAATGAGATGGCAACATGGCATTTAGTTGTTTAGGAAGGGGGAAGTTTTAGGAGTGATGGCGGTGTTTTGAGATGTGCGAGATTTTCGACATTTAGTGCAAATCTTGTGTAGTTAGTGTGTAGTGTAGTCAATAGTTTTGACAGGAGTGATACATCTCCTGCTGTCAGGCCTGCAGGTATCAGGCTGTTGTTCTCCTTTATCTCATAGTGGACAGAAATTATTTTTTGGAGTGGCACAAATAATTTGTGTGGCATCAAATTTGATGCAGAACAGCTGATTGTTCTGTAAATAGTTTGAAATGTTTATTTAAAAAACGCCTTGGCTGCATTGTTAGGTAAACAGCTGCAAAAAACTTTGTTGTTTGCATAACTCAGTTACTTTTTTGAAGATGTAACTATAAAATTAATTGCTCAGCACTTGTCATTATATGCTGTATTTTGCTGACAGAGAGTTACAGGACTCTCTCCCAGACCACAGACTCATACTCACAATACAAGTCAGAGCAAAATAATAATAATAGTGTTAAATTTTTATTGTAGGTGGGCTAAAGCTGTTAATTAAAAGTAGCCTAACATAAATGGGCCCGGGCAATGCTGTAATTTGATTATTTTAATAAACCATGTAACTTGGATGGATTTGATGCTGGCGTGACCACAGTGCACACGTCTAATGTTGCTCACAGTGGTCCAAGGGACCGCTCAGGGAGTTTGTGTGTTCGCTCAGACACGTGAAAAATTAGAGGGAACATTGGATACATGGATGGATCAGCAGCATCTGGAGAAAAATCTTTAGGTACGTACCTAAAGATGGCTGTTGAATAGCACAGTTTAATGCTAATGATATTCATCCACACAAGAGACTTCTACAAACTTAAAAGTGCACTTTGGGCTTTTAGAGTTATGGTTCCCTTTTTTTCCTCTTTTTTTTTGCTTGTAATCAAAAGCAGAGATTTTTGTGACCCCCTCAGTGCACATCTATGATTTGTGAGCAAGTTGTTTGAGGATTGATTTTCCCTTCACACTCTGTTTTACTTGGATACGTTTTAGAGGTCTGCACGGGGACTTGTAGTACTTTAAAAGAAAGGAAAATCTGAAAAAGATACAGTATAGCAGAACTGTACTTCTTCCAGTTTTCTACACTGGTGAGCATATTGTTGCCTCGCCAATTATCTTGCAAACATTTATTTCAACCCCAAAGGTGGGAAGTACTGTTGTGTCAGAAGCATACAGGTGTGACTGATAATTATCTACTTGCCTTTGATGTATTTGTAGATCACTAACATCTTGATTTAGCATTTTCACAGACGTCTGTTCATATTCATATAAGTGCATACTCTCACACATGGGCCCGGGCATTGTCCTGGACCAGGACCCACTGCATTAAAGTGGGGTCTGTCGTCAATTGATCCAAGGAATTCATTCCAATACCCAATGACAGTCAGGTTGCTGCTGGCTACCCTGTAGAGGTCTGTGCGTCCCTGCATAGATATACCTCCCCATACCATCACAGACCCACCACCAAGCTGGTCATGCTTGGTGGTGGCAGCCTAACCTTCTCCACACCTTTTCCAGGCCCTTTCACATCTGTCACACATGCTCACCGTGAACCTTCTTTTATCAGTAAAAAGCACAGGGTGCAAGTGGTGAACCTACCAGTTCTGGTATTCTATGGCAAATGTCAATCAGGCTCCACCATGACAGGCAGTGAGTAGAGGACCCACTAGACACTTTGGGTCCTCATTGACATAATCATGATGGTTCAAGGACCTTCTACAGCCCTGCCAAGCTCTCCTAGAGCAACTCCAAGAGGCAGGCAATCTCCTCCATGCTCTTGAGACTGTGCTGGGAGACACAGCAGACCTTCTGGCAATGGTGCATATTGAAGTGCCATCCTGGAGGTGTTGGACGGTCTTTGTTACCAGTTGTGACACTGACTCTAGCCAAATGCAGAACCCGTAAAAAAAAAACAGTCAGAAAAGAGAAGGAGGGAAAACCATTCCTCTTTGGGGGGTTGTGTCATTGTTGCCCCTCTAGTGCACCTGTTGTTAATTCCATTAACACCAAAGCAGCTGAAACTGATTAACAACCCCCTTTGCTACTTAACTGAACAGATCATTATCTCACAAGTTTAACTGACTTGATGCTAACTCTGATTAAAAAGTCTTCCTTTTACATTTTTAATTTTACACTCTAAATACCCTAAAGTTACCAACTAAAATCTTAATCCTGTCTGGTCTCCTTCATTCAAGACCTGCTGCACCTTGCCTGTTTCATAAGGATATTTGACTTTAAACTCTACAACAAGATTATAAATGTTTGCTTTCAAATCTACCAATGCCTGATAAAGTTTTTATTGTATAAATATCTGTCTTGCACTCCAAGCTAGTAAACAACTTAATGAAGGCTTTTGCAGGTTTTGAAGATTTCTGATTTCTAATAGAGCTGGCGTGTAACAAATCTAATGGAGACAGTCATCTTTTTGTTGTTGTTGTTGTTTTTTTATAATGTACAGGGTGGGCCATTTATATGGATACACAGTAATAAAATGGGAATGGTTGGTGATATTAAAGTCCTGTTTGTGGCACATTGGTACATGTGAGGGGGCAAACTCCTCAAGATGGGTGGTGACCATGGTGGCTATTTAGAAGTCGGCCATCTTGGATACAACTTTTGTTTTTTCAATAGGAAGAGGGCCATGTGACACATCAAACTTATTGGTAATGTCACAAGAAAAACAACGGTGTGCTTGGTTTCAACGTAACTTTATTCTTTCATGAGTTATTTACAAGTTTCTGACCACTTATAAAATGTGTTCAATGTGCTCTTCTCCCACACACCATTGTTTTTCTTGTGACATTACCAATAAGTTTGATGTGTCACATGGCCCTCTTCCTATTGAAAAAACAAAAGTTGTATCCAAGATGGCCGTCTTCTAAATGGAGTTTGCCCCCTCACATATACTAATGTGCCACAAACAGGACTTTAATATCACCAACCATTCCCATGTTATTACGGTGTATCCATATAAATGGCCCACCCTGTACATGATGTTCCAAGATGACATATTTCGTCTCCATGCTGTTTGTGATTTGAAGATGTGCACTATATCGCTGTTTTAGTGCTGCCTTTAAGTTCTAAACAAAGGGCTGACAGACGGTAACTTTTTATGCCAAAAGTGTTTCTATTTTTCAACAAGAGCAGCCACAGCATTTTTTAAAGCTTCACCAAGAAGGAAAATGAAGTGTTTCTGTGAAGCCAACACAAGCCGATAAGCAGGAAACGCTTCATGTGAAAACATAATGGCTGCCATAATTCACCAGCACCTTAACACTTCCCTAAAGACCCTGTATGTGTTTATGTACAGCACGTGCGTGTATGTGTGTCACATTGATTTATCAATTCTCAGATGGCTTAAGCAGCGTCTGCTTTAAATGGGTCAGTTAATGACCTTCTATGTTAACAAGTCGCAGAGGGACATAAAGCTGAGTTATAGGAGAAATGAAACTGGAGAAGATTTTTATATTTTATTAAGGTTGCGTTTGGACACACGTCTGCACAGAGCCTCATACGAGGTGGTTCCTCTGCACTGCAAGAAATATGAGGTTTCGATATAAGCGTCAGTCCCATCGGCTTCTGTGGAATCAATTGTCTCCCTGCAAACAATATGCCCCCAGGCAACAATAGACAGGCTTAGTTTGACTGTGTGTGTTTGTGTGTGCACTCTGCATGTACATGTCCATGCACATGTCTTTGTCTGCGTGCCTGCACAGATATTTGTGTGCAGTGTATGTGTCAAGGACAGCTGTTCCTTCTGTTCCTCAGTAGGGCCTCGGGCAATTCCCCATCCAGCCTGTCCAAATGCTCCTTTAGCGTTAGATTGTCACCGTTCTTCGCCCTTAACAAATCCTTCCCAGTGGCAATCATCACAAGCTGAAATCTCTGCTGCTTAAAATTTTTGTTTGTTTAATTTCAGCACTGGTAGCTTTGGAAGTGCTGATTATAATATCACCTCCCCCTGCATCTTTCAGCCTCATCTCTTTGAGTCTTTGTCCATAACCTCTATGTTGCTAGAAACCCGGGACAAAGTTTGTATTTCAAGTGTTACTAATTATCAAGGCAAAAACTTTTGTAATAAAAACATGAAAATCATAAAGGAGAAGAAACACAAGACACAAAAAATGGGTTGTCAGTGGTGTCATCCGGGGGGCTCTGTTATGATTTTTGCATTTCACTTCATTAAAACCAATAATATTCTCTCATACCCAAGAGGAACATGTGACTGTAACACTTATCTGACTTAACCAAGCAAAAACCTCCAGGGCTAAGAAATGCAGCCAGCACAGAGGTATAAAAAAATGCAGTTCCTCTAATGGCCCCTGGAGACCGGCTCCAAAAAAACGAGTCAGTCCCCTTAGACTCTATGTTAAAATTTAAAACTTAACCTGCAGAAATAAACAGGAACACAGCTGGTTAAGAAACAGGGATTTTGGTCTCCTTGGCTAATTTCCCCCTTCATGACATCCGTATGGTACAGTACGGTGGTCCTGAGAGGTCAAACGCATGGCAACTCGAGAAAACAACAGAAAGTGCTGCAAAGCCACATAACAGAAATAGTAGGGAAAAAAGACAACAACAAAGGAACAGAAAAACATCCAGAAAAAACCCTCACGAAACACAACAGAAGTGTTTTTGGGAGACAAGAGCGTGACAGAACAGCTGTGGAGATGAGAAGCTACCAGTAAACAGCTAATAGCAAACATTTATCTGTAGAATTGTATGAATCATGCAATTAAAACACACACCACATGCATCTTTTTCTGCCTGATAACATAGATGAATCTTCTGCTTCTTTTAAGCGTGACCCTTTTCCACTTTTGCAGCTTTTATGTTGCATTTTGCCTCCCCATAAAAACCTCCTTTGTGTTTTATTCGATTTCCTTTGTGTATTTTCTTTATTTCTATTGTGTTTTGTGTATTTGCTGTTTTGTCTTCTCAAGTTGTGGTGTATTTGACATTTCCCAGGGCCACTGTAGAATCAGGACACATGTTTTATACCAATTTAAACTGCATAAGGGACTCAAGCCTCAGGGCTTTAGAACAGTTGTGTACAACCCAGTCAGTGAAGTCATGGTGGCGACATCACTCCTCTATAGGTAGTCTGTGGCCTTAACATAAGGTGAAAAAACAAGCATGTCTGGCTAACAAGGCTGACGCTTATTAGGAGTCAAATAATCTCACATTCACAGTCAGCGTTAACTATTTAAATTAACTAACTTCATCTCCAATGATATGACCTCCCTTTATGAGCGTCAGCACACAGTCCAGTATGAAGTTTAAACTTTTTTCATGAGGTTAAAATATTTTTTTTATTTCCATGATACAAAATATGCAGAGACTGGTCCATTTCTCGGCTTCTTTAAAGGTGTAAACTTACTTACAGTCAGTTGAGTTTATGCATGTTCGCTGTGCCATACAGCTCTCTCTGTCGCCAACTTAAAATTAGGCGCTCCAGAATACACTTAAGTCCAGTTACTATTTGATTCGCTCTGGTGGTCTTAGGCCTCAGTAATACACTTCTAGTCCAATTAGCAGCCAGTCCAGTTGTACCAAAAGCCTCATTATTATTGTTCTGGTTGCAGATGCCCAAGGTTTACGTGGAAGAAGTCAACTTGTCTGCAAAAACATTAACTACAAGAAAAGGGCAACGTAAGCTTTTGGTTTTTACACCAGAATAAAAGTTGTGCCTTACCACTGAAACCAACACATTTCAAAAGGCAAAAATTGTTGTTTGAAGGTGAACGGCTTTAGCAATCAATTTCACAGTGACTGCCAGCAACCACTTGCAACGAGTAGGGAAATGTTCTCTTTTCTGTATTGACCAGTGTTTGTGACAGGGCCCTTAAGGTTCAATACACTACCCATGCAATGCTACTTCAGATATTCTCTCTTGTCTCCTGTCAACTCGCAATCTATAAAGGGCAGCATCTCAGTTTCATACTCTCTATTAATTCAATCAGACATATATTTGTACTACGACTGTACGAAGGTCAAGTATTTGCAACATCTGCACAGAAAATGCGACGTGTACTTTCTCAAGAGTTTGAGCACTTTCTGTTCGGTCCTTTCTACAAGATTCTCAGAATAAAGACACAGCTACAAAGACTGCTTCCCTTAGTGTATTCCTGTTAAAAACTTTCAGTCCACAGGGCTTCAAAATGAAGCAAAGGGGGTCAAAAAACCTGGAGGCCCTCAAATGGCCACTTTAAAGTTCTTCCAAAAGTGTGTCCACCCTCATAAACCCCCATACCAAAACATTTTAAGTTGGTATCTGTTAATATTTTTAGTGTATTCTTCCCTTGTGGTATAAATATTTTCTGATAATTTCCCAATTTAAACCCTTGACAGTGGCTGTATTATATTTAATACATGAGTTTTTGTGGGTTTTTTGACTTCTTTCCGTCCAGAAAACTTAAATAAATTCCAAAATACATTCTAATGCATCGGGGAATTGTAAAAATTTAGCAAATATGATGCTAATTAAAGTTC
The DNA here is from genome assembly GCF_056152115.1 of Neolamprologus brichardi. Lineage (NCBI taxonomy): Eukaryota > Metazoa > Chordata > Actinopteri > Cichliformes > Cichlidae > Neolamprologus > Neolamprologus brichardi. Next base: position 8,109,297 of record NC_142109.1, on the reverse strand, counting down.
ATACATAGGGTTAGGGTTTTTTTTCCAAAGGTTCAGGCTCTCAGGGATTAAAGAATTGTATTTTATTTAATCTAAAATGCCCCAATGTACTCACTATGCAAGAAATATTATTTGTAAATTAAAAAATATATCTTAATATTATCCACAGCAATGAAAAATTAAATAAATAAGTATGGAAAAAATCCCCTCCACGCTAAGAGTCCATACTGAGGTAACCTGAGGAGTGATTACATATGACCCCTGCTGACTGGAACCACCTTTAATACGCCGCAGGGTTTTTTTCTGTGCCTTTTGAAGTGACCTCAGCAGGACTCAAGAGTTCAGGCTTCAGAACGTTCCCTTAGAAACTTGTAATTCACACTGAAGAAAACACATTTCAGTGAAGCAGAGCGATGTGGACAATGGGCCCACAGTAACAATAAAGAGAAAATAAACACAATCAGGAAAAAAAAAGTCACTATGAGCTCAGATCAGGCAAAAAGCCATAAAAACCACCTTGGAAACCAAGGCTCAAGTCCTGCTGTATTAGCCTGCGCGATCTTTAAAGTATACTTCATAGCCTTCAGCCACACAAGAAAAGCTCCTTTTCAAAATGACTTTTTTTTTTCTTTACAGCAGAGTTCAGTTATGTTAACAGAAATGTTCTGCAGTTCCACAGTCACAGCATTTCTGCAAACCAGGCGTTTATGCCTATTTATCAGACCGCACACGCTGCTTTTGTGGTTTGGGTGGAACGTTCAAGAACGTGTCTTATCATCATATTCTATTGTTAACTTCTGTTTCTTTGTTAATTACAATGTAAGAGGCTTATTGTTTGGTTTTTACATGTAAGAAGGAAAAACGTGAGTGTCTATGTGTGTGTATGTGTGTGTCTGCCTGGTTGCATGCTTGCACATTCTGAAATACAAATCTATGTACAGTAATCAATTCATTTTATTCTGTGTGTTTCTTTGATGTATTGTTTCTATATCTTGGATAAATGCGTTGTTTGGCAATTAGACTTCAGGGCAGTTATCGATTATCGGCTTCTCCTGAATTGTACTGCATACTGTGTATAGCCTATATAAACATCCTTTACTACAAACTCACACACACATACACAGTTATTGTAAGGAGTCTTTGAAACAGAAGTTCTGAGATAACAGCACCGCTGGGGAAATGATGCCGAAAAGTGACAGAGTTACAACAGTTAGTGCACACAGACACATTAGGAGAGATCGTTCTGTAGTAGCATTCATGAAAGACTCTGTACGCTGTTGCGTTGAAATCTTAATAGCAAACAAACCTAAATGTACAGCAATGTATGTTGGAAATATTACTGCTGAGATGTTCGCCGTTCAGAGTTATCGCTGTTGTTCCACAAGGGCAAATCTGCTTTCTAGTAAGGGTTTGCGTACAAGAATACAAAGGAACAACAACAATAGCGTCAACAATAAATCACAAAACTAATACAGAAAAAAGGAAACTCGTACCAAGTGTGCAAAGCTCTGAAGTGCAAGAGTAGTCCAAGTATCCAGACGGAGTGCAGTTTTCCATTAAACATACCAATATCACTTGGAATAAAAGAGACTGAAATGGTACCAGTGCCACTCGTGATGCAGAGCCGCTAATGCTTTATATCTTTTTGAGGCATTTTGTCCATGTGAGAATCTAACATTACACAGTATTACAAAGGAGAGGTTTCATGAGAAGGAACTAATGGAGAGAATCTGTGGGCTGAATCGGCAGATCATTTGATTTATTCAGGCCTTGCACAGCAACTGATAACCAAATCTGTCTGTAGTAACGTTGCTGTGCCATTGAAACAGAGAATGGTACATGCTGTCAGGCGTCCTGATGACCTGTCTGTTAGGCTTGATCTGACTCTTGCCATTTTAACATTTTGTTCTTATTAAGAAAAGCAAAGACGTGACAGGAAATACAGCATATGAACAAAAGTACTAGTGTAGGTACCAAGTACCTACACATTACACCAACTTCTCAGCCATGGAAACCCATACCATGAAGCTCCCAGTGCACAGTTTTTGTGCTGATGTTAATGTCGGAGAAAATTTGGAGCGCTGCAGTTATCGAGTCAGCAGTGCGTTGGTAACATTTTTGCACTATGTGTTTTAGCATTCATCAATCTCATCTGCAACTTTGCATGGTCTGCCATATTGTGATGAAGTCAGTGTGGTTCATAAACTCTTCCACTTTGCAATAATCCCACTTACAGTTGTTTGTGGAATACTAGGAAGAAAGAAATTTGACAAACAGTTTTTTTTTCCAACAATGAAAACACCTAAATTGAAATATTAAGAGGTGTGGCCAGATACCTTTGTCCATATAGGTGTGAGGGGTGTGCTGTGTGGCAGGCAGGAGTAGGACCAAAACGCAGGACTCAAACGAAAAGGTAAACTGAAAGAGCAGCTTCATTTTGCTGTAGGAAAACTCGAACATTCCAAACAGGAAAACAAAACCTGAACTGGAAAGTAGGGGCGAGGAAAACCAGGAGGATGGAGAAACACACAGCAACAAGGAACGACGCAACAACAAGCAGAAAAAGACAGAGAACTAAATGCATGGAGGAAAATGAGGGGAAACTAATCAGACTAACAAGACAGGGTGGAAGCAAATCTGAATACGCTAGAGACAGGACAAGGGACTATCAAAATAAAACAGGAAACATGAGACACCCTAAGACACGGACTGATTGAACACAGGGAACAGAGGGAGCAAGAGACACGAGTGGAAAACAGATGACTCAATGTGGAGACAGAACTTCACATGCAAGATACACATGACAGACAACGCAGGGAGGCACAAAAGGGAATAGACTCAAAAGGAAAGTCAACAATACCAAATGAAAACATAAGAAACACTGTGTCAGAGGCCCAGTACTGTGACATTAAGCTGCGTTTATCTGCTGTTTCTTAGACTGTATTGTTTCAGATAGTGTATCTGTTGCTTAAAGGTCATCTATCAATCATAATCATACTTTAACTGCATAAGAAGGTGCTTGGGTTACGGTTACGGTTACCATGTTTGCTTCCTACTGCTTGTGTTTAGAGAGGTGTGCTTCAGTGTGTCTCTCCTACAAACACACATCTCAGAGAACCTAAAGTATTAACTTTAATGCAGACATAACCATCAATTACTTTTAAACTCAGCCTTTTTATAGTCTACACCATCACTACTCATTCCTTAATATTCATTCCTCACTAGTCCTCGGGGGGAGCATTAGTAGCAGCAGATGTCCTGTGATTGTAATATCCAAGAAACTTTCAGAGGGATCAGTGATCCCTGTCTTACTGCCATGGTGAAGGAATCCCAAGTGGCTCCAATGTACAAAACGGCTCCAACAACAATTTCAGCTCCTTCCAGAAGATCAGTTATTAAGACTCTCTTCACTGTTTGGCTCGCAAAAACACCAAAAAACATGCTGATCAGAAATGAGGCGTATGCAGATAATGTAGGGTTTTCTTTTCATTTTCTTAACTTTAAAAGTACATTTTTCTGTAACCGTTTTTTTTCCCTACAGACCAGTACAACAGAGGTAAATGGAATTTATTTTGAGGCTCTCACATTACTGAAAAACCTGAATACCACAGTCCTGGCTGTAATCCATTTTCAGTGGAACTGCTATGTACTTCAAGCATCAATCCACTCACCTGCGGTAGATTGGCAGGAGAATGCATATCTAAACCTCGGCAAATAAAAGAGGAAAAACTCTAAATGACTCAACCTTTTCAACCTTGTCACCATGCTGGTTTTTAAGCTCGAATCGCTTCATTCCTACGGTCTCTGCCCAGGTTATATCACTCCAGTGGCTATTCATAGAACATGTAGAAGGTTTTTTACTGTAGCCAGCCACACAAACACTTAGGTTTCTGCACTGGGTGACTTTTCTACCAAGTAAAAGGTTTGTGAAAGTTTCATCAGATGTCGAGTTTCTCCTTTGAACCATGTGTTTGATTTATGCATAATTTGATCATTTTTGACAGAACAATTTAAAGATTATTTCCAAAGTATTTAGGACTAGAATGGAGGGTTTGCCTTTGATCTTTATATTTTGAGGCCCTTAAGACTTCAGCCCACTCACCTCTAAACAGATAACCACTTTAGCCTTTACATCGATCATCTGTGTATCTACACGACTCTCAGGATGTCATGTTTAGTCTCAAACTGAAAAAGATCGGTTACCGTCATGTGATACAGACAAAGGTCTGGAGACCACAAATGTTCAATCAGTTACCAGTTAGCTAGTCCTACACACATATATCTCAGACAAGACGTTTTTATCAATGTCCCTTTATTTGGAAAAGAAAGCTCACTCATAACTCATTAAAGATGTCTTCTCTCCCACGCAGTCACCCATTTACATTTTCATCCTCTCCTCCAAATGAGACGTTATGGAGGATTCCCAATGGTGAAAATTGTTTTTCCTGCAGACAAAACCACAACCAGCCATGTTTTGAATTTTTTATGCAATGTGGTGATAATCCAAACAGACACAAAGTAGGGGATTACCTCAACTGTATTCCTAATACCAAATTCAATCTCTTTCCACACACTTTCAGTTTTTTCACAAATATATATAAAAAAAAGGGTCCCCCATCTCTTTTCCACTTCTCCAGCATATGTCATTATTTTTCATCTTGCCAGTTTACAGAGAGTCCCGAAACTACTATTGATTACTGTGCAAAGTATTAGCTGTCACTGCACTTCATGTCGGTAAGTATGAAAATATGCTTTTTTTTGTTTGTTTGTTTCAAACAGTGATCTGGATGCCCTGAACAGTTTCATTTTCCTCTTTTCCATCCTGTCAACTGTGCTGAGTTAGTCCATCATATATTTTAATCAAGTTTTTATGACCCACCTCTGTGTAGTATCTTCTGAAACAGAGCGTGGATTCCAGTGACACAAGGAAAGGTACATTTATTTAACGTCAAAAACAGGCATGAAATAGGCTGTGTCAATTAAACCTGTACTCACTTATAGAGAGAAATGAATATAATATTCTGATTGCCTGACAGGAAAAAAAATAAATTTTAAAGTGTGAAATTGACACAAAATGTGATTTATATCTTTGTGTATATGGTAACATATTATCCGTTTCTTATGGCACTCAACACCACTATGAAAGTAATTTATAACAGCTGGAAATCAATTTTGTCCTACCCATCTATCCATTTGTTTTTATCAAATAAGGATCGTGGGGGGAATTTAGCCTAGTCTGGATGATACTGGCCATCACATGGGTAACTCTGGAGAATCACAGGTCTAACACAGAGAGACAAACAACCCCACACTTACCACCAATCACTAATAAACCTAACATGCATGTCTTTAGACTGTGAAGGGCTGTGTGACTAAAGTGTTAACTCTAGCCCAAGGTGCAGCTTGCCACCAGGAAAAGTAGGCTGGGGCCCCCAACAAGTGGAGGACACCTGAGGGCTGGAAAACTTTAAACCACAGCACTGCCAATATACAAAGGTTGTACTGAGAGTAGGAGAAAACTGTCCTCAGTCACACCGTGGAAAACAGTGGTTGGAGATCACGGCATCACCAAAACTCTTGTGACCATGTGCCATTTGTTTCTTGTTGCTTTTTGAATAGTTGTGACTTTGGTGGGTCTGATATCAGTTCACAATTCAGTGGGGTCGAGTTGGCAATTTAATGCAATCTGTGATAAAATTGCAAATAACAATAAATAACATAGAATAACATCACAGTCCAGCCAGAACCTCAGAGATTTGAAAGACAAATTCAGAAATTCCTCCACAAGCAGTCATGTAATTGCTGCATGATGGCAGTTCAACTGCAGAATGACACAGGTGCTCAAGCACATTGTTTTTATACAGGGATAAAACTGGAATACAGTCAGTTAGCAACCAACTGAATCATATCCTCTGCTGCAAACAGATGTGTCAGTGCAGACTGACTCAGACTGATAGCGACGTGTTGGAAGTCTGTCTGCATTTCTAAGTGAGACTGCAATTATTTGAAAAGCTTCCGTTTGTCTCAGAGTGATTGCAGCCGGTCCAAGTCAGACCGCAAGAGGTTTCCTCCCACTCGGTGAACTGTGCTGTCAAAGACAGTGGAACAGATGACCACAATAACAATGAATGTATTGCTAAATAACTTAACACTGCCTAAATGTGGGAGAGAGACACATGAATAATGTAACTTAGCTAACACAGTAGCCTAGGAAACCAGCAGTCACCTCAAAGACCAAACACCAAAGCTACTTTGGGCATTGTTACTGAAATAAACTTGGTCACTGCCTCCAGAGTAAGATTTTTAATCTGTCATTGTATCGAACTGTTGTTGGTATTGGTGATGTCAGATTATTTATAACAAAAATGTGATGAATGCTGGTTGGAGGGGTCCACTGTGAATTTTTGCTTAGAATCAGGTTGTAGGATCACCACTGGCCTAACTCTAACCAGGTAGTTTTCATGTTAAAGCTAACCAGACAGTGTCTTGATGTCTGCTCAATCATCCAGGTAAGTAAATCCCAAAAGGTTGATTCTGTTCATCTCACTGTTGATCAATGGTCATGACAATTAGCATATTAATGATCAGGGAACTGACCTCCTGGCCCATTATTCACTCAGTGGTCCTACTTTCAGTCATTGTGCAAATGTACTGTTTATAAGATTGGGGAAACCTGCAGTCAGCTGAGACTGAAGATGAGTTGGATGAGTGACGAAACGTTTCTCCCACTGAAAATGCTACGTCCAGATAAACAAGATCAACTTTTGGGCATTAACCAGACAGTATAAGTCCTTGCCTCTTACCTGTAGTTATTTTTATTTAATTTAATAACTGTACAGTACTCTCCATATATAGTAACCACTGTCCTTAATGTAAATATGTAAGAAAAATTGTGTATGTTTCTGTTCAGTGTCCTGTGTACTGTTTGTTTGTATATGTGTCTTTTTGGCTGCTGTTACAACCAAATTTCCCCTTGTGGGACAATTAAAGGATTATTCTATTCTATTCTCTATTCTATAAACATACATATAAAAGCGATACAAGAGGAAGAAAAAAAAAGATTTTTCTCATGTGGGAATAAAAGTCTCCAGCACTTAGTGACTTACGGACCAAAACCTCCTGCTTCCTAATGTGGACTTTGGCTCTTTCCAAAGGGTAGAACTGTAACAGTGTTAATTTCATTGACTAATATTTTTGGGTCAATTTTTGCATTTGATGCCATGAAAAAGAAAACACTTTGTGGTGCAACTTTCACCAGTAAAACCACGACAAACTTTGGCACTTTATATTTTAGTCACTGAATCACATTTTGATTTAATTTACGATAATCTTATGATATTTAGTTGGTTACAACTAAAAGAATTTAGACGCCTAAATTATGACTAAAACTAAATGATCAATGACTAATGAGAGAGACTATGACAAAGACCAATTCAAATTTTGCTGTCAAAATGAACACTGCACTCTAATGTGTGTACATAAATACAAGTGAATGAGTACTGACTACTTCGTGAACCATCTTCAGACTGTTTGTCAAAACTCAAAGCTTAATTTCAATGACCACATATTAATGTATGGTAAATATTGGACAGTGAAGGGAAAGGAAGCTTTTCCATCCATTCATTTTCAGCTGCTTATCCAGGTCTGGATCATGAGGGCAGCAGTCTGAGCAGAGATTCACAGACCTCCCTCTCCTCAGCTATCTCTTTCATCTATTCTGGGGGGACGCAGAGACCAAGCCAGCCAAAGAGACATAACCTCTCCAGTGTGTCCTGGGTTTGCCCAGGGGTCTTCTCCCAGTGGGATATGAAACACCGCATGGCACTTAAAACTGCAAGCTGCATTTAATCATACATTCTTACAAGTACACTTTTAGCATTTCATCTACTTTATACCTGTACATCATCCAAACTCTAAAAACCAAAGCTAGCAAAGTTTCCTTTAATTTAGTAAAGAGATGAAGGAGGGCAAATACATTTTGTGTCTGTAAAATTGTAAAACAGGGCCCTACCCTTGGTGACGGACGTGTTTATTACATATAGATAACTACAGACATGACAAGCCAAGCACTGTGCACCACTGCTGCCTATTAGGCTCATAATGTCCTATCCTTACATGCTTGATTGGTAGATAAAGGACATAACGCTGGCAGTCCATCTTAGGATGGGCTACAGAATCATCAAATATCAAACGAACTGCAAGAGCTACAGGGATGAATTACATACTGCGTGAGGTTAATGAGAAAATGTTCGCGTTTCAGGAAATTGACCCTTTAGATTCCATTTGCATCATGTCATAATGATCTAACATCAAATGGGTTTGATAAATTGCAAGAAACGACGTTATTACCAGCACTCATCATCAGACATATGATAATTTCATTTTCCTGCGTGACACTGAACAACTTTTTTTTTTTCTAACTTCACGGAGCACAGACTGGTGCGCGTTCTCTAAAAAGCAAAGCCTGAGCTGCTCCACGGTTAGTTACTGCAGCCTGGCCTAAAAGACCTAACAATTTCATTCCTATTTCATTTTTCTATACTGACTGGAACTTCCTTTGACACGTTGACACTCAAAACCACCTATTTGCATATCTATCGAGAAGAAGCTCTCATCTCTCCCTCGCAATTTACAGAAATTCAAGGTTTTATTAGGCTCATCCCCTGCTATTCAGCTTCACATGTGGTACTGCACACGCTCCACTTCACAAACTGTTATGAAGGCTGCTCTGAGGGTGGGCAGAAGCTACTGTGGCTTGTCTGTGGGCAAAAGGAAACCAAAATAGCATGTGACGATAAAGTATTGTATTTGAGCAGAGTTCTCTAGGAAAGTCTAATATTCAGCAGTTTCTTTATTTTCCAGGTAACGCGTTGATAAATATTCCCGCTATTACAAGCCATGCTTTAATTATTACACAGTTGTACCTTGATTCATTTCCTGTTTTTCCAAATTGTTCATTATTTTTAGCGAACAGTTTAATGTGTTTCCAAAGAAGGATAAATGTCAAGGCTACAACAGCAGGCATTTAGGAGACCATAAACAAATTACATGATAATCCCAGAATGGAAGTTATGAATCATGAACTTTTCCAAAAATAATCATCATGCTTATTACCTGCTCCTGACCTGTGATCGCTTGCAGCTCTCTCTTATTTAAATGCTTGTGTGCATGTACGACATGTCAAGAAGAAAGACAAAAACGGTGTGCATGCACACTAGAGCAAGCTGCCATGCCGTTAATGTCAACAAGAGGATGTATGGTCTAGTTTTCACAGGGCAATAAGAGGAGGGGCTGCTGTGAGAAGAGATGCCCGGAATCTAGCATCTCATCTGGGAGGAAAAACAACTCACTCTGGGAGTTGTAAACCAACTGCACAGCTCGACTTCCACTCTCATGAACAAGGAGTGCACTGACTGTAGGGGGAATTTTTTATTTTTTATTTTTTTAAAGAAGGAGAAAAAACCAAACTCCCTGGGTGAATTTGTGTGTTTCCTCACAGGCTACAGTTCAGCCTGCTCGATGCAAGCATGAGTGGTGTAATAATTAAGAGAGCCCTGGCCCTCAGCCTCGGTCAGTCTGTCTATTATTGGTTCAAGCTGAGAGTTATGTTTGTGCCAGTGGACTAGAATAAGCACTGATTTAATCAGCTTGGCCACAATTAATCATTTTGCTTTTCTGTGATTCATTCATTCACACCGATGTTTGCAAAATTAGGTCTAGGAAAGTCTCCAGGAGTGATTTGTAGTATTTCACACATGCGCCATCCTCCGGCCTTGAGAAAGCTTTTACAGTTTCGTAGTTAGACATTTTATTTTAAATCAACACACTAATGCACGGGTTTAATGCGGTTGTCCTTACGCTTATGACTGCTTTTCATTTAGATTATTTCATTTACTGAATTGCCTTAAAAACTCCTCTGCCATGTAAGGTCTTTTAACACCCACTAAAATTACATCTGAAGGAAGCCAAACTTTTCCAGTTCTATCCACAAAACATTTGGATGCAGCGTATAAACTCCAGGCACACCCACAGAGATATTTTCACTGATTAGAGCTCTACTCAAAGTTGACTGGAAATAAAGTATGATGTAAGTGGGTCCAGCAAACTCCATGTCACAAAAAAACTGATACAGGTGTAACTGTTTAAGCTTAAACAATGTAGAACAGAAGGTGATGTCTGTCAAATACAGGCCTACCTTTTTTTTTCGCGTTACTACTGAATGTATGTATGTTTTCAGTCATGACACAACACAACAAAACTATTATAAACAAAGCTGAAAAGGGATTTTTGATATAAAAACATCATAGAGTTGGCACAAAAAAAGAATCTGGTTACATTTGAGGAAATATAGGAGTACAGGTTTTTAAAAAGCCCCAAATTACACCATTGTTACCACATGTTCATGATAGATGATGATAGAACCAAGAACCAAACACATTTTTCTTTCATTCTGATACATCTGAATGTGTTTATCTACTTCACCCTTTGCCTCAATGACTTTCTAACATTGCATCTTTCACTAGACTAGCATATCGTATCCATTTACATTTACACATGACAAACTAGCATAAGACACATTGCCACACAGAAATTAATATTTCATTACACATGCACATTCTTAAACTGCTGTTTCTATTGCCCTAAAAAATGGGTTAACAGATCCTGTGTTGAATTATTTTATCACCAACAAGCTTGACTACATACTAGCACCCCTCCAGTTACCCACAGTGACAAAGCAAAGCCGTGTTTCTTTGCTGTGTCCCCATCACAAATTCTTCAAACTGTACACCAGCAAACATTGAATACCCATCAGCTGATTGTTTGTTTTGGGGGGTTTTGGATGCCTAATTCTGGCTGAAATATAGTTCCAAAAATACTGTTAAACTCTTCAAGGTACATCTGAAGCATTGCCTTGAAGTCCATGTTAGATTTTCTAGAAAGAGAACATTTCAAGAACTGTTTTCAACAAACCCTTTACTACCTACAGGTTCGGAGCTTCTTCCGGAAGGAAATTAAAATGCTTGACGCAGATGCTAGTGGGGTGATCCAAATATTTATGGATGCTTATGGTGACAACATTATAAGAGGTACTATAGGCAAAATATACAGAAGTTTTACAGCTATGAAAAAGACCTCAACAAGATATGTCAGTCATCGATGGGAAAAAGAAGCAGGTATAACTATCTCAGAGGAAGATTGGTTGCGGATGTGGAAGAATGTGTTATCTACCACAAATTCTTTAACATGGCGAGATTTTGGATGGAAGAATTTAATTAGATTCTTCATCACACCAAAGCAGAAATCCAAAATAAGTGGTTCAGGCGCTTCATGCTGGAGGGAGTGCGGGGAGGTCGCTGCAGGTTACTTCCATGTCTTCTGGTCATGCCCTAAACTGAAGACCTTTTGGGAGGAGATTAAACAAATGGTGATGGATGTGCTGGAGGTAACACTGGACTTCTCCTTTAGTACCATGTACCTTGGGAATATCCCTGAGGATATAAATAACAGAGACTCATATTTACTGAAAATAATTATGGTTGCATGCAAAAAGGCAATTACTAAGTGTTGGTTACCAGTGTTGGGTAAGTTACTTTAAAATAGTAACTTAGTTACATTACTAGTTACTTCTATCAAAAGTAACTCAGTTACTTCAAGTTACTCGTTACTTTCAAAGTAACTAGTTACTAGGGAAAGTAACTTTGGTTTTACTCAGACTACTCTTGTTAATGTGTTGCTTCCATAACTTTGCCAGTCTTCTAGCTTGCTTACTTGCCACAAGTGCACTGTGCCACCTACCAATAGAAAGGAAAAGATAATGTGCATATTTCCACGAGAGAAATCCCACACCCGGACCATCATTGACTGCTGCCATGATTCTAGCCTACGTCACAGCATCATGTGCGCCTTTTACATCCAACACAAAAACTGCAGTTGTGGTGCTTTGATTGTACTCAGAACTCGGAAATTCTGCCTTCTGAATAGGAAGATGTAGGTAACACCAGACTGCAGATGAGCTGCATACAGGGCTGGACGGGGACAAAAAATCGTCCCGGGCGTTTTGACTAGAGACCGGCCGCCATTATAGGAAAAATCATAAAGCCTTTGAATGAAAACAAACACTGTTGTGACAGTGATGTACACTGTTCTGATGGTATATATGCATCAATCTATCAATCGTTTGTTGTAAGATTCAGATAATTATTTTTTAAAAGCGAGACATTTTAAATGAGAATAAGAAAGAAAAGTATTTCCTTGTGCCCCCCTCTCCCTGTTAATGCCCTACCTGCCCCCCTGGCAACACTTTGCTAGATCCGCACCTGCACAGTTACCAGCTGTCAGCTACTTAGAAAAGGATAGTGTTATTTGTCTCTCAGAAACAGTTCATAACTTCACTTCAACTCATTCATGTGACCTAAAAGGTAAACCTGTTTCTCCATCACCTGTTCAGCTCTGATGATTCAGTAAGGACGTCTCCTGGTTTCATCTTCATGTTTCCCTCTCACCACATATCCAAACCATCATGACCAGCAGCTTTACAGCTGTGGCTCCAGCAAACATCAGCTGATACTAGAAATTAATATTAAATAAATTCTAACAACAGCTGATCAAACGTGCTGCTGTTGTTTAGCGCGACATCGGCTGGTTTCCTCTTTCTGGCGCAAAGTGGGCGATAAACAAACAAGAGAGCCGATCAGCTGATCATTGATCAGTTTTCATGATTGAAGTAGAAACGGGAGAGGGAGGGGGGAGAATGAAAGAAGAAGAGGCAGCTGTGCAGCGTAAAGACAGAATAACTCCAGCTTTGTGTATTTTTCATTGTAGCTGAATTACGGGACAAACTGTGTTCCTTTTCACCTCAATAAGAAACGCGTAATATTTTCTCTGAATACCAGACGGGACGGTTGGCAACTCTAATAACTTATGAACAAAATAAAGTTCAACATCATTAACTTCATAGCACCCACCCAGCTGTATAGAAACTCCGTCATGCTAGCTAGTACGCAGTACGGAAAAAGTCAGAATAACGAAAATAAACTCCACCTAAACTTGGTTTATATCTGACCCAGATAGACTGCAGGTCATAACTTCTTACCTGAAGTTCAGTTCACACTTGGACCGGCGGCCGCCTCGGGTCTCTTTTCCTTCTGCGTCCCCTTTCCCTCATCCACCTGCTGGCTTCCACCACTTGCCAATGTTACAGAATCTGTGGAAGCTCCGCGATAGCCACCACACGAAGTAACGAGTAACGACCCTATCTAAATCCCAGTAACGACTAACGCGTTCCTGATTTTGGCATAATAACTAGTTACCGTGCTCGTTACCACAATAATAACGTAGTTACTGTAACGCGTTACTTAATAACGCGTTAGTCCCAACACTGTTGGTTACAGACAAGCCCCCCCACACGGAAGCTGGTCATAGACATTATTAACACAATTCATCATATGGAACTGATTACCCTCTCACTGCGGCTACAGAAGGAGAAAGGAGAGAGACTTTGGGAACGATGGGATCGTTATACGTCAAGAGACTAGAGACTGATAGCTCTGTGATGCAGAGGGACCGACGAATTTGTTTGAATGGAACATGCACCTGTGTAATATGTAATATGTGTAAGTAAAACAAGCCGTTGTGTATTTTGGAATATTTGAACATATGTAAATGTGTTGGTTTCCCTTGCCCTCTTTAGTTCTGTATGTAAAATAAGATGAAAATCAATAAAGAGAAAGTGTTAAAAAAAAAAAAAAAAAACCCTTTACTGATTACAATAAGGCAAAGAAACCCACAAACTGATTTTTGATCTATATTCCTGTGACAGTCTGACCTCTATTCTGTAGGGAATAGTCTAAGTCAATGTCCATTAATTTCCGTTTTTGTAGTCAGACCATGACCAGAACTTGGCCAGCCACATTTGGGACCTAACTTTCACAATGCCTGCTGTCTTAAATTTGCTATTGATGACTCTAGACGTGATGAAAATGAGAGTTCAAAAGCAGATGGCAAAAAGTTAATTGTTGCTGCTGGGTGTTGTGAAACAGGGGACAGAGATGGTGGATGTTTGCATCAAGGATTCAGTCTGGGTTCCAGAACAGTTACACCCTAGAAGCAGCCGAAAGCAGCTCAGTGATCGGTGACAATGCTATATTACTTTTTAAAGTCTCTTATTCAGTCTCGTCAAATAAAATGCTGCACAATGTTTAAGCACTGCTTAAAATAAGATGAATGAAATTGATTGGAGACGTTACTGACAGACTGTCATAGCATTGTGGCAGAAAATTTGCATGCCCATCCAGGCGTGATGTTTCCGTGTTTCCATCACTGTCAGACTACTTGCAACTACAACAGACTTGAATGATTGGCGACTGTACCCTCAGCTTTAACTAGAGTGTTTCAAACTAGAGGCAGGCATTGGGCAAAAGTGCTGCGTGCTGATGCAAATACAAGGCTTCAATTACACTCCTTTGTGTACGCACTCATTGTGACTGTTATTATGTTTAAAGGATCATATTGTATGATTCCAGGAGTTTTGTTTTTTTCAGTCTATAATAAGGTTTTGTAATTTTATGAGGATAGACAGACCGAATTGCAGACAATGACTATAGGAGCATTTATTACAGATACATTTTGCTATTCTGCAATTATGAGGCACTGGGTTTTGCAGATGAGTGGGCAAGCAGGTAAGTAATCCAGCAATTCTGAATAAAAGTCCAATTACCTCCAAATGCACATTGTGGGAATCTAGCTGAGTAGCAGGCAGTGAGACAGTACACTGCAGCTTCCTGGAGAAGGAGACAAGAGAAAAGTGAATTCAAACTAGGCTGCGCTGTTGTTAGCACTGAGATAGCTGAATGATCTGGTAAAGGTGAAGAAGAAAAGCCAATACTGCGTCCATCTCAAGATCACAGACGGTCTTGGGATTCAGGGTATGCAGTTAGTTTAATCCGTAACCTTGTCACTACGTTTATCCTACACATGGCCCTTTTTAATATATTTCATTCATTTCTGATTAGAAATTATGGTTGTTCACTTGAGCAGCATGGGTGTTAAGCAGTAATCCAAGAAGCGCATTCACAAATAGCAGACTCAAAGAAAACACATAAAATGTCTTGCATTTACAAAAATTGAGAGAGAAAAAAAGTGAAAAGGAGCAGATAAATGAGACATGCTGGTGTTACAGCAGTTGTTCGCACACAGAGAGAAACACACATGTGCACATTTGTCACCAGAAGATAATTTTCTTCTATTTTCATGGTTTATTAGATGGGAAATTTTACCCTATATATCACATTACACATTTCTTACAGTGTTTATAATGAGTTAATGTTGAACCTCAGCACTCAGATATAGATAAGAGTTAGTTTTTGCTTTTTGCTCTACATTTGGCGCATGTTTGTGTGTGTGTGTGTGTGTGTGCGTGCGTGCGTGTGTGTGTGTGTGTGTGTGTGTGTGTGTGCATGCACACATCTGTGTTACATGCTAGTAAAACACAATCTCATTTCCTGCTTGTTTCAGGGCTGCATGTCGAAGCCAGAGTGTGTCCAATGTCAGCTTACAGAACATAATCAATCCTTCTGTTGTGTAATAAACTGTTTACATGTACAAGTATATTATTTACATGCAAATTATTTAATATATATTCATGAAAAAGGAAGCTCAAAGAGTAAACTACAAAAAATAACACTGTAGCTGCCCATGAAAAGCGAAACATAAATGTGTTTCTGTGTTAAATGTGTACACTGTTAAAAATTAGCAAATGAGAATAGCTCATATATAGTATATATAACTCCATATGATCCTCCTCACGTTCTCCTTTCGCCCCTCTTTTTACATTTTTCATTTCTTTATCGTTGCTTCTCTCTGCCTTCAAGGATGAACTCAAGCTACCTCAGAATCCTCCCTCAACACAAGGCCATGCAAGATTAACAGAGTGTGCGTGCGTGCGTGTGCGTGTGTGTGTGTTACCATAAATTCTCCTCTTTCCTCTCCATGTTTCCCCCCACATAGAACTAGATAGATGAGGTTATTTGTAAGTACTCTACACTGACAAAAACTGCTTTTATCTGCTCTGTGCTGGAAATGATAAAACAGGTCTCAGGATAAAAAAACATCATGAAAGATGATGCGTTTTATTTATTTATTTATTATTTATAGGTTGAATGCACTATGTGACTACTCCTCTTCAATCATTTTGCCTCTTTACCATTGTCTTACAGAATACCAATAGCAAGCCATAAGTGGAGACACCATGATGCCATAGTTTTCAAAATCTTGAACTATTCCTTTAAGGAGATCCACTGTGAAAACACATCTACAGTCCCCCCTTGCTGCCTCCATGAGATATAAGAAGGAAGTAGCATTCAGGTGCTGATAATAAAATAGGCTTGATTAAATGGAAGTGCAAGCAAGTGTGAACACCTTAAAAAGTGTGAGCACCAAATCTACATCTCAGATTCTACAGCCCTTCATACAAGTACAATTATCAGAATCAGAACACTTTATTAATCCCTGAGGAAATAATGTGGTTAATTACTCCAACTAACAAAACTAAATTAAATGATACAATATATTACAACGTTACAAACTATAACAAAATAGCTATAATAAATACAAATAGCTCTAATAATAAATATCTGAGTATAATACACAGAACTAAATATACATGGTTAAACATTTAGGTGCCCGTCTTATCATACTGTATACTCTGTAGGATGTGCAGAAACTAAGGGTGTGCAACTACTGCAGTCTGTAGTTGTTCTTTAGATGGAGAAATTGTACAGTGAGATTGCCACATGCGGATCAATTTATTGATTCTGTTGGCATTCGCAGCAATCAACCTGCTGCCCCAGCATGCAACAGCATAGAGGAAAGCACTGGTACCACAGACATGTAGAATATCCGGATCATTGTCCAACATACAGTTATGTATATTTGGACACAAGTTTTACTTTTTTTTACCTGTTTACTGAAACATATTCCAATTATAGTCATATGATGAACATGGACATAACGTGTCGACACCCAGCTTTCATTTGAGGGTATCCACACTCAAATTGGATGAAGGGTTTAGGAGTTTCAGCTCCTTGACATATGACCCTCTTTTTAAATGGATCAAAAGTAATTGGACTCAAAGGCTATTTAATGGGCAGGGGTGAGCAATTCTTTTGCTATGTCATTATCAATTAAGCAAATAAAAGGCCTGGAGTTGATTTGCGGTGTGGTGATTGCATTTGGAAGATTTTGCTGTGAACAGACAACATGCGGTTAAAGGAGCTCTCCATGCAGGTGACACAAGACATCCTTAAGGTGTGAAAAAGGGGAAAAAAAATACCTGAGAAACTGATAATATATTAGGAGTCGCAAAATCTACAAAAGGGAAGAAAGCACTGGTAAACTCAGCAACGCAAAAAGACCTGGACATTCACAGAAGACAACAGTGGTGGATGATCGCAGAATCATTTCCACGGTAAAGAGAAACCCCTTCACAACAACCAGCAAGTGAACAACACTGTCCGGGGAGTAGGTGTATCGATATCCAAGTCTACCATAAAGAGAAGACTGCATGAAAGTAAATACAAAGAGTTCACTGCAAGGTGCAAGCCATAAGCCTCAAGAACAGAAAGGCTAGATTGGACTTTGCTAAAAAAAAAAAAAAAAAAAAAAAAAAATCTAAAAAAAGCCAAAAAGCCAGCACAGTTCTGGAAAAAACAGTCTTTGGACACATAAAACCAAGATCAATGTCCACCAGAATGATGGTAAGAAAAAAGTATGGAGAAGGTGTGGAACAGCTCATGATCCAAAGCATACCATATCATCTGTAAAACACAGCAGAGGCAGTGTGATGGCTCGGGCATGCATGGCTGCCAGTAGCACTGGGACACTAGTGTTTATTGATGATGTGACACAGGACAGAAGCAGCTGACTGAAGTCTGAGGTGTTCGTAGACATACTGTCTGCTCAAATCCAGCTAAATGCAGTCAAACTGACTGGGTGGCCTTTTTATAATACACATGCACAATGACCCAAAACATACAGCCAAAGCAACCCAGGAGTTTATTAAAGCAAAGAAGTGGAATATTCTTCAATGGCCAAGTCAGTCAACTGATCTTAACCCAACTAAGCATGCATTTCACGTGTTGAGGACTAAACGTCAGACAGAAAGGCCCACAACCAAACTGCAACTGAAAGCCGCTGCAGTAAAGGCCTGGCAGAGCATTAAGAGAAAAGAAACCCAGCATCTGGTGACCTTCATGAGTTCAAGACTTTAGGCTGTCATTACCAGCAAAGGGTTTTCAACCAAGTATTAGAAATGAACATTTTATTCTCAGTTATTTAATTTGTCCAATTATTTTTGAGCCCCTGAAATGAAGGGATTGTATTAAAAATGCTTTAGTTCCTCACATTTTTAAGTATTCTTTTGTTCAGAATTAAAGCTGAAAGTCTTCACTTCAACTGCATCTGAGTTGATCATTTTAAATTCATTGTGATAACGCAGAGAACCAAAATTAGAAAAATGTCTCTGTCCAAATATTTATGGACCTAATTGTGTGTTAAAAGACCTCAAAATAGACCTGAAAATAGAGACAGCTCTGGCTGGATTGAAACAGAGGTCACTGTTTTCCTGGTCCACAGTCATTTCCTAGGTCTTTAGTTAGAAAAAGACTGCACAAGTATGGGTTACTTTCAGTGACTGCCAGGACAAAGTTTCGTCTCTCTAAAAAGTATGTGGTCACACAGTGAGATTTCTGGTGCAGTGTAGATCAACAAGTGGAGGTTTTTGGCCATAATGAACAGCGCCATGTTTGATGAAAATCAAACAGACACAAACATCTTATACCAACGGTCAAGCATGACAGTGAAGGGGTGATGATTTGGGCTTGTTTTGGTTTCCACCAGACATTTAAATCGACTTTGAACCCCTTTATATACAAAGTATAGAAAATCTGTCTGACAGCTAAAGCTTGGCCGAAATTGGGTCATGCAGCAACAGCAGCAAATCTACAACCGGATGGCTGTAAAGAAAATAATCAAGATGTTGCAACGGTCCAGTCAAAGTCCAGACATCAATTTGATTGAAATGCTGTGGTGGGATTTCAAGAGAGCTGTGCATAAATGAACACTTGCAACTCTCAGTGAACCAAAGTGGTGCTGTAAACAAGAGCAGGCCCAGATGACTCCATAACAATGTGAGAGACATACGGAAAAATTATTACTTCAAGCTACAAGCTACTGAATCATAAGATATATTTAGTCTCTCACAGGAAAACTTTTTCACATGACTGCTGATAGGTTTGTAGCTTAAACCTATTCGCTGGAACGTTGAAGACAATTTAATTACACAGCAAAACAAGACACGAGTAGGCAAAGTTCTTTATGTTTCTCGTGCACGGGAGAGAACTGGACAAACGCCGCTCCTTCGCTTGACCCCAGCTTCTCTCATCTGCTCCCCCGTAACACTGCTCTTTTATTGAGGTCACATTAATATGCATAGGTTTGTTAACATACGATGTATACATACACACAAAGACTACCTTGCCTGTGTGTTGTGTATGTGTGTGTGTGTGTGTGTGTGTGTGTGTGTGGGGTCAGTGTGTGACCCCATAAAGACTTCCCTAAACCTGCTGGTCTGGAAGTCCAGCAGTTCACCTAAACAAAAGGCACTTAGACTAAAACAGATATAGCTACGTTTATTCTACCATAAAACAATAAGAGAAGGTACGACCTCTCCCATGCTCCCAGGATGTTGGTGTGAATGCCAGAACATTCTGGAATGCACACAAAGCCTTTGCAGACTATTAAGGATCAACCCTCTACCAACATGACATTGATTATACAACTCTAAGCATATATGAGTAGAAAAATATGAATTAAAGTGTATCAGCATAAATATTCTCACTATTAATGCATGAAGGCGTCAGAAAAGCTTTGTGGTTGTTGCTATGCATCACAAATTCAGTTGGCAGAAGGACAAATCTGTCTGGTGCCACAATGGTGCAATCAGTGGGTGAAATGTGATAAATTAAGTCCTATGACAGAGGCATCCACAATGCTGAAAATATATAATTCAGGCTTTGGCTGAGCATCTGTTGGGCAGTAACAGAGAAATATGGCACTTTGGACAGTGCAGATGGGAGTTCAAAGAGAAAAGTAAAAAAGTAGTATTATACTAAATAAATGCTGAAAGTGGGGGAGTGGTAAACGGGTGAGAACAGAGATAGAGAAAAGGTGAGATAGAAGAGATTGAGGAGGAAAGGAGAGTACACAGATGCAACGCTTAAAAGAAGAGATTTTTGAATTAACGCATTTCACACCGTGTTTGAAAAATTCATGGGCAGACTGTGATCTAGCAATCTCGCACATAATTATTTTATTCCAATCTCTGTGGCTTATATCACCACTGTGATGATAAGCACTCATTGATTTGGTGTTCTTTTACTACAGATGATTTGTGCAGTCATACAGCATCCTAGCTGCCTTGAGCTCTTTCCTTTCTTTTTTGAAAGATAATGTTTTAGATCCTTCTCTACTTTCTTTCCTTCCTTTACTTGTGAATCACTCAGGACTGGGAGATGTTTTCTTTAGTTCAATTTTTCTACACACAAAAAATATATATAAGTACTAGAAGTAAAGTTGTCATATAATAATCTGAATGTTGACGATGATGTCCAGGAAGCCTGTGCAGTTTTCAGCTGCCTTAAAGAACAGACTGCAAGGTTGTTCATAAAGAATGGCACTGTCTGAGACTGAACAGCTTTGTTCCCAATGACAAAAGCTTTTGTTTAACTTTTGTTTGGTTAACAGAGGTCAGCCTCAGTGTGACATGTTTGCAGCTTCTTTTTTTCTTTCAGTTGCTCCCTTTAAGGACCACCACAGGAGCTCATTTGCCTCCCACTCTGTCACACCAGCCCTCTCCACGTCCTCCTTTACTACATCAGTGAACCTTCCCTGTGATCTTTTTCTTTTCCTAGTGCCGGGCAGATCCACCTTCCTCCAATATATCCACTAACCCTCTTCTGCACATGTCCAAACCATGTTAGCCTTGTCTCTCTAACTTTGTTTCCAAACTTGAGCAGTCCCTCTGATGTGCTCATTTCTAATCTCATTCATTCTGGTCGCTTTCAATAAACATCTTAACATCTTCATCTCAGCCAACCTCCAACTCAGTCTCTTGTCTTTTTGTCAGTCCACTGTCTCCAAACCATGTCTAAGCAGATCTATGCACTATTTTGTAAACCCTTTATTTTCACTTTTGTGTGACATGTATACAGCTGACTAACTTAAAATTGTGAAGCAGCAAGTTAACAATTTAATACTGCTTAAGCCTCAGTTACACAGAGACCCAAGCTCTGGCAAACTCGTAGGTAAAAACTACATACTCCCAGACCAGTTGGTGAGTGAGTGCAGCCCCACGCACAGGGCGATCCGCGCTAACTCGCTAACGGAGATTTGCCGCGTTAATGCGGTTATGGCGTTAACGTCATTTTAACGAGATTAACACTGACAGCACTACTTTAAAGACAAATGTCTTTGCTTCCAAGCGTTTGCAGAAAAGTCTGCATCTTTCAGACTATAGACAACAGCAACCTGCATTGCTTTAGCAAACTATGCAATTGCAAGAATTTTCACATTAGCAAATGGCAGCAACCATTTGCCGACCAGTCACAGACTATCAACTTTTTTCTTAGCAACCAGTAATTGTTTCAGGCCATATTTCAAGTCAGACTCATCTTCATAAATACATTTTTTGTGTTTCCTATATATAAAGCTCCTTCATCGTCTCATCCTGCTTATTGTCCTCAATCCAGCTATGTTTGCTGCTGTCACTGTCAGCTGGCAGAGGTAGACACACAGCACCTCAGATGGTTAGTATTGTTATGATATGTCATTGGATGTCAACAACTGCAAATGATGAGTGTGTCTGAGGTTGATTGAAGCCCTACAATTGTAGAGTCTCTGGTGGGGTAAGTAATCTTTCAAATGTAGTAAATGCTTTTCCTGTATCGAACTTTTTGTTGTTCGTGCCGCCTGCTTTTCTTTTACTTTTCTCTTCCTGTTTCTTTTTCTTGCTTTCTCGCTCTGCGCCTTCACCCTTTTCTGTCATGTTCTACCTCTTCATTTTCCTTGGTCTGGTTTGTGTGCCTGTGGGTGGGCAGACTTTACAGCTCCTGAGACCTCCTTTCTGCAGGCATGCCTTCCCACTGGCTCCCAGTGGATCCCTGCCTGGCACACCTGCTCTCCAACAGCTCATCACCCACCTGTGTATTTAAGGACTCAGTCATCCACTCTTCATCGCATCGTGCACCTTCAGTAGCAGTAACATGTTCAGACT
Source organism: Neolamprologus brichardi (assembly GCF_056152115.1). Taxonomy (NCBI): domain Eukaryota; kingdom Metazoa; phylum Chordata; class Actinopteri; order Cichliformes; family Cichlidae; genus Neolamprologus; species Neolamprologus brichardi. The sequence goes on along the minus strand of NC_142109.1, from coordinate 8,086,991 downwards.
CAGCTTACTTTCTTGCAAATGTGTTTTTTGTGTTTTGTGTTCTTTCATTTCCTGTCCTAGACTCTCCTTGGTGTTTGAATCTCCAGCCAATTGCCTGACAGCTCCTTTTGGAGAAAATCTCCTCTGGATTCGCTCTGGAAAAATCTTTCTTAGAAAAATCGTGCTTGTACACTTTCCACCTTGTTCTTTATCACCATATCAATTCCCAGAAAATTCACCTCATCCATTTCTTATATCTCCTTTTGTGAAACAAACTGTTAAACTCTCATTTAGCTCTACCAGTTCTGCATTCATCAACAACTAAAGTTTGTTCGAGCAATGTTTATGAAAGTCATACAGGGTAATGACAAATAATTCAAATGATTGTGTAAACTGAAGAAACTTGAATGTTAATTGTTATAGAAGCATCTGTTTTCTATCTTAATTCATACTGATATTATAAGATTACAGTCGATTAAATCTAATGTTGAATCAGTCTGTTGGGTTTTTACCGGTGAGAGCTGCTCCACACAGTTTACACAATCTCTTTTTTCCTTGACATCAGATGTCAAATGTGCCAAATGTGTCCAAATGTTCACTGAACTATTTAGTAGATGTCTGTGCATGTCTAACCTTACTGCATGTCTCTCCACAACATTTATATCTGTTTTTATTTGTTGATGAAGGTGTTGGTACATTTCGTCACAATTTTTTTGTCATCATGCATTCGTTTTTATTTTGTTAGCATTTTATTTTCATCAGAAAAAATAAACCTTTTAGACGAAAAGTATGATTAAATTAATGAATCAGTGAAATTAGCACTGGTTCACACATGGCCTACAGCAGTTTTGCCCTTTAGGGCTTGAAAACCCATGTGGAGTTTGAGGCCTCCATGACAGTTTTCTGTGGGCGACCCATAGTGGGTTTGTGCATAGAAAATCCATATGGGAGACCCAAAGTGCAAAACTGCTGTGGGCCCTGTGTGAGCACACCCATGTTAAATAAGTGTGGGTTTTCCCCAACCCACACAGCCTCACCCCTACCCACTGTGGGCTCACATGGACATGTTTGCTGGCACATTATTCATAATAATATAAACACCACATATTTTATTACACTGTAAGAAATATGAGGCTGAGAGAACGTCAACTAACTCAAAACCTCAGTAAGATGAAAGATAAAATATATTATTGATGTAGTCCAAAAGAACTGAAGAAGTGAAAGCTAGAAACTGGATGTTCAAAAGTATTCTGCAAGAAAAAGCATGCCCCCACGCTTTTAATCCTTCCAGATCTAATTACCATAGTGCACTTTGAATCTGGAATAAGTCATTAAGTTATCAACCAGCTATAGTTAACTCAGGATGCTGCTGCCAGGCCTCTAACACATTATACCAGCCCTTGCACCCTTTCACTTGTTACCTATTAGATGTTATTGCTCATTTTTAAAGCCCTATATGATCAAGCTCCTGCCCACATCTGTAAGCAGCGTATTTTCAAGATCTTCCATCAAGGCCATGGTGGTGATCTCAAAGATTCGTCTGATCACTAAAGGTGATCACTCCTTTGCAGTTCAGGCCGCAAAGCTATAGAACCTAAAGATCTTTGGCAGGCAAAATCTGTAGCCTCTTTTAAATCTCTTCTTTAAGCTTATAAACTTATATAACTTGAGTGCGTATGTGGAGTAGAAAAGCACTATATAAGAACCAGTCCATTTATAATTTACCACTTGTCACCCTTTGCTTCTGCTGAATGTGAATTTATATTTATTTTTATTAAAGTAATATGAGAATTTGTTTTTACTTGTTCAGCACTTTGTAACTTTGTTTTGAAAAGTGTAATATGAGTACAACATATAAAAAAATAAATACTATCCCTTATGTTGGTGCTAAAAGTAAAAGTCAGGGGATCCTGAACATCTGTAGAATCCATCGTCTGGGCCCAGTGAAGGTCTGTTCAAGTTATTAAATCGTTGTTGAGATATTTCAATCTGAAACCACAGTGGTGAACTTACTGACAGATCTTCATTGGCACCCTGAAGCCATGCCACTAGCGTGGCTGAGAAATTATCAAGCAGCTGTCTAATTTTGTCGCTGTCTAGCAGATGAAGAACTTAGATCAAAGTGTCTGGCTGCACAGCTACACCCGTGTGATTGCCAACTAAACACTTTTGACAAGCCCCATCCTAACTTATCCATGCATTCACAGTCTCAGACAACTTTTTTTTTTACAAACTGCGGCAACTTCTTAATAAATAATGTACAATATTTTCATGTTGGTGTCACCCCCATGCTTTGCCCACACACCGGCTGAAGATAACACAGCTAAATTACATGTGCAAGCTTATACACAAAATATTTATGCCTCACGCATAGTTTGATCAGCATCTCGGCGCACAGGCTTCATTAAACCGCTGTTCAAAGACTTCCACCTTCATCAAGGCATATTTTCTCACGCATAGACAACATTCACAAACCCAGTAACCTTGATTAGCTGGGTACCATCCACCCCCATAACTTTAGCATATAATGTACGCAGTGTTGAAATGGAAAGCAATACTACATTAATCCAATTAAAACAGTACTCTCAGTTAGAAATTGTAAACAGCAGTTTTTAATTAGCTTAACCCAAATAAGGTCAGAGCTTTGAATTGAAGATGAGAGAGATTCAATCTTGTTATCAAAGGGCACTCAAGACATGTATATGCCTTTATCTGACTGTGACTCAGAGTTTTCATGGCATTTTGCGTCACATACAGCAATCCAGCTGCTCAGTGATGCATGGGTTATTACTGTGCATGAATCAACTCCAGCATATAGTCACCGAAAGAACAGATCGAGGTAAAATTTCCACTCAGCCACAGGACAGATTGTTGCAGTCCATGTAAATACTGTCAGTGACTGTGCGTTTCTACCAGCCTGTCTCAGATACCAGATGGTGGGATTTGTCCAGGTTGACATGTTGTATATTCAGAGTCAGACTCTATATCGTGAATGGATGAAAGGAGTTACTGAGCCAGAATGACGGCCACAACTGTAGGAGAAGTCAGTTAGGTCTTAATGAGGTATAGCCCTGCAATCTAATGCAATGCCATGGCAAACTCCTGCAACAAATTCCACTTTTGTGAAGCTCCCAATCAGTTTCTCTTTGAGATTCTAAAGCTGTGGTAATGCCGTCAGGGATGGGTGGAGAATGGGAACGATTTGTTCAGGCCAAGCTGACTTACCTGGAAAACTCTATATGATTGTCTGATTGCAGAGAAAGTCTTGTGAATGTTAAGAGTAATGTGCATTGACGACATTGAATTTACAGATTAAAGGCCCAGCACAACCTCTTACGTGTCCTTAATTACCCTGACCTATTAGCCCTGTTGTCAGGTAGAGGATGGATGAGGCTGTCCAGAAATTGCATCGCGTCAACAATCTGTGTACCAGTACTGATAAAGCAGAACAGTGTCCATGTAACAGGTAAATTAAGTCTTGAAGAAGAGTTCCTCGCTGTCTTCCCACTTCCATAAAAACTCCTAATCTTCCCACAGAATACAAACTGGATACTCACCTCCACAACTCAGCTAATTTCCTATTGGTAATTCAGGTCAATTCAATTCATTTTTATTTATGTAACGTCAAATCACAACAAAAGTTGCCTCAAGGTGCTTTAAATTGTAAGGTGAAGACCCTACAATAATACAAAGAAAACAGAGAAACCCCCAATAATCATGACCCCCTTTGAGCAGGTGCTTTGGTGACAGCAGGAAAGAAAAACTCCCTTTTAACAGGAAGAAACCTCTCGCAGAACCAAACTCAGGAGACGGCTGCCATCTGCCACGACCAGATCGTAAAGACTAGTGGACACTCACCCGGCTCACTGGAGTTTCTTCTAACAACTAACAAAAAAGCACACTGGTTCAATCATCTCTCACCTCTCATAATTATGACTTGGATGCGCCATGAGGCGACTGTTGTTGTGATTTGGCACCATATAAGTAAGCCTGAATTGAATTGATGTTGAAACAAATGCTATTTCAATAAGAAGAGATCACTTGGAAGAACTGAACATGATTTAATGAGATCGAGAAAGTCACGTTTTCAGTGATTAGACTCCGATTTGACAGAACAGAATCCCAGTGACGATAGGATTTAGGACAGGACCCCCAGGAGTCTAGATGCTGGTGAAGATAAAGGTAGAGAGGTAGAGATGGGGAGGAGGTGGGTTGCATCAATGATAGTCTGAAAAGGAAGAGTGACAGAGATTACAGATTTAAGCTACACAAAGTGGAAGCTGATTGGCCCAAAGAATGCAGGCAAGAAGATGATTGGACTAGAGTAATGATGACAATATTGAGATTGACAGCGTGGGAAAGCAGTAGTGATATAGAGAACATAAAAGCAGCCTCACACCCAGGAAAGCAGGCAGACAGCGGATAACAGATCTTCCTTATTGAAGTTATACATAAGCTTCATTTAAACGTTAGAAACCAATGTTAAAATGAATCCTTTCAATATGGCTGCATAGATGCAAACCAGCTGTATTTTGTTGTAGAAGAACTGATTTCAGAGGTAAATGGAATGGTTCTTACATACTGTACTCTAACTGAGCACTCAAAGCTCTTTATACAACTTGGCTCGCCTACCCAAGCCCTTTTTTCTACTCTTTTCCTATGTAGGTGCTCTCTAGCTAACATTCACACACATTCATATGGAGAGCAACTTGGGGTTAGCGTCTTAGCCAAGGATATTTGGCATGCAGACTGAAGCAGATGGGGATTAAACCACCAACCTTCTGATTACTAGGTGACCTGCTCTAATATGGAGCCACGGCCAAGGTGGTCCAAGGTGAGCGTCAGAGGTATAGGCCTTGTTCAGTGGCCATTTTGCTCTGGCCACAATGACTTGTTTTAGTCCTGTGTCCCAAGAACATAGGCAGTGAGTAGGAAATGAGGAATGAAGCAGCTAAATGATATTAAGATGTCAAAAAGTTTTTTGTGGAAAAGAGCCTATATTAGTCCAGTCACTGGAAAAGTTCATCTTTGGTGAACTCTGACATGCATAATTTGCGTTATTAACCAGCCGCAAACTGCCCTGACAGCACTGACCTATGAGGGAACTGAGAGCTGCAGAGTCCAAAAGAGTGGAGGCTATATCGTATTAGCTGAGAGCTGTGGGCAGCATTAATTTTTACATAACCCTGCTTCACACAAAAGGCACAAGTTGTGCTGCAAATAAAGAATTTGAAGCCAGTCATATCTTATTTTAGAATGATTTTTTTTTTCTCAGCAAAGAAAAGTGATTTTGCCAAGCACCACATGCAACCATTTATTAGGTTTGCTCCAAGCCTACTGGTCCTGATTTGTGTTAGATTGTGTTAGCAAGGTATTCAATACATTTTTTTAGCTTGAGCTCATAAGAATAATAATGTAGTGGAAATCACCTTAGATTTAAATTTGTGATGGTGTATTAGCTTTAATCCAAGCCCCTTTAACTCTGTGATTGTTTTATCTGTAGTGGCTGGTGATAGAGAATCTGTGGACACTTATCAGACAGGAAGTGATCCTGTGTAGTGTAGCAAGCTAATTCTGCAAAAAGCCATAATGTCGACAACTGCAGGAACCATTTCTTCCACATGGATGCTCAGATTACATTTTCTGTGCGATTGAGTTGGAGGTGCTGCTGATTAAGAAGTATCCTATATATAATTCATAAATTTCTAACTCTAAATGTCATTATTCTTCCATTGATGAACATTTTAGTGGTAATAGTAAAGTTTCCATATCATCTCAGTATGTGACTATAATTCATTGGAGACGATTAGTCATAGTAATGATCTAATTTAAATATTATACAGTATTACATGTAGCTATATTTTTCATATCATATCCGAAATATATTTATTAAGCCGGATTGTAAAATGGCCATTTTTGAGGAACTGTGTAAACAAACAGTGATTCATTGATAGTGATCAAAGCCAAACGCGGATCAGAAAGATTCGACTGATGTGAGAAATGGGTTTTTTCCCACTTTGGTTAAAAAAAAGTTGATTAATTTATCGAGTCCATCCAATCAGAACAAGTATGAAATCAAGATTTGGCAGAGCCTAAAATCCATTTCTCAGTTAAATGAAGTGGCAACACCGAAACTTTCTTCTCATCCCTGTGGATTTTTTTAAAAAAACACTTTATTTAATCTCTGAATCTTGGTTTAGAGAGACAGAAGCAGTGTGAAGCAAAACACTCAACTGAAAAGCAGCTGATTTTTTTTAAGACCACTGTGTCTCTGGAGTGATTAAGTGTTAGCAGCTGAGATCTCTACAGATGGAGATTCTATTAATAATCTAATGTTTTAATATGATTATCTGTGATATGGCACACGTTTCCAATAAAGACGTCATCTGCGTAAAATTATTCAGCATTTTTATAGCTCAAATTATTGTGTTTAATGTTGTCATTTGCTTTCTGCTTTCTTCAGTTTTCTGAGTATTTCAGCATCTCTTATCTCCCTGCATTGGGTTTCTGACCTGCTGGTAGGACCAACTGTTCCCAGACACAACAGGCAGTTGCTTCTTGGCAAACAGCTTTAATGAAATTAATTATGAAATACCTGTCCAGAACCAAAGCTATCAACTAGTAAATAGTAAACAGTAGATCATTTATGAACTACAGAGCTTGATATTTTTCTCAGTAGTTAGCACAGGATAAAATGAGGCCAAAAAAGTAATAATGAGACGGATCACAAGTCTGACCACATGAAGTTACCTCTATGTTGATTATGTCTGTCAGCAAAAAATCTAAAATCATTATCTTAAGGCTGTACTTGTGGTGCAATCCATTAACAACTAAGTAAAGGGGAAGAACTAAATTTGACAACTTACAAAAAAATGAAAATTGTGGCTTTTAAGGAGAATGCAGGAAACAGGAAATGTGGCAAATACACAAGCTAGGCTACTTTGGATAGGCTATTAGGCTATATTTCCAGAGGTTAAGTTGTGGTATCATGAAATGTAGATAATCCAGAAAGCTATTAGTTTGTGAGGCACTTAGCTAACTATGCTAGCTTAGCAAACAACTGCATTTCAGTTAGCTAGCTCATGCTACTAAACTACTCATCTGACATGGAGAAGTTTTCAACAGTCTGATACAATTTTTGTCCACAACTGCAGATAGCTGCACCTCACTGATTCTACTGGGGGTTTCTTGCTATTAAAAGGGAGTTTTTCTTTCCCACTGTCGCCAAGTGCTTGCTCATAAGGGGGTTGATTGATTATTGAGATTTTCTCTGTATTATTGTGGGGTCTTTACCTTACAATATAAAGTACTTTGAGGCAACTGATGTTGTGATTTGGTGCTATATAAGTAAAACTGAATTGAACTGCTTGAACTGAACTGTCACAGTGAACGTTAAATCAAACAATCCAGATGTGATTGAAGTGCAAACTGGATAATGGATAAAGCCAACTGCAAAAGCAACCCAAGAGTTTCTCTAGGCAGAAAAAGTAGCCTTAAATGGCTAATTCAGCACCTGAGCACAGAGCATGCTTTCAGTTATCAAATAAAAAACTGAAGGCAGAGAGACCCACAAATAAGCAGCAAGTGAAGGTGGCTATAGCAAAGGCTTGATAGAGCATCTCAAGGGAGGAAACACAGCATCTGGTGATGTCCATGGGTTCTAGACACTGATTGAATGCAAAGAATTTTCATCTAATTTTTAAAAACAATCCTTACATGTAGAATTATGTCAGCTTGTCCAATTAATTTACATTCTTGAAAACAATGGACTGTCTATAAAAATGGCTCTAATTCCTAAACAGTTCATGTAAAATTTAAAGTCCCTGAATTAAAGCTGAAAGTCGGCACTTATTGGACACATATTGATTGTTTGATTTATCCAAGCAATCAGTCTGTCCTGTTTGATCCATTGTGGTGGTGCACAGAGGCAAAATTGCAAAACTTATGGCTTCCTCCAGCTACTTATGGACCTAACTGCACATTTGTTAGGTGCAAAATGCTTCAATTCTTGAAGATAATGGTGATGTTGCTCTGCATCTAGTGGATGCAGCTTGCTGCTAATACAGCATGATCAGACCTTATGTAAAAGATGAACATAGCCTCTGGGTCTGAAAACTGAAGCATGTGCAACAGCGCCTTCAAACTCCATTCTTTCAGATAGCCAGCAGGGGGTGATTCGCTTGGCTGCATAAAGAAATCAGATTATCTTGAAGTCTATTTAAGAATGCACACTTGATTTATTACCTCAGCAAAACTATTCTTGAAGGTTTTATGATGCCAGCCACTAGTTTCAGTATTATTTAATACATCACAAGGAAGATGATGATTTTTCACAAACATATAATTGCATTTAGTGTTAAACAGACTATAAAGTTGACTTAAAAGAGCACAGTGTCCTACCTCTCTCTTATGTCCACGTTATATTTACTGCTTGGTACATCCCCAAGTGGCCGCAAAACAGTTAACACACAACTTAATTAACCTAACAGCAGGCTGCCTGTTGTCAAGGTGTGCATTTTATTGGCTATATCATCTAACAGGATACGCACACAGACTCACATTAACACACACACTCAGAGCCACTTACGCAGAGCTGAGCATTGGATGGTGATAATCTCAGTCTGTGATGGCACTCACTGACACAGTAATTTTATGACTCACTTCCAATTTCCCAGCCCTCTGACTCTACAAGAAAGGAGGCAGTTACCAGTTTTAAAAAAAAGAGCTGTGTTAGACCTCTTCTAACATCCAATTCCCTGTGTCCAATACTATCGCTAGTTGCAAGATGCTCTTACTAAGATAGATGGATAGATATTGTTGTTATTACACTGTGTTTCATCATTAAGCTGTGTCACAGCTCTGGAGCTTAATCTGCTCATCTTTCCCAGGCGCCCCACGGTAGAGATGTGCATGTGGTGCGTTTACTTTGATGGATGAAGAGACAAAAGTCTTTGTGCGATCAATATGAATCATACTTATTATGATTCATATTGATCCATTTTCATATTGTTGTATCATCTGTCTTGCGGTTTGTTCATGCAACTTAGGATGGTGTATTTAGGGTGAACAACCACTAAAGGCCAGGGAAATGTATAAGATCTGAGACCAGTAGGCCAAACCTTTTGAAGCACATGTGAACTAAGATGTAACTTTAGTTTAACTTTATCTTATATTATATGTTTTTGTGGTTGTCTGACATGATTAAAGGAATTTGCAGATATTGCTATCCAGCCACATGTTTAGCTTCCAAACATAGCATTATGGCTATTAAATTAACACTGACATTGCAGCCACATTCTCCTCAGGCCATGTTTTGTCACTTTGAGTTTTGCTTCAAATGAAGCCTGATTCTAATTCTAATCTTTTAACACCCCGATGCTCTTCATGTGTGTCCTTGTAAGACAGAAAATGACTCAAGACTATGTTGCTGCACAACAGATTTGTTTGCGACAAACTTGCACAACAGCAACAAAAAGGCTGATTGGACCTATTGGGTCAAGTGATCATTAGTGAGAGTCAGACTCTGATTTAGGACTCCAGCACACCTGCAGTGCCACTTTGTACAAAGAAAAAGGCAAAGCTGAAAAGCAGTAACAGGATCTATATAAGCCAGTAAAGTCTCCTGACTTTACAAATCTCTGTTTAACTCTATCTTTAATATCTTCTCATGTAAATATCAAATAAGCATGTTTAGTGGCTACAATTCTACCATTAACTTCTTAGTTGAGGGCTGTGTTAGAATTCTTCAGTGTATAGTGTCAGATATTTCATAGAGCTGATTGAAACATGTGGCACCATGATGGCAAGAGAATCCACTGGATGGCTGGGTGTGGGTTCTCTCTGGCTGCTCCAGCTTCCTCCCACAGTCCAAAGACATGCACGCGAGGTTAACTGGTGATTCTAAATTGGCCATAGGTGTGAATGTGAGTGTGAATGGTTGTGTCTATTAGTTAGCCCTCTGAAAGATTGGAGTGCTGTCCATGGTGTATCCCCCTTTTGCCCTATAATATCTAGGAGGAGTTCTTATTTCATAATGAATATAATAAAATATAAATCTGCAGTGTCCACCCTTTTGTGTTTGTGGCTACAGTTCAACTAAGGTATGGTGTAAATAAAATATGTGTGCACAGATTTGTGTTATAAATATTTACTTTAGTGTTGTAGAGAGATATAAGTAATAACAAGTACTTATCCAGAAATAGCAATAGCCCATGGCCTCAAATGAGCTGCAAGTGTTCTGTTGTTACTTCAGAAGTCAACATTTTCAGTTCAATTCAATTATATTTGTATATCCATACATCTGTCTGTTTTCTTAACCACTCATCCAACTGGCTGTAGCCAATACCTGCTGAAAAAGGAAGAGTACATGTCCAAGAGTTTACCAGTCATCATCCTCAGATTGATTCATTTATAAAACTGGGCCAGTGTGAATGATCTTTGTCCAAGAGACACCTGTGGGAGTGTTTTTTAGATACAGTAAGTTTCCTTACACTTGTTTCTGTGCCAGACAGACTTGATTTCAGTGTAAAACTAATTCAAGAATAAATAATACCCTCATACGCTAGCAAATACTGTGTTATTGAATGTGTTCTAAGAATTTTAAGTTTTTATGCAAATTTTAAGTCAACATGGACTATATTACATACTCAACATATACTCGATGGCGTCTTCAGCGAATGTGAGCTTCAGTTAAATGATATAACTGTAATGTCTCGATGGCTCTTCTTCTTCCCCTCCTCCTCCTCCATCAAGTCCCTTTAGGGGTCGCCACAGAAGAACATCTGCTTCCATGTCACGCTATCCCTAGCATCGCGCTCTGTCACACCAACCCTCTGCATGTCCTACTTGACAACATCCATGAATGTGTTTTATGTGTGTCTTCCTCATTTCCTCCTCCCTGGCAGCTCCATATTCAACATCCTTTGTCCAGCATATCCACTATCCCTCATCTGCACATGGCCAAAGCATCGCACCCTTGACTCTCTGACTTTGTCTCCACACTGCTCGACCTGAGCTGTCCGTCTGATTTACTAAAATCTTGTCCATCCTCATCACTCCCAGTGAAAATCTGAGCATCTTCAACTCTGCCACCTCCAGCTTCACCTCCTGTCCTTTTGTCAGTGCTGCAGTCTCCAAACCATACATCACGGCAGATCTCACTACCATCTTCTAAACCTTCACTCTCGCTGCTATCCTTATGTCCCAAATCACCCCTGACATTCGTCTCCACCCACTCCATCCTGCCTGCACTCTCTTCTTCACCTCTCTTATATACTGTCTGTTGATGCCAGGTAATTAAACTCCTTTGCAACCTCTAATCCTTGCAGCTTTGCTGTTACAGCTGTCTGCCTCTCGTTCACACACATGCTTGTGTTTAGTATGAAACTGATTAGCTTTTTTTTTGATACATAAATGTAATAAAGATTGAATGGGAGACAATTGGGCACAATTTTATACATCAAAAAAGAACAGTAGCTCAGTGACAGCCATGTTCCTCTGTCTTTCGTGCCCTGTACCCTGCCCTTGGACTTAAACTGAGTCTCTGTTATCCCTGTGTACCCATGAGCTGTCACACACGTGTTTGGCTTGAGATCTCAGTCAAACCAACAGCAAACAAATGGGAGTCATTTTCAGACTGAGCAGCAGCTCTCTGATTAAATGTGATAATTTTAGAGTCCAAGTGTAATAAGTGACGCCATTTCTGCACACCAGGGATGGAAATGAGTGTATAAATTCCGAGGCTCACCTCTGACAGGGAGACTTCCTCTTACTTGTCTCCACAGCTGAGATTCATTGAAGCATCTTCCCTTTCATCTGAGTCAAACTCCTCATCCTCCCACAAGTTCTTTTTTAAACAAAGAGCCAGACCAGCCACAGGCAGCCAGCAAAGCTCCGCTCCCTAAATTGCCATCAATTTATTCTTTGTTCTCACTTATCTGTTACACTTCTACAACTCTGAAAAACTTTTATCCCTTTCAACAACTCTGTTTCTGTTCCTTTCCCTTCCCCACCCTGCAATTATCGCGCGATAAATCGCACTTTACCGTTCGTCTCTTTGGCCTGAAAGCAAATCAGTTTCTATTCACCGGAGGCCCAGTTTAAACAGAGAGTGTGTGCGCATGTGTGTGTGTAAGTGATGAAATGGCACAGGACGTGTCAACAGCAGGTTTTTGCTTGTGTGTTGCTACCTAATCTCACGCATGATTAGGAGAGCAATAACACGACTGTCTGAGCAGGTTACAAAAATGTGAGCGTCCCTTCTCAGTGTGTGTTTGCATGTACGCTTCCCTGTGTGTGACAGCCTAGAAAATGTTTATCGAACCACTAACTGTCACATTACAACCAGACTCTTTCTTTTCCCCCCAACTGTGCACCTTCCATCTTTGTTTTATACCAACCGGATAACAAATCTCTGCCCTTGACCTTCATCTAACATTCTCAATTTTCCCTCTTTACCTCTTTCATCACTTGTGGCTACACTTCAATTTCTTTACTCTGAAAAAAAGGGTGTTTGAGGAGACATCCACCGTTGGATCAGCAAACAATGGACACTCTCACTTGACAGAAGCCAACAGTCTCCTCTCAGCATGCTTTTTCCACAAATTGCTACTCCCCTTCTCGCCTCCACCCCTTCTCTGCCTCTCTCCCACCATTCATCCCCTCGCCTTCACTTCATCCTTTCATTCACTTCCTACTCTGCCCAGTTTGCAGACATTGTGTTCCTTTTGACTGAAACGGTATGGTGGACTTTGATGGAGAAGAAGCATAGAATGGTTTTACAGTGATCTCAAGAACCCGTGTGTGTGTGTGTGTGTGTGTGTGTGTGTGTGTGTGTGTGTGTGTGTGTGTGTGTGTGTGTGTGTGTGTGTATTTGTGTGTGTGTAAGTGTGTGTGTAAAAGGGAGAGTGGAATGCGACTATGTAATAGCAAGTTAAAAAACAAATCTCAATTTCTGGAGTACAGCTCCCTCATGTGGTGCTTGTCTATTTTTACCATCCAAGTTTGTGCTGGTGTCTGTTGCAACTCTGGATTTAAAGATCACCATCCATGCATTCATTTTCTTCCACTTATCCAGTTCAGGGTCATGGGAAGGCTGGAGCCTATCCCCAACTGTGAATGGAAAGAAACAAAAATGTGACACCCACCCTCTGCAAAACTGGTGAAGTTGGTAATGATCAAGTGTTTTCTTCAGCTTTCAGCCTTATCATGCAGCGCAGCAAAATTTATGAATGACTTTACAAGAATTTACAAATCAGATCTAGTTGCATAATTTAAGCTATTAAAACTTGCAAAAGCTACACTTTTCAAAAACACTGAATGAATAATTGAATTTTATATTGGCCATCAGAAAATATCAGTGAATTTCATACTCTGCTTTGTTTCAGGATTTTGTTAGCCGAGTTATTTATGGATAGATTTTTTTTCCTATTCATTTTCATTGTCCAATTAAATGTTCAATTTGTGGTCTTGATGGCTTTGTCACTATTTGGAAGTAAACACCTAATCCATCACAGTTTTGCACGAGAAAGTGTTTTTAAATGGCAACAAAAAAACACACATCAATAGCAAAATTACTCATCTTAAATTAGGTTATACTTGTATATATATATATATATATAGGGAAAATATCACTTGTTACGGCACTCAAATATTAACTTGACAACTGTCATAAATATATGTATAATGAACGAAAATGAATTTTCAGTGTTGTCAAACAAGCCCTTTCAAAGACTCCGGACAACTGAAAGAGAAATAAGGAAGAACTTTCTATTTGAGTTTGAAAACTCGCATGAGTTGCTAGTACTGGGTTGGACGGCCTTTTTCTGGTGACTGGATCTGGTGACTCTAGAAGCCATTTCAGTGCAGGTTTAAAATGACCTAAACTTTCTGACATGGTGGTCACAAGATGGTCATTAAGGGATGGACATGGTCAACAACAATATACAGGAAGGTTGTGGAGTTTAAATGATGCTCAGTTAACCCAAAAGGGGCCCAAAGAAACTATCCCCCCATACCATTACAGCACCGGCAGCAGTGGTATGAACTGTTGATACAAGTCAAATGTGTTTTACAATGTTTTCTTGTCCAGTTTTGGAGAGCTCATGCGAATTGCAGCTTCTGTTTCCTGTCTTTAGCTGACAGCTGTGCTTCAAAGTCAACATATTGTGCATTCAGAGATGCTCTTCTGTATTCCTTTTTGTAATGATTGGTTATTTGAGTTACTGTTGCTTTCCTATCAGCTTCAAACAGTCTGGCCATTCTTCCCTCGTCTGGTATCAACAAGGCACTTTTCCCAAGAAACTGCAGCTCACTGGTTATCTTCTCTTTTCTCTGTTGATTTTCTGTAAACCCAGGAGATGGCCATGTCTACTGGGATCACAAACTGGGATCAGCAGTTTATAAAGTAGTCAGACCAGCCCGTCTGGCACCAAGAACCATGCCACATTCAAAGTCACATCATTCTGATGCTCAGTTTGAACTTCAGCAGGTCTTCTTGATCATATCTGCGTACCTAAATGCAATGACGTACCACATGATTGGGTAATTAGATATTTGTGTTAACAAGCAGCTGAAGGGGACCTATTACAGGCATTTCCAGATCAATATTTTTATTCTTTAACTTATAACAGCTTTCTTTCATTGTTTAACTCCTCTCTCCTTTAAGGACCCCCTCCCTTTAAACCAGCTTTCTACTGACTCTCTGCCCTGCACAGATAGAAGGTTTGAACAGCAAGGCCACTGTGCTAACAGCTAGAAATGTGTTTCTGGAGATCTTAAGGATATCTACTCTGTTTGACATTATACAGATCAAAGTGTAGGAAAGAAAACTAACAAATTGACCATTTATGAGCAGTGTAACGCCTGATCTTTGGGCTCTTAGGGATTACTTATATTTTCATGAACCTTATTTTAAATATGACAAAAATAAATAAATACAGAAAAGCTCTACCTTAATAAAATTACCAGAAACTTATATGACAAACACACCAAAACATGTCCCAGATGATATAGTGGTTTGAGCTTCCAGGCAAAATACAAAAGTACTTTGTGATATAGTGTGATGTGTACACTCAAGTTAATTGACTCTGAACATATAACACATACTACCTTTCTTTTAAAATAATAATAATGGATTGCATTTATATAGCGCTTTTCGGGGCCCTCAAAGCGCTTTACAATACCATTATTCATTCACTCTCACATTCACACACTGGTGAAGGCAAGCTACAGTTGTAGTAGCCACAGTAGCTGTAGCCACAGCTGCCCTGGGGCAGACTGACAGAGGCGAGGCTGCCATATCGCGCCATCGGCCCCTCTGGCCATCACCAGTAGGCAGTAGGTGAAGTGTCTTGCCCAAGGACACAACGACCGAGACTGTCCGAGCCGGGGCTCGAACCGGCAACCTTCCGATTACAAGACGAACACCCAACTCTTGAGCCACGATCGCCCTGTACTGCAAGTCCTGCCTTATCCTCAAGATTTAGAGACTGCACATGACACTAACTGAGGACATTTGTTTCAGTCGCTTCCCATCTGTCAGTTAAAGGTTAAGTCTACATTTTGAAAGCCTGTCTTAAAAAATAATTGCATGAATATTAGTACATAAAAGTTTTTGTTTGCTGTGATTGTTTCCTGGCAGCACGCTTCCTGAAACAGTTCATGTACAAACAAATGAAAATTTACTGAACATGAAAACTTGGACTTAATAGACACTTGTCGAGGATTAGAGTGGCAGTTGTGGTGGAGTTCCTCAGTGGTGAAACAGCGCCGTTGACTGCTCAGCTGGGATTGGCAGTAAATTAAAATCAAACAATTACGATCTGATAAGCTGGCTTAAATAATATGCTGCTGAGTTATTGATATTATGTGCGGTGCTCAAAGGCTTTGGCAGGCTTATGTTCTGTAGGTTTTACACTGAAATGATCTTAATAACCTATACTAGAAACAGACTAAACTGAAGGCAGTCTATATTAGAGCTGAATATTTGGTGTATGAATGGTGAAGCCTTTGAATAAGATGTAGCAGGGCGGTGGGGGTGGCAAACATAGTCAGTAGCTATGACTCTTTGAACAGAACTGAACTGAACCAAGTGCTTCATAATTCCAACCTCAACTCGTCACGTATTTTCACTGTAAAGGGTCATCATTTTGTCTGAAGGACAAAGGGTTTTTTTCCCCCTTTTACATCAAAGCAGACCTGACCCATCAAGGCATGGACTCCACTAGACCCCTGAAGTTGTGCTGTAGTATCTGACGCCAAGATGTTAGCAACAGATATTTTAAGTGCTATGGTAAAGTGTAAGTTGTGAGGTGGGGCCTCCATGGATCGGACTTTGCGGTTTGTCCAGCACATCCCCCATAGATGCTACACTGGATTGCGACTTGGGGAATTTGGAGGCCAATATCTCACACTTGATGTTGTGCACCCTCAAAAATTTCCTAAACCATTTTTGCTTTGTGGCAGGTTGCATTATCCTGCTGAACGAGGCCACACCCATCAGGGAATACCATGAACAGGTGTATATGGTCTGCAACATTGCTTAGGTAGCTAGTCCAGGTAACATCCACATAATTAATTCCACTTGCAGGACTCTTGTGGAGGTTCACTGTTTTTTCCCAGGTTTTCCCTGCCTCTACCAGCTTGCCTCTCATAGTGCAGCTTGGTGCCAGGTGTTCCTCCATGTAAGTGTTATACATGAAACCCACGTGATGTAGAAGAAAATATGATTCGTGGTCCACTTCTGATGCTTGCGTGCCCATTGTTGGTGCTTTAGGCGGTGGACAGGGATCCAATGGGATCCCTCACTGGTCTGCAGCTATGCAGCCCCATTCACAACAAACTGCAATGCGTTCTGTAATGTGACACCTGACTATTAGAACCAGCATTAACTTTATCTACAGTTTAAACTACAATCGTTTGCCTGTTGGATCAGACCACACAGGAAAAACCATGACTCTCCAAGTGCATCAATGAGCCTTTGGTCACCCAAGACCTTGTCGCTCATTCGCTACTGTTTCTTATTTGGATAATTTTTGATAGACACTCACCACTGCAGACTGGGAACACCCCACAGGAGCTGCAGTTTTGGAAATGCTCTCACCCAGTCATCACAGTTTAGCCCATATCCAACTTGCTTCGGTCCTTATGCTCGCCCATTTTCTTGCTTCTAACACCAACTTTGAAGACAAAATGTTGGCTTGTTCCCCAATATATCCCACCCGATGCCACGATGAAGAGATAATCAGTGTTATTCACTTTACCTGTCATCTGTCAGTGCTCGTAATTTTATACCTGATCAGTGTGAAAAAGACAACAAATGAAAAGCTGTCAAATGATGGGAATACAATGGACAGGAATCACCCAGGGAGGGGAAAAGGAGATAAAAGGAGAGAGAAACTCATGAGATGTTGCAAAGCAGTCAATTTGCACTGAAAGAGATTTGAAGTATAAAGTTTTTATTCCTAAAACAGTAACAATAACATAACTTAAAGATTATTTCTTTAGTAGCTGACACTCAAGTCTTGAGTCACTAAACCTGCAACACAAACATCCACAGACATAAGGGTGGCATGTAATTTCATAGTTAAGTTATAATCTATCCATATCAGGAGGATGAGAGTTGTTTGAATTGTTGGCCTGTCAGAAGCTAACGCTGAGATCACCGGCACTACAACAAACCTTGATGTGACATGTGTTTGCTGCCAGTCTGAACAAAAGAGACGATTAATCCGTCCAGAAACTCTTTCAGTATTACATATGTGAGGGTACTGTCACCATGTCAGCAAAAACGTTTCCCTTTTAAAGCCAAAATCTTTGTTCAAACTCGACGTGTTCTCAATATTACAAGAGCAAACATCCTTCAGGGAAATGAGTTTCCTGAAATGAATCAAGTTACAAAATTTATATTTGTCATGGAAACGTTGCGACTCGTTCAGGTGTTGCTCAGCCATTACAGGTGACTTTTCTTGTCACATTTAGCGGACGAAGATTTTTCCTTTTTCGAGCTGGAGAATAATCAAGCATCCTTGCTGTTTTTGAGAAGATCTCTCCGTTCTATCACCGAGTGTATGGGAGGAAAAAGAGAACGGCAGCAAATGTGAAGCGACACCTTAAAGGTCATTTAAAAATCAGGGCTTCCTCAGATTAGTCGTGATTCAGCTGAAGGTTAATGCACACACCCCCACCCTTCCCACACCCTGCCCCACACTCTATCACTTCCACTCATTAACCATATTTAATTAAATCTGTTTAATCTGATTTGTCATTCATCTCTTATGTAAGCATTTGTCATCATGTCGGACTGTGCTCTAATTTGTTTTTCTTTGTGAGTCAACCCAACAGTTGGTTTGCTCCTGCATTTCCTTTTGTTTGTTCTGGTGTGAGATCTGTTCATACTATTATTATTATTTAATCCTCCTTTTGTAGCAATGATAATAATAAAATATAGTATGCGTACATTCTGTCTCGATCCTAACACATAGTAAAACTCAACAACAAAACAAACTTTTTACATTTCTACTGAGCATAAAATGCTTTCAGTGTGACGACTAGAAAGGATGTGGCATTTCACATTTGAATCTGAGAAGTAAAAAAAATGTAATTCTGCAGCTTTACACCCCCTGAGAAAATACATACAAGCAGAAGCTTTTCTTTTCCCTTTCCTTTATAAAAAAGTATGAAAAGGAAAACCTTCCTATCCCTATTTTTTGAAATGTCATCTTTGCATTTCAATGGAGAAAACACGTCACCCCTTGCTTCTTCCACTGGGAAGACATTTTCTATTGAAAAAGATTTTTATAGATATATATATATTCCTTTGACAAATGCATATGATAATTGCAGAAGCTGTTCCGGCTCTAAGAAAATCAGTGGCAGACGCACTGCCAGATTGAATTGAGTCACCACTTTACAACACATCTGGAAATGACAGTTACAAATCAGTCAAGATCTGGAGTAGCCCACAGATATAAGATCCACAAAACACAGCCTCCTACAAGGCACCATTTGTAGAGCTTGACAGGTGTACGCAGATTTAATGGTTTTTGTTCAGTGTTTGAGATGAATTCTGTCACTGTGAAGAATATGAAGAGGAAGAATGTGTGTTATGTTTTACACATGAAAACTGTAGGGATGGCAATGTTTACCACTGATAAGTCTAAGTATCGTGGGTGCAAAATGGCGAAGGAGGAGGTCAAATCAAGATTGTACCTCGAAACAAGCCAGAAATGACAAATAATGATCACAATGATGCAGTAGGCAAGAATAAAAGAGATGACTGAAAAGAGCTACAATACTGTGCAAAAGTCTTCTTGAGCAACTCCCTTTTCTTTATATTTTGCTAGAAAATGGAAAGTGGGTGGATGAAGGCATACAAACATACATGGAAGTACAGTACAAACTTCTAACAAGTTTGAACTGCCTTAGACATTTCTTTGGATTTTTGCTGCCATTTGTTCTATTCTCTGTAAAAATGATCCCATGCTGCTCCAATGATGTTGAGGTCTGGGCTCTGGTGAGGCCAGTCCATGACTGATCGTATCCAATTGTCTGCTTTTCTACCCAGGTATGCTTTTAATTCATTGGCAGTGTATTTGGGATCATTGTCATGCTGATAACAATGATGGTATTGCATTGTGGATCAAAATCTGTTGATTTCGACCTATAGTTCCATTTATTTTGACAAATCTCCAATACCACTGACTGAAATGCTGCTCCAAACCATGACAGACCCTCCACTGTGTTTTACAAATGGCTGTAGACCCTCACTGTGATACCTCTCTCCTGATCTGCTCTGCTGACAATAATTTCAACCAAAAATTTAAAACCTCATTTGATTCATCACTCCATGAGACCCATTGTGAGATGGCATTTTATACTTGAATGATCTATAGGTAAGTGTTAAGTGACAAACAAAACATTCCTCTGAAAATGGACGGAAATTTGTGAAAAAGCGGCCAATTTCTCCAAAAAACATTTGAAAGACCCTCAGAAATCCTGGAGAACTGCCCAGATAAATAGCTGTAGGCGTTTCAAGATGGCTGTCGTTTTTGTAGAGATTTCCTTCTGGTAGGATTTTTTTTAAATATGAAAAATCTATTTAAACTTTAGAGAAAAATATTAAAAGTGAAAAAGAAATGGAATTTTAAACGGAAATGTCAACAGCGTTAAAATTAAGGAAAATAACTGGATAGCTGCAATAAATTGCAAAATCGTGTTTTAAGTGTTACTCTATAAATATGCCCCAAAGGTTTCATGAAAAAATGGAACATTTATTTTAAATATTGTCCTTTTATAATTGTCAATTAAATCGCTTTCAGCTCAAAAGCTACAAAGACGCCTGACCGCGACACCGTTACTTCGTGCTGCGGCACCGCCGCCGGAAGTGTATGTCAAACGGGTTAAAAGCCAGTTGACGAAGGCTAGCTAACAGTAGTTGTCAGCCGGGTCCAGTCATTGTGTAGGGATGGAGGTTACACGGAAAAGTAAGTAGCCAGACACCGTTTTCAGCGATTTACGGAGTTTTTGTCTCACCATACATCTCACGATAGGATGAAATAGACTAGTGGTATGACAGATATTCAGTACTGAGCAGACTGAAAATGAACATCCCAGCGTGAGTGCTGCCTGCGAGCGAGCTACCCAGCTAGCTTGATAGCTGCAGTGTGTTCAAATGCTTGCTAGCATTGCGCTAGCGTTCTGATACTGACTGACTGTTTCCTTCTCTCAGATTATAAAGACTGCTTAAACACCGTATACAGCGCGATAGAAGAGGCTGACTTCCTTGCCATCGATGGGGAATTTTCAGGTATCCGTGTCAGAGCTGTACAGGCGTTGGTATTGAAGTCCCCAGCATTATATGTGGAAACTGACATTTTTTTAATTGTTTATTTTAAAGGGATAAGCGACGGTCCTAATGTCAGTGCACTAACCAATGGACTGGACACACCGGAAGAGCGATACACGAAGCTTAAAAAGGTTAGCAACGTTGCAACAGTTCATGCATATTAAATAATACTGCAACCTCCATACACACAATTCTAGTTGGACCCTCTACTTCTTTTATGGTCCTGCAGTAGCTTGAACACTTTCACTTTTCCGTTTATCGTTTGAACGTGTTAACATGTGTTTCTCTCCATGCCTGCAGCATTCCATGGACTTCCTCTTGTTCCAGTTTGGTTTGTGTACCTTCAAGTACGACCAGGCAAAGTCAAAGTGAGTGGTGTCTGTTTGTTGAATACACTAAATGTGTTATTCTAATTGGTGAAACACAAAAATAACTAATCAGCTACTGGACTCCCATGAGTTTGCCGGGGTGTGGTCCTTTACATTGAAGTGCACCATAATGCATAAACCACAGATGGCCTCTGGTCAAGTGTAGGCATACTGTTTTAGATTCAGACTTATCTACTGATGTTCTCCTCCTTGGGCATTCTCACACTTAAAGCCGGATTATGAAATGGATCACTGCCCACAATTGGGCCCCAAAGCCTCCAGGCTTACTACATGCCCATTGCATTGTACCATTTCAAATAAGGGTCTGGGACAGTGCAGTTTCTAGACACATTATCATAATCTGTTTAGGGAAAGAGGTGGTTGGAGGCCAAAATTAAAGCAACTGTGTCCAGTAATATTAGGCTTGTCGCTTTTGATATGGTTACTTTAAAGGTGGGGACCAGGCCTGTGACCACTCAGTCAGGTGTTGTCTTCAAAACAACTCTGGTGCATCAATATGGCAATAAAAGATGAAGCCGGTCTGCTGTTGCGTGACCGGCTTCTCTTTCTGGTAATACAGAGAATAACCATGATAAATCAGGGGAACTGGCCAATGGCTGATTGCATAAGCGGGTATTTACATAAACTACTTGCAGAGTGTAGCCAGAATCTCATAGATTGACATAGGTGCAGGCATTTTTTATTAATTCATTAATTTATGCTATTCCTAGTTTTCCTAATTTATTTCTACTTACAAGGAGGTTGATGTCCTATTTTGGCCTTTGGTCCAAAAACCTATCTTTGAGCCATTGTTTGGTTTACTTTTGTGATGCATACAGTTTAAACCAATTCTCTGTGCATGTGAGATCATGTTAAATCCTGGTCCTGAAGACACTGTAATTTTTGTGTATGTGTGTGTGTGTCTGTATACCTTGCAAAATATTTGTCAGTAATGCAAGACATTGTAGCAATACATAACTGGGGCCCAGTCTCCCTGTGGTGCTTAAAAGATGTAAAGTGCTTGAACCATATATATTTCTGCAGGTTATTGCAATAATTCCCAGGAACTTAAATTATTTCTCTCCCCCACCCCCCTCTCCCCATTTCCTTGCTCTGCAGGTACATCACAAAGCCCTTTAACTTTTATATATTCCCTAAACCGTTCAACAGGACATCTCCTGACATAAAGTTCATCTGTCAAGTGAGTATTGTTCCCCACATTATTGAATTGCTTCTTAATAAGCAACTGGGATATGACCTTTTGGATTCACAGAGATTTAGATGGTTTAAAATGGTGCTTCATGAAATGCTGGTTCAGCTGCAGAAAGCTTTAATAAAACACAAACACATTTTGTCATTTCAGAGTTCCAGTATCGACTTCCTGGCCAGTCAGGGATTTGACTTCAACAAGGTGTTCTGTCACGGTGAGTGCGCAAAAAAAAAAGCAGTTCTAGATATCTATTGTTATACAAAAATCTTAAAATGGAAGCTCACTCTGATTACTTGGCCTCTAGACTTGAAATATAATTGCTCATAAAAGCTATAAAGGGTTTTCTGCTTCTACTTTATAGCAGTTATGGTGAGGTGCACGCACAAAATTGCCATCAGATTTATGAACCATGTGCTCTGTCCAGTTTTCTTGCTAGTGAATCAGAATCATTCTACATCAGCAGCCTTTTACAATATAAATGGAAGCCTGTGTACTTTGAGGTGAGCGAGAGGGAGAGAGAAGCCTGTACTGCAAAGGGGGGAAAAAAGGGCAGAAGTCGTCCAGCTGCAGAAACTGAAACAAGGGTCTGAGGAGGAAGCCAGAAAAGGTGCAGCTTTAAAATAAGTTTGCACAGGACTGATGATGGTCGGCCTCCAAAGAGAAACACTGCAGTTATCGAAAAACATCCATATCCTTCGGCATCTGTGGAATACTAGAAACTCATTAAACAAAGTTATATAAGCGGTGACACCCAGCACTGACGGAAGTCATTTTTAATAAATGGTAATAAGATTAATCATAAAATAAACATCAGGGCACCATCATCCACTAGCTTCTTCCCAGTAAAGGTTAAATGGTGATTACAGGAATAGCACTGCTGTTTTGGACACTAGAAACACAGTTTCTCACTGTCTTGGTAACGGCTCCACCTCTTTGCTCTTCGCTGTGTGTAAACAGTCTCCGGCTGCACGTTAAACTGCAACGGCATCATTGTCACTGCTACTGTTGTTAGCAGGGGTTTGTTTTTTGGGATGGGCTACAGAGCTTTGTGTTAAAGGAAGCAAAGAATTTGTGTTGAATTCTTTATAGTATTACTCAATGAATCGTATTTAATTCAAATTTTTTCTTTTGGTTTATGGTGATTTTAGAAAGCTGTAACAATAATGTTGTAGTAAAATCAGTGCTCATTTGAAAGAAGTGAGTACATTTTCTTAGACTGCTAAATCTTCATCTGTTTATCTGTATGTTCTGCGGTCATCTTCAATTCATTCATCGAGTACGAACAAATTCAGGTACAAATGTTTGTGTGCGCACATTGTGAATGTGGCCCATTGCTGAAACTTTTTCTTGTCACTTAGCGCACACTCCAGAGCACAAACCACACATTACAACTATGCCCCATTTACGCCTAGTGAACCCTGCTCGAATCATGTTAATCAACAACCTGTGGGTCTCTCTCTATTTTCACGTTGCATTCTTTCTGTTTCAATTGTGCGCCTGCAATTTCATCTAATCTCAATGTGCAAATTAGTTTGGCACAGGCGGCTGATTTGTCAACAAACATTGCACGTCCCAGGCAAGCAGTGGACCAGCAGTGCACAATAGCGTGACTGCTGCTACCTGGCCTCCCACAAATGCAGTTGGGATGAATCGGTTGCATTATATTAAGTGCATTAAACCTCATCTGGATACACATTTCATGTTTGTACACGCTGCACAATAAGCTCCAGGTCACTATGCAAAGTTAAAACGAGGCTTTGTGGTATTTTAAAGGAATCCCCTACCTAAATCAGGAAGAGGAAGCCCAGCTGAGAGAGCAGACAGAGGAGAGGAGGAATCAGCATGCTAATGGTGTAGGGACACCATCCTTCATCTCCCCATCATCCTCCAAAGGCTCTTCACATGTACCTGAGGAACATAAAGATTTCATCAACAAAGTTGTGTAAGTGCTGCTTCAGTTGTTTTCTTTACAGCATCAAATTAGTTATTTGATCATGTTTTAGCTTTTGGTTGCTGTCCTTGGTGGTGTGTTGGTCAAGGAAGCCACAAAGGAAACGTTGTTTGCTTTTGAATACTCTACAATCATTTTTGTTTTGTTTCCACTACAGCGAGAAGGTTGAGGCCCTCCTGGGTAACTCTGAGAAGACTTTGGACCTGGAACCATGCACTGGGTAACTGGACACTTTTCTAGAAAAGCTGCATCTAACCCAAACTTTTGTTTTCACCATGTAAATTTCATTTTATTTCTACTTTTGTTTTCCAGATTTCAGCGAAAGCTGATATACCAGACGCTGAACTGGAAGTGAGTGTTGCTTAAAGCCCTGTCTTTGCTCTGACGCTCTTGCTTGGTTTAAAGATTAACATTTGTCTTGTTCCTACAGGTTTCCAAAGGGCCTGCACGTGGAAACTGTGGAAACAGAAAAGGTATGCTTATATTTTGTTTGTGAAGCTGTTTTGTTTTTTTTTTCACTTTTTGTTGTTTTGTGAAAATTTAAAAATACATATTTGTGTCTTTGCAGAAGGAGCGATACATACAAATCAGTAAAGTTGACGAGGAGGAGAGGAAGCGGAGAGAGCAGCAGAAACTAGAGAAAGAGCAGGCAAGCTATCAAATGTTTCTTGTGCTAATTGTCAAGCTTGTATAAAATTCAGAAAAATATGTTGTAGCTTTGTGCATTTATAAAACTAACAGAACTGAATCACCTCCCCCTGACAGGAGGAGCTAAATGACGCTGTTGGTTTCTCCAGAGTCATCCATGCCATCTCAAAGTCTGTAAGTCTAGTTTTTCACTTACAGATTTATACACAAATATAGACTGAGGCTTTATACCAATATGCAACTTTGTGAGCAGTTTTGTTTGCTAAATTTTTTTTTTTTTAGATTTGCTTCCATAAATGTGACATTTACAGAACCACTCCTTCTGACTTGCAGGGTAAACTGGTTGTCGGCCACAACATGCTCTTGGATGTGATGCACACCATCCATCAGTTTTACTGCCCTCTGCCTGAGGTATGTTTTGCATATTTTAAATGTGGAGCTAAAATGCATTTTCGGTACAAGAAATGGCAATTTCAAGCTTGGTATGAGATGTATGCATTATTTAAGGCGGTACTGTTTTTAGGATCTTCAAGACTTTAAAGAAGTTACAATGTGTGTCTTCCCAAGGTAATGTTGTTAAATTTGGGGGGTTTTTTGTCATTACAGCAGGGGTTTTGCATTACTTTTTTTTTTTTGTTTGTTTGTTTTTAATTGAATGATTTATTCACTTGCAGACTTCTAGACACCAAATTGATGGCTTCCACTCAGCCATTTAAGGTAAATCATTTGCTTAAGTGCTTTTAGTGGATCGCTGTTGGTCACTAAGATGTATTGAAAAGATGGGGGTGGGTAACACTAATTTATGTTTTGTTTACTTTCCATCTGTGAACCCATCAGTTGAACTGCTGACTTACCCTCATGAGGCCCATTTTTCAGGCCTTCTGCTACAGCCAGCCAATATCTAGGCTACAATTTCCTATTTTTAAAACTCAGTCTTAATTGGACAGCGTTCAAATTTCAATTTGTCTTCTGCTTCATGTAGACTTTTTTCCTGGATGTAGGCAGTTACTTTGAAGTCTTCATCTAAGGGCAACAGTCTCCCTAAAAGGTTAACACTGTTACCCAGTATGATGGCTGCATCGCCTGCTTAGTCCTGAGTGGCGACACCTTCAACATTTCTGGGTTATCCTGCCCAAACTCTAAACAAGTGCCAGTATGATTTATATTGCTGTTGTGCTGACCTGCAGTTTTGGTAGTAACAGTAGCATTAATAATAACGTTTGCCTACACACCGTTAGAATTCTGCTGATATCCAATTAGTCAAGAGAGCTCAAAAATACAAATGGAAACAAAAAGCTTCTGACATCAAACATGTCATTCCCACATCCCTGTGATGTGGTTGTTTGAGATTAGTGTCCACTAAATCTGTGTCAACCTGTAAATTCCCGCTGCTCTGCAAGTACTTTAGGAGCTCCCATGCCTTAATTTCTCTGTCAACATACTTGACCACAAAAGCTGATTATGATTTTAAGTAGGGCTTATTAAGACAGTTTATGTAATTGGGTCTAATTATAATGTGATGGTACAAGTGGCTAGAGCCCTCCAATCACCTGAAGATATCATTTGTGATTTGTTGTAAATTATAAGTGATCAGGGCGATAATTGCGTGTTCTTTTACATTTCAGGAGTTGATCACAAATACTTCTCTGGCAGAGTTAGAGAAACAGCTGAAGGAGAACCCCTTCAAGTCACCACAAGTTGGTGAGTAAATAAAGCAGACTCTGTCTGAAATGCAGTGACTGTTCAGAAACCCCGCTGACACACTTTCGTCTCTGTGCTGCTGTTCTCAGAAACGGCAGAGGGCTTCCCCAGCTATGACACAGCCCAGGAGCAGCTCCATGAGGCGGGTTATGATGCCTACATCACTGGCCTTTGTTTCATCGCCATGGCCAATTATCTGGGTAATCACTGATTCTTTTCACACAGAAAGTTTCAGTTCAGATATTTGATTTTAAACTTGGCGTTTCCCTTTACAGGTTCTTTCTTGACTCCGCCCAAAGCATACATCTCAGCTCGTTCCAAACTAATTGAACCTTTCTTCAATAAGTAAGTGATTTCATAGATTTTATTTGCTTTAAGTGTTTTATTTTGATTTACATTTTTATTTTAATAAAACCTTTTTAATACTTGTGTTTTCTGTTATTAAGGCTTTTTCTGATGAGGATTATAGATATACCCTACCTCAACATCACAGGACCGGATTGTGAGTAAAGTACTGCAACACAACATGACTGTTACTAATGGTCTATTATATTATCTTGGTTTGGACTCACTAATTCCAAAGTTTTTAGAGACCAAATGTTAAATTTTGAGCATTTCTTAGAGCTGCGGCGGTATTAAACCAAAAATAATAATAATAATAATAATATAGCGCTCTTTCAAGGCACCCAAAGCGCTTTACAATTCCACTATTCATTCACACACTGGTGGAGGCAGCTACAGTTGTAGCCACAGCTGCCCTGGGGCAGACTGACAGAAGCGAGGCTGCCATATCGCGCCATCGGCCCCTCTGGCCAACACCAGTAGGCGGTAGGTGAAGTGTCTTGCCCAAGGACACAACGACCAGGACAGAGAGCCCAGGGATCGAATTGGCGACCTTCCGGTTACAGATACGCTCCCCAACCCCCTGAACCACGGTCGCCCGTATAAATAAACAGCTTAACTGAAACAGCTTAAATATTGTTTGACTCACCCTAACACAATACAAAGTTACGTTTTGCTTGGTACAAATTCAAACTGCAGCTCGTCCACATCATGTTTGTCTTTCTTCCCTTCTTCTTGCACAGTGCAACCCAAGAGAGACCATGTCCTGTACGTCACCTTCCCAAAAGAATGGAAGACTAGTGACCTCTACCAGCTCTTTAGTGCCTTTGGTACGTCACGATTTAGCCCATTAATTCTGCTTTTAAACAGATATTAGCCATTCTTTATAATTTACCCTCTGCTCTTTATCTACTCAGGGAACATCCAGGTTTCATGGATAGACGACACGTCTGCCTTTGTGTCCCTAAGTCAGACGGACCAGGTACAGATAGGTGAGTGTGATGCTTTAGCTAATCACAAAGTAGTATGTAGTCTTTCATAAATGTTTCAAACTGTGATTTTCTTTTTTTTCTTTTTTTTTTTTTTTATATTTTAAATTTAAACACAGCTATGAACACCAGCCGCTATGCAGAGAGCTACAAGATCCAGACATATGCAGAGTACATCCAGGGAAAGCAGCAGGAAAAGGAGAAGCAGACAACCAAAACTTGGGGAGAAGACAGTTGGGTGAAGCCTCACTACACCTGCTCTACCACTTCTGGGTTTGGATATTCCAGGTACTCGTGCCATGAATGCCTCACGTTGTACATTTCCTGATGAAATTCTGTCCATTTTTCTCTTCTGTAGTATTTTCTTCAGATTTTCACAGGTTGTGTTTGCGTGAAATATTCTGCTGTTGTAGGATGAGGAAGCGAAGCATCAGTCCCATGCAGGGAGAGCAGGGAGCTGATGATGCTCAAATTACAGATGGCTGGAGTCACTACTCTTACCCCGATACCACAGGCACCAAGAAGATGAAAACTGATGGTGTGTGAATACGTGTGTTCATTTGTACTGTTTTTTTGTTTTTTCTCTCAGTGTGGTAGTATGCAGCAGGGTTCCCCTAGGAAAGTACTTAGCAGAGGATGAGAGCAGGTGGCATGGTGAATGATCATCACTGCCAAGGAGTTAAAGTTAAGCAAGCCTGGGTACTCTAGCGCTAGATTAGTGTAATTTTATTAATATTGACCTGCTCCAAAGCAGAGATGTCAGATGACTTTGATGACATTATTCCCAAAGATATTTATGGTGAATAGTGAGGGAGTGCATATACTAATAAAAGCTGTCTTAATGCATTTTCTACACACACGCTGTGTCCCATTAAATGATAATGAATACTCTGAACTATAATCTTGGGTCTTGTGCACTGTTGTCACTGTTTCCTAGATGCGGCAAATACTAAAGCTGTCGAGAGTAAAACATCCGAGGGATGGCTGAAGACGACGTAAGTAAAAGCAGCCATCATTTATGCTGACACTGTCATGTTTGCTGTGATTTAAGCCTCTTATGGTTGCTGTGTTCTGCAGGGATCTATCAGATTCACCTGGGCTAAGTCCAGCCCCTGATGATGAGAAAAGCCCCGAGGGTACAAATCCAGGCAATGACGCTGATGGGACCATCCCTTGGCAACAGACTCCAACAGTACACAAGAGGAAGGGTCAAAAGAACAAGAAAAAGAAATCTGAAGGTGCGTTTTTTGATACGGGTCCATTAACCTACTTGCAGGCCTGGAACAAAGATTCTCCTCATAATGTGATTTTATTTTACTTATTTTTTTCTTTCTTTCTTTATTTTTTTAAATAATGGTTCATCATCACATTTAGATGTTCTGGAAGTAAAAAAACAGGACCAGGTCAGATTCAGGCTGACTCGCTGCTTTGGGCTCTTTGTAGTGTTGTCAAATATAAAGATGTGTAGCTAAAATCAGCTTAGCTGCGCCCTTTCCTAAGTTAACTCTACTCCCTTCTTTTATCCTAGATAGAAATAAGACAAACTAAATATCTTCTCAACATGCACCGATTAGCCACAACATAAAAGCCTAATATTGTGCAGGTCAAAGTGACCTGTCAGGAGGATGTGGTGTCATATTGTGTGTGACTGCATTAACTTGAACAGGGCAAAATAGGAGTTTCAGAGTGAGACCATAGGTGTATCTACAAAAAATCTCAGGCAAGTTCGAATCCCAGTGGCCTTGACCTCAAGGTCAGAAGTAAACTTTTCTGAAAATCCTGTGAATGCAATAACTTGACGTAGGATTATGAAATTGATATCGCAGGAGGCCAAGAAATGGCACTGAGGGTGCCAGTATTTTTGTGTTATGTTCCTTTTTGACATTCCAGAGAATTGGGAGAAACTGGAATATGGTGGGAGTCAGGTAGGGAATACTTAACAAAGGAGATCTGCTTGTAGTTGATCTCATAGAAATAATATAGTTACCAAATATACTTGGACTATAGTTTTTTCTTTCTTTTCTTTGTTGCTGGGAGTCTCATTTGTGAAAGCTGAAATTAGGTGAGAATTTAAGGGTTCACAACAGCCTGAGGATGTTAATAAGGGATTACATGGCAGTTTAAGGAAGGGGAGGGACTAACGGTAAAAAATAAAACTGTACATTTATCATATACTGTTTAATATGACCTGGTGAATGTAGACACTGGGAACAAGTTGTTGGGTTTTTTTCAGTCATGTGAAAAATGTGCATCTCTCCTGTGCAGGTGCTGAATCTACACCAAAACTGTTCGAAGTCCCAGAAGTCTGGTAGCGAGAGGTGAAGCATGTAGAGGCCGCTGTCTCATACTGGGCTCCTGCACAGTCTCTCTTCCTAAGCACTTGGGATATTCTCCTTCAAGGTCGTACAGTACTATATTCATTTGTTCATCCAACAGCTGTGGATTCAGTGTCCATAGCTACCAGCCAAGCTACATAACTGGACTACTGACAGAGAACACAAGCCATAACAGCAGCTGCCATATTTTGATCCTACATCAGAGGAGCAGGCAACTCCTCTGGGTAAACACACACAGATGTACCACCAGATCTTTAATATCGAAATTATTGTTCATTTATTCTCTGATGTGTTCAGACTGGTATCTGCCACCACATCCACGTTGTCACTTTGGAAACATTTACACGTTTTAATGACGGATACCTGTAGTCAGTCTTATTTTTGTGAGTGCGAGTTGTGTGCGTGAGTGTGAGAGTTTGTGCATGTGAGGGAGATGTACATTTTTCTCCCGTCTTTGTATCCCTGTGAGTCATAAATTGTGAGATATACCACTTGACAGGTCCTATAGTTTACAAAGTCAGGGTTATTTAGTATTTTAATGCAGTCCAATATTTTTTCCATTTTTAAAAAAGTAAAAAGATCTGTCAACTTCTCCAGTTTTATCATAGAAGCTTATCAATGATAATGTGATATTTATTATTGGTGGCATTTTGTCCTTTCATGAGAGGTGCTTGTATTTTTTTTCTTTTTTCTCTTTCTTTTGTACAGAAATGATTTTTCTTTACCTTTTTGTGTTGAATGTTTTGTAACTGTGTCAACCTTCAGTCTGAGTATGTTCTAATGCAAAAGGTGTAAGCGTTAAAATGACGTATACATTTTTGTATGAGATAAAGTTTAAAAGTCCTTGAAAATTTCCTTGGAAAAGGGGAAAAAATTAAAGAATGTTTCTTACTAATTGTTTTTGTCTCATTTTATTAAACAATTGTTAAATAGACTCAAATATTCATCCACTTTAGAGGCTCTGTTATGTGTCTTGTTAACCTCAAGCTTTTTTTTTTTTTTTTTTTAAACATTCATGATTAACTTGACTACTTGATGTTGTTGAATGGAAAACATGCCTGAAATTATTTATTATAGCAGAGGAATTTAATTTGGTGACTTGGCTTCAAGATCCTCCCACGTTGTTAAATATTGCACTCAATTTCTGTGTGTATACCCCGCAGCCTATAGGAGGATGCTGGGGTGGTGGAAGGCTTGAAACTGCTCCCAGAGGGAAAGACGGGAAATTCTGGAGCCCAAGTGGAAACTTGGGAGTTGTGTTGATTCCTGATTCTTGTGTTATCTGTCCAGCTTGCAGCTCTTTAAAATGCAAAGTCATTCAAATCCCACAAGGCTTTCAGAATCAGTTGAGGGTTTTGTTTGTTTGTTTTCCTTGTTTGTTTTGTTTTTTCCAGAACACATGTTAAAGCCTTACAAAATTGTGCCTTCATTCTTTAAGTACATGGCACTGTATTGAATATTTGTCTTTTGGGGTTTTAAGAACAGGTGCCACTTTTTTTAAGGGTAAATAAACACATTTGAGCTCTGTTTGAGAACACAGTTAAATCAGTTGTATATCCGAAGTGTTGGACATCAGCGTCATGGAATATATTAGACTCTATAATAAAACCGCAGCAGTGTAACGTCTGTGACATGATTGTTTGGTAAAAAGTCACAGGGAGCCCGTCCTGTCCCTTTTAACATCATAAATGATCTCACCCTGATGAAAGAGATTACTACCCTGCTGGCTAAATTAACTAATGCTGAACATCAAAGTGTAGAAAATAAATAATGTGATACTGGTGGAAGTTCCTCTTCTCTACTGGCTGCATTTACATGGCGTCATATGTAATATCCATGCATTCTGTTCTATTTATGCAGTTCAGAGCGGTGGAGCTACCTTAGGATGAGAGGTGGAGTACACCTTGAGCAGCTCGACAGTCTGTTGCCAACACAGAGGCAGACAACCATTCAGAACATACAAACTACACACACAGAGGCCAAATGCTCGATTCAAACCAGTGATCCTCTTGCTGTGAGGCAACAGTGCTAACCACTATGCAGCCCATTATATTAATATATTTATAGTTTTTAGCTAATCCACTCACCACTGTTTTGGTGAGAAGCCTTCTCCTGTTGGGAAGCGGCACCTCTGCAGAGCGCAAACAAGCACTGGTATCCTGTTTTAACTTCTGATAATTCACAGGAGAATACTACAAAAAGTTCATTTTGTGCAAATTTTCAAGGTGCCGTGTCACCATACAGCAGATTAAGCAGAAGAAAGTGGATGGATGGATATATTTGTGATTAGTGGCATTTCCATACCTATATTGATACCAGGGTCATTTTTCTAGCTGTGATTTCTTCTAACACAATCATTTCTTTAACCCTGCAAATGTTAAATGAAGAAACTGCATTGGCGCTTACATGTTCTCTATTAATTCTGGGATCTATTATTTTGAACATACAACACCGATTAAACAATTTTACATCCTGATAGAGGTTCTCACACACATCCACAGAGCAGGACCTCAATCAGTCATGCACTGATGCCCAGCCTTTTTCAACCCTTAAATATTCGTGTGGATATATTCCAAAGAAATATCGCAGCATAACTTTGTACTGTAGGGCCTGCAATTCAGACGTGCATGGTTTGATTAAATACGCTAAAGTTTCTGTATCACAAAAACATCAGCTATCTCTGAGGGAATCAGATAAGAAGCAGTGATGGATTTTATATGCAATGACCTTTATATTTATACGCAGGTTTGGCTTATAAATGTTTGCACTCAGTCGCAGCAGAACTGCTTTAATGTGTAATTTTAGTCTGTAAATGTAATCCCTCAAAGTTCAAAGTTCCTATATTCTCAGCACAATAATCTTCATGTGTTTTGTATTTAATTCAAGCATTACATTCGTGGAAATCATTCCATCTTCCTTTTACATACAGCATAATCCCTCTGCATGTTTTCCCCTCATAAATGAGACTCCCAAGTTTTTTTCTTCATTTTCTATCATTGCACCACAACATAAAGCCAGGTTAATGTATAAATATTGTTTATTCATGGAATGACAACCATCATATTTTTATTATACCCTTAGGCTAGGGAGTTCTTCAATTTAGATCCACACACTAAAGGCAAATCTTAGTTTGCAGCTTTGATTATTTCAAGGCCATAAAAAAAACTTGCCCCATTACACAAAACTAAAAAAGCAATTCCTGAGGTAGAGCAAGTCTCAGTAAAACCCAACGCCTTCAGGTTTCACTTTACTGAACAGATTTCATTTGATCCAGGTGACACAGGTTCAGGCATCCTGGAGCCGACAGCTCCATCTCCTCAACAATCTTGCTTGACTTCCATTAGACACAAGCCAGGAAGGTGACCATTTGTGCTAGGGGGAGGAAAAACAGGGGGGAAATGGTTCAGAAATGTATGACTGGAGGGCAGAATGAGGCAGAGACGCTGCGGGGTTTCTCACCTGGCGTGTCCGAGCAAAACAACAACAGACAAGGTGCCAGCCGGGAGGAATCTGAAGAGCTTCTGCAGGCAGCGGTCTAGCTTCCTCATCTCGACATCCATTTGCTGTTCCTACGCATATGAAACATAAGAGTCATCATTATACATGTTCTGTACATCAATAATATTCTGAAAAATCTAATTACCAAAGATGCTTTTAGCTCTCCTAATTGAATTCAATTTTATTTTTATAGCTCCAAATCACAACAGGAATTGCCTCAAAGTGCTTTTTATTGCAAGAAAACCCCAACAATCATATGATTCCCCTATGACCAAGCTCCTTGGCGACAGTGGGAAGGAAAAACTCCCTTTTAACAGGAAGAAACCTCCAGCAGAGCCAGGCGCAGTCATCTGCACAAACATATTGCAGCATAACTATTACAGGAAATGAACCTATACTGAGATTGGATTCTTATAAAAGAAAAAAAACACAATGCAGCACTATCTATATCAACCAATCACACGGAGATATCCTGAAACCACATGATGACATCCATCATACTATGACTCCATTCGTTAAACACAGCAGCTTATCACGCTCACCATGGGGATCTGTATTTAAGATAATCATGGTCCCAGCGCTATCCAGCTTTCTGTTTCTCGTACTCTTAAATCCAATTTAACAAACTCCAGTGGGGCTGTCACTTGGCCTCTGCTCAGAGTAACCCTGATATACTGTGAGCTCCAGGCTGCAGTTTTATCCCTGCGCTCTACAGAGTTATTTAGAATTCATGCCTTGTTTTCTTTTTTCTCTTTTGAGGTGCTGACACGCTGTGTGAATTCTGGGATCAGTTTGATTTTGCACAGGAGGGAGAAATTAATTACTAGTCACATTTCAACTCAATAAAACCTGACCACACGTTCAGAAAGTGTGCAGATAGAATAAAAGTAACTAACAGAGATTCAAATTCTTCTGTAAGACTTTACTATGTTATAATGTTGGTAATATTCTTAATTAGTGAAGTCATCTATGTGTGATGTTTCTTCTTGGTGTAGTCTTTCCTTTTTCCCTTTTTACTTTGGATTTTTATAGCATGACACAGCAGAACTGTGTTATGACCCAGGATGGTTGAAATACTTGTTCTAAGAAAAAAACAGTATTGAATTCAGAGCCTTGGAAAAAAAACCCAAACATTTCAAATGAGACCTTTTTGTGCACATTTCCAGATCAATATTTTTATGCTTGACTTGACTGGAGTAGCTTTGCATGACTCACAGTTCTGCCCTGTTAGCAGGCCGCGAGTTCACGCGCTTTGTGAAAACAGTTTGTTTTAACTCCCCTCACTTTCAGCTTTTTGATCGGCTTCCCTCTCAACCATTTTTGGCTAGAAAGAAAATTCAAATGGTTCCAAAAAGATCATTTTTACAGCCAAAATTATGAAACAAGTCCAGGCAACCTGTGTCATACACGGGTGATAAAGGGTTAAAAAAAGAACGACAACCTACTGGAATCACAACAATCTACTCGTTACCTGAGCGCTGCTGTGCCTGTGGGTTGTCGCCTTAATCTCCGCTCCAACCCATGAAGGCAAATGGACCGGCGTCAGCGATGGACAGATGAGGTAGTTCTTCTTCCACAGATCCTCAGAAGAGTTGAGCGCTGCGCGTCTGTCCTCTGAATTCACAAACACTGACAGCCGGACACGTTAGACTCTGAAGTGTACACAAACGTCCCACACAGCACGTGCAACGCGTGATAAATGTAGTTTTCACCTTACCTATGCGTGCACGTCCTGTGGATTCTTTAGGCTTGGCAGATAGGATGACTCTCTTCACTGTGCCAAAGTGGCCAAATGTCTCTCTGACTGACTCCTCACACAGTTCAGATTTAGAGGTATTGAGATGCAACCATTTGTTTATTTTAGCAGGAAGTAGCCCGTTTACTGTTTTCACAGGAGTGACATCTAAGCATTCAGCATCTGACACATGCCCATTAACTTTTGTGGAAGTGCTGATGCACTCAGTCATACTGTGGTTCATTTTAACAGCGTAGAGGTGACGAGCATTCAGAGCGTCACCCATCAGTGCTTTAAGAGTCACATCCAGATCTAGCATTGACTCACACACCGGCCTCTGTACCTAGAAAATAACAAGTAGTTGGAGATAATCTGCATAAATGTGGGCCTATCTGCAGCACAAAGAGAATAAATAACAGAAGCAAATGGAAAAAAAAGAAAAAGGAAGAGAGCTACCTTTATAGTCTGCCCGAGCACATTAAGGCCATTCAGAGTTTTTACCGCCAGCATCGCTCCCTCCAGCAACTCAAACTCAATCTCTGCGTGTACCTGGGAGATCAAACACTTAAGCATTCAAGCAACGGTGAAGAATTTCGCAGCTCTGGTTTTATAGCAAATCGGTGAAATTATGAAAGCGATGCACACCCTGACCACTGTGTTCAACATCTTGACTTTTCGAACGGCTCCGCAGAAACTAAACAGCTGCTTCACGTCTCCGTCAGAGAAGCCTGTGGGGAACGGCCCAGCAAACACTACACACATGTCCTGAAGTCTCGAGCAAGTCTGCAGGGAATAAATAGACAGAGTAAATACACGCAAGCGAATGTCTTCAGAATGAATCAAAGCGCTGGCGAAAAGCCTCACCATCTGATGGTGCCGCTCCTGACGAGGGAAGTAACTCTTCAGATGGTTTGACAAGGTGGAAAACTGAAGGACGGAGAAGAACGGCTGCGTTTTCAGATTTCGGAAAGATTTAAGCACCTGGAGGGGGGCGGTGCATAATGAGTTAGGTGTAATTGGGCAGAAACAAAGCAGGAAGAGTTTATGAGAGGAAAGTGAGTGTAAAAATGAAAGAAGAAAAAATGAACCAATACTTTCACATGTATTGGAGGAGGAGTCAGTAACGTCTAAAAAGCTTTGGGGGGCTCAGTCGAGTGTTTCATTACAGACACAAGAGACATCACCTTACTTCTTACCTCTTTGTCTGAGTTACACTGCTTGTGACTGGAATCTTTTCCTAAAGAGGCTGCTGAACGTCCAAGTGCGTGTAGCACGTCAGAAAACCTGCACAAGAAGGAAAGACAGAGGACCTGTCAGCAGCAGGTGAACAACTCAATCCATCCACAGTATTCTGAGACGACTTTAATGCCTAAATTTGTTTTCTCATTTCAGACTTTCTTAAAGTTGTTCAGTCTTAGCTGGTAGCTGAGGCCACTGGATGGAAAGAGATCCAAAACAAGACAAAAACAGATTATGGAGATGAGGAGGCCGATTGCAAATAGTTTCACAGTGTGTTAAATACCTCTGAAGATAACACAATAGGTCACATGGGTCAGTTCCTACATGCTTACTGCAGGAGGTTTACATCCTGTTTTAAAACCTACATTTCTTCAAGTGCTTAATTTTCAGGTGTGCAATGCACTGCCTTAACTTGAAGGTTAAAAAACACAGTTCACTCAGCTCAGAGCGAACATGAGACAATCCACACCAGCAGACCTGCAAAATATGTGGACATTAACTACTTGACCTGAACTGCAACACTAAAGTGACACTTGTTATTCTACAATTCCATTTCATCCACTTCTCCTCCGTTTCACCCACTCCAGCGATCACCTTGAAGCTGAATGCAGCAGATTGAGTTTATTCGTTCAGGGTTTTCTCCTTCTCTCTCTCAGTAAATGACAAGCAGGGTCATATAAGTTATTTGACCTTAAATTATATATAATGGGAGCATCTGAGCGCAGTGAGGTTAATTTTCTGACCTGCTCCACCTACAGGTTACATCAGGTCACTTTATAATTAGTTAATGCCTGGCTATAAGAAAACCCTCTGCTGTGTGTGGGGTTTACACATGACGAGAAGGAAGAAAGACTGGATGAGTAATCCCAGCATGGCTTAGTGGATCACTGTGTTTTACGTTTTTAGTCAGACCCATGTTTTTTTTTTCTTTTTAAGGTTACCCAAACACAAGTTACAGACTGACCTGCACGCTAACAATATAGAGACTGTTGTACCTGTGACTCTCTGAGGGCTCCTCTCTTGTTTCTCTCCACAGCGCCGTCCAGTGAATCTCTAAAACCTGACAGTAAGCAAAGGAAATGTTAGATTATTCCTGTGTGTGTGAGTGTGCGTGTACTTTTCCAAATATGATTTCCTACCTGGCGAGGTCCTGTTTTGATAAAGTACTGGGCCAGCTCCAGGGCTGCCAGAGCATCCTCAGTTGGATGATGACCCAACATATCTTCTGTTTGTATTTTCCTCCTGAGATACGAGTGGAAAATTAGGTTATCGATCACAGTGGGACAGAAATATTTAGAGATAGGACGAGAACTCACTTCAGTATGATCCCAGTCAGAACCTTGAGCTTAAACCTTCGCCCACACTCCCTCTTGTACAGCAGTGACGTGTCAATTACATGCTTGTGGATGAGCTGCGGGGCGGGCACAGACGCAACATGGTTTACAGCTCATGTTAATGAAACTGAAGTATTTCTTTTAAGATATTTTCTCTGAAATTACAGGACATGATTACTGCTGGAATAAAGTACTACTTCAGCCGAGTAAAGATGATCGTGTTCTAACATTTCTGATAAATGTTAAAAAGCTGCCAATAAACTGCACACAGTGTTTTGTTTTAATAATTTTTTTTGTGAGCCATGACTTCATCAGAAGGTTTGAAAGAAATCACTCACTTTCAAAGCTATGAGGTCATGTTCAAGAGAATGGCCAACCAGAACTGCCTCATGTGGCAAAATCCTAATAAGCATTCCTTGAACATCCTGCAGAGTCGTTGTTACTGGTTGCAACATCACAGGTGTGATACCAGAGAATCTATCAGGAGATACGAGCAGTGTTGGAGAAAGAATTTCAGACAGAACAATGAATATGTTTCTATAAGATGTAACATATGACACTGACTGACACAGATTCCTGTACAAACATAATGTGACTGTTAACAATTTATTAAAACTCGAGACCATAAAAAAGTGTGTGTACTTGGTACAGTAGTTGAGAATGTGGTTCGGAGGTTTCACCAGCTCATCCATTAAACACTTCCCATCACCGTCCACCAGAGAAACACGAGTTAGCTCTTTTCCATCTTTTGTTACACACTGAAACATAAAATAAACATAACAGTGAGTGAATGCAAAAACTCAATCATACTAAAAATTGCAGGAAAAAAGCTACAAATCGATGTTATGGATGTAACCTTTTGTGCTGCAGCTGTTATCATAGGCATAGTCAATGAGATGCTAACACAGGCATTTGAGTGGAAGCTTCCTATTTACAGAGGCACGCTGCCCTGCTGGGAAACACTGGGCAAAGAAATGGACATTGTGCTACAGTTTTGTTTGTTTGTTTGTTTTTAATCTGGGATCTGGTTTTCAAAAGTGTTGGGTAAGTCAAAAATCAGCCACACAATATAGTGCCATACAGGTTAGCTGTCAGCTGCACCACTGTGATGCCACCTGATTCCATCGTGGAAAATGGGAAGTGACAAAATATTTTAGTCTCTCACCATTTCACAGTCGATTCCAAAGAGGGGGCTGCTGTCAGTCACACAGTCAGCGCAGTTTGTACACACAAATTCCTCAAAGCCGGGCATTCCTGTTTGAAAACAAATAAACCAACAGGTGAGGAGGAGACGCTGAGCCCACACAACACCATACCACTCATATTCAAGGTCAAAGCTCAAAGTAAATCTCGCCACTCAGCACTCATGTTGAAATGCCCCAGGTCGGCTTATTTTATTTTTCCATCTAATATTTGGTAATTTTGTCACAAGATATAGTTTTAAAAACATCAGATTACTGTTTTAACACACTAAACCCCAAATGGGCCCTGATCCTTCAGAGATCAGTGGTCAGAAGCACAGAATAAAGCTCTGTATGAATGGGTTGCTACGGCTTGTAGTAAAAAGCACCTTGGGTTGTCAGTCAGAGTAGAAAAGAGTTAGATAGAAACAAGAAGAAGCCAAGTGGCAATTAAAAAAAGGATGGAAAACAGAAACAATTGTGATTGATCCCAGTATGAACATCTATTTTTTTTTTTTTCCTTTTTGTTGGATGGCCATGACAACGTTAAAAAAAATGCATGGACAGAAAAAAGATCCCTCTCATCTCTTATTTCATGATTTTTTTTTATTACCAAATGTAACTCTTAGTTGACACAATATTACAAAGAGAAAAATTCTTACCTTTAACAGGGTAGTTATTCTTGATCATCTCCTCCTCTGTGAGAACATATGCTGTTAGTCCTCTCCTCTCGGTCCCAAACATAGTGATGATTGGGTGGTTCTTCATCGCTGCACCAGTGCACAGAAAAAGTGAACACAGGTACAGAGAAGAGCAAAAACATTACATGAAAACTCAAAAACACCAGAGAGATCGAATATTCTTCACTAAATGTTACAGTATAATAATATGATGAATATTAATAAGAAAAGATAATAGGAGCAGAACTACTAAATTAATCCATCATCCATTACAGGATTCTCACCTTCCTGCAGTTCCTCATCTGGTTTGGAGACAGACAAACCGTCCTGTTTGGGAACTTGACTGGACAAGATTCCAGATACTACATCTACAGATGATGGCGTGAAGGTGACCCTCTAAAAAAAGTGAGATTTATTTATGTTTTTGCTAAAGTGCTACAAATATGACTTCACTCATAAATAATTTGATTTGCTGTGTTTATTTTCCCTCTTACAGAAGTGTAGCTGGTCCTGAGGTGCTGCAGACAGAGGTAGTGTTTGTAAAAGTGATTCTGTGTCAGGTCCTCCACAATCACAACATTTACACCTGTAACCTTTCTGTGATGGCGGAGACGGCACCAACTAGTAGACAGAAAAAACACATTTTAAATTATTATTAATATTATGTGAGTATAACGGCACAGTATGAGTTACTGAGGACTCTTTGACACCAGCTGATGGGGTAGATAACACATTAGTACAGCAGCTGTTACCTGGGCTTTTTGATGCCACCTGTTTTCCCGAGAGCAGCATACTGCAGCAGCTCTGTCAGTTCATTCAGGCCGATCGGTTGCTGAAGGCAGTCAGGCAATACCGAAACCCTTGGCAAGCAAGAGGCAGGTCCACACTGCAGCACCTCATCATCTCGCTGTTCAGTTTTGAATCTCTTAGCCTCCTCCTGAGCTGTGTGGGTGCTGTTTTTCCTTTTCTTTGCTTTGCACTTTGCAACTGTGGAAGACTCCATGTTCCAGCCAATTATATTTACACTGGAAGGCAAACCAAAAACATATTTCAGTTTGGTTAGAGCCAAGATTTACTGATGCTCCTTTTTAAATGTGCAATGTTCGTGGGTTCAAATGAGTGCAGAGCAATGCAGCCTTGTTCTGTAGAGCTGGAGCTCAAACTTTAGAGTTACTAATATAGCTGTGGGCATTAAAAACAGCTAAGAATCACACGCTGTCAGTGAGCTTTTTCATTTTCATGTTTATTTAATGTGTATTTTAGACAGGCAGCTTTGCGCTAAACCAAAATAAAATACAGAAAGACTATGCTACGTTTACAGCACCATTACCCAGAGCTGGGGAACTGAAAACACAGCGAACATTTGTTATCAACAGAAGCTCAGTTTCACAAATTAAAGTGCTCCTAAATGCTGGTTCAGCGGACGACTTTATTATTCTTCTCTTTCTGGTTAGTTAGTTTATTTATATCAGAGTCACAGTTACACAGGAAATCCCAACCTAGTTGAAATTTTAGTTTAAATCATTTTTGAACTCCGCATGAGATGTATAATAAGGGTAAAATTGTGTAAATACCACACGCCATAGGTCCGGTTTAGTCCAAAATTATATGTTTCTACCAATATCTTCAGTTAGTAACACATGGCTAAAGCATGTGTTACTAGTTTTGTCTCCTAAGTGCAAATAAAAACAGGTACTAGCACTACTTCCGGTCTGTAACTTTAAAAATAAAACACGAGTAGCTACGGCTATGTGCATGTAGCAGAATTGTTGTTTATAGATTAGCATTTTCTAGTTAGTTTTTAATTTTTATTTCATTTTGACTTTTGTTTGAAATTGAGCTTGATTTCAGTTAGTTTCCAGGCTGAATTTTCTTTGTTTTAATTTAGTTATTGTTTTTTAATGTTTAGATTTATTTGTTTGTTTATTTGTTAATGGTTTCAGTGTTATTTTTCACAATTTTTTCAATTATTATTGTATGAAGCGCATATTTCAGGGGCAAGCTTCAGGAAAATCCGCAAAGTTACTACAATAAAAACACAGCACTTTTTAAAAGCAGCTGGCTCACAGTCATGCAGATAACCGGAATCTCAGTATACACGACGTCAGTGCCTCATCAAGCATGTTGTAATAAAGTTTTTACCAAACAGATACTAAAACAGGATAGTTCATCTATAGTTTTTATTCTTTTTGTTTTAAACAGTTTTCGAGTTCACAAAACCGTTTCTGATAGTTTAATTCGACGTTTTTTAGTCGTTTTTATTTTTGTTTAAGTTTTTACAAAAGTGGAGTATTTTTCACACATCTAGTCTTAGTTTCTGTTCAGTTTTTTTGTTAACTATATAACAACCGAGGTGCTTTGAGTGTTAAGAGGTCTTTTATTTTGATAGGAGACGGCATCAGAAGCTCGACTATTTTTGAATCTACAGTGATGCCTGCCGACTTGCAGGCTTAAATAATCAAGCTCGGAGCTACAGATGACGTTTTGAAAGAAACAGCGCGAATTCCCCGAGTTTTCAATTAATGGCCAAAGTCAAGCTCCTGCTATAGTTCACAGCTTCTCATAGAAAGACGGTCGCAGAAACACCACCGTGGCAAAATTAAATAACAGCTATGACCACAAAGAAATTGGCGAAGTAAGTAAAATTAGCCTGTTTGCTGGCTTATCTGCTAACCTAAACAAACTGAACAAAGGAACGTGTTTTGAAAGCAACAAATAAGTTTATGTCGATAACAAGTTACGTTTTTCAATATTGTTTTAGATAAATACTATAAGTACATCTGCGAGGACAGCGTATTCAGTTAAAAGTAGAATTGTGGTTCACTGTAACTTTAAATACAGGTCAGGTGTTGTTACGATATACACACTATTTTATCTTCGTCCCTTCGCAGGGAATTAGGATTGTTGAGACAGCGGAGCAAGTCCTCTGTGTCGAAAAAATCTGTGGTATCAAGTGAGTATGCCACGTTCAAATCGGATTTGTTTGACAGTTGATTTTTTTAAACACTGGATCATGGCTGTGAAAACTGTCTGGTTCTTTCAGATCAAATATTTTCTTATCTGATTGTGATCGACTTTGAGTCCACTTGCTGGAGAGAGAAAAACAACCGCAGCCATGAAATTAGTAAGGAGCAGATTTGACATTCACAGTTTACATCCGGGTGATGTCCTTACTGTTTTAACACCGGCCCATCTTTTCTTTCTTCCTCCCTGCAGTTGAGTTTCCTGCTGTTCTGCTGAACACGTCCACGGGGGAGGTGGAGTCTGAATTTCACACTTATGTTCAACCCCAGGAGCACCCCATCCTGTCTGACTTCTGTACTGAGCTGACTGGGATTACACAGGTGTCTGCAGCATACACGTTTTAAAAATGCCAGCATGCTCTGTGTTACATTACAACCAACTTTTATTTCTCTCTCGTACAGATGCAGGTTGAAGCAGGGATCCCGCTTCAGATCTGTCTCTCGCGGTTCAGCCGTTGGCTCCAAAACCTTCAGCTCGAAATGGGAGTGGCCTTTGCCAACAAAGACCAGAGATGTTCGGGACCGTCTCAAAAACTGTGTACTTTCCTCACGTGGTCAGGTAAAAGTCTTCAGTATATTGGTCTACACATCTGTAAGCTCAGCATTGCTATGAATTGACATTGGTGAACCACCAATTGTATTTTTAAACTAGCTATAGAGAACCATTAAATCTGCTCATTTGCTGCAGTTCTTAAGACTATTTAAGGTATTAAATGGTATAAAATGAGCAAAAGTGCACTGAAGTTTGTGTTCTTTGGTCTCCGCTGGGTGTCAGACTGGGATCTTGGAGTTTGTCTGCAGTACGAGTGTAAACGCAAACAGCTTCATAAACCTGATGTTCTCAACAGCTGGATAGACCTGAGAAGCACATACCGGGTAAGAGTTTCGTTGTTGTTTGTTTATTGTATGTTTTATTTAAGCATAAAATGTTTAAAGGGGTGTCAGTTTTAAGGTAAAAGCACAAAGACTAGAATACAGATTTAAGTGAGTCCAAAAGGGCATAACTTATGGTAATTACAGTAATGTGAAATTAAGTAAACTGAGTAAAAGGAGTACATATTTTTATTAAGATGTATGATGTCACAGACTGTGTAATTGAGCTGATTTACTCTAATTACCTCTGCTCATGTGGTTGTTTCTCTAACTTCTTTTTTGTTTTTCCAGCTTTTTTACAACAGGAAACCCAAAGGCCTGAATGGAGCTCTTCAGGATCTCGGAATACAGTTTTCGGGCAGAGAACATTCTGGTATGTGACCAAGTGTAGATAATTCTGTATTGCACACGGCCATCAACCTA
Organism: Neolamprologus brichardi; assembly: GCF_056152115.1. Lineage (NCBI taxonomy): Eukaryota > Metazoa > Chordata > Actinopteri > Cichliformes > Cichlidae > Neolamprologus > Neolamprologus brichardi. Next base: position 8,042,636 of record NC_142109.1, on the reverse strand, counting down.
ACGGCCTAACCCTTCTTTGTTTTCTCTCTCAGGTTTAGATGATGCCCGAAACACAGCTCAGCTGGCAGCAAGAATGATGAGGGATGGGTGCATAATGAAGGTTACTAGGAGCCTGGAGAGGGTGAGTGGCCGGCCGATGTCGCCCATAACGAACCCCAACTCTGGAAATCCTAGCATCCCTCATCATCTTCCAAATTTAAAAGCTCTGTGAAGATAATAATATGAAGGAAATTTGCTCTGTGCAAAAACACTTTGATTGTGGACATTTTTTAAAAAATGTTGTTCTGATTTAAATTTTATTTATTAATAAAATTATATCTTTAAGTTTGTATTTTGTGTGCTTGGAGAGAAGACAACATTAGAACTAAGTATACTATATTGCCAAAGGTGTTCGCTCGTCTGCCTTCACACACATATGAACTTTAGTGACGTCCCATTTTTAATCCAAAGAGGTTTATGTCAGTTCACCCTTTGTAGCTGTGATAGCTTCAGCTCTTCTGGGAAAACTTTCCACTGGGTTTAGGACTGTTTATGGGAATTTCTGACCGTTGTCTGGAATCACATTTGTAAGGTCAGACACTGATGTTGGATGAGAAGGCCTGGCTTAGAGTTTCTACACTAACTTATCCCAAAGGTGTTCTATTGGGTTCAGGTCAGGACTCTGTGCAGGCCATTCTTTCACACCTGCATCCATGGAAATAACTGGAAAACCTGAGTTTGGAAACCCAATTATTTTGTTGGCTGAGGGAATGCTTTGGGCAATATAGTTTATGTAACTCGGAAGAAGTGCTTCCAGAGTTAATTTGATAGTTAATGGGTTGTACCATTCAGATACTGATTTAAAATCTTCTCTATGTCCTGTAGACCCCAGTGATGGCCAAACCAGTGTTTGGAAACACTGCCTGTCCTGCAGACAAGAAAGAAAAACCTAACGAGAATAAAAAGGAAAATACAGTCATCCGTAGCAAACACTCATCATTTAAAATTCCCCTCAAAGCTTGTCAAAAACAACCATGTCCCGAGGAGATTGCTCAGAACTTTGCCATAAAGAAAAACCCAAGCTCCATTCACGAATCTGCTCAAATCTGTCAAAGTCTGATCTCACCAAAGACTCTTCTGAACAGCACGACGGTGCCACTGTTGAGGCACGGCAGGAAATCAGTCACAGCAGAGGCTGCCCCTAGCCTTTCCACCTCAGTTGTTACAAACTGTGTTTCTCCCCAGAATAACAATAGCAGTCTTATTCTGTGTTCCACTACCGTGAGCTGCTTTTCAAATCTGTCTCCACCAATCTGGGTCTCTAAAACAGAAGCAATGCTTGGATCCATGGAGAAAGAGGAGGGTGCGGAGCTTTTAGTGGAAACTGAGGAGAGGTGTGGCTCATATGACGACGTGGTGTTGGAGGGTGATGTTAATGAAGCAAATGATGAATGTGATGCAGAGTACATATCTGAGTTTGATAGTGGATCTTATGATTGGTTAGAGCAGCATACTTCACATTCAGCAGGAAGTCGGCTCACTTTGAAGGATGATATGAGAGAATCAACTGGAAAGAGCTCTAAAATGCAAAAGATTACCACAGATTCTACCAGTAAAGGTCAAAAATCTCATTGTTGTATCTTAACAGAAACGAACAACAGAACAACGACAGAAATGATGCATTCAGTGACCTCAGATATTTATTTTGCTCTGCCTAAAACTGTTAACATTGGTAAATCAAATCAGTGCAACACAGGACTTAGAACCTCCCTCCAACTTCACAAAACATCTTATGTTCCCACTAAGAACGGTTCGATTAGGCCTAATCCTTTTGTCCCAGAAAAAACCTCCACCCCCAACACGTCCTTTGCCCGGCCCAAACCCGCCATCACACAAATCCCAAAACATAAAGACACTCTGAGATCCTCCTTTACCATCTACACCGAGCCGACCAAACAAGCTACAGCTCCCTTGCGTCCTTCCTCACACGGCAGTGTCTTCTCCTCTTTGTCAACCAACGCTCTCTCCTCTCGTGCCGACCGTTCCATCATTTCTGTGAGAGGAGCTCAGAAGATCACTTCTCCATTGTGCGCGTGCGGCCGTCGTGCAAAGTGTCAGGTTGTGTCAAACGGCGGTCCAAACCACGGTCGAGGGTTTTATTGCTGCCCAGTCCGCCGATCAGGCAGCGGAGGACGGATGGAGAAAGGGTGCGAGTTTTTTAAGTGGGAGTCGGCCGTGATGAAGAGCGCATCAGCGGCCGCTCCTGCTGTCGGATCCTCTGTTTCACTCTGTCAGCTCAACTCCACTGTGTCCCATCGTCCAACCCACACGCCACTGCTAAGGAAAAGCTACTGAAATCCTCCATCATACATTAGTGTTATTGGTGGAAAGGCTAGTATTATGGCATCAATGCTCAAAGATGGTTAATCGTGCAAAATCAATCGGTTGACAGTTTGAAATGTTTCATTCAGTTAATTCTACTTCTGTTTATAAATCACCGATGACACGAACTGATTTATTTCTTGATCAATGTCCTCTTGACATTTAAATCCCCTCTGAAGGGACGCCATATTTATTCCACTGGCTCTTATTTCAGAGCTGTCCTTTCATGAATTAAACACTTGTCAAATTACAGCGTTTAACTGGCATCATAAATACTGAAATTATTGATTTGATAATTGGGAAAGAAAAAGTTTCTTTATCTGTTTCAAGTCACTGCAAATTAAGTAGTTTAAAGACTTGGGTGCTTTATTCACCCATTCCCAAGGTCAAGAGTGCTGCAGCCCAGCAGCTTCACTCTAATCAAAACACAAGAGTAGGTGATGCACTTCCTTGAAAATTTTATTCAAAGATGCAAACAACACAGACTATAAATCGCTAACGCTACACAGTCATATGCAAAGTGTTATGGCCAATGTATGACCCACCTGTCCCTGGGCACAAGAGCAGTAAGCTTATCTCAGAGTAATGAGTAATATCACAAACTAACCACCTCTGATTACCAGTTTTAATTAACTCTTTATATAAATATAGGCATTTATATACATTTGTAACTTTACATACTTGTTAATAATTTTAAACTGAATTTCTGTTATCACTTTGGTCCACCTGGAGAACCTTTGAGACACACCAGGGGGCCCTGGCCCACATGTGGGAAACACTGGATTCATTCATTACTGCAGTGATCAATAACTGGGGCCACTCAAAAGAGAAAATAATTTATTATTATGTTGTTTATATTAAATATAATTTTACATTTGAATCAAGGATCCATGGAATTCTTTTATAATAATAAAATTGATGATATTTGTCTGCAGGTAGAGAGGAACCATGATCTTTAACAGAGTATAGAAAGTATTGACCACCAGAGGGCAACTTCTCTGTTGGTGTTTAGAATATCACAAAAACAACTAGCTGGTATAAGCAGAGTGTGGAAAAAGTAACTACATATAACAAATGTTAGGGAATTCTGCTTGTATTGCATTTTTGAAATAAATATCAGCTAATGTATCAGAATATTGGCTTTTTATATCGCTAAATATTGGTAGAAGCATTGGTCCTAAAAATCGGTCAGGTCATGTTTGAATCTGTAGGAGCCAGAACACAGGCTGAGTTTTAGCAGCTCAAATAATTCACTCAATGACAAGCAATTCAGTGTATAAATGTCATGTAATTAGTTTGGTTAAAATTCTGTCTCTCTCCATTAATATGAAAATATTATTAAAAATGTGAGACTGTTCATTTCTTTGTAAGCTAGCAAACTTACAGATTCACCTGGGGTTGAAATAATTATTTCCTCAACTATTTCCACTGTGACATAACCTAATGGTTACAGATGGTCCCAGTTTGAAGTTTAAGCTTCCAGTTGAGTGTTGCCACCACTACAAAAAATCAGATGTGACAAGGAAAGGCGGGTCTGACTGTCAAACCACACACTGGCTAATGACTTCTGACTGACAGCTCATTAGGTAATAATAATGTGGTTTTCAAGATAATCCCGTGACCAAAATTTAAAAAAACAAAACAAACAACTTTATTTATTCAATGTGTTCCAAAATGAGTGACTGAGCCCATAAACTCGAGAGGTCGTGTCATGGTGATTTTTCCATAGACTTCAATAGGGCTGGATGACTTTTTGGAACCACAGGCATCGACTTCTAGTGGCTTTCAGATAGTGTTCAGGGTTTTTTTTTATACTATCACATAATCTACATGCATGCTTTCTACCATCTATGGTTCTACTGTTGGCTAAAAGAAATCAGTAACTCTTGTGTAACATTGTCTGTGAAATTGAGTTATTTGTAAACACTGATTCCTGATATAAATTAAATGGGTGGAAACTATTTAACACTTATTTATTCAGGATGTACTTTAGCATTGTTTTGGAATGATTTCGAGTTTGACCCCCAAATATATAACAACCTTATAATGATTATTATTATTTACCAAATACATTTTTAAATATATGGGTTTTTTCTTGTCAAACAATATAATGTACAATAGCAATTTTAACCATTTTTTAACAGAAAAAGATTGTGAACAAGAACAAATGTTTACATTGTAAATAAAGTTTTTTTAAAAAAAAGTTATTTTTGTATTATTTTAAGAATGTGGTCATTTTTTGGAAATCTGATACGATGGCTGTATCCCAATTCAGAGTCTGCAGCCTTAAAGTACGCAGCCTCAAAGTACGCAGCCTCAACGATCCTCAAGGGCCGCGTACTTAAAGACCGCTAAGGCCGGAAGTGTGAGGCTTGTGAAATAGGACGTGTCACTACCCGATCCGTACCGGAAACCCGATCGGTACCCCGCATGCGCAAATCTTACGTCACTTCCTCTCTTTGCCAACATTGCGACATTCAATATATTTGAATGATACGGTTAGCGCCCAGTTAGCTCCTAGCATTTCTCAACAGCTCTACCTCCTTTTCGACTACCGGGACATTTAAACAATGGATAATCCGTATACAAACAAATCATGCTTTTCTCCTCAACAGAGAGCGTTCCCCGATTGAACAACAGCGCTGTAAAATAAGAAGAATGGCGCCTAATTACAGACTTAATAATATTGACTTAGCAATGTGTCACGTGAAGATTCAGCAGCCAGATTAAGTGTTTACTGACAATTGACAGTGATAGCGGACATCATCATCACTATTCCAGTCAATCCTCTCCACATAGACAAGCATAATCACACTCGATTATCACTCAATCAAATTTAACACACCTTTGTAATGACGCCAATTCAGTTTACAATAGGATTCATTCGCTCGGTCAGCAGGTGGCAGTATCCTCGTACACTGGGGAGTAGACTGCCATTAAACGAACAGAAGAAGAAGAAAACATCCGCACATGCACGGTACGGATCGGGTAGACCCGATTTGTACGGTCCGACTTTGCACATGCGCAGTAAGGATCGGGGAGTCCCAATCCGTAACTATCTTTTTATTTTTCGTTTTTGTCTACATTGTACTGAAATGCTTCATTATTGCAAACATGTTAAGAGATACTTATTATTCTTAACATCTTAACCGATACTCTGACCCATAACTATCGTAAAACGCTACGACCGGAAGTAGACACCTTTCGCGCATGCGGGGTACCGATCGGGTTTCCGGTACGGATCGGGTAGCGACAGGGTAGACCCGATTTGTACGGTCCGACTTTGCACATGCGTAGTAAGGATCGGGGAGTCCCGATCCGTAACTGTCTTTTTATTTTTTGTTTTTGTCTACATTGTACTGAAATGCTTCATTATTGCAAACATTTTAAGATATACTTAATATTCTTAGCATTTTAACAGATACTCTGACCCATAACTATCGTAAAACGCTACGACCGGAAGTAGACACCATTCGCGCATGCGGGTACCGATCGGGTTTCCGGTACGGATCGGGTAGTGACAGGACGGTCTAGCCTCCCTTGCGCTGCCCAGGTTGCCTATCAACCATGATACTAACAGCTGGAAGCGTTTCATACAGCATTGTTTGACAGAAATGAAGGAGAAAACCTTTTGTTCATTTGTTTGTTTGTTTCTACATGAACTTTGATCATTCTCTGATTAAGGTCAGCTATTGAATATTTTAAAGTAAAGGCTTTAAAACCAAGTTAGTACAAACGTCACTAATGTCACATAACTTTGCCGACATGTGGCCAACAGTAATGTTTTAATGTTCTTCGTTATTAAACATTTGCACATAAATAAGTGACATAATATTCAGTACTTAGTTTACTAAGTTACTCTTTGGGCGCCCCTCATCCGCCGTTTTTTTTTTTTCGGCAAAATTATCCACACCCACCACCGCGCTATGCATTCTGGGATATGTTGGGCCTCAGTCTACACCACCTTAAAATTCAGGGAAATGAAGGACGCATTTGAGGGCCGCATTTCGAGCAGCCTTCGAATTGGGACAGCCTTCATCGCGTCGCTGTGACGTAATCGGCCTTAAAATGCGGCCTTTAAGGCTGCAGACCCTGAATTGGGATACAGCCGATGTCCTTATAACAGTAGCGTAGTTTGACACGCGGCCAGAGACTTTTGTCCCTCCTGACACGCCGTACAGGACGACCAACAAACGTGCACGGAGACCTCCTTTCTTAGAACGGTTTGAACGCACGTGAGGTGGGAAAAGGCTGCACCAGTCCGTCAACTTCACTCGGTTTTTAATATTGTTGCTGCAGGTTTAAAATCTCCGACAGTTCGTGTTGAGCTTACGGCTAATACAGGCGAGGAGGTACAATCAAAACAAACACAAAAACAGGTAGCCGATAAGCTAGTGAGCCTCCAAACTCCCGGTTTTAGTTCTGTATCTGAAAGCGCTCTGGAAACATGTCAGCCGTGCAAAACGAATCCAGGAAACGGAGCAAGAAGCGCTTTATGGTCGGCCACCACAGCAAGCGGTGGAAGGGCTCCCGGGAGCTGGAGGTGGGCATGCAGGGGATCCTCATCACATGCAACATGAACGAGAGAAAGTGCACGGCGGAGGCCTTGAATCTGCTCGGTGAATACGCAGACAAGCTCTATGGTCTCGAGCAGGTAAGTTTACATTGTTTACATTATTGGATCAAAGGCCTCCGACGAGCAGTGTTTGGGGCTAATATGTTGGATGGTTTGAGTTAATCTAGGATTTAGCTTGCTCTGTTAATGGAGTAAGGGGAAAGCAACGATCTCATACAAGCTATAATGAATATATGAAGCACAAATGGCTGGTTTCGGTGTTTCCACATGTGATTGCTTCTTTTCTCATGTTTTACGTTACTGGAAATGCTTTTGTGTTCCACATGCGTAAAACAAGAAGCACACATGTTGCCTTTCGTATCACTTGTACTTTTTTGTGTGTTTTTAATGCTCTACATATACCATTCAGTAATTTTCTATGCTTATTATTCTCTTAGTGTAGTTCATTGATTTAACCTGTGTCAAGGGAACATACAAAGTAAGAATGGCATTGCCCAGCGTAACCTCTGTGTTTTGCAGTGTGCATATATGACAAAAAAGTTGACTTGATTCTTGCTCACAGCTTCAGGAAAATACGGGGAGCAGCAGTGAAGAAGAGGAGGCTGAAGAAGAAGATGTTGATGTTGCCCTGAAGAAAGAAGTGGCCCAGCTGCGAGCATCGGAAACTAAACAGGAGAGGCGCTTCCAGGCGCTCGACAGTGGAGCAAACAACGTGATCTTCATCAGAACTCAGAACATCGGTAAAGCTTTTTGTAGCTGATGCGAGTCTGTCTTTCAGTGTTTTGTTTGGGCTTTTTTTTTCTGATTTTTGTTTTATTTTGTTTTTCCGTAGAGTCTGATAAACTGGTTCATCATATCCTGTCAGATCTCCATACTACAAAGAAGAAAAAGTCACGTGTCATCCTTCGAATGTTGCCAGTAAGTAGCTTAGTTGCGAGTCTCGATGTGCATGTGTGTTTGAACTGATGCAGGATAGAGAGATGCCGCCGTACTGTAAGTCGAGGGGTTGTTGAATCATCTGAGCATTCACATGACTGAAGCTGTAAAACAGTGCTTTTAAAATTAGCCATTATTTGATATTGATGCATTACGACAACAACAGTAAAACTCTTGGGTTTGTTTGTTTTTTTTCTTCTTTCAGGTAACTGGAACCTGCAAAGCTTTTCAGGAAGACATGGTGAAATATCTGACCACTTTCCTGGAGCCTTGGTTCAAAACTCCAAGCTGTGCTACCTACCAGATTGCGTTCAAGGCTCGCAACAGCAACCACAACAAGCGAGACGAAATCATCAAATCTATCGCAGGTAGGCTCGTTCATTTTCCATGTTTTTCATGGCTGCCGGTGCCCGTGCTAAAGGAAACTGACTCCTTTCGAATCCAACTGTCTTACAGGCCTTGTGGGGAAGATGAACCCTAAGAACAAAGTGGATTTGACAAACCCTGAACTGACAATCATTGTGGAGGTCATCAAGACAGTGTGTTGCCTCAGTGTGGTAAAAGACTATACGCTGTACAGAAAGTACAACGTTCAGGAAGTGGTGAAAGATGACATATCGAAGCCTGACGTGACCACAGCAAGAGCAGACGCAGACACAAGCGATCAGACGGAGAAACCCGATGCGGGAGAGACTGACAGAAGAGAGACGAAGGGCGAAGAAGACAAGGGCACGAGTGTTTCAGAGAAGGGGGAGGGTGAAGGTGGGGGGGAGTGAAAGCTCACACTGAAGAAAACCGTTGAGGAAATACCGTTTAATTTGCTTTGTAGTGCCGTGCTTTTGTTTTAAATGGACTGATTTGTCAACATCACGAACTCCGTAAACATCACAAACGATTCTAATATAATTTAATATTTGGGTTTTTTTTAATATTCATGGTGATATCTGGCACCCATTATCACCTTTATTGAGTTGTACATTTCAAATGGGAGAATTTTTTAATTGATTTTACAAACTATTTGTAGCTGCTCACAGTTTTTGGTTTGTCTTTTTGTTTGTTTGTTCTTTTAAATGGTGAATTTGACTTTTAATTTCAGTGTGTTTTTATTACTCGCTTAAAAATGGACTTTTCTTCAAGTTAACAGGTATCACTCCAAGTACCTGTTACTGTTGTGTAACTTGTTTCCTATATTCGTCCCTGCTGCCTGTGTGTTTAACTGGTTCCTCACGTATTCTTTACTTAGTTCGTGGTGCTCTCTGTTCTGCTCATTGGCACAATAAACAGAACGAAGTGGAGGAGAGTGAGCAGGTTAGACATGGCATACATATAAACTCTGTATGGTGTGTTACACTTAGAAAGTGTAGATACTTCTTTGGCAGTTCTTTTGTACTCCACAAGATGGAGATAAAACATCATTTTCCAGAGTACTGACTGTTACGTGATAATTGTGCTACCCTCTAAATGGATATTTGTAGCTATACTGCCTACTGTTGTTTTCTTTTAAAAATTATTTTAGGAGAAACAGTCTTGCGGTTGTTTTAGTCTTGAATACTACATAATCCTACTTGAATACTCCAGGCTGTACCTACCGTTTAAAATATAAAACACTTCATATTTCAACATCTTATTACAGAATGCAGTATAACCTGTTACACAGAGAAATTTTATAGGAGTGCAGTTTTTTCTTTTGGCGTCCCTCCAACTGCTGCAGCTGGAGCGACGCCAGCAGAGGAAGAAATGTTTCAGCCATTCTAGTGCTTGATTGATATCGTGCAGTTGAGAACCAATTAATCTCCGGTCTGAAGGTGCGGTCCTACCTGTGAGTACTTGTTATTCATGCATTAAGTTTCTAATGAATACTGACTACTCCCGTGCAGTGTGTCAAGTGCATTGTTTAGAACACTGCAATAAACAACTGATACTGGGAAGAAAGTATGGGTGGGCTGTGAGAGGCACTGACTCTCACATAAGCTGTTTTTTTTTTTTTGTTTTGTTTTTCTCATTTCTATATTATCAGGTCCCAAAGCTAATTACTCTTACAGCTGAATCAAACAGCCCGTGTTACTGCAAATATTTATCATGCAAATATAATATGATCCATTTTGTAACCAGATACAGTGCAGATGGCTGTGTCTAAGTGAAGGTGTGCCCTCAATGTGGCTCAGGCAGGTCCGCGAGTCAGTAGGTTTAACAAAAACAGAAAAAGTCTGTAATTACGAGCAACCCACATCCTAATTAAGTTAATGTCATGAGGAAGCATATTCAGACATTTTGATAACCTGTAAGCTATAAATGCAAAAGTCTGTAGTGCAGTCCTGTGAAATACTAAGTACAGCCTCACTGCTTCCATAGGAATTAAGAGGGCAATAGCAGCCAGGTGCTGTTAGTTAAATGTACTTGATTAACTGAAAATCAGAGTGTGATCACCTCTGTAGAAGCAGATGTGTGAACAGTTTGCTGGTCTGGAGGAGACGTAGAGCCACAGCCTGCAGGAGTCGACACCCAAATTCAGCCCAAGAGCGTGCAATGTTCAGAGAGGGAATAAAAGCAGCAAGAGCTCCAGTGCTTAGCAAATTTATTAGGCCGTCAACCAATGTAAGGTTTATGCCACTAAGTTAACAGTATTGGTAAATAATTTTTATGTTTTTGTAATGGTTAAACCACCAGTATGTGCAAGCTCTTTAATCAAAGTTTTTAAAGCAAAAATATGATTATTGTTGTAAATTAATTTTCAGATTTACTGCTTTACAAAAATGGAAAGAAACATAGTAAAGCAAATATTATTTTTTGATTAAGATGCCAAAATAGAGGTATTTACTCGTATTCCTGCACAGAAAGATGTGTTTTTGCGGTTGAATGTTATTCTTGATTAATCGCTGGCTTCTAGCTCAATTTTGTTAAAAAGCTAAACTAAACTTGAAACCTGTTGGTTATTTGCCTAATAAATAAGTTTAGTTTGAAACAAGTTTTTGACAGATTTCCAAAATATCTGGTTTCTATTAACATTGTTTAGCACTGTACATCTCAGAAACGACTTCAAGTAGGCCTCAAGTAGCATGTTACATGTTAAAGTTTCTGACAGTGAAATCAGAGAATGGCTGAACAGGTACAACTTGTTTGGATGGGTTGCCAGGAAAACGCCTACTTTCTCTAAAATGAACATGACAGCACATCTTAGGTTTGCAAAGTTATATCACAACAAATCACAAGAGTTCTGGATCAATGTCTTTTGCACAGAAGATAACAAAGGGGAGATATTTAGCTGTAATGCACATCATGTTTGGCCAGAAGAAAACACAGCCTATCAGCACCTCTGCCACCTGTTAGACATGGAGATGGAAGGATGATAATTTGGACTTGTCCCAAAGGACCTGGGCACCTTCCAGTCACTGAGATGATCATGACCTCTGCTGTATACCAAAATTTTGAAAAATGTGAGAGCATCTGTCTGACAGCTGAAGGTTGGCGGAAAATAAATCATCTGTCAGGACAATAATCTCAAGCACAGCAGCAAATCTAAAAGAGAATGAAGGAAAAAGAGAAGAATTAAACATCTGTTTGTAAGAGTCTTTCTCCTGAATTTAATATATACCAATCTACACTATCATACATATGAGCATCCCCAAACATGAGTGTGCATCTCAGACAGATGAACAAACAGTCCTTATCTCGCCCAGGGCACTGAAAGGGCTAGAGCCAGCTGTGTTTTTGATTGATAATATGGTGCTATATTATTATTATTATTATTATTATTTATTTATTTATTTATTTTTAAATTTCCCCCAGTAAGAGGAACGCTGCAGCAGAAGTAATCATTGTTGCTTTTTTGTAAGATTAAGCAAAAACTACCTAGCTAACAGAGGAGAGGTGGGAGCAGAATAAAAACAAAGATAATTTGGTGCACTCTCATGCTGCTGAAAAGTTTCCAAGGGGAGCCACAATAAAGTGAGTCATCGTTTTTGATCTAATTATGCTAATAGAATTACAATGGCAAGTCTAACAGTAATTGTTTACACATATAATGTTTCATGTGTACGTCTTAGTTTAGCTTGTTAGCATGCTAACGTTTGTTTATTCGCACAAAGACAAAAGCAGCTGATGCAAATGTTTGTTGCTGCTTGTTTTGCAGATATTGTGGCATGAAATTGTCAGTGAAATTCATTTTGACCAATTTAATTTGCTGATGATGATAGATTTAAAATAAAAACTCAGATTTCACTCACTGGCACCTTTGCCTTGCAAACAATGACAAACAAAATAAGAGCCGCTTTCTCTTTTTGCATTGTTTGTTTTGCCATTGTTTGCAAAAGGTCTCGTATCTGTGACTCTTCCCTCAGTTTGCAGGTTCATGCCAGAGTACATGCTCATATCTTTGTAGAATTATCCTGGGTATGTTCTCTGTTTCTGCTCTGCCTTCCTCTAAAGGTCATAAACAGTTTTACAGTTTGCCTTTTAAAGATATTACCAGGAGAACCAGGCACTGTTTATAGATTTGTGGGCAGACACATCAAACTTAATGTCAAATCTAAGAGAAATAGCAAGAATTGTCTCTGAAAAAAATTGTGCAGTATAACTAGGATGTTGGATACAGTGTAGTGATGGTAATTAATCATAATAAGGACCTCCAGTTCACGTTTTCTGTCTCTTTTTCTGCTCATTACACTTGTGCTGAACTGTTGTTGTGACCCTGGCAGTCGTTATCTACACCGCATTCTGCTAAAACTCACAAATTGCATTACCTCCAGCTCTCTGGTGCCCCAGCCAGTGAGACCTACTGACAAGCTTGTGGTGCTTATACAGGAAGGAAGGATTGGCTGTTTTCAGCCTCAATAGTGTGTTATTAGTTCAATACCAATTAGACTATGTAGCTAGTCATTTTAATGAGAGACATACAGTGATGCCTCATTATGACATATCTACCATCAGGTGAAATTTGTATGGTATAGAAAAGGTTTCATTTCCCATCGATTCTTTTTTTAAAATATCAGTGACTTCCAGATGATTCTTCATGGCATATGAAGGTTTTGAAAATCTGTCTTTCAGAGCTCACAGTTTTAAATGTTTAGCCAGAAACAACATCATCTAAATCAAGAGAATATTTACAGCAGTAATAAAATGGTGTTGTCTACATAAAAACATAGCCTCTGATGTTTTAATTGCCCCCAAGGCAATGTCTAATTAAACCTCTGTGGGCACTGCAGCCCATTGGTTTCCAGCCAAAGGACTTACAAGCACATACACACCGTTCTGCCACCCAGGATTGTACACTCATTCAGGTTTAAATGTCACAGGCCTGTGAAACAATTACATCCACAGGCGCATGTGCACACAGTCCCCAGGGTCAGGATTAGCATCCATTGGTGTGGCTCCATATCTGACCTTTATGAGTGGCTAAGTAGCGCTCTCCGGGGTCTCATTTGTCTCACTTTAACTGAACAATGGCCTCAATCCCCTCACGACTGCAGCTTTCTCTCTCTGCAGAATGAACATTCAGAGCCTGAAATTGTTGGGCTTAAGAGCACACCAAGGACTCGAGGTCCACTTATACGTGGATGAAATAACCATTAAAGGTGTGAAAATTTGGTTCCAAAATGTAACATTAAGCAAGCAAACCACTGTCGAAAGTGACAATTTGTAAGAAGGCATTTAGTTCCTGGTTATTAAGGACCCTTTATGGCTACATCAGGAAATATTTTTTCAATATAACTTCTGCTCACCTGTAACCTGGCTTTAACATGTAAGTTGAATAAAATATAAATGGTTGAAGCCTCCAGTGCACATATAGATGACTGACTGAGACTGAGTTGTAGATACAATCAGAATTATGTAAAATGATCTAGGAAATGGACTCAATTCTGGATTTTACAAAAAAGGATTAAGGAATTTATAATATAATACAGATAGTATCATCTCTTCTTGCAGCAAACCAGTGAGTAGAGCTCAGACAAAAAAACATGCAAGAAAATGACTAAGAAAAAAGCTTTTAGTGCCTTAAAACGCCGCTCCTAAAAAATATACACATGGTGTAATAATGTGATGAAAGCAATAAATAGTGAAAGAGTACAATCATTACAGTATGACAAGCTTTATTAGAACAAGACACGGTGGAAAACAAAAGGTTAGCTTGTCCATGTGTGGGTGTGAGTGGGCATACAGTACTACATGGACATCAGCGTTATGAGGTTCTTCATCAACTGGCATCACGACTACATTATCATCCTTGGCTTTATGGTCGTAATACGCATCAATTGCACTAATAAGCATTTAGAGCCCTGAAGATTGTCTTCAGTGTTAACCCTGTAAGACCCAAGCAATCAAACAACTGAGATGTTTATTAACCCTTATAACAAAATCCACATTTTTTTTGCTGTATCATGTTGTGTATGATATATTTTTATTATGTATTTATTATATATTTTTTGTATCACATTTGATACATTAGGCATTTTTGGCAACTTTTTGTTAACAACAATGTTAATTTTAGACAAAAAAAGGAGTTTTGTCCATAACATTTTGAAATTAGGGCAAGTATTGACCATGTTGATGATATAGAGACCTCAGAAACTCATGTATCAAAAATGATACAATGGGCATTATAGGGTTAATGTTAACAGTTTGAAATAGTTAACAGAGTTAACCGTGATTCCATGAGATTGATTCATTAAAACTGGGTGAACAGCAACAAATACATTGGACCGACATGTATTCTATGTATGACAAAGCCTTAATATGGTAAGTTTTCTAACCGCAATGAACAAGGGCACTCTCATTTACTTTCCATTAACCACACATAAAATGTCCAAGTACAAAAAAAGTACAAAACGCATTAAATTCAACTGAGTCCGCAAAAAAGACACTATTTAACCAAAATATATTTTGAACAATCATTGTGGATGCTGACCAAAGATTTTCTCCTCAAAAGGAACTAGATCAGAAATTCAAGGTGAAACAATCCAGCATCACACAACAAATAAGGCAACTTAAAGAAAAGCTATATTTGTCCCGTTAATCATTTTTCCGTCCTACAGAGTTACCTCGTGTGGTCTCATCTTCTGTGATGGCAACCACTACTCGAACTGTTTAATTCCAGCTAAAAAACACTAATAACCCCTGTATAAACACATTTGACTTGTGCTATGTCACATTAATGAAAATGTCAGTGCTTTACTGTGACAAGTCTAATATTCTGCTGTGAAGTAACCCCAAAGTAAGAATAAAATCCGGATATTGTACTAACATTACATAAAATACATACTGAATATTTATCTTGTTGTTTTTTGTTGTTCTTTGCATAATTTTCAAGCACATCTATTAAAAGTGGAGGGGAATGCACTGAGCTGACTAAAACTGACTGAAAGACACCGAGTGTGGTATTTGCTTCATAACAAATTAGAGCCAAAAAAAATGAAATCAAAAATGACCACAGAGTTGGACGCACTTGTGCGATGGTGACAATAAGCAATTACAAGCCTCGCCAAGCTGGTATGTTTTTGTATAGTTGAAGCCTTTCTGCTATTTTATCCATACCCTCTAGCTATGTGCCAGTTTATAGCATTTCCAGATGCCTTCTCTTTTGTCACACATAGTTAATAGATGCACACACCGATGATTTATTTATTTATTTATATCTATTGTTACAACAATGGCAATATGTTTTGGAGGACATGTATTTCTCCCACAGATTGTGTGTGTGTGAATGTGTATTATACAAGTGTGGCAGGCGCTTATGTGAATGGGGGTTCAGTAATGAGAAATGCTTATCAACCCTCTACAGCCCGTCAGCTTGCTGCCATTAGCTGTTACCCCAACAATCTTACAGGTAGGCTAAGAGTCCTCATATTGATTCCAGACATTGCTGTTTGTCCCCTGCAGAAGGGCAGCAATCAGCAAATGGATTTAGTTGATTGGGATTACGGGAAGTAATTTGTGGAGGAAATAAGTGGGTATTTTTAAGGAGTCTAATAATGTGGTGGAATTAGTTCTCCTAATACCTGGAATGAAGTTGCTGTTTGAATGGAAATGGCTGTTTATGCGATTGGTTTGGGAAGGAGAAAGAGAATGCCTGGTCTTAGAGTTGGAAAGCTGAGAAACAGTTTGTTGAGCTGAAGAGAGGGAAGTACGGGATGGAAAAAGGCGAAAGCCTGAGTGAACAACAGATTTCATAGCAGTTATTCCTCTCCAAACACTCACATTTGTTTGGTACTTCCAATCAGTGGTGTATAATCCTTTGCTACTTTCCATATCACTGGGTGGCTTTCGCTGCAGAGAGGTGCATTTAAGCATAACGCTAACAAGAACCTTGACAATTAGTTTGGGGGGGGGGGGGGGGGGCAGAGAGGCAGCAGGGCAGAGTAAAGATGTGAATGGAAATTGGGGGAAAGTAGAAGAACAGCAGACAGGCGAGGAGGCGGTAGCTGTGTGACTCTAAAAAGCTCCAATTACTTTTCATTCTTTTTTCCTCTCAATGATCAGTGCTTAAGAGAAAGCTGATCCAGGTTCTGTTACACTAATGAGTCATGTTTGATTCAGCTCTTTGTCTATTACAGAAAAGACCTCGGTAACTGAATGGGACTGTGGGACTGTTCATTGCTTTGATGGTCAGTTTTCGTTTTTCCATCAGAAAAACTGCATCAGAAAGACCGCAGTGATACAGCATGTTGTTTCAGTGATATTATACAGCGTGAGCCCAGGTTACTTCAACTGCATTCGCCTGAAGTAGGCCCGTTTAGCTAGTGAACAGCAGAGACAGCAGCCAATATAAATTATTAGGTATAATAATACAGCAGTTCAGTCAAAGATAGACTGTTGATAACATTTTTGATAGGGGGACACATTTATTTTATTGAAAAGCTTTTATTATGAAATTATTTGGATTGACAAAAATGTTAGTATTAAGCTAAAACTGTCTTGCTACATAGCTTTACTGTATTCGCTTAAAACTTTGCTTGGACAGGACTTTTTGACACAAAAAAATGCTATTCTGCGGAAGTGTTGACTTTACTTTATGACTGAAAAAAGTGCAAAACATTAATTTTTAGTCTTGATGTAGAAAAACTGTATAACTAGCTTGGCTAAAAGCTAGCTAAGCCATTTTAGCAGTGACTAGAGTAGTTTATGTGATTCAGTTTGGTTAAATTAGGGTAAAATAATCAGCTTTTAAGAAGGCATAAAGTAATTGTACTGCAGCCTTTCTGTCTTTTCCACTTTGAAAACTTTAAACTATTAATTGTTTCTTCTTGACTTTATTATCTCTATAATTACATTACTACTGCCAGCCTTTGTAGAGCAGTTTAATTGTAAATCCATTACACTGTATTTTAAATATATGTTGACTGTAGTAAAACGTTGGTTTGCTTCATTCTCTTTGCAGGTACATTGATGTTGGACAAATCTAATCCATTCAGTTGCTAATTCTGTGTGTTTTTTTAAGGGATGATCTTATTGGGTTTGATACCAGCTGCCACAGAGGATTGAGAGTGTGACAGTGAAACATGTATATGTGATTTTGGGGCCGATGACAGACAGACAGAAGGTCTCCTTGAGAGGACATAGAACTTTAACAGGATTGGAAATGGTACCGACCAGCTGTAAGAGGTAAGAGAGAAAGAGCAGGGGATGAGAGTCAAAGTGTGAAGAAGGAGGGGTGGCTATGCGAAGAGTAGTTGTCATTTAGTCACAAAGTTGACCAAGAACACATTTGTGTTTTGTTGCAGCAGCTTGCAAAAACATATAAGAAGGGTGAAATGAACGTCTTAGAAAAGGAGCGAGCTTTGGGATCGAATTAAGCTAGACGCATCATCAAACGCTGCAAGCACAGCAGGGGGCCTTGGGATACACCCGTCTGAGAAATGGGTGGTGTGGGTGTGTGCTTATAGTTTTGTATCGGCCTAATAAACCACCCATCTGCAGTGAGAGAAGAGGAGTGGATGCTAGGAGCAGGGGGGTTACAGCACTCTTTAAGCTCCATATTTACACCCCTTTCAAATGCACAGACCGACAGATACACAGTCCTGCCCAGAGGTTCTTTGATGCTTGTCGATACCGCTGCGTGATGATGTCATACGGCAGACAGCAAGGGAGGGAGGCATGATCAAAGGAAAGAGGGAGGGATGAAGACGCAGGAGAGCATATCCAAGACAACAACGGGACAAAGATGGCGACTGCTTCTGCAATGGGACGTCCACTGGCGTCCAGACCTCGGAATCACTGCGATGAACTCAGGCAATGCAGCAGGTGTATTCACGTCCCTTATTCTAACAGGACGACCATCAGCATGACACACTGGAACCACCAAGCCAACCTCAGCCATCACTACCGCGGGGCTAGCACGGTAAGCCTTCCGTCTACCTTAGCCTTTCCTCCGCTGCCGTTAAATCATCAAACCCTCAAGACCCCGATGTCTGGTTACCATCACTTCATCCCAAGTATTCATCATGAGTTGCCATTCTTTCTAATAACACATTTTCTACCCATTTTGCTTCTTTTTCCTCAGCCCTTTCATCATGGTCTTTTTGGCCGTTAATATAGGCCTCTCTTTGCCATCAAAGGCAGCACATCAATTGCCTTGACTCCCAAGTGTATGTGTGAGGGTGAAAGAAAGGGAGAAAGGAGAAAAAAAAGAAGAACACCATGTATCAAAGATCAAGGCACGCTTTCATGCCTGTTTTTGGCCTAGTTGGGTTTTTGCTTTTCCATCATATTTCCATCCCTTTTTTCCCCCCTGCCTGTTCTAGGGCTGCGGATGCTCTCCGAACCCCTCAACAATTTCCCCCGACCCTCAGTGGTCCAGATCCCACATTCGCTGAAATCAGACGCTTTTTTAGGGAAATGGAAGCAAATTTTTTTCTGGGTTTCTTTGAAAATATTCTGTAGCTTGTAGGCTACTGGGCCAGAGCTCAGCCCCAATGATGACAATACGTGAAACAATATTTGAATAAGCAGCAGGAGGGCAGCCAGCTAATCCACTGTGGCTAATCCAGTATTGGTGCGGGCCATATTGGTTGCTGGAGTATTCAGCCCCATCACAATACACATCAGCGGGACGCCATGGCAGATATACTGACACTCTCACTACAGGCATGGCTGGGAAAGGCCAGCAGATGGATGGATAGGTGGATTGACGGATAGGTGGATAAATGATAGAGAGATAGATGGGAGAGTGTTGGTACTGTGCTTTCTGTAGTTCACATATTGTTTTGGTTGGCTTGTGTAACTTTGAGGATTGAAAGAAAAAAATGAAAACAGAGGGAAGTGTTTAAGTAGGAGGGTGATGAACATAATCTTCAGCGCTAGCCGTCCTTCATAGCTCTGTGGCAATGTTTGTGATTAATGTAATCGCCAATTCTCAGTGCAAAGTTGCCTGAAACGTTGACGCTATCCTACTCACTACTACATATCAAACATAATAAAAGGGCCCACTGTACAAGCTCAGCCTTATACTTTGTTTTGGAGCTCTTATTTCACCCGAATAAAATACTTGTCTCCAATTAATTTTCCTAAAGAGCAGGGGTGTGTTTTTCTTTTAAGGCGTACATAATGAAGATTTCACTTTCTCTGAGCATCTAAATGGGTCTTTGTGCTGGGAGGCCCCCAAGAGATAAGCCTGTTTCTGACAGGCCTCCGTACAGACGCCCAAATCTGCTGTGGCAGCTGGAACAAAGGGACCCCTGAGCTGGACCGGCTCACTGACAAAAAGCTCCGTCTCAGTAGTCTAAGAGGGTTGCCTCAATTTAGGAATTAATGATCTACTCTCGTCTTCACTTCACTTCAGCTTATGAAAAGGTGACTGTGTTTTGACTGAAATTGAGAAAAGCTAGCAAGGGTGACCAGTCGATTATTGATCATCCATGTATCAATCACGTTATTCATCTGAATTGGTCCAGTGGCAACAGGTGCAGCAGAACACATTATTTGATTCTTGTTAGCCAAAACATACGGTAGGTTTGTTTGAATTTTGGTGGATGAGTTTTCCTTACTCCAGTCTGGCATCTGACGACAGAGAGTATAAAGGGCTGTGATCCGGGATATTGAACTTTATGGATAAAAATGACTTCACTTCAAACATGATCTACTGAAAGCTTTTCCCAGAAGATATTTTGACACGTCAGAGGAGTAAAAGCACAGCACAGGTAATAATTGTTGAATACCATTTACCTTCTTTGATTCCAGAGTTCAGGCGTCGTTGGTTCTGGCGCACTGAGTTGAAAGGCGTCTTTGTCAGTTTTATTAGTAACAGCTGCTCTGCTAATAATGCAATAAAAAAGCCAGTAAAGCCAATAAAACAAGATATATAAATGAGGCACAATGTGCTTAATGTTTAACAAACATATATGTTGTCTATGAGTAAAAATGTGTTACATTGTCGTATTCCAAATGATGTGGAGCATATAGGTGTGCAGGAATATTCATTCTCTGAATGTCACTTCCTACCATCCAAGTCTTTAAAATTCTAAAACTGAAACTGATAAAGAAAGCAATCAAGTACTATGGATCTGTATCTATAAATGCACTATTCCTTACACTGAACACTGTCTCAATCTGCATGACTTTTCCTCTGTTTCCTGAATTCAGTTGCTTGACCTTCTTGAACAAACAAGTAGGTTGGTTCCGATTTCCCTGTACACCTCATGGAGTTTTGGTGACGGTAGCCCATTGCTAGCTAAATCTTAACATACAGTCACATAAACTCTGAAAACTACACTCCAAAGCCACAAAAACTCAAGTATAAACGCAACTAATGATCATATAACTATTAAATCCGTTCATTTTCGTAGAAGGTTATCCAACTGAGTGTTGCAGGGGTGCTCGAGCCAATCCTATCTGTCAAATACCAAGACGTGGTTATTGGTATATCCACGTCTTCACCCTAGGCACCTCAGCCGTCAGTCAATGCAATACGATTTTATTACAGTTACTGCAATATTCTACTTCTAGCCTTTTTTAACTTATATATATATATATATATATATATATAAAGCGTCCTTGGGTTTCTTGAAAGGCGCTATACAAATCTAAGTTGTTATTATTATTAATTACAAGTTATTGTTAAGTAACTTATATTTACTGTGTGCTAAATGTCATAATGTCATGCAACATTATTTTTGCTCTGATGAGTTACGATGAGTTAGTCAAGAAAAATGTATTAGGATGGAAAAGTATGTTTTGCAATCTCAAGCAATAGATAGATAGATAGATAGATAGATAGATAGATAGATAGCAGCAGGTGTATTAGTGGTCCCCTTGTGTGATGACCTTTCTTCAGCTTAGAGTACAGACCAGCAATACTCACACACATACATAGTTCAGATTCATTATAGATTCATAAGTACCAACATGCCCCCAACCCCTCCTCACCAAGACATCATAAAGGTCAAGTTCATCTTCGTCAGTATTCTCTCTTTGTCTTCTTCCCTCTCCCCTCATTGTCTCCGGGGGCACCACAGCAGCCCTGACAACACCAGCCTGTTACCACAAGAACCTGTATCTGCAGGTGCAACGATTGTATGTGTGTTGACTGTTGATGATATAGGCCAAAATAATGTGCATACATTTCCATAATGAAGTGTGTTTGCCTTGGCTGTAAAGTCTGTCAATCAAACGCATTGCCATTCGCTAAACCTTGCCGCCCGTCTTCATTACTGTCCTCTGAAAGCCTTCTCTGACAATTTCACAGCGATTATCTGTTTAGAGACGATTACATGGTTTTAAATGGCACATGCCAAATAGAGTTTTAAAGTTAAAGTCCTGGAAATTTCACCGTGCTTTTGTTGGATTCAACTGCACTCGTCGAAAGGGCGGACAAAATTAAACAATGCTAACAAAATAATAATAATATCTTTGAAATGTAAATATATTACAATGGTACAGTGAACATGTACAGAAATGAAAATCAAGATGAAGAAAATTATTTTGTTCTGGATATGTTGAAATAAACGGAGGCGTTTATTATGTTGGGTTAGTCTAGAAATATGATTTTTTTTATTAGCCTTTGAACGCAACATGTAGGCTGTATCGCAATATAAAGAGAGTTACATTTAAGAAGTATCAGCTCTTATGACATGACATAAGTGGAGCATTTACACAGCAGGATTTTCACATGTAGTAGTAAGTTAACATGAAATTGAGGGATCTGTTGTGTTTAGGTGCACATGGTTAATTCATGTGACTGGTAAAAGCTTTTTACCAACAATGTCATGTCATAAGGGTTGAAAACTATAGTGTTATATTGTTCTGCTGAAATATACATGATTAAATAAAAGAACCAGATATACAAGAGGGTTACAATTTATTTTTGAATCTCATATGAAATAATAAAAATAATAATTCAATTCACTTTATTTATATTGCATCAATCACAGCAACAGATGATTTGTATTGTAAGGTAAAGACCCTACAATAATACAGAGAAAACCCCCAACAATCAGTAAACCACTTATTACCAAGAACTTGGCAATAGTGGGAAGGACAAACTCCCTTTTAACAGGAAGGATGATGGTGATGATGATTATTGTTATTATTTCCCAGCTTCAAGTTGTTATGAAGAAGCAGTGCATCGAGGAGTGGGCAGAGATGAGGACAGGTGTCTGGACCTCACCTGAGCCACCGGACCCTGCTCTCCTTCACATGGGACAGCTGGCCTGACGGCCCCTCGGGAGGCATAGTAAGCTCCATGCGTCCTTGATTTGGTTTTATTATCTCCAAAGAGAGTAAATGCTGCTTCTTCTGATTTTACTGGCATGGGCTACTTTCATTTTCTGATTCAAATTCATACCAAAACCAATTTGTTAATGGACATTTGCATTAGTGTATTTTCTGTTGTTTTTGCTGTTGTCAAAGACAAGGAGTGATGTGAATTGAAATCATTCTTGCTGATTATAGAAATTAAAAATTTGGCAGTGTGTGCGGTAATTTCTTTAGTCCTGTTACTTACTAAGACACGTGACAGGTTAATCCACGTGTAAGGCAAATTTACATCATGCAGTAACACATGGATCGTATTAGATATTTGCAACACATCTGTGGAATAACATTTAATAAGGCCACGTTCAGGTGTTCTTTTTTCCCACGAGCCTTTGGAAATATTGATTCAGCCTGAATACTGTAGTGTCGTCCCCCCCCCCCCCCCCACACACACACACACACCCTTCTCTCTCTCTCTCTCGCTCTCTCTCTCTCTCTGTCTCCCTCTCTCTCTCCGTCCCTCCAGCAGCCGGTGGGAGCTCGGTGCTCCTGCATGACTGACAGCCCGGCGGAGAGGAGTGACATGCTCAGGTGGCGGCAGCGGCGTGCTCCCTCTGTCCTGTGAGTCACTGCGCCGGCAGAGATGGGCTCTTCGGACTGAACACCTGTTCAGACGCAAAGACGCATAAGAGGTGAGTCGCCTTGTTTTGTAATCGCGCGTTGCTCAAAAACTGTCTCACCTTTACTCACAGATTGCCTGGAGCAAAGTGAGCCGTAGCCTACCTGATCTATTGTGGTGCCCTGGTGACGTTTGGGGATTCTGGCTCATTTATTTATTTGTTTGTTTTTTCTTTTTCATCCACATTTTTTTAAATGTGCGTGACAGTGTACGGTGCAGTCGGCTTATCGTGAATAACTTTTTTTATTGGAGTCTATTAAAAGGCTACCGTTTGAATTACACTTTCATTCATTTAGAGATATTGTGAAATTGCTCGTTCTTGCCGATGGGGGCGCCGTTATGCACTTTTTTTGGTTACCTTGACATAGAACGGAGACATATAGAACCGACACGAAGTACAAACTCTTCTTCATAACTCATTTAATGTACCCACAGTGGTGAAAATTAACAAATAAACTAATAAATACATAAATAAATACTTCAAGCTTACTTTTTTAACATGTCTTTCTCATTGTGTTGAGAAGCAGTAGTATCAACGTTTTACTCCAGAAGAGTAAAAAGATTTTCACTATTTTTATAGCTACCTACATACAATCATTTTACACAAAGTCGCCATTGCAATAATAGTATAATCATATAATCTGTAATAATACTACACTTATGGTTCCAGATAGATTTTTTTCCTATGATACTTTTGCATGTTTCTTGATGATATGTCTGCACTGTTACCTGCAACTAAGTAGGTTCATAAAATGGTAATAATAGCAGTTAAGGGCCTGCGCTAACATACATTTCATAGTAATAATACATAATTCAAAAAACATACATACACTAATGCATCAGAGAATGGTTGAGCATGGTCAGAAAACCAGTTGTAACTGGTTGCTGGCAACATTCAAAGAAAGCCTTTGAATAGTGTAGTTACACTACACTATTCTACACTACCATATGGCCCGCCTTCTAAGTGCAAAATCATTAAAATATCAGAAGTAAGAAGAACCTAATTTCTCTTTGCTAAATTGCAGGATTTAGGTGCGTTTCTAAAATAGGTGAAATTTACTTGTAAATTTAAACCTTGTGCAGTTTGCACATTTTCCTTTTTCCATAAATGCTGTGGGAGTCTAGTTGTACTTTACTACATTGACTTGGCGGTCATACTTTGGTTTTGAAACAAACACATTTTCAGTAAATATCCCATAAAACAATTTGAATTAGCTCTACATTGCTGCAGAATCAAAATGCTGCATCAGTCAGTTTTGCCTTGCATAGTAAATACTTTTACATTTCTTGTATTCTTCTAACTATTTGGAAATTATGCATGCTGGACACTTATAATAACGTTCACGTATCGCTGCATTTATCGTGGATAAGATTAAAGAATCTCGGGTATTTTTTCGTGTCTTTGGCGTTTCTATCCGGTGCATTTCTAGAAACGTACTACGCTCCGCTTACAGTCGGCGTGCACTCACGTACTCGCTCTGTATTATTGCTCTGAAAGCAGCCACCATGGGGAGTTAAGGGCAAGACGACGGGTTATTTTCGTTAATATTTAATCTCAAAAGCTATCCATATGCTGCGTTTTGGAGTACACTGTTCGCGCCAGTATCCCCAATGCAGCGGATTACGGGGAACGGGCTTTCAGAGACGGTAGGACGTAAACTTTTGTGGAAAACACGGGACGTTAACGGACCTAGCTAAGCTAGCCAGCTAATCAAAACTAGCTAACACATCAAGCTAGCTGGCGCTGCAGCCAGCAGAGTCAGAAACGTGCCCTCGCTTTCTTGTTTTGTTTGATCTTATGTGACTAGATTTGTTGGGGTTAAACAACAAGAAAGTTTGCGTTGCTTCTGTACAAATGTGCTCTTTACGAGTACGTTTATAGTTTCCTCTAGTGCTGAAGTTTTTTTTCCTTTTTTTTTCCTTTTTTTTGCACGGAGGCCCGTGTTGTGTGGAGTTTGTTTCGGTGCCCATCCCCCACCGTCTTTGCAGGCCAAGATGAATGAGATTCTCACTTCAAAGCCCTGGCATTGGTGGTGGCATTGCTACAAGGCTAGCTAGCCATTTTAGCTTGTTAGCATTAGTTGGTTATTTGCAAAACAGTGTCCAGCAATACCGAGCGTGTGATTTGACAGGAGTTAGCGCTAAAGCTAGCTGCTACACAGGCGAAATAAACTTGTTGGTGAACTTAAGCTTGGATACTTAAGTAAAGCGCGTTGAGTTGGTAATCGTTAAACTGGAGACTTAGTTGGAGAAATACGTGATTATTTAAACTGAGGTCTATTTGCTAGTAAGTTTAGATGCCAAGTTAACAAACTTGCTGTGTTTTCAGTTTCTATGACTATATTCTCATGAGTCTCATACTGTTAGTATCATACTTCGTGTGTCTGCTCATCATCTAACGTTATTACTCAGTGATCTCTCGCACTCTAAATATATACATACTGTGTGTGTATTAGTGGGGTGACACAGTTCAGTGATGAGGTGTGACTCAAGTCATCATTCTCACCTTAGCAATAATATTTGTATTTGAGTCATCACCTTCCACTGCTACATCTAACTGCTTTTCTTGTTTCCATTGCAGGGTGAATTGTTTGCCAGCCAAGTCATTGCTAAAGGGGAATATCTGACCTCTGCCTTGTGCAATCAGAGACATGAGCGTTGTCAGAGAATTGCATGGGATCGGGTACAGGGGCGGGGGTGGGGTTGTGGCCTCCATGAGTGCCCCTACCCACTTTACAGAGGATGCGCCGCGGCCCCCGGTTCCTGGTGAGGAGGGCTCAGACGTGGACACCCCAGTCCAGTCAGTCAGCACCCGTCCAAACACCCTTTCCCAAACCGCAGGCTATCCCCTGTCGTCTAAAATGGGGGACCCGTCAAGTTATACACCCTCCTCGTCGTCTGCGACCCCACGTCGCCCTGACTTGGACTTGGGCTATGAACCTGAGGGCTCTGCTTCACCAACCCCTCCTTACCTGAAGTGGGCCGAGTCACTTCACTCCCTCCTGGACGACAGGGAAGGCACCCAGCTGTTTAGAACCTTCCTGTGCCAGGAAGGGTGTGCAGACCTTCTCGACTTCTGGTTTGCCTGCTCTGGGTTCAGGAAGACCAGCCAGGACAAGAGGGCAAAGCTGGCCAAGGCTATCTACAGAAAGTATATTGTAGATGGGAATGGGATCGTCTCCAGGCAGATCAAAGCTGCCACCAAGAGCTTCATCAGAGACTGCGTGGGAAAGCCGCATCCAGACGCAGCCATTTTTGAACAGGTTATTAGAATTTTATATTGTAATATTTAACAGGATGCCAGTCAGGTTGAAGAGAACAGTCTAGTAGATACTGTTATTCATTCCTGACAGCTATTATTTTGTTTGTTTAAATGGCCAGATTTGGCTAAGGAATTGAAACTGTAGCCATTAAGGTGCCAATGCTAAGCAGTGTTGCAGGCCGACAGGTTAGGAAACTGAAACTGAATTGTGGATGTTGGCAAGATGGTTCATGATGGAAAAAAACCAAATCTGACAATGGCTTTCATATGGCTGTGCTTTCAGTTGACTGGTGCTGGGAACTTATGTTTTTCGCTCTTCTCACTGCACTAGGTCTATTCCTGTCAAGTCGTTATAATTTCAGTGTCAATATTTACTCCCAGATTTAAGGAACTTAAAGCCATATCTGCTTCCATCATGTCTATTTAACCAGCCCTTATACAGATCAGATTTTGTAGCGAGTATGTTTATTTAAAAACATGGAAAGTAGCATATTTATAATTCACAGAGTTTGTTCTTGCATGTATTCATTTCCATTAAACATTTAAAACAATCTCAGAACAAGAAGCTTTTGCTGTCTTGAAACATGCGTTAGATTTGTCAGGGCCATTCAGTTCTGCTTTATTGACTTTAGGGTTTTATTTAGGGGTAGGGAACAGTGACTCAAACTATAAGCTTACCCAGGTTCCCACGGTGTAAGTGCAGCTATACTTCCTGAGTACCTCAATCAGTTTCTGATCTTCTGACAGTGTTCCTGTGGTTGACAGGGGGCATTCATCCTGACAGGAAAAGTAAAAGAGCAAGAGAAGTCACACACTTGTCGCTGTTTTGTTAAACCACAGATTTGTGTTTCCTTGTGCTTTGTTTCTGCCTTAATGAGCAAACCACACCAAAGGATCATCTGCTCCTCTCTGCCCTCTTTAACCCTGAACACTTTCAGTTTTGCGTAGATGACTGCTCATTTTTATCTTCTTAATGTTGAGACCACATGTATACTCTATGAGACTGCTATCACCAGTCTTAAAGACTTGAGTCTCATAGAGTATACATAATAATGTTATGTTGAGTAAGAGTGCATGGGTATTACTGTGATGGACCAAATGAAGCTTGTTTCAATTAGCTTTCTTTATAGCTGTTCCACAGACTTACGTTTGATTTTATTTCCGTTGCTGTTTCTCCGCAAGTCATCAAAGTAATAAAATCCAAAGCTGTGTACTGTTCAACTAGAATTCAAACCAACTTGACTTGTGCCAAGCCACATTGAGGGATGCACTTTGACCCTTTCAGGTTTATTGCTTGCATGTGGTTTAAATGTGACACACATTGCTTTTTCAGTCTGGAATCGGTGTTAGCCTAGCTGTGTAGTCTCTAACATAAATGCTGGTATATCCTGTGTAATTGTGTTGGTCTGTAATGAGTATCCATTTGGCATGAAATATATAGTTTGAAAGGGCAAAGCCTTTCAGTCTGGGAGCACTGTGTCACAGTGAACTTAGAGGTGAGAAATAATGTCTTCATTTTTATTGTACCAACTTGGTCTTTGTGTGTTCCAGGCTCAGACAGAGATCCAGACCATAATCGAGGAGAACACCTACCCTTTGTTCCTTAAGTCAGATCTGTACCTGGAGTACACACGGACAGGGGGAGAAAGCCCAAAGCCAAACCCCAGTGATCAGAGCCCTTCATCAGGACCAGCCAAGCCTGTTTCTGGGTATTTGCCTACACTCGCTGAGGATGAGGAGTGGAGGTGAGAAGAGAAAGGAACCTGAGACTTTGTGTTATACCACATTTCAATTCTGATGCATTGCATAGGATTTAACTGTAAACTTCACTGATCTGTCTCAGCTGATCAGAACAGCTCGAACAAAGTTTTGAAGCTGAAATTCATTTGTCTAAATATTTAGAAGTAATATAATTCATCTGAGTTTTTTTAATAACATAAATGTGGTCTTAGGTGTGGAGGAGGAGGAGTGAGGGAAGTGGAGGAAGAGAAAGATGAGGACGACTGTGGAGACACACCAGCTTGCAGGTTGACTCAGACCCTGCTGATGCAGACGGCACCACAGAGAGCCTCAGCCAGTAGGAGGAGGCAGGACAGCAGGGAGTACAGGTGTGTGTGTGTATACGCCTGCTGTTTTGCAGTCATAACATAAATAATATCTAAACATTTATTGAAACTTCCATGCGATGTCAATTTTTAAAAAAAAAACATCGTTTAGATCTGAACGTTCTGTGCTAACCAGTCAGCTTCGATCCTTTGCGTCTAGTGTTTCCCTTGTCCTGCAGTTGGACAGACTTGGACTGCAGCTGGTTACGTTTGTATTTGGTTCTCTGGAGATCTGATGCAAGCCCTAGATTCAGCTCTAAGTAGAACCCACAGCAGGTGGAGAGCTGATGCTACTGGGCTGAGCTCTCTGAGACTTGCAGAACAGAACAGGGACCAACACTGCAGGGACCAGCTGCAGTCTAAGAGAGTGGACTCAGAATCGATCTGTTTGAGGAGGAACTTTGTGGAGAGGCTGTTGATTGTTTCTGTATATGTTCTTACTAAGTAGATATTGGGTTATGTTTGTTTGGGTTGGGTTATGTTATGTTTATTCATTTTTAAAATGCTTGAGTGCCCCTCCTTTCACTTGCATACATGCATGTGCGCGTACATAATCACATGCCCTATCATGTCCCGTGGGAAACGGTGGGTGTTTCTTGTCTCGTGTATAGCGGTGTAGTTGACCTAGTATTATGCAAGAGTAATATTTTGGTAATTAGAGTTTGTCATTTACAAACATTGCCAAAATACATCTATAATATTTTTCATTATAATAAGTAATAATATATAATACCTGTTGATATTCTTATAGTGGAAATATTCATATGGCAAGGCTGAGACTTTTTTCTGTTAGCTTCTTTGTAACCCTTTCAAGATTGCAAATAGCTCTTTTCGGGGAATCTTTGCAGCACACCCACTTATATCAAGAGTAGGTGGCATTTTGTCTTATTGTGAAATCATGAACACAAGTCTTTCTTGAGAAGAGCAAATTTAGTGTGCAGCCAAACTTTCTGAGCCTTTTTTTCCATTTTGTGTATTTAATCTGGACGCTTCACACTTTTGAATTCACAATTTTGAAGCCTTTAACACATTTTTTTTTAGCACAATTCACAATTTAATTTTTTTTTTAGCACAATTCACAAGCATCATATCAGACATGACTAAGGCGAAAAAGAACTGGTGCGAATGTTTTGTAAGAACCCCTGAAAATTTAACGTGGCTCCTTTGAATGAATCACGATGTCTCAATTCTTCTTCAGGCCATGGAGAGAGCCGGTAAACCCATACTACGCAAACATGGGTTATGCGCGGGCTCCAGCAACCAGTGCCAATGACAGTGAGCAGCAGAGCATGTCGAGCGATGCAGACACAATGTCACTGACCGACAGCAGTGTGTAAGTACTCACAGACAGCCTGCTGCACCTTGGACAATACTACGCTTTTGAGTTTCGTAGAAATGTTACAGATCTGTAATTGATTTTTGTTCATCTTTTTTCCCTCTGTGTTTGTGTAGAGATGGTATTCCTCCATACAGATATTGGAAACAGCATCGTAAAGAGATGCATGAAAGTGCCAAAGCCAACGGACGTGTGCCCCTACCTCATATACCTGTGAGTACAAACAGCAATTTGCTGCAATATCAGTTCTTGTATTGCTGCATGCACAGTGAAATATGTGCAGAATTTGACACTGGAATGCAGTTTTAAAGTTTTTCTGCACACTATTAGGCTTTTATGTGACAATACAACTTTGTAATCTTTGCTAAATTCACACCCGTTCGTATTAGTCATACTTTTATTTATGTTTAAGTGCTTTCAGTGTATCATTCATACACGGATCGATGCAGGCAACTTGGGCCTGGCATCCTGCTCAGTGCAAAATATCATGACGATAATAAATAAGTGATGCACAAGTAAATAAATATGTTAAGTAAGGCCCTTCTTGTTGTTCTGGTTCAGCATTGTGATCAATGTGGGTTGAAAAGCTGTTTCATAAGTGTGTGTGTGTGTGGTCCTTGAGCGAATGCTGCGACAGGCTGTGAGAAGGATGAGTGGGGACGTTGGCAATGCCCAGACTGCACTGGTTGTAAATGTCTGAAGGGAGTTGGCAGCATGTGGAGGAGGCGGAGGGTGCTGCTAGGCCTTTTTTGATTAAGGCTGTGGTGGTGTAGTAACTGGAAGTGATGTCATCAGTTTGGCATATCGGCAGAAATTACATGCTTTTGTTTCTACCACAGAACCAACAATCAGTGGAAGGTGAAACTGATTGTCGAGAAGTCAGCAATTATCTCATTGTTGATGTTTTTCCCTGTGTTGAGGTTAAGGCTGTCAACTCCCCTCTGTGAGCTGACTCATCTTGATTGGCAATGAGGCCTACCTTAGCAAACCTTTTGGTGTGGTTGGTGTTAAAACTAGCAGAGCAGTCATGTATCCACATCTTGAACAATAATGGGCTGAATACACACCCTTTAAAGCGATCTTGTATTCAGCATATTATGTTGTTTTCTTCCTTTTCTGGCCATCTGCCATCTCTGTGTAAGAAAGCCCAAGATCCAGTTCTAGGTACCAGGTGCCAGCTGCTGTGGCAAGATAGTATAAAAAGTTGACTTGAATCAGTAGGATGTGTATGACTTTCTGTATTGCAGATGAGTCAGACTGAGGTGGTGCAGGGTGGATATAATGGCATCTTTTGTAGGCTGGTTTTCTCTGTATGCAAATTCTAGGGGTTAGAAGGGAGATGTGACTTATTATGTTGCAAGACAAGCCTTTCAAAGCATTTCACATTTCTCGGGGTGAGGGCTAGAGGGTGGTAGTCATTCAAACAAGCTGGGTCAGATTTCTTGGGTACAAAATTATAGCGGTGCCGTTTAGACAAGTGGGAATGTTATTTTTGTCGAAGGAAGATGTTGAAAATGTCCTTGTGAAAACATCTTTCAGTTGTTCTACACATTCCTTCAGAACATGATCTATTTGGCAGGTGACGACGGGAGCCCTTTGTTGTTGGTGTATTGAGGTTATCTGGCAGTGCGAGGTCATTACAGCATGTCTGATCGGTGGGCTTGCAGCCTGCTACTGTGTTGAATCCCTGCCAGAGGTGCTGTGTGTTTTTTGGTGTCAGTGAAGTGACTTGTGTGCACATTCCACAGTTTAAACTGGAAGTAAAGGTGCATCCCATGCAAAGCTGAGGTCCTGGTGCACTACCAGCATGTTGGTCAAAATGAGTACAGCTAAAGTTCAGCAACTTATTTAAAAGTCGGCACTGGATTTTTAAAAGTTCAGGATCAACTTGGACACTGATTGAAATCACCAGCCCCATTAAAAACTAAAAGCACTTGATGTACAGATACTCAGAAGTGACATCTGAGAGGCATCTGATTGATACCAGTTAAAACTTTGGAATAAAACATATTTACTTATTCCTAAATTCTGGGTTTGAAGAAGTAGGAGGAGTAGATGTAATGGTACAAACTATACACAGCAGGTAGATTTAGCTCATAATGTGAGGTGGTCTTAAGGCAGTATTTATCTGCAAGTAGTTGAGAAGGAATTACCATAACTGTCACACATTGCTAACATTGATTGTTTGCACAAGTTAAGTTTTCCCATTTGAATGTGTTAAATGCATATTAGTTTATAAGTTTGCCATTTAAATTATAGCAGCAGACATGCAGCCATGTGTAGTATGTAATAATTTCTACTTGTGTCAATACACAGCGCACGTATCGAATGCCAAAGGACATCCACGTAGAGCCTGAGAGGTTTGCAGCGGAGCTCATCAGCAGGCTGGAGACGGTGCTCAGAGAGCGAGAGGCTCAGGAAAGACTTGAAGAGAGGCTGAAGAGAGTACGGCTGGTGAGTACACGATCATATATATGCACCCTGCAATGTGATTTTAATTCTTCAAAATCAAAACTTTGTAAGTGAAAGAAAGAGTTGTTTCCATTTTAGTCAGCCTGCCTATGCAGCTCTGTCACTTCTATTCCAGACTCACAGCTAGCTTCTCATCTACAAGGAGATTTACACAGTAGAAATTTAGACAATGCATTATGCCATATATGCAGAAATGCCTGTAAACAGTTTAGCGATTGATTCTACAACTGTAGAAGTAGGGCTGCACAATTAATCGTTGGAAAATCGCAATCTCAATTCATACTTATGTGCGATCTCATTTCCAAATGACAACTATTTTTAAAAAAAAGAAAGAAAAAAAGATGACGATTGTACCGCATTTTGATCCGGGACATAATCTGCATGAAAACAAGTGCTCACTCTTCCTGCTCAACAAATGACAAGGGCGGAGGCTTATACCATGTGATACAGAAGTAAGCTGGCAGGGAAAAAACAACGGAGAGCACGTGAGAGATGACGAAGCTGTAAAAGGCCAAGAAAGTGACAGGAGAAAATCCGTCCCGGTCAACCACCCAAACATCAATAACGGGAAGCTTATACAGCGCCTCCCCGTACCCGTCAAACTCCTGCAGGCACAAAGAAATTACGGAGGCTATCACTTATCACCTGACCAAAGATATGGCTCCCATCAACACTGTGCAAAATGAGGGATTTAGGAAAATAATCAACATCCTAGAGAAACGCTACACAGTGCCATCCCGCAGCTATTTTAAAAATGTTGCACTACCTGCTGTATACACGCAATGTCGAGCAGCGGTGGAGACGAAATTGTTTTTATGTTCAGTCTCAACTGTTACGAAGTGGATGTGCAGTTAATAAGTGCAATAAATATTTATATTAGAAAAGAAAATCGTGAGAGAATCGTGATCTCAATTCTAAGCAAAAAAATCGTGATTCTCATTTTATGCAAAATCGTGCAGCCCTATTAAGCAGCAACACATTTGTTTGTCACTTGTTACAACAGATTCTTGCCAGAAAAACTTGCTATTTCGGTTTCCTGCGACTGGCCATGGTGGGAATTTAATATTACACTCAGTTAATCTGGCTCTAGCATTCCACTTTAACAGTGATTGCTTCTGTATAGACTCATTGCTGCTGGTGAGAGGAGAGACTATGCCATCAAGAGAAGAGATAATCACTCTGGGATTATATATCGATAGTTTAATTATTGGTGATTCTAAGTGAGCAGATATCAGGTGAACTGGCACAACAGCATTTTTAGATAAAGTTTGCCCAATTCTTCTTCTTTTTTTTTCTTAGTTGTCAGGTTACTGCCACGAAGCCATCCGGCTTGTAATACACAGGCAGAAAGGCTAGGCAAAAAAAGAAACACATTTATTAGCCTCCATCACCTTAATCATTGTCTTCTGTATTGATGTACAACCCAGTTTTAAAATTGAAAAACTAAATATATTTTCTGTTCTTAACAGGAAGAAGAGGGGGATGATGCTGACGTCTCCATGACAACCTCAATGTCTTCTCATAGCATGTCTCTACCCGTCCCCTCATCGTTTCCACCTCTTTATGGTGCCCGTTATTCCGAGACCACTGCTAACACGGCAACAGTCGCGACTTACGGAGGCCTGGTCCCCATAGACGATCCCCATGACGACGACCCAGAATCTATTTTGGATGAGCACGTACAGCGGGTGATGAGGACGCCAGGCTGCCAGTCGCCAGGGGCAAACAACAGCACCTTAGCAGGAGGGGGTCGGCACACTCCTCCCAAATCATCGCGTTCACCTGACGGGGGAATCGGGCCGCCTCACTACCCTGCACACCGAGGTGCAGGTCACAGTCTGCCTGCTGCTGGAGTCAAAGGTAAGCGGCTGTGAAGGGGAGGGAGAAATGGTCGAGCACGATTTCCAAAGCACTTCAGCAACAAACAGACTATCTAAATGTGGGCCCAGGTTACTCTCTGTGTTAAGCTCTGCATATGCATAATACCCCCAATACCACATGTCGCTAAAGCAACTCTCCAACGCACCGGTCTCCAACCTTTTTTGCGCCACGGACCGGTTTATGCCCGACAATATTTTCACGGACCGGCCTTTAATGTGTCGCGGATAAATACAACAAAATAAAACTAGTACCGGTACCGAAAAAAAGATTTATTCATAACACACGTGAAAAGACCCAGGAAAACCGAGTTAACGATCAAAACGATAACAAAATAACGCTGAAAACCGATACAAAACCCTGAAAACCGATAAAAAACCCTGAAAACCATATATTTCACACCTGAGCCTCAACTCTCGCGGCCCGGTACCAAGTGACTCACAGACCGGTACCGGTCCGAGGCCCGGGGGTTGGGGACCGCTGCTCCAACGGACACAGTTACATGTCCTCTCTAGTTCTACAAACACATTTAGAAAAAGTGCAGACTTTTTCTTACATTACACAACTTTGGGTAAATTATTTCTACAAACATTAAAAATTATTTTATTTATTTGCGGAACTGTGCATTAGAAGTTAATGCTGATGCTTCAACATTATACCTGGTTCATATCCTGTGTCCCTGTCTTTTTAAGAGTGTTTTGTTTTGGTTTGGTTTTTTGGAGACCGTATTCCCCACACCTACTGTACACTGTAGTTATTGGCAAATGTAACCTCAAGTAGCAAGAAATAGTTGTTATTCTGCTCAAGTGTTTGTGTTGCTGTGGAATAATGTGCTGTTGTTGCTCCTCAGAGTAGGCTTAACTCGTGCTCATTATATTGAGTTAATGTGAAGATGGAGTCTTGAGATTTTTGATGTACCTTTACAACACAGGAAGGAACTGTAATATCCTTGGACTAATTAGTGCATCCTGTTACAAAAAAAATTAATAGCAAACCATAACTGGCTCTTCAGGTGAAATAGCACAGATGTCAGTGCCGTGAGTTTCCATTTACATTTACTGATTTCCATCTCAGGTATGCATCACCACAAGCCGTTGTACCACCACAGAGGAAGGGATGGGCCAGAGGAAGCGGGTAGTAGGTCTCAGCCCAACTTCCTGTGGAATGGAGAGTCAGCCAATCAGTATGCCGGGAGAAGTCGAAACTATGCTGATGGAGCTGGAGCCAGCACACACGAGGGGATGGGTTATAGGTAAGCGTGTGCACTTGGTCTATAGGAAGTTGTATGCAAGGGGAACAGCTCTGCAGAGGATTGTACAAAGGCGTCACTAACTTCCACCTACCAGCTTTGAGTGACATCTTCATCTCTTTGCTGCTTGCATACAACTCAAAAACCCTTTCCATCCTGCCTAAAATGTTTTTGAACTTTTACCGTCTGCTAAGAGATACAGATCCATGAAAAACTCAAAACCAGACAATTCCTGAACAGTTTTTACCGTACAGCCATATTCCCACTGAGCACGGTTGGCTCACAGCAAGAAGGTCCTGAGTTCAATTCCATCATCAGGCCGGGATCTTTCTGTGTGGAGTTTGCATGTTCTCCCCATGTTTGCATGGGTTCTCTCCCACAACCCAAAGACCTGCAGTTAGTGGGATTAGGTTAATTGATGACACTCAATTGCCCATAGGTGTGAAAGTGAGTGCCAATGGTTGTCTGTCTCTGTGTGTTTGTCCTGTGACAGGTGCACCCTGGAATAGGCTCCAGAACTTTGCATACATTTGTATTACTTTAATGTATTATGCTATTATTAAGGACAAGTCCGTATCCTGGCAGTGCCCTAGTGGCAGTAAAGTATCTTATCTTGTCTATGCTGTTAGGTAATCGGATGACTCAAACTGTTTTTTTTTTTCTTTTGTTACCTGTTTGTTCTGCAGTAGTAAAGGCAGCACACTATCACGGCGAGGTTGTAAGAAGACATCAGAGGCATCGGGGAAAGGTGACGAGAGTGGGCGTGGCCTGGAGGCACAGGTACCAATGGAGGATTTGGAGAGAAACCAGAAGATCCTGCAATGGATGATGGATGGAGACAGACAGAGAAAGAGTTCCCATGGGTGAGTCGTTTTATATTTAAAGCTGACAGTAATTTATAGTTGTTGAAATTTTTAAAATTCTTAAGATCAAATAATGAAATAAAAATTAAATTAGGAATACAGGTGATGTGCTTTCTTTCTCATCAGATATAGTGTATTGAAAATACCACAGTTTCTTTTATTTGGCAGTGGTTTGGCATTGATATTTTACTTGGCAAAAAAGAAGAACACTTTGTGTTGTTGGTCGCCAGGGGCGATCGTGGCTCAAGAGTTGGGAGTTCGCCTTGTAATCGGAAGGTTGCCGGTTCAAGCCCCGGCTTGGACAGTCTCGGTCGTTGTGTCCTTGGGCAAGACACTTCACCCGTTGCCTACTGGTGGTGGTCAGAGGGCCCGGTGACGGTGTGGATGTGTGCGTGAATGGGTGGATGACTGGTTGTGTAAAGCGCTTTGGGGTCCTTGGAGACTAGAAAAGCGCTATACAAATACAGGCCATTTACCATTTTGCCATTTAAAGCAGAGGATCAAAGTAAAAGCAGACTCTGCTCTTAGCAAAGTGAATGTCTCAGTGACCTTATAGATGACACTTAGATAACGGCAAATGGAATCTGCGATTGTGCCCACAGCTAAGCAATAACCTGGCTAATGATTACTCTTTAATATTAACCCATGACCATATAACTGTGTGTGCGGGCACTAGTCAGCTGGCATATATAACAGACCTGTGCCAACAAGATTAACAGCAAGGCCGCCCTCCAGCATTAGGTGTGTTACAGATTGCCCGTGTTCTGCTCTAACATGGAAGGAACTTGTTGCACATGTTGTCAGTAACAACGCAAGTGAAGTATAACTTTATTTGTCAGAGTTTTATTCTCTTCACCAGTGATGCTAAAAAAGTTTTTGTGTACAACACCATGTGGCAGATGCCCATTCCCCTCAAACAGGATCAGAGAGACATACATATCTTAGAAATATGTATGCTTAGCATAGTCTCATATTGTGAGGCTCTAGTTCCTCTGCCCATTTTAATGCAGGCAATTCTCTTGTTTTTTCAGAGGGAGCACCAGTAGCTCAAGGAGGACAGGAACCAGCAGCGAATCGCCACGTCCAGCTTCAGTGGAGCGGCCTGGAGCTGTGCACCCCTGGGTCTCTGCTCAACTACGTAACCCTTCTTCAGTGTCCACCGCTATCCCCGGCTCATCATCCACCCAAGTCCAGCCTTCTCATCCCTTCATCCAGGACCCAGCTATGCCCCCCAACCCAGCTCCCAACCCCCTCACCCAGCTGGAGGAGGCTAGACGGAGGCTGGAGGAGGAGAGGAGGAGGGCTGCACTACAACAGGTCAAGCCTAGGTAGGTGTCAGGCCAAATTCTGTGTACTCGATTATTGTTATTATTATTAATGTTTATTTTTTTATATTGTGTGTTTAATGTGTATTTTTTCCGTCTCAGGCACAAGTCTGGAAAGCGTCAAGTGTGCGAGAACATGACAGTGGCTTACTACTTTTGTGGAGAACCAATTCCATATCGAACATCTGTTAAAGGCCGTGTAGTGACTTTGGGCCAGTTCAAGGAGCTGCTTACCAAAAAGGGCCACTACAGGTAAATACATAGACAGGTTTTAAAAAGCCATAAGTGTGTGTGGGAATGTTAAAGATGTGCTCTTACACTTGTGCTTGTGTTTAGGTTCTATTTCAAGAAAGTGAGCGACGAGTTTGACTGTGGTGTGGTGTTCGAGGAGGTTCGTGACGATGACGCAATCTTGCCTATCTTCGAGGAGAAGATCGTTGGGAAGGTGGAGAAGGTTGACTGAAATTTTGGGAACATGAAAACAAATCAGATGGCATGAAAAAGAGGAAGAAAACATTCAGGTGGGATTGAAATTCACCTGCCAGAAAACGAACAACGGGAAGTAGAAAGGCGGAAGGAGTAACGTGCGACCGAATGGAGATTGCGCTGCATAGTCGAAGCTCAAGCGTTAAGGAGGCGGTTAATTTTACGGAGCATCAACGCCTGGATCCAAACCCACATAAAGCAAAAAAGCTCGGTCAGATGATACAGCGGGTAGTAGAAGAACATAAATTATTTCACCTGTCCTGTCTCCACTGTGGACGATCAAGGAGAGCTGTTCAGGTATGTCTGACCAGTCTTCCACTTCTACTGCAATGGATGGGAAAAGAGTGAGGGGACTGCTGAAGGAGAGAGGTTTAAAGTAGTCTTCCACTTCTGCTCTGGAGGAGCCCGTCCTCCGCAGACCATTACGATGCTGCTACATTACCACGGAAACTCTTCAATCGGTGCTCAGGACGGTAAAGGAAGCAGTTTTGTTCCTCTCGGGAGTCTAGCTGCCTTTTGCTGTCTCTGTTCCTCATCAGCTGGTGACAGAAGATTTTTGGGGAGTGGAACATTTAGCCTGCCTCTCGTTGACTTCATAGCCTCAGAACAGAGAAACCTGCTCACCCTCAATTCCTAGAAGTCACGTAGTGATCTCTCACATCACCTTGTTCAGACAACAGTTCTCTGCATAACTTGTTTACCGTATTTTTAATAAGACAAGTATTCTAGCTACTTGTTTTCATTTTATTTGAATCGTGTATGTACAAGGCAGGTACTATTACTTATTATTGCAGCTTAATTTCGTCATATCTCAGACTTAATGTTGTATTATTGTGTATGTTTTGAAGCTAGTTCATTAGTCATTTCAGGGCAGCCGATTTGTTTGTTTCTTCCCAGTATACCACATCACTGCACCTCAGCTCTGTACTGTTTACCTTTGAGTGTGCAGTCGTGTTCTACTGCGGGAGGATTTTTAAATATAGGATTTTTTTTTATTACCCTCAAAAAAGACCACAATATATAATTTTTTTTAAACGGTCACACTGTCACCTTGTGTAACTTTAGAAGTCTTCTGCTATATCAAAAGCCTGCGCACAGAACTCCAAGCTCAGTCTAGGTGCCTGCCTGCCTGGCCAGTGCCATTACTATCTACAGTGCTTATTCTGAAGCGTTAAGTGTCCGTCGTGTACACCGGAACTCAGCCAAAGAGTGTAGTGTGAGCCCCCTTCGCCTACATACACATGTATGTGCAGTCCACTGCTATCTAATGTGTGTTTTTCGACATAACTGTGAGGGAATGTAGTATTTCCTCCTACATCTTTAAACTTTGTAGAGGAACACTGAGTTTAAAAACTGCAGGGTTGTTTGTTTTTTGTTTTCCTTTCTCCAAAATAAATTAATAGTTTGACATTAGAAATTTTCACCAGGAATACTGTGATAAGTTAATACAGCTCGTATATCTAAGCGGTAAATGCAAAGCTAAAGCCAGCAGTTGTTAGTTTATAGTTTACTAAAAAGATTGGACCTACCCTGGCTCTTACGTGAGTTAAACTACGTGAGTTTCAACTACAAGTTAATTTAATTTAATTATCAGTTATTTGTTGTTCATTGGTTTATAAGAAGGGTGGCACCAGTGGTGATGTTTAAAATAGTTTGGTTGATAGCTGATTGTTAGTTTTTGTTTATTTATTTATTTTGTTTTTGTCATTCTAAACTGTTTAAAGGTTTTTCAGATTTTTATCGCACTAGCTCAGCACAAAATTGGTGACACGGTAGATGATTCAAAATATGCCAGTATTGATATTTGGTTGATCTGTGGATTGCTAGATTATTACATATAAATTGATGATTCAGAGGACCTATCACGATTACCTAGAGCCTGATGAGCCGTCTAATAAATACTCGCTTTTGCGGGTGGGGAAAAACAGATTTGAGGTCGGAGTAAGATTGTAAGATCGTAATGATTGTAAGGCCTTCAGCTCAGGTTATAGATGCATGCTGATTAGGAAACGCTGAAATGTGCTGGGAGGGAGACTGCGAAATGTAGACAGAGCCAGGCGAGATGTCTTCTATTCTAAGCTCAGCTAATTGCCTATAGCTTCATGTTTACTGTATAGACACGAGGAGTGTTACACATTTGGTCACTTTTTTGTTATGAAAACAGCAGAGTGAATTTTTCAACATGTCAAGCTAGTCTTTTAACCTGCTTGTGTTTGTACCATAACGCGGTAAAGCCTTGAGGTCAGAATATAAAGCGCAGTGCAAACGTTGCACTGAGGGCACACCAGCTACGTAAGCCGAATGTAACTTTATGAATTTTTAAAAAAAAGTTATTTTATTTCTTTTTTACTTTTGTCCACCATATCCTCGAAGGATCGATCATGTCAGCTACTTGAGCACAGGTTCACTATTGATCTGTTCACCTGATTGTTTTGTGTCCTCGATGCTGATTGTTAATTGAATGTGTTGCATTAATGTCAAATAGAAATCATCCTGGGTTTGCCCCAGCAAGAGGAGCATAGGATCAGAAAATGTGTTTGTCCTTACTCCAACCCATTATGCCTTCAGTATGAAATAAAAAAATTAGAAATGTATTTGTTTATAAGAAAAAAATGTAATTTTAATAATCAGCGAGCATGTTCTTTAAGGAATGTTTCCAGATGAATTGAACTGTCTATTTTGGTTTAATGTTTATGTGCAAACTGCTTTTGGCCCTCTGATATATTTTGCATCTGTTTTATTAGAAAGAGCACCCAGGGACAGTTGATTGAGTTGTTTCTTGTGATTTATGATTTGATGGACAAGAACAAATAACTGCATCTGTTGCGTTGTTGATTTGTGTGAAACACAGTGCCTTTAACCTTTCAAAAATGTGTTTATTGAAACCAATCCATGCTTTTTATTATTAGTTTTAATCATCACTCAGTCCCATTTGTATTTTTAGCTGCAGTCATGCTATTTCTCACTTCTGTTCTGATCAACCCTCTGCTGTAAATATGTACATTATCATTTCATACGTGTCTTCAGACCTGCACCACATGTCCATGGTGTTTTCTGTTTTGTTTATTTTCCAACGCCAAGATGTCACTGTGCTGGTTCCACTTGTACATTTCTTTTAAAAGGGTACTTCATAATAAAGATGTTGAATAAATTCATCAACTTTATTTTTGAGGTTAAATGTATTTTATATGGCTTTCTCTTTTTGCCTTAAACTAAAAGTCTTAACTTTCAGATGCATTGCACTTGTACACCACTGCAGTTTGGAGTTTGTTTGGCTTCTGCATTTATGTGATAGCTGTAGCTGGTGATGAAAAACACTAAAATATTCATGCAGCCTTTAACAATCACATACACTCATGAGCCACTTCATTAGATAAACTTGTTGTGAAATGAAATCAGTATTTTGAGTATACATACAGCATATTTACACGTGTGTGTGTATGTAGACTGTATAAGGGCTGCATGTACGTACACTCGCTAGCTTCTGCAATAGGTATACCTTACTACTATTAGTGTGGACCCCTTTTACCTTCTAACTGTCTTAATACTTCATGGCACAGATTCAACAAGTTTCTGGAAGCATTGCTCAGAGATGTTGGTCCATATTTACATGATAGCATCACACAGTTGCTGCACATTCGTGATGTGACGTCCCAGAGGTTGGGCTGACATCTGGTGATTGTGGATGTCATTTGAGTACAGTGAACTCACTGTCATGTTCATGAAACCAGTTTGAGATGATTTGAGCTTTGCGACATGGTGCGCTATCCATAAAGGGATTAACATGGTCATCAACAATACTCAGGTAAGCTGTGGCATTTCCCCACACTATTACTCCACCACTAGCAGCCTGCATTGCTGATACAAGGAAGTTTGGATCTGTGCTGTCATGTTGTTTATACCAAATTCTGACATCACTAGTCAAATCTTGCAGCTGAAACTGAGACTCATCAGACTAGACAACATTTTTCAAACTCCTTTGGTATTTCAAACACCCCACTTTGGTGGGAATGGGCAAATTGTAAGCCTCAGCTGAAAGGAGTGTTACCCAGTGTGGTCTTCTGCTGCTTTAGCCCATCTGCTTCAAGGTTCGCTGTGTTCCACATTCAGAGATGCTTTTCTTCTGGATATTTTCTTCTTTTTCAGATCATTAAATCACCTTTCTTCCTTGTTCTGATGCTCAGTTTGAACTTCAGCAGGTCATCTTGACATGTCTACATGCACTAAGTTTCTGCCATGTGATTGGCTAATTAGACACTGTATTTGTGTTAATGAGAAGTTAACCTCCTCTGACCTGGCGTCCACATATGTGGACATCACATTTTTGGTTATTTAGACCCAAATACTCAATTTTGCTCGACAAGGGCCTAATATCCACTTAGAAGGACATTATACTGCTACCGTTCTATCGAAATTTTAAACGAATATCCTCATTTGTGGCTCTTATTTTTCTTAGAAACAAAAATTGGGTAAAAAAAAATAAATAAATCTGGTAATTCTTTGTTTTTACATTCACTGGGCCCCAATATGCCCAAATATCAAAGAAAAATTAAAAATGCATGTTGTGGAAGAGTTCGGGTCTTAGGAGGTTAAACAGCTCTAATTAATAAAGTCGGACCTGATTTATTTTAAGCCAAGAATTGAATGTCTTTATATCAGTTATAGCTTTGTTCACTAGTGTATGATATATAAAAATGTCCTCCTAGAAGCAAATATTGATCCTTAGCTTGGCAATGTCTACAGGCACTTAT
Organism: Neolamprologus brichardi; assembly: GCF_056152115.1. Classification (NCBI taxonomy): domain Eukaryota; kingdom Metazoa; phylum Chordata; class Actinopteri; order Cichliformes; family Cichlidae; genus Neolamprologus; species Neolamprologus brichardi. The sequence goes on along the minus strand of NC_142109.1, from coordinate 7,999,678 downwards.
TTAGCTTAATTAATTGAAACACTATCTAAGAAAATGTAATTTAGCATGATTTCAATAATCATACATGTCTCCAATATCAATACTTGTTCCATCAGTGCAGGGGATGTGGGTGTAAATCTAACTTTCTGTTGCATATAGTTAATGTACTCAGCATCTTACCAATTGTCATGTACCATCCACTTCGCTTTCATGTCCACAGGTGTCACATGTGACGCACCGTCTTCAGCAGCAGATGGAGTCAGGTCTCCATGACCTAAAAAGGAAAAGGAGAATTGCTGGACAAACTTAATTAGATTATGTCAGGTTTGAAAAAAAATGAAGTCAGATAAATTCAGCAGATTTAAGTCACACACAACACAAAACACTTAAATAAAAAAATATTTAAAAATATATTTAGAAACAGCAAGTTAAGGAAAAAGGTTGTAAGATCAAGTTGACAGAAACCCCCCAAATATACCACCGTCGTTTGTCACGCTGTCTCAAATGAATAAACTCTTATGCTTGACTGGTACTTATTTATTATTATTATTTTCGAGTAATCGGCTCAGAGTATTGTGTTGTAAAGAGATAACCTTTCCAATGAATAGAAGGTCAATTTATAGCAATTACAAAAACGAATAAAACAATGGCCATTTAATATTGGTGTAACAAACTGCAGCGGTTACTCAGCAACTTAAAAACAAAGTGACTGCTGAAAGAGTGTATATTCAAAGAAAAGCGTGATTAATATGCTGATTAATATGCAGACATCCGCTGGGAAGGGTTGTGAAGCAGACAGAAATTTGTTTCAAGGCGTTCAAATCTGGAAACTGTCCAACTGGGTGAGAGGACAATATAGGTTCAATTATGGCTAATATACAATATACCTCAAAATTTACTAGCACCAGTACTTAAAAAGGCGGCGGGGGGATTACACAAAATAGTCAAATATATAAAAAATGCTAGGGCTCAACATAAAACCAGAATATTTTTTAAATGGGAACATAATTGTCAAATTTTCACTTTTCTGTAAAGCAAATATGTTTTCGAGTTATTCTATTTTAATTTTTGCCTTTTTCAAAATATGCCAGTGCGTCGATGAAGCTCATTCAGAAACTGTACCTGTACGCCCCCTGGTGGATTTCATTTCCCCCCAACTAATCACGCAACGTGAGGTCAAAGTTTAAATATGACGCAGGGACGTACACGGACACAAACTAGCTGGAAGACGTAGTAGAAGTAAGAAGTAATGCTTTTTAAATCAATCTTTTTATTTATTCTGCCACTAACACAGATATCTGAGCCCGCGAGCTCTCCGGTCACATCCCGTGACTTTACGAGTCTGTAGCGCGCGCACAGACTGCAGGATAGTTGCCGGTTAGCTAGCATGTTAGCTAGCCAATAGCACGGAATGGATCAGCTGAGTATAGTTGTGGATGAAGTGGCTCTGGAAGGGCTGGACGGGATAACCATTCCGACTTTGTGGATACGACTGGAAGACAGGCAGCCCGGGTTTCCCCTCAAGCTCGACGACTGCACCAAGGAGCTCATCTGGAAGTCACTGGTCATCAACAGCGAGCTGTTGTTTTACGAGCTCCCGGAGGAGAGAGAGGATGTCGTGCTGATCGACAGGTGACGTTCTCATCCTCACAGATATCATAAGGGATCTCACAGTTTTAACACAGTTAAAACAAACAGCAGGCTTCCACACAACAAGTAAATAAATCCTCAAATTTGTCACAATGGTTCACAGACAGGCGGAACCATTATTTTCTGAGTGGGGGTGTTGTTTTCCTACACTTTAACACTTTAACTCTTGCACTTTATAATCCTCTGTGTGCATCTGTCTTAGAAAATCTCCCACTGTAAATTTCTCAAGCTTTTGTTGTCATCCTCCACTGATTTCTTTTGTTCGACCAAAAGAAAAAGATTAGTTATCTTAACCTCATCAGTGAGTCCTGAGATTTTAGTGACCTGAAACATCAGCTGGATAGCACTGGTGGTGGACTGATCCTTTAAAAACAACATTTAGCTGTGCGCTCTTTACCTAAAAGCAAGTAGACCTGGAATGTCAAAGTCATTTTGCACCATTGACCGCATCCAATCCATGCTGATCTTATTAATAATAATAATAATGGATTGGATTTATATAGCGCTTTTCAAGGCACCCAAAGCGCTTTACAATTCCACTATTCATTCACTCTCACATTCACACACTGGTGGAGGCAAGCTACGGTTGTAGCCACAGCTGCCCTGGGGCAGACTGACAGAAGCGAGGCTGCCATATCGCGCCATCGGCCCCTCTGGCCAACACCAGTAGGTGGTAGGGTAAAGTGTCTTGCCCAAGGACACAACGACCAGGACCGAGAGCCCAGGGATCGAACCGGTGACCTTCCTGTTACAGATGCGCTTCCCAACCCCCTGAGCCACGGTCGACCATGGCCCCCTTAAGTGAGCCGAATCAGTGAAATTCCTTTTTCTGTTGTTGTAAAGAAGCGTAATTACACATTTAATCCCTGAGATATCTTAATATAAGAACAAAAGTGCAATTTGAACAGTATAACTCAGTTTTCCTTCATTGTAAGAAATTAATTGCACAGGCTGTCCTGTAATTAATTATAAATTTCTGCATTAGTTTTAAAACAAGAGCTTTCCGTTCTTCATTCATCTGTTTCTTATTTACCTCGGTGTTGTATGAATTTCCATGGTGGAGGTGATTATCAGTAGGAAAACCTGTAAAACTCAAAACATCCAAGGTTTATGCCTTCCCTGCTTTGAAGATGTCCAGTGGGCCAAATTTGAATCTTTTGTGGGCCTATTCTGGTCCCCGAGCCTTTTGTTTGACAACTCTGATGTAAAGTAAACTCTTTTTGTGGACATCCTAACATAGGTTTTGGACTTTCCTATTGCTCTTCTGGTTGAACGGAAGTGAATTCTTTTGTTTTTATTAGTGTAAATATAGATAGTTATTAATATTACACCTTAGTTTGTAGAGGTAGTAGTAGTTGTAAGAGCATTTTTCTTTCAGGGTCAAGTTTACCATTGAAATTTAATGCAATAAATGTGTTATTTTGCCATCTCCTTATGTTTGGAGTTGCTCTTGTTTCTTTCAGGTTTAAGGACATTGATGCAGAGACAGGCATCGAAGTGACTGACAGCTTTACGGACACTCCCAAAGACATCTACCCCATCGACGTTGTCCCAGAAAACAAAGATGGGATTCAGGGCTCGTGTGCCTTCTTCAAAACGAGGAAAGACGTCACAAAGCAAGTCCGCTCCAAGTCCCCGCTGACCCCATTGGTCAGCTTGAACGAGGCTTTGGAAAGGTTTGTAGAGATGCGCTGATACTGACAAAACCCTACCTGGAATTAAATCTGGTTAAATATGCTGCTTGTTGAAGATTTCTCATGCAATGTCACGTGCACAGTGCTTCAGAGTTGCCTGCTATATTGGATGTGATTAATAATACCGGTTGCTAATGGTTGGCGTTGTGTGAAATCAGAGGTGCTGTTTCAAAAACCTCCTATTGATTGTTTTGGTTGCTATTAGATTTCCTAGTGACAAGTGGTTGCCATAGGGGCAACGACTGGTCTGCAGGCCTGCATGACTGGGACATTGGCAATGATTTTCCTGCAGCAACCACTTCCAACCTGTTGGAGAATACTAATTTTTCCACATGACTGGTGGTTGCTAGATGGTTGCAGACAGGACCTAAGTGGCAGAAAAGTTAGCATCACATGGTTATGCCTACAAAACATCAATAAAATGCAATTTTTATGTATGACAAATGTATTTGTCCTTTATTGTGCTTTCAAAGTCTTTCAGTAACATATTCTCCTCTTCTCTCTCTCTTCCTTCTAAGATACGGGAGAAAGCTGGTTGTCGTGGCATCACAGTGTCTGCGATATCGTGCCCTGATCGGCAGCGAGAGCGATCCTGATGTAAAACTCGGCAGCGACTCTTACTGCGTGTTGGAGAGAGTGGGCCGAGCACGATGGCAAGGAGAGCTGCAGAGGGATCTACATGGAGGCTCTTTCAAGTAGGAGACACTTATACCCACCTTTAGCACGGTTCCATCGCTGTTCTGTGCTTCCTTTACAGACTGGCTTGCACTCAGGTGTCCTCCTTCTAACAGTCAGTGTTGTGTTTGAGCAGGGTGGATGCCCGAAAGTTTCACTACTTCAGAAAGTCTCTTGTCCGATACCAGTTGGTCACCATGCAGTCCTACGTCAGGCGAATGAAGACCGGACAGCAGCAGCACTCCATCCTTCTGCTGCTCAAACGCTTCCATGTAAACAGGTATGTTTGTGCTCTGTGTTTCACATTTTATCTCATCAAAAGCAGAAACGGGAATGGTCGGTTTAGCATCATCAGTGAAAAAGAAAAGCATGAAATAAAACATCGTCTGTCCTTGGACCCCGAGTTGAGAGTCTGTCTTATGCACGTCACCTCAGCAATAAAGATACCACCTAAATCTGTGCACGCTTTTTGCAGCTTTAAAATTTAGGTGCATCCATCTGCGTGTTGGCTTTATCACATCTGCTTCCTGTTTTTGTCTTTCAGGAGGACCAAGTATGATATACTGATGGAGGTCACGTCCAACTTTCTCCAGCAGTGTCCGAATCAGTTTTCCACAGTTATCATGCTCAGAGAACATGTTGTGAGTATCCCTCCAAGTTTCTGTCGCTCCTGTCTGTCTAGCCTTCTGCTTGTGGTAGAAAGTTGTCTGTTTTTCTCGTAGAACGTGGACGACAGGACTTACTCGCGTCTATTCAAGTACATGCGAGCATCCAAGTTGATCGAGTCTTGCCGATTCCCTTTGGAGGAGTTGGACCCCAGCGCTGGACCTCGCACCAACAAAAATGGTAACGCAACACTGAAAAACCACATAAGCCTCACAGTGCATGAGTGCACCACAACGTATGCTTGATTTGGATATTAATGACCTATCAGAAAGACAAGAAATCAGACACAAATTGCTTATGACTCAACTGCTTCTTGATATAATCAACGTCTTATTTGTCCTTTATGTGCAGTTTACAGAGTTGCTGCTTCTGTGTGTTTAGTTTCTCAGATATTTTGATGTATATGCACACGTTTTTGCCTGGCCTTCAGTGCCTGGCAAAAGTCTTCATTCCATGTTTAGTGTTGAGGTAAAAAACAACTCTGTCACTGCTTGACTTTCTAAAGTAAAGAGCCATGAAGAAGTGATTTTGGAGTATTCAAAATTAAATTTTTGTTGGTGCGTTACTAAAATTTAAACATAAAAAAAAGAGTACACTGCTTTACTTATTTCTCAGGCTCCAAAGTGACTGTTCGCTGTGTGAGGCTGTTAAAGCCATACATAAAGAAGGGTGTGGCTGAGGAAGATGACGATGACGATGAAGACGAGGATGATGACGGTGGAGCAGGAAGAGGGGGTTTGCTTACAGAGGGGCGGATCATGGAGAAGGACCTGTTAACACAGGCCTATCACATCAGTATGTTTGATCTTTTCCTCAAGTTAAGAAACAAAAGAAAAATGAAGTCTTGATGCTTTTACTGGTAAAAGCTAACACTTCCGTAAACACAGCGATATTTTTCTCTCTGTGCTCCAAACCGTTGCATGAAGGTGCAGACTTGAGCTTTGATGTTTGAGTGTGATCACAGCTGTACTGAGCCAAGAGCAGAGGGCTTTTACCCCTTTTAAACATTTAGCTCTTTTTAACTTGTTAATTTTACTACAACAGTTAAAATCTCATGCAATATTTAATATTGGTCTTTTTTTTTTTTAAGGTTTCTGCGATAAAATAAGATTTCATTTTTACGGAGGATTGAAACCTCGGTTTCCATGGTGACATTCACCACATTGAACCATGTTTTCAGTGTCCAAAGGTGCAGAGGACTAATTCTCCTTCAGGCCTTTTTCCTTGCATTATAAATTGTTACTACTTAATTTGTTATTAATAGTTTGATTTTGTGCTAAAGCGTAATCTTCTCGTGAAATGTACAATATCATTCTTATGTCGTCTCTTTCCATGAAGACAGTGAGGTGTAAATAAGGCAACAAATATTGTTGTTTCTGAAGTTCATCACTAGTCCTCATAACTCAAGAAAGTGCAGCAGGACAGTTAAGAACAGACTGCAGTTCTCTGCACTCTCTAATGAAGGCTGCATTTTACCTTCAAACCACTTTGTTTCTGTTCAGTCTCACAGGAAGTTGTTTGTCTTACTCGTAATCAGCTGAACACTCGAGTGTTGTGTTAACTGTTGCCTTTTCTCTTGTAACGCAGTACTATCCTCTGGCACTAAGGGCATCCCCCAGCGTGATATTGCATTCAGACTGAACGTCAGCAAATTGGAAGCTCGCATGCTCTGGCGAAGGCTAGAGAAAGATGGGTTGATCAAGGTGACGTCTGGGCAGATGCTTTTATTCTTTCTTTCTTTCTTTCTTTTTGTCCTTCTCTTAAAAAAAGATTGATGTGCGTAGGCTAAAAATAGAAAAAGCAGTAATGATGACCAGGATAGCTTATTTGGAGGTATACTCAATTGTCAGATGTGTTTCGGCTTCCTACCCACATGACCAGAGGTCAGCCGCCACAAACAACGTCCTTCCTAACGCTATTATTATTGGCACATGTGCTGACGATCAGATTACCACTTGAAAGTTTATTTGGTGTCAGATTGGAGGATTGCATCTTTATTTAAATTGATTTTTTTTCATTTTTTCCTTTTTTTATTGTTTTTTTTTTTTAATATTTGTGGTGAGCTACAAACTGTAAATCCCCAAGTTTTCCCAAAATTCTGCACACAATCTTGCCTCTGGTGCTCTCTGATTTGGCCTTTAGTGCCATCAGCAGTTTCTAATTGCCCTTATTATTATCTGCTTGATAGATTGATACAGTTTTTATTTATTTTTAAAAATGTATATATATTTATGGTGCTAGAAATGTCCCTGCTTAACCTCTAATTCTTCTGCCGTTGTTTCTCTGACACGCGAAAGGTCGTCGGTTCACAAGTGAGAGGAAGCACAGGCATTAGGAACCCACCCTGGGCTGTAAAATCTGTGTCAAATTAAATATGCAGGTCCATGTTCTGAAGTAACTCCTTGGGAGCATCCGAAACTATCGGTTACAACCTTTTTATATCAGCTCTTCTCGTCCTCATGAACGGCAAATGCCAAACCTGACATCACAACTGCCAGCCCAGGATCATTTCTGCTTGTCATCCAAAGAGTAGCAGCTGCTCTGAGCCCTTTTCGAATGATGCCCCACCCTGTCTCTGAGTCAGAGGACAGCCACCCACTGGAGAAAACTCTTTTCTGCCACTGGTGTCCACGATCTCATTCTTGATTCAAGCGAGGAACAAAAATTACAAACTGAATATCGCGTTGTTTTCAATAAAACTTCAAAGTACTGACTGCGATCATAAACTCATCAGGAAATTATTTAATGAGGTCATAGATCTATAAGCCGGCACTTCAGCATTGTCTTGACTTTTCATACCAGGAAATGATATGCCGCAGCAATCTACCAAAGCAGTGGGTCGTTTAGTGTTGCTTAGTTTTGTTTTACATTGTAAATTTCTGTTTTTCACTTGTGTGTGTGTGTGTGTGCCTCGCTCTGTAGGGATTCATGGAAGATGAGGGTCGGCAGAGGACTACAAAATTCATCAGCCATAAGTTTGTAACCCTAAATACATAAATTATACCTTTTTAAATTCCTATTTTTGCGCCACTTTGCACTAAATCCTGCCGTAAAAAATATCTTTTGCTCACATCTTTTGGCAGGTGTGTCGGCAGTAGCAATCAACTCCAGCTGTTCGCTAAAGAGCAGGAGCGGCAGATGCTGCTCTTTTCTTCCGCACCTCAAACGTCAAGTGCAGAACTGACCTCCCCTAAAACGCCGTCATCGTCAAAGGCGCCAGTGAAAGGAAGCTCCAGAACTCCTGGAGCCAAGAAGAATAAAAAAGAAGTCAAGGGAAGAAGCAAAGAGGCAGAGGAAGAGGGGCAGACATCTGAAGACGGGAAAGGAAATTCAAGAGAGGAAGGGCTGGATGGAAACTCAGGAGCCAGGAGAGAGACAACGGGGGAAAATGGCAGCGTGACAGCAGAGCACACTCAGCCTGACGTTCCTGTCATGCAGAGTGCACCAGCCGAGTGTGAGCAGTCATTACACCTTTGCTGATTTCAGAATAGATACTAAATCTCTATAAGGTAAAATCTACATCATAACCTCTTAATGTTGATGAGTTTTTAACTTTTCTTTGTTTTTTTGGAACCTCTCAGGTGAAACTTCAGTGTGCAGCGACCCTGCGACTCACGGGACACCCGACTCAGTGTCTGGTGCTGTGACAGGTAATTCCCACATGTTAACCTGAAGAGCTCCGGCTGTAGATTAAAATAAAGTAAAAAATGTTTTTGTTTATTTTCTAGTTGGAGAAAGATCAAACTAATACTTATTTACAAACACGTGCATTTGAATTAAAACTTAAAACATCGAGTAAATATTTATTTTGATTTAGATTTGCTTTGCTGTCTGCGTATAGTTACTGGCAACCACTGGTCACACCTCCTTGCGATCACTTTGATTGTTAGCAGGTTTCTCCACTAGTTTCCATGGAAAACGCTGACTTGTCTGCAAACAAACTCAACAAGCATCTGTAATTGGAAATTATAGCAAACATGGTGATCTGCTAACAAGCAGACTGAAGACGGAAGCCTAAAGTGGATTTTACCGGGGTTTTTTGTTTGATTGTTTTTGTTCCCCAAATCCAGGTAAAGCGGTCTGAGATGGTTCCAAATGAGCCACAGGGTGGCGATGAAATCAATAAAGAATAACAGTATAGATGAAAAAAGTTTGTAGACATTGAAGCAGAAGCAGAATTTCACTATAAAGCTGAAAGAAGGTGACAGAAGGTGCAGAGTCAGGTGATCCAGTTTTAAGAAATTGTTTGGGCTCTTCTGTGCTCCTGCTATTATAATGCATTTATTTTAAATGCGCTTATGTATGCATAATTACAACATTCCCTATAGAGAAATGTAGTCACAGTTATGAAAGTGTAAAAATATGCATCTGATGGCGTAGTGTCAAAAGCAGGAGAAACACATTCTCTAAGTGCAGCTGGGGTCACCAACTGTTAGTTCAGGACATTTTTCAAGTATTTTCTATTTACATGTGAGGTTGGGCTTTAAAACCAGCCTGAGGAGTTTTTTTGTTGGGTGATTCAGAAAGTCCTGCTCAGGTGCGCTTTGGACAATTGGTGCACAATTGGTGCAGAAACCTAGCTAACAAAGAAAAGTGCTACCAGTTTATTTATAGCCCTTAAAAACCAAACATCTGCCAAATTGTAATTTCTCCTTTTATGGCTTTTCTTTGTTTGTTACTGAAATAACTTTGATAGTTTTCTTTGGGATGATGATGACGTGCATTATGTGTCCGTGAAATTTCCTTTCTCTCCTACAAAGCTCCGGTTGAGGAAAAGGAAGAAACCAGTTCAACTGATGCCAGCTCTTTGCGTCAAAGTGAGACACCAAATGCAGCTGATAATGCGGCACCCATCACAGTGGTCGTTAAAAGTATCCCCTCTCCAAAAAAAGCCAGCATAACTCGGGAGAGGTCTCACGAGACGTACCGCCTGCTAAGGAGGAAGAACTTGATAGTTGAGGCTGTCTGCAACTTCAGAATCATAGAAGGTCTTTTCCAGTAAGTTTGTCTGAAATCTCAATTGTTCAAGTTCAAAGTGTTTTTGATGCACGGTAAGAGAGTGTGAGCGTGCTGTGCTTTCCACAGGCTGCAGAAGATGATCAATGATGATGAGAAACAGGACGGTGTCAGTTCAAAGTGCTGCAAGAAGACTATCGTACGTCTCGTCCACAGTCTCGCTAGAGAAGGCCTGCTTAAAATATACACGACCACTGTTGTACAGGATGGGATGACAAGGAAGGTACGTGAACACATCACATCTGCTCTGCCTTTCTATACAGGCAAGATGGGAGTTTTATGGAGTCGTATATAAAGTCTCCTGATGTGTTTGTCTGTTGTTGCACCTGTAGGTTGAAATGATTGTTCATCCGTCCATTCAGCCCAACGATGACAGAGTCGCACAGGTTATTGAGCAGGTCCGATTCAGAATTTCCAGCTCTTCAGCAGTGTTACGGTGAGCACATAATCAAAGATAAGTCACATTTTTAAACTGTCCTAATGTCTTACGTGACTCCTCCATTTTTAAAAAAATATTTTACCAGGAAAATGGAAAGTAGGGGCAGTGCTTTATTAAAACAGGTGTCAGTGTGTTTCTGAACAATGATGAGATTGGATGATTAGTGATCATTATTCCATCAATTTTGAAGAGATCCCATCACCACAGGCTGAAATGCTGCCTCAAAAAATGTTAAATTTAGATCCATCACTCCATCAGACCCGTTGCCACTGATTTTCAGTCCAGTTCGTGTGTAATTTGGCGTATCTTAGTCTTCCCGCCCTTTCCTTTTGACCTTTTTCCCCTTAAACGTCTACTTAGGGTAACCCTCATTTTTCTTTTGTCCTCCACTTGTCCAGTTTTTTAAAATTATTTTAGGACATGCTGCACACCAAGCCGAGGTATTTTCAGCTAATGCTCTGCAGCAACAAGGTGGCTCTCAAAAACACCATTTAATGGCTGTGAAACTGAGGAAAGTGGTGTTTCCCATAGATACAACTAAAAAAGATTGTAGAAGAAATTGGTTCTTTGCTAATTTATCTGTTATGTGTCGACACAACACTGGTTCATCCCTTGAGTTTGATGCCTTCTTTTTCCTTGAGTGTTAAGAGAAAATGAGCAAAAAGGCAGCCATGTCTAAAGGAAAACTTTGAAAGATCCATTTTACCATATTCAGAAAGTCTGGAGAACAATAGAAGCAAAATGCAAAGAAATATCAGCTCACTTAAGACTTTTGCACAGTACTCAGTAGGGATGGGTATCGTTTAGGTTTTATCCGATACCGGTGCCCGGTGTGAGGTCTCGCAGCAAGCTATCAAATATGGCGCATTTTTTGGCTTTTAAAAAAAACGCTATGCGTCGCCAGGTGTTTCATCGGATTTGAGGTGTTACCTCCTTTGACAGCATCAGCTTAAAGCACTTGTTGCAGGCTGCTGAGTTTGCATATTTTGCTGTGAAGTACAGCCAGACTTTTGACCGCTTCGCCTTGGGCATTTTTAATCTGTAGCTCTGCTCTAAAAGAACGTACGTACCTGGACCCGCCTACTATCCTCGGAAACTAAAATGATTGGCTAGAATCTAAAGTGTATCACAGCTCAGGAAATAAAGCACCGAAATAAAGCACCGAAATGTGCGCTGCTTTTCGGTCTGGTTACTACCGTTTATGTCAGAACCGGTGCCGGTACCCATCCCTAGTTCTCAGTGCCTTTACTGTTACCCGGTGTTTGTTGACATGTGAAGAGATTTAAATGGACTTCTGATCTTGGTAATGATCACTCGGCCTGCCTGATTGCTGTGTTTATGTATTCAGATCTTTCTCTACCAGAATGTGAACTTCTGTGTTGTCTTCTGTGTTTCACTGGCTTATGCCTGTTGTGCCCTTGGTATTCTTCTTCTGTCCCTCAGTCATGCTGAAGACAGAGCCAGAGAACAAGAAAAGGAGGCTGACAAAAAGAAAGCAATTATCGATGACGACCCGGACTTCAAGCCCACAAGAGGTTGTTTTTTGATTTTATACCACAACAAAAAGACAACTTTAATTTCCCACAGATTTCTATTCCCAAGAACAGAAATGAGAAAAAACGAATAGTTTCTCCCAGTGGGTCAATCATGTGATTCAAGCTCTATATCAAACTGGCAGAATAAACATTATTTTCATGATTTCCTTAATACTCTTCTAACAAGGGAATGTATTAATTGTGGATGTTTCGTTTGTTTTTTTTACATTTGTTTTGGTTTATTGTTGTTAATTAGGGGCCAATTAACCATAAAATACATTTTTGTTCATCAGATGGTCAAAAATAAGAAGAGACTAAAAACACTTTTAAATTCAGTAAATTGAGCAGGCATGCTAAGATCACGCTATTGTGTATACTAAATCAGATCTGGCACCAGTAAATGTTTGACTCACTTTTTTATTATTATTATTATTTTTTTAAATAGTTCCAGGGTTGAGTAAGACTTATGGCTTCCAGCCTAAAATGCATCGTCTACGCATGATGCATACCTTCCTCTGGTACCTGATCTATGGGCATCCGCTCCAACACAACTGCAGCAGCTCTGATTCAACCAGTCAATCATCAAGCGGCGCAGACGGCTCTGATCCTGCTGCCAAACCCGCAGACAGCAAAGCACAACAGGATCTGAAAGAAGCAGAAAGCTCTACACCTGCGGACAAACCAACACCGTTGTCTGACAGTGTTGGCACCGGATGTGACGGCCGGAAAAGTGCAGACTCCAGCTTATCTAACATGGAAGTGGCATCTGGTGATGAAGGAGAGGAGCAAAAAGATAGTTGCTCTCAGTCTGACATGAAAGGTGAGACGGCCTTATGTATACTTGCATTTCTAATGAAAATGTCATTTGGATTGCTTGCTTCTGTCTACAGGGGTGTGGAAGTTTTGCATTTTTCCCAGCTAATGTCCTTGGTTCACCTTTTTTATTTCCTGTGTGATGCTGATAGTCTATCTCGATGAAGACTCCTGGAAGAGATTCATCCCTCCTGTCCGTGTTCACAAGGAGTATAGCAGCGGCTGGGCGATGGTGGGCGACCTGCTCCTCTGTTTGCCTCTTTCTGTTTTTGTGCAAATTATTCAAGTTACTTATAAGGTGAGTGTGAAGCTTTGTTTTGGGGAAAAAAAAAGGCCATGCAGTTCATTGGCTAGTGTGGAGTGGAAAATATATAAAATATGTTTTCTCTGAAAAGATGAACGGGTCAACTTTGTGGCAGATATGTGCGGATTTTCTCAGTTTGAACTCATTTTGTAGCAGATATAGTGCAATGTTTAGGTATTTGTGGATCAGTTACCTTAATACTGTGTAAATACTAAAAGATGTGCTCACATATTTTAAAAGCATCCCATCTTTCAGTTTTCTCTGAGTTTCAAGTGGCAAACATCAGCCCTGTTATTGTTCTTTTAGAGGCACTATATGGACGGAAGTATAGTTCTTGTGCTGATGTTAATGCCAGAGGAGGTTTGGAGCTCTGTGCTTACTGAGTCTGCAGAGTGCTGGTGATTTTTACACACTGTGCATCTCAGCACTTGGCTAAACTCCAGTTTGGGACTTTATGTGGTCTGTTGCTTCATGGCTGAGATGCTGTGCTCCTAAACACACTTGTACCACTACAGTGCCGTGCACAAATTCAGTGAGCTCTTTAGAACGACCCATTCTTTTGAGTTAACACTGCTAACTTGTGCCCGCAGGTGGAAGGACTGGAGGAATATCTCAATGATCCTGTAAAGCAACATCATCTGGTGAGAGCGCTGCCTGCACGAATGAGAAGACAGCTGCTTTATAAACGGTGATTTTCATTCTGTCCTCTCGGTAACACGCCACATCTGGGACCTGAAAGTGAGCATTTATGGACAATTTTTTGTTTTTTTTATTTTAGGAAGTACATCTTTGTGTTTCATGAAAACCTGCTAAAGTTGGTCTACATGGGTCTGCTGCAGTTTGGTCCAATTGAGAAGTTCATGGAGAAGGACCAGGTACACAAAACCTTAAAACAGTAAAGTACGTGTAAGTGTACGAGGACTATTAAAAGGAATACAAGACATACATGTTTTTGATTTTTAAGGTTTTTTCTAAGGTTGTAAAAAAAGCTTGATCTTCACAAAAATCTTACTTATCAATGGCTGTAAATGTAGCTGCTCAGGAGCATTTTTATGCATTAATATGTCTTTATCCATTCAATTATCCAGGTGTTTGTGTATCTTAAACGTAATGCTACTATTGTTGACACCACCAACACCGAGCCTCACTACTGGCTGGTCACAGAGTGCCCTGAAAAACCGTTTGAAAGGCGCCCTTACGTCTTCAACACTGCTGATGACCTGGAAAAGTACTGGTTTGACCTGATGTGCGTCTGCCTCAATACACCACTGGGTACGTGCATACATGACCATAAAACGCACGCACTGCTCTGGCAATTATTCAAATAATAATAATCTGTCCCTGTTTGAAAATGTTCTTTTTAGGGGTAGTTCGTTGTAAGAGGAACACCACTGATGAGGAAACGACTCCTTCTTTTGTGCAAGAACGCCACGTTTTCGCAGGATTGGCGTACCTGCTAAAGTACGTGTGTAATGATTTCTCTCCCTCTGGCTGCAAGGGAGGAAAAAAAACGACATGAAGGTTCCTGGCTGTCGTCGAGTGAAATCGGTTTTAAAGAGGGTGCTGCATCATAAATTGCGTTGTGACTTATTAAAGTAAAAGTTGTGCCTTACCACAGCAGCCAACTTTGAAGGCAAAAGAAATGTAAAGTTTTACTTCACTACTTGGTGAGTAGTTTGCAAGTGTTTGCAGACAAGTTGGCAGCTTTCATGCAAACTATTGAGCTGCTAACAACCGTATACCACTTTACAACCAGCTTCACACTAGCGACTCCTGGCAGCCACTTGTTAGCCAGTCAGAGAGCACCTATTTTCCTGTGTGGCTGGGTTCTTATTCACTGTGCTTCTTTTCTTCCATTTCTCGTTTTCAATTAAAGCTGACTTTAACTCGAGCAGTTACAGTACTACAGTAGCACAGAAACCTTTCATATGCAGTGTTTTAAAGTCACTCTGATGAATGTGCATCTGTCAAACACACACAGGGGCAGTACTGAAGTGTGTGATGACGGATTGATACCAGGAGACGGTAAAGGAGCAGGAGGACTGGACTCTGAATTTTTTGGTCATCTTAAACGCAACTGGTTTTGGACCAATCAGCTGCTTTCTGTTAACATGGTACAAACGCAGTATGCAATACAGATAGTCATGTGCATGTTGAATGCATGCTGGCATTTTTTGACATGTTGGGTTTTTTTGTTTTTAAGAGGCAATCTGGTTTAGAGGCACAGGACAACAAAACCAGACTAAAGAGCCTCCTGAGTAAAGATGCTCTCAGATTTGCGCTTAAAGCTGGTGAGTTGTTGTTTTTTTCTTTTTTTTTTTTCTTTTGTCCGCTTCATGTGATCAGCTATGTCACATCTGTTTGTGGAGCTTTTTACATTTATATTAACCACAAATCTCTACAACAGGAGGTACAGCGACACCGCGTTATGTCACATCCAAGCGGCCAGCGATGGCAGAAAAAGTTCAGGTATGGGATTTTCTATTTAGCTCATCTTCCAGTTTATTATGTCTATTAAATAAGTTCAAAGCTCCTCAACAGCCCTGCATTAAATCCTGCCTGCAGAAAATGAACAATGTTTAGAGGTTTTCTTTTCCGACATACAATTTGAGGAAGCTGTTGAACCGTGGGGGTGTTTCTGGTCTTCAGCCAAGTCTTAATAGTAATGGGATGTGCAGAAGAATAGAAACGCTGTTGCAGCAGTGCAACATTTGGTCTAATAATCTAGTACGTCACAACCCTAACAGAAAGTAATAATTCTAACTTTGTTGAAGAAGCTTTTAAGCAGGTATGTTTAATTAAGCTCATAAGGTTAGTATGTGTTTTATTAATCAAATTGAGAGTACAATCATAATGTGGGCCTTTATTATATAATAAACAACATAATTATTTACCTGGTGTTGTTTCTTCTTATTTAGATACTGATCAATGCTCAAAGACATCTATTTAGGCTGTCTGGAGGTTATTGTTTGTATTCTTATTCACTGATAACCAGGTGGGAATAGAACCAGCATCCAGAAACCAGCGGGTGGTTGGAGGAAAGGGGCAGAAGAGGAAGAGAAGCAAGAAAGATGTTGTCAAAGTTCCACGCAAGAAGAAAAAAGGTACAAAGTGTCCATTTTAACCTAAAAATGAAA
Organism: Neolamprologus brichardi; assembly: GCF_056152115.1. Taxonomy (NCBI): domain Eukaryota; kingdom Metazoa; phylum Chordata; class Actinopteri; order Cichliformes; family Cichlidae; genus Neolamprologus; species Neolamprologus brichardi. Next base: position 7,983,770 of record NC_142109.1, on the reverse strand, counting down.
TCATGTGTCTGCTGGATGTGAGGAAAAACATGTGTTTTCATAATCAAAGAGCCCAAGAAACGCACTCCTGCACACGATGAGACGGACCACCAGGCTTTGAAACGGATGACCAGACAAAGAGTCAACTGGACTGTACAGGAAGACTCACTGGTGATGCTCTGCTGTGTGGCTGCGGACCTGCTCAACAGCAAGGTACGCACAGAAATTCAATCATCTTTTTAAATTTTACACCTTCTCGCACGTACTTCCTCCTAAACATGCTGCACGTTACGTCATGTGTTGCAGTTAAAAAGGCAGTTTGTACCTCACTGCGTGGTGAGAGACCTGCTCCACGCAGAGTTTGAGATATCATCGGATAAAACGTCAGTTGCCGTTGGACGTCGCTCAAGATACATCCTGAAAAATCCTCAGACGCTTCTGAACTACAGGTGAGTGCACATAGCACAGAAACACATACTTTTAAATCCAGTCATTTGTGAAACTCGTGGAGTTTTGCTGCAGGATCTGCCTGGCTGAAGTGTACCAGGACAAGTCGCTGATGACTCTTTTGGAGAAGGAGAAACCTGCTGATCCCGAAAAACCAGAGGTATGTGTTTGCCGTTCTTCTTTTATTTCCATTTTCTTTATTTAAGTGAATTGAAAGTGTAATATTTCTGTCTGTGCTTTTTTAGGATTGTGCCAAAGTGTTCTCAGAGTATATCCGGCTGCTCAGACAGAAGTTCAGCTCCATTGTCAATGCTCATGATTTGATCATCCCTGACACCAAACAGCAGCTCTTCTCGAGGTAAAAAGCTGGAAGATTCATGTGCTGACATACAATATGTGCTAAGTGTAAAGCTAACACTAAGTGTTTGTTTTTTTTAAACAGGTTTAAGGTTTCTGCAATAGACAGCGGGAAAAAGCTCCCATACAAAGACCCTCTGAACAGGTAAGGTTATCTAAGATTTTTACATTAGAATGTGAATGTTTATGGCAGTAAGTGATTGTTTGTTTGTGTGTCTCCACTGCAGCACAGATGACATTCATTCTGTAGTGTTACATAACTTGATCCAGAGCACTCTGGCCATGACCAACAATCAAATGAAAACCTCCAGATCCTTTCAGGTACATCCAACCTTCAGTTTTAGTCCTTTTTTCCATAAAATCTCCCTTTAACTAAGTTTATCTGTAAAGAATATTTTTTTATTCATGTCTTCAAACAAAAAAATCATTAAAAAGTGTAATCAAGCTTTATATAGAATTAAATTCCCTTAATAAGTAGATCTGTGTCATGTTTTAAGGCTCAGTCCTTTGATTATTTGTCTCACTTCTGTCGTAGATCTTCCACTTGTACAGTCAGTATGACCAGGAGCTTCTGTGCAAAGTCTTCATACAGTGCAGGAAGAGGGGTCTGGTCAACCGCCGGCGTATCAGCCAGCAGTTTGGGCCGAAGAAGAACCGAGCGCTGCCCATCCTGCCCATGTCCTACCAGCTGTCCCAGTCCTACTTCAGGTACGCGACCAATTGAGAAATGATACGCTCGCACACTGAAACAACACTCGATCCTGGTAGCTGGTCGGGAATGAACGTTCTACACTACGGAGAACGGAGTGGGAATGTTTTACTAACTGTTTCATTACCATGGTAACCCAGGGCTCCTCCTCTGTCCTCCACATGTTATTTACTCCACTGTTTGCTCATCAAAAGTGGCGAGGTATTCAAAACAAAGGAAGAAGAAACTACAATATAACTAATGGACACTTTCCAAATGTACTGTATGTCTGAATGAATGAGTTGATTAATTCGCTGGAATAGAGCTGTAGCCACTCATAAGTAGCACTTATAGGTGATTTTTGTAACTGCTAGAACTCGTCTAGAAACCTAGAAGTCTTTGGTTTTTTTTAATTTCTCACACAAAGGCTTTCATGACAAATAGTTATGTGCACTATGTTATGGTAAGTACCCTTTAGGAAGGGGTGCCCCTGGGATCAGCATACCTTCCAGCCCTTTGTTTCTGTTTGACTGCTTACAGGAAATCCAGAGTGATTCATTAGCCAGTTGTGTCCGGTGTCAGGTCCTTTTTATTATGTGGTGGATTCCTAGAAACAAGTGAAGATGGTAAAGCTTCAAGATATTCACCTAAAGCTAGCAAGCCTGGTTAATAAGCTGCATCCATAAACTGTACAGGTGGATACAGAATAATAAAAATAAAATAAAAATCCAGTAGTCCAGTATGTGAATTCTTCCTGCACTACTTACTGCCCCCTGAAGTTTTTCACCACCCCTCTCCCTCTCCTTCCTTATAGGTGTTTTTCATGGCGTTTTCCTCATTCCCTGTGCACCGATTCCTTCCGCTTCTTAAGGAGTCTAATTGACAATGGCACACATGATGACAGGCCCATCATCGCACTCTACAACGAAACTGAGTACAGGTCACAGAATGGAGAGGAAGTGCTGGAGACAAAAACAGGCTCCAAAAGTAAAGAACATGGAGGAAAAGAAGCTGACGGACCAGCGAGTGAGCCGGAAAGAGCAAAAGATGTCACCACAAAGGAAGGAGATGACAACCAAGGTGAAATTAAAGGAGACGAGAGTTTAAAGGACGCTGACACGAACAACGAGAAAGCTGATATTTCGAGCAAGCCGGACGAGCAGAAAAAGCCTGACGACAGCTCCACATCTGGATCTGGTGAAGAGGCTCCAGGAGTGTCGGCCACGTCAAACGCGGTACCTCCAGCTTCAGACGAGCCTCCAGATGTGTCGGACATGCTCAAGTTCTCTCTCCAGTCCCCGGGTGGAGCCTGCCTGGTCTCGCTCAGCCTGATGTCTCTAGGACTGCTGAATGTGTACGCCTCCATACCTAAACAGATGGTGGTGGTGGACAGCAACCTGGTGGACAAGGATGTAGTGAAGAGGTGAGGCATAAGGATTCAGCACCGTAATGACTTTTATACAGTTTCAAAGCATCTCAGGCTAAGATATGTACATCATCTTTCACACATGAAATGTTGCTTGAAGTGTTAATAAACAACAGCAGGTTGAAAGTGTAGTAGTGACAACACATTCAAGTAAAAGCAAAATCAGAAAGTAGTTTTTATTATTAAGTTGTACAGATATATCCAGTTTTTAGCTAGAAGGAACTGTACAGTGGGCTCTCATTAAGCTTACAAACAGATAACATAAAAAAATTATTTGTAGCCCGATTTACAAAAGTCACAATCTTTTCTTTTCAGTATGGCAGAACTAGTAGAAGAAGAAGAGGAGGATGACGATGATGGTGACGATTACGATGGGAAAAAAAGGCAACAAGTGAAGGCACAAAAAGCTTCGCACACCAAGTACTTAATGATGCGAGGATATTGCACCCCGGGCATCGGTAAAGCTTTAGAAACCTTTTACTGTGTAATAATACCTGGTGGATGATTGAACGGAGAGTTTGTTGGATTGATTGAACAATTTGTCAGCAAACTTCCAAAATAGTTTTGTAGCAAGTGGCAAGTAGTTTATGTCAGTGCATTTTGTTCTAAAACAGTTTACACACTCTTCAGTGAAGTTCCTGCCATATTTGGAGAAACTGTTTAATTTATATAGCACCCAATCAGAGCAACAGTCGCTGTGCTTTATTGTAAAGACCCGACAATAATAGAAATAAAAAGCTTAATATTCAAATGACCATTTATGAGCAAGCACTTGGCGACAGTGGGAGGGAAAAACTTCCTTAAACAGGAAGAAGCCTCCAGCACAACAGCTGTCTGTTGGAGGGACAGCCGTCTGCTGTGACTGGTTGGGAGTGAGGGAACAAAGACATGACAAAAAGACGCACACCAGAGATTAATAATAACAAATGATTGAATACAGGGTGGTGTCTGAACACATAGTGAGTGAAGAAGACAGTATAACTAAAGGAGGGTTCAGGGTCACATGATCCGTGCCGATCTGTAAGTCTTAAGAGAGTTGAGGTAGGTAGGTGGCTTATAATTTATGCACAAAGGTGGAAAAGTTTTGTGATCGTTGAGCTGTTTCATTGTTTTGTAAACAATTCGATCAAGAATCTTCTTAGAAAATCTTCGGAGAAACAACCTCTTTTTTTTCACAAAGAAATCCAGATGAGTAGAGCAACTTCTTAAGATTAAAAAATGTCATATTTTGGGTTTTATACGCTTTTTGTCTCTGATTTTGTCGCTCATTTTTGAAATGGATCACTGGGGTGGAATTGAGTTTCTCTCCCTCTCTGATTGCTGTTTAAGGGTTTTAACAACATGGAAGACAAACGCAACACCAAAGCTGGTCTTTCACACACTCATGGACAGCAGTCGCTAGCATTGTGTTTATTAGCAGCAGTCCTGCAGTAGCATCAGTTGATTGCTAGTAATATAATTTGTAGGCGTTTTCTGTGTTAAGAAAATTAAAGGATGTTGCATTTCTATTTATGTTTGTTCTTCTCTTTTTCTAGTAAAAGTGCGCAACCTAAACACCAATGATAGCATTGTGATGGAATCGTGTATTATGAGGTTGCAGCTGCGCAACACGCCCGCTCACAACCTGTTCAGTGCAGAGAGTAAGAGCCACCGCATTTTAGACTTTTATACAAACGGAGTCTGGTGTTCAAAAATAAAATCCTTTATTTTCTGTTTCCTTCATTTATAGACTTTCCACCTCTGGACTTGACAAAATGCGGTCCATCCCTTCTGCCCTCCAACCTCACCTCCTTCGTCCGTTCAGCCTCCTTTTCTCCACCCACTGTGGAGGAGTGTTACAGGCGCTTTGTTAAGCAAAAGGGATACACCCCGCGGGACATTGACGCGTGCTCTCAGATCATGAGGAGCTTAGATGAAGCTGGTGAAAGAGGTTGGGATGCTTGGGACTTTCTCGAGGCTCACGCGAACCTGCTGGAGCCGCAGTCTGGACGCAGCAGGAAGCTGCAGCAGTACATGGAGGTAAAAATCAAAATCTAAAAAAATCTAATCGCAACATCCTTATGTGAAGGGTGAAGAAAACAGATTTGGTGTCTAAGTTATGTTACGATGTGTTTTCTGCATCGTTTTATTTTATTTCCTGCTACAGGATCTTCGTCATCGTTCTTATGACTCTTTAAGGATTTCTCCCTTTGTTTGCGTGTCTGCACTGCAGGAACTGAAAAATGACACGTCCCCAGGATGTTTTAAAATTCTAGGCATTACTGCTTTCATTGTGCTTCAATGGGAAATCTTCACTGTAGCGATGTCATAAATGCAAACCCCATGGAACTACATGTCGTTCAGCACCATCAGTTCATTATGTGCACTACTTTTTCACCAGTTTTTGAATTTATTAGTGAGAGAATAACAATCATTCTCTCAGTATGAGGAATAGTAGTCATAGTATAATATAAAGATTCCCAAACGCCAGCAAATTCCTCGAGTTGAAACTATCGGAATAGAAGCAAATATGTTTTTCCTGAAAAAAAAAGGACCGGAACAAAAAGTGGAGACCCAGGAGGGGAAATTTTATTTATTTTTTTTCCCTTCTATAAACTGGCACCGGGACACAGTTATTACACATAATGCACCAGCATAAATGTGGGCAATAACACCAGACACTAGGTAGGGAATAGGTTATGTTGTACGTCTCTACTAGGATTCCCCACAGGAGTCTAAGCCAGGCTTTACATCATGCACCTCTTTCCAATGATGAAAGCCACAGCACCTCATTCAGTTTCTTTAGTCTGTTCTAATTTTCTGGATATGTAGTTGAAATGTTACACAACACTGAAGCTGCAATAATTACAGAGGAATCGCCTTGTAAAAAGTATTAAAAATGGCAGTGACTCATAGCCACATGTTTGTGTTCTAGGAGTTGGAAGAAGAAGGCCAGGTGGTAAAAGTTGGGAGTCTCAGTGTCCGCTGGGTGCTCATGAAGCTCGCTGGACCATGGCTTCTTACTGTCAGCTCCAAGCACTGGTCTCAGTCATCCATTGCGTCAGACCCGTTTTTGGAGAAGAAGCAAACCATCCCCTTTATACGGAAGCGGTGCAGCCGAGAATTCCAAGTGGAGAAGGAAGAACCATCGGTGAAAAGATTGGCTGTGGATAGAGAGGACGTCGCTGACAAAGAGGATGTGGACGGAGTGCCGAGTAACCAAGAAACAAATGAGAAGAAACAGCTGGAACAACTGGAACGGCCAATGGAGAGGACAGATGAGTTGAGGGGAGACCAGTTGTTGTTATTGGAGGAGGAGGGAGGAAAGCAGATACAGGAGGAGGAAAAACAGGAAAGGAAGAAGACGACGGACGCAGAGAGAAGACAAGGTAACAGGAATGAGCAGAGGTTGAGAAGAGGAAGGAAAGACGACGAGAACAACGATGAGGCGTGCTCTTCCTCCACAGGCCCCGATACTGATGCGTGAGTACCAAATTTAATCATACCAAGGTTTTCGTTTTTCCCTTCATCAATATTCCATGTTTCATCTCTCTCCTTTTTGCATCCAGTGAAACCAGCTTCATCAGCCGGCCCTGGCGCTTGGTTGATGGTAAGGTGAACCGGCAGGTGTGTAAGGGCATGCTGGAAGCTGTTCTCTACCACATCATGTCTCAGCCCGGCCTGACACACCAGGCGCTGGTGGAGCATTACAAAGATTTGCTGCAGCCAGTGGCAGTTCAGGATCTTGTGCAGGTATTCCAGTCTAGTAGTTGTTACTTCATCTATTATTTTTTTATTTTTTCGTCTAAGTGTATCAACATTTTATACACACAAACACTAGAAATCTAAATCTAAAGGATCTAAAGATAAAATAGACTTTCCATTATTTGAGCACTTGAGTCATACACGTCCAATATTCAGTCTCCCTTCTGACCTCTATCAGCTCCTTCAGCAGGTAAATGCTTTCTGTAGTGACAGTTTGTTGCTGGGCTGAGCAAGTGCACTGATGAGAGTAGTGAAAATGAACCAGTCAGCCTTATAGCGGCACTAAATCCATGCCTAAATGTTAAAAATATGCCTGTGTCTTTGAATAGCAGACACAACACAATTGCTGTGTAGAACGTGATTTTAAAAATAGGAAGCAATGATTTGCAAATCTCATAAACCCAGATTTTATTCACACTATAAAAGGTGTCAAATGTTTAAAGTTGTGAAATAGATCAAGTCTCAGAAAAGTTGTTTGCTGCCGTTTAGTGTCTGAGGAGACCGACTGCTGGACTTTTGGGAGAGGATGTTTTCCCATTCTTGTCCGATGGAGGATTCTAGCCGCTCAGCAGTCCTGGCTCTTTTTATTGCATTTCTGGTTCCATGCTCTAAATGTTTTCAGTTGTTGAGAAGACTGGATTGTAGGCAGGGCAGTTCAGCACCTGGACTCTTCTGCTATGAAGCCATACTGGTCTGCAGTGTAGTGTCTTACTGAAATATGCAAGATCTTCCCTGAAAACGACGTGATGCTGCTCTAAAAACTGTTTATACCTTTCAGCATTCATGTTGCCTTTTCATATGCACAAGCTGCTGAGGTGGTCCCTAACCTCTTTAGTCCAGAGTTTTTGGCGTCCATATTTTTCAAAAAGAAATTTCAAATTTGTGATCATCTGATCACAGAACGTTTTTTTTCTCAGTCCATTTTAAGTTAGTTGTGAAGCTGTGATTTCTGGGTCATATTCATACGTGACTTCGTCTTTGCGTGATGCAGCTTTAACAGGCATTTGTGGATGACACGATAACCAGTACTGATTTTCAGCTTTACCCTTTGTGCAGAGATTGATGACATTATGCACTGCACATGATGAGCTATTTAAAGTCTTCACAATCTGGCATTAAGGAACATTCTCAATTGTTCCACAATTTGTAGACACCGTTATTTTTGCAGATTGTGAACCTCTTCCTGTCCCTACTTCTGAGAAACTCTGAGCGTCTCTAAGATGCTCTTCTTTTATCCAGTCATGTTACTGACTTGTTGCCCATTAACCTAATTAGCTGGAAGTAGTTTATGAGATTTGTAAATTGCAGCATCCCAGCTTTTGGGGGGCACTATACACAACATGAAAAATGACAAATATAAAAGTTAAGACAAGTTTGATGAGGTCAAAGGAAGAACTTCTTAAAACGTGCATCCCAGGATAACTTGTCTTTACACGTTTAGCACTCTTTAGCTTGTCACAGTTTTAACATTGCTATAAAAGAGCCGTCTTTCCTTATTTTTTGTCATATAGATAATGTGCCCATATTAAACATGTTCGAAGTTTGAGATGACAATTTCTGCAACTTTGTTAAGAATACCTGTGAGCCAAGAGATTAGCCTTCAGACTGCAGGAAACATTGTATAAAATGCATCAAAGACAAAAATTGACCCTTTTTATGGTTGTGTTTTTACTCTTTCTGTCTCTTCCACAGGCACTTATCGAACTGGGCTGTGTGACCAAGAAAACTCTGGCTAAAAGTCCTAAACCCTCACTGTTCACTCGTCCTGCACAGCAAAGAAAAAGCGAGAGAGAACCAGACATAGTGATGTATGAGCCCACCATCAGCTGCTGCCTGCGACTCTGTCGAGTGTTGCCCAACGAGCGAACCTGGAACTGTTGTATACCCTGAAAAGTGTTTGCTAAACGTATTTTAGATCTCCAAGGACTGAGAAAATATTGATGCAATGATCAACAACTTTGTTTGTATTTCCTTTGGGAAAGTTTTTTTTGTGTTCAGCTTATCTGTACTCTAACTTATAATTCTTAATAAAAATCCACGTCTTGTTAAAACTTGTATTTATTAGTTAATCATGTTTTTGTCATTTTCTCTGAAACATGCAAAAGCTGTGTTTACACTTATGCATACAGTATGCAGGTCTTAAAGGTTAAAATCAGCTTTGTAAAGGTCTTATGAGAGAAACGCACTCGGTGTACTCTATTTTTTACTTTATTTAGTCATAAATTTAGATTCTTTACATTACAAGTTTTTTCTACATGATAAAGGTGTGAAATCACAGAAAATGTTAGAGCTCAATCCCACACTGTCCCATATTTCCCATATTTTTTATAGTACAATGGAAAACAAGAGATTTTCTGTCATTTAATTGTTTATCAATTACTTAGATACTTTGGTGTTGTGTCAATGACTCTGGGGGAAGTCATTCACGCAAAAAAATGGTATGTCTGATATCTGTTTGCTGGGAAGTCATCTTTTTGTCAGGTTTTCATGGCTTACTCCTGTTGTTGGACCCGCTCGTTCACTCATGTTCTCTCTATAGCCTGATTGGGTACCTTTAGAGTGTATCAAGAGATTGTTGTAGTGGAGCGAGGTTGTTTCTAGCTGGAGAAGACTAGAAATGCGAGTAGTGTTTACAGAATGGGCAGATATCTGGAAAAGGGCGAAAACACCAGCACACTCTAATTAAAAACACTTTAATAACTGTGTTATTACAGGATAAGAAGGTGGAGATGTTTTAGCAATAAGCTGTCATTAGGATATTTTAAGACAATCACAATATATAAAAGCCAGGTGAGAGTCCAATATGAAAACCAGAGCTCTAAGTACTTAATGAAAAGCATCTGTATCTTTGATTGGCAGTGGAAACTCGCCTAACCTTTATTATATTTATTGTCATTTGGCATCAACAAGACATTTTGCACAGAACTTGCTCTATATTTTCTCTTTTTGAGACTTGTTTGTAAACCCTAGAGATGCTAGTGTGAAATGCTCAGACCAGCCTGTCTGGCACCAACAATCCTTGCATGTCAGAGTGCCTTAAATCACCTTTCTTGCTTGTTCTGATGCTCGGTTCACAGTGTCATGTGATTTAGATATTTCCATTAACGAGAGATTAAACAGCTATAACCAATACGTCGCAAGTAATGTAGGTAATGAGCAGCGCTTCAGTTAAGTATGTGACCAGTGCTATAATTTTATTTGTTCAGGTGGTTTTGTAGTTACTGGCGTACGCTGTGTTTTCACTTCCTAGATGGTTGTAAAGGTGCTGAAAGTCGGACTAGGACTGCTCTGTTTTTGTTTGTTTTTTTAAAGACTCACAGTTTAAGTCTATAAATTAGTTATGATGTTCTGCCGTCATCTGTTGATACACTTGAGATAGGTACAGTCATACAGAGAACTGGGGTTACAACAGAAAGTGCAGAAATAATACCGTTGTTATTGAGTGAATAAATACAAGACTGATACAGAATGGGGGGAGTCTCAGGAAACCGTGATAAAGATCACCGGGGAAGCAAAGAGGAAGGGAATGTACCACAGTCACATTCATTTCAATGTGACTTATGAGCACAAAACTTCCTCTTTTCCTTCAGCCAAAGTACCAAACTTTCAACATTGTTGCCTGTAAGTGTGGACCTCCGATCAGCCTACAGATATTATGTATAGATAAATATGTTTGAGTGCACTGTGCAGGTGTGTGTGAATTCCTTGAGTTCTCCGTAGCCTACAATACAGGACTGAAATGGGACACTCAGAACATGTTAATATGGATAATCTTCACTTTAATCAGAGCCACTGTCTAATGCTGGCTCACGACTAAAGCTCTCAATTGCACAACTGATTTTTCTCCCATATTGCAGTTTAGAAAAGTTACGATGCATATACAGAGTACTCTATAAGCTAATGCATGATATACCATAATGGCATTAAAAGCAACAAGCAAAAAATACAAAACAGTAACTGCACAATAAGTACAAACTGGATATAAAGCAAACGTTTGGAAGCATCCACTAAATGTTTAAACCTTAAGACTGATAAAAAAAACAAAAACCAGTGCATGGTGTGTTAAGGTCATACTGATTGACATAGAATCAGTATGTACTAACATAGAAGAGCCACCTCCACAGGACAAGACTCGGCAGTCCATCTGCATCTAAAGGTCAATGGTCACTCTTTTGAGGATGCCAATGTTCACATTTTGGACAGAGAGGACAGATGGTTTGAAAGAGGAGTGAAAGAAGCCATTTACGTCCACTGTGAGTGACCATCTTTGAACAGAGGCGGTGGTTTACAACACTGTCTGCCATCTATAATCCAGTTTTGAGTTCCCTTCCCAGACGCCTTAACGCCCACTCACACTCTGGGCCCACACCCATTTTCACAGCCAAGGTGTGAAAATGAGTGTGGGTCACAATCAGCCATTGTTTCAGGTGAGCTCATTGTGAAGTACCTCAGGAAATCACATGATAAGGTGGTACCAGGTTTCACAATGAGCTCACCCGAAACCCTGGCTGATTGTGACCCACACACATTTTCACACCTTGGCTGATTAGGTAGAGGATCATTAGGGGGTCCATTGTCCCTCTCGTGGGGACACTCCCACAGGGGTTAAATCTGGGACTCTCCAACATTTGACCCTAGACCTGAAGAAGCTTCTTGGATCAGAGGTGAAACATCTTCAAGCAAATTAAAGAAGTTCAGACGCTTTTCTTTCCAAGCTCCTTAGTCATACTGATTGATTGATATATATTTTAATTATTATGAGGATATTACTACTTAGTAAAGTCTTACTACTACTTTAAAGTCAGTATATAAAAAGATTGCAGTATGTATAATGGTGACAATGCTACACTTTTGTTTTCACAATTTTCCATTGATAACTTGATGGCTGTAAAACAGGAAAGGAAAAAAAAAACAGCGGATGTGTGCTGTGAAAACAGGCTACACTGCCAACATTGTTCTCTTACAATAGAAAAGCAAAATGAGGAACTCGAGTACATTCCCCTCTCCGAACGCCTTCGGACTAAATGTTTGATCATCTTCTCGACAACATTTAATTTCTAAAAATCTAGCCGGGAATAATGTTTTCCTATTTTATTTTTCTGGTCGCCTCCTCAGTTACTTTTCTGTGCACCCACCAAGTGTCCAGTCGAGGTAAGTGAAAGGTTTTCCAAGAGGCTGTGTTCACGATGTGCATGGTACAACTAATTTACAGCTCACGTTTAGTCCTGCTGCTGCTGAATGTCTTAGAAACTTAGAGCCATCGTTACAGGTGGAAGCATACTGTAATACCCCATTAATTTAATGGTTCTCACTTTTTATTTTAGATGTTGTAAAGTGATAGATTAATTACTCTAACTGTGGCTCTTAGATTAGTGCTTGATCAGTTTGTAATGTGATCATTGAATCTTAAATCAATCAGTCAATCTTAAAATTTTTAACAACTCAAGTGAAAAACAAACACACATATATAACAAGACCATCGTGTACAGTTGTGTGGTGACGGATTATTATTTGTGGATATTTTGTATTTAAAGAATATAAAACTTTGTGGGATCTAGTCCAAATGTGACAGACATCCATAAAAAACAAATGTTCATTTTATTTGTGGATTTGTTTAAACTTTTACTGCCAAATCTCCCGACAGTATCCAAATACTGTGAGAATTATCTAGAAGGAAATGTAAACTATATAACCATAAGATTTAGTATCAAGTGTTGTTGTAACTACTGTTTTATTGATTTTCTCAAACATGTACTGTGTTTCTTACAGGTTCTAGCTGCACAGAGTATCCTGTGTTTACTCCATCTGCACTGGTAGTGAAGTACGGCGACCCAGCCAATGTTACATGTGATGTATGTCAGAAGGACTGCAGTGGAGATGTCTTTGGTTTGGAGCACGCTGTGGGAAATGTTACAAAAAATGGAACCACGATGTTCTGGACAGTTGACAGACTGACTGAATGGGAAATATCTCTACTGTGCTTTTATACCAGTAATCAGTGTACTAGCATTCTGAATCCAACTCTTTATCGTAAGTATGTTTACTTTATAACATCAGACTTTCTAGTGAATTTTGCATCATTTATAATCAGAATTTGATCTCTTTCTGTAAATACACGGTTAGATGGATTCATGCTCTCAGCGGTTACTGACTGACATCTACCTGTGTTATTCTTTCTTTCCCTGTCTTCTCAGAGCTTCCAGAAAGTGTCTCCATCAGCTTTGTAAACCACACTGAGATGATGTTTGAGAATCAGCAGTACACCCTGCAGTGTAGCGTACAGAACGTAGCTCCTGTTCAAAACCTCACTGTGACCTTCTACAGAGGAAACACAGCACTGGATCACCTACAGTCCAGGAGTAAACAAAAGAAACCAGTGAGTGAGACCTTCACTCTGAACATCACCGCCAGTAGAGAAGATGATGGAGCCCAGTACTGGTGTGAAACCAAGCTGGAGCTGGGACCAGCTGGACCACAGCGCCCTCCAGTGGTGACATCAGAAAAACTCAATGCTACAGTCTGTAAGTCACTGTGGGAAAATTAAAAGAATCAAACCTCAGTTTTATATTCACACCAAACCGACACAGATTCTTAACATAGTTTTTTCTTTGTTTGGTATCTTTTCCATATCTGTGCATAATCTTAAACTTTTGCTGGGAGCAGGTTAGCTTATCTTAGAATACAGACAGAAAATATTAACAGACAGACCAAAACACGTGATTTATACATCAGGTGTTTATTTGCTCAAATTACCTGTTTGTCTTTTCCTAGATTTTACTACCACAACCAGAAAGCCAGAACCTACAACCACCAAATCAACAACAAGGTCAACCACAACGACAACAGCGACCACGACAGCAGTAATTGCACAAGCAATCACTACACCACAGAGCAGCGCCAACAGAATATTAACTCACAGCTTCATGTGTTTAATGCTTCTGCTCTCTGCTGTCATCTGATTTCATATCAAAAGATTGGATGAGCCTATTATAACAATGAATGTAATTAGATCATAGCAAATACTTCATTCATTTTCTGTATAGCTTCTTAGCTTTAAAGGCAGTGAATGAGCAGTATTTAAATGAGTTGTTTTCTATATATGCACACACATAACGAACTAAGGCGAGTAGTTAGAGTTGCTTTCTTTTATTTGGACCATTAGAGTCGTTTACAGCTGTGCTAGAAACACCAACAAGCTGATGTTTCTCAGCTTGTAGTGTCGCTCTGGGATGCCATCCTCATTTTAATTCATTAGAAATTAAACACCTTCATTTTTCTATAAATAAGAACACGTCCATTCTGACAGTGTTCAGATTTATAATCTATTTGTTTTACAAACAAATGAGGAGCAGCAGAAATACAAGTTCAATCTCATAATTTTGTCTTTAGTTTTCCCTTTGTGCACATTCTCTCAGTCGACTTTAATCTCTGGCATGATCGCAGGAGAAAAAGTAATATTTTAGTCTAAGAACATAGTACATTTAGATATTTAATCATAAATAACACTGCAGGGAAATGTTTTCATTTGAGCTGTCGATGGTCTTTGATGAGGTCACAGCATTACCAAAGTTGCAACAAATCATTTCTGCCAGAGGAAAGTTGGGATCAGTCTGTGCATTAATCCTGCGAGGATCATGAATGCCAAACTGGTGACCAAACAGTGCGACATTGGACCCATGTACCACAGTGCTGATTTGTATATAAATGCACATTATACATTTTGTTTTGCGTTAATGCTTTATTCACTGACAGCCACTATAACAGATCTTCCTGTATAGTGGTCTTAGACACCAATCTTAGCTTCCTTCTATATAATGAAACATATGATCTAAAAATGGCTTTAATCGCAGAATTGTGTTTTATGTGTGTATATTGATTTTTCTATGTATGTACACCAAATATGAACCAAAATAAAGTTGTTGATTTTTTTAATGTAAACAACTTCTTCCTCTTGGTCACAAAATTTAATGTGTACATGAGAAGTTTCTGTCTTTCTGTTCATTTAGTGGCACAAGCTGATTAAACCATTTTTAGACAAAAGAGAGGAAGCTGGAGAACCGCAATAAACCCAAAGGAGAAAGAGAAACCATGACTTGGTATTATTAGGATAAAGATACACATTTGTGCATAATATTTGAAGTTGAATATATATGAATTATGAAGAGTTATGACGTATGAAAAATCAAAAGACTTTGATATATGTACAAAATACTGCTGTTTCAACTACACCTGCTTACAGAAATTTAAGATGTGAGTGAAGTTGGAGCCCCAACCTTCTTCAAATCCAACAAAAGTGGTATCAAACATTTGTGCTGCAAAAATTTTAGTTTGTGCCGCTATCATTTTAAAGATATTAGTAAGAATTTCTAGAGGTCATCAGAGGTCAACCAGTCCCCACATTAAGGAAATCAAACAAAATTGGTGTCAATCAACTGTGCTACGTTTGTGCTACTAAAATTGTTGTTTGTGCTGCTTCTGTTTTAAAGATATTAATGAAAATGTAAAGGTCAAAAGGTCAACCAGCCCCCCCGCATTACCCAAATCAAACAAAAGTGGTGTCAAACTTTTGTGCTACGTTTGTGCTGCAAAAATTTTCGTTTGTGCCGCTATCATTTTAGAGATATTAATAAAATAATGCATGCTCAATCATCCAGGTTTACCTTTTGTAAATCCCAAATTGATTCTTGATTCTGTTCATCTGGATGTTGTGTTTTCAGTGGGACAATGTTTTGTCATCCAAGTGACTTTTTCAGTCTCAGCTGACTGCAGGTTTCCCCAATCTTAGTACATGTACAGTCAGTGAAGAGAGATGTTACATCTCCCTTCACTTGCATTCCAGTCACTGAAGGTAGTTTGCAAGAGATTAGAGGATGACCCCAAATTCAGCAACAGAACCACCCTCAGCACTGATCAGTTGTGTTTGCTTTTGGAACTGTGTGTTAATTCTACCTTTTTCTGTCATGGTCTGGGTGAGTCTGAGTAACTTTCCACAGCATCGGCTCTCCTCCTCTCGGTGGAGCCCTCCTTTGCCTTGAGAATCTAAGTTAGGAATTCTTGTAAATAAAAGTTTTGTTTTTGCAAATCACTTCAAGCCTCTGGTCTCTTGGTTCTGCGCTTGAGTCCATTCCACTCCATGGGCCTCTGAGCCATGACAGTTTCACATCCAAGGGTCAGTATTATTGTGGGTCAGTACTACAGGCAGAAACATGGGTGTGCCATGGGTTCCCCAGTTTCACCCTCCGCAGCCAACGTGTACATGGAAGAAGTGGAAAAGAAGGATTTGCTATCCTACCTTGGAACACCACCAAGACATTGGTTCAGATATGTGGATGACACCTGCGTGAAAATCTAATCTCAGGAGGTACCACAATTCATGGATCACATTAACTCGGTGGACTAACACTACAAATTCACCAGGGAGGATATGAAAGGTGGCAGGTTAACCTTCTTAGACTGTGAGATTTCCATCAGTAATGGGCGACATCTAAAAGCTGATGTGTACCGTAAACCTACGCGCACAGATCAGTGTTCAAGGTTTGACTCTCATCATCCATTGGAGCATAAACTGGGTGTCATCAGGATGCTACAACACAGAGCGAACACCATTTCCACAGACACAGCAGCCAGGGAAGCAGAAGAACAGCACATCAAGAAGGCCCTGAGTAAATGTGGTTATCCCAGCTGGACACTGGACATTTGTCAAAGCTGGGAAGGCGGCTAAAGCTCCAGCCGATCCAGGAGACAAGGACAACCGCTGCCTAAGCAAAAACTCGTAGTGATCCTGTTGTCACGATACTGGGTCTACGGCCCAGTGTTTTGTGTGTTTTAGTTTTATTCTTTGATTATTGTTATTTCCTCAGTGTTTCCTGGTTTATTTTGAAAGAGTATTGTGTGTTTGTCATTGTGTTTAGTTTCTCTTTCCCTGTGGCGTCATTGTGTTCATTTGTGTCATTGTTTTGTTTTGGACAATGTTTTCACCACCCAGAGAGGAGATTACAAAGCCATGCCCCTCCCCTACATTGGTGCCTCTGATCACATCACTGTTATGCTAATGCCAGCATACAGGCCCCTGGTCAAAGTCACGAAACCAGTTTGTAAGCAGGTACGTGTGTGGCCAGAAGGGTCCTCAGAGGCACTACAAGACTGCTTTTCCACCACATACTGGGAGATCTTTAAACAGACTGCACTGATTGATGATGTCACAGAGACCAGGACCATCACTGTTTGGGCCAATCAGAAACCATGGCTCAGAGGTGAGGTCTACAGGCTCCTGAGGTTGAGAAATGCAGCCTTCAGAGCTGGGGATGAGGTGAGCCTAAGAACAGCAAGGGCAAACCTGTCACGTGGCATCAGAGGCAGTACTCCAGGAGGATTTCACAAAGCTTCAGCGACAGCAAAGATAATCAGAGGCTGTGGCAAGGAATAGAAACCAACACAGATTACAAGCCCACTCCACAGACCGCTGTCGGTTCCACCTCTTTACCGGATGAGCTTAACAAATTCTATGCTTGAAGACTCCACCTCTCCAACAACCGGGTGGTGACACTATCCCCAGACAGTGTGTGGAGATCCCTTGCCAGGATCATTACATGCAAAGCCCCAGGTCCTGATAGCATCCCTGGGTGAGCACTGAGGGACTGTGCTGTGGAACTCACAGATGTCTTCACAGACATCTGTGATACATCACTGAGCCAGGCTGTCGTTCCCACATGCCTCAAAGCCTCCACCATCATTCCTGTATCGAAGTCACCTACCTCCTGCTTTAACGACTACTGTCCAGTCGCTCTCACTTCCATCATTATGAAGTGCTTTGAATGGTTAGCCATGCATCAAATCAAAACATCTCCTCCCCCCAACCTGGATCCATTTCAGTTTGCATACCGGTGTTCTGGGAATCCATCCTACCTCAAAAAACATCCTACCCAATGTTTCTGCGCAGATGCTGCGCATGCGCACAACACCAAACCCAAATGAAGTTATTTTTCTCTCATCCAAGGTTATGGTTCTTACGGTTATGGTTATGGTTAGGGGGTAGGGTTAGGTTTACTCACAAGTCACTGGCAAATCACAATACGGGTAGGACGATTTCTCAGGGTAGGATGGTTTCTCAGAACACCGGCCAAACCGATCGACCAATGATGCAATTTCAACTGCCCTTCACTCAGCCCTCACACATCTGGACACTAGAGACTCATACGTTAGAATGCTGTTCATAGACTTCAGTTCAGCATTCAACACCATCATTCTACAGCAGCTCATTCACAAACTGCATCTGCTGGGGATCAGCACCTCGCTGTGTAACTGGCTGCTGGATTTCCGGACAGGAAGACAGCAGACAGTACGGGTCGGCAGCAACACCTCCAGCACAAGAACACTGAATACCTGGGCTCCCCAAGGATGCGTGTTGAGCCCATTCAGCCTATGACTGCACACCATCACACAGCTCAAGTTTGCAGATGACACAAGTGGTAGTTCACATCAGCAACAACGATGAGACCTACTGCAGGGGTGAAGTTCATCTGGCCGAGTGGTGCAGCAACAACAACCAGTACCTGAACGTGGAGAAGACCAAGGAGATCATCATAGACTTCAGGAGAACTCACTCCCTGCACACCCCACTAACCATCAATAGTGCTGTTGTAGAGAGGGTAAGTTCCTGGGTGTGCACATCCCAGAAGATCTCTCCTGGTCAAAAAAGAGAGAGAGTATCCTCACCACCTGGATCGCTGTGTGCTATGACTCTATGTGGAGAGGATTGTGGGTACTTCTCTTCCCTCCCTGCAGGAGATCCACTGCACCTGCCTCATCTGGATAGCCCTCTGGATTACAGGTGACTCCACTCATCTGTCCAACAGCTTCTTCAGTTTGCTGCCATCAGAAATTAGATTGAAGAGCCTCCAAGCTAGAACCAGCAGACTGACAGACAGCTTCATCCATCAGGCTGTCAGGATGCTGAATTCACTTTCTGCTCTCACACACACACAAACTCCAGACCTGCATTCACCTCCTCCCTCCGAACCCCCCGCCCCCCAAACATACAAAACTCTGAACCTCCACCATTGCCTTTTCGCTGACTGCCCCATCCCCACTTGCACACGAACTTGCTCACAATCACTATGATTGTGTTGGAAACTGCTGTTTATACAATTGTATAGTATTGTGTTGTACATAAGACGTCTATTTTATTCTATCTTTTTATCTTTATATTGTTTTAGTGTACTTTGAGGGCCATGGGAGCATTGCAATTTCAAATTCCTGTGTATGATTGTATATATGGTCTTTGACATTAAAGCTGACTTTGACTGTTTCCTCATGTGTTTCTCCTTCCTCTGATCACCTCCTATGTGTCTTCCATTGTTCAGCGTCAGGTTGTCTGTTTTCCTACCCTCATGTCACTTCAGGTTTCCAAGGTTTTCATCATTTTGTTCAGGGCATGTTCATGTATCTAGTTCATGTTTGTATTTCATCGTTTCTTTCATGCCTGTGCAAAATCACGTTCATAGTCGTCATAGTCTTTTCTAGTATTGCCGGTTTGGGTCTTAGTTTAGCCCCTGCCACTGTGCGAGTTGTTTTGTTTCACACTCTTGTCATCAGCCCTAATAAGGGCTCGATTTTTGTTTAAGCTTCAGTTCCTCTCACTAGCGTTTGCCTCTGGGTCCTCTTCACAAACACACCGGCGTACCCCGCCATGACGCCCCTACGTGTCAGGAGTATCGGAGCTGTTGAGACACATTTTTTCGGGTCTCTGTGGCTTTTAAACCCCAAAACACGCTGCACCACAAATTGGTCCACCCCAAGGATCAGGTCCCCCGACACAAACAGAGTAACATAGTGTACGCTGTTAAGTGCCAGGAGGATTGCAAGGATTTATACATCGGGGAAACCAAACAACCTCTGGCGAAGCAGATGGCACAACACAGAAGAGCTACCTCATCAAGCCAGGACTCTGCAGTCTATTTACACCTTCAGGCCAGTGGACACTGTTTAAATGATGAGGATGTACACATCCTGGACAGGGAGGTTTGAGCGCAAAGTCAAGGAAGCCATTTACGTGAAAAGGGAAAGACCATCTCTGAATTGAGGAGGGGGCCTAAGGCTACATCTTTCACCATCTTACAATGCTGTGATTGCAGCCATTCCCCAACTCTCTGTGGATGTTACTCATGGCCATTGATCAGTGGTATCTGATCAGTAGGCTTCGATTAGTAGTCGCTGAACAATGGTCATGAGAATTTTCATATTAATGATCTAGGAACTGACCTCACAGCCCATTGTTCATGTAGTGGGCTGGTTCAGTCATTGTGCAAATGTACTGTTTATAAGATTGGGGAAACCTGCAGTCAGCTGAGACTGAAGAAGTTACTTGGATGATGAAACGTTTCTCCCACTGAAAACGCTACGTCCAGATGAACAGAATCAACCTTTTGGGTATTACATACCTGGATGATAGAGCACGCATGAAGACATTATTTTATTAATGTCTTCGTGCTTCATGTTTAAGTTTTCAATAAATTGCATGCTCACTCCTTGTCTCACTCCAATTTCTTCTTGTTTTAAGCTATACTTGGACCCTTGTTAAGATCTAACAGTGCTAAATATGATTTTTTTTGTCATTTTGCAAGTGTTCTTAAACTTTTGATCTGGACTGTAAAACCTCCTCAGGAGACAGACTTGACTTGAATCCCTGACTTCAGAAAAACAGAGTTTCACTTTCACAGCTGACTATCTTTGAAGATTGAAAAACAAAAAAAACAAAAGCAAAAAACAGAAGAGCGGATGTATTTTTGGTAAACAGGCTACTCTGCCAACATTGTTCTCCTACAGAAGAAAAGCAAAACGGGGAACTCGCAGGGCAGATTCCCTCTCTGTACACCTTTGGGTTTCATGTTTGATCATTTTATTTCTAAAACTCTAGCTGGGAATAATGTTTTTCCATTTTATTCTTCTGGTTGCCTCCTCAGTCACCTTTCTGTGCACGCTAAGACGCTTTGTCTGTGTTCGGGATGTTCTTGTTTAGTCCTGATTCTGCTGAATGTTAGCCTTAAGGTCAGCGTGCTGGGTCTTTTGACACAGTGTCTTGTGGTTATTGTGTTTTTGTGACTGTTTCTATTTTAAAGATGGATTCAATTCCAGCATTAGAGTCAGCCCCAAGTTTAGTTACACGTTTCTAACTTTCTGCCTAGTTTATGTTTCTTGTGTTAGGTTCCTCTTGAGTCTCTGTCATCCCCATGTCTCCTGTCGGAGTCTGGCTTGTGTGTCTGTGTGTTTCCAAGGTATTCCCAGTGTTCCAGGTTTTCTCTGTTATTTTGGTTTGACAGTTTTTGGTCATGTCTTTCTACCATCCTTAATAAACGGTTTGCTTTTTGTTAAAAATCTAGTTTTGCCTTCCTTTGTCCATGTTTAGGTCCTCACAAAAGAAACTCACGATCTGCAGCCGCAGATCTTGATTGACACTTACAAACTTCAAGTAATTACTATGGCTGTTAGTTGAATGTCTGAATAATACGTAAGGTTATCATTGAATCTTATAATGATAATATTCTAATACGTTATAAATTGGTTACTATTCTGAAACAAGCGAGTAAAAAAACATACATCAGAACTACATCATGCACAGGTAAGAGAAGGCTATCATATCAGGATACTTTGTGTTATGATGGCATAAAACAAATCTTTTTCAAATCTAGTCCAAATGTGACATACATTCATTCAAGATAAATGTTTATTTTCTTTGTAGATTTGTTCTGACTTTACTGCTAAATCACCAAACATCCAGATATTTTGAGATTGAACAATAAAATATATTATTATTGTAAAATATAAAGTCATAAGATGGATTATAAAGCACTGGTGTCATTACAGTTTTCTTGATTATCTCAGACATATATACTTTGTTTCTTACAGGTTCTAGCTGCATAGAGTATCCTGTGTTCACTCCATCTGCACTGGTAGTGAAGTACAATGACCCAGCCAATGTTACATGTGTTGTATGTCAGAAGGACTGCAGTGGGTTTGGTTTGGAGCACGCTGTGGGAAAAGGTACAAAAAATGGAACCACGATGTTCTGGACCATTGACAGACTGACTGAATGGGGCATATCTGTCATGTGCTATTATAACAATGATGCCGGTGATCAGTGCTGCAGCGCTCTGGATCTATCTATCTATCGTAAGTACTTACTTTATAACATCAGACTTTCTAGTGAATATTGCGTCATTTATAATCTGAATTCGATTTCTTTGTGTAAATATGTAAATATGTACTCTAGACCATGACACTTGCCAATGAATTTTTCATAATTCATAATCCCAAATCAACCTCTTTCTCTGCGTAAATATAAAGTTACATGGATTCAACCCCTTAGTTGTTGTTAACAAGTCTTTAGCTTGCATTCTGTGTTGTTCTTTACATTTTTTGTTTCTTTCTCTTTCTTTCCAGTTAGATGGATTCATGCTCTCAGCAGTTACTGACTGACATCTACCTGTGTTACTCGTTCTTTCCCTGTCTTCTCAGAGCCTCCAGAAAGTGTCTCCATCAGCTTTGTAAACCACACTGAGATGATGTTTGAGAATCAGCAGTACACCCTGCAGTGTAGCGTACAGAACGTAGCTCCTGTTCAAAGCCTCACTGTGACCTTCTACAGAGGAAACACAGCACTGGATCACCTACAGTCCAGGAGTGAACAGATGAAACCAGTGAATGAGACCTTCACTCTGAACATCACCCCCAGTAGAGAAGATGATGGATCCCAGTACTGGTGCGAAACCAAGCTGGAGCTGGGACCAGCTGGACCACAGAGCCCTCCAGTGGTGACATCAGAAAGTGTCAATGTTACAGTCTACTGTGAGCATAAAAGAATGAATAGTCAAAGGCGCTTGCAAAGAAAAGCGTCTGGACTTCTTTAAGTTACTTGAAGACGTTTCACCTCTCATCCGAGAGGCTTCTTCAGTTCTAAGGTCAAATGGTGGAGAGTCCCAGATATAACCCTAGTGGGAGTGTCCCCCCACAGAGGGACAAAAGGACCCCCTGATGATCCTCTAATCGCCTGAGCCAAGGTGTGGAACTGGGTGTCACCCAGTGTCACAATAGGTGACACCCCCGTGTCACCTATTGTAGCCAACCTTTACATGGAGGAAGTGGAAAGGAAGGCTCTTGGCTCTTTCAAAGGAAGAGTACCCAGCCACTGGTACAGATATGTAGACGACACCTGGGTCAAAATCAAGACACAAGAAGTGGAATCCTTCACTGCGCACATCAACGCTGTGGATAAAAACATCAAGTTCACCAGGGAAGACACGAAGGACGACTGTTTGCCTTTCCTGGACTGCGCTGTGCACATTGAAGAGAATGGCAACCTCAACATCGAAGTTTACCGGAAGCCCACACACACGGACCAGTACCTCCTGTTTGACTCCCATCACCCTCTGGAACACAAACTTGGAGTAATTAGGACCCTACACCACCGGGCAGAACATGTTCCCTCTAAGCCTGAAGGGAAAAAGAAGGAACACACACATGTAAAGGAAGCACTCAAAATGTGCGGCTATCCTAAATGGGCGTTTTTAAAGTCAGCAAAGAGGCACAGAAAAGAAGATCAGACACCAGCGAGGGAGGATAAGAAGGACAGGCGCAACAACATTGTCATCCCCTATGTAGCCGGTGTATCAGAGAAACTCAGGAGGGTTTTCTCCAAGCATGACATCCCGGTGTACTTCAGACCCAGCAACACACTCAGACAAAAACTGGTTCACCCGAAAGACAAAACGCCAAAACACAGACTTAACAATGTGGTGTATGCCGTACAGTGCAGCGAGGAATGCCCAGACCTCTACATTGGAGAGACCAAACAGCCACTTCACAAGCGCATGGCACAACATAGAAGAGCCACCTCCACAGGACAAGATTCAGCTGTCCATCTGCATCTTAAGGATAAAGGACACTCTTTCGAGGATGCCAATGTTCACATTTTGGACAGAGAGGACAGATGGTTTGAAAGAGGAGTGAAAGAAGCCATCTATGTCCACTGTGAGCGACCATCTTTGAACAGAGGCGGTGGTTTACGACACCAACTCTCTGCCATCTATAATCCAGTTTTGAGATCCCTTCCCAGACGCCTTAACGCCCACTCACACCCTGGGCCATCTGACCTCAGGAATTCGCATGATAAGGTGGGGCCAGGTTTCACAATGAACTCACCCGAAACTCTGGCTGATTGGGACCCACACCCAGTTCCACACCTTGGCTCAGGCGATTAGAGGATCATCAGGGGGTCCTTTTGTCCCTCTGTGGGGGGACACTCCCACTAGGGTTATATCTGGGACTCCCCACCATTTTTCCTTAGAACTGAAGAAGCCTCTCGGATGAGAGGTGAAACGTCTTCAAGTAACTTAAAGAAGTCCAGACGCTTTTCTTTGCAAGCTCCTTTGACTACGATGACCTGGATGACTGAGAACCTTCACAGACATATTGCCGTACATTTTGGGAGGAACACCCTTCAACTGGTGCGGGAGTATGAAAGGGAATCAAGGAAACTAGCGGATTATAGGAACCATCTCCGTTTCAACCTAAGATGCAGACAAACCAGAGTTGTTCCCAAGAGCCTGCGCCTTGGATCCACTGTCAGGGGATACAGAGCAGACTTGATTCTACAGAGAGCGCAAAATCACCTTTTAAGTGAAAGGATAAGACAGGTCCATTTCACTATAGATGCCCTCCAGATCAAGATCAGCCAGACTCTGCAGGAACTGGAAACCCTTCTACCCTCTCCAATCTTAGAAGAGGTTTACAAGTTTGTGGACAAGGCTCAGCGGGCCCAACACTCGAAAGGAAAAGAAAGACAACGCAGGAAATTTCACACCTTGCTTTCAAAAACACACACTCCTCATTCTGAATCTGAACCTACACAACCCATAGAAGAAAACACACCTGAAGACAGTCAGGAGAAATGGGTCAAGAACTTTTCAGACAGGAATCTCACTGAACCTGAAAAGAGAGTATTAGCCAAAGGTCTCAATTTTGCCATTTCTCCACAACAGTTGCCCATAGTGGACCTCATCACAGCCACAGAATCTGCCATTCGGATTAATAAATTATCACAGACAGAAGCAGAGCAAATCAGGATGAAAGTCTCAGCCACCCTCTCCAGTGCCAAAGTCCCTCCGTCTAACCTCACAATACAGGAAAAGAAGGCCGTCGCTTCCCTGAGCAAAGACCACAACATCACTGTTTTACCAGCGGATAAGGGAAGATGCACCGTGGTCCTAAACACTACAGATTACCATACAAAGATCACTACTCTCCTCAGTGACAACAATACCTACGAAGCCTTAAAGCGAGACCCCACAAGCAGCTACAAAAAGAAAGTTATAGCTTGCCTTCAAGACTTGGAAAAGGACAAAATCATTGACCGCCTTACTTATCACCGCCTTTACCCAGGGGATGCCATACCCTGCATTTACGGACTTCCAAAAATCCACAAGGAAGCTGTCCCACTCAGACCCATAGTCAGTAGCATAAACTCAGCCACTTATAACATTGCAAAACACCTTGCTACCATCCTTGCTCCTCTCGTGGGGAACACCCCACACCACATCAAGAACTCCACCGATTTCACTGACAAGGTCCAGAAACTTACCCTGGACCCAGATGAAACCATGGTGTCCTTTGATGTAGTTTCTCTCTTCACGTGCATACCCACCACGGAGGCAGTGGAGACTGTCAGAAAACGACTACAAGAAGACAACTCCTTGGAGGACAGGACCAACTTCACACCCGATCAGATTTGCACACTGTTAGACCTCTGCCTCACCACTACATATTTCAAATACAACGAAGGCTATTACAGACAAAAACATGGCTGTGCCATGGGCTCCCCCGTGTCACCTATTGTAGCCAACCTTTACATGGAGGAAGTGGAAAGCAAGGCTCTTGGCTCTTTCAAAGGAAGAGTACCCAGCCACTGGTACAGATATGTAGACGACACCTGGGTCAAAATCAAGACACAAGAAGTGGAATCCTTCACTGCGCACATTAACGCTGTGGATAAAAACATCAAGTTCACCAGGGAAGACACAAAGGATGACTGTTTGCCTTTCCTGGACTGCGCTGTGCACATTGAAGAGAATGGCAACCTCAACATCGAAGTTTACCGGAAGCCCACACACACGGACCAGTACCTCCTGTTTGACTCCCATCACCCTCTGGAACACAAACTTGGAGTAATTAGGACCCTACACCACCGGGCAGAACATGTTCCCTCTAAGCCTGAAGGGAAAAAGAAGGAACACACACATGTAAAGGAAGCACTCAAAATGTGCGGCTATCCTAAATGGGCGTTTTTAAAGTCAGCAAAGAGGCACAGAAAAGAAGATCAGACACCAGCGAGGGAGGATAAGAAGGACAGGCGCAACAACATTGTCATCCCCTATGTAGCCGGTGTATCAGAGAAACTCAGGAGGGTTTTCTCCAAGCATGACATCCCGGTGTACTTCAGACCCAGCAACACACTCAGACAAAAACTGGTTCACCCGAAAGACAAAACGCCAAAACACAGACTTAACAATGTGGTGTATGCTGTGCAGTGCAGCGAGGAATGCCCAGACCTCTACATTGGAGAGACCAAACAGCCACTTCACAAGCGCATGGCACAACACAGAAGAGCCACCTCCACAGGACAAGATTCAGCTGTCCATCTGCATCTTAAGGATAAAGGACACTCTTTCGAGGATGCCAATGTTCACATTTTGGACAGAGAGGACAGATGGTTTGAAAGAGGAGTGAAAGAAGCCATCTATGTCCACTGTGAGCGACCATCTTTGAACAGAGGCGGTGGTTTACGACACCAACTCTCTGCCATCTATAATCCAGTTTTGAGATCCCTTCCCAGACGCCTTAACGCCCACTCACACCCTGGGCCATCTGACCTCAGGAATTCGCATGATAAGGTGGGGCCAGGTTTCACAATGAACTCACCCGAAACTCTGGCTGATTGGGACCCACACCCAGTTCCACACCTTGGCTCAGGCGATTAGAGGATCATCAGGGGGTCCTTTTGTCCCTCTGTGGGGGGACACTCCCACCAGGTTTATATCTGGGACTCTCCACCATTTGACCTTAGAACTGAAGAAGCCTCTCGGATGAGAGGTGAAACGTCTTCAAGTAACTTAAAGAAGTCCAGACGCTTTTCTTTGCAAGCTCCTTTGACTACGATGACCTGGATGACTGAGAACCTTCACAGACAAAAAAATGAATATTTCTTTAGATTATATTTGTGTCATTTTTTGTTTTTTGCTTTTATTAAAAAAATACATTTTTATTATACATTGATTCAGATATTGTACAGAGTTTAGCAGAAATCAAATAAATGATGTCATGATGTTTAAAAAAGAACAAATATGTGCATAAATTAGTAATCGAAGTCAATTTTGCTAATATATTTCTTCAATAATCTCACAGATGGGCCTGAGCTAAAGGAGCCACCAAATCCAGATGTGATCACAATCACAGAAGGAGACACTCTACACCTGAACTGCTCCACTGTGGGAAACCCCAGCCCCTCATACACCTGGACACGCCCAACAAATAGTCCTTCCTACAGTGGCAGCGTTCTCACTATTAAATCTGTCGGCTTTGTGCATATCTGCACTGTGAGCAGCACAGTAGGGACTGTCACCAAGCAGTTTAACATTGATGTACAAGGTGAGTGTTGTCAGATACTTCCTGGAAAATGAGTCACTGAAGATCAATCACAATATTATTTCACAAATTAAGTTCATTGTGAGTGTTTTGGTGTTTTTAATTTGCCTGGTATAAATGATTCTCCTTTCCTTTCTTTACCCAACCCCGACCCCACCTCATCACAATTCTACAGTCAACTCCACCCCATATAAACTCAGTAAAATTATCATTAGTGACAGCTGAATAAATGACTGAATGGTTAATATGTATTTTTGATACTGATTCTGATGAGCAGCTTGTAACTGTCTGTAAATAAACTTGTTGTTTGGAAAAAGCACATTTCCAAGGTAAGGTCTCCCCATTTTTCTATCTCTTTGTTTAAATGTAATGTTGAAACTGGGCCCACGGGGTCTTCAAAGGTCTCTGCTAGATAAATGTCCCCTCTGTTCTTCATCTGTTGTCTGATTCTCTCCTTAATCATTTTCTGTTTGATAATGCAGGCTATTTTCACTCAAACTTTAAGTCGTTAATACATCTCATACACAACACTCCACAATGTCTGCACATTTTCTGGGGATTATTCGATGATGCCACTTTTCCTCTCAAGTTGAATTAGATAAGGGTTGCCCTTGGACTAAAATGTGTCCTCACTGCTCAGTATCTTGAATTTTATGTCCTTTTCTACTCAAGATGCAACATAAAAGGGACTTTTAGTCATTTTAGCTCACAAAGTTTGCTTTGTTTGTGCTGTTCCATTGTCAAATTTCAAAAGCTGTTAAATGAATAAAGTCGGAGCGTTGCAAAGCGTTTCCACTTCATCACTTCCACATATGTAATCCTGATAAGCAGCAGATTATTCTTCATGTATCCGATTCAATTCCATCATACTTCTGTATCCATGTGTATCCACACTCAAGCCTTGTCCTCTGTTCTATTTTGCTTCAGGACACTTGCTTCAGTTCCCTCGTCTCACCGTCATTCAGTTCAGTTGGTGTTATGTCTATATTCGGTTCTTCTGGAAATATTGCTGTTAATAATTCATGTGTTTTAGATTCTATACAGTCAGACTTCATTGAAACGGTAAGATTGATCTTATTCACTTTCTGGGGATCCTGTTCTAACTCCTGTCCCTGCTAGGATCTCCTTCCTCTATGATGGGTCATCAGATACTTTTTCTTACTGTGGACCCATTGTCATTTTTTATAGTATAGTATTTTATAGTAGTAAATAAAGAGAACTTTTCTGTCATTTAGTTGTTTATCTTTTACTTAATTACTTTGCTAAAGCATGAACAGCCATAAGAGAAGTTTATGCTGTAACACTTAAGAAACAGTTAACAGTCCAAAATGTTTCTCTCCTGGCATTCAACAGCTGTCAAACCTTTTTGTAAACCTCTTTTTCATGTTTATTCGCATTTCTGCTCTTATTCACAAACACTTTGTTATTTGACCTCCATCAGTTTCCGGTCTCTGTAATAGATCTGTCCTTCTGATGGCCTTGTGAGGATTATCACCACTTCTGGTTTAACTATCCTTGCCTCTGATGGCCCTCAGGCTTTTATTCGAGGCTTTGTCTTGTCTCTCCTGACATCTTCAAGTCTTCCTGAAGCCTTTTTGCCATCAGTTTCAATCTGTATCCTTCTCAGTACCTTCTCCTCTCCATATTCTGTTCATGCATTTCGTCAGTCTGTCTTTAACGTTGAGCTGCAGCTAATGTCATGTGACATTAGAGTTGTTTCTCCCTGCCACGGTATGACTGGTCTTATTTTTTGGTTGGGGGGACTCCACTTTGCTCTGTAGCTTCATCAGACTTCAATCAACAACTACTTCCTTACTTACATCTTTTCCTTTCTTTTCAACTCTTGTCAATCACTCAATGTTTAAATTCTTAGTATTTTTTTTTTTTAAAAAGTGCTTCTCAGGTGGGGTATCAGCCCCTTGAATTATGCTCAGGTCACACTATTGGAATAGATGCTGCTACTTCTGCAACCAGGTTTCCTCAATATTTAATAACTGAGCTGCTGGTCATCATCAAGCTATTTGTCGTACATCAGTTTTGACTCTGATGTCATCTTTTTACCTCATAAAAGTCCTGGTAAGCCATGACATAGAGCTGGTGGTGGTAACAAACTCTTTTCCATTTATATCCACATTTCTGTTCGTCTTTACAAAAACGTTGTTCTCTAAACTTTGTATAATAGCTTCTCCTGGCCTCCAATTACCTCTGAGCCTTATTACAGGCTCTCTTCTTATCTCTCTTTATGGACTGATAGCTCTCAAGCCTTTGTTTCATTGCTGACTTCATTACTATATTCCAGTCATTTTCTTGCCCACCTTGTGTGAGCCAATCAGCTCCCATTCCATATACTTTAAATCTCATTGCCCTTCTGTCATCCTGCCTGTCAGACTCTCGTTTGTATAACCTTTGTCTCACCGCTTTCCCTCAGAGCTCCATCCAAGCCTCCATCTTCATCTCTGGGGAAGTCCCATCCTAAATCCTATCACTGCTGGGATCTTGTTGTGATTTGATGGGTCATTGGCATTTAATCATCAAACTGTGCATCTCTGTATCTTTGCCTCAATAAATGTCTTGCTGATGCCTTTGGTTTATTTTGTTCAGCTTAAGTACAAATTTCAAATTTCTAGTTTAGTCATTTCATTTCAGATTCTGGTGTTTGCTTGTGATGGCCATTATGTTCAAACAATGTCAACCTTTGGTTATAATGGACGATACATATTTTCCACTGGTGGCTACATCATTTTTAACAAACCAGCAAAAGTGCACAGTCCTTTAAATCCATGAAACACACTATATTATGCTATATTATGAAAGAACAGGTAACTATAGCAGTCATAAAAATGTGGTCAGGCAAAATTGCAGCAGCTTCCCTGATCATTTTACTAAGATAAGTGAAGAGAAAATGATCTAAATAGCTCAGCCCAGCACCAATTTAGCTCTTTATTTAATAACTGCAAATCTCCATAGATAATTCGAGTTAGTTTCCACACCTATGTGCCAGGTAATTATGTTTAGTTGATATTTTTATTAATTGGTGCAGCACACAGCCATTACACTAGGATATTTAGATCATTTTCTCTTTATTTTTTATGTACTTCAAAGATCAAAATATTTACAACCTGAACCTAAAATTTCTCTTAATATACCAAAGTTATGATGCATTAAAAGTCTGCTGATTTTGGGACTTTTCCAGATTTGCTTGTCTTTGTGTGGAGTGGCACACTTTACAACATTTCTCTTTGCTTGTTCTAACGCTGCCTCTCATTCTCCGTCAGTTCTAAAAGCCGTCGGCTCGGCCTCGGCTATCACCTTCAATGTGACGGCCTACCATCACTCGCTGCGCTCCTTCCTGCCTGCCAAAGAAAACCAGAACATAACCTCATCAGTCATCTACTTCATCTGGAACCTGGTGCTCTTCTCTTCTCGTCTCACTGCCCTCGCTCTTTTGGCCTCCGTGCTGCCCTGCTTCATCTGACTGATATTTGCATCCTCTGTGCTGTGTGGTGCTGGAAGATGAGCACACATCATCCTGATTTTGTAAAAGAGTCCATGTCAGCTTTAATTATAGCTGCCTGTGTTGTTGCAGTTTACGTCCTATGTCTAATACTTAAATGTATTTATTATAGTCTTTCATCCAAACCCTGAAAAAGATGAGCTCATAGGGTCCAACACAGAGCAACAACCTGAAGATGAGGTGGGATTTTATATGTTTGTCCCTGCACCAAAGATTGCAGACCACCTTCCATCCTCCCCATCAGCACACTGCAATAAAAGAATGAGGAAGCTGGCTGAGAACTCCTGACGTGCACTTGACATCCACAGGACGACTAGAAAGAGACCGAGTCATGCAGAATGTTTTCATCTAGATCGCGTGGCTGTGTTTTGTAGCACTCTGACCTTTGTCTGATTTAGCCACAGATATAATGTCTCAAGGCATTACTCATCTTAATGTGGAGATGAAATTGAATATGCACTTTCTGCTGTGCATTAAATCATTTCACTGTGTGTCAAACAATTTCAAGACATCAGTCATTAAATTAAATGAGAGGCTTTAATTATTAAATCTGTATTAAATAGTTGTTGTTTACATGTGAAGAGATCATCTTTTCTAAAGAATCTAACAGGTTAAATTAGGATAAAATTATTGTCAGCAGTGACTGAGTCTGCCATCCCACCTACCAGACAAGAAGGTTTATATGACTGTCCATGAGATCAGTCTCACTGTGATTAGCACTGGATGAACCGTAGGTACTAAACACTGAGCATGCGTGTCAACAAAAAACAGACATTTATAACAATTTTTCCTCTTCACACAGTTAGCTGGTAGATGGCAGGCATCTGACTGTGTAAACTGCTGTATGTGTGTCACAGTACTGGATCTGCGACCCAGTGTTTTGTCTATTTTAGTTTTTTTTGTTGATAACTGTATTATTCTTCATGTTTCTGTTTTATTTTGAAGGAGTCTGATGTGTTCTTGTTCGTTGGTGTTAGTTTGACTTTCCCTGTGACGTCATGTTTCATTTCAGTCACACAACTATGAACACATCCAGTGTGTTCATAGTTGATTATAGTTTTTCACAGTCTGTCTTAGTTGTACCTAGTTTTTCATAGTTTCATGTTAAACGCCGTGACACATCAACATGTGGCCATGCAATAAAGACCTTCCTTACCCATATCAGTAAAGGGGCTCTGTAGCTTCATGATTAGTTTGCGTTTTTTCTTCCTTCACTTTGATCTGTGTTTGTGGAAATATAATGTGTGTAGCAGGACCTGGTTTGTGGCACGCTTGCGGGGGAGGCTAACACAGCGGAGCTCCATCAGTTCATCACCCCTCCCCTGCAAAAGATGTGCTGGGACCTGAGGTTATGTTGTTGTTGTGTGTGTGTAGCTGGCAGCTGGGGCTGAGGGTTGGAAGAGACAAAAATTGAGTAAAAAGTGTAGTAAAGTGCGATCTGTGTGGTCGGGTCCGTCATTCATTGTCACTATGTGCAATGTACACTTTCCATTAATCTCACAGTGGAAAATTCCTGGAAATCAAAGTCAAATGTTTATCACTTGAAGAATCAGAATCCTTTTAAACATTATATTTGTACTAAATGTGTATGTAAATATGGTGTCTGTATATTTATGGCCTATATTTGTGACTGTGTTTCTGTTGTAGTTTATTCCTGTATGAATATTAAAAACGTGACTGAAAGTATTAAAAATGTATTTGCATTGCTTTACAGAAAAAGGGAAAAATCGTAGGACTGTGGGGGAAAGAGTGATTACCTCAGTTATACAACTCGTGTAATTATATTAGGTTCATCTTTAAGGAACTCTGCATGTCTCCAAATAGCTTTGAATGTCTTTGAAATGAGAATAATACAAATAGAAAAGAAAAAAAGTGGACACATGCAGACAAAGTAAAGAGATGAATATTCAGTAAGCTATAAAGATTCAAAGGTCTCTCAGTTTTTCTCAAATGTGTGTGAGGACTGCTTGTTTGTATTCTTGGATGCACTTAGTAAATCCAACAGCTCAGCTATTTGTTGTTTGTTGTTTTTAAAAGTTGCAGGAAGAACAAGCTTCTTAAACAGTAAATGAAACAAAGCACAAATTCAAAGTTTTTTTTTTCATTTTATTTTATTTTTTTTTTTCATTTTTGTTTTTTTGTTTTTTAAATCAAAATATCCTGTTGTAACTGGACTTTTTGAGTTAAGAAACAGCACCAAATCCCAACAACACTTCCCTCATGGTGTTTTATAATGTAAAGTCAAGACCCTACAATAATGCACAAAGACTTCAATCCCCTAGAGCAGGCACTTTGGTGACAGTGGGAAGGAAAAACTCACTTTTTAAAAGAGAGAAACCTCCGGCAGACCCAGGCTCTGGGATGGGGTGGCCATCTGCCTCGGCCAGTTGGTGATGAGGGAAGGAAGTTGGGAAAAGAAGAGTAGTTATTTTTAACCACTCTGGTTTCAAAATTAAATTTAGAAAGCCCGATTAAAATGAATATTTGAAGCCAATTTAAGAGTTTTCTCACATAATCACATGCACGTGTTGGTTAGATTTTAGCGTGCACATGAGAAAGCCCTAAAGATGATGTTTTGGCTCCTCAATTTTGCACGTTTTTTGAAGCTGCTGACGATTGCTTCATCCATCACTGGGTTTCTTGACCACATTAAGAGTATTGGAGAATCCCACCTGTCATGGAGTTCATTGTATATTGTCAGGGCGAGTTCTCCAATGTTCTCCAAGGACATTTTGTACTTTTTTGACAAAATTTTGTTCCAGATCTTCTGGAAAAGCCTCTCTACAATAAACTCAGATGCTACTGGATTCATTGTCATCGTCTCATTTCCCTCGTTGATGGCGTGCATTACCAGATCTTTGGTCACATTTTTTACAACTTCCTTGTACTCTTGCCTGTCTTGAGAGACACTGAGTACTCTTGCTGGTAATGCCAACAGGTGTTTAGTGAAGATTGAGACGGTAATATTGTCAAGCTGTTCCCTCAGATTAAAAATCAAAAGGTTTTCTTTGCAGTTGTATGTTTTGCAAAGATCCTTGAGAATGGCCTTGCCCACATTAAAAATGCTGTCGTGGGATAAATTCAAGTGTTTCTCCTCAACTTCAGGCCAGATTTTTTCAACCAGACGATGGCTGATGCAGTCAGGAGTGAGGCGCTCTGTGAAGATCTTGTATTTGGAGGAGACTTTTTCTTTGGCCAGTAAAACCACCAACTGAATAACCCAGTTGACGCGCACCTTTTTCTGCAGCTTCAGTGTCTTTTCCAAAGCTGATACTTCAGCCTGGTTGGTCTCATCTTTGAATTCAGACTGCAATTCTTCTAACACTTGTTTTCCCTGTTCAGTTTGTCTCTTTGCGTCCTCTACCATTGTCTTCTCCTCTGACAGTGCCGTCTGCGCTTCATTCACTGCTTTTTTGGCCTCTTCACACTCTTTTTTTGCCAGTTTGTTCATTTCTTCAAGTGCATTTTTCACTTGGTTCAGTTCAGCTTTTTCTGTGGCATTTGAAACCATCAACTGAACAACTTTGTTGACACACAACTTTGAGGAGGAATCTGGGGTTGCCGTGTCTTTTTTCTCTGTCTCAGCCTCAGCTAATGGTTCTGTCTGCTCGTCCACTTTGTACTGCATTTCTTTTGTGTCCTTCACCACTTTCTGTTCCTCCAGGACTTTTAAATTTTCTTCCCCCTCGACCTCTAGGTCGCCCAGTGTGCTCTCTGGCAGAGTGCACACTAATTCTGGTTTTGCTTGTTGGTCACTCATTTTTGACATTTAAGCTACAATGTTACAATGAATCAGACATTCAAATGTGACTGAGGGTAGCAGAACAAAATCTCATCCAGTGAATCGCTCGTGACTATAAGTAAGAAACGTGCTGGTCCAGTGTGGGTTTCACCTGCAATTTATGGACTTGAGTTGAATGTGACGTCACGGCCTGGTTCTCTTGCCTTTCATCTTTGAACCAGGCCCCGCCCACAACAACGTTCCATATTGGCTCATTGAAAATAGGTAACGCCCACAAAGAACGGGCTGTCAGAGTTTCTGACGTCATGACGTCTCTCTCCTTTAATGGTAAATGGTAAATGGCCTGCATTTGTATATATATGTGTATTACTCAGTCCCTAAGGACCCCAAAGCGCTTTACACTACATTCAGTCATTCACCCATTCACACACACATTGGCTATGTCCCATTTCAGGGTCTGCACGCTTGAAGTACGCGCACTACTCGTACTACGTACGGTGCGTACTATAAGTACGAGAAGTGCGGAAGTGAGAGGCTTGTGAAATGGGACGGTATATGCTTCGTCGCGCTGTTCAGGTTGCCTAGCAACCATGATACTAACCGCGAGACACGTTACATACAGCTTTGTGTGACATAAATGAAGGAGAAAATTGTTTTGTTGGTCAATCATTTTTGTCATGACATCACTTTGATTAGTTGAGTATCTGAGGCTGAGACCACAGGACTGTAAAACATGATTCAAGGGCTTCATTTCTGTACTGAACAGTCATTTAAGATTAGCTAGTAAATAATAATTAGTTAATGTTGTTCATGAGACTAAAGTCATCTCACTATGGTAATGTAAATATAATATGGCCAATATTATAGTATTGTCAGATTATTATGATATATATATATATATATATATATATATATATATATATATATATATATATATATATATATATATATATATATATATATATATATATCTCACACTGACTTTCAGCTTGTTGTGTTTGTGGATATATGACTGACTTTAATTATCCATAAAATCATCAGATTCTCTGTAAGATTAAGGTCGACTATATATATATATATATTTAGAAGTAGAGGCTTCAAAACCAAGTTAATGCTGAAAGTACAAACATCTCTAATGTCACACAACTTTGCCGACATGTGGCCAACAGCAATGTTTTAATGTTCTTCATTATTAAACATTCGCACATGAATAAGTGACGTCATGTTCAGTACTTACTTTTGACAGTTCACTTTTCGGCCGCTCCCTTCTGCCGTATTTTGCGGCAAAATTATCCACACCCACCGTCCCTGAATTGGGACACAGCGATTCACACACTGGCAACAGCCACAGCTGCCCTGGGGCGCACTGACAGAGGCGAGGCTGCCGGACACTGGCGCCACCGGGCCCTCTGACCACCACAACAGGCAACATGGGGTTAGTATCTTGCCCAAGGATACTAACCCCATAATGCTTGAAACAGGCCCGAAAACCATTTTCACCACTTACGCAAAAGCTCTTATCTGTGGTATACCTTTATTTTCCACGCTCTCTTCACTTCCATCCGCCTCTATCACGTCTTTTTGCCCAATTTCGTTTTCTGTGTTTTATATATATATATATATATATATATATATAATGAAAAAAGCTGAACTCTCCTCTGTTTAGAAAAGAACGCAATTTTTTAAATCAACCTTGAAACCAACCACACCGATAAAAGCTATTTGCTGTTTTAATAACGTTTAATTGCCACTGTATGAGCTCATCTTGTGTTACATCCTTAAGAGAGAGACCTGCGGCTGCCTCCTTGCTTTGGCTCCTTGGGTGTCTTTATCTGAGCATCACTTTTGCCTCCACTGTGACGCCCCTGGTAGCAACATTTAACTTTAAAGGCTGTTTACAATCAGAAAAAAAGTCTCAGTTTTGAGCGTAATCAGCTCTTAGTTATTCTGACCTCACCACAGCGCCATCGACACGACGTCTGTGTGCAGACTTATCACCGTCATGTCACACGTAGTAGAACACATGAGAGAGATGCTGGTTCATCACAGCCATAAATATGTTGAAAATGAAGATATTTCACTGTGTTCAGATACCGGATTTATATACACATTCACACTGATGGAAGGTCTGTGTGTCGTTATAGCCATTAGTTTCAGCTGTGTCCACCCCTGCGTGTCTTTTCCTAATTACCTGGTGTGTATTTCTACTGTGTGTTTGCTTCTGCTCGTCGTCGCTCCGTCTGTGTTATTTGGTAATCTCGTCTCTCTCTCCAGTCTCCGCTCTCATCCCCATATCAACTCCATATGTTTCCCCCCTGTGTGTTATTCCGTGAGTAATGGTTTCGGGTTTGGTTTGTTATTAGTTTCCTCAGTTTAGGTTTATGTTTAGTTCTGTCCTCGCTTTTGTTATTTTCCCCGTCCACAATAAAGCTCCAGTGCATCACAGGAAGTGCCTGAATTTTGGGTCCTTCTTTGCAGCACCACACGACTGCTGCCCCAGCCGTGACAGTAATTAATTTTACTTTTGGAAAAGGTTTGTAAACGTGATTAGTTTGTTTACTTCTGGACCCTTTAATTAATTAAGGGATTAAGAGCACCCTGGAGGGTGTGGTGGAAAAGTTTTATTTACCAAATATCAGATGGGACGACGGGAGGGTTTAAAATTGAACTTCTTAAATCAGATTAAGTTAACTTTCGTTTATGTTTGAAATTATTGGGTTGATTTTTGTTTATATTTTTCAACGAAATAAACGCCAGAACTTAAAAGGCCGTGACACTGGTACTCATTTCTTGTCGTCTCACTGCCCTCGTTCTTTTCGCCTCCGTGCTACCCTGGTTCATCTTCGCTCACTTCATCTGCACTTGGCTAGGTTTATTCTTCTTTGCTTGCACAGCCAAGACGAACTTCATGGAAAGTCCTTGTGGAGAATGGCTTCATCGAGCCACTGTTGGCCTCATTTGGTATTTCGACTGGTTTAATTTTTCCGAGGTGAAGATACAGTACAGGGCCGCGCCGTTTCACTGGTTTATACTGAGTGATATTTGCATCCTCTGTGGTGCTGGAAGATGAGCACACATCCTCCTGATTTTGTGATAGAGCCCATGTACACTTTATTCACAGCTGCCTGTGTTGTTGCAGTTTATGTCCTATATGCTTAAAGTTATTTATTATAAAGTCTTTCATCCAAATATGAGCTGAAAGGGGCCAACAGAGAGCAGCAACCTGAAGATGAGGTGGGATTTCGGCTATTTCACTGGATCATCTTTTCAAAAGAAAAATAGAAAAAATAGAAGAAAATAAATATGCAATCCTTCTGCATTAGATTACTTGTAAAAATGCCTCTGAGTTCATCAGGCTAACATTTAGCAGCTGTATGATATGAAATAACGAAAGATGCAATAAATTGTTTATGCCATAAACCGTCTGTGTATCTTTTTATAGCTGGAAAACATTTCACTTACCAAAGCTGGACACTTGGTGGGTGCACAGAAAAGTGAGTAGGAAAACCAGAAGAATAAAATGGAAAAACATTGTCCCAGATAGATTTTTGGAAATCAAAAGTGTGAAAATGATCAAACATGAAGTCCAAACGTGGATGGAAAGGGAATGAGCTCTGAGTTCCCAGTTTTGCTTTTCTGTTGCAGAGAGCAATGGTGACAGTCGAGGCTGTGTTTTGTTTGTTTTCTTTCTCCCTCAGCACTGCATCCACTCGTTTTGTTATAACAGCCATGCCTTCAGTGAAAGTGGGTGTTGTAAAATCACCAAACAAGAGGCATGACAGAAGCAGGTCAGGTCTGCTTCCTGGGGAGGTTCTCGTGTATCCCTCTGCAGAATATTCTTTCAACTGACCTTACATAATGTGAGTAAGTATGGAGCGTTGCACTTTTTTAACAGAGCATTAAAGGAAAAGTAAGGACAAGAGTTTTGTAAGTCAGCCCTTGACTGGTTATAGTCTGTTCAGATGCTGACACTAGTAGAATAGAAAGACCCTCACATAATAATAATAATAAGAATAATAATGATGATAACAATAAATGTTATTCATAAAGCGCCTTTCAAGACACCCAAGGACACTTTACAATAGGATAAAACATATAATGGAAAAATGACAAAATGAAGAACAATAAAACAAAAACACAAGATAAAATTAACAAACAGTGAATATGCAGATTTGCAGACGTATCACTTATATCTCATCTTTTAAGCTTCATTAAAATCCATTTTTTCCCTCTGACATAAAGCATTTATAAAAGTTATCTGACTGTTAAAAAAGTAAATCTTAAAATTAGACATACACAGCATGCGCTCAGCTGGATGTGTAGAGACAGAGCCGTATGTTCTGGAAACTCTGACTAGAGAGTCAGTTTGGGAGATGAATCCCGAACCACTTAGGCCCGGGTCTGCTGACACCAAAGATCAGAATAATGAAGATTTCTGGTCATTTCCAAGGTTCACCTGAGGTGAATTGCTCAGACTGAGCACCCTTCACTGGAACGAGAAGCTACAGGTCCTGTTATCTTGGACATCATAAACACCACCTCTCCCTCTGTCCAGTATTCACATTTAAAACTATCAGAGCTTTTCACAAAGCTGAAGCAAATGTTTCTAGACCAGGAAAGCTTTCACTTGGGTGGTCTCAGAATTTCACTTTAGCTTTTCACAGATTATGTTGTTCTATTGGCTTCATCAGGTGACGGCCTCCAGCTCACACTGGAGTGGTTTGCAGCCAAGTGCGAAGCGCTGGGAATGAGAACCTCCAATGCAACTGGAAAAAGGTGGAGTGCCACTCCAGGTCAGGGACGAGTACCTGCCCCAAGTGGAGAAGTTTTTTTGAATATCATGGATGTGTTCACGAGTGATGGGAGAAGGGATTTCACATCGAAAGGAGCCAGTTGAGGTGATTCAGGCATCTGACAAGACGCCTCCTGGGAGAGGAGTTCTGGGCATGTCCCCCCAGGAGGAGGCTGGAGGATGGAGCTCTGAGGGAAAGCGGTGAGACAAAGGTTACACAAATGAGAGTCTGACAGGCAGGATGACAGAAGAGCAATGAGATTTAAAGTATATGGAACGGGAGCTGACAGGGGCAAGGAAAAACCTTTTAACAGGAAGAAACCTCCAGCAGAACCAGGCTCAGGAGCCAGTAGGGTTTGGGGAGAGGGAGACAAGACAAATAACATGCTGTGGAAGAGACTCAGAGATTAACAATGACTCATAATCAAATGCAGAGAGGTGTAGAAACACATAGTGAGAGTAAAATGGATGAGAGAAGGAAAATCATTCAATGCATCATGGGAATCCCCCATCAGCCTAGACCTCATGCAGCATAACTAAGGGTCACCTGATCTAGTCCTAACTATATGAAACTTTTACGCCTAATCTTAAAAAGTAGAGATGGTGTCTCTCTCCCAAATCTGGTTCCACAGAAGAGGGGCGTGAAAACTGAATGCTCTGCCTCCCATTTTACTTATAAATACTCGAGGAACCAGAAGTAAGTCTGAGAGCAAGTGCTGTAATGGGGTAATACAGTTCTATAAGGTTTTTAAGAAAAGATGGGGCCTGATTATTTGATGAGAAGGACTCTTACTGAAGAATTTTGGATCAACTGAAGACTTTTCAGCTGTTTTTAGGACAACTTGATAATAATGAAACTAGTTTTTCAGCCTCACTCTGCTACAGCAGCGGTCCCCAACCTTTTTTGCACCACGGACCGGTTTATGCCCGACAATATTTTCATGGACCGGCCTTTAAGGTGTCGCGGATAAATACAACAAAATAAAACCAGTACCGGTAACGAAAAAAAGAAAATTTATTCATAACACACGTGAAAAGACCCAGGAAAACCGAGTAAACGATAAAAACGATAACAAAATAACACTGAAAACCAATAAAAACCCTGAAAACTATACATTTCACACCTGAGCCTCAACTCTCGCGGCCCGGTACCAAACGACTCACGGACCGGTACCAGTCCGAGGCCCGGGGGTTGGGGACCACTGTGCAACAGGATGTTTCTAATTTTAGAGATATTGCCCAAATGTAAGACAGCAGTCCTACACATTTGCATACATAAGACCTTTGAAGAAGGATGTGGACGTGAGTGTATTTTCCACTGAATATGTGTTTGAATAAGTGTAGATTTCAATTCAATTCATTTTTATTTATATAGCGCCAAATCACAACAAAAGTTGCCTCAAGGCGCTTTCCATGTACATTGTTGTTGGTACTTAGATAGCATTAGGACAACTCATTAAACTTATTATGTTGAGTGTATTTAGTTACCTTAGGTTAAACCAACATTATTATTCTATTTTGAAAATAATATATGTCTGATAAACCGCAATTTAACCTGTTTGCAATATATGTATTTTTCTTGTTAATTTTATGTTATACTTAAAAATACTTGTACAGCCTGTCTGCAACAAAGTTACCCAGGCTTAAAGCTGATGTTACCCTAATCTCCAAGTCCTGATTCATGGTA
Source organism: Neolamprologus brichardi (assembly GCF_056152115.1). NCBI lineage: Eukaryota > Metazoa > Chordata > Actinopteri > Cichliformes > Cichlidae > Neolamprologus > Neolamprologus brichardi. Next base: position 7,942,700 of record NC_142109.1, on the reverse strand, counting down.
CAGGCCTCTGCTCTGAGCTCTAGCACGTTTTGGTTGGTTTTGTTTGCTTAGCTGTTTTGGTGTTGGCCCTCCCTAAAATATTTTTGAACTTCATGAGCTGTCTCTAAAAAGAAATTCAAATGCTGACAAAACTGGTACATGAACACAAACACCCTTCCTGTGGTTTTGCCTTATCAGCTTCAGTCATGTGTGACGCATGTGTGAAAAGTGCTTGACAGCTCACAGAACGCACTTTTTAGAATGTGAAAATGTTTGAACTTAGATAACTTTTAAATTTTTTTACATAAAACATATTTATATATTACCTTAGTTTTTGTTCTGTGTGATTTTTAATTTAATAAAATGTTACTTTCTCTCATCTGACAGGACTCATCATGGGCATTAATGCCATTGTATTTTGGGGCTTTTAACGATTTCTTTGAACTGCTCTTTTTCCCTGCATCAAAATGACGACCTTTCCAGAGACATTAATAGGCCTTGTCAAGTTAAAATACTTTGTATAACCTTCAGAACCAGTTATTACAGATGTGACTGTGTATATATCAAATCAAATTTTAAAAAAAGTGTTATATACACAATCATACACAATATGACATGCAGTGAAATGCTTATAGCTGTGCAACTGCCGACCAGATAGAATAAAACTAAATTTAAAAGTCAAGTATAAAAGTTAAAAATCAAAATGAAAAAGGTGTGCAAATCAGCAGTGTGCAGACTGACAGTGAACAGTTATGAGTTATGAGGTATATTACTGAAGTACATTATTGTTGTTGTTGTTGTTGTTGCTGAGTGCATGTGCAATGATGTGTAGAGATATGTAGATATGTAACACATAATTCAGTTTGTATGTAAACTCTGGCCCAGTGCGCACTGAATAAAGTCTAAAATAAATTCAAACTTGTGACCCAATTCTTGTTTGTGTGTTTTTTAACAGCGTGTGCTGTACAGTCATTGCACCCTGGAAAAAGAACCGTTCAAAGAAATCGTTAAAAACCCACAAATTACCAAAAGTTTCACACCCATGATGAGTGTGTGTAAACTTATCATGTTTACACACACTTGTTTATGATATTCCCACCCAGTCTCACATCACACCTACACACACACACACACACACACACACACACACACACACACACACACACACACACACACACAGAGCAGCAGTTCCTTTAAATTTCAGACCTGAGCTGATCAGCTTCACTTTTAGACGACACCAGCTGAACATCATGTTTTGCTGTTGCATATTTTTGGCTGTTTCTTTGTTGCATTCTCTGTGTCACTTCCATGTGTCAGGCTACGGTAAGTTCTCACACGTGGAGTTTTGTTACTGTGTTTATAAATAGCAGTTCTATTTTTTTCTAATGGTCTTATTTACTGTACATTAAATTATGTGATTTTCACATGTATTGTTTCACAATATATATATTTTTATTGTAATTTTCTTAATTTACTTTTCTCAGTATTGTGCCTTCCTTATTTTCTGTGTAATAGTTATCATCTATATCCTTTTAAGTGCCAGACAGTGCACAACATATGAAGTGATATACTGTAACTATATGTGTAGCACAGTATTAACCACTTTCTTAGCTAATGGAGCAAAGCCTGAGAACTACTTCAGGCAGGCTCTGCATCATGTATCAATTTGCTGGTTTATTTAACGTTCACATGTCATGGTTTGAGTGTTTTGAGCGTTTTGAGTTTTCCTTTTGATTTATGAAGCTTTGCTTTATCAGGATGTTGTGGTCTGAGTTTTGCTCCTCTAATGTTTTGTGTTATTTTGTGTTCATGTTTCCTTCCGTTACATCGTGAAGATGTTTTAAGTTCAATTTCATTCAGTTTAGTCTTGAGTTCAGTTTTTTTATGCTGTTGAGTTTATTTGTATCTGTTTTTTGGGCTCTGTCTCTTTCCTGTGTCTGCTGTGAGAGTCTGCCATGTCCTCTGTGTGTGTTTCCCCAGTCGTGTCTGTGTTTGGTCTCGCTCCCTCCGTGTCTCGTCTCCCGTAACTGTTTCCATGTTTCCCTCTTTGTGTGTCCTTTCTTTGTCTCCGCAGTTGTCTTGTGTCCATTTGCGTTCCTTCCTCCAGCTCCCGCCTTCTCGCTCCATATTCCCACATCTAGGTCTCGTGTTCTGTGTTTAGCTTTAGTTCATGCAGTTTAGTTTGTTAGTTAAGTCTCTGTTCTCATTTGCCTCTTATTTATATTTTCATTCAACCCAAATAAATGGCTCGCCTTTTGTTTAAACTCACTCCCTTTTTCAAGTGTCTGCATTTGGGTCCTCATAATCTCTCCACACTGTCCGACATCAGAATTTCTCATCTCTCTCTGTATCTGTCGCTTACTGTGTAGGACAGGGTGACTTTATGACACACAAAGCTGGAAGATTCAAGTCAAATCTGAAAGTTACTTTAAGACAATCAATGATTAATTATCATTATTAACTGCTCAAGCAAAGTCAGTTATCATTTAAATGCTTAGCAGGGCCTCAGTTTGCTCTAAAACAGCCTCAGTTCTTCCTGCTCTTGAGTCCAAAAGATGTTGACAGATTCATTCAGTCAGTCTGTTTTTGGTTTGGAGACACCTGTGAGAAAAGATGTTGGAAAACTTCAACTGTCCAGATTTGGTGGAGCCTGTCTCTCTGCAGCCTCTGATTTCTGTTTTGGCTTGTTGAAACCCAACATGCATTTGTGCTGCTGTAGCCTCGAGGACAGATGCTTTTCTGTCCAGCACAGTTGCAGGTGAAATCTAGATGGTCATAGTCTGCCCTTTCTCCTCTGGCCTCAACAAGCCGCTGTCTCTGCAAAAGTGCTGCTCACTGGATGTTTTTGGTTTATCACATCTTTCAGAGTTACTGAAATGTGAATCCCAGGAGACTGACAGTTTCAAATATAGTCAAACGTTCGTTATCACAGTTGAAGAGATCGCATATTTTCTACATCCTTATATTTGTCACAGACAGCTGATCAATAATTTTAATCATATTCTTAACTTTTCACTTTCATGGGAATTTCTCCCACCTGCTTCATGGACACCATCATGATCTCCTGTACATGAAAAAGCTCATCCTCAGACAGGGTGCAGGCTTCAGTCATTTGTGACAGGCTCAGATTTGATCTGCTACACTTATACATTGAAAGCAACTGAGGTGAGCAGGATGGATGGTAAATATTTTTCTTGCAAATAATTGCATGTAATGTTTTTTTCTTACAGATCCTAGCTGCACAGAGTATCCTGTGTTCACTCCATCTGCACTGGTAGTGAAGTACGGTGACCCAGCCAATGTTGCATGTGATGTATGTCAGAAGGACTGCAGTGGAGATGCTTCAGGTTTGGAGCACGGTGTGGGAAAAGTTACAAAAAATGGAACCACGATGTTCTGGACAGTTGACAGACTGACTGACTGGGACATACGTCTACTGTGCTTTTATACCAGTAATCAGTGTACTAGCACTCTGAATCCAACTCTTTATCGTAAGTATGCTTACTTTAGAAAATGAGACTTTTTAGTTGATTTTACATACATCTGTGATCTAAATTTAATCTCTTTGTGTAAATACACAGTTAGATGGATTCATACTCTCAGCGGTTACTGACTGACATCTACCTGTGTTACTCTTTCTTTCCCTGTCTTCTCAGAGCTTCCAGAAAGTGTCTCCATCAGCTTTGTAAACCACCCTGAGATGATGTTTGAGAATCAGCAGTACACCCTGCAGTGTAGCGTACAGAACGTAGCTCCTGTTCAAAGCCTCACTGTGACCTTCTACAGAGGAAACACAGCACTGGATCACCTACAGTCCAGGAGTGAACAAAAGAAACCAGTGAGTGAGACCTTCACTCTGAACATCACCCCCAGTAGAGAAGATGATGGATCCCAGTACTGGTGCGAAACCAAGCTGGAGCTGGGACCAGCTGGACCACAGCGCCCTCCAGTGGTGATATCAGAAAAGCTCCCTGCTATAGTTCACTGTGAGTCTGAGGAGGGGGGGGACAGATTTGCATTTACATGTATAATTTTCATGGCTCTTTATGTAATGTAAGAGGTTTCCGTGCCTCAAATCATTTTCCCCATTTGTTCAATTTTCCATTGGGTTATGACGAGAATACAATTTTTATCCTAAGTCTCAGACTGAAGACACATCTCTGACCAGTGAGACTCTGATCTTTTAATATCAATATATATCTAATATACAGTGGGTACGGAAAGGCCCTCTTAAATTTTTCACTCATTGTTATATTGCAGCCATTTGCTAAAAGTTCATTTTTTCCTCATTAATGTACACACAGAACCCCATGCTGACAGAAAAACACAGAATTGTTGACATTTTTGCAGATTTATTAAAAAAAGAAAAACTGAAATATCACATGGTCCTAAGTATTCAGACCTTTTACTCAGTATTTAGTAGAAGTATTTTGGGAAAGATGCAACAAGTTTTTCACACCTGGATTTGGGGATCCTCTGCTATTCCTTCTTGCAGATGCTCTCTGATTCTGTCAGGTTGGATATAAACGTTGGTGGACAGCCATTTTTATGTTGGGTTTAAGTTAGGGCTCTGGCTCGGCCATTCAAGAACAGTCACAGCGCTGGTGTGAAGTCACTCCTTTGTTATCTTAGCTGTGTGCTTAGGGTCATTGTCTTGTTGGAAGGTGAACCTTCGGCCCAGTCTGAGGTCCAGAGCACTTGGGAGAAGGTTTTTGTCCAGGATATCCCTGTACTTGGCCGCATTCATCTTTCCCTCACTTGCAACCAGTCGTCCTGTCCCTGCAGCTGAAAAACACACCCACAGCATGATGCTGCCACCAACATGCTTCACTGTTGGGACTGTACTGGGCAGGTGGTGAGCAGTGCCTGGTTTTCTCCACACATACCACTCAGAATTAAGGCCAAAAAGTTCTCTTGGTCTCTTCAGACCAGAGAATCTTATTTCTCACCATCTTGGAGTCCTTCAGGTGTTTTTTTTTAAATATTTTTAGCAAACTCCATGAGGGCATTCATGTGTCTTGCACTGAGGAGAGGCAAAGAATGAACAATTTAAGTGGGTCTGAATACTTTCCATACCCACTGTACACTACCAGTCAAAAGTTTGGACACACCTTCTGATTTAATGGCGTTTCTTTATTTTCATGAACATTTACATTGTAGATTCTTCTGAAAGCATCAAAACTATGAACACATATGGAATTATGTAGTAAACAAAAAAGTGTGAAATAACTCAAAACATGTTTTATATTATAGATTCCTCAAAATAGTCACCTTTTCCTTTCATTACTACTCTAATTGTAGTAATTAATACACTATTGCACACTCTTGGCATTTTCTCAATGAGCTTCATGAGGTCGTCACCTGAAATGTTTTTGCAGCAGTCTTGAAGGAGTTGCCAGAGGTGCTGAGCACTTGTTGGCCTTTTTGTCTTCGCTCTGTGGTCCATCTCATCCCAAACAATCTCCACTGGGTTTCGGTCAGACGACTGTGCACTCCATTACTCTCCTTCTTGGTCAAATAGGCCTCTCACAGCCTGGAGGCGTGTTTGGGGTCATTGTCCTGTTGAAAAATAAATGATGGTCCAACTAAATGCAAACTGGATAGGATGGCATGTTGGTTTAGTGTGCCTTCAATTTTGAATAAATCCCCAACAGTGTCACCAGGAGAGCACCCCCACACCATCACACCACCTCCTCCATGATTCACAGTGGGAACTATACATGTAGAGACCATCCGTTCACCTTTTCTGCTTTGCACAAAGACGCAGCAGGTGGAAACAAAGATCTCAGATTTGGACTCATCAGACCAAAGCACAGATTTCCACTGGTTTAATGTCCACTCCTTGTGTTTCTTGGCCCAAACAAATCTCTTCTGATTGTTGCTTTTCCTTAGTCGTGTTTTTTTTTAGCGGCTGTTTGACCATAAAGGCCTGATTCACACAGTCTCCTCTGAACAGTTGATGTAGAGATGTGTCTGCTACTGAACTCTGTGTGGCATTTATCTGGGCTCTGATCAGAGGTGCTGTTCACTTGCGATTTCTGAGGCTGGTGACTCAGATGAATTTATCCTCAGAAGCAGAGGTGACTCTCGGTCTTCCTTTCCTGGGGCAGTCCTCATGTGAGCCAGTTTCCTCATAGTGCTTGATGGCTTTTGTGACACATTCAAAGTTTTAGCAATATTCTGACTGACTGACCTTCAGTTCTTAAAGTAATGATGAACTGTCATTTCTCTTTACTTAGCTTATTGGTTCTTCCCCTAATATTCTAACAGTTGTCAAATAGTGCTGTCAGCTGGGTACCAACCTTCTGCACAACACAACTGATGGTCCCAACAATAATTAAGAAGACAAGAAATTCCACAAATGAAAAATGACAAGTCACACCTGTGAAGTGAAAACAGGTGAGCATCATGAAGCTCACTGAGAGAAGACCAAGGGTTTGTAACGCTGTCAACAAAGCAAAGGGAGGCTACTTTGAGGAATCTAAAATATAAGACATTATTTTTAGAGTTATTTATCATTTATTTCTTTGCTACATAATTCCATATATCTCGCTTCATATATTTGATGTCTTCAGTAAGTATCTACAATAATGAAATAATGAAATAATGAAAGTAGTAAAAATAAAGAAAAAACATTAAACGAGATTATGTGTACAAACTTTTGGTAGTTTTTTGGTGTGTACTGTACATTATGTTTTGTATAAAGAGCAACACCCTGCAAGGTAACTGCAGCAGTTAAATATAATGAAGTGGAATAAATGGTAAAATATTACCTACTGAAAAATAAGTATTAAGTATACAAGCATACGGTGAAAGTGAAGTATAGTGTAGTGTACTAGAGACAGTAATTTGATACTTTCCACTCTCCATGAATATGTGCTTCCACTTCAGTGTGGACACAAGGGGCATGCTCAGTCTTTATGTGATAGTCATATTGCCTTTAACCTTTATTATGTTTTTCTTATTAATTTAAGACCCCCTCAGTAACATATTTAAGATGAACATGATTCTTAAATCATCACAATCAACAGCACAGTTTGATCACTGATGTGAGCCGGTGACATGAACACATTTAATCAGGTAACTTATCCAAACAAAGGAGTCTGATGTCAGACACAACTGTTAACTCGCTACTCTGACTCACATCTGGATCCAGAAACCACCATACTTATATGTGCATCATATGATAGAGGGGATAACATTAAATGAGAGCATTTAGTAAAAACTCCAGAAAGCCTCAGAGGCTGACTGTACACAGTTCAGCAGAGATTAGCGACCGTGGCTCAGGGGGTTGGGAAGCGTATCTGTAACTGGAAGGTCGCCGGTTTGATCCCTGGGCTCTCTGTCCTGGTCGTTGTGTCCTTTGGCAAGACACTTTACCCTCCCGCCTACTGGTGTTGGCAAGAAGGGCCGATGGCGCGATATGGCAGCCTCGCTTCTGTCAGTCTGTGGCTACAACCGTAGCTTGCCTCCACCAGTGTGTGAATGTGAGAGTGAATGAATAATGGTATTGTAAAGCGCTATATAAATCCAATCCATTATTATTAAAGGAATTGTCTGAACATTCCTCTTTTAAATTAAAAATGGTTGATTTTGCTAATATATTGTGTTCTGTTTCTTCTTCAATAATCTCACAGATGGGCCTGAGCTAAAGGAGCCACCAAATCCAGATGTGATCACAATCACAGAAGGAGACACTCTACACCTGAACTGCTCCTCTGTGGGAAACCCCAGCCCCTCATACACCTGGACACGCCCAAAAAATAGCTTATCTTCCTACACTGGCAGCGTTCTCACTATCAATTCTGTCGGCTTTGAGCATAAAGGACAGTATATCTGCACTGTGAGCAATACAGTAGGGACTGTCACCAAGGAGTTTAACGTTGATGTACAAGGTGAGTGTTGTCAGATACTTCCTGGAAAATGAGTCACTGAAGACCAATCATGATATTTTCCTCTAGAAATGATACAGCAGTTGAGAATAATCCGATCTTTAATCCAAGAATTAAATTCATTGTGATTGTTTTGGTGTTTTTAATTTGCCTCGTGTATATTATTCTTCTTTTCTTTTTTACAGTCAGCTCCATCCCATACATAATACGTGGAACCTTACTGGGAGTTCTGATCCTTGTCGGTCTGTCACTGGGATGCTACTGTAAACGCAACCAAAGGGGAAACTACAAACTCAGTAAAATTATTGTTATTGACAGCTGAAGAAATGACTGAATAGTTAACACCTGCTTTTGATACTGATTCTGATGAGCAGCTTGCAACTGTCTATCCTCTGTGAGCAAACTTCCTGTTTAGCACATATGCAAGGCAAGCTTTCATATTTCTGATCATTTATGATCAACAGTTGATTTCTTTCTTTAAATGTTACAAATATTTATACAGCTGTTGATGAGCTGTAGTCCCTCACCCTCTGTTTAGCCGAACTAAATTCCTGGTTCTCTTCCAATTTTCTTAAACTCAATAGTAACACATCAGAGCTTCTGCTGGTAGGCACTAAACAACACTATCCAGAACTAATAGCTTTTCAATTACAATCAATAACTGGCCAGTCTCTGTTTCTCCATGAGTGAAAAGTTTGGGTGTCATCCTCGATAGTACTCTTGTAACTCACACATCAATAACGTTACTCGGTCTGCATATTTCCATTTGTGTAACATTAATCATCTCTGTCCTTTTCCCACATGTCACTGCTGTTCTTGTTCATAGCCTGGTCACTTCCCAGATCGATTACTGTAACTCTCTTCTTTTTGGTCTTAGTCAAAAATCTCTCCATAAGCTTCAACGTGTCCAGAACTCTGCTGCTCGTATTATCACCAGGACCCCTTCTATGCACCACATCACCCCTGCTCTGCAGCAGCTTCATTGGCTTCTGCTCAAATACCGCATCAATTTCAAGATACTTTTGTATACATTTAAGGCTATTCATCATCTCTCCCCTTCATACCTCTCTGATCTGGTTCAGATCACCATTCCTTCTCGGTGTCTCAGATCCTCTTCCTCTCTTCCTCTCTCTGTCCCTTCCCCTCGGTTAGCCACCATGGGGCACAGGGCTTTCTCTGCTCCTCGACTTTGGAATTCCCTTCCTCCTGATATGAGAAATATCACTTCCTTTTAAGTCTAGACCAGGGGTCGGCAACCTGCGGCTCTTTAGTCCTTATACTGCGGCTCCGCGTGGTTTGGGAAAATAAATTAGTATTTAGCGGAAGTGTATTTTATTTGTGTTTAGTTCTTTTTTTAACTTGTAGTTCTAAATTGGAAGATTATTGTGATATTGAAATATAAAAATAAAATTATATTCTATTATTTTTTCATCGCTCAAAATAAGAGTCACACTCGCGGAAGCCGGTGTACCCAACGAAACGCCGTGCATTTATCGAGACTTTCAACCCCAGGTAGGCCAATTATGGATCTTCGGATCCACATTATGTCAGCAGCTATTCTCCACCGTGAACTATGTTAAAGACAAACACCGCTCACGCCTGACAGATGACAGCTTACAGTCCTGCGTAAACTGACTTCGTACAGCCCCGATTAGCAGACGCTGTGCGCAGAGGTTCGGGACCATAAGTCTTATTGTAAACATATCACGGCAGACCGACGATGTTTGCATGAACACACTTTTCAGCATGTCTTTATTGACCACTTTTCACACACGGTTGCTGTACGCATACAGCCGGCTGTAGCTTTTCACCTCACAGCCCGACATACACCACCAACAACACAACAGCACAGATAGCGCAGACGTAAAGGCAGCGAGGCATGATTGCGGGTGTGGCTCAGGTGCGTCCGCCTCCCCTGCAGCGGCGCTGCAGACCACGCCCCGCCGCACGCATTAACCTGGTAAAATACATATTTAGGCAGAATTTTGCAAATATCTATTTTTAATTTTTCAGCAGCATAGTGCTTTTTTACCAATTATTTTTTAAAAGTCAGGTCAAGGCTCCAACAGCCCAAAGGGTGGCGGCTCACAACAGTTTTTGTTTGCTACATGAATCATTTTAGTTCAGGTTGGTGTTTTTCCTTTTGTTATATTTCTTTAAGAGTTCAAAATGTGTTGATTACATAAATAAAATGTAATTTTCTCTGTAGCACTTCATGGATTTCATAAGCAACACACCTTCGTTGTTCACACAAAGCATAAAGATAAAAAACAATATATACAGTGTTATCTTCATTTTAGATGTCAAAAAGTATTTGCGGCTCCCAGTGTTTTCTTTTGCGTGGAAACCGAGTCCAAATGGCTCTTTGGGTGTAAAAGGTTGCTGACCCCTGGTCTAGACTCACAACTCACCTGTTCACAATAGCCTATTCCACATAAGCTTTTCCATTCTGCTTTTTAAATTTGCTCCACATTTTATCTTTATAACTTTGTAAACTGTTATGCTTGTTGTTGTTATTTCTTGTCTCTATTCTGCTGTGTACAGTGTCCCTGAGTGTTTTAAAAGGCGCTTTTAAAATAAAATGTATTTTTATTTTTATTATTTTTATTTTTATTATTATTATTAGTCTCAAAGCAGGGCCATAGGGTCTGCAAAATAATTTACTATCAGTTAAACAAATTTCTTTGTTATATCACAAAAACATCTGGGTGTCATTTTCTCTACAAAACAACCACATGGTGTCCTCTTCACTCCCTCGTGATATCAGTGGGACAAAGGTCACTGTCAAAGATCACTGAGTGTGTGCAGGTGGCCAGTATGTGTGGATATTTATTGCAATGTTATTATTCTTTGCATACTTCAGGCAACATCTTAACTGACTTATTTTCCTTGATCAAAAGTCTTATATGATGTTAGCGACGTCTCTTTGTTGCATTTAGTTTGTTGTTGTTGTTCAGCTTAAGTACAGATTTCAGAGCTATGGTTTAATTATTATTTCATGTTAGATCCTTGTTTTCTTATGTTTAAGCAACAGCTGCCACTGTGTAATTATCTAACAACCTGCATTCATAATGACATTTATTTATTCGTTACAGAACCACACACACAGACTAACGAGCTATCATATTAATACATTGTAACTGATGCCCCCTGGTGGTCACATCTTTTAAGAAACTAACATTATAGTCTTTCAAATTTGCTGCAACAGGGTCTTCAGATCAGCGGCGCCTCCGGGATTTTTTCACCGGTGTGGCCATATTTCCATTTTTATTATGCTGTTGTCAGATATAGGTGACTTGAAAAATAGAGTTGATATCACTGATATCACACAGACTTTTAACTTCACACAAAGTGCTGTCACTGTTATGCTTGCAGTTTATTCACCCACAGTTTTTATTTCCTTTTTTACATCTTTTTTAGTCCAGCGAGAGAAGTGAATAATGTTTGGGTCTTAAACGAGTACGTTTAAGGATCCGTGTTTGTATTTGTTAAAGTCTTTGTTTGTCCCATTTCATCCTCAGCCTATCCAATCACTCAAATCCCTCCCTGTCATAGCCTCTGTCTGTCTGACTTCTGCCAGTGAATTTGCTGTAAAGCAAAGCACATCTGCAAGGGAAGGTTCATTGTTTATACTCATCATTAGTTTCATCTCTGATTTAATGTTACATTTGTGCTCTGCCTGGTGTTGATGAGCAGTGGATTTCAATGGGGTTCAAGATCCTAAAACTCAGTGGTCTGCAAAATAATTTACTAACATTAATTTACTAAAAATGTCACTAATGTCACTGACAAATTAGTCTTTATTCAAAGGTTTTTTAAACAAATAATTGCATCTAAGAGCACAAATGGTATCGAGATTATAATAGATAAATATTCTCACCTGTGAGGGGGTCGCTGGGCCCAAAGGTTTGACTCTCTAGGGAGCTCCTCCTGAGGACCTTTAATAATGTAATACTTGTGTTTTACCACTAGAAGACGCTAGATAATAATCTGAGATACTGGAGGCAGTTGTAGAAACATGCTGAGCTTGTACTTTCCAATACTTCCAATGAGTGAGAAGAGAATCGATTCATGTCAAAAATGAGAAATAAAGAGTGTTAGTGGGACTGCTTTTCCTGTTCGTTCATCATCGATGAATCTGTCTGAGTTTATTTACTGCTCACATTATCTTCATGTACAACAGTTAATATGAAAAAGCTGATGATCTGCATGAATCTGAACTTTTCAGTCAAGATCACAGTCAGAGCTACTATGGTAGTGACATAATTCTCCAGGCCTATTTCCTGTTATTTAAAGGTTGAGCTATTCCCATGTCAGACAATCATAACATGTAATGTAATAACAATGACCTTTCTTTTCTCACATAACACCACACACACATCAAACTTGGATTATTTATGTGAATATTACCTGATTAAGACATTTTCACAAAGTTATGTAGTTTATACGTATCTCACTTTGACCCTGAATATAAATAACTGTGAATAGAGGGTTATTAGTGGGGACTAATTGCCCCTTGGAGATAAATAAAGTCTCTCTGACTCTTCAGTGAGAAAAGATGGACATGAGTTATGAAACAAACTTGAACTGAAACCATGCAGCATCAGTATGTTTTAATACTAGATGAGCCTAATGTGTTTGGACAGGCTGTAACCAGCACAAGCCTCACACACTTCTCACCTGACCAGCTGTCGTAAGAGGACAGTGTGCTACAGGCGAGGAGCGGGAAAAAGAAACAAAACAGAAAAATGGGAAACACTTGATATAATTGAATTCAGCAGATTAACTATAACAATAAAAACATATAAAATAAATAGTATGAGTGTACACATAAAAACAAATAAGCTAATGAGGCCGAAGAAAGGCGTAAAAGCATGAAAACCCTGACAGCAGAGTTTAATTTGATGACAGGGCCTACCAGTAAGTTAAACTTTAGAATAAAGCAAACTAGAGTTGATCATGTCAAGCTGTCATTCCTGTTTTTTTGTTTTGTTTGTTTGTTTTGTTTTATTTTTTGTAGAAGCGTTCAGTGTCTGTAAGAGGTATCAGTCATCACTCAGAGAGCTATGACTTCTTTATATTCTCATAGGAGTACTGGCAGTATGACTAGCTGCCAGTTCTTTGAATCAAAGTCATAGTGTTAAAATTAGCCGTACTGAGAAAAAAAAGTCCCGTCAGGATGCAAACGTAATCCACTCCTCAGTGAAACTCATCGATCCACTGTTGCTTCATTTTTTCCACTTCTGTCAACTTTGCAGAACTGAAAACTCAGTTTTAGCTAATCTGACGCAGGCCTGTTAGAGGTCAAAGCTGAAGTATATAGATGTACTGTTAAGTGGAATCTGAATGTAGAAATATGCATTTTCATTTCCAAACAATCAACAAAGTCCTGGTGAAATTTAAAGGCTGCTCAGTTTTGCCTCTAGCGTGTGTGTTTTCTCCCCTCTGTGTGTTTGTGTGCATGTTTCATGTTTAAAAGTTTCAGGAGGACAGGTTAAGAGGAAGCAGACGGGTAAAAGTGCAAAATGCAAATCTTCATGTCAGAGCTTGACTCAGATATGTGGAAGCAGTCAGATAATCAAAACAAACCAGAAGAGGAACAGACAGAGGGCGAAGTACAGAAATGACTTGGCTCTGTCCAAAACTAGACGTTTTTTCAGGTTTTTAAGCTACTTTAAAACATTGTAACATTTTCATTTAATCTCCATGACCGAGGAATCTCTATACATATGTGTACGTGTGTGTATCATCTTTGTGGAGACCAAAAAGTGGAAGTTTACTATACTTGTGGGGACCAACCGCCCTTATGGGGACAAAATCCCCATCCCCCATGATTAAAAAGGCATTTTGATGGTTGGGGTTAGAGTAAGAGGTTAGAGAAAATATTATGTTAGTTAGATGTCCCCACAAAGATATGAAAACACAACTGTGTGTGTGTGTGTGTTGTGTTTTTTGTTTGTTTGTTTGTTTATTGCATTTCTTGGAAACACTTTTTTTTGCCAGATGTCTATTTTGAGGATATTTGTATAAGTGTGGTCTCATTTTGGGGGGTTTTGTTCTCTGTTCTCTGTTCACTGGAGGCTGACAAACGAACTAGTGAAGCTAAAGTAACTAAAGTATCACTCCCACCATTCCCACGGTTTTTGCCACCTTTACTTTCATTTCTTCTTTACCAACGGGAAACTCTGAAACAATGAATGCTACTCTGATTTGATTCATTATACTGTTCAGTGTGTTCTGAATTTAAACAGAAACACGTATATGTTAAAAAAAAAAACACACATGTGTGTCTTAAAGACATAAAGACTTGGATGGCCGCTAACTTTCTGCTTCTAAACTCAGATAAAACTGAGGTCATTGTACTCGGTGCTGAAAAGCTTAGAAATATGGTATCTAACCAGATTCTTACTCTGGATGGCATTACCTTGGCCTCCAGTAACACTGTGAGGAACCTTGGAGTCATTTTTGACCAGGATATGTCCTTCAACGCACATATTAAACAAATATGTAAGACTGCGTTCTTCCATTTGCGCAACATCTCTAAAATTAGAAATATCCTGTCTCAGAGTGACGCTGAAAAACTAGTTCATGCATTTATTACTTCCAGGCTGGACTACTGCAATTCATTATTATCAGGATGTCCAAAAAACTCACTGAAAAGCCTTCAGTTAATCCAAAATGCTGCAGCAAGAGTACTGACAGGGACTAGAAAGAGAGAGCATATTTCTCCTGTTTTGGCTTCCCTTCATTGGCTTCCTGTTAAATCCAGAATTGAATTCAAAATCCTGCTCCTCACATACAAGGTCTTAAATAATCAGGCCCCATCTTATCTTAATGACCTTGTAGTACCATATCACCCTATTAGGGCACTTCGCTCCCACTCTGCAGGCCTACTTGTTGTTCCTAGAGTATTTAAAAGTAGAATGGGAGGGAGAGCCTTCAGTTTTCAGGCCCCTCTTCTGTGGAACCAGCTTCCAGTTTGGATTCGGGAGACAGACACTATCTCTACTTTTAAGATTAGGCTTAAAACTTTCCTTTTTGCTAAAGCATATAGTTAGGGCTGGACCAGGTGACCCTGAATCCTCCCTTAGTTATGCTGCAATAGATGTAGGCTGCCGGGGATTCCCATGATGCACTGAGTTTTTCCTTTCCAGTCACCCTTCTCGCTCTCTATGTATTAACAGACCTCTCTGTATTGAATCATATCTGTTATTAATCTCTGTCTCTCTTCCACAGCATGTCTTTTATCCTGTCTTCCTTCTCTCACCCCAACCAGTCACAGCAGATGGCCGCCCCTCCCTGAGCCTGGTTCTGCCGGAGGTTTCTTCCTGTTAAAAGGGAGTTTTTCCTTCCCACTGTCGCCAAAGTGCTTGCTCATAGGGGGTCATATGATTGTTGGGTTTTTCTCTGTATCTATGAAGCGCCTTGAGGCGACTTTTGTTGTGATTTGGCGCTATATAAATAAAATTGAATTGAATTGAGTTGAATGTGGCAAATCAAACTTTAAAACCAGTTATAAAAACTCACAAACACACAGAAAAATATTAACAAGATGAAGCACAAACCTCCGCTAATGCAGCTCAGTCTCTGAGCAGTGTTTACTTTTAGGGAATAGTATTGTATTTTATACACATACACTATGTAGGAGCAGGTAATGGACAAGGTATTGATTTGTAAATAACTGGATGTGAATAACTTGAGCTTATCATATAATATTATACTACAGTATATTTCTAACTAACTAACAAGTCTTTGTCTTTCTCATTTTTAAAGATGTAACAAACTTTGGATTCAACTTGATGTAAAATATAAATCAGGTTGGATATCATTTGTGACATGATATTTGATTGTAAACTATAATGTCATATTTAAGATCTCCAGTATCATTTTATAAATGTTGCCAATATTAACAAAGGCACTAAATTTTAACCACAGTTTTAAAGATAAAAGACATTTTATGAAAGTTTAACCTTATTTGACCTCAAAGAAGCCGTCAGAGGTCCAAAGGAATTGTCAGGGCCTGGATCTGTGACCCGGTGTTTTGAGTTTATTTTGTATTTTTGTTTTTCTTATGTTAGATTGCATCAATGTTAAGTTCTTGTGTTATTTAGTTAGGGTTTAGTTGAGTGATTTATTCTAGTGTATGTTTCATCCATGTCTCCGTATTCATGAGTCTTTCCTGTCTTCGATGTAAGTCTGTCTTAGTTATGCTTTCGTCTCCCTTATCTGTTCCCAAGTGTCTCTCCCTGTGTTCTCAAGCTTGTGTTGTCATGTCAACGTTTCATTATGTTTCACAAACACTGTGTAGGAGCAGGACTGGAGTGGACTACAGACAAATTTCCATCGCTCCACTCTACAAGATTTCTTTTTTTTTTTGAAATGTCCTTTTTACCAACAGAATGACATCCAATGCTACCAAAAATATAACTTCCTTGTCTGAGGTATTTACTAAAAAAGCCCTGCTAGTAACATTACAGACTTTCAGTGACTCTACTTCAGACTATGGTTATCTGATAACCACAGTTTAATAGATCTGGAGAAAGCAGATGTTGAGCAGATGTCACACTCCTTAATTCTGTGGGTATAGTATTCTAGGAATGTGCTCAGTAAGATTCAGGATTCAAGAAGTTTATTGTCATATACACCACAAAACACAAGTGGCCGTGCAGAGCAATGGAATTTGTGAGTTCCCTTCACTCAACTAAATAAACAACTAACTAAAATAAGGAATAAACTTAACTTTGAGCGTAAGAGAAGTAAGAGAAATGTATTTTACAGCCAGTTTAATCATTTTTCCCAGTTTAATTAGCCTCATTTCGCACAATAATGACGTGAATTTGAGTTTTTAATCTCTTGTTTTCAGATCCTGCTTTCAGATGGATTCTTTCTACTGATGTAGATGTGATCCAACTTGTCTGGTAGTTTACATGAGACTGAGGCTGATTCTGTTGTTATAATTCTGATTCTTGTGATTCTTCCATCATTTAGGCATAAATCATTTGAGTTAATTATTCAATTTCCCAATATTATCCAGTAGCAATATTTACTGATTAAAATCTCACATTCATTCATTGATTCTAAAAATCTAATAATAATCCAGTGTCTCTAATTTGTGGATTATGAACTGCATCTATTTAGCTGTTCCCTCGCTCATCCACATTTCAGTTACTAAACATATTAAAAAAACACAAGACTGAATTCACATCTCCACATCCCTAAAATCTGCGATCACACTGAGAATACCACCGCATGCCTTTACACTACAAATGGCACCAGCATGTCTGGCACTTTCAGCAGCACAGAGAAGCAGAGATAAGGTCTAACCAGAAAGCTCACAGAGTCCAGTTTAACTTTATCTGGAGGTTTTGTCTGAAGCTCCAGTCAAACAGAATATAAACTCCTTCACCATTAGATGTTTAACAGTCCTCGTTCTCTCTTCCCTTCACTGCCCTGATTGGTCTCTTTGAGGCTTTCCAAGTCTTCATGCACAGAAGCACCTCCCCTGTCACTTTAGTCCCGAAAAACCTTTTACTTCCTGACTCACTAACAAACTTGCATCATCCTGCTTGATTCTCCTGCTTACTTTCTTTCTCCTGCTAGAAACTGGAGTCCATCAGAAATCTGCTTCACTGAAATAACTAGGCCTCAGCATTTGTGTGTGCAGACCAGCAGGAAGGGACATAAAGTATATTTGCTGAAGTTTTTGAGTTTATTGAAATATTTCTAATTTATACATTTAAAAGCAAAACGCTGCAGACTTTTATTGTCTGACCTTTAAGAAAGCACATTTTAGAATTTATCACTCAGATCAGTCAGACTACATACACGTTTTCATTTACCAGTGTGTGTATGTGTGCTTGTGTGTGTGTGTGTGTGTGTGGGGGGGGGGGGGGTCGTGGTCTTCAGAGGACCTGACTGCTATGAGGCTGACATGAGCTCATCGCTTATTTTTCTTAATGGGATTTCCCCAAAAACTCAGATTTCCCAGATGGATGTTTTCAATTTCACTTTGCCTGAGACACCATCCTGGTCCAGTCAAACCATTAACCATCCATTTTGAATCACCATTGTTGCCAGGGTTGCTGGAAAGCTGCGCTCACAATCACAGGAAGTTCAGACTGGAATGTGTCAAGTGTCCTCAGACCATGAGTTGATGACAGCAGTGGTCTCTTTTAAGTATATAGTTGATCTCATTTGACATTTAATCCAGTATTTAGTTATGTTGGAAGTGATTAATGAAAAGTAAAAGTGGTTTAGTTTCTTTGTATTCAGATCATTTCTTAGTGTTTGCTTGTTTTTCCTTTTGACCTCTGTTAGGTCACTTTTTGCCACTTCAGTTTTGTCCAAACCTAATTTGTAGGTTTTGTTGAAGCTGTTGGTTTGTTGTGTTTTGCTGTTTTTATTTAGCCTGAGTTTACTTCCATTAATGGCTCAGAACTACGATTTTCTTTTTCTAAAACTATTTTGATTCTTTTTTGATGATCAAATAAAATCCACGTGTTTTACAACCAACCAACCAATGTTCAGTTCATGTCCACTCTATTTAAATAGCACATTTTACATACAATAGCAAACATCATGAAGATAAATCTAAAATGAAGCTAAACAACTGGAATCTGGGATGAAACCCTTACAACAGCAAATTCCATCATTAGCCAGCATTTTTTTCATTGAGAGCTTCTGTGTTACTACTTTAAGTTCATTTGTCTACTTCTAGTTAAAACATTTTACTTGAGTAACATATTACATGCCTTAGTGTCTGTAGCACAAACGTTTTACAGATTCATATCAGTGCTTTTACTTAGATTAATATTAAAAATGATGTTTGGTGTGAATAACAAATTGTAGCTCATACTATACCAACAGCATGACTTGAAAACATTTTAGAAATGACTAACACCTTCAGAATTTCCTCATGTAATGTTGCCATGGTTTCAGTGGTTGGCTCACAACCAACATTTTTGTATCTGCCTCAAAAAATGAAAACCAAAGCATTAAAATGAGTCCAAAAAGAAAAGGGAGGCAAGATTTTAGTAAACACAGAAGCATGTTGGGAATGTAAACTGTCTTTACACTCCTTAAGGCTCAGCACGATTACCAGTGACCCCTGAGTCAAAAGCCTTTTCACTAACACTTGTTCCATTTTACTGTTACATATAAAAATATTATGGGAGCCGTAAAGAGAAGTATACTTTAGACAATGTCACTGATATTATGATCTGTTTTTAATTGGAGAATGGATAAATGCATTTGTTTGATCTAGTCTGTGTGGCAAATCAGTTTATTTGGGGAGATTTAAACTTCACAACACTGTGTTTTTATGATCATGAAACTTTTGTCCCTGACTCAATTGAATGGCATGAATGAATGACAAGTTTTCTTCAGATGGCTTGGTCTCTCTGTTTCACTCGTGTGGCTCTGCTGCTGCGCTTCCAGATATTCTGATATGTAGCTGTGCCTCTTATGACTTCAAGCTGGAGCAAGGGGGAGCGAGAATAAACAGACTAAAAATAACTAAGGAAGAGTGACTAAACAAGGTTGTAGATCATTTGAAGTGTGAAGGAATGAAACAGATAGGAAGACAGGCTAAAGGGGTTTTAATGCTTCAGTCTTAGCAGTTGAGAGCTGGTCCTGAGCACGACTTTGTCCTGGAGGAAGGCTTCACAGGAAAGAGATGAGGGAAATCTGCTTCACTGAAATAACTAGGACTCAGCATTTGTGTGTGCAGACCAGCAGGAAGGGACATAAAGTATATTTGCTGAAGTTTTTGAGTTTATTGAAATATTTCTAATTTATACATTTAAAAGCAAAACGCTGCAGACTTTTATTGTCTGACCTTTAAGAAAGCACATTTTAGAATTTATCACTCAGATGCTATGAGGCTGACATGAACTCATCGCTTATTTTTCTTAATGGGATTTCCCCGAAAACTCAGATTTCCCGGATGGATGTTTTCGATTTCACTTTGCCAAAGAGAAGACCAGCCCGCTGATCCCCGCCCACAGCTATAAAGGAGCGTGGACCTCCATGTTGCTATCTTTTCTGCTCTCAGTTCATTACAGACACCATCTGGCCAACAAACTTTGGGCTCGGAGATTTTTTATTAACAAACGTTTTTTTTTTTCGTTTTCCCAACGAAACTATCTGGACACGATGTTTTCCTGTTACCTTTTCCTCGTTATTTCTTTGATGATCTCCTGCCGAGACGTCCGCGTGTCCGCCTCTAGTAAGTGTCCCGTTATCTGTTGTGCTCAGTTTTTCCCCGTACTTGGTACGGTAGAGTGTTGCTGCTTCAAAGTAATACAACAGTTTGACGCTTCGTGTTTTTATTATGAGACTTAGAGATTTAATTTCTTCATTATGTCTCATGTTATTAAATAAATGGGGGGAAAAAATAAAAGAAATCAACATAAAGTTTTACTAGCAAAGCTTAAGTGCTTCTTAGAATCGACCTCCAAAATCTCCTCTACCATTGGAAAAACATTCTTCCTAAAGCTGTTCATTCGTTTGCTGTTTTGGTGGTGGCTGAGAAACCAGACAGTGTATAAACTAGAGCGATAAAAATGTATTACAAAGTGGCTCCATGGCGTAGGGATTTACAAGTTCTCCGCTTTGATCCATTTGGGACTGTGCAGGATGGCATCTGACCTAAAAATCTGCCACATCAAACTTCATCAAGCTTCCCGCTGTGGTGATCTGTTGTTGGGAGTAGCCGAAAGTAGCTTTCCTACAAAGACTGTCAGACATTTTCCATTTGTGATGAATATATTTGCTTAGCAGGAGACTTGGGAAAACTCCATTCAAATAAACTACAGTAGCCTGTAACCTGCACAGTTACAGTTACTCTTTTTCACATATCTGGATCTGATCAGGCTAACCCACACTGGTTAAACTGATTTGAGATCTATAGTGACCGCGAGGTCTGTAGCATATAATTTACATGATTTTGTTTATAGTCATTAAACCAATCAGAGACCCGGGTCTCTGATTGGTTTAACTGATGTTGGTTTAACTGATGTTGGTTTAACTCACACTTTATGAAAGTGCTGACATCCTAGAAGAGACCAATTAGGATAGAACAGGATCGACGTGATCACTCAGAACAACTTTATGATTGATTTGCTCTGACTGTGCCTCAAGGAAAATACCCCAAAGATGCACATAAGGGCCAAAACTTCCCACTGCAGGGTTCGACTGTTCAAATTTTTCCTTTAATTTGTCACCAGAGTGTGTATCTATGCAAACGTCTCTCTCCTTTCTTAATGCTTATTATTATTATTATTATTATTATTATTGTTATTGTTATTGTTATTGTCATTATTATTATTGTTATTATATAAACCTTGTGCAAAATGCTCTGATATCAATTGAAAAGTTGAATCTACTTGTATAATCTTGCTGATTAATTTTGTGTTTGATTTTAAATTAACATATACACACAGAGAACAGCAGAGCCATATAATGTACAACGATTTTATTGGGTTGCAAAACCTTTTACAAGATACAAAATATACAGTAATGTCTGACTAAAATAGTGCACACTGTGTATGAAGTGTATCTGCTAATCTACCAAATAACAACACTGGATGTGTTTCTTACAGGTTCTAGCTGCACAGAGGATCCTGTGTTTACTCCATCTGCGCTGGTAGTGAAGTACGGTGACCCAGCCAATGTTACATGTGTTGTATGTCAGAAGAACTGCAGTGGAGATGTCTTTGATTTGGAGCACGCTGTGGGAAAAGTTACAAAAAATGGAACCACGATGTTCTGGACAGTTGACAGACTGACTGAATGGGAAATATCTCTACTGTGCTTTTATACCAGTAATCAGTGTACTAGCATTCTGAATCCAACTCTTTATCGTAAGTATGTTTACTTTATAACAGGAGACTCATTAGTGAATTTTACATCACTTATAATTAGTTATAATTCTAAAGTGATAATTGCTTTATAACCTTATTATTATATTTATTAATTCATAGATTAATTAAACTTCTTTATTTGTGGAAACATACAGTTGCATGGATTCATACTCTCAGCTGCTGCAGACCAACCTCTAGCTTACATTCTATGTTGTTCTTTACACTTTTGTTTCTTTCCCTGTCTTCTCAGAGCCTCCAGAAAGTGTCTCCATCAGCTTTGTAAACCACACTGAGATGATGTTTGAGAATCAGCAGTACACCCTGCAGTGTAGTGTACAGAACGTAGCTCCTGTTCAAAGCCTCACTGTGACCTTCTACAGAGGAAACACAACACTGGGTCACCGACAGTCCAGGAGTGAACAAAAGAAACCAGTGAATGAGACCTTCACTCTGAACATCACCCCCAGTAGAGAAGATGATGGATCCCAGTACTGGTGTGAAGCCAAGCTGGAGCTGGGACCAGCTGGACCACAGAGCCCTCCAGTGGTGACATCAGAAAAGCTCCCTGCTATAGTTCACTGTGAGTCTGAGAGAAATAAAGACGTTCTTTGTTCTGTTCCTCAGAGTTTAACATTTTGAGCATGTTTCATGTCACTTGTTTAGTTTTATCTCCCATTACTTTACTGTTTTGATTCTTCCTCACAGCTCTCATCACTGTTAATGAACAGGCTCTAAAAAGCATCATCAACAAACTGTTGACTGACACAAGCTGATGAACATAGTGGAGGATTTAGCTGCTAAAAACTAAAATACTCAGTGTGTTTGTAGAGACCAAAAATAGAACTCCACTTTGTTTGTGAACCTTAAAAAAATAATAATAATTGTGTTTAAACTCTAAATGAATTTTTTTTTTAGTATATATCAATTTAAATCTGGAAGCTATTGACTGCAACAAATCTTCAAGAAAGAAAAGTCTGTTCTTTTTATTATGTTAAAGCCACTCCAGAAAAAATCATCCACTCCTTTCAGAGTGTCACATGGCTAGAATAACTCTCTGATCTGTCAGACTGACCTATTAATGTCACACTGCATGCAATATAAACTTTATGTCAGATGTTTAGTGTGGCGAGCATTAACCTGCAAAGTAAGTAGAGCAGTTAAACATCATGAAGTGGACAAACTGGTAAAATATGATCCTTTGAAATCTTAAAGAGTAGAAATTAAGCGAAATGGGCTGAACTGTGGACAGTGCTTTCCACTTTCTGCTGTATATTATGTTAGTGAATAATCAGTTTTACATTTCCAACGTGTTAAACATTTTCTCTGTCAATTATCACAGATGAAAAGTTACAGAGATTAACAAAATTGCGCGACTGTGAAAACAGGCCCATGTTTCCCTATATTGAATTTCTCTTTCAAAATTGTTTGTTTTGCTAAATCTTTTGTTCTTTTTTTTTTTCAATAATCACACAGATAGGCCTGAGCTAATAGGGCCACGAAATCCAGATGTGATCACAATCACAAAAGGAGACACTCTACACCTGAACTGCTCCTCTGTGGGAAACCCCAGCCCCTCATACACCTGGACACACCCAACAAATAGCTCATCTTCCTACACTGGCAGCGTTCTCAATATCAATCCTGTCGGCTTTGAGCATAAAGGACAGTATATCTGCACTGTGAGCAATACAGTAGGGACTGTCACCAAGGAGTTTAACGTTGATGTCAAAGGTGAGATTTTAGTTTGTTTTTCACATCCAGTTTCAATTCAAGCAGTGTTTGGATATTTTCTGTTTGACTAATTTGAATATTCTCTTTTTCTGTTTTCTTTACCAAACCCTCTTTTCCCAACTCTGCAGCTTCCCCCTGGATATGGATAATAGTTGGGGTATCTGCAGCTCTTCCGTTTGTCTTGATACTTTGTGTGCTATGTTATCGTTTCTATAAACAAAACCGAAAGGGAAGCTACAACCTAAAGGATGTTTTACGGTTTCCTAAGCACACTGCCTTGCCTCTGCAAAACTGCGAGAAGGTCTGAACTGTGGACAAAAAGTCTGGAGCTGTTTCTTCGACATTAGGTGCTGTCTAATTCTTCAAGTCAATTTGCCAAGTTTGACATCATCCCGGTTTGATTGAGGTAGTGGTTACCTTCCTCTACTGATGACATCTGATGACACCAAACAACAAAAATGACAGCATGAAATGAAGACTTTAAGTGACGTGACCGGTGACCTAAATACTGAATGGAAAAAAAGCTCCTTCCTCTTTTAACAAGCTTCTGCTTTCAAAGTACTGTAACACAGTCAGCAGCAGTTCTGCAGTCACTTCCTGTAAATATGCTGCCTTAAATCCAGGTCTTGGGTTGTAGCTTTTAAGGAGTGATCTCGATATTTCATTGGGGTGAGTGTGGAATTCAAAGTCCCTGTGTCGATACAGACTGAAAACACAGGATCTCAACAGCTTTTTCCTTGAACTGTTACACAGCCTGGAATTTAGTATTGTTGTCATGGCAGCAGCTTACTGGCCTCTGTCTGTATTTCTGCCACTACTTTGTTTTACATCTTGCTTCTAGTTCATTCTCGATTTTGACTGTTGACTGCTGAGAAAATCGAGTTCTATGAGAAATATTTGATATTATTTTATTTTAAATTGTTATGTTTTCAGTATTTGAAAAAAGTACAAACTCAAGACTAGCAGGACACTAACTTAAAAATTCTGCACACTTTGTTTTTTTCAATTTGCTTTGGAAAATGTGAAAATAAATTAATGTCATCAAATCCGTATGCAAGCAGAGGGCTGAACATCCACTATCACTGCTGTGTGGATGAACATGCTGTTTAACTGTTTTGTTTTGTTTTAATAAAAGTAATTTAAATTACTTTGTATGTTTATTTAGACATGTACTACTAAAGTAAAGGAGAATTTCTGTTGCTTCTTTCAACGAGTGTAGTGGCTGTAATTGTGTCAGGCTATCTTTGCACTCCTGATCTCTACTGTAGAGAATCAGAGGAGAAATGTGAAGCATGCAGGTTATTGGCTCTGCCAGCACGCTGCCTCAGACTTGCAGCTCCCATCATTTCCAGGAATCTGGAAGAGGAGCGTGCCAACTTAGAGCCATGCTTCTACCTGCTGATGGGAAATAGACAAGGTTGAAGTGTTTTGTTGTTCACATCCGATATGAAATTTCCACTGAAGCCCTGAAACCCTCAGAAAGTCTAAAGTAAAGTGTAAAAGATAAGTGGTCTCTGTGACACCACCCACTGGCTTGTGTGGTTTTGAAGCCTCAGGTTTGACACCATCTAAGACATGTTAGGCGTCATGTTTCTGACCTGTTAGCTACCCCCATCTTTCATATATTATCTACGATTCAAACAAACAGCTAGTGACAGACCAACGGTTGCCACATCCATGTATGTTTGTGTATAGTATGTATGATTGTTTATTGTTATATTGTGGGTATTAGTGAAAAAAGCTAAGTTGTAATAATACAGTGCACACTGGAGCTTATGTTTATTTTTAAAATGTAAATAAATTACAGAACCTTTTTGGAAAAAAAAATAGAAACATGTATACTGATTTTTTTCTGATTCTATTTATCCTGTGGAAAAATCTCACCTTGTCTATTTGTCTATATTCAGTTCAATTCATTTTTATTTATATAGCGCTAAATCATAATAACGCAAGGTGCTTTATATTGTAAGATGAAGACACTACAGAGAAAACCAAAACAATTAGGCGACTCCTTATTAGCAAACACTTTGGCAGCAGGGGGGTGGAAAACCTCAATTTTAACAGGAGGAATTCTCTGACAGAAGCAGACTCAGGGAGGGGCAGCCATCTACTGCAAATGTTTGGAGCAGAGGGAAGGGAGACAGGACAAAAGACAGTCAGAGAGTAATAATAACTAAACAATTCAAATAATTAAACTACTAAAAATATTTTAAGTTGAGAGTGAAAAAAGGTGAGTGTGGAAGAAACACTGCATCTGTCACGGCAGTGTAACGGACTCGGCGCGGACTGAGAAAGCACGGTTCAAACAGTTCTTTATTAATGACACTGGTACGCTATATACATGTGAAGGGGTGGAAACACCAGGGTCCAGAGGGTCAACAGGTTGGGGAAACACACGTCTTCGTACTCGCTCCTCTCCTCGTCCAAACAATCTCCACACAAGCAGCTCACTTTCACTCACGGGGTCCAGGTGTCACAAAGAGGGCAGATCCAGATAAACCTATTTACAGAGACGTGGATTAGTCGAAGGCAAGTACGGGAACAACAGAATCGCTATAGTGCCGGGCAATACTAACAAGAGTAACTCAATGTTCCAGCGGCGAGTAGCTTAGAGCACCTGCCTTAAGAAGAGCCAGAGATCAACTGCAGGTGCGTAGGCCAAGGGCAGGAGCCCAATCTGATCTCCGCCAGGGCAGACAGGCAAGAGAGAGAGCATGGCGAGGAGAGCAGAGAGCGCAAAACAACAAACACTTGTGGCCACACTGGGCTGGCCGGGGAGGCACAGGGACCATGACAGCATCATGGGAAGCCTTCCAGGATCCTAGGCCTACTAATGGGCAGTTCAGGCTTACCTGATCTAGACCTAACTATAAACTGAAATTAAAGAGGGTGCTTGTCTTTTAGGAGCTGATTCCACAGAAGAAGGCCCTGAAAGCTGAAGTAAGCTTTGAGCAGTCTGAAAGTGAAAAGCACTAATGGAGTGATGTGGTATAATGATGGGTCCTGATTGTTCAAGAGCTTGTATGTGAAATATAACTGTATGTATATCAAAGTCTACCTGACATGTTCTTTCACTGTGAAAACAATAAACACAAGTAATGAGAGAACTGGAACTGGTAATTACGAATTTCCTGTTTATAAGATTCTTCAACGCCAGATTAACTCTTGCCCTCTTCTGAATGTCTTTGGATTTCAGGGGAAACTCCGCTGCAGAAGTAGTACATAGGATGAGTGAGTAAATGTGCTTCCTCCCCCTGCTTCCCTCACAGGAAGAAATTTCCAGTGAATGGAGTAAGGAAAAAAAAAGAGGGCACTAAGCCTGGTTTTTCTTATCATGTCATGCTTATTCACTGAAAGAACATCATAATTGATAAAAAGCACACCCAAACCTCCTTTAACATCCAACTTGTCTTCTTACATTAAACTTGTCTCAGTCCTGTGTAAGCCCCAGTAGAAAGTGTTTCTCCCCTGCTGATTAAAATAAGTAATGCTTGTAAACCGCTTAAAATATATATCTTATGCTAAACATAATTAAGGCTGGTCTAATGCCCTCCCTTGTGTTTGTTATTGTTGGAATCACTTCAGTGTGTGAGGCCTGGCTGTTTAGCTGTTCTTTAAAGACCTTTCAAATTGTACACTTTTAGCCCATGTGATAGACCGGCAGCATGTTCAGGGTGTACCCCGCTTCTCATCCCATGATAGCTGAGATAGGCTCCAGCAGCCACCCGCAAGCCTGATAGGATCTCTATTATACTGAGCTAAAATCAAATTCAAATTCAAATTACTGGATGAATGGATAAAAAGTAAGACATGTAACCATTTTTTTCTCAGCAAAACAATATTCTTCCATGATGTTTATAAATAGCTATGATGTAACAAATTAATAAATCATCAAAGTAGCTTGACTCATCAAAAAATGTGATTTGGAAATCTTGGACATTCTGAAAATCAGAAGTTAAATCCCTTTTCTTACTGGAAGGAATGCATTGCTTTCCTGTGAGGCTGCGCTTAGAGCAGGCCTTTCCTTTATGGCATAATCCCCACAGTCATGTGCACAACAAGAACTTCCGATGAACAAGCCTGACAGCATGCTTTTTTTCCAAGTTGCCATGGGGAAAATCTGCGTATGTAAAAACACTTCCAGAGGAAACATCTGTCCTCCTGTGTTTTTATGGTCACAAGAGTTCATGATGAACTGCAAAACTTTCAAAACAAGTTCAACATGGTGTTTCATTTCCTTTATATCCTTTTATTTGGTAAACTCAGCAAAACTGCTTGAATAAGTTCAAAACTACATGACTACAAGATCTAACGGTCTTTTCAAGAAAACGTTGTAAACAAAACAAATATTCAAAGAACTTTTGAAGGCTGATTTCATTTCAAATAATTTTCCAATAACGTTACATATTTAACCAAGACACACTTGCAAGTACACGCGACAAAGCTCCTGGTGCAGTTTTTATGCTGATGTTAACATCAGAGATCTGAACTCCACAGTTATGTGTCAGCAGAGTGTTGGTGACTTTTACTTATGGGCCTCAGCATTCAGTGACCCTACTCTGTAACTTTTTGTGGTCTACCACTTTATGGCTAAATTGCTATGGTTCCTAAAAACTGTTAGGTTTGTAGCTTAAACCTATTCGCTGGAACGTTCAAGACAATTCTACTACACAGCAAAAGCAAGACACGAGTAGGCAAAGTTCTTTATGTTTCTTGTGCACGGGAGAGAACTGGACAAACGCTTGACCCCAGTTGCTCTCATCCGCTCCCCCATAACACTGCTCTTTTATTGAGGTTACATGAATATACATAGGTTCATTAACATATGATGTATACATACAAACAAAGACTACCTTGCCTGTGCGTTGTGTAAATATGTGTGTGTGTGTGTGGGGGGGGGGGTGTCGGGGTGTCAAGATGTGACTCTGTGAAGACTCTCCAAAGCTGGTGCCAGGAGTCTAGCGGTCCATCTGAACAAAAGGCTCTTATACTTAAACAGATATACGTGTTTGCTATACCATATATCAGCAAGAGAAGATACGACCTCTCCTAGGTGTGTGATCTATGCCAGAACCCTCTGAAGAGGAGTGAACACACCCCCCTCTTCATGTTACACAGAGTTGTTACAGACCTCCTAGGATGAGACATTCTTTCAATCTACAAATGGTTACATACTTCTAAGCATATATAAATATATATTTCTAGGCATAAATGACAATCCAACAATACAAATCTAACAAAAACACTTCCACTTTGGTAGAGCTGATGGTGGAATAGGAAGGAAGACTACCTGATGTGCTGAATGGGTGGCAAAGATTAAGAGGTGTGGTCCAATACTATTGACCGAAGTGTCAAAAGAAGAGCTTCAAGAAAACTGTTCCTAAAATCTATTTATAGAAATGACAATGAAAACTTGCCTGGAGCTCAGGCTGTGTTGAGGAATAAATGTGGCGACACTAAATGTCAACTTTCAAGCTCACTGGAATTCTGCAAGCACATTTTTTTCCTTACAGTATATGGTGTATGCCCACGTATGTTTGCACACGTTTCAATAAATCATTGCATCTATTTATCATTAATATACAAAATATAAATATGTGTAGTTCAGGTCTCCTGCGCAGCCCTGAAGTTTATAGATAATATATTATAACAATGTAAGCACACCCCCTTTAATCCAACCATAAGCAAACGCTACACTTTCAACAAGCGCTTCTTGATGACGTAAGTGGCTGCATAGCGCCTGGCGTTGTCCTTGGATACGGGATTTCTCCTCTTAGCTTGTTTCGCTAAGAAGATTGGAATCCGTCTTTGCTCGCTTGGCTGATGTTTTGTCGGTGTAGGCTCACAGAAGTTGCCTCTTAGTATAACTGATAGGAGTGGGACAGCATGAGCGGCATCGACTACAGCGTGTGGGACCACATCTACGTGTCAGACGATGAAGATGTCACGTGCCCGTTCGTGGACACGCCGAGCTTGTTCGGAATGAGACACCGGGTCAGCAGTGACAGTAGTGCTAGCCGTGAAGTTTGGAGTGCTACACCTGGTTAGTCTTCCCACTAGTAAACCTGTAGTAGCAAACCGAGAGGGAGTAGACAGTTTGAGCAGCCGGTGTTACTTATGTGTAAATATACAACGGACATACGCAATTCGGCTGCAGGCTTATTTTAAGCCTTTAGTTTCCTAAAGGTGGCCTCCGGTCCGGTGATAAGTCACCGATAGAGAAAGAAAAAGCAACGCTGTGTGTAAGATAGTGAGGTAATTCTGTAAAGTTTTGGGGGATTTCCATATACTTTGCTGTTGGGTAACATCAGGTTATTTTAAAAGGGGAAATTACTTGAAATCCTTTAGCATCTGAAACGTGGTAAACAACAAGGCATTTGAAGGAAGAAGGCAAAAAAATATATACTAAAAGAGGAAGACAGCTCTTAAAGAGAAGTCCACTGCCAAATTAACAACAACAAAAAAATGTTTCCAAAGTCAAAAAAAGAACCACTAGAAGAGATTAAAAGTTTACTTTAAATGATCAAAACATACAACAGAAACCTGCAGTGTTATTTAACAGGAAATGCAACATGTAGCTATTTTTGCTTCCTTTGCTCTTTTTTTTTTGTTTCTAGGAAAATGTTAACATGGCTTTCATTTTAGATCACCTCTGATAAGATTGTTCTACTGTTAAATGTCAGCCCGCAACAAATAAGCAGGTGCAGAGTAGACGTAGCTGAGGTAGCGTGTAAAGATCTGCTCTTGATCTCCAAAATAATAATAGGCTTTCCTGGAGCTTTCAGTCCCCTCCTACACTCTGCTTGATGAGCTTTTCCAGAGCTTTCTAATGCACGCTGAGAGTCTTCATCTCTTTAATGGTAAATGCATTAAAAGTATGCTCATCTAAAATGTGTATTGTACACTGAAGAGATGTCACACGTTTAATATGTTCGACAGCAGTTTTACTTCTCTGATTTTCATTTTAAGTTTGAAACGCATGCCAGGATTTTGAGAAGAAAATTAATCTAAATGACATTAGTTAGAAGGTAAAAAAGGAGTTTGTGTAAGTAAGTTTAAAGTACGTTTGCTACAGTGATGCTGTTGGTCAGACTGTGTCTGTCTGTGGAAACTGGCTCTGATAAGCTTATCTCATTGTTACCATAGGAAGTGAAAGGTTCTAGAGAAACTTGCATTTCAGTATTTCCCTGGCTTCTGTTGCCTATTGTGTCACCTGTTTGTTTTTTTTAAAACACTTTACAGTTTGAAACATAAAAACTTTCGAGGATAACGGGAAAGTCCAGTGAACACCACTGTGTTTGAAATGTTAACTGTGGAGAAGAAAATTCCAGTTAGATTATTTGAACTGTGCGATTGTATAAATGTGACCACATCATGTAAACTCACTCATGCACTTACACAGTGTCAATAAAGCTCCCAAAAGTCAAGGCAAGAATTTGTTCAGAGACTGTTTTGATTTTATTTCAACAGCTGCCACAAAACCCCGGTTGAACTCAGACTCCAGTTGGAATTCATGACCCTGTTTTCCCGTTTGCACTGCAAACACATTTAAAACTAAAAGAGGCCAAAGGGCTGTGAAACAAGCTCTGAGGTCTCATGATTGTGGTTATTTGTCACCTTGTTGGTCACACTGTAGATTTCATTCTTCTGCGTAAGCTGAGCCAATCATGTGATGCCTTTTTCAATCAGGAAGGAACATGTCATGGAAACACATGAGATGTGTAAAGAAAAAAATGGCAACACAGCTTCTGTAAATAGAACATTTCAGCAGTCAGTGCACTCTGTGCTGCTGTTTATTTTTAATGTGACTGCTTACGCTGCCAAAAAAAAAAACCCAAGCACATGCAGTTCATCTGTAAAGTTTGGGCTGCAGTACGACCTTGTACTAAAGTACCACTCAACAGGTTTCCATAGATATTATGTTCTGTTGGACGCGAGTTACCATGGTGATAAAGCTTGGTTGAAGAGCACCACCTTCGACACAATGACAACTCTTAACTGTAGGTTCACACAGGGAGAAATAAAACAAAATAATGTGATGCTATAAATATATCCAGCTGTTTCTATGTGCAGTGTTGAGCAAAAGTCTGAATCTGTGCCTTTGTTCTATTCAGGTATGCTTTTACTGCACTGGCAGTGTTTTTGAGATCAGTGTCGTGGTGAAAAATGAAGCCGATAGCTGAACTGCAAATGAGTGAAAAAGCAGTTAGTGTCCTAAGAAAATCCTTTAAACCTTTAAGAAATCCTGAAGAGCTATTCCTCAAGACCACTTTTAAAAAGGACAAGAAACTCTGGCCCCTGGAAGCAAAACATAAAGAAAAGAGTAGTAGCCCAGCACTTTTTGCACTGTTCTTTTGAGCCTGTTATTAGCACACAGTACCTTTAACATAACGGTCAACCAACAAATCATCAGTGCATACACACAACCACTACAGATATCACGTTAGATATACTAAAAAGAAACGTGTCAAAGCCAAAACTGTAGCAACCAAAGCACGGCCGTGTCATCTCAATGAGATTCTTTTTGGCAGCGGTCAGTCAAAGAGCATACAAACATGCTCGTTTGCTCTTCTTTTTAAATGCAGTCCTGCGCTACCAGAAGTACCAGATATTATTCTTGACCACTTCACTACCAGAAGTGGTCAAGAATAATATAATCTATAATCTATTATAACACAGCTCAGTCTTTCTGTTTTGTGGCTCAGAGAAAATATTGTGAGGCAACTTAAACTTATTGACCTTTGATAGACTATGTATGTGTCGCTTTTTGAGATCTTTGTCCTACATCAGGTATTGATTTTTTCTGTAGTTGTTAAATTCATTAAAATTCTTTAAAACTACAGAAAAGCAGTACCTGATGCAGGGAACTGCATTTGTACGTTTTTCCTACTATGCCACTTTAAAGTGGGCCTGCAAAGCTCTTTTTCAGCTTCAGCTTTTTATTCTTAGACTTTGGAGGACTAGCTTGACATGATTCATAGATTAAAAAAATTCTCATTGACCATAAACAGCACCTCACTGCGTCCACTTCCTTGCTTTAAAGTCAGATTTCATCTGATTGGCTGCCCCATTAAAAGCAGAAGGTTTAAATAGCAGGTGGGTGGGGCTTATGGTCTCACTGCCAAACCTACATGCCTGAGATGACCATATTAGGATATCATTTGTCTTTGATAACAAACAGTCTCGTAAAGTATAGTAAAAAAAACTGCCAGAAATTGAGCGTTTAAAGGCGTGTCTCTCTGGGATACATACACTCACAGTGGGCCAACATTAAATTTGACACATTTAAACAGGATACTTCTTATTTAAATATACTTCTTGTATGTTTTCTCCCTACACAGTGTCCATATAGCTCTTGTCTTGGTGTCCCTGTTTCACTTTTGAATCACTTATGCTTTCAGCTCGGTCTCTGCCTCATGTTTATTTTACTTTTGTCTCTTTGCTCCCGTCCACTCGGGACCTCCACAACAGAGCCGGCTGGAGAAAATGGTAGCATTTCAGCAGAGAGGGGAGGACCTGGAAACCAGCTTTGCAGAATGCAGGAGGCTATTAGAGGAAGCCCAGGGACGACTTGCATACCTAGAAGAAAGAATGAGGGAAGGAGGTGAGGATAAGGAGAGGGAGGCTGAGCTGAAAAAAGTCCAGAAAGAAATAAAGAAACTGAAACAGGATGAGAAGTCATTTGAGAAATTGCTAGAAGAACACCGAAAAGAAGAGAAGAAGCTGCCCTGGAATGTAGACACTATCAGCAAGGATGGTTTCAGCAAGGTAACGCAGGCCATCTGGGCCGCAGGATTTGTCAACTTTTCAGTTTCCTGATTTACATGTTGTCTTATCTTACTTTGCAGAGTGTGCTCAACGTTAAGCCTTTATCAAAGGAGGAAACTGGGGAGGAAAAGGTGGAGAACCACAATAACTTTCTGGGGAAGTATGGGAAAGAAATCAAACACTTTGGTAAGTGAGCAGGTTGTGTTTGTTGTGTTTCCCCCCTATGCTCCATGTTCATAAGGTGCATGTTCATAAGAAACACTGAATGAGTGAGCTTCTTTACAGTGACAGAAAGGGGATGGTTTACTGGTCTGGCCCACTTAAGATCACAGAGAGCCGGATGTGACCTGCTCTAAACCGACACAGCTTTTACTTGCAGTTTACTAACAGGATATAACCAATTAAATTTTTTTAAGTATGGATTTCCTGTTTGTAAAATTATGCTTGGAGTGGCATTAACAGAACAACACCCAGTAAAATATATCCTGAAGGGACTTCCACTCGCTCAGATTGCCTGGTGATTAAATGCCTTCAGCTTTTGTGTGCCAGAGTTCTTCTGAAACGAAACAAACTGGGGAGGGGTCATGGAGAAGGAGGGTGTATGTTTTTAACTGCGTCACATAGAAACGGATAAAGAGTAAAATTTAGTGTGTCCACACACTTTCTTAAAAAGATTCCCCTTTTCTTATCTTAGAAGCTCTCGTTTTTAAGACTTATCTTATCAGCCCATATTAATGTTAATAATTATTATTGTTGTCACAGACTTAATGGAGTTCCCCTTAAAATGGGTTGTGTAAGCAGTCAAATATTTCTAAAAAAGGGATGACTTGAGTACCAAGAACAGCAGTGATTTCGCAACTGGAGCCAGTATTTCAGTAACTGAAAGCAAAGGACTTACAAAGTGTTTGCTTTGTAAGTCCTTATACACACTGTTATACACAGTATACACTGTTACTGTAGTGGGTATTCATAATAAGCATGGACAAAGTTTCAAACAATGAAGTTAGCATAGGAAAAAAGCTCAGGCTTTACACTGCTCTGAACATTTTTCATACTCTTGCTCCTGATGTCAGTGGCAGCGGATATCCCAATACTGTTTATTAAGATCACAATAGTGGCTGTGAGCAGAAGAAATAACCAGCTGCTATGTTTATGAGAGCAGCTATTCAAAAGGAAGCTGGCTAAAATAAAGGGGAAAGAGAAAAGAAATTTTCCAGAGAACTGACAAAGCAATGAAAAGAAGTCCAAGATCTCATTTTGTAAGATCTAAAAATATTGAAGCTGATCTCTATTTCCATTCTTTTTTCAATCATATAACTTCTGGAGATGTGCTTGTGCTCAGCATAATGCTCAATACGATGGCATCTTCCAGGGATGCTGCGGCGCTGGGACGACAGTCAGCAGTATCTGTCAGACCACCCGTACCTGGTGTGCGAAGAGACTGCTAATTACCTTGTTGTCATCTGTATCGAGTACGAGATAGATGAGGTGAGTGCAGTGGGGAGCGTGTGAGTGCGTGTTGAGGTTGAAATTCAGGCAGGTAGAGCCTTCAAAACTCTCAATATGCTTGCAGAAACACGCCCTGATGGAGCAGGTGGCCCACCAAGCCATCGTCATGCAGTTCATCTTGGATTTGGCTCGGGCGCTGAAAGTTGACCCAAGAGGCTGCTTCAGACAGTTCTTCTCAAAGATCAAGGTATGCTACTTAAACGTGCCTTACTGTGCAGTCGCTATGCTCAAGAGAATTCAGTCATTGTCATATGCGTGCGTGTCCATGTCAGACTCTAGATAAGTCGTACCAAGATGCATTTGAGCATGAGCTGGAGATGCTAAAGGAGCGGGTCCGCAGTTCTGCACAGACTCGTATGGAGAACGCTGTGAAAGAGCTGGAGGAGGAGGAAATACAGAAGAGACTGGGCCCAGGTGGTTTGGACCCTGTAGAGGTCTATGAATCGCTACCAAAGGTAGGCCATACATGCAGACACACTCTGGAGAGAATTTTGGAACAGCAGTTTTTCATGCATTAACAAGTATGATGAATACTCTTATTCATTTCAGTAAATGACTTAAAAATCTGGGTGTGAAAAGAGAAGATAACACGCTGGGTCAGAGGGCGAAGTGCTGATTGATAGTGATTATTGATCATTTTATTAAGAAAAAACCTCTCAACCAAACTGAAGACGAAAGTTGATATACATGATATGGATACAAGTATGGGAGCAGCTGCACATTACACCATCAGGAGCTGCTCGGCTGTGGAAACCAGTGCCAGACTTTTACCCACTGCGTGCCTCAGCACTCGGCGGTCCCACTCTCTAACTTTACCCGATCAGCATTGCTGATTCCTTTGTGGCTGAGCTGCTCTGATTCCTAAACACTTTCACTGTCCAACACAGTTACGTCTGAATGGTGGAAGATTTAGGAGATAAGAAGTTTCACAA
Organism: Neolamprologus brichardi; assembly: GCF_056152115.1. Taxonomy (NCBI): domain Eukaryota; kingdom Metazoa; phylum Chordata; class Actinopteri; order Cichliformes; family Cichlidae; genus Neolamprologus; species Neolamprologus brichardi. Next base: position 7,907,027 of record NC_142109.1, on the reverse strand, counting down.
ACCAACTTGTTGCGACTGTGGCATCCTACCACTGCTCGTAAAGGCGGGATTGTATACAGAACTCCAGTAGAACAGTTTCCGTTTTATCTTGTTAGGAGACAAACTTCCCGCCCCAGTCTCTTTCCTTCCTCTCAGTTTTAGTATCCCAGAGTTTGTAGCACACTCTCTTTGTTTTTCAGAATAATTCATGGGGCGTGTTTAGAAAGTCAAAGGTTCCTACACACACTGTAAGCTTCTGCAACATTTTATGCAATCGCACACTGCAGCCAAACACCTCACTGTCTCGTTGTGAAATTGCCTCAACTTTTAAACATTGTTAAAGTTTCCTCACTGTACACAGCAGCTCAGACGCTTTGTTTTGGTATATCAGGTGAAGCTAAAAGCCCAGAAAAGTCAAAACTACAAATTAGCTCAGAGAAGCTGTAATTATCCAGTGAGGAGTGGCTAGGAAGTGGAGGAAGAAATAACAAGCTTTTGAAGGATGAACGATGCAGTCTTCTTAAACGTAGATATATTTAGAGAATATAGCTTCTCCTTAACTACTTAAAATTTAACACATTCACACAACAAAGACAAGCTCCTCCTCCTTCATGCTACACTTGACACATGCTAACCCTGTTGTAGTCGTAAAGTAAAGGCCTAATTATCCATGCAGTTTATGTTTTTTATAGATAATTACAGTCCTGTTGTTGGAATATTCTTCTCTTACTCGTTTTGTTTTTTGTTCTTTTTAAATCAAACGGACTTTAGCATTAAACCTAACCTTGATAAGTGATTCTACTTTGAACTCACACAACATTATACAATGTTATTCGGGGGGGACTTGGTTGGTAATCTTAACTTGCATGTATTGTTCCGGCGTTCTCATTGGATGGATCGTTTATGCACCTTTACTTTAGCTTCACTGACGTTGTGTTTCACAGCCAAGGTTTCTTTTCAAAGACTGAAAGGTCATTAAAAGTCCCTCTCATTTCATGCCATAAAAAAGAAAAGCCTTGTTAGTTGTTACTTTGATAATTGTGTAGTTTGTGCAAGTGATCGTGTTGCCATTTGGATAATCAGGTGAGTCGGTAGAATAAAGGTCAGCAGAGTGGACTCCACCTGTCAGACGTGTGTGTGTGGTAAACACTAGCAGGTTTACATATGTGCTTCAAAGAAGTTATGCTAACATTTCCTTCTGTTCAAGAAAGCAAATTCATATTAATATAAAAGGAGAAGAGTGATGAATTTATTGTCTCATAGGAGGTAAAGAGGAGCTTTGATGAGAAGAACATTCAGATGCTGCAAGACGCTATGAGCAAGCTGGACCCTGAGGTGTGTGTGTGTGTCGGCCTAAAATAATTTATAGTCATTAAAAGCGGCCTGATCAGAAAGTTTCTCTGTGTGTTTTCTTGTTGTCTCAAACTGTTGTCACCATGTTTCTCTGTCTATAGGAAGGAAAATACCACCTGAAGAGGTGTATTGACTCTGGATTGTGGGTCCCTGATTCCAGAGGGGATGAGGATGGGGAGGAAGATGGGGACCAGGAAGAGGATTAATAATACTTTATTATAAATCTAGTCAATGTACCGACTGTGTGTTGTTATATAAGTGTTGTTTCTGGCTGCTTAGTTTTTAAATGTCTCCATGTTAAACTAAATCTAGTCAGTTAACTGCATATACATATACTGTGAAATGTGTATTGTATATTTTTTAATAAAGGGGTATTTGAAGATTAGTTTTAAAGAAGTATTTTTATGAATCAGTTCTTATTTTTGTTACTGACAGTATTGACAGATTTATCCCTGCTGTTAATCATCTTTAAAAAGCCAGTTCTCTCAAACACGTTAATACAATCAATGTTTTGAAACTCTATAGTTACTCAGGATGTACTTTTAGTTTCACAGTTGTAGCTAGGTCACGTTTCTCTGCAGCTTATTAAAACACTCTTCTCTCTCAGTATGAACGCTTCATGTCACCGTCCATGTCAGGCGCAAAGAGCAATTTTTTCTGCTTGGTTGTGTCTGTTGTCCCACTGTGGTCAACAGCGCCACCTAAAGTCGTATTTGGGGAAAGATGACTGAGGCGGTGTGGTAGACAGCTTTTTTGTGATTGTTGAATCTTAAGTTCATTAAAGATGTAACTGTTAAATAATATATCAACAGAGAATGATCTGGACACATGCATATAATCTATATTATTTAGTTAAATTGAAATAAAGTTAATTCATTAATAGATGTGTCGATTGTTGCATTATTTTGATTTATTTATTTATTTTTATTCTTGCGAAACTTCATTAAATTTTTTTATGTTTTGGCAACATAGCTTTGATAAACTGTCGTGCCAGTGAAGCACCTTTGGACTGGATTAAATTTGAATTTAAATATCAAGCTAAAGGCACAAGTTAAATGAATAAAGCACAAAGAAAGATCCTGAACAAACACACATTTTATAGATTTATTCCAGTGACTGAAAAGGAAGTTACACTATATGTTACTTAAGCTCAACAAGCATTGAGTTTAGGTCATAAAAAAGTGTGCTGCTTTGAATTTAAAGAAAGACGTTTTACAGTGAGCAGGCTTATTATGCACTGATGACATCATATGAAATTTTAATACAAATAAATTTAAGTTTAGGTCTTTATAATTTCTGAGAACATCAGCAGCCATCTGTGACGTGAATCCAACATCTTTGTTTTTAATCCTCTTTCTCCATCTTTACTTCACACAGTCTATCGCAGCTTGTGTAATACCCTTCATAGCATGACAGAGGGCACTTTGATGCTTCACTGTTATCCCACACCCCACCCAAAGTGACATCAGATGGACACACTGAAACAAGAAAAATAGAAAAAAATCACTTTAAAAATAAAGAAAAGTTTACTAGAACGTGTTTAAGCTGGTGTAAGTTTATCTTGCTACTACTATGAGTTTTCCAGTTTACAGTGACGGACACAAGACACAATATTTTACGCATATATGCTTGTTTTTATGACAGTGTATTATTGGTATGATGCACCTTATACCATAATACACCATATTATAAGTAAGTTGGGCCATATGCTGGCTCTTATTCAGCTATGTTTGAAACAATTCAGATTGAGCGCCTGAAAATCTGTGGAAACATTATCAGTTTATTGCTGCTTTTTGTGGGCTTTTGTGGTTAGGTGCGGACATTTCAGACTAAAACTGGCAACTGTTTTCATTTATGATCACAAAGCTGAACACAACATTGCTGCTTTGGACATATATTAAATAAACAGTTTGCTTGATCAACGATTTGATGTTGTAGTCATTAAAATGTTGAATAAAGTCTCCAGACCATTCAGATCATTTTCTCTTTATTGACAAACTGACATTTCAGCTCGGGTTTTGCTGCTTGTGTCCACTCTGGAGTTTCTTATGCTGTATTTGTGCCTGGAAGTCTCTCTTACAATAAACTGAGCTTAACTACTGTCCATTTATTTTTCTCTAAATGCTCTCTCTCTCTCTCTCTCGCTCCCTGCCACTTGCATAATTAATTGCTGGGCCGCTCTCTCACTCACTCTCTCTCTCTCTCTCTCTCTCTCTCTCTCTCTCTCTCTCTCTCTCTCTCTCTCTTTCATAATTAATTGGTGGGTTTGATTTAGCGTTCTAAATCAATTTTTTCGAGGCAAAGCGTCTTTGCGCTGTCACTTTTGCAAATAGGGAACAATCAGTGCAGGTCCTGGGGAGGAATCAAATCTAGATAATGCCTATAAAAGCTGATGGGAGAATAACAGAACAGCAAGGCAGCGTCATGGGGAAAAAAAATGTTTGCGTGTGTGTGTGTGTGCGTGCGTGTGCGTGGACAATTTCTATTATTATTTGGCTGTAATGCTAACAAATCAGATCCTCTCTCAATGACAAAAGGCAGCACAGGTTTAGTATCTGCTCAAGCTATTCTACTCACAGTTTCTGTGAGTATCAGTGTCTGTCTGAAAAACTAAAACACTGGCTCAGTGTTTCTCCTTCCTGCTTGTCACGTGTGAATATTTGCTGCCTTAATTTGTCCTAGAACAAAAGGCATTGAATACCATGCATTGTGATGACACCTGGAAACCAATCTATCTATCTATCTATCTCTCTATCTATCTATCTATCTATCTATCTATCTATCTATCTATCTATCTATCTATCTATCTATCTATCTATCTATCTATCTATCTATCTATCTATCTATCTATCTATCTATCTATCTATCTATCTATCTATCTATCTATCATCAAGACGTTTATTGCCATATATGCTGGAAAACACAGTGGTTATGCGGGCTCCTTTCACACCAATACATAACTTAAATAAACAAAAATAGAAAAATAATATGCACAAGAAAAATTAAATAAACAAAGCAAGTACTGTGCAGAAGGGTAGAGTGTATTCAGACTATAAAGTGTGATTGCTTATGCATACTATAACAATCTTATGATATAATATTGTACCTTACAATATATAGCAGCTGTTTGTTGGCTGGTGCTTTATAAATAAACCTTGGTTGAAAATTAAATAAATACAAAAAATACAGAAACAGTGTAATGAGAACTGTGCTGCATGCCCTTGAATGGCTGTAAAAATAGCAAAGAGGCGTGGGAGGAAAAAAGGAGAGATGAATGCTTATTGTGATCTGTGGGCTTTTTTTTTTTTATATATGAGTGGTTTGTTCCAATAAAAATGTGCCCTGTGTCGTGGGTGTGTGTGATGGAGAGCGATGAAACTGACTATTGAAACAGAGGAACAGTGTGTGGCTGCTAATAAGATGGAAAAAATAGAAATAGACAGGAGTACCGATGGAGAGAGGAGGAGAGGAGCGGAGAGTGTTGTATGGGATTAATGGACATACTGTGCGTCTGTGCAGGAGGAGGGAGAGGAGGGAAGATGGGCTTCTCCATGGAGGCGGTGGTGGGAGGGGGGGTGGCTGGGGGAGACCACTGAGGCAGGGGAGAGGGAGAGGAGAGAAAGGGAGGGAGGGGAGCTGGTAAAGCCGCGGATATTCATGAAAACAGCAAGTGTGTGTGTGTGTGTTTTTTTTCTTTCCCCCTCTAGCCGTGGCGATACACCGCTATGTCTACAGAAAAACAGAGGGAGCAAGGGCGAGAAGGCGACAAGTGAAAGCAAGAGGAGGCGCAGCCCATCTTGCTGTTGATCTTCAGGCGATCAAGGTGAGTGTGGTTTTTTTTCCTACATCCTCCAGTCTGTGTGTGCCAGTGTATGTGGACATGTGTGTGTGTATGTGTGTGTGACACATGCCTCATGCAGTGTGTGCAAACAGTCATGACAGCAGGGGCATTCCTCATATGTGCATGTTTTCGGCATGTGCGCGCTCGCTTTATATATGTATTTGGGTGTTTTGTGAGAGAACAGCAGGCTGGTGGTTGAGCTGCATATTGATGCATAGCTGCTTGGTTTTATAAGCTGCTTTATCTGTAGTGGAGGTGGTATTGGTTTGCAGCTATTGCGTGTGTGTGTAAGGGCTCAAATGCCTTGATTGTCTGTGCATATATATGTCACTGTGTCACTATGCATTTGATGATTTCTCCTCTTTTGTTTTGGGTTTGTTTTTCTTTCGTTTTGTTTTTTTTTTTTACCCGTGTGAATCTGTGTGGACGCTGCTGTGTGGAAGACCCATCGCTGAGAGGGTGTGTTCATGGTGACCCTTGATGAAAGTCTTCTCCAGCAGCTCTCTATGTGTGTACCAGCTCCATCAGAAACACTCTGATATGCTGAATCTGTCCCATCCAATAGAATTAGGTCAGCTTGGACTGCTCAGAGTAATTATATAACATCAGAGAGCTTTTTGGTGTTGCAGTATCTGCTCAGAATTAGCCACACTGTAGGTACGGCTCCAGCGAGGCCAATCAAAACACGAGTTATTTACCAGTCAACCAGCCATGCCTTGAGAGTTTTGTTTGGAGGCTTTTTTTTCATATATGAAATTTGTATCATGGAAAACCACTCACATCTTCTGTAGTACTGTATACATGAGGACAAGTTTTTCCAATTTGATGATACATCGAATGAATTCACTGAAATAAGACAGGAAAGAGTATTTCTGTTTTGTTCTTGTTTTTTAAAGTCTGTACATACTAACTCTTAATTTCTGTTTTCTCACATTTTTTCCAGGATTGACTCTGGCAGATCAAACCAGGATGTTTGGACTTCTCAGATGAGGTCATGCTTGACACGTTTTCCTAAGCAGGATTTGGATCCAGACAATGACCAGTCATATTGTGGATGATTGACCTGAGAAAGGAGAGGACCAAATTTCTCTGTAATCTCTTTGGATTTTGGATTCTTAATTGTTGGGAAATTGCCTTCATGTGGAATCAGGTTAACAACTGGGGAACGTCATGCAGACAACTCTCAGAGCTGGATAGACGTTTTAGAGAAAGGGGTTTCCTTTGGCAACGGCATCATGAACCCTGACTGAGATGTTCATTGGCTCATCTGGCCAAAGCAAGACAACATGGAGTGACTTTTTTTCTTCCTTCTGCCTTTGACTTTGGAAAAGAGACAGATCCAAACAAAGGTCAGCGGCCTCGGTCTGAACCTGCAGCCTTTGAGGGCTGCGTAAATGCTCCTTTACTGTTCTCCGCCACGCTTTACTTCAACCACCTGAAGACTGAGGTGCAGAGGGAGCGCGAGTGAGGCGGTTGGCTGGCCGAATCCGCTCCAATGGGGGCCGGTTGTGACCCGGTCTGACCCCGGTTTGACCTTGCAGTGACCTCTGACCTCTCCGGTCCTGGCTCTCCACCTGCTCTGCTGCCTGGGTTCCGGAACGCTCCGCCCTGGGGCCCAGAACGAGCCAATCAGAATGAAGAAGAGCCGCAGCGTGCTGTCGGTGACTGGAGAAGAGGTGAGGAGGAAGATCTGAACAATCAGGGAAAATCTGCTAACCTTGTCACAGTCACAGAGACCGTAGATCTCTGTAGATAGATGTGTGTGTGTGTGTGTGTGTGTGTGTGTGCGTGTGTGTGTGTAACTTGAATGCCTACCATCACATAAACGCCCCATGACTTTCACACATCCAAGCTCTCTTTGTTCCCGCACACACTCAGAAGTCCGAGTGGACAGTTTGCATCCTCCAGCCTACACTCACCCAGCAGGAGCCACTCAGTCCCAGTCCTCTATGTAAATGAGCCGCAGCTAAGTGAGTGCTCTATGTAAATGAGTGATTTCCGTTTAAAGGTGAAGTCCTGGCTAAAGGACATAACAGCATGCATTAATCGGGAGCTCTTTTATTGATTATACATTTTGTTATGCGTCCATGTGTGTGTGTGTGTGTGTGTGTGTGTGTGTGTCCGTGCATGCGTGCGCGCGTGGATGCGAGCATCTCCCCACATCTGGGTCTGGATGACATCAAACACAGCATGGAAGCAACACGGCACTGTTGCCTAGCAACTGCTACCATTCCCCCAGTGTTTTGTTGCTACGGTACTGCAGTGCAGATCAGCCTCTAAGAGCTCAGTCTGTAGAGGCCCTATCCCAGACACACATGCACAGTCACACACACTTACATCAATAATTTATAGTCTGTGTTTCTGTACAAGTTTCTTCGCTCGTCATTGTTTGAATATGGCAAAACAACACAGCCTGGGACATGAGCCAAAACAGCAACTGCGTTCTTCCATTTTTGCTACTGAATGTGTTGGGTTTTTTAATCATTACACACGCAACACAGTGTTTTTGTGAAAGACACAATATGTTCTCTTTTAATCCTCTGAAGATGCACCTTCTTGTTCCATATCCCCGTTTCCCTTACCTGCCTCCCTTCTGTCTCTCAGGGAAATGACACAGATATAACAGGTGCTGGGGAGAAGGCGGAGTCATCTCGCTACAGCCGATCGTATACATCCGGGTCCACGCTGGGGGCTGAGTTACGCAGAGGGAGGAGCAGAAGACTCTCGCCAAGTCTCCAGGTATGGGAAGATGGAATGAGTATGTTAAAGTGGCAATCTGAATGTTTCCAGTCCCGTTGATTTGGTAACACCTGAAGTCACTGTTGATAGCAACAAACAGTTTAGCACAACAGGTCACTGAATTATAAGGACCACCTTGGTGAGCCACCAAGATCTGTCCCTTCTTCTTCTGTTACTTCAAACAATGCTTCAAACTTATCTGAAGTTGAATAATGCAGAAAATGACCCTTTTCAGACATATAGACTGTAGTTAATAGATGAAAGCAGCTACCGTGAGTTCATCCACCGATTGTGGGCACCTGTCTTGAACCCTAGAAGGCTATAGCGATCCTGGTTTTATGAAGCCAAATTGTATCAGAGGACAGAGGTAATGATTGCAAGCTTAGCTGAATCTGTGCGAGAATTCTATAACAGCAAAGATGGTGGTCAAACTATAATTTCCAGGGAGGAAAAGCTTTTTAAAACTCTAGTTTGGAGCAAATACACCAAACCGTTTACGTATCTTTTAATCAGATGTGACCGGTGTTCCTGTACAAGCAGTTCTCATGTCCCGCTGATCAATGAAAGCTGCCCCAAAAAGTTCCTAGACCAATTCACAATACTGATGAGAGACACCTGCTAATTAGTGCTAAGCAACATACAAATAAAATAAAAGATTGCTGGACTGTGATTAAATGGGCTGCTGTGCAGATTATTAACCACACAGCAGTTTGTATAATTTGACACATAATTGCATTAAAATGTTCCTAAAGGCGCCAAGTGCACAAACATGGTCAAAGGGTTCAGTTCAGCAATAAATATCATGCAAAACTAATACATATACTACGCTTTGTCTGCTCCGTGTTTTCTATGTAGGAAATTGTTTATAGGTTTATCACTTAGCGAGAAGTTAAAATGTTAGTGTATTTACAACTTTCTCCTGCTGCCAAGGAAACAATAGGAAAAACTCAAAACAACATTTTTTTGATAGCATTTCATGCTGAAATATTTTTACCTGCTGACAAATAGATTTTGAAAATGTGGACTAGATGGGCAATTTTGACCTCTCACACTGAAAATCACCAAAACTATTTACAGCAAAAACGCATTCATTCATTTCACCCTAATCCTAAAATTTTAATCACACCCTGGTGTGCACCTGATTGTGAGGTATGTGCAGAATAAAAAGCACAGCCTTCCCGCTGCTCTAAATCTACTCTTGCCTCTGTATGATGTCAGTGACACTGACTGGTCATCTCATCAGCTAGGTGTACTAGCTTTAAGCACATAAGCTCCACCCACCTATTGTTAAAACCTTGGTTAGTCAAGCTATGTCTCCCAAACAGTAGCTTTGCCCATAATTGTGCCTAGAATCACAGATCGTTGACTGATGTAATTGATTGAGTCACACCCATTGTGCCGGTGTTGTGCCAAAAAGTGATTGTCTGCCAAAAAGTGATTTCCGGTATTTGCCAAAAACTGATTGGTTGTATTTAAACTGCTATAAGTAACTTGTTGGGCTATAATATGTGAAACATATGTTAAACGCATCCCTCATGGATGACATAAAGTCATATTGAGCCACAAACAACATTCGTGTAACAAGGTAGAAGCCGCAATCAGTTTTTGGCAGTGACTTTTATATAACCTTTATTTATGCAGTTAAAAAAATCTCATTAACATTAAAAATGTATTTTGTCAGAGTAAGCTGGCCAAGAGGACAGCAGAATTGGCAGCAAATATGACAATAGTTCTGTAAAAATATTTTAAACGAGGATAAAGGACCAGATTGGTTATAATGTGAGTATAATAACACAGAGCTCTAAAGATACTTGAAAAAACAGATAATTTTTTAATTCTATATATAACCCCCTTGTAAACGCTGTTCACCGAAGTCTATTTACCAACATACATAAAGATATTACACATAAAAAAATACACGGAAACATTGGAAATCAGTTTTTGGCACAACACCGGACTGAACCTACGTTTTACCTCACCAGGTACCTTGCTGGCTGCGACCTCGAGATCGCACCCGGTCACCAGAAGTCCTGGGCAACGCGTCACGTCCCACAACTCTTCCCCTTCGTATCCCGCCTCGCATCTCCATCACACAAGCAGACTCTGACAGGTTCACACACATTTTAAGCCCTCGTCAAATCACCGATTTCATTTGGCAGAAAGCTTTCCTGTCGTTCTCTAATCACTGCTATCATGTTCCAGTTACGAAGCAGAAAATGGCGTGTCCCCAGGTCACACCCCTTTGGGCTCCCAGAGTCCGAGCCTCACGCTCCACACGACCTTCCCCCAGGGCCAGAGAAGAGAGTCCTTCCTGTACCGCTCCGACTCGGACTACGACATGTCACCCAAGACGGTCTCACGGAACTCCTCCCTCGCCAGCGAAGGGTGAGAGTCAGAGAGAGATGAGATTAGTGATGACTTTATCCATGGCTGTATGAAATGTTGCACTTAGCTTTCTCTCTATTTTCCAACTCTTCCTGTCTTAGGCATACTGCAGAAGATTTTATTGTCACACCTTTTGCCCAAGTGAGTTTGACTTTATAGATTCATTTATCTTCATGAGTGGTCATAAAAACTGGTTCATACTGTTTCCAGTGTGCCCAGACACTCAATATAATTATAGGATTTGGAGGCGAAGTTTTTATTGAAACAGCAAAAATGATTGATCACGTTATTAAGCGTTCACCTCTCAGTAATATGTATACATCTGTGTAAGCTTGTTCTGTATTTATGCTGTTTTCCTGTGATGCTGTGCGATCATTGTAGGTATTGGCTAGTCTGCGATCGGTACGGAGCAACTTCACCATCCTTGCCAACGTCTCCACACCGACCGTCAAGTCAGTATCACCACCTGTTGTCCACAGAGTTTATGTTTCATAAGTTAAAGGATCATTTGTACGTTACAGGAGTTTATAAGACCTGTTATCAATAAAAAAAAGGGATGTTAGGGAAAATGTAAATAAAGACAGAATGCAAAAGTAGTTTGGTGCAAGAAGGTTTTACTTATTTTATCAAACCACTGCATGTATTCCAACCATACAGTAGCTCAACATTGCTATAGGAAAGTAGCCGAGGTGCCTGATTTGACCAGCAGTGCCTTATAACATACATTTGAAAGCAAAAGTATGAAAAACTCCTCAGACAGTTACAGCTCAGTCACACGTGTTTAGCTTTATTTTGTATGGCATTTTTTATCTTCTATTCTTTGCCAAATGAACTTAAGTGTATTGTTTACATGATCGAAATAAATTAACGAACAAACAAACAAACAAAGTAGGACAGCAAGCTCCTTGCACCTTGGAAAAATCAGTAAAAACCTGTAAAAATGCAAGTTTGCAGAGCGCCTGTCATTTTGCAGTTAAATCGCTGCCCTGAAGCAGCTACGTCAGTGATTGTAGGTACGAGGTTCTGTACGTAGACAGCAAAAGATTTATTTTAACAAATTTCACATTTAATAGATGCACTACAAACAGACCCCAACTTGACCCTATTCAGTTGCAGACTGACTCCATCTTATTGTCGTTTTATTGCCACTTTGATGCACAAACGTTGTTTTGAAGATGGTAACTGACTGCTCGTGGTCGCAGACCTGCTCCTTTCTTTAAAACAGCGAGGCGAGAAAGCTTCAGGTTTATTGTGTTTTGATGATTTTGGTCTTGCTGTAGTCTCCAACCACTGTTTCTGTCAGCATCAAACAACTGAACTACAGTGACCAACAAGTACTGGAAGTCTGTTTCCTTACAGAGCATTGTTAAAAACATGTAATGTAACAGTTTTTAAAAAAAAAAACAAAAAAACAACATGTTGCTTGCACCATATTCAAATTTTAGCAAGTTAAAAAAAAATTATTCTCAGTTTCAACATTTCAGATGTTGACTTTGTGCTGTTTCCAACTAAATGTATGCTCAAAATAACGTCCAAATTGTAGCATTCTGTTTTTATTTACAGTTTAGGTAGTATCCATGCTTAAAAAGCATGCAGTTTAACACTCATGCACACATTTGTGATTACAGATACTTGTACCTTTCTGTACATCACATCATTTCAGTTGTATTAATTTTATTGTTTTGTTCTTAGCCCAGAATACTCAAAACAAATACTACTATTACTACACTACTACGGCACCTTATTATTTTCCTCTTCTTACATTCATCCATGTTGGTTGAAGCTCTAAAATATCAAATATTAACTATTTAATGAATTTGATTCAGCTGAGTTTAATTTATCTCATATATTTACCACCAAGACTAACTTTAGGCAACACACTGACTGGGAGATTCAAACAGAAAACACATTTAAACACAAAAGTAATACATTAATTTTAACATTAATAGATTATCAAGAACATGTGGATTGTACTGGGTTATTAAAAGCCTAATTATTTTACTACTCTGTGTGGGGTTTTTTTTAGGAGGTCTCCTTTGGGTGGAGTGTGCGTCAGTCCTAGGGCGACACTATCAGACCAGCAGTACCAGCAGCTCGCCCTGGACACACTGGAGGAGCTGGACTGGTGCTTAGACCAGCTGGAGACCATCCAGACACACCGCTCTGTCAGCGAGATGGCCTCCAACAAGGTTTGTAACTAACACCGTACAAACCTACTAACATGTCACCAGCCGTAGATCAGCTCATAACCATGCAGATGAATCATTACATTTTGATTTTTGCTATCAGTTAATACATGAATTGGTGCCTCTGTGCTGATCTGTGCTGTAAGTAATAATTATAGGACACTAATCAGAAAATGTAAAAATCTATCTCCAACATGAATCTCAGTAGTTTTTTTTTTTTCAGTCATTTTGCTGTTTCCTTAAACCTCTGGACTCACTCAAAGCCCAGAATCCAAACAGGCCTTCTGTTTTGAATAATAACGCTGAGTTTCCTGAGGGAAGCCTCAGGTTGACTCACACCATCTTTGTGTTTTGTTCTCATTCTGCCACAGTTTAAGAGGATGCTGAACAGAGAGCTCTCTCACCTGTCAGAGATGAGTCGCTCCGGGAACCAGGTGTCTGAGTACATCTCCAGCACCTTCATGGGTGAGCGGGACCAGAATGTGATTTCTGTCCACATCGCATTTATGACCTTATCCAAATTAAAAACTATAAATCCACTGTGTGTGTGTGTGTGTGTGTGTGTGTGTGTCTTCAGACAAGCAGAACGAGGTGGAAATCCCGTCTCCCACTCTGAAAGATAAACCCATGAGTCACATCAGCGGAGTGAGGAAACTGTCTCACAGCTCCAGCCTCTCCAGCGCTTCCATGCCTCGCTTCGGCGTCAACACGGACCACGAGGATGAGCTTGCCAAGGTGCTGTTTTCTATCTGCGTTATTCGCACTCGCCATCAAACTTTGCTCAGACTTGAGCTCGGATCTCTGAAAAATGATATTATTTTTCATGACTTTGGCATTGTTTTTCCCTTCTAGCAGCAAGAAACAGATGTACGCACGTACCCTGTATCTGATAGAAACATAAGCAAACATGATTATATCCCACGTTACTGTATACTTTATGCAATCGAGAAAGTTTGGCCTGGCTTTTCAGAAAATAACTGCAAGTACTGACTTGTTGTAAGAAAAAAAGTGCTCGTATATTTATTAGGTTTATGTCTGTTGACATACCAGCTGGAGTCTTTTATTAATCCTTTTGTCTGCTTTCTAGTGCCTGACGCCTGCTTGTTTAATTCCATCCAGTCTTTAGCACCACATTTTTTGGAAGGTCCACAGGGGTGTGGAGACTGTCTCTGACTGCTTGGTCATGCAGCACATAAATCACATTAAAGTATGCTAGATACAAACATAAAGCTTTGTTCCTCTGCCATTGTAATTAAGAACTGGACCAAGTGACAGATATTCTCTATACATCTGTGGACCACCTACCACTAAGGCTCAACTGTCAAGGTTATGCTGAGAGACATCAAAGCAGTGTCTGCTGTGTGATTAGTGTTGAAATGGTGCCAGAGCTCAGGGATGGAAGCACTGGAAGTCTGCTCATGTTTGGGATGGAGGATGATTTGAACTTTCAGCTGTTTGCTCAATGAAGTCTTGTCAGGAAACATTATGTAGGTTAATACAGAGTGACCTTAGTCTTGATTTAGAGTCATGTGTTTGACCTTTGGGCTAAGGTCTGGTGCTAAAGTCTTAAACTACCATCCATGTATTTATCTAGCTGGGCCGATCATGGCTCAAGAGTTGCCAGTTTGAGCCCCGGCTTGGACAGTCTCGGTCGTTGTGTCCTTGGGCAAGACACTTCACCCATTGCCTACTGGTGGTGGTCAGAGGGCCCGGTGGCGCCAGTGTCTGGCAGCCTCGCCTCTGTCAGTGCGCCCCAGGGTGGTTGTGGCTACAATGTAGCTTGCCATCACTAGTGTGTGAATGGATGACTGGTATGTGTAAAGCGCTATACAAATACAGGCCATTTATTTATCTGTTTTGCTGGCAAATAAATAAATAGTCTTCAGGAAGAGTTCTTTGGATTTTTGCTGCCTTTTGTTCTGTTCTCGGTCAAAATGATCCCACACTGCTTCAGTAACGTGTAGGTCTGAGTTCTGGGGAGGCCGATCCATGACTGATAGGGTTCTACTGTGTGTTCTTCTATCCATGCATGCTTTTACTGCATTAGCAGTGGGCTTAAGATCATTTTCATGCTGAAAAATGAAGCCACTGCCAGTCAGAATGAACATTTCCGGGTTCAATATTCCATCATTTTTGCGAGCCCCAACACCACTGGCTGAAGGCTCTCTGTTGTTCCTCTCTGCTGGCCTCCTCTGTACATATTAATGACAGTTGTGTGTCTTTGGAATTTTTAAAATTCATTTAAGAACAAGTTATGTGTTTTGGCAATATGCTGTTAGTAGCAAAGTGACTAAAGATACATTTTGGAACGGGTTCTTTGTTGTCTGTAGACACAACACTTGTTCATACCTCGAGTTTGGTTCTTTTTTATGTTTGAGTGATTCGTAGGTCAGTTTTAAATGACTTACTAAACATCTTCTAAAAATGGTCAAGTGCAAGAATTGGACTGAAAATGAGGGAATGTCCAAAGAAAATCTTTGAAAGACCTTCAGAAAACTGGAGAATTGTTGCTCTACACCACTTTTAAAAGTTACAAGAAAGTTTGGCCCCTTGAAAGTAGAGTATACAGCACACTGTACTGTAAGGAGGACTTTAATACGACCGTCTAAAAGTTTTGATGAAACATTTTTGAAACTGATTTTCAAGCTATGGCTCGCTTTACTTTGTGTGTTGAAACAGGAGCTGGAGGATCTGGACAAGTGGAGTTTTAACATATTCAGAGTAGCAGAGTTTTCCAACAACAGACCTCTCAGCTGCATCATGTACGCCATCTTCCAGGTAAAGAAAATAATCGTATAAATGTGGACTGTTCGTGTCTGTGCTCACGTACACGGTGTACTCCCTCTTCTTCTGTCTCGCTCCTCCTCAGGAGCGAGAGCTGTTGAAGACATTTCGTATCCCAGTCGACACCTTTGTCACTTACGTGATGACCCTGGAGGACCATTACCATGGAAACGTAGCGTACCACAACAGCCTCCATGCTGCAGATGTCACCCAGTCCACACATGTTCTTCTCTCCACACCTGCTCTTGATGTAGGTCAACACGCACACAAACACACACACACCTTTGATGTCCATTCACACATAAGGAGAGAGGCGTGAAGAAAAGGTGGAGAGAATAAAAAATCAAAGCAAAGAAAGACAAACATCTTCTATCTGAAACATCTGGGTACTTTCATGAAAGCTGAACATGATTTAACCCTTTTTCCTCAAACAAATAGACCTATTTAAATAAGTGTGTCATGCTGTAATACATTATATATTAAAATGCATTTTATTCACGTGTCTAGACAAAAAAATATGTTTGAGCTTCAAGTTTCCTCAGACATTTAGCCCAAGGCCTCAAACTGACCTGTTCACCATTTCTAAATTGCACCTGTGGCTGCTCTGATTCCTCCAGTCCACATACTGAAGGATCCTTGGGCAAGATACTCAACAGTGAGTTGCCCCCAATGCATCCATCCAACTCTGAGTGTGTATGTCTATGTTAGAAAATCCCTTGGGCATAGATGAAAGTGCTGTATGGCGCACTTTGAGGGCTGAGTAGAAAGGTGCTATACAAGTACCAGTCTTTACGGGTTAGTAGAGTAACAACTGTTTAATTTAAATAAATTCAGTTGTATTTATATACCGCCAATTCACAACAAGAGTTGCCTCAAGGTGCTTTATACTGTGAGATAAAGACTCTACAATAAAACGCCAACAATCAGAGGATAATGTTTTGAGCAAGTACTTGGTGACAGTGGGAAGGAAAAACTCCCTTTTAACAGGAAGAAACCTCCTGCAGACCCAGCCTCAGGGAAACAGACATCTGTCACAACTTGTTGTGGGTGAGGGGATTCAACTGTGGATCCAGGTGTTAGATTATCAACAGAAAAGAAACGCGTACCTGATCTAACACACATGGTTCTATGGAGAAGCTGCACCTGAGAAACATCCCGGAAAATGAATAACAATTTAAAAAAGATAAAAAGCTGGAGAGAGTGTTTTTACTTTTGTCACATGTTTGTTAATGTGTTGCATAAAAAGCTGGAGCCCTTTCATGTGGTGACATTGCATCCAAAGCAGACTGACCACGTGACCCTTATTACACCGTGGCTTATGCAGTGATGTAACAACAAAGAAATCTTAAGTTTAAATGATTTTCACAGCATTATGACTTGAGTATGAAGTATAAGTAATACTTGGGCTGATATTGATCACAGATTAAAACACACAAACAATGGAAGCTGGGTTCAGTGTCACTGTGGTTGCTGTTTTCTTCTACTGGAAATAAAAGAACAACATCTGACTTTATCTGGGAATGCATTTGTCTCCCCCACACTGAGACAGTGTTCCATATTTTGAGTAGCTCTAGTTTTCAGGACAGCAGGACAGCCGCTTTTCTGTCTGGCTTGCAAAGAAAGCAGGAAAGGCTGTTCTTGTGGGTCAAGTGCAGGTTAACCCACCACGAGCTTTTGCTGCTTACACAATACACAAAATCAAGGAACTACAAAGTTACAAGCGGCACAGTTTTTGGCAGAATATGGAAATGCAGTTATAAAAATGACTGGAAACAGGATTACAACTGGATGAAACCACTGGAAGACCCAATTTTTTCTAGTTTTACAGAGAGGGGAGAATATAATGTGACGTGAAGTCTACAGAATGAATCCCAAGAAAAGGCGTTAAAACATTTTATACAGTTTTTAAAGGCAAAAAGGGAAAATATGACTCCAAGAAAACTGCTGCAAAAGGCAATAAGAAGACACAAACTCTTAGAAGAGAGTTTGTGTGTGTTTGTTGTTTAAGTTAGATATAATTTTGTGTCTTAGTAGCAGCATGTCCCATACTGTCTTACATTAGTATGGTCACGTCTGCAAAGACAGTAAAAACGTTTATCCATATTCTTCAACTGCCGTATGTTCTTTGCTATCAGACGCACCTTCTTGCATTTTATTAGCACAGAAACTAGTTTTGAAACTGTCAGAGGTATTGACTTTTGTCTCCTGCCCTTCTTGTCATTTCAGGCTGTCTTCACTGACCTGGAAATCCTCGCCGCTCTATTTGCTGCAGCCATCCACGATGTAGACCATCCCGGAGTTTCCAATCAGTTCCTCATCAACACCAGTGAGTTCACACACGCTCACACACTCAAACACATGCTTTGATATTTGCACACGCTGTGTTCACACCCCCTCCTCTGCGCTCAGACTCAGAGCTGGCCCTAATGTATAACGACGAGTCAGTATTGGAGAACCACCATCTCGCCGTGGGCTTCAAGCTTTTGCACCAAGAAAACTGTGACATTTTCCAGAACCTTACCAAGCGGCAGCGCCAGAGCCTTCGCAAGCTCGTCATCGATATGGTAGGGAACTAGTTTTAAAATAATGTAACAGTAACCTAACAGAATTTCATTTTTTTCTATTATCATGCAAATGATGTATGAATCTAATTAATCATTTTTAGTTTTAGTCTTATTTTATTTAGTTTTAAAGATTTGTATTCTCTTAAGATTCTCTTAAGTGTTTTTTTAAACACCTTGAACAGGAAACTGAATGTATCTGTTTTGGTTCTCCTCATTTAAGCTACCTTTATTCTGACTGGCTGAGCTTTGCAAACACAAGGTTTGCACTGGGTGGGGTTGCTGTACTCACAGCAAGAGATTTGGGTTATCCCTTATATATGATGCCTTAAAGATACAGATGAAGTGCTTTAAATACAGCTTTTGATTTACAGGGACTACTTGTACATACAGTTGTGTGTCAGAATCATATCCAATTTATCCCCATATATATCATGGGGATAAATGTCATTGTAATTTCTGAATGTTCTTTTTCCAGGGTGGAATGGTTGACAGCATTTGAATTCATTGTGGGGTGGTGGTGGGGGTAATCAACACAGGGTCAAAAGTATACCCACTAATATTTGGGTAAATGTGTTCCACTTCAACCAGACCTTTTTGTTAGCCATCAACAAGTTTCAGGCATAATTGTGGCTAAATATTTGACTACTATTCTTGGTGGAATTGGTAGAGTTCATTTAAATGAATTGGTTTCCTGGCACTGACTCGGCATAGTCCAGAAATTTTCCGTAGCCTTGAGGTTGGAACTTTGGGAAGCCTGCTTGTTCCATTTTGAAACCAGTATTGATGTGTGTTTGTGTTTCCTTTCTTTATTGCATCCACTTTGTGTAATGCACCAGCAGCACTTGCAGCACAACAGTTCCAGAACATGATGCTACCACCACCATGCTTGACAGTTGGTACAAAACCTCACCTTTACTCCTTGAAACATACCTCTTGTCACTGTGGCCAAATACTTCAATCTTTGTCTCATCTGATCATAAAATATAAAGCTGTCTACATGGAGAATGGCTTGTCCATGTAGACTGCGCCACACTTCAGTTGAGTCTGAAGGTGTCAATTCTTCCTGCACCAAGGAGTGGGGGCTTCTTTCCTGGTCTTCTTCCTCTTGGCCCATGGTGAAATGTTGATGGTAGAACTCGAGTCACTGTGGACAGTGATCCAGGTGTTCCAGCGGTTTCCAGTTCATGCCAGGCCTGATTGGTTCCTGAAAATCTTATTAGTGTTTGAACTGATGATTGTGGAATTTGCAGTTTAGAATGCCTCCAAAAACGTTTGCAACTTTGTACTCTGTGCTTTGTACTGCATTTCTTGGACTTGGACCCATTGTTCTGAATACTGAATAAGGCCTGTTAAACAAATTATTTTTAATGTTTGCATTGCCTATCAGCTATAGTCAATCATACATATATATATATATATATATATATATATATATATATATATATACACACACTAGGGGTGCAACGATACACAAAATTCACAGCTCGGTTCGGTTCGATACTTTGGTGTCACAGTTCGATATTTTTTCGATACAAAAAAAATGTTCATGCCTTTTTTAATTTGTCATTTATTAAAATTATAAATATATATTTTAACTGAAAAGTACAGTTTTTAAATTTAATGTTGCTAAAACAACAAAGTAAGAAAAAAATTAATCTATCTGATCGAGAAATCACTCATCTTTGGAAAAGAGAGTTTATTACAGAGAAATGTCTCTTTCCAAAATAAAAGCTATACTATACGCTTCTTCCGGGCTATATTCTCAGCAGCATATTAAACATATCAGGTCCCCATAAGGAGAATCATGTGCTAACGGCTGTCTAAATGACTCGGGTAAAGTTTGTAGCATGCGTGCTTGTTTTTGTCTGCTTCCACTTATCTTTGCACTAGGATGATGTCGGCGTAAATGTGCAGTCATATTCGTTGTGTTCCCACTAGTGCTGTCAGCATTAATCTCGTTGAAATGACGTTAACGCCACAACACGGCAAATCTCCGAGCTACCACGGATCGCCCTGTGCGTGGGGCTGGACGGCGTCAACACGTTAACGAGTTAACTGCGCTAACCACTAGTTCCCACCAATGTAATTGAGCATTGCGTGGCACATCCAACATACTGTTTTACTTTTGTCCATGACGCGCTTACCTTCAGGGTCATACTTCACATGAAGACCAAAATAGTTCCAAAGGCCAGATATGAATGAGGTTGGGGGAGGTTCAATTTGCCATGTTGCAATGAGAGCTTAACTTCTGTCTGCTAGCTTGCGCTGCACTCAGTGAATCTGTGTTCGACTACTCCGCCTAGGCTGCACTGTTGAGCGCAGATCCACTGAGCGCTCAACACAGACAGCAGAAGGAAAGTTGATAAAATAAATTAAAAGTTTTGTATTGTTCGATACATATGCGTACCGAACCGAAAGCACTGTATCGAACGGTTCAATATTGATACGAGTATCGTTGCACCCCTAATAAATATATATATATATATATATATATATATATATATGTGTATATGTGTATATATATATATATATATATATATATGTATGTATATATATATATATATATATATATATTAGGGGTGCAACGATACAACAAAATTCACGGTTCGGTTCGGTTCGATACTTTGGTGTCACGGTTCGATATTTTTTTGATACAAAAAAAATGTTCATGCCTTTTTATTAATTTGTCATTTATTAAATTTTCACGGCACATTCTGCACCACATCTCTGTGCGTTCATCATTTGTTTGAAGCCAGCTCACCTCCTGCAACCACTTTTCCGAGAATACGTGCTTCTTTTGTGGTTCGGACTCCTTCTGACATTTCTTTGGAGGTGGAGGAACATCACAGTAATTGCTTAAAGGAGCTTCTTCGACATCTTTAAGAGTTCTAAACAAATGTCTGTCCTCTTCCTTAAAATCTTATGTACGCAAACACGCGTTGCAACTTCTTATCTTGTGCGGGTTTTTATTTTGACAGCGAATGCGCACCTGCGGACCACTTATGTGCAGCCCTGGTTATTTAGCTCGTCATATTGCAGCCACAGAAATTCTTTTGTCCATGAAACCATAAAGCTGCACTTTCTTTTTGCCTTATAGTCTGATTTGTCATAACCTTTCCGTTTTGTCACTTCTTCACCCTGACCTGTCTTATTTGGCTCAGCAGAACTAAAATATATATCCTGCTGCTTTTACACACGCACTAACATAACGCTCAGCGATTCTCTGCGCGATCACATGTTTAAGCTGCAGGAGATTTCACTTGTCATGTTTGCATAGTAAGCTAACGATTGATAAGACGATGTCAGAGGAATTGGTGCGCAAATTATCATCACTCACCAATCAGTACTGTCGCTTTCTATACACAGTTCACGCGATTGCAAAGTGAAAGCAAAAAACAAGCGCAAATTCAAACGCAATTTCAGTATGTCACATATTGACAGTGGCCGATGCCAATGACATAATTACCCAGCTACATTTCCGAAAGAATGCAAAAGCATTGACATATATTTTTCCTTCCTACGATAGGCCGACGAGCAGAGCAGAGATAGATTTTGGTAGCCCGACTGGAAAAAAGCCCCAGGACGTCGGGCTAGCGATTTTGCGAGCCCTGTATCTGATTGAGGAATCACTCATCTTTGGAAAAGAGAGTTTATTATGGAGAAATGTCTCTTTCCAAAATAAAAGCTATACTATACGCTTCTTCTGGGCTATATTCTCAGCAGCATATTAAACATATCAGGTCCCCATAAGGAGAATCATGTGCTAACGGCTGTCTAAATGACTCGGGTAAAGTTTGTAGCATGCGTGCTTGTTTTTGTCTGCTTCCACTTGTCTTTGCACTAGGATGATGTCGGAGTAAATGTGCAGTCATATTGGTTGTGTTCCCACTAGTGCTGTCAGCGTTAATCTGAAATGACGTTAAGGTCACAACACGGCAAATCTCCGTTAACGAGCTACCGCGGATCGCCTCATGAGTGGGGCTGGAAGACATCAACACATTAACGAGCTAACTGCGCTAACACACTAGTTCCCACCAATTGAGCATTGCTGGCACATCCAACATACTGTTTTACTTTTGTCCATGACACGCTTACCTTCAGGGTCATACGTCACATGAAAACCAAAATAGTTCCAAACGCCAGATCTGAATGAGGGTGGGGGAGGTTCAATTTGCCATGTTGCAACGAGCTTAACTTCTGTCTAGCTAGCTTGCCCTGCGCTCAGTGAATCTGTGTTCGACTACTCCGCCTAGGCTGCACTGTCGAGCGCAGATCCACTGAGCGCTCAACACAGACAGCATCGTCAGAAGGAAAGTTGATAAAATAAATTAAAAATGTTGTATCGTTCGATACATATGCGTACCGAACCGAAAGCACTGTATCGAACGGTTCGATATCGATACGAGTATCGTTGCACCCCTAATATATATATATATATATATATATATATATATATATATATATATATAACTGTAAGCTCAAATCTTTAAATAATGAGGTCATTATTTAAAGATTTGAGCACACAACATTGTGATAAATAAAGGAAAAGCATAATAGGTTCCCTTTAGAGAAAAAGTGGACTGACTTCATTGCATTACATATTTTCAGAGTAATTTATAATCACACAGGAGTAGAAGGGGGTTTGATTCCTAACAGAGCGTAGAGCATATTACAGGTTCAAGGATGCAAAATAAAAGCTTTGGACAGAGAGTAGTTTGCACTTCTTTCTGTTGTTTTCTGCAGGTGTTGGCCACAGACATGTCCAAACACATGACACTGCTGGCAGATTTAAAGACAATGGTGGAGACCAAGAAGGTGACAAGTTCTGGCGTGCTACTTCTGGACCACTATACAGAACGAATACAGGTAACTTGATCAGTAACGTTTGACCCCACAGAGAGAGAATGACATACATAACATTAAATATTCTTGTATGATCGTAGGTACTGAGGAACATGGTGCACTGTGCAGACCTGAGCAACCCCACCAAGCACTTACCTTTATACAGACAGTGGACAGAGAGGATCATGGAGGAGTTCTTTCGGCAGGGCGACAAAGAACGCGAGAGAGGGATGGAGATCAGCGCCATGTGTGACAAACACACTGCGTCTGTGGAGAAAAGTCAGGTAATGCTCTGTCTGACTCACAGCGTCATTAATATAGTGAAGATGTTAAATGTGCACACAGAAAGGATAATGAGCCACAAACAAGCAACTTTAAAGTGTCTATGATAGCAAGGGTGGATAAAACAACAGAAACACAGAGCAGTGTGAAATAACAACCCTGAAATAGACTCTGTTGAATCTTCAGTTAATGCTGAGACTCTGAGAAAGTGTTAATGAGCATTTTTCTGTCTGTGGCAGGTCATTCACAAACACCGCAAATGTGGGAGTTGGTAGTGTGTGGGGAAAGTATCCGATCTGATAATGATAAAATGAACACAAAACGACAAGCAGTGGTAAATATATGCACAAATGCAATTCCGTTTTATTTATATAGAGCCAATTCAGAACAACTGTTGCATCAAGGAGATTTATATTGTAAGATAAAGAGCCTTCAGTGTTAGAAAGAAACACCAAACAATTAGACAACCCCTCTATGAGCAAGTACTTGGTGACACTGGGAAGGAAAAACTCCCTTTTAAAGGGAAGAAACCTCCAACAGAACCAGGCTCAGGAAGCGGCAGCCTCTGATATGACCAATTGCGGGTGAGGGGAGGAAGTGTGCTATGGAAGAGAGCAATCTGGTAGCAACCAAAGAATTGCACACAACACATTTTCCCCTAGCAACCAGCAGTTGCCAGATGGTTACCATTGATTTGGGCTTGATTCACTTGATTCTACAAGATTCAATTAGATTCATTTCAATTAAATTTTATTTATACAGCGCCAAATCACAACAACAGTCGCCTCAAGCCGCTTTAAATTATAAGTTGGACCCTACAATAATAGATACAGAGAAAAAAACAACAATCATATGGCCTCCTATGAGCAAGCACTTTGGCGACAGTGGGAAGGAAAAACTCCCTTTTTTCCTTCCCACAAGATCACACGACCAAAATGGCCGATTGGTTAGCGGTTATGTGACAATAAAGCTTCAGGTGTCAGTATACTGGGTTTTGAAGTCTCAGTTTCAAACCAGTAAAAAAAAAATCAAAATATGTGACAAATGTCCATCAAATGTACAAACTTGGAACTTACAAATCTTTAAACATTGGCATCTTAGCCATTTGCACAAGACTAGATCAAGAGAAAGTGTGTGTGTGTGTGTGTGTGTGTGTGTGTGAGGCTGTGATTTACACACAGTTGGGGATTGGGCTATTTAAACATGTTTGTTTGGATGGTGGCAATTAGGACAGAAGCCCAGCTAAGATCGTTCCAGTTCATATACTGTGGGGAAACAGATTATTTTTTTAAAAACCACATTTTAGTCGGTGTGTCTGCTTTCTCTCAGAGCAACAGGAAGGAAAGAAAAAACTCAGAGACACAAAAGTCAGTAAGGTTCATCCTCTGGAGACATGAAATTTTAAAGCAGTCCAACTGCTGGCTGCTGAGTGACGTGGAGAGACCAACAAACCTCGGGCCACGACGCAACTAGAATTAAAACTGATAATTGCGTTTTCTATTGCGTTGTGACAGAATGACAAACTGTTGATTGTGCAGCACTTTTATTTGTCCCCCAAAATTTGTCAGCACAGTTAATACTGGAATAACTTATGCTAAACTCTCAGTCAGTAAATCTGTTTTGGATACGTGTGTGAGAAATGTATTCCTGTGTCAATGTCCAGCTGGAAGCAGCTACAGAGATATGCCTCTTCTGATTTTCATGATGAGAAACAGTAACATCATTCTGCGTCAAGTTTGTGGTCACAGATTCTGCACTTTGTAAAATGGTTTTGTGCTTGTTAATGTACAGCCAGTTGGATTTAGCTCTAGCAAAGGGAAAATACTACTTAAGGGACATATGTTATTTGCTTTCTTTGCCAGGAGTTATTTGAAAGAATTACGTATTACATGGACAATCATCAGTATCAATCATGACCATGAAAACATGGAAATATGCAATAATGCATCAGCGTGTCATTTCACTCACTTTATTATTTACTATAAAGTAGATCAGAAAACCCTGACCCTAAAACCATATTTTAAGCTGTCTCATCATTTGGTGTTTCATGAAGTTCTTTCTTTCTCAAAGCTGAGAATCTGATGTGAACTACTTAAAATGACTAATGTGACCTTGAGCACAGTTTGGGTGAAGACCCATCTGCTGATGATTGAGTGCAACTTTCACTAAAATCTTACCAATACTCTCACGGAGGAGCGATTCTTGTGACTTGTAAGCAGACAGACGACAGATGCCTCGGCACCGTATGAGCTCATCACTCCTTCATTAAAATGAGCTGAATTAAAGGCACCATAGTTGAGTAATGTGGAGTCTTTGGACCAGCACTCTTTTTCAGCCATGGAGATTTCTGCTTAATAAAAGTTTACCGGTGCAGGTTTTACAAATAGATGTACAGACCAAAACCATTTTCTTGGCTATAAACCTTGTGCTGTGAAGTTGGTGATGTTACCATGGGAATTAAATGGATTTCAATCAGCCTCAAGTGGCCGTTAAGGGGACTGCAGTTTTTGGCATTCAAGTGTTGTCCTGAGTTTGCTCTGACTCGTCTCAGATATTTGTCAGATATGGCAGTGGAGACTCACACCGGTGTCAGAGCAGTCTGACTTTTTTTTTGTATAACTATCAACTTAAGCACAACACAGCAGCAAGGAAGTTGGCACCACCTTGTGGCCAAATAAAGCAGCTGCAGTTACAATTTAACAGCAATTGACAGTTTACAGAGTTGAAATAAAAGCACAAGTATCATTTAGGTTTTTGTACAAGTCAAACATACAGGAGACGTGCTTATAAGCATGTCTTACAATATACCTTGAGATAACTGCGGTTGTAAGTTTGTGCAAGCTGAGGCATTGAATAGATAATGTGTGATTTAGTCATTAATGGTTATGGTACATGGAGTTTGTGATGTAAGGACAGAATCAGGCCAACTCAGTTTTTATGCTCAGCTAAGTCAACCATAAGTGAATCAACATATTCTCCAAAGTGTTGACATGTTCCTTTAGCACCACACGTTAAAGTGGCTTCGTCTGGTATTTGAAGTATTTTCATCTTCTTTTTCTTTCCCAGGTGGGCTTCATCGACTACATCGTCCACCCGCTGTGGGAGACGTGGGCCGACCTGGTTCATCCAGATGCTCAGGAGCTGCTGGACACGCTGGAAGAGAACAGGGAGTGGTACCTGAACACCATGCCCCAGTCTCCCTCGCCTCCTCCAGACAGACACCTCCAGCACGACCGCTTCCAGTTTGAGATCACTATTGAGGACCTGGAGCAAAACAACCACAACCACATACACATGAGGAACAGCAGCGGGAGGAGTGGCCGGAAAGCCATCTGTGATAACAACGACGAGGACTTAACGCGGGACGGCCAGGTGGAGGCAAACGGAGAGGAGCAGAATCATGCAGAAGATGACAAAGATGAGCAGGAAAATCACAACAGTGAACAGAATGGAGTCCAGGAGGAAGAGGAGGAGGAGGAGGAAGAGGAGGAGCAGGAAGAGAAAGAGGCAGAGGAGGTGCAGGAAGAAGGGCAATTAGAAGAAGAAGAAGAAGCACAGACAGAGAAAGAAGAAGAAGAAGCCAATGATGTAGCACAAGAGGAGGAAACAAAAGGGGAGGAGGAAGCTGAAGAAGAAGAAGGCGAGGAAGGGGGAGAGGAGAAGGGAGACTGCGAGGAAGGTGGAGAAACTGCATATGTAGAAGAGGAAATAGATGGAGAAGAAGTAGAAGATGAGAGAGAAGAGGACATTGAAAATGAGGAAGCAGACGAGCAGGAAGCGAAAGAGGAGGCAGAAGTTGAAAAAGAGGAGGCTTTGGAACAGGAGGAGGGGGATGTTGAAGAGGAAGAGGGGAAAGAGGAGGAAGAAGTGGAGGATAAAGCTGAGGATGAGGAGGAAATAAAGGAAAATGTAGATGAGGAAGAGGCAGCAGCAGAGCAGGAGGAGGAGGAAGCACCAGAGGAGGTTGAGGAAGAAGTACAAGAGGAAGAGGAGAGCTAGTCGGGTGTAAAAAGGTGAATTCACAGGGTCAGTGAGGAAAGACTGAGGAGAGATGAAGAGGGCCAGAGAGAGGCCACGACGGCAGCAAGTGGGTGTGGAGGATGATAAAGAGCTGATGACGCCCTTCCTTCCAAATAACGCGCTCTGACCACTTTGTCCTGTGAGCATCGTAGCTGAGGAGCAGTTTGTTGTCCTTAAAACACTCAGAGAAACACTGAAAGACCAACCGTACACCGAAAACAAAACCTCTCTGGATCTTCCCAAACGCAACTTGAGGAGCCGGTAGTGACAGACAGACTGGAGGCTTCTTCACCTGGTGTCTGTAAATCCATCACTGCCATGGAGGATGAACTGGGGGGATGATAATGGTGATAATAATAACAATAATAATAATAAAAGGGAAGGGATTTGTTCTGTCGACCTTTTTGTAGCTCCTGGAAATCTAACAAAGCCTGAAATACGCACATGCAAACAAGTGCGTGCCTGTTCTGTTCTTATAGACTACCGTCCGTTGTCTCTCGGTCACTGTCTCAGTCCCGTTGATGAGGAAGATAACATCTCACACACACAGTGAGCATCAAATGCTAAAAGAATGTCAACTTCCTCCGTTTGTCAGAAAACAGAAAAAAAATAATGCAAAAAAAAAAAAAAAAGTCTGGAAAGTGTAGTCTGTCATCTCATATTTACTAGAAAAAAACGTTCCACTTGTGAACAGGAATGCCGAGTACACCTCCAGGGATGTGGTCCAGGAACAGTTTAACCTCGTCACATACTAACCTTAATGCAACAATGCTGGATTTCTGACACTGTCTCTGAGTAATATGTGGACCGTTATAGCTCAGAAGCCTGATCTGTTGTACATGTCGATGTTGGTTAATGTTTTAAAAATAATAGTAATAATAATAATAATAATTAAAGAACACCCAGTATTCATCCTATCATGACAGGTTCACCTGAATCGTGCCAAACCGTCCCACAACCAGCACTGAGCAATTCAGCCTCCGAATGAGGGGGCTACTCGTCACGAAGCAATGAAACTGTGGGACCCGGCCACCAGGTGTGATGGTCTTCCACAAATCCCATTGTTTTATTTTGTTTGATTTGTTTTGATTGTTTGGTTTTGTAAAAAAAAGAAAATGTATTTGGCACTTTATCTAACACCCCTGTTACATATCTGTACATAGTAAACATGTATTTTAATCTGCTGATGTCATATAATAAATACGATCAATGCAGCTGATGGGCTGGAGTTTCTAATTGCACAAGAGCTGAAACAAGAAGCCATTTAAGGAAAAAGGATAAAATTCTTGTTTTTTTTTTTTAAATATATATATATCAATTACCAATATTATTGCCTGACAGACATGTATTGGTATTGGCGTGTGTCTAGCCAAATGTTTTTTAACGCTCTTCCTAATGCGACTCCACAGGGAATTGTGTCTCCTCCTGGGATCAAACTGGACACCTTTTGCTTGTCAGGCTAAATGACTACATGAAGCCATTTTTACAGATGGAAGATGTTTGGAAACAGTGTTCACAGTTTATCCAGCAGTGGATCTCCCACTCTGATACTTGCACAGATCTCAGCACTCTCTGCAGCACAGAGTAGCATGAAGATGGACCAGACCTGGGCTCAGCAACCTTTACTATGAAACACAACTGCCAAACTTTGAAGCCTCACAATGAAGATGACAGGCTCTATTAATTATAAGTTAGCCTATCCAGTAGTTATTTTCTCACATAACTACTCTGCAGTGCGTATTTATCATTACCTGGTTATTTAAATTTGCCTTTTCATTATAGTTATTCTCCTTTTAGTGCATTTTTTATTATTACAGAACTAAAATAAAAAGTTTTTTATATATATATAATTTTACTGTTTTACTTCAGTAACAACTGTAGCTCAGGTGGTAGAGCAGGTCATCTACTGATCGGAAGGTTGGTGGTTCGATTCCTGGCTTCGCCTAGTCTGCATGCCAAATATCCTTGGGCAAGATACTAACCCCAAATTGCTCTCCGATGCATCCATCGGCGTATGAATGTGTCTGAATGTTAGCTATAAAGCACTTAGAGAGATGTGCTTGTGCGAATGGGTGTGAATGGGTGAATGCACAAGTTGTGTAAAGCGCTTTGAGTGCTCAGATGAGTAGAAAAGCGCTATATAAGAACCAGTCCAAAGTGGAGAGAAAAAAATTAGCATTTTTAGGCCTACTGTGAAACAGTAACTATAAAGTGGTCTGCAGAGCTTTGATTTATTTCTGTTTGTAGAAGAACGTAACTTATAAAATAAGATAAATGTAGCAGTCTAAGAGCTTTAAAAGTTACAGTGGGGCAAAAAAGTATTTAGTCAGCCACCGATTGTGCAAGTTCCCCCACTTAAAATGATGACAGAGGTCAGTAATTTGCACCAGAGGTACACTTCAACTGTGAGAGACAGAATGTGAAAAAAAAAAAATCCATGAATTCACATGGTAGGATTTGTAAAGAATTTATTCGTAAATCAGGGTGGAAAATAAGTATTTGGTCAATAACAAAAATACAACTCAATACTTTGTAACATAACCTTTGTTGGCAATAACAGAGGTCAAACGTTTACTATAGGTCTTTACCAGGTTTGCACACACAGTAGCTGGTATTTTGGCCCATTCCTCCATGCAGATCTTCTCAAGAGCAGTGATGTTTTGGGGCTGTCGCCGAGCAACACGGACTTTCAACTCCCGCCACAGATTTTCTATGGGGTTGAGGTCTGGAGACTGGCTAGGCCACTCCAGGACTTTCAAATGCTTCTTACGGAGCCACTCCTTTGTTGCCCGGGCGGTGTGTTTTGGATCATCGTCATGTTGGAAGACCCAGCCTCGTTTCATCTTCAAAGTTCTCACTGATGGAAGGAGGTTTTGGCTCAAAATCTCACGATACTTGGCCCCATTCATTCTGTCCTTAACACGGATCAGTCGTCCTGTCCCCTTGGCAGAAAAACAGCCCCATAGCATGATGTTTCCACCCCCATGCTTCACAGTAGGTATGGTGTTCTTGGGATGCAACTCAGTATTCTTCTTCCTCCAAACACGACGAGTTGAGTTTATACCAAAAAGTTCTACTTTGGTTTCATCTGACCACATGACATTCTCCCAATCCTCTGCTGTATCATCCATGTGCTCTCTGGCAAACTTCAGACGGGCCTGGACATGCACTGGCTTCAGCAGCGGAACACGTCTGGCACTGCGGGATTTGATTCCCTGCCGTTGTAGTGTGTTACTGATGGTGACCTTTGTTACTTTGGTCCCAGCTCTCTGCAGGTCATTCACCAGGTCCCCCCGTGTGGTTCTGGGATCTTTGCTCACCGTTCTCATGATCATTTTGACCCCACGGGATGAGATCTTGCGTGGAGCCCCAGATCGAGGGAGATTATCAGTGGTCTTGTATGTCTTCCATTTTCTGATGATTGCTCCCACAGTTGATTTTTTCACACCAAGCTGCTTGCCTATTGTAGATTCACTCTTCCCAGTCTGGTGCAGGTCTACAATTCTTTTCCTGGTGTCCTTCGAAAGCTCTTTGGTCTTGGCCATGGCGGAGTTTGGAGTCTGACTGGTTGAGGCTGTGGACAGGTGTCTTTTATACAGATGATGAGGTCAAACAGGTGCCATTCATACAGGTAACGAGTGGGGGACAGAAAAGCTTCTTACAGAAGACGTTACAGGTCTGTGAGAGCCAGGGATTTTCCTTGTTTGAGGTGACCAAATACTTATTTTCCACCCTGATTTACGAATAAATTCTTTACAAATCCTACCATGTGAATTCATGGATTTTTTTTTCACATTCTGTCTCTCACAGTTGAAGTGTACCTCTGGTGCAAATTACTGACCTATGTCATCATTTTAAGTGGGGGAACTTGCACAATCGGTGGCTGACTAAATACTTTTTTGCCCCACTGTATATAAAAAGGTAGGTTTTCAGTTCTATTTGACTTAAACCCAGCTGCATGTGGAATCCATAGCAACGGAGGGTCAAGACTAAACATTTATGTGTATTCAGCTGAGCTAATCGTCGCTGTAGAGGTCGGCAAATACAAGAGAATGAAGTAACACGTGTTAGACGAAGGAGATGAAGCACATGTGAAAACGTTTTTTCTTTTTTTAATTCAGTGTAAAGGCTACATGCTTTCATAGCTGGAGGATGTCGAGACAAACTTTTAAAAAACACTGCAAAATATCCATTGTTCATTTTGTGTTTATATTATTGTCTTTTGACGATACCACATTGAGCCCCTGCATGTGTAAAAGAGACGCAGATGTGAAATCCCTGAACCCAGAACACAACTGTAACAGAATCCATATTTATTGAAGAACTCAATACTGACACATGACAGACATGCATTTCCTGTTTCACAGTCACACAGGAGGAAGCAGGTAAAACTGAGCCTGAATGTCTTCTTTGGGGTTCATAAAGTGGTTAAAGCTGAGGAAACAACACACAGTCTGTAATTAAAGAAAACTAAATAAAATAAAATGAAACACAAGCAAACTGGAAACAACTTCACACAGAGAAACAAAATGAAGCATGCTACTAAGAGTCAAACACTACAAAAAGCTACAGCAAAGAGTAGTAACTGATTCATTTTAAAGTGTATTTAACATATTCATCAGTTATTTTGTCCTGCTGGGGGAAAGTGTTTACAGATGTAAACAATTTTTATCAGCTTTGCTACATTTCTTTGTGTTTTTTCATCTTTTCATTGATACACAAACAAGCAGATCCAAAATGCAGTAACACAATTATATAATTATACTCACACACTTTAAGTGTAAGGAAAGGAAATCTTAGTTGGAAGATAAATACATATTAAAAACAACTCAAGGTGCTTCGAGAGTTCTGATGTCAGAAAAGCAGAAGAGTTTTTCAAATGCAGACTTGAAACCAGCAACACGTCAGCTTACGCTGGATTGCACCTCAGTGGCTTAACAACAGCACGAGGTAGCGAAATAAGATGACAGCAGAGCATCTGACACATGAATCGGGTCCAGTCGGGGATGTGCTGAACCCATCCGAACACCCTTACATCACATGCTTAGATTTGAAATACAATATTCTGATGCACACAAAAGTGTAAAAGAACTGTAAAATCCTCTGAATGAATAATAGATTATTTTATTTTTGCCACAGATTTTGTTGTACTTGAGTTTCTTAATGGCACAGCTAAAGCAACAATAACTACTGTTTGGGTTTTACAATAAACAGAGCAACAGCTCCTGCCTTTGCTGCTCATTATTTGTGTGTGCGTGCATCCCACTGACCTGTTGACTGCACTGAGTATTTTAGAATTCAGTGACTGATTGAAAGTGGTTGCAGCAACTAAATGCTAACCCAGAGCATAAACACGGGTGCACAGGTCACCATGTGGGAGACAAACTGTGTCCAAAGCAGTCACTCCAAAGCGAGCACAACACATTCACGTCATATCTCTTTGCAATAAGGGGCTCAAGTCAGCTGGTTGCCAACTGGTTGTATTCTTGTTATGTACCTAAATAAAAGCAAGGTAGCAGAGTTAATGTCATTCTGTAGTTAAATCACAGCCCTACGTCAGTATTTGTGGAGGAACTTTCTGTTTCCTATTTGTGAGACTCTGACTTTCAGCACTTTCTGTGAATTTCTGACCGCAACATATTTGTGATTTCTCATAGCGAATCTCTGCATTATCACAAATGATCACAAACAGATTGTATGTACCCCATCGAGTTGCAGACTGACGCCTCTTATTGCCGTTTTATCGTGTTTTGTTTTCATCAAGCTTGGAATACAGATCACAACAACTCACTGACGAGTAGTTACACTATATCTTCAAAAGGCAACAAGATTTCAAGGTCACAATACTTTTAGTTGCACTGCTGTGTCCAGCCACCGTTTACCATAGTGTGACTCCAGTGTCAGTGCTTGGTGTTTCTTTGGAATACCAACCAGGTATAAAGGAACTGGAAGTAACGGATTTCATGTGCAATGTAAGACTTTCAACTCTTTTTTTAAATAATGTAAAACATTTTTCTTTGCCTGAATCACAGTTGCTACTTTTTTTAATCACAGCAAATTGTTAAAAAAAAAAAAAAAAAAAAAAATCCCCGCACACAAAATAATAGGATTTTCCCAAATACAAACTTGCTTGGTGTTACTTCATGAAGTGTCCAAACCTGAAAGCCTCTCCATCTTCTGGTTGAGTTTTTCTTCCTCCCTGGCTTCACTATCACGCCATCTTCTTTCAAATGTCAATTTCACACACAGCACAGAGTACAAATCCGAGTTTGTTAAGTTTTCAGTGGCCGGTCAAAGACATCCAGTCAGGAAAGTTGTCGATCTCTCCCGTTTTGCTCAGATGTTGGTCTCCGTGCATCAGTGTGAGCTTGTAGCGCAGGCGGATTTTACGCTGAGGGAAAAATAAGGAACATCTTAAGAAATTATTTCTTTCTTTGGAGAAATTCAGACAAAGAACAAATATTTTAAATATTATCAGCATTATTTTTTGTGTTGTGTTGTAATATAAAACAGAGTATGGTGTTTATCTACAGCTTTACTCTCTTAACCATTCCTGCCATGTACAGGAAATGTGTAAAGCATCTTACTGAGGATCCAACAATTTATAGTAAGAGCAAAACAACCCTGCTCTGTGGAAATATACAACAAAACCAAGCATAAACAAACAAACTGACATGTAGAGACGCTGACAACTAATCAAGGTAGACAGGCAGTAACAGTTACATGCATATAACTCACCCTCTGAGGATTAGCTAACAGGAGGACCTGGGAGACAGCAGCTGGAGGCAGGACAGGGTTGTATGGAGGTAGGCGTGTCCCTGAGGCAGGCTGAAGTTTCACTAACATCGTCTGTGTGACAGTGATTAAAGTAAGAAAGAGCTGAGTGCCCAACTCAGATAGGAAGCAGGCAGACACATGAAGTGGTTTCAAACAGAAAAACACTGACAGGGACTGCCCCACAAATTTGAACTGTCAACCCGACTCCAGCAGGGGGCGCCAGATACATTTTGTTGTGATTTGATAGTCTGAGCTGTTACAATTAACTGCACAGAGCTTGGTGTAACAGCTGTCACAGGCCAAGGACTTAGCTTCCTCTCCATCTAAACATATACAAAGCTGTAATATTTTTAGACCCACAATGAAGCTACAGTTCAATATTCCCTTTTACGCAGACAAAGCCTTCCTGGCATCAAATAGACACACACAAAGGTGTTACCAGTCCCACCTGTGTGTGAGGTAAAGGCTAAGTGCGTAACATAATACATTCCATCAATAACACCCGTGTCTGCCTGCTTCTTAAGAAAAAACATCTGCAAGTGAGAAAAATGTGTACTGGCATTTATACAGCACTTTCCTAGACTTATTGACCAGTCACTATTTAAAATTCAGAAATTCTAGCACTAATTTGAACATTATATTTCATTTTTTAAGCAAAACTGTGAAAAAAGTACATAATTTGAACCAGCCTGCTTTCTTTGTTGTATCTTTTTTGTTTCAAGATTAAAGAGGTTTGAAGTCGACACGTCCTAAAGAGATTTTCAAACGTTTTCCTGATTCAAAAGTGCATCCGTCCACATTTTAAAAACATCACCCTGCAGTCTGAGTTTGTTACCTTTGGAACAGCAGCTTGAAACAGGAAGTCTCTCACATCGAGCGCAGATGTGTTCACTGCAGACATGACGACCACGGCGACACCTGGATGACCTGGCGGAGGGTCTCTAGCGAAATGAAGAGATACGTGGAAACCGGCCCGGTTGTATAACGTGATCGGCTCCAGCTGACCTAACATACACGCGAAAATAACAATTAAACAAAGTATCTGCTGATACTGAGGAACGACTTCCTCACAGCTCTGCAAAACTCGCGGCAAACACTGGATGATTCGCTTCAGACGACTTACTAGATTTGATGCTTTCCATTGGAACAAAGATGTTGTTCAGGAGGTGTGGGGGGCATGAGTCCTCTAGTTTCACTGGAGAACCTGTGCCTTCATTTGATGGTTTGTCCGACCATTTGAACTGCTGACTTTGAGAGTGAGACCTAACGGGAGAAAAGGCAGATTTTTAAAAACAAAAGGTTGTTCACTTGTTTACAACTCTGATCAAGTGCATGCGACAGCTAGAAATTTCTTTGCTATCTTACCAAATGTCTGTCCCGTTAGTTGTAGCACTGCTGCCCCCACATCCACGGGCTCTCAGTAAAAGCCCCCCTCCTCCATTCTGCTCAGCATTAAAAATGTCTCCATTTAACTAAAAGTAAAAGAACATGTTAAATCGCATATTCCAAATAAAATTCATGTTTAAATCTTCCATTCAAGCCTCACCTGCATCAGTTCCTCAGAATAGGACTTGGAATTCTCCTGAGTCCTTTGCTTTGAGACCAGATCTAATCACACAACAGGACGTCATTACATTATGAAGCGTATTTGTCAGTGTTACAGACAATAACGCCGAAATAGGAACAAAAGCAGGCCCACCTAATTCGTTTAAGTCCTGGTCGGCTTCTGGGCTGAAAGCTTTTTCCAGATAAGAGGTGAAGACGGGTGACGAAGATTCGAATACAGGCAGGGAATCGGCTTTCCTGTGAGTCTGCGGAGAGTCCAGCGCTGACAGATCGATGAGGTGGTAGCTCTTAACCTCTCTGTGACTCGTAGGAGCTGGACCAACGAGAGAAAAGAGGTTAGCAAACAAGATTTTTCCACGAGGACTAAAAGGTGAACAAAATGAAGCCTACCCGTATTACTCGTCACTTCTTCACTTTTACTTCGTGCTCTTTCTCCGTTACACTCTGCTCCCACCACCCGGACTTTGTAAGCGTTCACTACGAGAGTCAAGTCATCGTTAGCTGCCAGGATCTGCGCCAGAGCAGCGTCGTCTTCCATTGTGTCGCTGGCCAGTCGAAAGAGGCTGGGCCTCAGCCGGTCACAGCGCTCATACAGCGTCTGCAAAGGTTTAAAAACAAATTTTAATGTTTATTTTTTTTAAATGGATCATTTAAAAAAGAAAGCTTGGTTTTGACCTTTGTACAAAAGGTCCTATTTTCTTGAGGTGTATTTCTCGTTCAAGTAAATCAACTGTCAGACACTGTGCCTCAAGTTTCCACCAGCAGAACATCGTTTCCCAGCATTGTGATAGTGGAAAAATTGGCTCTACCAGCGCAACATCACAGCTTGAGTGAAGTTTTTAAAACCGATCAGTTGTATCCAAGGAGATAAACTAAGGGTGGAAAAAAGCGACTTCATCACAGACAGATTTTACTAAATAAAGATCACAAGACTTCAATCAGCAAACATCCTGTCCACAAGGACTACAAATCAACATGCAGTTACGCAGCAGCTACTAACAAATATAACTGCTGAGGGTCATTAAAGCACGAGTTCAGCTTCCAGTGCTTCAGGTTACTCAAAACACTAATGACCAAAACAGGGATAGAACGATCTGTAATGATAAATGAAGCTCAAAGACACATCGATGTAACCCAGGCTCCATCGAGCTGATTAAAAAAGGTTAAATGTGTAAAATTACAGAAACAGTGTATCCATGTGTGCAAAGGGTATGCAGTGTATCCTGTGCATGCATTCATCAGAAAACATAAAGCATTAACACTCGTGACAATACGGTTAAAAGGTCGAAACTTTTCAACCCATTTCACATTTCCTAACCCGTCCATTGAGTCTGGATTCCAGTCTTTGCTGGGCCGATTCTGGCACTCAGGCCTCATGTTTGACACCCCCGCCTTAGGGTAAGGCAGTGTGTTGCAGGGCTAACACAGAGAGGCAGACAATCTTTCGCACTCACGTTCATACCTACGGGCAGTTTAAAATCACCAATTAACAAAACCTGATCAACTAATTTTTAATCTATTTTCAGAAATTCCCAATTATAAGTTAGATTTTTGATTTAAAATAAATATTCAAGACTAAATTTATACGTTTTGTTTTTCATTTTACAAATTATTTAGATTATTTTATAACAGAGCAAAGGTAAAATAACTCAATATATAACGCATCAAAATAATTTATTTTATGTAGAAGAGTGTTATGGAATCATTACAAATAAACGTAGGATAAAGTCTGGTGTTACTTATGCTAAAGAAAATGCTCAGTGTGAAAGATCAAACTGATTGTCTCCATTTTAAAACTGGGTAGTGTTTTCTAATAATATTGTGTATGGAAGCATGTATAACGTAAAACGCCACAGTCCCAGCACAGAGCCCTGTGGAACTCTGTGAATGACTTTGGCATGTGAGGAAGACTCAATGTTTATATGAACAAACTGGAATCTATTGGACAGATACGATTCAAACCACCACAGTGCATTTCATTTAATACCAAAAGTAAATTCTAGTCCTTGCAATCAAATGTTTTGCTCAAACACACCCAACGCTGCACAAAAAAAAGAAAGAAAACAGTTCTGCAGTTGCAAAGCAAATAAAGACACAACAGTCGCAGGACTTCCCAAGCGGAGTGTGTATTTCACGTAGTAACATACCTTCATGTCGTCGCTGGGCTGTAATGAAGTTCCAGTGATAGCGTGCTGTTCCAGCAGCTCTCTGAGCTGCTTAGTGCTGCTCTCCACGTCCTGCAGAGTAGACTCACGCTTTGACACTTTCTCAGCCTTCTCTTGCTCCTTAATGTAGCACATACACAGGGGAAAAAAAGGTCAATATTAAATTGATATAAAAGCACGATCATCATCTTTGATCACCGCAGCACTCCTCACCTCTTTGATGGTGCTTTTAATGAGCCTGTTGGCAGTTTCCAGGTCTTCAGGACGGCCACTTTTCAATAATCTGGCCAACAGCTGTAAGCACAGAAAAAAATGTAAGCAGGATGAAACCAGTCGCACACCTCAGTATACACAAACACACATGCTCACCTTAGCTTTCTCCTCCTGGTCAAAAACAGACTCTGTGGTTCTCTGTGGTGCAGGAGCCATTATAACCGTGTCCGGCAGTTTGGGATCTTTCTCCACAATACCTAGAATCAGAAAAAGAAACCCACTCAAAAGAAAAACAAAAAACGTCCCATGTTCATCGAGAGTTGAACACAACAGAACAACTAAGAAATGATTAAACTGTTACGTATCACGTGCTCAGTGGTAAATGAAGTGATTCTCAGATAGAGCTTCTGAGCACAGACTTCATGTTTTGTATCTGCATTGTTCCTCACCTTGTTTCTTGAGCATGCTGTAAGCTTCCTGAATCTTAGGTTCATCTTTAAGCCAGAGCGTCCAGCCGTAGAGGACCTCCGTCACCCTGTCTTTGACTTTCTGTGGAGTCCACGAGCCAAAATACTGCTCGGAAAGATTGAATCACATGTCAGTGTTACTGCAGAAAAAGCTGCTCATTAGAAATTTCCAGAATATCCTGGTCCCACAGTCTAGAACGTGGACCTTTGGATGTTGGACTAATTTTAAATCTATACGCTGTCAGATTCTTAGATTAGATTGGAGCAGATTTACTAACGTGCTGCACAGTTGGGAACACGGAGACTTTTGTGACTCTATCCCTGCAGTAACTGTCTAAACATATTAATTGAAGTACATTTTTCATTCCTATAATATGAATCTCTATAATTCAACATCTGATGCTTTTTTTTATTGAACTTTCGACTGAGCCTTGTGATATATGGAGGCTATTTTTTTTCCACGTTCACAAAAGTTCACTGCAGTTCATTTGAACTCTTAAATAATTTACTTCGTGGAAGTCTGACTACCAAATGTAGAGGTTTTCAGACTGTTCTCACAGCTTAAAAACTACCACTGACATTTTTGTGTCTGATAAGCAGTACCTTTGGTGTTAAGACTTTGATGAGTTCATTGAGAAAGCGAAACTTGGCAGCCTCGCTGTGGAACCGCTTGCCGCAGTTGTTCATACATGCCTCGAGAATCTGGAAAACACCAAAGAAACAACAAGAAAAAAAACTCAATCCTAACCACTCGAAACTGAAGAACATTTTTTCGTACGCAGCACAGCACAGAGAGAAGAGATTTTCATCTTTGATATTTGTGGTTAACCACATTTAAAATGTCACATGTCCTAAGGCACATGGTCCTCAAGAAGCTTCTCCAAGTCGCGTCTCATAGCGAAACACTGGCTACAAGCTGTGCGTGCCCTCACAGCAGCTTCAAACTTGGATTAAATGCCTCATGTCGCTTCGTCCACGTGATAAATATTAGTCACGGATATTATTCACCCCACCCCCACAAACAGAGTTACAACAAACACATTTGTTTTTCTGTGAATGGCCTCTGTCGACAAAAATACTGTGACAAACGCCGAGTATGACCGTTGAGAAGGAGAAATAAATCAATACAGAATTATAGTACTTGTCCGTGTTAAAAAGTCAGATTCAAATTCAAACCTCTGCAGATAAAAGCACCACAAAACAAGAGAGATAAATACATGCCGTGACATTAGTCTGGTTACTCACTGTGAGAGCCTGCAGAGCCACTTTCTCCTGTGGGGACTGGATTTTATGTGCGAGAAGACGAACAGCTACCTGCGGCCTGAAAGGCAGAAAAATCTCAAATCATCTGAGTGAACTTCGAGCAAACATGTCGTGCAAACAGCTGAAGACGTAGTGTTTGCACAGCTTCCACACAGCGCTCTGCCCGCCTCAGCAGAAATCCACTGAAATGCTTAAAATAAAACAGGACTCTGCCTTTACGTGAAAGTACCTTTACACTTTATGCTGCATCATATCGGGAAGAGCGAAGGGGAAAAGGTGTCACAGACTTCCCTCTTGATCTTGCGCGATGGTGTAACTGACAAACTGTGATGGCAACATGGATGTGAAGCAACTATTTCCCAAATGTCTGAGTTGTGTTGAAGTCATTTTTAGAAGCAAGTGGCTTTGCTTACAAAACTTTAGTTCATACTAACTACAGTAAAGAGGGAAAGTATACAAGTTTTACACGTGCTTAAATTATAGGTAAGACTGAAGAAAGCAACACTCTGCTCACCCGTTAGTCTCCTGGTTGACAAGCTCGTAGAAACCCTGAATACAGTCCCATCTGTCCTCCTGATTATTTGGGTCCGTGGCCTGATCTGAAAAAAAAAAAAATCAGACCACAGAAAGAGTGAAACACAGAAGAAGAAGAAAAAATGATTTACTGTGGAAGTGAAAATTAAAGATCTGCACAAAAAGGGGAAACAAAGCCTATGTTGCACCAAGTGTGCTTCTAATATGTGGAGGCTAGCTAGCACACATATTTGTGCACTATCCCCACCATATAAGATGAAACGGTGTTTTATTTTCCTTTAAGTACTGTATTTAATAATTTTCTAGATCCAATATTTTTTTTTTGATGAAATACATAACCAGGGGTGGGGGAGGGTTTTTTTTTTTTTAATTTACAGAAAAGCCTGAAACCACATTCAAAAAAATCACTTCTTTATATTTTGCTGTCATGGAACTAGACTTCGTATTATTTTTAAAGTGGTGTTGAGCAATAGTTCTCCAGGCTTTCTGAAGGTCTTTCAAAGTTTGGACATTGGCTACTTCTTCACTAATTTTCAGTCCAGTTCCTATACCTGACCTTTGCGTATGTGGGAAGCCACTTAACACTAACCTATGAATCATTCATGCACAAAAGGCACCATTCTTACAAATTCCATTCATAGATTCAGCTAAAGCCAATCACTTAGGACCACTTTTAAAAACTTACAAGCAAGAAGGGCTATTTGGAAGCAAAATATAAAGAAATGAGGGTTAGCTCAAGGCTTTTGCACAGTACAGTGAATACAAGAAATATACAGAGGAGCTTATCCAATAAGGTGACGAGGCTTTAATGCACATTTTAATTGACATTCTGGACAAGCCTGAAAGTCGACTGGTTTCAAAATGTTCTGTGTTTTTATTGAAACACCTGTAGTGACTCTGATATATGCCCTCCACACAATGATACTAAGACTAAAACTAACATTGAACCCATTAAAAACTAAACTAAACAAAAAGTCCAAAAGAAATAAAGATAAAAGCCATCATAAAAATAAAAACTATACAGTACAATACGACCATGCTATGAACTGACTGCTTCAGCACTACCTCTCTCCTGTCTGGGTGTCTTCTTGTTTTATTTATTTTAAGTAATGCTATGAATACAGTACGAGATGCATTATGGGCTGAATTATTGCAGTAAAACCTATAAAAACCTGCTCTCATCACAGGTCTAAAGTCAATACCAGCTACCTACTTGGTCACACGCCTGCTTTTATTAAATAAAAAACCTGTGACAGCGCGCGCACTTCTGCAGGTGACACGCGAACACCCCTTCTCTCTCTCGCTCTCTTTCACGCACACGCACGAGCGAACTTCCTGTTCCAGCTGAGAGTTTCTAGAGAATACCAAAACGTAGTTTAAGTTAAATAAATAAAACAGGGCGTTGTTTCGCGCATAAAAAGTGTGTACGGTGATGGAGTCAAACTGAAGTCACGAGCCGACCGTTCACGGGACGTTAGCACGGACCGTCTCGCCAATGAGAAGTACGCTAGCGCTGCAGACTCGCAGCTGAACGCCAACAACAACACAAACTTTTTCTGTTCCTTGTTCACTTACTGAGCCATGACTCGAAAGTTTCCTGGCTGTCACCGCTCGCCATCGCCGTCCGTCTCCTGCCGGTCCAGAGCCGCTTAGCTGCCGACTGTTTTTCTCTGGCGGAGAAGCGGAGGTGTCAAACTGCCGTCTGTGTACGCTGACATGTGACACTCACGCCCCTGACACACCAACCACGTTACACCCCCTCACTGCCTGCATCAGCACGCGCTCACACACATATCTGCTTATCTTCAACTCTGTCGCGTTTGTCAGTGCAGCGGCGGAAAGAAGGAACTCAAAAACACACTTCAGGCTCATGCACACTTCTTCACATTTCACACGGAAAGCTTTTACTTCGTTAGATCACCCAAACTTCTTTCCACTTACAGAAGAATTCATTAGGAATCGATATTTTTATATTGTTTATATTGTTTGGAGTACTTTTAGTACTTTCATAGCGCATTTCTTATGATGCTTAATTCATAATGTATTACGTTCAAACGTCCTTCACCTCTTCTTGTAAAAATATTTATTCTAAATATAATTTGACTCAAAATTTAAAAAATAAATAAATAAATACCGTGCTTTGATAATTCAACTAAGAGTCCATTATCTGCGATACAGTTCTCAGAATTAAGGGAAGTCTCCAACAGTTTGCCCAGTTAGGAACCATAAACCATTGTGGATGCATTTCACCTGCTTTGATGCAAATGTAAGTGTCACCAAGAGCACTGGAAACGCAACAAGAACATAACCACCAAAAAGGAAATGGTTTTGGAGGTGATGGCCACAGATCATCACTCTCTCAGCTCAGCTGACAGTAACTGCAAGCACAGGTACTACTAAAGGACTTAAGGCCCTCATGATAGCCTCATGGAGTCTGCTGTTCATGTTCTTAAAATAATTGTATCTCACTATTTAACCCTCCCTATACCAAAAAAGTCAAAGACTAATTGATCATTAGCAAATGTTGAGGACCTCTGTAAAAGTATTCAGGGGTGTATCTACACTGAGAAAGATCATTCACAAAAGGAGCGTTTAAGAGAGTCTTTTGTTTCAGACTCTATAAACATGCTAAATGAGGCCCAATGTTAAAGTTCATGACAGTACAGACTGTTCAGATCCAAATTTGCATCTGACCCATGAAAGACTTCTGGAAAAATGTCCTTTGAACAGATTAGAGCAGAGTGGAGATGTGCGGCTATAATGCACAGCATTATGCTTTTAGAAAACCAAACACTGTCAAGCACAGTGGTGGAGGTGTGATGATTTGGGCTTGTTTTGCAGTCACTGAGTCGACCATAAACTCCTCTGCATACCAAAGTATTCTAGAGCCAAATATGTTGTACAACAGCTAAAGCTTGACCCAAACAGGGTCAAGCAACAGGACAATGATCACAAACACAGCAACAAATCTACATCTTAAAAAGAAAAGACTCAAGCTGTCGCAATGGCCCAGAGTCCAAACCTCAGCCGTATTGAAATGTTGTGGTGGGAACAATGCATAACATAAAAAATGCCCCAAAAACCTCAATGAACTGAAGCAATGTGATTAAAAAAAAGACAAAAACAAAAGTAAATCCTTCACAACAAATGAAAAATTAATAGTCATAAAATAAACAATGACTTCAAATTATTGCTGCTAAAGGTGGTTCTACAAGAACTACCCAATGATGGCATGTGCTCAGTTTTTCACATGCTGCTTCTGCATTTTCTCTTTGTTTAGTAAATAATAACAGTGTAATTTTTAAATTTTTTGTCATGTCAGGTAATATTCACCTATATTTTTATTATTTTAAAACCTGGTTACAACCAGATTTTTTTTTATAAAGCTCAGAAGTGAAAGAGGGTTCATGATAACAAAAGGTCACTCTGCAACAAGATTTCACTTTAAAAGGGCTGAAGGTACTTCACACATCAGTCAACCCTGTGATGTCACAGGATTATAGAAGCAGAGGCATTATTTCACTGCCTGTTATTCTATATAACAGCATTATAAATGTCAGTTATCACACTAGTGTAGTGGAGTAAATAAATACTCAATAATATAAAAATAAAGGGAAGTAGAAGTACTTCAGAA
The DNA here is from genome assembly GCF_056152115.1 of Neolamprologus brichardi. NCBI lineage: Eukaryota > Metazoa > Chordata > Actinopteri > Cichliformes > Cichlidae > Neolamprologus > Neolamprologus brichardi. The sequence continues at coordinate 7,863,433 of NC_142109.1, read as the reverse complement.
TGTGATTTCAAAATGTTTACCCTAGAATTTTTGTAAGCCATCTTTCATAAACAAAAACATTTTGAAAAGTAGTTAAATTAAATTGTTTAATTACACAAGTCTTACATCATTTAGAAAAAACAGAAAAGAATATAATAAAAGAATATATTATGTCACATTCAAAACAAAAAGCTGTTAACTGCCAGGAGAACAACTGAGCAGAAACTCTGTATTAAATTTAAATATATTTATCTATCGGTCTTTGGGGTATTTATTTATTGACGTTTTCATCTTGATCTTTTACATCTGCCCTTGAACTTGTAACACTTGTGACTGTACATCTGTGGACCAGTTCATTAAAATTTCTTCAGTAAAGTACCTTGATATTTGCATGGAAATATCAAGGTACTTCCCATCCATGTGTGAGCACAGCAACAGGTGTAAGGTCTCACATTACTGCATAACACAGGGTGAGTGCATAAAATTCTCAGCACCTTTTTCTAATATTTCGAGTATTAATCGGCATTCAGTTTATTTTAAAGGTGGCAGAATCACCATGTGTGAGATCAACATTCAGGCCAACCAGTCCAGCAGCATCTGTTTTCTTCAGGCCTCCATCAGTTAGCGCGGTGACTGTGAGGTGATGTAGTGGCGGGTAGTTTGGTCGTTAATCTGTTTCATTTGAAAGCAGCAGAAGTTTCTGGAATCGATGGCTGATCTCTGCAGAGCCCAGAGACACCATCATCTCAGCAACACTGGGACCTTGCTGCAGGTCAGAGGGGAAGAGAGGATCAGGGGTCAGAAAAAGTTGACACAATCAACCCAGCCAGCATCCTGTGTGAAACACAATCAAGAAACAGCTTCCTCTTTCTTCATGCCTGCCCTCACCAAGTAAGCAGGCCCAACGTGGCGACTAAGTAGACGACTGTTTGTCATTACCGCCACCTTTCAAAAACGGTATTGTGGAGTTCAGTTGAGTTCATTTCACATAAGGAAATGAACATATGGCACGTGCTATGAGTATTTTTCTGATTTCAGCAGCTAGACATGATTGAATCTGCTGATCTGCAGTTTGACAAACACAATTTTAGAAATGAGACTACAGAAACGAAAGTGATCTTTAAAAATGACCGATGGACATCATTTTAAGTTCCTCGTATTATCCTACTTATCTGTAACTACTCTAAAGCACATGGTGTTCTTAAGGACGAGCAAACGTGACCTCTAAAGTAAAGATCAAAACAACAAGCGCTGATCTTTGCTTGATTAATTTAACCACAGACCTCACAACCTCATTAACATGCAGAGGTGTGTGTGTGTGTGTCTGTCTACTTCTGCCAAATATGGCCACCTATATGAAACCTTTCAGATAGGAAGAGTCAGGCCGGCAGCTACAATAAGACACGTGCAGAATAAAAGCTCTTGGAGGTAAGAACATATAATTGTTATATTTATTATGAAATTATTAAGCTTTTTTAAAATATGTTTGTTATTTTTTTAACTGCTATAACAGAAATCTTGTATCTACAACTCTTCATTAAAGACTGCAGTCTGTATCTGACGCTGGAAAAAAAAACAGTATTACATCATTGCAGGAACTTCCATTAACAAAGTCTTGTGATCAGTATGGGAACTGGATGACTTTGCAAGAAAAGGTCAAAACATCAATTAAACGTAGTTGGGGTCAGAGTTGAACTGTCGCCACTGAATTAATGACCACCTCTGCTTCAAGAATGACTTTAGCCACTAATAACGTTTGAGTGAAAACTAGCAGCAATGAAACCACACTTGTGGACTTCTATTTTAACTACTACAAATACTTATTGACTTTTTAGAACCCATTGGGAGACAAGTTTGAGAAAAGACGAGCACTATAGTAATTCAGAACTAGCTTTACTTCACAGATTTTGCACATTTCCGTGTGTTCTTTTTCAGACAAGCTGCAGCGCACATTACCCCTACACCTGACTCATTTTTAAACTTGTGGTTTCCAGTTCTGACAGAGTTCAACTCAAATGGTGACAAGTGATATTTGATAAAACTTCTGCAGCTCATTTAGAAGGTGATAGGACTTTATTTATACACTGCTTAAAAAATTAAAAGGAACACTTTGAAAACACATAATGACTATAGACTGGGTAACATTTTAGGAATGAAAGATGGCACATTGTTTGTTGGAAATGAAAATTATCACCTTACAGATCATTGAATTCAATTAAACACAAGAAATCAAAGTATAAAAAATAATGCAGCAGGCTACTCCATTCTGCCTAAATTGCATTGTAGCAACTCAGAAGGACACTCAGTAGTTTGTTTGGCCCCCACGTGCTTGTATGCATGGTTGACAATGTCGGCGGACGCTCCTAAAGATTGAAGTTGATATCCTTATGGCGATCTCCTCCCAGATCTGGACCTTGTTCATTTGAGCTCCTGGACAGTCTGGTAGCTTAGACTGGAGCCAAACATAATGTCCCAGAGGTGCTCTGTTGGATTTACTTCAGGTGAATGTGGAGACCAGTGGTATTCATTCCTTTATCCTCCAGAAACTGCCTACATACATTCACTACATGAGGCCAGCGTAGGGTCTGAGTGGCTCCAAGGATTTCATTCCGATACTTAACGGAAGGGGTGCTGTTGCTTAGCCTATAGAGGTGTGTGTGTCCCTCTATGGATATGCCTCGCCAGACCATCACTGACCCACCACCAAACCAGTCAGGCTGAACGATGTTACAGGTAGGGCTGGGCTATATCATACCGTTCACGGTAATACCGGTGTAATTTTGGGCAACGATAGGAAAATGAAATATCGCAATAGAATATGGGTAAAACGCGCATGCGCAGTGCTTATGTTTACATAAGCACATGGTGGCGACGCAGAATGAGAAGAGCGAAAGTGGATCGTTGAATGAAACGGATGAACCAGAATTGGTTTGTAAAAATGCTGCAACTTCAGTGGTGTGGAACTGGTTTAGCTTTCGTCCGTCAGATACACAACAAAGCACTATTTTTGGTAGAGCATGCTAGCGGGCCGTCGTTATTACATTGTTGTTTGGAAAATACGGCGCACTTAAAATCAATCCTTTGATTTTTCTGAAAATCAACAGTGCCCCTTATAATCCAATGGGCCTTATGTATGAATTCTGGTTGTGTTTACTGACCTCGAAATGATTTTATGTCATACACGGCGCTCGAAAATCTGTCAAATGTTTTAGTACGACTTTGCTAAGCTACGAAGCCGCACTGCTTGATGGATTGTCGGAGCATTACGGCTATCGTAGGCAGGAGCCTCGCGGAGTGATACGTACTGTGCTTCAACATAATATTACCGTATTGTGTGTGTATAAGCTCTTTTTAAGTTTTGTGGATATTATACATGGTTATGCTGAGGATATGTCGGCCAATTTCTACTGGAAATGCCTTTTGGTTAAACTGTCAGCAAGGAATTTGCACTGTTACATTTATATATAACTTTAGTGCACATAAAAAACAGCTGCTTGTTTAAGTGAAAACACATTGATGGGATTTTTTGCACTAATAAAGTTGTGGAGTTGTAAAGTATTTTGTCTAGTGTCAATTATATCGTCAGTTATATTGTTATCGCAAATTTTCAAATGTATATCGTGATAAATATTTTTGGTCATATCGCCCTGCTCTAGTTACAGGCAGCATAATTTCCTCCACGGCGTCCCCAGACCCTTTCACATCTGTCCAATGCTCAGGTTGAACCTGCTCTCATCTATTAAAAGCAGTTCTAATACTATGGTAAATGCCAAACATGCTTTACAGTGCTCAGCAGTGAGAACAGGGCTCACTAAAAGATGTTGGGCCCTCGGCCACCCTCAAGAAGTCAGTTTGTGATTGTTTGGTTCGAGACATTCACACCAGTGGCCTGCTGGAGGTCATTTTATAGCTCAGATATTAGAAGATATGATATTAGAAGTGACACTGACCCTAGCCAAATGCAAAACTAGTCAAAAAGAAGCCAGAAAAGATGAGGAGGAAAAAATATCAGTGTCCTCCACCAGTAAAACCATTCCCGTTTTGTAGCTTGTCTCATTGTTGCCTCTCTAGTGAACCTGTTGTTCAGCTGAAACTGATTAAAACCCCCACTGCTACTTAAGAAGAACTGACTTGATCTTGTACTCTGATTAAAAAGTGTTCCTTTATATTTTAAGCAGTGTATATATTTGTTTTTGCTTTGCAACCACATATGCAGGTAGTGTATAAGATGAAAAACAGAGTTCGCACTATCTGTCATGAAAACACTCTACAGGACGAGGCTGGGTACCTGCTGACCGCTGAGAACCAGACGTAACAGCTTCATCACCTCCCTGTACTTGGTGGCTTTAACCTGCTTAGCCACAGCTTTCAAGTCTTTACCGAGTCGATCCACCGAAAGCTCATCGCTTCGCTCTTCTATCAGCCTAAAAGCACAAATTCAATTGTTTAAAGTCACATTGAGAGACTGAAACTGTAAAATGAAAGATGAATGAAACAGGCTGTACACACTTCAGCACTAATGAAGCAATGTGCTGGCCCTCTCCAGTGAGTGATGCCACCTCCTGGCTGGAAAAGGAAGGACGCACCCACAAGTAAGAGTAAGTGGGACTTACAAGCTCCTTCAGGAAGGATATGTGACCCTGTTAAAGAGAGAAGAACATTGTTTCCATAATAGTGCACACTGTTTGGACATCAGACTAGAAGCCACACCAGTGTAGGACAGTATTTAACTACAGATCAACAACTGACAATAGCTGGTTTCATATCCTCAACATACCAGAAATCAAATGATAGGAATACACACAAATGCACTACAGTCACTATAAGGTCTATACAATTTAAATATTCACTAAAAAGGCCAAGAACCTTTTAATTAGCAGAGGAAAACAGAGTTAAACCAGAGTAAAGCCATGGTTACCTTACGGAGACGCAGAACCCGCCTGATGTAATCCTCGTGCAGCACATCCTTATCCTGGATCTGTTCTGCGTAGGCCTGATAGATTTGCTCCCGCAGATCTTGTATCAGCAAATCACACTGCTGCTCATCTTCAATTCGCTGCTGCAGGTGAAGTCTGTCATAATCACAGAGAGTTTCATTTACCTCTTAAAATGAATATGTATTTATATATTCCTTTTCATCTCTTCTTTTTAATAAGACTTCCTCATGTTCCAGTTGGAAACATTTATGCATCACCAGAGGAAGTCTGAATTAGGCTGTTCTGTATCTTGAATTGCTCATTAAAGGCAAAAGTTTTTTGTTGGGACATTTGTTGGCAATAAAATGAAAAGAAAAAAAAAAGCACTGGGTTTTAGACGACTCCTTTCAGTCTGTGTCTCATGGTCTCACACTGGCCAAATTAACAGTACTGAAGCCTCAAAGCCGGTCTTCATGAACACGCTCGTGTTCACTGCAGTAAAAATATAAAAACAGTTGTATAAGAACCAGTCCAGGATGCCGCATCTTTAATTATCAAAGATCAAGAACTTGGCAAGTATGAAAAATCTGCACTGATGCACTCTCAGAGTACCGAGTACATAGTTCTGTGGCTCATTCAGTCATTATCATGTGAAAGTAAGAGTGACTCACGTCTGCATGATAGAACGCGATCACTTCAACAGACTGAAGAATGAACAGACATCATGCATCTTTCGTCTTTTGCTTTAAAAAATGAAATAAGGCCTAAATAAACAGAACGTAGGCAATAAAACCAGGACGTATAAGCTTAAAGTGAAGTTCTGACTCACCTGTTGAACTCTGGCAGCTTCTCGAGGTCTAACAAAGCAGAGTGAGTCGTGATCTTTGAAGGGTTAAACTCAGAAATCAGTTCATCTATCCTTCTTCCCATTCGATTAGCTATATGGGAACACAAGACGTTGGACTTTGATATAATGATCACTGTTTATAGTCTGTTTACAGTTTTGCAGAGCCTCCCATCACTCACTGTTGAATCCAGATCCACAGTTGGTTGTTGTATCCAACAGAGCCTCTGGCAGGACTCCGTCTCTCTTGAATGTTTCGATGAATATGTCCCCCTGCCTCTTTGACAGCTTACTGCCATCTTTGTTCATCAGCAGCGGCAGATGTCCGAACGTGGGCGGCTGCCATCCAAGAGCCCGGTACATGAGGAGATGTTTGGAGGTGGAGATCAGCCACTCTGAACCCCGCAGGACATGGCTGACCTTCATGTAATGATCATCTACAACGTTGGCGAGGTGATAGGTGGGGAAACCGTCTGCTTTTATCACCACGGGATCCCCCTCCACCTAAAAGAAAATGACAGAGGATGTGTTTAAAAGCAGGAGGAGCCAGAAGAAATCTGGCAGATAGACTGAAAACTAAAGGCAGGTTTTTGCATTCAGGTACCACTGTTAACAGCTCATTATATGGATACGCTTGTTTTAAAAGCACAGTTACAATCTGAACCTCAAGAAATTTTAAATTTATTTCAATCAAGCAAGAATATTTATAGTCAAACATTAAAAAACAACAAAAACGTTAGCTTTATTAGACATGGTTACACGTTTAGCATGAAGCCCAGTGAAAAGCCCAACCTGTGCAACCTCATGCCGATTCCATCCAAAGATCAGATCCTGAAAAGGCTCAATGCCCTCTTCCAGACGAAACCTGATCACATATGAAGCTCCCTGAGCCAGCTTCTCCTGGACCTGGTCGGCCCGCAGGTGACGACACCTGTTGTCATACCTGGAGAGATGCAAACATTGTCAGAACCTTGACAAACAAAAGCACTGAGCGCAACTCCCCCCGAAGGCCAAGGGCTTCACTAAAACCTTAATGTTTTATAATATTTTTAATACAACATGCTGACGTCAGCCTGCTTTAAAACCTGTCCGATCTTTAACCTACGACCTTGAAACATTACAAAAGAAAATTTATTATCTCTTTATTATTTTTACCCACATGATTGGAGCAGAATTGTCTGAAATCTTTGGCTTCTACAAGCTGTAAAAAACAAACAAACTAGATTTTAAGATATATTCATGCAGTGTTTGATTGTGTGAAACTTTATGGTGTCATTGTGTCGTCGTAGCGTGGCGTCTTACTGAAAAAATAAAAGGTTTGCTGTCAGTTTTCTCCAGACCCTTTCATATCATATATTTCTCAATATGTTTCTTGAATTTTTTCAGGGCCAACTTTGACCTTGGCACTAACGATGAAGGTCAAGGTTAAATCCTTAGCCAACATGTTACTCAGGTCCCCCATGGCCTAGTATATTGCTGTGAAGTGTATTGTCTGAAGTTTGAAGATGATACATTAAAAAAAAAAAAAAAAAAAAAGAGTGGGTAATATAAAGTTTTTTACTGATTTGGGTTCTGAATTACCTTGGGGTCTGCCCCGACCTTAATGCCTCTTTTTTGAGCAGCTCCAGTCTCTGAGAGCTGCAGAAACAGTAGTAAGCGTGATCACTGTCAACAAGCTGCCGGGCTGTCTGATTGTAGAGGTCGAGTCTCTGAGACTGCAGGTATGGACCTGTCGGGCCACCTCGACGTGGACTTTCATCTGGAGGTATACCTGTGTGAAAGATTCAGCTTAGATGGTAGCAACAACTTAGCCAAACGCTTTTAAAGTCAATCCCCGGTATTTGTGGGGGTTAGGGACCATACCTGCCCTCAAAACCTTGAGACCCCCTCTAAAAACGCTTAAAACTGCGTATTTTAATTTTCCCGGGATCTTTGTGTTTGTAATTTCCGTAATAAATCAGCGAATAATTTGGAATTAAATCCATGAACTGTGAATAGACGGGGATCGACTCTATTAGGATTTAATGCAGTGATTGCATTGATCCATTTACCCAGTGTTATTCAGCAGATCAACCCCTGAGAAAAGACACTTTAGGGTGTCTAAAAAATGTGATCAACCAAGATCAATTTTCAACACAGTGTTAAATTGAACGCAGTTAGCAGTTCTGTAAGAACTGTTTAATGCGCTTAAGTTTTTGAACAATATTCAAAATTCAGCCAGTAGTTTCTGTGTAAGCATCAGATCAACTGATCCCTCCTTCTGTGTTCATCATCTGCCATTACCTCATATTAATAAAACACTCAAAAAAGCACAGTGTGCTTTTCACTGAGCCGAACCCAAAAAGCAGATCTAAAGACAACTTTTAACAAACCGACGTCACTTTGAAAAACAAAGAAATGGAGAACCACGGCCCATATTTGTGTCAGACTTTGTGTTTTTCAGGAGACATCTATATCTCGTATTATATAAATGTTCTATATATGTACAGACTGAACAATAAAAGGAAATGTTTACTTATTTCTTATGTTGTTATCTTAGGTTCATTTTCTATGTACTGATGAAAGTAGATTCTTCACTTGGGAGCCACATTAGATGAAAAAAATGAAGTGGTCATGATTGTGTACAAAGAGCTACGTATTACAGAGTCAATCCTTCTGGACTAGTGTCTCTTACCAGCCCACTCTAACATGTCCTCTATGGACTCTGCTGCTCCTGGTACCAGTCTGCTCTGATCCGTGTCCTCCAGCCGCAGGATGAATACACCTCCATACTTCTTTGCAAATATGTAATTGTAGAGGGCAGTTCGAAGTCCGCCGAGGTGTAAGAAGCCTGCAGAACAAAGCATTAAATCATTACAGCATCCGATTGCAGTTTTGGAGGTTGTGTGTGTGAGAGAGCCAGCACACACACAGCACCAGAACACTAAAAATGAACCAGAAAATGCATCATTAATGTTACATATGAAACTACTCTCTTTCACAAGAAAAACCCTAATTGTTATCAATCTTGTGACTTACATCAGACAAAACTTGCAGCTGCACTCACACTTTGTGCTGAACAAAACTATCTGACATAAGCTGAAGCAAAAAACACGCAAAGCTTACGCTGCACCATATTTATGCTTCTTTGCACGAATGCCAGCAAACACCATGTAACATGTATTATTGCCTCTTATTTCCTTGTCTAGGTTTGCAGTGCAAACACTTCACACACACACACACGAGTCATTTTTGCCAGAGTCACTGTCAACCCACATTTTTTAACACATGGAAATAAATAAAAATGCTGAAGTCAGCTTAAGTGGAAAATTACATTCATGTATACATATACATATATCTAATGAATACTCCTTTATTTATGTCAGTAATCACTGATATATCCCATGTGTAGCATTTAGTAAATAGAAAGTTGTGTTTTTACTGAAAAGAATAGCTGCACCATGTTTTAACCTCTTAAGCCCCAACGCCCCCTGATACGGGGGCAAAAAGCAGGAGATCAGTTAGGCTTGGGGCTTAAGAGTAGGGCTGGGCGATATGACCCAAAATTCATATCTCGATATTTTTTAGCTGGGTGGCGATATAAGATATATATCTCGAATTTTTTTTTTAAAGCCATAAGTTAAGAACAAAAAGAGTTCTTAGTCACACTGTGTCCCAGGTGTCACACAGGCATTTTTATTTACATACAGCATAGATTTACATGAAGAAATTACTCAAAAAAAAATTATGAGCATTTATTAAATAATCATGCTCCATAAATAAAAGAAAACAATGTTGTTTTTGTGCATAGCTCATAATTGTGCAGTCAAAATGTAAACTAACAGACGCTGAGCATAATAACAAAGACAGATTTCACAGCTGCTCTGTTCCCAACTTCTACTGCGTGACTGACAGCCTTGAGTTTGAAATCCTCTTTGTAACCATGTCTCTTAACAGGAGCCATGTATGGCCCCTATACACACACAATATGATAATATTACGTTGAAGCACAGTACGTTTCACTCCGCGAGGCTCCAGACTACGGTAGCCGTAATGCTCTGACAATCCATCAAGTTCTGCATCTCTGTAGCTTACCAAAGTCGTACTAAAACATTTTTTGACAGATTGCTGAGCGCTGTGTACCACATAAAATCGGCTCGCGGTCAGTAAGCACAACCAGAATTCATACATAAGGCGCGCTGTCAACTTTTGAGAAAATGAAAGGATTTTAGGCCCTGCAGCCCCTGTGGGCTGCATGTCGTTAGCATGGTTAGCTCGTTAGCGCGGTTAGCTCGCTAACACGTTGACGCCGTCCAGCCCCACAACTCGCTAACGGAGATTTGCCGTGTCCATCTTGTCGCTGCCTGCAGGTGAAGCTATGGGGGAGGAGGGGGAGTTGTGTTCAGTGAAGGAGAGGCGAGGCCGAGTAACGTTGCATAGAGACAAAAGTGGACGAAAGAGAGGCAAACTTGTGGCTCCACAAGTATAATTATAACGTAACATAGACTATATCGATATAAAGGATATTGTCACATCTTATATCTCGTATGAAAATATATCGATATTTTTTAAAAACTCGATATATCGCCCAGCCCTACTTAAGAGGTTAAATAACCTGACATTAAAAATGCGAAAGCTACTGAATATATGGCAGTTATAACCAGGACTATTGTTGATTAAGATTTAACTCTAAAATGGTGTATATATACAAATCTAGATCAACACTAAAACTAAAAACAGCAGACTTCTCTACCTCTTTCAGTAACTGCCCATTGACATACATGAAAAACAATTCAGATTATGGGACAAAATCCATTTCCAAGTTTATATGGAACTCAAATTCGAAACACTACAGATAAGAAAGGATAAGGAGGGTTTGGCACTCCCAAACCTTTAGGCATACTTTCATGCTGCACAAATCAGGTATATATATATATATATATATATATATATATATATATATATATAATTTGTTGGTGTGACAATGATTATGAAGCCAAATGGAAGAATTTAGAAAAATCAGTACAAGGAAAGCCTTATGGGAGACAGAAGAAGCAATGAGTGTAATTAAACAGCTGAATTAAGTCACTCAGTTTACGTTAAAAATATGGTTTAATCTGGTAAGAAAATACAAACTGGAAAAAGAGCTCAGACTGCTTCGATGGATAGCTTATGATAAGGGTTCTATTGGTTCTATGAACCAAAGATGTAAACAGTGGATTCCTAATGGATTAACAGCAATAAGTACACTAATTAAAGATGGGAATTTTATGACCTTCCAGGAGATTAAACAAAATATGATCTAAGCAATCAAGATCACGATAGATATTTGCAGATTAGGGACTTTTTTAATAAAGAAGTAAAACGTAGTGTAAATCTGGATAAAAATTCAATAATCAAAACCATAACTGAAGCCTACAATGCAAAAAAAAATTAGAATAATCTCTACAATTTACGAGCATATAATGGAGGCAAGATGGTGTACAACAATGTATGTAAAACTGTGGCACAGAGAGTTGGGAGTGAACATATCTGATGAGGAATGGTCACAAATTTGGAAAACACAGCAGGCAACAACATCATCATCACGTGTCTGGAGATTGCACTGCTGGAAAAATGTAATTAGATTTTTTATAACACCCCAAATTAGGAACAAACACACTTCATTCACACTTTCATGTGTTCTGGTTCTGTCCCAAGATCGCAAAATTTTGGGAAGATGTTCATTTAGTTATAGGTAAAATTCTGGGTTATGCTGTATCTAAGTCTTGTACATTATTATATCTTGGTGTCATTACGGGAAATGTGCTGAAAGAAGATAGAAACATATTGAAAATTATGCTTGCAGCCGGTAAAAAGGCAATCACAAGGAAATGGTACAAGACAGACCCACCATCGCAGGATGAACGGATCAATATTATAGACGAAATACAAATTATGGAACAACTGACTTACAAAATAAGGACTCAGGAAGATCAATACCATCGAAAGGGGGAGAAATGGACTGATTACATAAACTCGACAGGATAAAGACCATCACATTGATCATGAGAAACGATCAAATTGTAATAATAATAATAATAATAATAATAATTTATTTTATTATTTTTTATTTTTATGTTCTGTTTTGTTGTTACACTCTATCTCCCTGTACAATGTTTAAAGAAAACAATAAAAAGAAAGTATCAAAAAACAGCTATGGGTGCAATCAGACCACAAGTTAGACGAACAAAACTGAAGCATAAAAATATCCATCTAAAACGATTTTGGGGGCTGTTGACATTTTATTTTCTCCATAATTCTTTCAACTAAATTTACCGTGACACATGAGTGCGACTCATGTTTACAGCCAGGTCGTGCAGGATACCGAAAGACCTTACCTGTGGGACTGGGGGCAAACCTGACCCTCACCTCCCCCTGCACCGTTGAGCAGCACCTGTCGCCTGCTGCACGCAGCTGGAGCTCTGTCCGTCTGTTTCCGTCCGGCGTGAGGCAGCGAAACCCCCGGCGGACCTCCAAACTGTGCAGAAAAGACCGCGTACAGGTTTTAAACCACCGCGACATGATGACAGGTCACGAGGACACGAGCAGCATCCTCCGGGGTTTTTCACGCTCTCCCTCGCGCGCTGACCCGGCCGCGGTTAGGCACAGTTAGCCACGAGTGTTGCTAAAACCGCAGTAAGCACAAAAACAGCAACACACTAACAACAGTAGCAAAAAGACAAAGTTTGTCCACACATGTGCAAAAGCTCAACCGTGTTTATTACGTAGGTTACGTTCTTCTTCGTTGAAACTAAACCGGAAACGAATCCTTCAGACGTAAACCTGCTTACCGCCGCCTGTCGGAGGAGCGCTCGCTTCTTCCTTTAGGTTTCCTGGTGGCAGCACTGCCCTCTACAGCTGACTCTGTGTATAATTCAGCATCGTTTCATTTGGATGCCAAAACGAAATAAGAGCCGGTAGCTTTTATACTTGAGATAATATTTCTTTTATCTCGTGCATCCAGGTTGTTTGGTTGTCTTATTCTACTGATGTCAGACTCATTTTACATGGTGGGCCACTTTAATATTAACCTGGCCCAAATTGTATGAAATAAACACGTAAAATCAGAGAAAAAGTTCTGGTAGGTCATTGTCGTCATTTTTGTTAATCCCCAGAAAATGTCCTACTTTATTTGCACATTTATTTATTTTACTGTGGATGTATTGTTAGAAAATAATAATAAAAAATAAATAAATAAAAATGAAAACAAAAATCTATCTATATTAGATAATGGAAAAACAGGAACGTTTCTGTCATTTAATTAAATCTACTGTATAACTTTACTTCTGGTGTAATATGAATGGCTGTAAGGGATTCCTTTATCAGGACAAGCTGTAAAGATTATGAAAATATATGTGAATGTGTAAAATTGATTCCCGCCATTTTCCAAAGCTGTCGTCTGGGTCAGATTGAAGTGTTTTCTGGGCGATTCTGAAAGGTCAAATGCACTGCAACTTAAAAAGTTGCAGAAGCACATAAAATACATCAGAAAGAGAAAATAAAACACCACAAAAGCACACATACAAAAAAAGAAAACTCACAAAACATAACTGTGACATGATTTGGGTGAGACAATATTGTGAGGGAGCAGTCATAGGACAGTGAACTAACAGTAAAGCTTAATACCAAACATGTATATACAGTTTTAAATGAACCATGCAGTTAAAACACACATTACCTGCATCTTTTTCTTCCCCACAACACAGATAAATGCTCAGTTCTTTTAAGCGTGCCTGAGGGCAGTTCTTCACAGCTGCCACATTATTGTCTTTCTTTGTGTTTTGTGTGTTTTTGCAACATTTTTCTATTTGCTGGTATTTTCTTAAGTTGCAGTCCAGAGCCTTATGTTTACACCTCTGTCGTATGCCAACACTTTTTTTCTTTGCAAAAGATTAAAAAACAAAAAACTTCTCTCATCTCCTATATACAGTTTGTTATATTGACAAATACTGAAATATAATAATAATAATAATAGCAAATTAAACCTTTTGTTAATTCATTCAACAAATACTCATGTACTGTTACATGAGCCAAAACTTTCGCAATACTATTTTATTTGCTCTCCTTCCAGCTCGTGGTGACCACACTGAGCACACAGTGAAATCATTTAACCTGAAGTGACTCTTTGTGACGTAACAGTGACATTTATAAATATTTCTCTTGAGTTCACGGACCCCTGTTGTTTGCTGCCTATTCCATTATCATTATTATTTTGAAATATGGTTTATTTAGTAGGGCTTCTGCTTCTCTGAGGAGGAATATCTTAATTTCTAAAACATCTAAACACCAGTTAAGTTATGTTTAAAGAAAACAAGCATCGAGACTGATAATGGGTCTGAATATGGAAACATTGGGGTAAATACAAATGTTTCTGAGTCCTTACTGGAGACCACAGGGGAAGCTTGGCAGATGAAAAATGAATCAAAAAACTCAAGGATACAGAGAGCCTGGGAACACTGGGAAGTGAACCAGCAAACAAAACAAAGTGATAGCAGGGGACACCACTGTAAGTCAGATGAGAAACGGCTGGGGAGTAATCATGAGGCCGTACGCCGAGGGAGCACTCGGGTGATGTAGATCAACAACAGATCTCTTAGTCACACCTAAGAGACGCACAATCCATTTCATGGTTAACCTGTGTACTCACAACCAAATGTCATGATTCATGGATGGATGCACTTTGAGATGCAGATGTTGGACCTGCAGCAGCAGCATCAGAAATTAGGACCAAATTAGGTTAAATTACAACATGAAACTGCTCCCAGTCTTGACCAAAACTAGCAAAAAGTGATTCAATGTTAACCTCAGAGGATTGTGCAACATAACAGGTTTCACACTGACAGTCAATTCTAGTTTAGAGTAAGTCACAGCTGTTTATATAAGATACTTTACCAGTAACTCTTGTCAACGACAGGAACAGGTAAACAATGTGTACATCCACTTTGGGCAGACAGTAAGAGACATACACAGTCTGGTAGGTGGAGCAGCTGAAGTTCCTGGTGCTGAGACAGGACAAGAGGTGCTTGGTGATGGATTTCAGCAGCGGTTTCATGTTGACCTCCATCCACATCTTGACCAGATCTTGATTCAAACTCCAGACCTCAAGGGCCGATGTCCTGCAGGTTTTAGATGTGTCCTTGATCCAATACAGCTGATTCAAATGGCTAAATTACCTCCTCAACATGTCTTGAAGTTCTCCAAGATCTGGTAATGAACTAATCATTTGATTCAGGTGTGTTGACCCAGGGTGATATGTAAAACCTTCAGGACACCGGCCCTCGAGGCCTGGAGTTCGACACCCTGCTGTAGAGGGACTGCTGCCAAGTCTAATTCCCTCCACACTCAACACTGTCCCGACAGTCATGCTTGACGTCTGTGGCAGCAGTGAAGGAGAGGCTTTATAGCATGAATTCATGTGTTTCACCAAAAAGCTAATCAGCATTCATATGGTTACATATAACCTAATGTTTAGAGCAGTAAGTTAGCATATCATGGGATGGAAAATATCCATGTTGTGACAAAAGAAGGAGCAGAAAAACTCATTCTATCCCTCACTGGTCTTCTGAAGAAAGCTTGTTGAATTCATACCATAAATGATGCACGTGTCTGTTGTGTTCAAGAAAAACGAGTTCAAGATAGCATCTGGGACCTTCGAATTTATGACAAGTGGAAAAGTTAAATGGGAAGAAAAAAAGAAACTTACAGGAGAGCTGAACATGACCTGAAAGCAATGTGTTAATTAAACCTAACATCTGACTGTGATTCATCAAATAGATAGCCCAATGCCTCCCAAACAGCCATGAATATCAATAGCCACGTTCTTTTCATAAGTAGCTAGAGATGTAATACGATACACTGAAAACAGACAATGTGCATAAACAAACCGTCAACTTCAAGAGGAGCAATAAGACTTGTTATACACCAGCGAGTGTGAGTTAGTATTGTTTTTGTTGAAGTGCACAAGAATGTGTCACTCACAGATGAACTGACAGATTTGTGAGGCTGTCTAAAGGTTCTCACATGTCCTTAATAATGAACTAATGTTAGTTCAGGTGAGTAAAAAGTGTTGGCAGTAAGAGGCAGCGCCACCACTCGCCGTTAATTCACCGGCTTAAATTAGTACATCTGGACATCACGTTGTAATAAGAACCTGGTGCGTGACATCAAAAATAGTTCAGGGTTGCATTGCGTGTGTGAAAATGGCTTGATTATAGTGAGCCCAAAAAGGTAATGGAGATGTCTCCATTACCGGGATTTCTTCTCCTTTTTCATATTGTGAAATAACTCTGACTTATGTTCTCACTGTACCCGTCAGACGCCATGTTTCCTGAATCCTCTTACCGCTGATAAAACCTGTATTCATTTCTCTTTTCAGCCAGAGCAGCAAACCAGTTTAACTGGATCTGCGTGTGCATGCCATGCTGTGTACGAGGCAAATGAAGCCTCTCAAAACCCAAAATAACTTGTTTTCAAAATGATTGGACGCAGCATTTACTGTAGATATCTTGATTTTACAGAGCGAACGACAAAAGTTACTAAATGTACAGAGGAAAGCCTGAAGACAGACAAAATCTCTTTTTCATCATTGAGAAAAAGTCAGCCTTTATTTTGGTGTCTACACCAAATTGCAAAGAAATCCAAAAAACAAAGTGGAAGTGCAACCTGCTATTCAGAAATAACTTTATGCTGTATGTCTCTTGCTCCACTTTATACACACATTCACACACAAAGCAGCAGATTCCTTGCCATCATCTACATAAAAGCTCTGATTACAATATGATACACTCCTACAAAAAAAGTAGGGCCAGCCCTCTTGAGCAACAGGTAGGATTCAGCCATCATCACCGGTGTCACAGTCACAAGGGAACACACCCTTCAGTCGTGCGCCGGTGCCTCCAGTGTCAGAAGACAGTGTTTAACAGAGGCGATTTACAAGACCTGAACAACTCTACCTACAGACGTGATCTGGTAAGAAATCTGGCTTTGATTTGATTTGCTGTTATATCATTTTAAGTTCCTACTCAGCCCTGAAACTCCATCAAAAGGACATATTGCTCATTTTAAAGCTTATCACAGACTTAACTTAACTCATAGATCTACTTCTATTCAAGAGATGTTTAATCACTGCTGCATGTAGGCTTGTTATTCAGTAGCAAACAGGCGCAGATAAAGCAGAAAATCCCTTCAGCTCATAATAATTTGGTCTTTCTTGCCCTGCGAGGGTTTACCTCCAGTGACAACGCGCTATTTGGGGATTTCATGCATGGGAATAACAGCTACCTTATTAAACTGAGTCTTCAGGTTGGTGTGTTATCCTCGAAGAAATGGCATCACTGTGCTCTTTACAGTGGTACCAATAAAAAAAATATGACTTTCTAAAGGAGATCAAAATATTTTACGCTTGTTCATAAGAAAATATACTGCATTGAAAAATCTTTAAACACAGAAGCAGGAAAATATTAAAGTGCATACAGCAAATGGTACAAGTTATTACACGTCTATAAGTAAAGCATAAAAATAAAGTACTTCTTATATTTACTTATTTTTACTCGAACATAAAAGCAGTCTTAGCGAGGATGGCGTGTTTTATTGTTTCACGTTTTCTTATTCTCTATTTTATCCTGCATAAACTGACAGTTCAGATGACTGCCAGTAACAACGCAGTACTATTTACTTTATATATCTCAAGCTAACATTTAGAAAAACAACAACTCTGAAATGTCATTTTTTATATATATATTACATGGGTTTATTTTGAAATGTTTAAAATGCTGTGTAACCAGCATTAAAAGTACTAAAGTTTTCCAACATGTTCACACCTCTTCTCTTAATCTCTGTCTTTGAAAATGGCAACCAAAGTGTCTCAGTGGTGTTGGTCTTTCATCCGGCAGGCGTACAAAGGGCCGAGGAGGAGGAGGACTGATACTGAGCAAACGTTTAAACCTTAAATAATTATTTGTTCTTGCTGTTGCAACGTATGATGAGGCATAAACAGGGCGAGAGTTTTGGGGGGAGCCGATGTGTAAAATATTTGTATGATAAGAACTGCACAATTTATCTATAACATTATAGGTTTTTCTCTTCTTTTAGTAAATGATTATATTTTGACTGATGCTGGAGTAGAAATGGTCATTGTGTGTGGCATAGAAAAAAATCTAATTTGACCTCTTTTTAAAAAAAAAAAAAATTCTAGCACATGGGTCTTTTACTGATTATCTTCCCCTGTTTTTTCCCGCAGCTTTCCTGTCAAAATTAATAAATAAATAAAGACAACAACAAAAATCCCCCAAAACATATGAAATAAATCGAGCAGTCATTTTTCAGGCAGCCCCGCAAATTTGTTTGCGCTGATGGTAATGAATCCAAGCCACACAAGTCTTCTAGTGCTGTAATCACAATGATATAATATATAATATGGTGTTTAAAAAAAGAAAAAAGATAGAAAGGTTGAGAAAACTGAAGTTTTGAGTCAGGAAGGATGTCTGGTGTACAAATCAAACAGAAAATTTTATCATCACCAAAATTGGAATAAAGTGAACAAGAAACTTCAAATTTACAAAAGTCTTGTAAAATGAAAAATAACAGTTGAGGAAAAACTCAAAAAGCTAAATAAGTCATGTTGGTTTTGTATGTTTTGTAAGTGTGTGGCCGCTTTGTGGAAACAAACAAACCTCCCAAATGCAGATCAAAGCTGCTCCTTATAAAGTAATCACATGTATATCGATAAAGCTTTTGGTCACCATATCAAACCCCTTATAGAAGAATTGACATGTAGGTGGAGGCACATGTTTGGTCTGAGCGACTAACGTGTAAAGGAGCAGCATTTCAAGATACCAGTATGAGTCTCAATATTGCGTGCGAGAATGTTTGAACTTCTTTATATGTTTCTCAAGGAACAGAAGCAAGTGCCTAACATTGTGACAGGGCCAAGCCTAACGATGAACTCATCGGTGCATTGCGTGATTTCACTGTACCCAAACAAACGTACAGTTCTGTGAAAAGCAGCAGCAGCAGATTTGGATAAAGTTTTAGGTCATTTCTGAAGGAAATTGCCACAAAAGTCAAAATTAGGAGGTTTGTTAAAGGAATCACTCTACTAGTGATGACAATTTGCAATGTGTTTTATGAGCAGGGTAATGTGAAGGTTATCTTTGTTTTCATTGTTATAAGCCGTGTGAGGCAGGGTTTCAGCATTCTTTCCACTAATGCTTCAGTTCTTTAATGTCACTATGTTAAGGGTTACTTTAGGTGGCTGAATGTAAGACATCTAACAACCACTCCCTGATTCCTTTCAGCCACTAAACACAGGCATTAGAGTGAAAGGTCAGTAATAGACTGACTTTTCATTGTTTGCCTAAAAAGATTGGTTATATAATGTTTAAAGCTTTAGATGGCTTGAGCCACAAGCGGTTCGCCCCTAATTTGATGATGTCTGACCAAGATCATTTGTATAGCACTTTGGTACTGAGTGCCAGTTATTTTAACATCCCGATCATTAATCCACCTGTTAGTTATGTGATGCCTGTAGTTCCTGTAATGCCTGGATGACTGTGTCAGCTGCTTTCTCTTCTTCTCTCCCCAGTGATTTTCAACACAAAGCCCTCACACCTCATGAGACTGGTTGCATTATGAGAGCTCGCTACCTGTTCCTATTGGTTTACCTACTGGGAATCTCCTTTGGTAAGAGGAAGTTTTGTGTGTTTAATGTATAAGAATCAGCAGCTCATTAAAAGGAAAGACTGGTGGCATGATTGGGGGAAAAATCTCCTAAACTGACAATAAAATCACATCATTACAAATGTTGTTGAGATATTTTCATGTTCCTTTATTCCAATGACCTATGAATCATGAGGAACATGACTATTGTAGCCCCACAAACATTACTCTGCTGCTGTAAATACTCACTAGAACAATAAATCTGCATCCACACAAGCTTTATTTGCTCAGGTTCAGTTAATGTTGATTAAAATCTTGCTCAGCTGATGTGCTTTGCTGACACTTAAATAAGACCAATGGCCATTTTGCCTTGGACAGTGGATTAAGAAACTTACACATAATACACTTTAAATACTATAATCTAAAATTAACATATTAATATTTATAAGATAATATCATTTTTTTCTTTTTTAAAAATCCCACTCGTGTTCAGGTGGCTCACGAACTTCTCATAACTGTCAACTTTGCTTTTGATGCTTTTGATGAGGACTATTTTCAGCTGTGGATTTATACATATTTGTTTTTTCATGACACCAGTATTTATTTAAGCCATGAATAATGAGAATGAGTCAAAATGGTGCAACAATGGTGCGGTTCATGGGTGTGTTTAGGTCGTTTCTAGACCACAATAAGGGGCTTAAGCAGATAAATAACAATAGGTTATTTCATAGAATCAATTCTTACCACTGCTTTTACAGAAAATGTTTTTTATCCTTTTACTGTTTATATTTTATGCTTTGTAGGGTGGCCTTGGGCTTTAGAAAGGTGTCCAGAAACCAAATGTATTATTATTATTATTATTGTTATTACAAAACCAGAAACATTTTGACCACATATTATTTCAGCAGCACAATTTTAAAGCTACGTGTACCTTCTTGCTCATTTTGTGACGTCTTCTCCCTTATATGATGCCAGTATTGTTGACAGTTTCAACACTTGTCTGTAACCAGCCTCTTAGAATAGAATAGGAGCTTCTTTTTAGCATCAGCATTTTAATAATATACACTCTTTAGAGAGAGGGAAAAAAGCATTTTACTATTAAAAATATACAAATCCAGGTGGTTTTTGATGCCCTTCTACAACCTCATTAAACAACAAGCTGGGACTTTGTGTAAAATTGTAACTGAGAGGTGTGGATTGTATGCTTCTGAAAAATTCAAACCAAATCATTCATACTTAATCATGTCACTAATTAGCCCCACACAACCCTTAAATCAGCAATTTAAAAAACAAGAAAAGAGTTTAAACATTTGTTAAGCTATTTCCTGGCTGATTTTGCATTACAAATAGGACTTAAATAATTTCCAAACTCTGCTGTTTAAACAAGTTTTGGGGAAATGCATCGGTAGGATTCAGCTCTAACATGCAACTCTGTCTTATCCCAACAGCAGGATCCAGTGCACAGAGGTAAGATCAGGACACAGAAACAGACATAATATTTACACTTGTAAATTTTACACTCTTCTAAATGCAATAACCTGTATAATCTTTCTTTTCTGTAATTGGTGGATCTTGCAGTAGTGGAGTATGCACAAAAGATGCCTGCACACAGGTTAGTGTAACTGTAGCACAACACAACACAATACAAAGCTACAAGTACAAACGTCATATTGTTATTGCTTTCTATTCTTTTAAAACACATTTTCATGCAACATATGTTAAGCTGACTTTGAATATACGCAAACAGTCAGTATGGCTAGGATGTTATTTTGTTAGCGTGGTTGTGAGATCACAGGTACCGTCATGAGATTCTTGTTATGACTACAGTTGTCAAACTGCCCATAACGCATACCAAAAAGATCAGCTCATGACCTGTTCACATCGGTTTTTTCACTGAGCTTGATTACATACATTTGAAGAGTGACTGTGAAAACACTGGGTAGTGCACTGGTGTGGGTAAACATGTCAAACAATAGATTTCCCAGTATTTGATGTGAGTATGGCGAAATGCTTTATCACGTTAAGAAGCTTGTCAAAGGTTTTATTCATTTTTTCCTCACGTTGCCATTTCAGGAACGTAATATAGCATTTTTTATCAGGAAGTGGCAAAGGGAGCTTTTCCTTCCCACTTTGTTGCTGTGATTTGGTGTTATAAACTGAATTGAATTGAAAGTTAAAGAGGCTTGAAAAAAATCTTAAAGACCTTTGAGCTGATATTTTACCTTGACTTAGTCATAATTGATACCACTAACCGTGAATTCCTAATAATATTTATAATAATATTTATTATAAACTTCCTTTCTATAGCACCTTTTTTTAAAACCAGAGTTACAAAGTGAATCCCAAAATTTGTCAAAAAATATGAATCTATTCTGTCATGCTTTAAAGTCTGACAAGGAAAATGCGAAGCTAAATACATAATTTATATATTATTTATATATGTGGTTGTAAGAGGATGCTGGAGTTTAAGCAGTAGAAACGCTGAGTAGGTTTGTAACAAAACATACTGATTTTTATGTGGCAATATCAAGATTATGTTTCATGACAAATATTTTCAATATTAAAGAAAAATCTTTAATATTGAAAATATTTTTCTGTGTTATCTATGAATACATTTTATTTCTAAATTAAATCACTTCTACTTTAATAACTTTTATTTTGTCCTGTTTTAAGAGCATTAAGCAAATGTTGTAAAAAGATTAATTTAGCTAGCTAGCAGCTAAATTAACAACACCTTATTATAAGAACAGGAGACAGTTTAGAAATTAATTCAAGTGGCATAAATCTCACAGCGTAGCATAATATTGTTCCGATTTGTAGTGTCAGCCTAAAGTTTGCTAAGATATGCATCTGAACAAAATCTGCCCTGGGCAACTGGAAACAAACTAAGTGCTGCATTTGTATATGTGTGTATGTATATAACAACGATCAGCATAGATTCAGCACACCTAAATCAGATACCCTTGCCATAAAAATGGCGTCATCTATGGTGTGAACCTGTTGTTAAAACTAAATGACAACAGTAACTTCAGGACTTCTGACATAGTCACATTTAAAAACAAACTCTTTTTATATATCTTGCTATAACAATTCAGATCATTTTTATTGTCTTATTTTATTATTTTGTATTTTAACAGTTACTTCACATAATAAGGCCTTCAGTGTGGTGCTGTGGTGTTTTAAACATTCATGTTTTTATTGTTATTCTTTATGCTGCTGCCATAATACAGCAATTTCCTTTGTGGGATCAGTAAAGTATTCATATGAGAGGAATTATTAATCATGCAACCAGGCAATCGATGTAATGAATCACAATCAGACAATCAGGCACAATTAATCTCATTGCTTTTGCTTTTTAGTTATTGAAAAAAAAAATTTTGTTTCCATCTTAGTAATTTTTCCACTTGTTATAAATTTCAAGGTCCCAGACGCCACCTCGAACTTCTTACAGTGTGTGGGCCTGCCTTCAACAGACACGGGCGCAGATGACATGCGAAAGCTGAAAGAAATTCTTGAAGCCACAATGGATGTGTACACGTTTATGGTATGACTTCAACAAGCATTCAGCAGAACAACAGATGTTACAAATTTCAGTATGACCAGTCAGGGATGGACTAAGTTTGTTTTTTTATTCTGTCACAACACTGACATTATTTGTTGGTCACTAACTTATAAATCCTGTTGACAGTAGGTTTCATGTAAGCAGATGAATGCTGAGTAGCTTATTGGTGAAACATGTGAGTATAAAACCTCTCCATCACTGTTGCCACAGAAATCAAGCATGACAAGAGGACCAATTTTGAGCGTGGAGGGCGCTCTGGAATTAGACTTGACTGCAGACGCTCTACAAAATCAAGATCTGGTCAGGATGTGGTTGGAGGTCAACATGAAACCGCTCCTGAAATCCATCACCAAGCAGTTCTTGTCCTGTCTCAGCACCAGGAACTTCAGCTGCTCCACCTACCAGACTGTGTATGCCTCTTACTGTCCTCATCTTTATTTCTGAAATTTTGGGATTTTAATATAATAATCCAACATCCCACCTCTCCTCGCAGAGTGGAGGAGCTCAGTCAACACTATTCTGAGATGGATCCAGTCAGGCAAAAGTGGATCTACACATTCTTTATGTACCCGTTCCTGTCTTCGGCAACAGTTGACGGTAACGTGTCTAATACCAATAACTTTTTCTTCCTATAAACTAGACTTTACTTTCAGTACAAATATGTCACACGGTATTCTGAGGTTAGCATTTAATCACTCTTTGCAAGTTAAGGTCAAAAATAGAAACTGTTTCACGTTCATATTCCAGCTAAACCTTAATTTATTGTAACTGCTGCTATAGGCCTAAGCTCTGCATTGTGCATGTGTTATCAAAATTTTACTTACACAGGTTATCAAAGGGTTACCTAATAGCTGTTAAAGAACTGCAAACAGATTTGGAAATGACCGTGTGCCGTGAAATGTATCTGTATCGCCCTTCAGACACTCACACCGTGGCCCTTTACAGTGCCAGTCTTTGTAGATCAAACATGTTAACATTTCCTTAATATTTACATATTTACAACTCAAAGGCATGCAATGGTATTTCCTGCAACTTTTTTCTAGAAGTGTCTCCCATTATCATGTGACCCTCAACAACTCTCTCACAAGCAACAAAGTTGCTTATTGCTTGTACTGTCATGGAGACAGCACATCACACAGCTAAGCATCTAATCATTTACTGAGGTTTGCTAAAGGGTGTGTGGATGTGTTCAAAACAACAAATAAATAGGTTTTTTCAAAAGTTTTGAATGTATCTGTATCAAATTAGCAGCTGTCACTAACTGAAGGTGCCAACGATGTTATAAATGTCATGCATGCAAAAAGCCTGTTTGCATAATAACGTCCAAATAAGCCTCTTGCAACAACTTGTGTTACTTTCTTGAGGTCTTTATTTGGTGGGTTTTGAGGTATTATACAACATTTGTAGACAGAAAAGACAAATAGAAATAGCGTTTAAAGTGTTTAAAGTGTTTAACAAAAAAAAAGAGGCACCAAACTCACTAGATTTGGAGCAGTCACACACACAAAAACCCCGACAGGGACCACTGAGCAGGGAATGGGGTGGGGATTGCATTCTTCTGTGATAAAGAGGAAAATCATTGTCCAGAAGTTAAACAACAGGGGACAGGGTCAAAGTGCAGCTAGGACTAATAATGTGTTTTGTTCTATAATTAAGTTATTTGGGGCTTTAAAAATGGATAAAATCAAATTTTAAAGAAGAAGCAATGTTCTCATGTTAGACAATAAAGCATCAGAAGCAATCAAGTGCTACGTTTTACTAAAATATGTTTGCAGTTTTTGTTTTCGACAATCTGCATTTGTCTGCAGACAGACTGAAATTCATTAATTCACAATTAACCCTCTCCAGGCAGGCATTGCCGATTTGCAACAGTTAAAAACGAACAACCTGATTACCCCACATACATATTTTATGAGTTTTTTTACTCAGAAGTACCACTGCAGGACTTGGTTGTGCATTAGCAACAAAAAGTTTAATTTGAGCCTGAGAGGGTTAAAGCTTGAGTTTGTTCAAATGTTGGAGCTAACTGCTAGTATGTACACAGTCGGTCAATGTGTGATCTGTGTGCAGGCTGTGTGAGGCCAGATGAGAGCAGTGCGGAGTGGCTGATGAAGAACTTCGGTGCCTTCAGTGTCATGGCCCGCTTGAAGGACTTTTCAGAGCTCAATGTGGTCTTCAATGGAGTGAGTTAAACTGAGCCTTAATTAAGATTTTAAACGGCTGTTTTTATGGCGATCTGGAGACTACAGAGAACTCCACCACAACAAATATCGCTGCTCCACACTTCTTCCTGTTCTTCTTCTCTTACTCCTTTTTTTTCTTCATTCACAGCTGGAGGTTCTTAACTTGTTGTCTCCAGCACAAAAGGCCGAGCTGCTCATGAGCCCTTATGTTGCCAGTTTAGACAATGGCACATTAGCCTTGGTCTTCCACAGTCTGCTAACAGGAGAATCTGGCCCATCACCCACTGCTGGCCCTGGATGGGACCCCAACTGGACAACCCCTGGGTACCCACCCTCCTATCCAGTACAGCTGTCACATCAGCCAGGCCTCCAACAGGTACAGTAACAGGGTGTGCATCCACCTGCAAAAATAACTGAAGATGTTTTCATCTCTAGAAAAAATATTCATAAAAAATTGAATTCAGTGAAATTTAACAGCCTCTGCTTCATTGCACATCCAGGTCGTAAATGGATTCATGTCAGCCTTCAAACCCATCGGGAGCTTTGTTCATAATTTTGTGTCCTTCACACGTGAGGTACACAAACACACACGCACACTCATGTGTTGCCACTCTCTAAGCTGTCTAAACAGCTCTACAGCCAGTTAGAAAAAAATGACCCCTGACCTGTTTTTTCCAGAGAGATCCGTCAAATATAAGAAGCACCACTTTGACCCAGTTCCTGCTCAACTGGACTCTTTCTGAGCTGGCTGGCAAATACCAGCCAAGCGCACCTGAGGTCCCAGAGGGACCTAAGTTTGATGTGACAAATGTGGTAGACTGGTATCATTACGTTGTGAAGCCGCTGTTACGGAGGTTTTTGCCCGATGAAGAACTCCTGATGCATGATAACATCACGCTCGCTTTCCATGAAGTGTTGTAAGTCAGCATTCCTCATTTACATTAATGGCTTCCATTGAAAATAGGAAAACACAGACAAGAGATTAAAAATAGAACAAGCAACAAATCAATAATGCATCAGTGATGTAGACACATCAGCGGCTCTAAAGCTCTATCCAGCAACGCTCTGTTAAGCCTGTTTTAACTAGTTTTTTTTGGTTTGCTATGCTGTGTAGTGACCCCATTCTCTTTGCTGTGCTTTTAAAAGCTCAATTTCTTCTTACGCATTAGTGCAGACTGAAATTAAACTAAGAGTGGAGAAAATGGTATTAGAAAGCCAGTCTGCAAATAAACAAATCTTTAAATAAATACCACAGTAATTAGCAGTCAGAGGCTTTAACACCATTTAGGAATGATTTTTTTTCTAATTAAGTAATTATCTGGTTTCAAAATGTGAGAAAAAATATATATAAGAGCATCTCATAGTCACTCAAAGTCAGAAGAAATTCACTAAGTCGGTGTCACAATTTGCAGTTTTACGTTCCTTGTAGAACTTGGGTTTCGTACTTGTCACTCTTTGAGGAACTTTTATCAATTTCACATGTGCAAGAACGCCTTTTAAAATGTGTCTGTTTGCCAACATGGTCAGTGTGAACGTTGCTGTGCTGTAAGATGATGCATCACTATGTCTTTTGTGTTCAAGCGTGTTCTTTACTTTTGTGCAGCCGTCTGGACAACAGTATGGACAACATGACGGTGATTGAAATCCAGGATGTCTGTAGCATCACCCTCGATAAGAGCCCTTGCGGGGTGAGGTTTTATTCACCTTTGATTATTGACACTCGAATGTTTTGAATTCTTCACTTAAATTCCTGACATATAAAAAAAATTGAATGTCAAAAGTTTCTAACTTCTGTACCGATGATTTTTCTTTCCGTGCCGTCAGCTGACCGACGCGGTGGAAAACGTGGCTCATGTCTTGCACTGCGCTGCTCGTAACAACCTGACCATGACAGAAGCCGTCGTCTTGAAGCTGGTTCTAGAGCTGACTCAACGTCTGAACTTGCTGATCAAGGAGCTCTCCACAGCAGTGAGTACTGTCCAACAGCTCCACGGTGACTTATAGCTTCACAACATTGCTTTCATAGGCTTGTGTTTTCACTACACACGTCGCAGCTTCAGCAAATCAATGCTTCGTCGTTCTTCATCCTCTGTAGAACTTCACGCAGTTGGAATCCGAGTTTAAGCAGATCTTCAGCGAGTCAAACTCAGCAAGTCTGACCCAGGAGCACCTGACGGACCCAGCCTTCATCCAGCTCTGGTTCAAGGTCAAGCTGCTGCCCCTCCTGCCCGACGTACAGCCAGAGCTCCTCTCCTGCCTCAGCACCAAGAACTTTTCTTGCCCCGTTTACCAAACCCTGTGAGTCAACCGTCTTCATTTCTCTTTCGTTTAACGGGATCGTGGTTTGGTGCAGTCGTTCTCACTTTGTCTTTGCCCTGCTGTGTGCAGTGTGGCGGCGCTCAGTGAACGCATGAACTTTTTGGATGCTGATCCGATATACAGCAGCAACATCTATGAGTACTTCATCTACCCCTTCCTGCTAAATCACAACACCTCGGGTAAGAAGAGGACACAGACAACACAGATTAACACACAGATACTACAAAACCAGTTCTTTTGGCATTTATGTTAATGTTTGTACAAATGCTTCAGACCCCCAGTGTGTCTCTGCAGTTAATAACAGCGCAGAATGGCTGCAACTCAACTTTGGTTTCTTCTCGAGCTTTGCCTCTATCATCGACTTCTACACACTCAACCCTTATTTCTCTGGAGTAAGTTTGCAATACACAGATGTGCTCAGACTTAACGGGAAGCAGTGATTTTACTATACAGTAATTGTGCTCTCCTCTTCTGCTTTGTAACCCGCTCAGCTGGAGGCTCTTGACCTCCTGACTCCAAATCAGATGGTAGAGTTGCTGCTGTTGACTCTCCCAACTCCACCAGAGAAAGACGTTGTCATCAGCCAAGTGTTTAACTTCCTGACGGAGTCACCTGCAGCCAGGAAGTACCCAGAGGTCCTCAGCGCTTTGGTCAGGCTCGCTGGAGAGGTAACAGCTTTGGCTGAGATGTGCACACAGCAAAATCTCCAGTGTTAAATTAACACTAGAGAGTGTACTGGAATATTTCTAACATTTTGAGTTATTTTCCAGTGTTAGAACATCAGCACTGCTCAGTGTTTGTCATTGTTAATCTTCAAAACTGACTATGTTACTTTTAAAAATATAACACTGTCAAAAGTGTTAATTTAACACTCAACAGTGTTATATTTAACACCCAGAGGAGTGGACCCATATAGACACTCTCTAGTGTTAATTTAACACTGGAGATGTTGCTGTGTAGGTGTTGAGCATGCTTTAGCCTTTCTCAAATATTAATCATAAAATATGCAATTTTTCAGATCAATCCTTCCTGCGACATCTACAAACAAATGTGAGTAACTTTAACCTGTTTTCTGACTAAATGTGCCTCACAATTCTTTCCAAACAGTTTTGTTCTTTGTATGAATCAGAAGAACAACCATGTTCAAGCTAAGGCTTCGTAGCAATGCATTAATGGCTAAAACTGAACCACTGCTATTGCTATTATTAATTCAGAAAAAATCAGAAAGAGAAAGAAATGAGATTACAATATACATTGTGGCATTAATATAGCTTATTAACTGGATTAATACAGGATAATGTAGAAAATTAATTACATGACAGGTAGTCATTTTTAATGCAGATTTAATTTCAGCTTTCAATAGTGGACATCACAAAAACTTAGGGAAAAAAACTGTGGCCAATTTCACAAGGTGACCCAGTTAGTTAGCATCTAGCAGCTTACCTCGTAACTTTATAAGAAGTTTGTAATTTAAACAGGTGAAAACAAACACCAAAGTTTAAAAAAACAAACAAATCCACAACCAATTTTTTTTAGAAACATTTCTTCGTGTTGTAGGCAGACAGCTGAAGGTCTGATTGGCTCTGTTGGTAGCTCTATATACTCTTTATTTACGTGTGTGTTTTTGTTTTGTGTTCTTTTGTATTCCAGCTTTACACAGCTCTATGCAGCCATACCAACTCTGCCTCCAGAAATGGAACCAGTCACCTGGGCCACTATAGAAGCCCTGATAAACATTGCACCTGTCGGTACGTTTCACTGCCTCACAAACACAAAGTCAAAACGACTGAGTGCACAATGTAATGGCTTAAGCTAGTCCATGTAAGTAGACCTAACCCTGTGCTTTTGCTGACTGAAAATTTTTGATTTTCTGATTTGGACAGAGTGCGTGCCGAACCTCACGGTGAGATTTTTTCTTCTATACAATTTAGTTTAAATCCCAACAAATCACAACAACTGTTGTCTTTTCTGCTCATATCACATCTTAATTTGAATGCTTTTAAGCTGTGGTTGTCACAACGTTTTGAATAATATTTCAATCATTGTTTTAATTTGTTAATCCCGTCTTTTACAGTGCCCGGTAATCCTGCTCAATGGTAAGACTTTTTTTGACTGTTGCCAGCGTAAACACTAATACATTCTGTTTGTATGATTTCTGAAAAGAAATTATTTTCTGTTTTTTGACAGAAACTCAGAGCTGTGCAGGAGTCAACAGGTAACCCTTTTAATAGGATTTACATAGTAAGCAATGCTACTGCAGTTGTTTTGTATTCTGACGTGTATTTCCTGTCTTGTGTGACCCAAAGCTCTGATCTGCTGTCTTACTTGGACACCTTTAATCAAGTTCCCTGCAACGTCCCCTTGGAGGAATATGCCTGTGCACAGGTAATGATTTACTTTAACAGAGCCAGTGAGGACTCATTACTGTTTATTGCAGAGAATAACTACACGTCCTCTGTCTCTTTCACACATCCAGCTGGACAACTTCACAGCCAATCAACTGGCATCTCTTCTGATGTGTAATCTTCCTGGGAACAGCACCCACTCCAAAACTCTGTGGAAAATCCTGCTCACTAAAGTCTCCAACGTTTTAAACCCAGCCCTGGACATCCTGGCTAACATGGTTAATGACTTTAATAAGCTTTAACAAACAAATAAGGATTCATGAAATGAATCATTCAAACACTAAGTTACAAGAATTGTGACGTAGGGAAAAGTTAATCCGCCTTTAAAATAACTCAATTATCTCTTGTTTAGCCGATGCCCATGATTCCATCAGCGTCACAGGTTTTG
Organism: Neolamprologus brichardi; assembly: GCF_056152115.1. Lineage (NCBI taxonomy): Eukaryota > Metazoa > Chordata > Actinopteri > Cichliformes > Cichlidae > Neolamprologus > Neolamprologus brichardi. The sequence continues at coordinate 7,833,160 of NC_142109.1, read as the reverse complement.
GATGTGATTGGGGAGATCAGAGTGTCGCTGCTGACAGATGAGCAGCTGCAGAACAGCGAAGTTATCAGGTTGTGGTTCTCAGGCCGCCTGAGGAGCTTCTTGCCTTACGCATCAGGAATGTTTCTGCGCTGTCTGAGCAGCACAAACCTGACCTGTCAGTCATACCACGAAATGTGAGTATTTGTCAGAATTGCTGCTGAACAAGCCCAACAGCATGCCTCCAGTGTGGTTCACAGTTCATGTTTTGAGTTCCAAGATTCATCTGTGAAGATGAACCCTTCAGAGGATTTCTGCAATTAATATTTCTACATTTGATCTGAACTTCATTCAGGTCTAGAATATTTCGTGTCGTATCCATTAATAAAAAAAAAAAAACTGTCAGCGAATGGAGTGTGGAGTTGTTAAAGAAAGACGCAAAGGTAGGCAGGGTAAAAGTGAAAACAAGATTTGTTTTTTTCGCTGAGTAACCTCGGCCCTATTCCAGGAAGCAGGTTTACACAACAACTCTGTGTTTATTAACCGTGAGATGAAAGAAACTCTGTTTTTGTTGTTGTTGCATAAACAAAGTTATGCTCAACTCTCATTTTCTCTCCTCCACTCCTGCTGCACCTCAGCCAGCTGACTGACACTCTTTTTCATTTCCTCATTCATAAAATTTATATCATAGGGCATGGCAGAGAGAATTAATCTGCAAAAGTTCACAGTTTTACTTACAATGAAATCCCAGTTAGCTGTTAGTTTGCTATTTTTCATATTTAAGATGAGTAATTACATTTTTTTAAAAAATCAGTCGTAAATGTAAGGAAGCGATAATAATGATTCATTATCAGATCAGATAAAATGGCTGATGAGGCGTAAGATGAAAACAGTCTGGAAAATCACAAACAAGTCAGTAAAGCTGGCACATGTCATGAAAGAAAACCAACCTTCGCAGTAACATCAAGAACAAAAAGACAAGTAGGACAGGAAGTGTAGAAGGCACGCAGATGAGACTAAATCAAGAGTCGAAATACAACAATATAGTAAAAACTGAAATATATTAAACAGAAAGCCAAAAAACTCAAGCACAAAAATTAAAAACTTCAACAGCACCAAAGTCCAAACAGCATCAAAATACAGCATAAAAAATGAATAAATAAATGAATAAATTCCAAGAATCAAAAGCAACACTAAACACAGGAGCAAAGACATACAGCACATCTCAAGTTTACACAACACTCACCTACACAGACAATGACGACAGATGAGATAAAAGTTAAACTTTTTTGGCAAAAAACCTACAAATTTATACAATAACAAAAAAACCAAAACAACAAAACCTCATCATAACTATGAAGCACGGTGGAGGGAGCATCGTGGGTTGGGATTACGGCTCGCTCGGGCTCTCCAGTCATGAATGGGACAATGAATTCAACAGTGAAACTATCAGGGCCTGAAGCTGAGAGGTCTGAGCAGACAGGATAATCTATAGAAATTGATTTAAAAAAAGAAATCCCAGCTCATGGTTACTCTGTGTTCTGTGTTGTAACGGTTGGTTTAGTCAAAAATCCTCCAAAGGGTTCTCTGTTATATCCATGCAGCACAAATATAAATTTGTTTTTCAATTACAAAATGTTATTGGTTAGTTAGTTTTTTTCTTTTTTCTTTCTTCTTTCATTTTCAGACTGCAGACGTTTATCGGCCAGTTTAACCAGATGACCTCAAACCAGCAGCAGTTGGTCTTGCAGGATTTCATACTGCAGTTCCTGACGCAGCCACACTCAGGTACGCGCATGCTTCGTGTTTTAATTTAACAACTAAAAAAATTAAATAAATAAAAATTCAATCATTTACAGTTATTTCTACTTTTTAAAAACTTATTCTAGATTCCAGCTGTGTGTCCACCTCCAACAGCACTGCAGTGTGGATACAGCAGAATTTCGGTCCATTTTCAGCACTTCTGTCGCTCACTGAGCTGATCCATCTCAACCCACAATTCAACCCTGTGAGATGGGACTTCGGTTAATTGACGCGATTTTAAATACAATACAAACAGACAAAGCTGTGAACTAATAGAAATAACTCTCACTTGTTCTGTATTTCCTTTTAGATTGAAGTCTTGACACTCCTGACTGCACAACAGAGCGCAGAGCTGCTGTCGCTGTCGCTTCCAAATCTGCCGGACAAAGCTGTCATCATCAACGCGCTCTTTGATTACCTGACCGTGTCTGCTGAAAAGAATAAATTCACAGAGTTCCTGACCAACCTCACCGTGTTCATTCACCCGGTAAAAAGAGCAACTGCCTTCCTGTTAAGTCATCATTTTTACTTTCCTGTGCTTGTTAAAGTAATGATGTTTGCTTTCTTTCTCCTCCAAGGAAAACTTCACTTGCTCTTCATACAAAACGCTGTGAGTTTCACATCTACTTATACTCGGCACTTTCGAAGTGGTTAAACAATTTTATATAATCTGGCACTATAATTAAAATCTGTGTGTTTATGTGTTACAGGTTTGCCAGACTGGACTTGGCCATACCTGTGGTTTCTCTTGGCATCGTTGCAACTATCACACAGACTAAAGAGGCTCTATCCCACCAACTACCACCTGGTGAGTGTTACATCAACATAAAGATTTAGAACAGTAATTCTCAAAGTCTTATATCCAGCTTTGTCTCTTCGCTGTTTCATCTTATTCCACACACCACCTACTCTATGGACACGCTAAATGTAAATTGTCAATAATCAGCAAGCGTCAGGAATGAACTGATTTTTTTTTAAAAAAAATACATTAAACTGATTTGCATTTCCTGCGTTTTTATTTCAGACTGCATCATCATTGGAGAGGTAATTGTATGTTTTAGATTATATATTTTGTCTTACATTAGTCTTAATATAGTAGATTTGTAATGTGCTCTGTGTTTGTTTCTCTTACAAGTGTAATGTCAGCATGGCAAATGGTAAGTTCTCCACTTCTTTATGCATAAAAATGCAATTTTTTATTGTCAATTTATAACTTTTTTTTTCTCCTTTTTTTGGTACAGAAACGGAAATCTGTATCGGTTTGAACAGGTAGGATTTACATGAACCTGTTGGAGAGTTTACTTTTTATGCAACATTGTCCCAGATGTCAACAAAGTACCAATCACATGTTTTATTTTGAAACCACAGAACAGCAGTTCAGCTCCAACTCACCAGCGCACAGACGAGTGGAAACCTCTGTGACTTGGCCGTTAAGGAACTGGCTTGTGCCTCGGTAAGAGCGTCATATAATTTTTCTTTTTTTGTTGTTGCCTGTCCCATTTGGTTCTTTAGCTGTGAGAATTGTTGTCTGAAGACCAACAAGGATACTCAATGGATTTACTTTGCCAAATGGATATTCACGGCCTTGCCGTATTGGTCTATTTGATCGACCTTTGTTGTTATTATTTATTTTATTTTATTTTCAGTTGTTACAGATGGGACAGACATGACTGAGGGATAGGAAAGGGAGAAAGAAAGATGAAGGAAAAGAAAATCAGAAGGGAAGAGGGACAGTGAGGAAGGGCACTTAAAAAGAGAAAGAAGAGAAAACAAGCAAAAAAACAGAGCAACATACTAAACACAACACCATAATCTAGCTAAGTGTAAACAGCAGTAAATACTAAATATTGAATGTTGTTGTGTAGCAAGCAGGACCAACAGAGCATAATGTGCTTGGACATAGCAGCCAATAGAGGTGTAGTTTATGTCTATGAACAGTGAACACCTGTGTGCACACCTGTGTGGATCAGCGCGCTTGTATTCAAAAGGTTTCCCCATGTAATGATCTGCTAGAGGATGTAGAGAGCCATAGCCCTGTCCCCCAGGGCATGAAGCAGGCAGGGAGGAGATCCAGGCTCCAGACATCCAGAGGCGCCAGAGTGCGAGAGCCTCAAGGAGGACCACCGGAGGGGCATCCGTGCCACCCTCCTGGGAAGAGCTGAGGAGAGCCCCAGATGAGGGGTCACCCAGTAGCCACGGAGCAGAAGCCAGAGGGGGCTGCACTGGTGTGCCCGCCGGCTCTGCCGTCAGCCAGCTGTGCCAGAGTGAACCGAGCCGCAGGCCCAGAGGTCGGAGGCCCGAGGGCCCCCTTTGCTCCGGAAGTGGCCTGACCAAGCAAAAAAAAAAAGCGTCACATATGTCAACAGCCGTCTGTGATTCAGCTCGTTTTCACTTTCACTGTAGAGTCTAAACTGCTCTCTGTCGTCACGCAGCTGTCAACAATAACAGCAGAACAGCTGGCAACGATACTGAAGTGCAACCGATCGTCCAGCTCGAGTGGGTCCAGAACTGTCTGGAAACTTCTCCTCTCCGAAACCTCTCAGGTCCTGGACCAGGCTCTGGATCTGCTCGTCAACACGGTATGAAAGCATTACACAATATTTTGTAAGACGAGAAGAACCTTCTGCAAACCGTCTGTTGTTGAAAGATAAGAAAAGTCAGTAGTTACATCACATTTTGATCTTTGTTATAGACTCTGGATGCCAACAACCCAGCAGTGTCCGTGATTCTGGACACCATACAAGAACTCCGAATAGATACTGTCAGCACGGCCACCCTCAATGATCCAGCCTTCATCCAGACGTGGTTTGGCCGCCGCCTTCTCCCATTTCTGCCAGCTGTTTCACCTGACTTCCTTTCATGTAGCTCCACAAAGAACCTGACCTGCAGCTCCTACCAGGCCATGTAAGAAATTAGACCATACAAATTACATCAAATGTGACTGCCTTTCTTGGTATACCAAAAGCCTGCCATTTTTTAATTAATCTAATCCCAATTTCAACTCAGTCTGCAGATTTTGAGTCAACTCCGGCCACAATTGACGTCTGCCAGGCAGGTGTCTGTCTACACGCACTTCATTAAGGTTTTCCTGACCAGGAACAACAGCACAGGTACACTGCTGTATTACAGCCCAGTAACAATCAATGGCAGCCTATTAACAGTTACAGTCTATGTATTGTTCACGTCACATCTGAATTAATCCAACATTCACACATGTTGATAGATTAGTGGGATTCAGGAATACAGTAATCCAGGGTGGTCACGTGTATTGCAAAGTGACATAACAATGTATGATAGATGCTTTTCCTTCAGCACAGTAAAGCTGAATTTCCTCTGTGTGTGTTTGTGGTTCAGACCCCGCCTGCAGCTCAGGCATTGTCACCAGTGCACAATGGCTGCAGGTGAACATGGGAGGTTTTGCCTATCTTGCGACGTTCCGGGACATTCAGACGATCTACTCCAACTTCTCAGCGGTGCGTTATGATGCACTGCATTTTCTGTCTTTATACATCTGTTTTCTCGTGGGGTGGGGTTTCCCTCTGTGATAACCACAACTATCACTGACAACATGTGTGTTTGCATATGCAGATGGAAGCCTTGTCACAGCTCACAGTCAGACAGCTAGCCGAGGTGTCCACAACACCTGGCCAGCTCACAACTTCTGAGCAAGTCAACATGGTGATGAAATATGTGCCTGACCAGTTTCTGGCTGACTTCTTTGATGATTTCTCATCTGTTATCCTGGTGAGCATTCATCATGCTATAAAGTCACCTGGTGTGTTTTGTTGATACTAGAAGTCAAGTCAAGCTGAGTTTATCTGTTCATCAGATGTAAAACATTCATACATTTTGTGTTTATGTTTGCAATGATGGTAAACTCTAACATTTTTCTGGTTAGTCTTCTCACACAGAAGTTGAAGAAGGTCCTGTTACACCTGTTACATCTAAAAAACATGATTATTACTTTTGTTTTTTTTCTGCAGGCTCCTGAAGAAGCATTGCCTTCAGTCGTGAGGTCAGCCATGTTGCAAGTTGTGTTTGATCGTGCAAACCTCTCCCTTCCTTCGGTGAGTGATGTGGACGTAGAGGTGTGGCTTACCTCCCGGCTGCCACCCCTGCTGCTACAACTTTCACCAGGACAAGTTGCACCTTACTTCGGAATCCTGGCGGGACGGAGCTGCAGCATTGAGCAGCTGGGGTGAGCACAAAGCTTCAAGCACCATATATGGAAGTATTTAAGCAATCTGACTGGAAATAAACCTTTGCATTTTTTTTGTTTCAGTGTACTGAACCTGAACGTGACTATCTCAACGCTCAGCACAGACACACAGCAGAAAATCTATGATCAAATCCTCCAGACCCTCGGAGGTAAAGCTAACCCAGGAAACCAGTAAACTCGGCTTTAATTTTTTTGTTGGCTGCTTTATGAAATTGGGCTGTAACATTCCAGTAAGCGAGTAGCCCATTCACATTTCTTAACATAATGGCTGCCAGCCTTGAGAAAGTGAGGGAGGAGTCAGACATTGAGTTTTCTCCTATGCTCGCTCTTGTTATTTTTTCATTAAACATGTATGTTTGTCACATTTTATGTGAACACAACAACAAGTGAAGCTTTATTTATTTATTTTATTCCAGATGGCTTAACAAAGCATGAGGCAAAGTTCCAATATTATAAGCTAGTTTGTGTCTCCACCTTTTCCTCTAGGTCCAACACCTCTCCGCTGCTACAGTGACAGCTACAACACCAGTTTCTATGGTTTCCTGGAGCAATCTTTCATGGGTTTCCAGTTTCCCAACCTCACCGCCTTCCTGTCGCTCATGCCTCCTGACAGAATGAGTCTGGTGTGTTGACTTGAAAGATATCAGGAGTAAATATGATAAAGCAAGAGGAGAATGTCTTAATTTATGTCTTCTAATCTTCTAGATCATAAATTCCATCCCTCCGTCGGAGCTTGGGGATTACCTACGACGTCCTAATGTTGTCGACAACAACACACAGCTCTGCATGCTCTTCAACAGCTACAGCCAGACACCACTGTTTCTAGAAACTGTACGTAGCCCGAGGCACAAGCACACGCAGAAATGCAAACACAATGCAATGATTAAACACATTAATCTGTGCATTGCCTCCAGGAGTCTCTGCCGGAAGCGGTGAGGCGCTCCATCCTGCCCTGCGTCTGGCCCATGGCCCTCAGCAGCACCCAAACGTTGGAGGTGAACGCTTGGTTTGACCAACGCCTCAAGAACTACTTGCCCTTCCTCACAAAGAGCCTGATCAGTCCCAGTGTCATAAACAGCACCTCCTGCCTGGCCTTCCAAAAACTGTGTGTTTTACTACAGCACTAAATCCTGCTTTATATGTTTTTTTGTTTTGTGTTCTGATTTAAATTTGTTGTGTTTCAGTGTCTCAGTCCTTGGGGTACACAACTACACTACTGCTGACTTTGTGAGGGGAGACGTGTACAACACCATCAGGACTTACCTTTACGTCGGCTCAAGTAAGTCTTTCAAGCATGCCAGGGTCAAGGATCAAGTGGGATGCTAATTCAAGTGGGGAAAAAAGACATTGATCAAATGATATTCTACATGAAACTGAACAGCAACCACATGTCACCTAAAAACACAACCGCCTTAGCACAATTTAAATTAAAAGGAAAATTTAGTTGTACACTGTTAATAACAACACTTCACCGAGTTCTTTTGATTCCTCAGAGGCATCCGATGGAAGACAAAACACTGCTCAGTAGACCATTTAATACTTTATTACTTCTAGAAGGGAGATGCGTCCTGCATGACAGGCTGCCGATCCCAAAATGCTGCTGTGCCCCTCACAGTTTTATTACAGAAGCTCTCTCATTCTAGTCTAAACAACAGTGTCTCAGTAACTTTCCACTGGAGATGGTCCCCTCTTATCTACAGGCAAACATGAGCGAGAGTCTGCAGCTTTCTACTCCCAAGGACACCTGGTCTCATGGCTTTATTTTTCAGGGCTGTGGCCGCTTAAACTACACTATATAACTTGACAACACTTATTATTAAAAAAGCATAGCATTATTGAGGCACTGCAAATTATTTAATTCCAACAATGCAAAATTCAGGGAATTGCAATTTTTCAGTTTCCCTTCATTTTGCAGCACCACAGATTGCTGTGCTTTGGATATATGTGTATATACCTAACACTCATCTGTGTGTAACAGTAGAACAAAGTCAATACACTCAGTAATGTGAATTATGAGGATACAGTATATCTCTTAAGGTTTGCTGATATTAGCCAACGTCGTCACTCTCTGCCTTGCTACATTAATACCCGAGAAAGAAGCAAAGCATTAACATGATAACAAAGAGCTCAGACAACCATACACATATAAAGTAATTAGTTCCTTTGCTGTCACTGGTAGATCTTCATTTCTTGCAGTTAGCAACCCTTTATTCAGGACTTGCTTTTCCTTTAGAGTCATTTTCTTAAAAAAATATTATTTTATTCACATACACATAGTATAGTACACATACAGTATAAATACATTAAAAGCAAGACAGCAGCAATTTTTCACTGATGCTTGTCCCCATCATCGTTCTTAATAAGGTTCAAAGTGTCACGGGTTGCCGGGGCAAGCCGTCTGAATTATTAAAGGACCCAAACTGCAGGTGGCTTCTGAAGTGAGCGAGCTTTATTGTGACAGTGATGTACCAAACAAAGGAAAGGGTGGCAAGAAACAGAACTGAAAACACTCTAAACTGGGAAAACTAAAACTTAAACAACAAAACCTGAACATGAGTGAGGGTAACTTGCAGGGAGGACAGCGCGGGGAGAATGCACAGGGAGACAGAGGGAGATGCACGGAATGACAGAGGGGAATAACGCAGACGAACCAGCAACGCACACACGAAAACACAGGGCTTAAATACACACAGGGCAATCAGGGAATGGAAAACAGGAGGGAGGCACGGCTGGGAGTAATTGGACATAACGAGACAAGGGGAGTGAAACTAGAAACACTGACAAAAGACACGAACCTTCAAAATAAAACAGGAAACACACAGACTGAACACAACACACACAAACTTAACACAGACTGGGGGACACAGAACACAGGAACATGAAATGAAAGGAGAGTACAAAAACCCAGAATAAACAAAACCACAGAATAATAACAAACTTAAACATAAACACGGAGTCACAGACTCTGGACCATGACACAAAGATTTTGTCTTTTGTAACTTTGTCTTGATTTAACATTTTTGGATTTTAAATGAAAGCTTTAACTTTAAGGAAATTATATTTGCTTATATTTAGACCAATCGGCAGACTGTTGGATAACATTGTTTATTCCAGTAAAATCTGCCAGCTACTGTAGTAACAGTTTGTTATGGGCAGCATTTTTTATTGCTTACTTTCTAGATTTGACTACGAGAATTTACAGCAATTTAAAAAAGGCTATGCTGGAGTAAAATGACTATAGATTAAATTTTTATTTATTCTGATCTTTATCATTAGTGTTTATTGTTCACATCTTTTTTTTTCTAGCCTCAAACCCAAAGTGTTACTTCCCCAGCAACCCACAACTGAATTCCACAGCTTGGTTTGCTCAGTACATCGGGTCTTTCGTCTCTTTCCTCACTCTGGACGATGTTGTGACATTTGGATCTGAGTCGGTAAAGAATCAACATTGGCGGAAATTTTGAAATGACGCTTTTCTACTTGGATTCAAATGCAGCAAAAAAAAACAGTTGATAATTTCATGACCTACAGACGTGCTTTTCTCCCCTCCCTGCAGGTCATTCAGGTCTTCACAGTGAACCTTCAGAACATCGCTCTTTTCAACACCTCTGTCTTACCTGCAAACCTCACAGAGTACTACACCACCCTTTTATATCAACAGGACAGCAACTTCAACCCCTTACTGTGAGTTTAAATCTATACAATATGTTGCATTCTCCAGCCACAAATCCTGCATTTTTCTGTAAGTGTTGTTTAACCTTCTTTGCAGCCTTCCTATTTTGTTTCGGTGTGTCGCTCCTGGTCCAGCATTTACCCAACTGAGTCCAAGCAACACTTTGATAGTTCTGCAGAATCTCACAGTTCTCTGTACAAACCGGGACCCACAAGTAAGACACTAACATTTAAAGAAAAGAAAAACAGCTATGTGTGCAATCTGCTGCTAAACCCTAACTACATTTGATACAGGATAGGTAAGGTCAACTAGACATGAATGTTATAATATTTCAGTCTTTTAGAGATTCAGCATCTTGCCTGGTATTTTGGTAAAAAGTAGTTTATTATTTCCTTAAATTTGTCACCCACATAAAATTGGGTTTAGTTTCACTTGCAGGCTCCTGTTTTGAATCTGGTGTTTATTATTTAGAGTGGTGTAGAGCTCTTTGTTCTGGCGGTAAGTGATTTTAAGAAGGGTGAAATGGAAAGATGAATAAAAGAGCACTAAGCTCTCCTTTATTAACTTGATAAAGTTTTGTTCCCCAGAATATTTACACTGTAGACATAAATTTGACTACTGACAAAGTTTTTCTCTCACGTGTGAAGGTCACAGCTGCTTTGGCAGGTAACTTTGGTCAGAACATTGACTCCACAGTCATTTCTGCCCTCGGCAGCCAAAGCACTGGCATGTCGCTGAATCAGATCAGCTCAATCAAACCCCAGGACTTAATAAACTCCATCGGCACTCTCTCCACTGTGACGGGCTGGAGCGAAGGCCAGGCCATGACCATCATCCAGTCTCTGCTGTCTTCGGGCATCATACAGGTTGCAGATTTTAGACTGAATCCTGACTTTAGAAAAATCAAAGTCATCTTTGTGGTCATACTCACTTATGCGTGTGCTGCTTCCATCCTTTCCACCAGATCAACAGCTCATCATCGCTGATAAGTCTGGGCACTCTCATCATTGGTGTACCTTCCAGAGTGTTCTTGAGCATCTCCGGTAATCAGCTGATAAGTGCCTCCCAAACTCCTTCACTGGTGGCAAACCTCCTTTCTGGTCCTCAGATCACCCAGCAGGTCTTTGTCAGTCAGGTATGACAGGTTTTCTGTTACAGGTTTTGTTTAAGTAGATCACAAACTCGACAAAAATAGAAAGAAAAAACACATGGGATGGGGACAGCTCAGAAAACTAAAAGTTTATCGTTCTTCTGGGTACTTGTACACCTAACCACAACCCACTATTACAAATGTTGGTTTCACTATCCAGTTTACCCTTTCACTCTATGAGTCAGTCATACAGATTTCATGCAAATCTATAACTTGAGCATGATTTGAACTGCACACTTCCATCAGCTGCTTTGGGTGAAGATAGAAAGCTTTCCACAGAGAGTTAACTCACAATGCTTCCCATCTTCTCTCAGATCATATCAGTGAACACCAGCAACGTGCAAGTGATCCAGAACGTTCCCGATGACCTGGCCACTGAGATCCCTCGATCCCTGCTGGTGGACTTCTCCAGTAGCAACGACGTTATAACCATACTCAACAGAAAGGAATGGAAACAGCAGCAGGTAGAAGATGAAACCCTCAGCTAGTTTTTATTGTCGTGTTGTGCTACATGCCTGTTATTACAGACTCTTTTTGTTTGTTTGTTTTGTTAGGTTGAATTGTTCTTTGAGTCGGTAGCTACAGAGAGCGCCTCTGCACAGCTGGGAGGTCCAAACAAGTGAGTTCAAATCAGTCTGGGAGATTAATCAAATCAATCAAAACAACCTGCAAATGTAGAGCAGAGCTAACAGTGTGTGTGTGTGTGTGTGTGTGTGTGTGTGTGTGTGTGTGTGTGTGTGTAGTTTGTCATCCTCTGTGCTTCAAGGGTTCACATGCACTGGAGTGAGGAACATTGGCAATGGGCAAGTCAAGAACCTGATCAAAGCCTGTCGGAGGTCAGGCAGCAGGAAGGTTAAACTAGTGGAGTCTCAGGTACAGTATTCAAGGCATTTATGGGATATTTAAAATCTCCTTCATATCTGCTCAAATATTAAAAAGTGAACATATTGGACATCAAAGGAGAAACTAACAATTGTTTAAAACACACTTAAAACAATATATACATACCCTGTGAATCGGGTTATATAGATTACACCGTATATAACTTTGGCACATAGAGTTAGGGAAATAAATGTTTGAACAAAGATGCAATTTTTGCATGTTGCAGCTGCACACCACCACAGTGGATTAACGTGCAGACTTCCAGCTTTGGTGGAGAAGGCAAAATTACAAAAATGCGTTACCATCCAACAAGTCGTGGAGCTTTCTTACACATGTTCTCCGTCATAAACGGGGACGATACAAGGTGCTAATTATTTTGCCTTTTTTTTAATCAACAGCTGACCTGCATGTACACTTACATTAAAGACGATGCTGCCAACTTCAACCTCTACCCTCCAGATGTGCTGCTGTATTATGAGTAAGAATCCTGTTTGTTTGTTCTGAATTAAAGCTGAATGGTGGATGCTACAGCTTGTCACACTTGTGTTTCCTCTTGCAGTTACTCACTGGTGCCGCAGGGCAGCTGCAGGGCCTATTTCACAGAGTTGGGAAATGCAGACTTCTCTGTCTTCTCTGCAGCGCTCAGCTACAAGCGCACTGCCCTGTTTGAAAATGCAAAGAGCTGCCTGGTGAGTCCTCGAACCACACACCACTTCTTGAGCTCTAAAGATTAGATGTATTAATAATTGCATGAAATGGAAATAACTGTCATCACACTAAGGTTTTGTTTAGTGTTTTGAGTTGAAATGGATTTCTGTTTCTTTTATTTTCAAAGGGCATAACAAACACAAGCTTAACTAAAGAGGAAATATCAGTATTGGGAAACATGTGCTGCATCCTGGATGCGTCCTACATCCTAAACTCAGATTCCTCCATCTTGGAAAATCTCAAAAGCTGCCCCAGCCTCACTTCTGCTCAAGCAGCTGCTGTTCAGGCTCGAATGACTAATGGCAACACAAGATATGGGTACGTAAAACGCTTCACCGCTGTGGCAGATTTTCATCCCTGTTTGTTTGTCAGCAGATTTACATTTTTACATTTGGCCCTTTGTGTCCTTCTTAATAATAATCACCGTTCTGTTTTCGTGATAACCAGAGCGCCTTCAGTGTGGACTGAGCAAACTCTGAAAGACCTCGGGATGCTGCCGCTGTATATGTCTTCAACCTTCTATAATCACTTCAACACTGTGAGTAATACATGACCGCAAACATTTATATTTTTTGATTTTGGTTTCTGTTTTTTGCTGTTAACCTTGTTCTTTATGCACCTTTCTTTCTTTCCCTTTGTTCTTGTGAGCAGAAAACAAAGAACAACTACTTGAAGTACTTCCTGGGTGTTCTCAAGGAAAACAACGTGGACAGTCAGACGATCGGGGAGCTGAAGAGCGCAATAAGGATGTCCATTCCTAATGAGGAATCTACAGGTTGGTTTCTTTTTGTCAACTGCTTGGTCCATGTATTAGAATCTAGAGAGAATTTACTGTTTAACCAAAAATTGTTTCTCTTTCTGTGTTTCAGCCACTGACTGCACTTTGGGATTCATAACCCGTGTGACTCTCGTTAATCTAATATTCCCCTTAAACTATGGTATAAATCAGTTCACCAGTTGCCTCAATTCCACCATTGTCAAAGACAACTTGGATGCCCTTGTTAACCAGGTGCAGGAGCAGAACTACACAAAGATTGTTCTCAGCAAGTTGCGAGAGGTAAGTGGCAAAAAACCTCCTGGAGCCTATCCCAGCTGGCATAGATTTAGAGGCAGGTTAGGCCCCTCCTGGAGAGCAGGATTAACACACAGAAGCATTCAGAAAAACATAACACACATTCTGACCTACGGTCAGTTTAAAATCAGTATTCGACCAAACCCCATGCATGTTTTTGGACTTTCGAACGAAGCCAGAGAACCATCACAGACACAGGGAGGGCATGCAAAGTCCACAACGCTGACTACTTCCATTTTTTAAGCCTTAAAATTTTAACTCTGTGATACCATGTGTCATATTTAATACATGGCTTTTGTGAGTCTTTAAGACCTCAACATCACCATGTCAGTTTTGTTTCTGCTGATAAACCTAAATAAATTGTAGAGAAATGTCAGATGTAGCAAAGATGATCCAAACGGAAGGTTCAATAAACACTCCACTCTAAAAAAATATACATAATTTCCTGGCAATTACCTCATAATTCGGGCTTTACAAGGTTAAGTGATATTATCAGCATCTGACTGGGGTTTCTTCTCTCTTGGTCTCTTACTTTTTGTGGCTATTTATTTTTTAAATGATTAGAGTTTACAGTTTTTGCTGACGATATTTTAGACGGTTAAGCATGAGTCTATACTTTTTTCAAACCCTAAATCCTTGTTTTGTTTTAGAGGTGTTCTTGCATTGTTTTGTTTGTTCTCAGCAGTTTTTCTCTTTGAATAGTTTGCTATCTAAATTTGAGTCTAAATATCTTCTGACTTTCCCAAATTTATAGGCTTACAGTGCCAGCGGCATCATCCCGGAAGATCAGGTTCAGATCTTAGGAGCAATGTCCCGTAGTGCCACTTTGGCAGACATCAACATGTGGAGTATTATTCAGATCGACACACTCGCTTCTTTGATGGATGCTTCAAACGGGCCGTGGGACCCGGTTCTGGTGAGTAAACAGAAGAAAAAATCTGAACGTGAGCTTACTTTACATGCTTGTGTCTTCTCACCGATGCTTGGTTCTCCTCATCAAGGCCAAAGCCATCATCTCCAAGTATCTGAGTGTAAAGGGGAACAGTCTCGGCAGTGTGGGGCTCAACGCCATTGGAGGACCAAACCTGTGCACCCTGGATGTTGTTGTTATCAGGAACATTTCGGTTGGAAGCATCAAGTAAGGCGTCAGAGCTGTGACTGTGCATGAGTGTGTGTGTGTTTGGAGGTTATTTTTACATCACATTAGCAGCAGGTAATATCTGAACAAGAACATGTTGGCTAAAGGTCTGTCAGGGTTCCTGCACTTACAAAGGCTGGTGAACCCACATAAATCTCTAAATTATTATTTAGATATCTAGAAAAAAAAGTCTGATTTAATGATAAATAACGTTATATGAATTCCATAAACTCAACACACCATTCCTGTGTGTTTTATCTCCTGCAGGACCGCCGATGCCCTGGACATATCCAGCTGCACCACTGAGAAAAAGCAAGAACTGTTTGCCCTCGCATATGAAGCATTTATCCCAGACAAACACTCAATCACTGTCTCCAGTTACCAGCTCATACAATCTTACCTACGTAAGCAAACAGACCCACATTCAAAAAAAACATCATTTAAACAGCTGAAAGTTAACGTACCATTAATTTTTTTCCATTCTTGCAGCGGGTGCAGATCTTAGGTTTATCCAAGGTTTAGTGTCTGCCAATATCAGTATGGACCTCCCGACCTTCACTGGGCTGCTTGAGAGTGTTATACAGGTCAGTGCTGCATGTCTGCACTTTGAATTCTGAATTTTAGACTAATTTTGAAAAAAGGTTTTTATTTTTTTTATTTATTTTGGGGTGGGGGTCTTGCATCATAGTTCCTCAATTTATTTACTTCGCTCAAACCATTGGACAGGCCTGATAAGTTTTAAAACTAAATTGTACATTTTTTTTTCTGCCAAAGAATAAAGTAAGTGTGTTTATTTGCTCATAGGATAAAATGTGTCTGCTCTGTTCTCCATAGAACCTGACTGTTAGTGATGTTAAAGGTCTTCTTGGCACCAACCTCCCACTTTTGAAGTCGTATGAAAATGTGACAGTGGTGCGAACCTGGATCAGTTCACAGTTTCAGTCTGATCTTAATGGTCTTGGAGTGGGGCTTACAGGAGGCAAGGTTAGCCCCACCACCACCACTACATCGGACACATCATCAACAACATCAGGGACAACTTCATCGATAACATCAGGGCCAAATTCAACAACAACATCAGAGGCAACTTCATCGATAACATCAGGGCCAAATTCAACAACAACATCAGAGGCAACTTCATCGATAACATCAGGGCCAAATTCAACAACAACATCAGGGACAACTTCATCGATAACATCAGGGCCAAATTCAACAACAACATCAGGGGCAACTTCATCGATAACATCAGGGCCAAATTCAACAACAACATCAGAGGCAACTTCATCGATAACATCAGGGCCAAATTCAACAACAACATCAGAGGCAACTTCATCGATAACATCAGGGCCAAATTCAACAACAACATCAGAGGCAACTTCATCGATAACATCAGGGCCAAATTCAACAACAACATCAGGGACAACTTCATCGATAACATCAGGGCCAAATTCAACAACAACATCAGAGGCAACTTCATCGATAACATCAGGGCCAAATTCAACAACAACATCAGAGGCAACTTCATCGATAACATCAGGGCCAAATTCAACAACTGGATCCAGCAGCACCACGCGTAAGTATTACAAAAGGTAGCATGGGGTAAAATATTCAAAGAGACCTCAGATAAAGCAGCAGTACCCAAGCAGGGCCCAAGTGTTAATCGAGAGCACAAGAAGGGAGGCCGAAATAAAGCAGGAAAACATGAAATGTTAAGCTAGCGGTGGACCTTCTGCTGCAGATTTAATCTTTTAATTGCTCATTTTAAAAATTTTTGTCTCATATCCTGCTGTGTTGATGCATAAAATGTAATTTTTTGTCAATTTATAACTTTTTTTCTCTCTTTTTTTTGTGGTACAGCAACAGATATCTGTATCGGTTTGAACAGGTAGGATTTACATGAACCTGTTGGAGAGTTTACTTTTTATGCAACATTGTCCCAGATGTCAACAAAGTACCAATCACATGTTTTATTTTGAAACCACAGAACAGCAGTTCAGCTCCAACTCACCAGTGCACAGACGAGTGGGAACCTCTGTGACTTGGCCGTTGAGGAACTGGCTTGTGCCTCGGTAAGAGCGTCACATAAGTCAACAGCCGTCTGTGATTCGTTTTCACTTTCACTGTAGAGTCTAAACTGCTCTCTGTCGTCACGCAGCTGTCAACAATAACAGCAGAACAGCTGGCAACGATACTGAAGTGCAACCATTACTCCAGCTCGAGTGGGTCCAGACCTGTCTGGAAACTTCTCCTCTCCGAAACCTCTCAGGTCCTGGACCAGGCTCTGGATCTGCTTGTCAACACGGTATGAAAGCATTACACAATATTTTGTAAGACGAGAAGAACCTTCTGCAAACCGTCTGTTGTTGAAAGATAAGAAAAGTCAGTAGTTACATCACATTTTGATCTTTGTTATAGACTCTGGATGCCAACAACCCAGCAGTGTCCGTGATTCTGGACACCATACAAGAACTCCGAATAGATACTGTCAGCACGGCCACCCTCAATGATCCAGCCTTCATCCAGACGTGGTTTGGCCGCCGCCTTCTCCCATTTCTGCCAGCTGTTTCACCTGACTTCCTTTCACATATGGCCACAAGGGAACTTACTTGCAGCTCCTACCAGGCCATGTAAGAAATTAGACCATACAAATTACATCAAATGTGACTGCCTTTCTTGGTATACCAAAAGCCTGCCATTTTTTAATTAATCTAATCCCAATTTCAACTCAGTCTGCAGATTTTGAGTCAACTCCGGCCACAATTGACATTTGGCAGGAAGGTGTCTGTCTACACGCACTTCATTAAGGTTTTCCTGACCAGGAACAACAGCACAGGTACACTGCTGTATTACAGCCCAGTAACAATCAATGGCAGCCTATTAACAGTTACAGTCTATGTATTGTTCACGTCACATCTGAATTAATCCAACATTCACACATGTTGATAGATTAGTGGGATTCAGGAATACTGTAATCCAGGGTGGTCACGTGTATTGCAAAGTGACATAACAATGTATGATAGATGCTTTTCCTTCAGCACAGTAAAGCTGAATTTCCTCTGTGTGTGTTTGTGGTTCAGACCCCGCCTGCAGCTCAGGCATTGCCACCAGTGCACAATGGCTGCAGGTGAACATGGGAGGTTTTGCCTATCTTGCGACGTTCCGGGACATTCAGACGATCTACTCCAACTTCTCAGCGGTGCGTTATGATGCACTGCATTTTCTGTCTTTATACATCTGTTTTCTCGTGGGGTGGGGTTTCCCTCTGTGATAACCACAACTATCACTGACAACATGTGTGTTTGCATATGCAGATGGAAGCCTTGTCACAGCTCACAGTCAGACAGCTAGCCGAGGTGTCCACAACACCTGGCCAGCTCACAACTTCTGAGCAAGTCAACATGGTGATGAAATATGTGCCTGACCAGTTTCTGGCTGACTTCTTTGATGATTTCTCATCTGTTATCCTGGTGAGCATTCATCATGCTATAAAGTCACCTGGTGTGTTTTGTTGATACTAGAAGTCAAGTCAAGCTGAGTTTATCTGTTCATCAGATGTAAAACATTCATACGTTTTGTGTTTATGTTTGCAATGATGGTAAACTCTTGGTAAATTTTTCTGGTTAGTCTTCTCACACAGAAGTTGAAGAAGGTCCTGTTACACCTGTTACATCTAAAAAACATGATTATTACTTTTGTTTTTTTCTACAGGCTCCTGAAGAAGCATTGCCTTCAGTCGTGAGGTCAGCCATGTTGCAAGTTGTGTTTGATCGTGCAAACCTCTCCCTTCCTTCGGTGAGTGATGCGGATGTAGAGGTGTGGCTTACCTCCCGGCTGCCACCCCTGCTGGTACAACTTTCACCAGGACAAGTTGCACCTTACTTCGGAATCCTGGCGGGACGGAGCTGCAGCATTGAGCAGCTGGGGTGAGCACAAAGCTTCAAGCACCATATATGGAAGTATTTAAGCAATCTGACTGGAAATAAACCTTTGCATTTTTTTTGTTTCAGTGTACTGAACCTGAACGTGACTATCTCAACGCTCAGCACAGACACACAGCAGAAAATCTATGATCAAATCCTCCAGACCCTCAGAGGTAAAGCTAACCCAGGAAACCAGTAAACTTGGCTTTAATTTTTTTGTTGGCTGCTTTATGAAATTGGGCTGTAACATTCCAGTAAGCGAGTAGCCCATTCACATTTCTTAACATAATGGCTGCCAGCCTTGAGAAAGTGAGGGAGGAGTCAGACATTGAGTTTTCTCCTATGCTCACTCTTGTCATTTTTTCATTAAACGTGTATGTTTGTCACATTTTATGTGAATACAACAACAAGTGAAGCTTTATTTATTTATTTTATTCCAGATGGCTTAACAAAGCATGAGGCACATGAGGCAAGTTCCAATATTATAAGCTAGTTTGTGTCTCCACCTTTTCCTCTAGGTCCAACACCTCTCCGCTGCTACAGTGACAGCTACAACACCAGTTTCTATGGTTTCCTGGAGCAATCTTTCATGGGTTTCCAGTTTCCCAACCTCACCGCCTTCCTGTCGCTCATGCCTCCTGACAGAATGAGTCTGGTGTGTTGACTTGAAAGATATCAGGAGTAAATATAATAAAGCAAGAGGAGAATGTCTTAATTTATGTCTTCTAATCTTCTAGATCATAAATTCCATCCCTCCATTGGAGCTTGGGGATTACCTACGACGTCCTAATGTTGTCGACAACAACGCACAGCTCTGCATGCTCTTCAACAGCTACAGCCAGACACCACTGTTTCTAGAAACTGTACGTAGCCCATGGCACAAGCACACACAGAAATGCAAACACAATGCAATGATTAAACACATTAATCTGTGCATTGCCTCCAGGAGTCTCTGCCGGAAGCGGTGAGGCGCTCCATCCTGCCCTGCGTCTGGCCCATGGCCCTCAGCAGCACCCAAACGTTGGAGGTGAACGCTTGGTTTGACCAACGCCTCAAGAACTACTTGCCCTTCCTCACAAAGAGCCTGATCAGTTCCAGTGTCATAAACAGCACCTCCTGCCTGGCCTTCCAAAAACTGTGTGTTTTACTACAGCACTAAATCCTGCTTTATATGTTTTTTTGTTTTGTGTTCTGATTTAAATTTGTTGTGTTTCAGTGTCTCAGTCCTTGGGGTACACAACTACACTACTGCTGACTTTGTGAGGGGAGACGTGTACAACACCATCAGGACTTACCTTTACGTCGGCTCAAGTAAGTCTTTCAAGCATGCCAGGGTGAAGGATCAAGTGGGATGCTAATTTAAGTGGGAAAAAAAAGACATTGATCAAATGATATTCTACATGAAACTGAACAGCAACCACATGTCACCTAAAAAAAACACAACTGCCTGAGCAGAATTTAAATTAAAAGGAAAATTTAGTTGTATACAAAATTCAGGTAATTGCAATTTTTTTTCAGTTTCCCTTCATTTTGCAGCACCACAGAT
Organism: Neolamprologus brichardi; assembly: GCF_056152115.1. Lineage (NCBI taxonomy): Eukaryota > Metazoa > Chordata > Actinopteri > Cichliformes > Cichlidae > Neolamprologus > Neolamprologus brichardi. The sequence goes on along the minus strand of NC_142109.1, from coordinate 7,813,073 downwards.
TGCTGTGCTTTGGATATATGTGTATATACCTAATACTCATCTGTGTGTAACAGTAGAGCAAAGGTATAGTAGGTAGAACAGTGGTAGTACAAAATGGCAATAGAGTACACATACAGTATAAATACATTAAAAGCAAGACAGCATCAATCTTTCACTGATGCTTGTCCCCGTCATCATTCTTAATAAGGTTCAAAGACTTTGTCTTTTATAACTTTGTCCTGCTTTAATAATTTTCAATTTTAAATAAACCATAAGGACATCTTATTTTCGATTTGCTTATATTTAGACCAATCGGCAGACTGTTGGATAACAATGTTAATTCCAGTAAAATCTGCCAGCTACTGTAGTAACATTTTGTTATGGTCACCATTTTTTATTGCTTACTTTTTACATTTGATTTCAAGAATTCACAGCAATTTAAAAAAAATGCTACGCTGGAGTAAAATGATTATAGATTGTAGATCAGGGCGATATGATCAAAAATATTTATCACGATATACATTTGAAAATTTGCGATAACGATATAACTGACGACATAATTGACACTTGACAAAATACTTTATAAGTCCACAACTTTATTCGTGCAAAAAAAAAAATCAGCGTATTTTCACTTAAACAAGCAGCTGTTTTTTTTATGTGCATTAAAGTTATATAAAAATTTAACAGTGCAAATTCCTTGCTGACAGTTTAACCAAAAGGCATTTCCAGTGGAAGTTGGCCGACATATCCTCAGCATAACCACACATAATATCCACAAAACTTAAAAAGAGGTTATACACACACAATACGGTAATATTATGTTGAAGCACAGTATGTATCACTCCGCGAGGCGCCTGCCTACGATAGCCGAAATGCTCCGACAATCCATCAAGCGGTGCGGGTTCGTAGCTTAGCAAAGTTGTACTAAAACATTTCACAGATTTTCGAGCGCCGTGTACGACATAAAATCGTTTCGAGGTCAGTAAACACAACCAGAATTCATACATAAGACACACGGGATTATAAGGGGCACTGTCGATTTTCAGAAAAATCAAAGGATTGATTTTAAGTGTGCCGTATTTTCCAAAAAACACGGTAATAACAACAGCCTGCTAGCATGCTCTACCAAAAATAGTGCTTTGTTGTGTATCTGACGGACGAAAGCTAAACAATTTCCACACCACTCAAGTTGCAGCATTTTTGCAAACCGATTCTGGTTCATCCGTTTCATTCAATGATCCGCTTTCACCCTTCTCATTCTCTGTTGGCGGCACGCTTTTTCCGCCATGTGCGTATGAAAACAAAGGTACTGCGCATGCGCGTTTTACCCATATTCTATTGCGATATTTCATTTTCTTATCATAGCCCGACATTATACCGGTATTACCGTGAATGATATGATATGGCCCAGCCCTAATAGATTGTATTTTTATTTATTCTGAACTTTATCATTATTATTTATTGTTAACATCTTTCTTTTTTCTAGCCTCAAATCCAAAGTGTTACTTCCCCAGCGACCCACAACTGAATTCCACAGCTTGGTTTGCTCAGTACATCGGGTCTTTCGTCTCTTTCCTCACTCTGGACGATGTTGTGGCATTTGGATCTGAGTCGGTAAAGAATCAACATTGGTGGAAATTTTGAACTGACGTTCATTTTTTTTTTTCTACTTGGATTCATTTCATGACCTACAGACGTGCTTTTCTCCCCTCCCTGCAGGTCATTCAGGTCTTCACAGTGAACCTTCAGAACATCGCTCTTTTCAACACCTCTGTCTTACCTGCAAACCTCACAAAGTACTACACCACCCTTTTATATCAACAGGACAGCAACTTCAACCCCTTACTGTGAGTTTAAATCTATACAATGTGTTGCGTTCTCCAGCCACAAATCCTGCATTTTTCTGTAAGTGTTGTTTAACCTTCTTTGCAGCCTTCCTATCTTGTTTCGGTGTGTCGCTCCTGGTCCAGCATTTACCCAACTGAGTCCAAGCAACAGTATGATAGTTCTGAAGAATCTCACAGTTCTCTGTACGAACCTGGACCCACAAGTAAGACACTAACATTTAAAGAAAAGAAAAACAGCTATGTGTGCAATCTGCTGCTAAAATGAATAGTTATGTCTATAACTTCTGTTCCCTGAAGGAGAGGAACGAGGTACAACACATAAGTATAGGATATCACACCCTTGCATGTCATGGCTGAAGAAACCTTTATTCACGCCTGTGGTGACATGCGCACAACCCCGCCTGGACTGTCATCACAGTCATCCCTCAGTTTGATAGCCGCTCTTCACCGAGCCAAACTGCTCAGTGGGGCCACCTTGTGTTGTACCTTGTTCCTCTCCTTCGGGGAACAGAAGTTATAGACATAACTATTCGTTCCCTTTCAGTCGATTTACTCGGTACAACACATAAGTATGGGACATACATACACGCCCTGCATAGCAGCCACCGAACCAGAATTGAACCACCACCACCTTAGTGTGCGGTAGACCCAGCAGAAAGAACAGTATGAGCCACCGAAGGGGCTGTAACGTCCAACCGATAAGACCGCACAAAAGTATGCGGTGCTGCCCAATTAGCTGCTGCACAAATACCAGCTACAGTCACCCCTTTAAAAAGAGCCCATGAGGTTGCTATCCCCCTGGTGGAATGAGCTCTAGTTGGATTAGCGAAGCAGACAGCTGGTCCCACATAAGCCACATTCTGAGTGCGCTCAATGTAGGTGCGTAGCACACGCACTGGACAAAGAGAATGCATCCTCCTCTCCTCCTGCAAAAGGAGGGGAGCAAAAGGTCAGCAACTCAAACTCCATTGAGCTATAAGATGCAGGCATGATCTTGGGAAAATAGGCAGCATTTGGGCGCAATATGACCTTGTGGCCATCAGGAGAGAACTGTGTGCAGGAGGGATGCACAGACAACGCATGAAGGTCACCGACTCGTTTTGCTGAAGCCAAAGTGCGAAGTAATGCAGTCTTATATGAGATAATTTTCATATCCACAGACTCAATGGGTTCAAACGGGGGGCTACAAAGGGCCTCCAGCACCAAAGACAAGTCCCAAGCAGGGACACTGGACTCAAGCGCGGGTCTCAGCTGGCAAACCCCTTTCAGAAAACGTATGGCAAGGGGATGTGCACCTGGTGTCATCCCATCAAAGTAGATGAGACCCTAGCGCTCTGTATTGTCGCTATCACACTAGGTGGCAAGCCCTTAGCAATCAAGTTTAACCTCTCAGCAGGTAAGCATGAAGGCGCCACAGATCCGGGCGCGGATGAACCCCTTCTCCTCCTGGCTGAGAGAGGAGGTCCCTGTGGAGAGGAAGCTTCCAAGGACTCGCTGGCTGATTATCTCTGCATACCATGACCTTTTGGGCCACTAAGGGGCCACTAGAATCAGAGAGAGAGACTGCCACTGGGCAAAATGCATACAGGAGCACGTCTGGCCATTGGTGCGCTCGGCATCCATGCCCAAGGGCGCATTGTGGTCGATTATGGAGAAGAACAGGGGGCAGTGAGTATTTACCCTTGAGGCAAAAAGAACTACTTGCACCTTGCCAAATAGATCCCAAATCTGAGCCACTATTAAAGGATGTAACCTCCATTCTCTCACTAGAGGACCACCCTGGAGTGAAGGTCCGGCAGCTCGTGCTGGGCTGCGGACCGGATCCCTCTCACTGATCCACCCTCGCATAGCACTCCCCACCCTCTTAGGGAGGCATCTGTGGACACCACCTTGCGAAACAACACTCTCCCAATCTGAGAGCCCTGATGCAGCAGCCCATGCTCCCTCCAAGGAGAGCTAGCATGCAAGACGCGGTTACCGTTAGGCTCCTCAGGAGGTGACGAGATGCACACAGGCGGTGAGAGAGAGTCCAGCATTGAAACGCTCTCATCTTTAACAGACCAAGTGGCACTATGGCGATCATAGATGCCATCATGCCCAACAAAGGTGATATCATCTGGAAATGCAGTCTGCGACCCAGCAAAAACTGAGCGTGGCAGCAATGAACCCAACTTTTGTCTGTCTCCGAAGCGGAGCATTTTGTGTGCAGGGAGTTTGTGCTTGGGAGACAGTGTTAGGAAAGTGCCGCGCCTTCTGCGGCTGACAACCTGAACCAAACTTAAGCGGTACCTCTTGGGCGGCAGCAGAGGGGTAAAAGCAGCGTCTCCCTGCCGCTGGACCCCTTCTCCACTCAAAACCACAGCTAGAAGGGTTGAGGCTATTGCCTCCTGGGTGGCGGGTCCCGCCGGAGGCTCAAGGGTTTGGCCTTTGCTTCATGCCGGTTGGTGTGGAGCTCGGGCCGTAGAATGTGCTCCTGCTGGCAGCACACCCACTACAGCAGTGAGCGCCGGTCCCTTGCCATTTGGCAGAGGAGCGGCGGGCCTTTGAGAGCTAGCTGTGAGCTTGGGCTTTGCCTGACGTCTGGGGATGATGCCACACAGAGCTTCTGTCTGCTTCTTCCTCAGATCGAATCTAGCCTGAATGTCCGAATAACCTAGCCGCAGACACTGGTGCGTCCAGATATACAGCTCTGTCCCTATCCGGGACCTCAGAGAAGGTCAGCCACAGGTGCCTCTACGCCACTATGGTCGAAGCCATCCCTCTGCCCAGGGAAAGCACTGCACAGCGGGACGCACGGAGGATTTAATCCATGGCGACTCTGACCTCGTTAAGAAGAGGTGCAAGCGGGCTGTCATCAGGAACCAGCGATCCAAGCTCAGCCAGGCACATCGCCTGGTATGGCTGGAGCATGGTGACGGAGCTCATGGTGCGAGCAGTGCCAGCCTGAGCCCAATTAATCCTCTCCAGCTGTGAAGCAGAGAATCTGCAGTGCTTGGACGGCAGAGTTGCGGGGCCACCAACACCATGGTTATGGGAGTGGGCCAGATAAGCAGCCAGAGACGGCTCCATAGTGGGTGGATTAGCTAAGCCAGCCTCCTCAGCGCCGTCCAACTCCATGTACTGTCCATAGCAGGTCACAGTGATGCGGGTAGACAGAGGTTTGTCCCATGATGCCATTAGCTCGCAGACAAAGTCTGGGAACATGGGAAGGCGGGTTTTGGTTGTTGTGGGAGGAAAAAGCCCACTAAAACGCCAGGGCTCCAAACTTGGAAGGGAGAGGGTGATGCCGTGCGACAGCCAAGCATCCCAGCACTTTTTCCACAAACATCACCCGTCTTTCCAGGGTCGAGCGCCGGAGCTGGCGACAAAACGCACAGGATACGGGCTCCGTCAATGCTCTCCTAGCGTGGACGATCCCCAGGCAGACAGGGCAGGCATTGTGCTGGTCATTGTCAGGCAAAGAGAAACTGCATCCCTGAGGACAGGGGCGAACAGAAGATTTCTGCTTTGCTCGCTTCAGTTTGGAGTCCATTCCAAAACGCAAAGCAAAACGCTGCACAGGAAAACTAGAAATTAGCTAGTGATGCGCGAATCATGAACAACTCGTTCAATACTCGAGAATCACTTTACTGACTCGTGAATTCACAAGCCCAACTGACTCACTGACTCATCCCTGTTGCTGTTAGCAAACTAATTTCATGAGTAGAAATATATCTTGCTTATAATTAAAATTGTGTAGAAAAAACAACAGCCAGTTTCTTAACAAAAAAATTTCTGCTCTGAACTGGAAGAAAAAACCCTGAGTAGAAGCACACATCAACAAAATAGCTCCTCCGTTCACAGTAGCATCGCTCTGCTAACATGCTAACAGCACATTTGAGTTACTCACCCCCTCCCACTTGTGCTGAATCATAGCGTAAGTTAGTCATTCAGGACTCAACTCACCCCCTCCCTCCTGGCTCACAGCTTCTTCTTCTTCTTCTTGGTTGGCAACCAATGTTAAGGAGCATTACCGCCCCCTGGCACACAGCTCAGTGGACATTTAGATGAGAAAATATATATTTGACACATTTGAGGAAAATACTAATAAAATAAAATAAAAATAAATGTTCCCTTTAGAAATATATATTTTTTGCTCTTTAAAAATAGTTGTTTTTCTTTTTCAATCACTCATCTTAGAAGATGAGTGATTGAATCACTCAATCACTCAAATTAAGTTTGAGTGAAAATGTACATTTTTTGCACTCTCTGGTCAACTAACTCAGTGACTCAAATGACTCAAAAATCCGATCTTTGGTGAGTGACTCATTCAAACTCGATTCAGTAAAAATAATCAAATTTACCATCACTACTCCACATCAGCCACGCCGCTTTGCTAGCTGGAACACACATAAGGACGCTGTCATAGCCTGTCAATGACGTTGATTAGCTGCGTATGTACGAATGTGAATCGCATCACTGGCTAGACTACGGGATAAGGTGGCATCGTTCTAATCCCATACGGTAGCAGCCAGTCACTTACTGACTAACACTGCAAAACAGAGTTGTTAAAGTTTTAATTTTAATTGCAATTCAGGTTAGATTTTTTTGTGCGCAACGCAGATTTTCTGTGTGCAGAGGCTGTGCCAGCAGTGCGCAATTGCGCATGCGCGCAGCTTAGAGGGAACATTGCTGATGGCTCTTTTTTGCTTCTCATCCTTCACCATCTTTCACATAAGTCAGTTTATTTTCAAAAATCTTGAGCTTTATTCTGAAAGGTGTATGTGGAAAATAAACAAGCGGACATGCAATGGTTTTGCCGTTGTTGTTGCTAACGACAACGCATAAAAACAGGCGCTTGTCCGTCCGTAGTGTGGTTATATTAAATATAAGAGAAAGAGAGAACTTTAAGAAATTAATATAGCCACTACAGTGACCATCAAAACGGTGAAAAAATATTGCCGTAAACAGTTTATTTTGCGACACCAGGAAACAAACGATAGCGTAAAATAAAACGATAGATGTTTTTATATCGTCATCCGATATATATCGTTATATCGAACAGCCCTAAATAAAACCACATTTCTGTAACATTAGTAATTCCTTTTGTGCGTAATTTTATATTGTTGTTGATAATAAATTACTTAAAGTAGCAAAACAACCTGAAGAGCCAAAGAAAGCCGGCTCTTTTTGGTGTGCCGAGCCGAAATTTCTATCACTAGTACCAAGTGAATCAACTGAAAGGGAACCCAACTTAAGAAATGCACATACCTACATTTAAGGATAGGTAAGGTCAACATTCATGTCTAATGAATGTTATAATATTTCAGTCTTTTAGAGATTCAGCATCTTGCCTGGTATTTTGGTAAAAAGTAGTTTATTATTTCCTTAAATTTGTCACCCACATAAAATTGGGTTTAGTTTCACTTGCAGGCTCCTGTTTTGAATCTGGTGTTTATTATTTAGAGTGGTGTAGAGCTCTTTGTTCTGGCGGTAAGTGATTTTAAGAAGGGTGAAATGGAAAGATGAATAAAAGAGCACTAAGCTCTCCTTTATTAACTTAATAAAGTTTTGTTCCCCAGAATATTTACACTGTAGACATAAATTTGACTCTACTGACAAAGTTTTCCTCTCACGTGTGAAGGTCACAGCTGCTTTGGCAGGGAACTTTGGTCAGAACATTGACTCCACAGTCATTTCTGCCCTCGGCAGCCAAAGCACTGGCATGTCACTGAATCAGATCAGCTCAATCAAACCCCAGGACTTAATAAACTCCATCGGCACTCTCTCCACTGTGACGGGCTGGAGCGAAGGCCAGGCCATGACCATCATCCAGTCTCTGCTGTCTTCGGGCATCATACAGGTTGCAGATTTTAGACTGAATCCTGACTTTAGAAAAATCAAAGTCATCTTTGTGGTCATACTCACTTATGCGTGTGCTGCTTCCATCCTTTCCACCAGATCAACAGCTCATCATCGCTGATAAGTGTGGGCACTCTCATCATTGGTGTACCTTCCAGAGTGTTCTTGAGCATCTCTGGTAATCAGCTGATAAGTGCCTCCCAAACTCCCTCACTGGTGGCAAACCTCCTTTCTGGTCCTCAGATCATCCAGCAGGTCTTTGTCAGTCAGGTATGACAGGTTTTCTGTTATAACTTGAGCATGATTTGAACTGCACACTTCCATCAGCTGCTTTGGGTGAAGATAGAAAGCTTTCCACACAGAGTTAACTCACAATGCTTCCCATCTTCTCTCAGATCATATCAGTGAACACCAACAGCGTGCAAGTGATCCAGAACGTTCCCGATGACCTGGCCACTGAGATCCCTCGATCCCTGCTGGTGGGCTTCTCCAGTAGCAACGACGTTATAACCATACTCAACAGAAAGAAATGGAAAAGGCAGCAGGTAGAAGATGAAACCCTCAGCTTAGTTTTTATTGTCGTGTTGTGCTACATGCCTGTTATTACAGACTCTTTTTGTTTGTTTGTTTTGTTAGGTTGAATTGTTCTTTGAGTCGGTAGCTACAGAGAGCGCCTCTGCACAGCTGGGAAGTCCAAACAAGTGAGTTCAAATCAGTCTGGGAGATCAATCAAATCAATCAAAACAACCTGCAAATGGGTTTGAGTAGAGCTAACAGTGTGTGTGTGTGTGTGTAGTTTGTCATCCTCTGTGCTTCAAGGGTTCACATGCACTGGAGTGAGGAACATTGGCAATGAGCAAGTCAAGAACCTGATCAAAGCCTGTCGGAGGTCAGGCAGCAGGAAGGTTAAACTAGTGGAGTCTCAGGTACAGTATTCAAGGCATTTATGGGATATTTAAAATCTCCTTCATATCTGCTCAAATATTAAAAAGTGAACATATTGGACATCAAAGGAGAAACTAACAATTGTTTAAAACACACTTAAAACAATATATACATACCCTGTGAATCGGGTTATATAGATTACACCGTATATAACTCTGGCACATAGAGTTAGGGAAATAAATGTTTGAACAAAGATGCAATTTTTGCATGTTGCAGCTGCACACCACCACAGTGGATTAACGTGCAGACTTCCAGCTTTGGTGGAGAAGGCAAAATTACAAAAATGCGTTACCATCCAACAAGTCATGGAGCGTTCTTACACATGTTCTCCGTCATAAACGGGGACGATACAAGGTGCTAATTATTTTGCCTTTTTTTTTAATCAACAGCTGACCTGCATGTACACTTACATTAAAGACGATGCTGCCAACTTCAACCTCTACCCTCCAGATGTGCTGCTGTATTATGAGTAAGAATCCTGTTTGTTTGTTCTGAATTAAAGCTGAATGGTGGATGCTACAGCTTGTCACACTTGTGTTTCCTCTTGCAGTTACTCACTGGTGCCGCAGGGCAGCTGCAGGGCCTATTTCACAGAGTTGGGAAATGCAGACTTCTCTGTCTTCTCTGCAGCGCTCAGCTACAAGCGCACTGCCCTGTTTGAAAATGCAAAGAGCTGCCTGGTGAGTCCTCGAACCACACACCACTTCTTGAGCTCTAAAGATTAGATGTATTAATAATTGCATGAAATGGAAATAACTGTCATCACACTAAGGTTTTGTTTAGTGTTTTGAGTTGAAATGGATTTCTGTTTCTTTTATTTTCAAAGGGCATAACAAACACAAGCTTAACTAAAGAGGAAATATCAGTATTGGGAAACATGTGCTGCATCCTGGATGCGTCCTACATCCTAAACTCAGATTCATCCATCTTGGAAAATCTCAAAAGCTGCCCCAGCCTCACTTCTGCTCAAGCAGCTGCTGTTCAGGCTCGAATGACTAATGGCAACACAAGATATGGGTACGTAAAACGCTTCACCGCTGTGGCAGATTTTCATCCGTGTTTGTTTGTCAGCAGATTTACATTTTTACATTTGGCCCTTTGTGTCCTTCTTAATAATAATCACCATTCTGTTTTCGTGATAACCAGAGCTCCTTCAGTGTGGACTGAGCAAACTCTGAAAGACCTCGGGATGCTGCCGCTGTATATGTCTTCAACCTTCTATAATCACTTCAACACTGTGAGTAATACATGACTGCAAACATTTATATTTTTTGATTTTAGTTTCTGTTTTTTGCTGTTAACCTTGTTCTTTATGCGCCTTTCCTTCTTTCCCTTTGTTCTTGTGAGCAGAAAACAAAGAACAACTACTTGAAGTACTTCCTGGGTGTTCTCAAGGAAAACAACGTGGACAGTCAGAAGATCGGGAAGCTGAAGAGCACAATAAAGATGTCCATTCCAGATGAGTTAAAGCAATCTCCAGGTTGGTTTCTTTCTGTCAACTGCTCGGTCCATGTATTAGAACAGGGGTAGGCAACCTTTCTGATGATGAGTACCATCTAAAATTCCCTCAGAAGTCAGTGTGCCATATGATTGCATTAGCAATAAATATAATAACGCTCTATATTAACAGTTACACACTATATAGAACAACTTTATACAATTATATTTTGTCGCAGATGTTGGCAGCTATCACTGAATAGTTATCAGCTATTTTGAAACAAAAAAAAAGACTTTTTATCCATAACAGCAAATGAACTGTACAACAGAAAATGCAAATGCTATTTATGGTCTCCTCACAACAATGATAAGAAAAATAAACTGGGCCAATATGGCTGTTTGTTAATACAGGGATACACATGTTAATGTGATCTCTGGTGTCCCACTCAGAGACACAGGTCTCCGAGTGTCCAGCATTCAGACGGCTACCTGAGGACTCATGTGAGAGAAAATCTGCTCACACAGATATGTAGAGCCAAATACTGTCAATAAGGCCTCTGCAATGTTCTGAAGACAGTTAAACTTGTCAGGTAGTGCCAGCTAGCAACGTCCCTCTCACCGGTAGGCTAAGTTATTTTTAGCCAATTAAGTTGAATCTGGTAGTTGGGGTTGTTAGCTAAGATACTGTCATTAAGAAACAGCACAACTAATGTGTCTGTGCGAGCTAATTTGCGATGCGCACCGCTGGCCCTGCCATTTATTTTTTAATGCACCTTCTTAGATTAATTCACTGCGTGTCGTGCCCAGAGCTGGACTGGGACAAAAAAATCGGCCCGGGCATTTTGACTAGAGACCGGCCCACCAGGTATTAAAGACATAAAGCCTTTGAATGAAAACAAATGCTGTTGTGACAGTGATGTACAGTCTTGTTGGTATATGTATGATTTCTATACATTTTATATCAGATAAAAACTTTGATTTGTAAGATTTGATTGATTGTAAGATTCAGATAATTATTTAATAAAAGCGAGACATTTTTAAATGAGAATAAGAAAGAAAAGTATTTCTTTGTGCCCACCTCTCCCTGTTAATGCCCTACCTGGCCCCCCTGGCAAAACTTTGCTAGATCCGCCCCTGCACAGTTACCAGCTCTCAGCTACATAGAAACCGATCCTGGTGTTATTTGTCTCTCAGAAACAGTTCATAACTTCCCTTCAACTCATTCATGTCACCTAAAAGGTAAACCTGTTTCTCCATCACCTGTTCAGCTCTGACGATCCAGTAAGGACATCTCCTGGTTTCATCTTCATGTTTCCCTCTCACCAGATAAGCAAACCGACATCATGACCAGCAGCTTTACAGCTGTGGCTCCAGCAAACATCAGCTGATACTAGAAATTAATATTAAATAAATTCTAACAACAGCTGATCAAGCTTAAACGTGCTGCTGTTGTTTAGCGCGACATCCGCTGGTTTCCTCTTTCTTGCGCAAAGTGGGCGATAAACAAACAAGAGAGAAAAGCCGATCAGCTGATCGTTGATCAGTTTCATGATTGAAGTAGAAACAGGAGAGGGAGGGGGAGAGAATTAGAGAAGAAGAAACAGCTGTGCAGCAAAGACACAGAATAACTCCAGCTTTGTGTTTTTTTTCATTGTAGCTGAAGTCCGGGACAAACTGCGTTCCTTTTCAGCTCAATACGAAACTGGATGGTTGGCAACTCTGCTAACTAACCTTATGAATAGGGATGGGTATCGAAACCCGGTTCTTGTTGAGAACCAGTTCCCACTGTTTCAATTCCTTGGAATTGTTTGCCATTTTTGCAAACGATTCCCTTATCGATTCCAGTCGCTCTGAATGACGTCGCCACGTTGCGGAGCGTCATTTACCTGGCAGGTAAACCTGGCAGGTTCAAACGCTCAAAAGTTTGGTTATACTTTACGAGAATTTCATTTAAGGGAGGAAACACTACGAATATGCAAAAGCATTTGCTCACAAAACACGCAATAACCTTAAATGAATGTCGTGTTTTTAATTCCGCTCTGGACTCGTGAATCTCAACCCAGCAGCAGCGGTAACGTTTGCATGGCCTCTCCCGTTAATGCGGCAGGTAAATAATCAACTAACAGTGCATATTATGTTAGCGCGATCTGCCTTATTACAAAACCTGCCATTACTGTGCATTTAGCTGAGCATGTTGAGTGAGACAGACAGAGTCTGGCTCAGATGCTGGCAGTTCTCACTGCAGTATACCGGTAGCATCTCCTTTCAGGCCAGGCTAGACGAATGTCACCGAGCAGCGACTAGGTTTGTGGTAAAAGGCTTGCACCCATTTGCCACAGCAGATGCCCACGATTTTTGGTAAGTGAATGTGTTTAATTGTAGGCAGGGACATTACTGGATATTCTAAGCTAATCGACCTTAGTGTTCTCCTTTTTAAAAAAGAATCGATAAGAGAATTGATAAAGAATCGAATTGTTAAACAGAATCGAAAATGGAATCGGAATCGTGAAAATCTTATCAATACCCATCCCTACTTATGAATAAAATAAAGTTCACTATCAGTAACATCATAGCACCCACCCAGCTGTATAGAAACTCCGTCATGCTAGCTAGCACGCAGTACGAGTTATTGTAACTGACGGTAAAAAGTCAGCACAACAAAAATAAACTCCACCTAAACTTGGTTTATATCTGACCCAGATAGACTGCGGGTCATAACTTCTTACCTGAAGTTCAGCTCACCTGACACTCGGACCGGCGGCCGCCTCGGGTCTCTCCTCCTCCTACCTCCCCTTTCCCTCATCCACCTGCTGGCCTCTGTGGCAGCTCCGCCACAGCCACCACCAAACAACTGAGTTATTTTTACACATCGGCCAGCATCTGGCCAATCCACCACCTTTCACTGTTTATAGCATTGCCAAAAAAAAAAAAAAATCATTGGCCCATAAAAATGAAAGATCACCAGTCCAGCAATGGTGCCATCAGTTAACCCTTCTGCTCAGGGTTGCCTACCCCTGTATTAGAATCAAGAAAGAATTTACTGTTTAACCAAAAATTGTTTCTCTTTCTGTGTTTCAGCCACTGACTGCACTTTGGGATTCATAACCCGTGTTACTATCGTTAATCTAACATTCCCCTTAAACTATGATATAAATCAGTTCACCAGCTGCCTCAATTCCACCATTGTCAAAGACAACTTGGATGCCCTCGTTAACCAGGTGCAGGAGCAGAACTACACAAAGATTGTTCTCAGCAAGTTGCGAGAGGTAAGTGGCAAAAAAACCTCCTGGAGCCTATCCCAGCTGGCATAGATTTAGAGGCAGGTTAGGCCCCTCCTGGAGAGCAGGATTAACACACAGAAGCATTCAGAAAAACATAACACACATTCTGACCTACGGTCAGTTTAAAATCAGTATTCGACCAAACCCCATGCATGTTTTTGGACTTTCGAACGAAGCCAGAGAACCATCACAGACACAGGGAGGGCATGCAAAGTCCACAGCGCTGACTACTTCCATTTTTTAAGCCTTAAAATTTTAACTCTGTGATACCATGTGTCATATTTTATACATGGCTTTTGTGAGTCTTTAAGACCTTAACATCACCATGTCAGTTTTGTTTCTGCTGATAAACCTAAATAAATTGTAGAGAAATGTCAGATGTAGCAAAGATGATCCAAAAGGAAGGTTCAATAAACACTCCACTTTAAAAAAATATACATAATTTCCTGGCAATTACCTCATAATTCGGGCTTTACAAGGTTAAGTGATATTATCAGCATCTGACTGGGGTTTCTTCTCTCTTGGTCTCTTACTTTTTGTGGCTATTTATTTTTTAAATGATTAGAGTTTACAGTTTTTGCTGACGATCTTTTAGACGGTTAAGCATGAGTCTATACTTTTTTTCAAATCCTAAATCCTTGTTTTGTTTTAGAGGTGTTCTTGCATTGTTTTGTTTGTTCTCAGCAGTTTTTCTCTTTGAATAGTTTGCTATCTAAATTTGAGTCTAAATATCTTCTGATTTTCCTAAATTTATAGGCTTACAATGCCAGCGGCATCATCCCGGAAGATCAGGTTCAGATCTTAGGAGCAATGTCCCGTAGTGCCACTTTGGCAGACATCAACATGTGGAGTATTATTCAGATCGACACACTCGCTTCTTTGATGGATGCTTCAAACGGGCCGTGGGACCCGGTTCTGGTGAGTAAACAGAAGAAAAAATCTGAACTTGAGCTTACTTTACATGCTTGTGTCTTCTCACCGATGCTTGGTTCTCCTCATCAAGGCCAAAGCCATCATCTCCAAGTATCTGAGTGTAAAGGGGAACAGTCTCAGCAGTGTGGGGCTCAACGCCATTGGAGGACCAAACCTGTGCACCCTGGATGTTGTTGTTATCAGGAACATTTCGGTTGGAAGCATCAAGTAAGGCGTCAGAGCTGTGACTGTGCATGAGTGTGTGTGTGTTTGGAGGTTATTTTTACATCACATTAGCAGCAGGTAATATCTGAACAAGAACATGTTGGCTAAAGGTCTGTCAGGGTTCCTGCACTTACAAAGGCTGGTGAACCCACATAAATCTTTAAATTATTATTTAGATAACTAGAAAAAAAAGTCTGATTTAATGATAAATAACGTTATATGAATTCCATAAACTCAACACACCATTCCTGTGTGTTTTATCTCCTGCAGGAACGCCGATGCCCTGGACATATCCAGCTGCACCACTGAGAAAAAGCAAGAACTGTTTGCCCTCGCATATGAAGCATTTATCCCAATCACCCGCTCAATCACTATCTCCACTTCCAGTTACCAGCTCATACAATCTTACCTACGTAAGCAAACAGACCCACATTCACAAAAAACATCATTTAAACAGCTGAAAGTTAACGTACCACTCATTTTTTTCCATTCTTGCAGTGGGTGCAGATCTTAGGTTTATCCAAGGTTTAGTGTCTACCAATATCAGTATGGACCTCCCGACCTTCACTGGGCTGCTTGAGAGTGTTATACAGGTCAGTGTTGCATGTCTGCACTTTGAATTCTGAATTTTAGACTAATTTTGAAAAAAGGTTTTTATTTTTTTTATTTATTTTGGGGTGGGGGTCTTGCATCATAGTTCCTCAATTTATTTACTTCACTCAAACCATTGGACAGGCCTGATAAGTTTTAAAACTAAATTGTACATTTTTTTTTCTGTCAAAGAATAAAGTAAGTGTGTTTATTTGCTCATAGAATAAAATGTGTCTGCTCTGTTCTCCATAGAACCTGACTGTTAGTGATGTTAAAGGTCTTCTTGGCACCAACCTCCCACTTTTGAAGTCGTATGAAAATGTGACAGTGGTGCGAACCTGGATCAGTTCACAGTTTCAGTCTGAACTTAATGGCCTGGGCGTGGGGCTTACAGGAGGCAAGGTTAGCCCCACCACCACTACATTGGGCACATCATCAACAACAACATCAGGGACAACTTCAACAACAACATCGGGGACAACTTCAACAACAAAATCAACAACTGGATCCAACAGCACCACGGGTAAGTATTACAAAAGGTAGCATGGGGTAAAACATTCAAAGAACAACACCTCAGATAAAGCAGCAGTACCACATTTCAACACTTAATATGGCACACTGTCTGCACATAGAGCATTCTTGTGCAGGAAGAGTGTGGGCAGGAAGGGATTTGTGTTGATCGGGAGTACAAGAAGTAAAGGAAACCGAAATAAAGCATGAAAACATGAAATGTTAAGCCAGCAGTTGACCTTCTGGTGCAGATTAAATCTTTCAATTGCTCATTTTAAGCATTTTTGTCTCATATCCTGGTGTTTTGTTACGAGTATGTAGAGATCATCTTACATCAGAAGCACTGACAAGAAAAAAAAAACAAAACAAAAAACACATTGGTGGTGAAAGGGAACTTGTTTTTTACTTGCAAGATCTGCAGTGTGATTAATGATGCCAGCATGAAATACAGTAAATACTTAATATTTTCATATTATAAAAAAAATCCCAAGTTAGAAAAACTAGTGCAAGCGTGCACTACAGCAAACTTGACATATTGATTGTGTAAAGATCACAACTTGATATGAAAAATGAAGATATTAAATATTTGGTTGACTACATACCACTGTTGTGAAATGAAAATGATACATTTTTAAATGGTGTTATAGGTGCACAAACACTAAGAACCATCGGTATGTGGCTGCTAGGCAACATGATGACAACAAAAGACCTGATGTAGATAAGAACCTTAAAGGGTCTGAGTTGTGCCCAATTTAGTTGCTCAACTCCTGATCATGTAGGAATTTGCAGACAGACAGATTTAATTTTCTTTATATATTTTTAATGATGGACAGTTGTTTTGCATACTATGCAAAATATTGTTCTACCTTTAGACAGAATTGGACCATATAAATAAATACATTATAAAAGATGCTTAAAAAGAACTGGCAGTGATTAATCGAGCAGTTTTTAGATTTCAGTTTTCTAAAAAGCCCACTTGTTGAGGCTTTTGTGTGGTTGATATGCTAGTGTTCCACAAATCTTTCAGATAAAGAAGTTAAATCAAGGGCAAAACGTTTTATTGGTCCCTAATGTGACTGTACGTTTCTTTCCAGGCAAAGCTCCTCCAGTCCGAGACGCTGGCTTCTCTTTCTTCGCTCTTCTTGTACTCCTCATCACTTCTCAGTATGTTGTAATGTAAAGACAACTTTTCTCATGGAAAATTATTGGAATATGAATTATAAAATGGTAGATAACTGGATAAAGGCTTGAAATAATTTTTTTGTTTTAATTTATCATTAATAGAAGGAAATAATGTTAAACAGAAGGGCATTTGCTTCAAACGAACAAAATAGTGCAGGTGCAATAAGACAAATTGTAAATGATGTATTTTTGATGACTAAATCTTCCTGAAACCTTTTCATAAACTATTTCTAAGGTCATATTTTTGCCTTACTTGTTTTCTATTTTTTTATTGTTCCATTTAAATTAAGATTGTTAAAAGGATGAGGATTCAACAGAAAAATGACAGGTTCGGGTGACGGGTAGCAGTTTTCATGATAGCACTTTCTTTATTCAGTCTTACTATGAAAATGTATTTGAGAGATTAATAATAAACACATTTTAAACAGCCTTAAAACAGTCATTGGAGCTTGTTATTTGCTTGGTGTCAGTGTTTTAATATTCAAAGGTTTGGAGAGAGAAATTGTTAAAAAGGTCACCTAATTTCATTTGTACGCCAACAGCAAATTAGTCACAAGATTATCAGTTATTCAATTATAAGGAAATGTTCATTAGTGTGACCTTTTGTAAGTGTGTTTTGTTTGCAAAAAGCCATGTATAAATTGATGCAGGTCTTTGAGTTATAAGCGTTTATACACCCCAAGTACAGTCTTGCAGATAGGACAGGTGTGCTTGGCATCCTTCAGGCGGTCCACACAGAATGGGATGAGGCAGCAGCCTAAAACAAAGCTGGAAATGACAGCAGCGATGGTCAGATTTATTTACTCATATCCTTTTTATTTAAATTTTTTTTAACCTTCAAAGATCCATTCATTCATTTTCAGGACTATCCCATGTAAGGTCATATTTTGTCACCATATCAGGACATGTGGCAGCAGATATCATATTTCAGTTTTTGGACATACTTTTCAAAAAATGAAGTTGTCATTTTTACATTTATCAGGTCCGACAGATCCAAAACAGCTAGGATCAATTAAAAATGTATCCCAAACAAGAGCTTGGACGTCAGTTTAAAAGCAAGTATCTGTACATGTGCATCCAGCCTTTGTGTATTTTTCAGTCAGTTTCTCATAATTACGCTTGGTTTATTTTTAGCAGCTAGTTTAAACATGCTGGCCCACTGGTATGATGCCACAGCTGTGACAAAAAAAAAACATAGGGACACCAGTAAACATGCAACCATCCACAGAAGAGGAATTACCTTTACTTCGCCAGGGTTTTCAACGTGTGGTGCTCACTTTAAAAAAAATATTGGCACATCAACAGAAGTTTAATAACTAAAACCAAACATCTCCTTCTTCTTTCTATCACTGCACCACCAGCTGTGGCACTGTGGTGCTTTAGCAATGTTTTTAAGTCTTAATGTTATTTCAGTATTGTGCACATTGGCATAAATTTCAATATGCACATAGTGGGAGAGTAATTCTACATCACTCAGTAATTTATTGATTACTGAGTGATTAATTGATCCAACTTGCATATCTGCAGCTGGAGGCTGTTAGCTTAGCTTTTTCAGCTAATGCTATTGTTTGCTCTCCCTATGCATTCATGTACTAAACAACTAGAGGAATTACAAGAAAGATTCCTTTAAGATGAAATGAATAGGATCAGACTAACATCAGATTCCAGCACCAACACTGATCTAAAAACACTGTATCTGTGAGAGCTCAACAGCTTGACAGATTAATACCATCCATTGCTAAAAACTCACTCACTCACTGCAGTGACATTAATCTTTAGTCCAGCTTTTGCATGTTTTCACTTCCAAACAGTTTCCATGTGGTTTTCCAGCCACACTGTGAGGAGCTGTATGAAATCTGTAAAATTCTTTTATTGGCATAGTGAAGCAAACAATGCTTGAACTCTTCTTACCCACAGAAGAAGAGCCCTCCACAGAAAATGTAAGTGAGCAAACCAGCAGAGTAGTCCACCTTGGAGAGGACTATCTGATGGCAGTTAGGACAGGCGATCTGAACCGGGCTGTCTCCCAGTGGACCAACCGTAGCTGCAGAAAAACAAGGACAGAGAGCACCAAAAGAGCAAATGCAAAAACAAATCAGGTTTTTAAATAAAATCACCAGAAATTAGAGCTCAGCTTTAAGAGTAACACATACTACATGAATACAGACTGTATGGCACAAACTCACCAACAAGAACTTGTGCATTTGCCATTTTTCCTGTGTACACACATTAAAAAAATGTGCATTTCAACATAAAAACTTAAGAAAATGATCAAAGCTGTCCTAAATTTAAAAAACAAAACAAAAGATATTCAGTGTTAGACTTGATCTGTGAGTTAAAGCAGAGTACTTACAGTTTGGGGGGGGGACAGGATATGTGACCACAGCGAGAAGAGGTTTCAGTGCAGAGCTGAAAGGGCTAACTTCACCGTCAGCCTCCTTTACTTAATAAGTCATGAGATCCTTGGACTCTCAGTGTGAGCCTCACTGACCCAGCCCTAACCCAAGTACTTTTATACCCTTTTTCTGACTACCATCAGTGTAGTCTTATTCCTGTGTACATGCAGTTCTGCTGCTACACCAATAACTTGGTGTAGTGTTGTAGTGTATCTGTAGTGTATCATATCTGCTGCGAGGTGCAAAAGTATGCAGCCAGAGCTAAACGATGCAAAAAGATATGGAAGAGACATTTCTGAGAGGACTGCTGCACCCAACCAGTAACTGAAGGCACATAATCCTGCATTCAGAGTGAAATTAGCAGCACATGTTCCCGCTGCTCCAAATTAAATGAGACGTTTAACCATTGGTGAGCACAGCAATGTTGAATTCATGCTCATACAGTGTCATATCTGTTCTGCATTTATAAAGCCACATTCTAAAACTTGTGCAACAGCATCATTTCATGCCAAATGTTCCCTTACACACGTGTGGTTGTCTTTGGAAACTGAGAGAATTTAAATGCAGATTGAATGTGTAACAAGTAGGTAGATGGAGCGAAAAATAAAAAATGATCAGTTGTTGAACAGTTATTGAAGTAATGTGATCAAAACACATGAATGATCCCAGATCTGGGACAAATATGGATGTGAAAACAAACACTGGATCCCAAATTTAGAATCAGTCGTGTCCAGTTTAAACAGCATTGTACAGGCTTTGATAAACTCAAGAGGGAGTTTAAATTAAAAAGTAAAGACTTTTAAAGACTTCAGATTTTATCAAATTGGATAACAACTAGAAATATCTCAAGAGGAAAATGCAGAAATAAATATCTTGATTGAAGCACACAAGCAGATCAACGCACCTCTAAATCATACCAGGGTCTTCACAAAGAGAAAGGTCGATCCTAATAGGGGGGGAAAAGTCATCAACTTTTGGGAAATTTCAGGGGGAAGAAATCCTAGGATATGAAATCCCTAAACATGTACTAAAGCTTTGGATAATAAAAGATGATGTTTGTGTAAATTTTTAGTCATTGCTGGTCAAACAAAACAATCCAGAAATAAATAATACACTAATAACAAGAACCAACATAAATTTGAGTCTAAATGTTAAACAGTGGATGAAGGAGCCATAACCTGAAGTAATCACTTATTACTACAATGATCAGAAAATGAAGGGATAAAACACACGGTCCGAGGCCAGAGCCAGATATGGATCAGGAGTTGTCCTCCATGACCCACCACCCTGTAAGTAGAAGGCTGGTAATCACTCCAGGCTCAGAAACCCAACTCTGCCTTCAGGCTGCGGCATACAGTAAGCCCTGGCCTGCACAGAGAGACTAAATATCACCGCATCTTCATTTTACAACTCACATAAATATATTTTAATATATTTAAATCAAGTCATCTTATATCTGGCTATATGACATACCCGCACAGAGACAAAATATCAGTGTGTGTAGCGTGCGCTATAAGTAGACCAGAGTATCATCGCAATCAAATACACACACCTTCAATTAATCAGACCCCATCACAGCCATTGATGGAGCAAATGTGACACACAAAACCAGTCCCAAACCAGTGCAACTTCCATAACAAACATGGAGATGAATCAATGCAGGCAACATTAGTCCCCCATGTTACAGGGTCATTGCAACACTTTCTTTCATTTTTCAGCTGTTCCTCTGTAGATTTGCTGCTGTGCTTGGGATGGTTGCATGGTCTAATATAGGCAAAGCTTTAGTTGTTTGCACACATGGCCTCATATTTGCCTCTAGAATACTTTGGTATACAGAGGAGTTCATGGTCTACTGTGACTGCAAGGTGCCCAGGTCCTGTGACTCTATAATGAGCCCAAATTATCACCCTCCACCGTCGTGCTTGACAGTTGGTATGAGGTATTTGTGCTCATTGGTTTTCTGTTTCTGTGCATAATAGCCAAACATCAGCTTTTTGGTTGTTCCAGAAGTCTTGTGCCTTGTTCAGATAAAAATTCACAAACCTAAATTTCTTCCAAACAAGCCATACTTGTTCAAGGTTTCCTAATTAAACTGTGACAGCGTTTTTAAAAACTAATTTAACAATCTAAGTGACAGCTATAGTCTTAGATGCAGCTCCTTTTAATATTGCACTCTGACCATGGGCCAAGGTTGCTAGGATGTTAACTCTTGGGAAGACCAGTTGATTGTTTTCAATGCATAATGATGAACTACAGTTTGTTTGGAAAGTGCCTCACAACCCTCCCAGAATGCTGCAGACTGACAAACTGCCAGACGATCAGCTTTCACAGAGGTGCTCGCACTTGTTCATGATCAGTCAATCAAGCACCTTTGATCAGCAGCGCCTGGCTGCTACTTACCTTCTTATTTCCTATAGACGCAGTAAGGATGTCGTTAGTTTCCCACACACTGCTTCTCAATCTTGGCCTAATTTGTGTTAAATAACCAATGACACAGCATCATATGTCACGTGTTGTTGTTCATCTAACATTTTAAGTCCTACAAAGGACCAAATTATTTTATTTATTATCATGTCCTTACATGTAAAAGCTGGTATATCAACTGTATCTCAACACAACACTGTGCTCAAACACAAAGACGCACATCAATACAAGAAGAAAGAGTTTTAATCAGTAAAAACCGGTGCAATATTTCACATGTAAACAATTGCAGCATGTTAATAATACCTGAATAGTTACATAGAAATATTTAGTGATTCAAGAATTCTTGTAAAAAATAGATCAGTTTCACAAAACAACTGTATCCCCTCAAAAACACAAAAAATCTTACCGATTGTTTCGAGTCCACTTAATAGCTCCAAACAAAACGAGGGGAGCATGTATTCAGCATGAAATTACTTCAGTTTTATTAGTAGCCCTCTCTCCCTGCAGCCAAATTCTGCACCACCAGTACTGCAAATGCATTTTAAAGTAAACAATGGAGGAAAAACATAGGTGTGTTTTACAGATTTCCAGAGACTGTGATGAAAGCTACTCATAAATTCCTAAAAGTCAGCTAGCACTGAACTATAAATGCCATTGCAGATAGGTATTTAGATTCAGAGCTAGAGTTGTTATTCAGTGTAAAAGTATGTACTTTAAAGGAATTCCTACCAGTATGTTTTTATCATTTTGATGTTTCATAAAACACTAAGAAAGCCAATCTGTTCATCAGTACACACACACAACTTAAAAAGACAAGAACTACAAGTATGAAAACAAATCAAGAACATAAACGTGTCACATGAACTATAATGAATCAACATGGGCCAATGCTGGTTGAATTTTAGGAATTAATGGGGAACATTTCCAGGAGGTTAGTCATGTGACTCTCAGCTCACAGAAGAGCAGGTGAGGTCATTCTGCGAGTTCTTGGAAAGTGCCCGGGGCCTTCTTTCAGAGCTTTATTTGTTTTCAAGTCCAGACTTCCTCAGTGTTTGATTACAATTTCCATTTATGCACCCAAAGGTTAAATAGACATATGACACGAAGTCTGGGATTTTCACATTAAGAGTATCGTAGCCTTCCTTTCCAAGCGAGGTTTTCCATGCGAAACACTGCGTCATGGGTGAATCACTTAAACTCACACTGCATAGTATATCACTGCTCTTCAAATGTACTAACCTCGACTTTTGGTTACAGAGTGCAGGTGAGTCCAGCCCATCCATGGTGTTTTTATTTTTTAATAAAGAAACTATCTTGCACTTGGTTTACAGTAATTAAAGGAAGCTTTATTTGGCTGCAGGGTGTGTCCAGATTCTCTTGTTATTCCTTCACAAATAAAACAGTCGATAAATCGTTGCAAGCGCAGCATCACAGCTGGGAAGTCTGAATTGGAAAGTTGGCACGGAACTTTAAAGAGTTGGACGAGCTCATATGATCACAGCACAAGAGCTGTGTGTTTTTTCTTTCACTGCCTTCCCACCTGCCCTACTCATCTCTCCTTATGTTCCTGCCTGACTGAGCAGCAGTGTTTCTTGAAAGATGGTAACTGTCATCTTTTCTTTATTTTTGTTTGTGAGAAAATTTAATTTTTTGCAGTTGAAGAGGATCTCCTCATGTCAGCCTTATTTTCTCACAGCTTTTCTTGCCTCTAATTTAACCTTCACTTCATTTCCTGGCCCGGTTTCCTTTCTCTTTTCTCTGTTCTGCCTCATTCTCAGGGTTCCCTGCAGGCTTGTGCTCAGGAGGCCATATGGCTTCTTTTCTGCTCCGTCTCTTTCCTCTCCACCTCCGCCTCCTCTCTAGCCTCTGTCCTGTCCGTCAGCGCCCTCAGCAGGACCCTCAGCAGTGTGTTCTCATTCAGCAGATTTTCAGAGGCGTCTGCCAGCTCCTGCAGCCGCCTCACTGCCTCACTGAGCTGCCGGCTTTTCTCCCGGTGCTGCTCCTCTAAGCTCCGCCTCTCTCGCTGCAGCTCGGCATTCTCGGTCTCTAAGGCGCGGGCCTCGAATTTCAGTCGTCGGTTGTCGCGCCATAGTTGCGCGAGCTGTTGGGAGAGACGCTCCCGGGCGTGATGCAGGGCTTGAACTTCACGCTGGAGTGTCAGAAACTCTGACCCAAGGAAAGGACTGTGTCCAGGGCCTCCTGTCTCAACAGGCGGTTTGTGCGTGTGATGCAAAGAGCCAGAGTGCTGCAGGATGAAGCGGAGGAGGTTGGGTAATGTGATGGGAAGGTTGTCAGGAAACTTCACACTAAGGTGTTTTCTTAAAAGGAAGAGAAAAAGAACACAAGAGTGAAAAATATTCTGCTGAAATTCACTGATGAAAGTTGTTTGTTTTTTTTTAACTGAGGTGTCAAGAAGGACTAAGAATCAGACGGGTATTCGAATAGGTCTTAAAGACACGAATGAAGCCACTTGAAAACTGTTTAAAAAAAATAAAGGCAACTTATTACAATGTAATAATTACTAGCTACATTAACAGAGAGATCTACACAGTAAAGCAGCTAGCTTGTAGTAGGCCATGAACCTAATCGCTCACATGTGGACTATGAGTAGGACAAATGTATTGTTTTACATTTAGAATGAACACTTTGGCTTTTCAGTGTGTATCATTTAACATTATGCAGTTATAGTTCCATTGAGGCAGTGTGAAGATCAAAGCTATTTTTTGCAGAAATATGAGATTTCCCCCCCCCCCCCCCCCCCCCCCCCCCATTCTTTGACCACACCCTTGTTTGTTCGCACCTCTCTGCATTTATTCTTACCTGTATCTGGGAAAGAAAAGAATAGAGGGAACATGATCCACCATGAACTCCCAGGGGAGGTCATTACGTGCAACATTCACCCTATGCAAAGGAAAAACAAAGCTGTGATCACTTTTGTTTTCTTCAAAAATCAGGGTCACACTGCTAATATTCTCTCGTATGCTTTACACGCTTAATAAAATAAATATATGGGAAACTGTTTTCAGGTCATCCGGCTTCCGAAATGTTTTTAAAATATGCTTTTTGTTACATTTCAAAACACAGACACCTCAAATCACACAGTATACACTAACCTGACACTTTATTAGGTACACCTTGCCTTAATTCTTACTCAGACTATCATCAAAGGTACACTTACAACCGGGACTGCAGAAAAACTGTAAACACAGTAACTGTACCTGGCCACAGTGATGGTGCCATTTCCCTGTAATAACCTGGCCAGCTGGATGATGATGTGGTTGAGAACAGAGCAAAATCCACACCACTGAGTGTAGTAGAACAGCAGCACGTCCTACAACACACAAATTGGCATCATCAGGAGTTTAGCAAACTACCTGCTTCCATAAGTAGAGCACGCAGCGTACTAAGCCTCCATTAAAATCCCGCTTGCAGCTATAAAAAGCAGCTGTTTTTATATTTTAATGTTTTTATTTTTAGGTGCATGGAAGTTGCTTTACAGAAATTCAGAATTTCACAAACTGCCTTGATTTGCTGAGGGTGTTGCAGAACGCTTAGTCACCTTTTGAAGGTCCATGACGGAGGGCAGGAAGGAGGAAGTGGTCAACTCTGTGATGAGGAAGCGTGGAGGTGACTGCGTGTGTTCGTCTGAACGCGTCGCCTCCTCTTCAGCTCCCTTCCTGTCCTCCTCTCCAACCAAGTGTCTCTGCAAGAGGCTGTAGGGAGCGCTGAAGTTCTTGATGAAGGCCTCTGCAATGAAACGCACAACATGAACACAGAATTAGCCCAGGAATACGATTCAAGTACACCATCATGCACCTGACTGTCATGGAGGGACTTTGGAACAAATGTACCAACCAGAAAGGAGACAGGTTTGCATATATGTCACATCAGCAGATAAGGTGAAGGTTCAAAAAAGCAGGCCAAACAAAGCTCTGTTTTCATCAACTCAAAAACCCCCAAACTCCTGAAAGGCAGATCAGAATCAGTGCAATCACATGTCAGCCTGAGTTAAGTGTCTGTATAATAAGACAAGCCCCATCAACAGAGCTGATACCACCATTCACCAGAACACAACCTCAATTAATCCTATGAACTAAGGAATAGAAAGGTGTGACAATGTGGACCATGACATTTCTCTTAAACAACAAGAGAACCAGACACTATTTCCCCAACTTGAATTTTCACTAGAAGAAGCTGGAACTCAACCCAGCGCCCTCATTATAATTTTGATTTATCAGCCACTAAATGTTTGACTTTTAGTCATTAACCTGACTTGTCATGTGAGATAATATGACTGTTGTGATTTCTTTCAGTATTTCTAAATATCAGACATTGTAGTGAGAGAGCCGCTTGAGTCTATTTTGAGTAGAGTAAGGAAGAGTATCTTTTAAAGAAAGTGTTACAGGCCAACTTCCTGCAAACCAGACGGCCAAAGTTCAATGATTTTTATAACTATTATGCCGACTTCACACTGTATCTGGCCAGATGTGTGCATGCACCATCACAATGTCATCAAGGACAGATGACTCGTCTTTACAAAGGCCCTAAAGACATTTGTAGAAACCAGTGCCTGACTGATATATTGAGGGTGGATATTTTCGGCTAATATTAACTATTTGCCAGTGTCAGTATCACCATTTATGACGGCCAATGAATGAAAATTAAAAACGCCAAGGAGACTTGAATAACAACCTTCAACCATGTTATGAGTGTTGCCACTGTATAGTTTGTCTAACAGAGGGCACTCCTCCTGCAGCTTCCCTGTTGGCAACACACACAACAAACAGCTGATCTGAAAACAATTAAATTTTATTTATATGGTGCTAAATAACAACAGTCACCTCAAGGCGCTTTTTATTGCAAGGTAAAGACCCTACAATAACACAGAGAAACCCCCAACAATCAGACAACTCACTTTCAGCAAGCAATTGACGATAGTGGGAGACTAATAATAACTAAAGATTAAATGCAGAGTGGTGTATAAACACATAGTAGGTAGAAAAGGGTGAGTAAAGAAAAAACACTCAGTGCATCATGGGAAACCCCCAGCAGCCTAGACCTGTTTGAGAAAAACTAAGGGAGGATTCAGGGTCACCTGATCAAGCTCTAACTACGTGCTTTATCAACAATCAAAGTTTTAAACCTTTTTAATCTTAAAATTAAAGAAGGTGTCTGTTGGCTGGATCCACAGTGGGAGCTGGTTCCACAAAGAAGTGTCCAAAAACTGAAGGCTTTGCCTCCCATTCTACTTTTAAATATGCTGAGAACCACAAGTAACCCACTAGTCTGAGACCGAAGAGACACAAAATGGGATTTTGAAATCACCAGATGCCTTAAAAATTGCGAATCGTTTGAGCTCCCAGCTTTTGGGACAAAACAAAACCAGCCCGTGTTACATGAATGAAAGTTGTCCATGTCTTACCCAGAGACTCTGTTAGTGTGGCTGCTGGAGTGTGCTGAAGAACATAATGAACTTCATCCTTCAGGTTCACAATAGCAGCAAACGACCCGTCACCGCTCCTATCATCTTCTTGCTCAAGAGAAGCACTTCTGTTGCCTGATGCTCCGAGCCTGACTGCCAGAGGCCAGTTCAGGGCAACATCCAGCACATAAAACCTGAGTGTCCTATTGGTTTGACAACGGAGCCCGGTGATGCCGTCTCCCTCCGGCTGAGGGACAGAGAATGGAGGGATCAAGGAAGGAGGAACACTTTGCATCTCTGACTCCTCTTTGGCTTGTGATTCATTGAGCTGAGGTTCTACTTTTCTGCAGCAGGCACTGTATTGACTAAATGGGCTGTAGCTGTCCAGAAAATTGCTACAGCCCATTGAGGTTGCACTATTAATGGACACGGGGGAAGGGAGCTGGTGGAGGCAGCAGCGTCTGAGATAAGTCTGAAAAATGTCTCCTCCCTGGATCGAGGGAGGGAACAAGCAGTGCAGAGGTGAGGTGGCGAAGCTTGGCCACGAAAGGCTGAGGCACACCTCACACACGCTTGTGCTCGACTGTGGGAGCACAACTGACTGGCAGCACAGTGAGCGGAAGGAGAAACTTTTGTCCCAGCTGGAGTGGTGGCTGTTGTCACAGGAGTGGTAACGCACAGCAATGTCTGCAACCTAGAAAAACAAAAAGGGGTAAAAATTATTTAATCTGCAGAACTTAAGGAGAATAATACAGTGTTTAACAACACAATTAAAGAATATACACATAAAAATAAGTTCTAATATAAAAAGCACCTGAGGAGGAGGAAGATGTCTCTCCAAAGGGCTCACAATTAAATGTCCAATTGGAAAAGCCTTCAAAGAGTTAGGGTCATAACATCATGGCCACCTCCCTAATATTTTGTTTGTCCCCATTCTGCTGCCAAATCAACCCCTGACCCATCGAGACGCTTAGACCCAGTCGTATAGCCATCACCATGTCACCCTTTCAAACTCCCTCAAATCCTTATGCTTGCCCGTTTTCCTGCTTCTTACACTGTAAAAGTTCCCTTTACCAGCGTACTTAATATTTATTTAAGTCTCAGTTTTTTTTGTTTGTTTTTTTAAATACAGGGCAGCTAAATGAAGATGGGTAAGTTAGATAGGATTAGCTCAGTGTATAATAATAGTATAGCTGCAAATCAAATCTGTAAGAGAATAAAGCATTTCTATCATTTCGAAAATGATATTCGTCTAATTTGTTTCTGCTCACCTGCCGTAGCGCAGGGCTGGGCTGTGATCCCAGAGGATCGTGCGGCACAAACAGCAGCAGTGCAGGGCCTTTAGTCAGCTCCTCTTCTAACAGGCGAGACTTTGTTCCCGGGGGCTGTAGCCACTGGAGGACCGTCTCACGGTTTTCAAACACCCATCTACAAATGGCCTCAGACGTAAAGTTAAGGTCGTTCCTGGGGAAAATCTTAAACAACAGATGAATAAACATACAGCATCGTAAACATCCACAGTTTTAAAGTCATTAGTGTTTAATTGCATTTTCTAGAAGAACCACATCTACAACATGTGTTGACGCTGCTTACCAAAGAGGAGTTAAATCTTCTGTGGAGAAAAACCGTTTCATCCTCTGTTAGTGAGATGGCTCCTGCCACCTGCTTGTTGGTCACGACCCCAAAACGTACAACGCCACGGAAATCTGCACCATAAAAAAGAGAAACTTGTGACTTCAACCATTTATGTTCCCTTTAGCGTAAAATGCACATTTGGGTTCTCTCTGCTTCAACAACTGCTTTCTTTTCGTCAACAGCAGCCTCTCCTCGAATTCTAATCCCATGCTTGACAAGCCAAAACGTTTATCATGTTAACAATCAGCCTTGAAGCTGTGTGATTACTTCTTACCCCTTTTTAGGACCTGCAGGGCAGAGGACAGAAATGTGATGTATCCTGGCGGCTGGGGGGAAGAGTTAAACTGGAAGAAACCCACCACTCGAGGCTAGAAACGCACAAGACGCAGATCATTACAGTTGGCTACACTCTGTGGGTGCTTCAGTGACAGAAGTGTAAAGCTCAAATATACCTCATGATAGGAGAGGAACTCTTCAACATGACCTCTTGATGGGAGGTAAGTCAGTGGTGTGATGACTCTGAGTACAAAACTTTCTATGTATGGAGCCAAAAATGGGCCTCTATACTCTATTGGCCCAAACCTGTGGAAAACACAGAGGTACGACAGATGCTAATAAATATCAACAAATCATAATTAAATTACAATTAAGAAACAAAACATTCAAAGTGTTTCCCACAGTTTTGTATTAAAATACATCTTTAGCCTCTCTAAATATGCGCGTCTATGACTGAAGTTGTGTATGAACAGCCAAATACAAAAGTAAATAAAATATTATTTCATTCATAAAAGAACAAACAAAACATACTGATTGCTTAAACTCATACATTTCATCGTTTCTGGACATGAGCTCATTTTGAATTTGATGGCGGCAACAGGTCTCATATCAGTAGGATGGGGTCAACAAGAAGCTGGAAAAGTAAGTGGTACTAAAAAAAAAACAACAACAAAAACATTTTGTAATCTGCTTAATTTGCAATAGGTCAGTAACATGATTAGGTATAAAAGAAAGGGCATCTTAATGAGGCAGAGTTACTATTCCTATGCTATTAAAACTTCTGAAATAATTTTTCTCTACATAATACTGTGAAGACTTTCACTAGCCCACCCTCTGCAGGACATGATACCCTCAAAAGATTCAAAGAATCTGGAGAAATCTCTGTGTGCACGCGAAACGGCCAAAAATCAATATTGGATGCTCATGATCTTCAGGCCCTCAGGAGGCGCAGCATTAAAAACAGGCATGACTCTGTCAAAGAAATCACTTCATGGGCTCAGGAGCACTTCCAGAAATCACCGTCTGTGAACACAGCTCGGCTGTGCCATCTATCATGCAAAGAAGAAGCCACATGCAAACATCGTCTTCTCTGAGCTAACGTTTATGGGGCTTCCCAATTCGTCTTTGTCTGCTAAAGCTGTTGAAAGCAAATTCCCACCATAAGTGAAGACAAGCCCACCGTCTCACCTTCTATAAAACAGATGGATGACGGGGTAGTGATAGAAGCGGTTTTGCCTCCTGCATTTCCCCTGACTCCACCAGCAGTTAACAGCCACAAACTGCACCTGTGTTTGTGTGTTTGAAGAGACACATTAAGAAACAAAGATAAGCAAAACGATGTGTAGACTACACACAAAACAGTGTAAAAATCACACACTGTAATGGCTCATGTACTTAACAAACAGGCCCAAAACAAGTCGACTATGAATTTGCGTTTGAGAGAGAGACACAAGCTAAAAATGTGTGAGTGTGTATTTAAGCTGAAGGGAACAGATTTTATTAGCTCAACTATATCAGAGTCACTCTTTACTGCAGTCTGTCAAGCTGCTCCTATAAACTCTTCCCAACACTTTGCGTAACAAGCGATAACATAACACGCGTCCACGTAAGAACAATCCCCAGCTTCCTTAGTCTTTGCCCAAGTAAAGCGCATCTAAATATTTGATGTTTAAACAATCCTGAGTGGTGGAGGTTCCGTTCACTTGTACCTGTTTGGCCAGCTTCTTAGCGACCTGCTGCACTTCCTGTCGCGCAGCCATAGAGTGAGCACACCATGGTGCATAGAAGAAAATAAAGGACACCTCGGCCACACTCCTGAGACGCTCCACCTGTGAAGAAAAAAAACCTTTCAGTCTCACAGAGCACCACAAGTTTGATGACAACAATGCCAAAACATTTAACTGGAGCTTTAGAAACCCTCTTAGCTCTTTCCATTTGTTCTCTTTTACAATTTGAGCAAATGAAGTATCAAACAAAGGAAAATACAGTGAATGCCATCAAGTCTAAATCCTTGAATCTCACCTGGTCAAGCTGACCCAAGTAGAGATCCACCACCGGGGCGTCAGGAGAAAAGAAACGCACCGGAGGCCGAGCTGCTGCCACCACATTCTTAGCACGACTACAGAAATAAATGAGAAGATTAGAAGAGTAACGCTGAGGGGTGCAAAGAGATCACAGTCACATAATAAGATAATATGCAGCATATGTAAAGAATTCAAACAGGTTATTAAATCCATAAGCTATAACTCTGTGTCACTTCCACGAGATTCGCTGATCATGACAGTGTGTCCATCATTGGTTGATGTTAGTGCTACAGCAACCTCCAGCCTTGCATACTACTCTGAGTTGCACATATTGGAATATGCATGTGTTAAATTTGGAAAATGAGAGTAGAAGCAATGCTATTTGGAAATGGAGGGTATGCTAAGCTGATGTATGAGGGGAGGAAAGGCTATATGTTTGCGTCCACAGAAAGCAATGTGAAAAACTGTGCTGTGTTAAACATTCTGCCTCCCCCAGAGGCTATGCAAAAATGTCTCTACATCGTTACAGGGGGAAGAAAATTACCTCAACATGACGAGAAGCAGAATTTGCCTGGTATAATTTGCGTGGAGTCGGTTTCAAGTTTCAGTCTTTGTGGCAATTATCGTCTCAGCTGGGTTTTCGAGAGGACGACTGAGTAACTGCTTAGCCAACAAGTCAATCGTTCAGCAACAGTTGCTACTCTTTTACACAACTGAAGGATTTCAGCACTTTCATTCACCATAACTGAATGACAAGTGGTATAAGCTTTGAAGAACCTTAAAGTTGCAGAGGCCAAAGCTGCAAGATGATGACAGCACAGTGTGTCAGGGCTGTAACCAGATATTACTATTTAAACATTAATGATCTTATTATGATCTCCCTGCAATATTTTCTGGGTTTTATCTGAGAAAACTGTAAAAAACGCCCAACATTTCCTTGAAAAGTTAAGGCGATGTCCTTAGTTAATCTCATTGTCTACAGTACACGTCAGTTTTAGATTAGCAGCACTAATAATGAAGCCCTTGTTTGTAACTACTGTAGACGACGAGGAGTAGTTCATTCACGACCTAACAGTGTTACAACGCCGCTCTTCGCTCACCTAAATAACCATTCCACTTAGCTTTTGTGTTTTAAGGGGTCTCGTGTTAGCCTGGTCACACACAAGCAAGCTCACGCTGTCAGAGGATAAACAGAAGCTCGTGCCCATGTTTACCTGCACGTGAACTTGACGGCCAAAACGAGCAGGACGCCGAGCACGATAGCCCCGCAGAGCAGATCCGGTCTCCGGGCCATCAGAAACAGCACCTGCCGGAGAGACTGCCGCACCCGGCGCAACATTACAGCTTGTCGTCGCCTCTCCGTCCCATTTATACGCCCCGACTACTGCTCAAAGCATCCATTTGCCTAACGGGGGGAGGAGGGATGGGCGAGGAAGACTGGTTCGACGGAAACAGCTAACCTGGATTGGACATGAGCAGTGCTGGTGTGTAAGGTGTTCAAATACGGTCAAGCCAACCTTTCTTCCACACGTAGACTTTTCACTTCCGCAACAACGACGCCAGGGGCAGGATGTAAAATCCTCTGCGCGAATAAAACGCGTAGTGCCTTTAACGCTTTAATGGCTGTCTGAGTTTAAAAATGTCACTGACAGTTAGCTTACCGGATGTTAAAGATGAAAGACACTAGTCGCAATGATTACAATATTTAAACTGGTCCTTAGTAAGCGATTTTATTCCTTTTTCCGTATGGCGCAAAACGCGCTCTTTTCAGACCGTCCCTACGTTGTTATGGCGACAGCCGCTGCTGCTACGACAGTCGTAAAACACTAGGGGGCGGTTGTTTTAAAAATGAATCGATAAAACTTTATTTAAATGCCGCTTATTTACATCTAGAGTAGAATTATTTAAAGTGCCCGGGACTTGTGACTGATTGTGAGATTGGAGAAAACTCTTTTCTTGTGTTACTTTGCTTCGTATAAAAATCACTGCATCAAACTGATTCAGTTTATCCTAAAATAACTGAACACTGGGTGTGTAAGATTTTTTTTTTTTTTAAGGGTCTATATAGGTAAAACACCACCTGATAAAATGGGTTGTCTTAGTGTTAGAGCTACTTTCTTATTAATCTTGTGTTATTCATCCAAATATAGTAATGTTGTAAATTGTTAGACCCTTTTATTACCTTATCACTACTTTTAATTATTGTGATATAATTTTAAGACACTGGCTGTCTTAAATGTCAAATGCTCATAATACAACTAAAATAATACATGTAGGACATGAGCATCACAGTTCTCAGGCTGTGAGCTTGACATTTCATATCTGGGATATCATGTCTGTAGAATATCTGGATCTAGAGTACTGTGCAAACATCTCAAGCTACTACTCTTTTCTTTTTATTTTGCTATGAAAATGGGAAATGGGGACAGTCATTTATTGAAACATCCAGTATATAAAACAAAAACAGAGTTTGTACAGTTCTAATGTATTTGAAAAAAAAAAATACTGTGACCTTCTTGATTTTTTTTAATGCAATGTCTCTTGTTCTGTTCTAGCTAAAGATGATCCCACACTGCTTCAATAATGTTGAGGTCTGGGCTCTGGGAAGACGAATAGAGGACTGATGGTGTTCCATTGTGTGTTTTTCCATCCATGTATGCTTTTACTGCACTGGAGCTGTGTGTGGGATCATTGTCACCATGAAAAATTAAGGCATTGCTAAGATCTGTTCCAGATGGAATTGCATGGTGGATCAAAACGGTAGTTTTCTGTGTTCATAATTCACTCAATTTTGACAAGAACCCGAGCACCAAGGACTGAAATGCAGCTCCAAACCACGACAGAGGCCCCACCATGTGTTACTGATGGCTGTGCACACTTGCTTTATTTTATTA
Source organism: Neolamprologus brichardi (assembly GCF_056152115.1). NCBI lineage: Eukaryota > Metazoa > Chordata > Actinopteri > Cichliformes > Cichlidae > Neolamprologus > Neolamprologus brichardi. The sequence goes on along the minus strand of NC_142109.1, from coordinate 7,779,252 downwards.
GGCCTGCCACTTCCTGTTTTTGTCTTCCACTTGTCCAGTTTCCTCCAATAGCACACCGTGCTAAGACATGCCAGGTATTTAACTAGTAGCTCTTTGATTCAGTTAGTTGGTGCACATGTACAACTCTCCTCCATATCTCTCAAAGTGGGTGTTTTTTTTGTTTGGTTTTTTTTTAAGCATTTTCACAGATTCAAGCAAAGAAAGGAAAATAAAGTACACATTTTTTTAGGCAGGAAGTAACAAAGTGCCGAAACATACATACACAATTTAAGTTGTCTCTTATTCGTAGACGAAACACTGATTCATCATGCATTTTAAATCCTTGAATGGTTCCATAAGTGGTTTAACAAAAACATCTATTCTCCTCTGAAAATGATCGGGTACATTGACTGGACTGCAAATAGGTTTTTGAAAGATCTTCAGAAAGCCTGGTGAATGACTGCTTAAAGTTCCTTTAAAAATTACAAGAAGGTGTCTTGAAAGCAAAATAAAGACATGAGTGAATCAAAACTTTTGCACAGTACTGTAGTTTCAGTTATACCCCTAATGTTAATGGCAATTTATGGCAATAGTTATTAGCTTTTACTCAATGACTTTTGATAGCTGATTGTTGATACAGTCTGTGTCTGTATCAGAACTTTGATGACTAAAACAAAAGAAAATGAAAAAACAAAGCACTGAACTCAAAAACATCAAATATACATATATATTTATTTTTGAAAAGTGAATTTCTTCACTTTAATATATTCTGTTCACGTGATGAGAAATATTTGAAATATTTTTAGATATTTGATTAACTTATGTCTCATGAAAATCATAAACCTGTATCTCACCTTATTAAAATATTTCCTAAGGTAGCAAAGGATTTTAAATCCAGACCCTTTAAAAATGTTGTTTTATGCACTCAGCAGTTGGTTGAGGCTCCTTTATCAGAATGAATCAGAATTTAGAAAGTCATGTATATGTGGCTATGAATACTCCTTCAGATTTAATATAAATCTTTATTTTGTAAAGTCTCATTCAAGAACAAAAGAGCACAAATAATAATAATAATAATGATGATGATCATCACAGTGTAAGATTTTTCAGTGCAAATGAACATGTTTAAAAAAACAAAAAAACAAAAACAAAACTAATTTCTGATTAGCTTGGTCCACCCATGAAATGGAAACGTATACTGTAATTTACTTGAACAATTTTTAAAAAGTGCAACAATATTTCTCAGCAGTGTGAGCAAATAAAAACAAAATATATATATAATATTTAAAAAAAAGTAGAAGTTTTATGCATTACCTAAACAAATTTAAAAAAAAAACCCACAATATTAAAAATTTCAAATCTAAGCATCACAAATCTTGTGAAGGCAAATGCTGGAACCGCTGGAACAAACTTCATAGAACATTTGCTCCGCCAGACTGTCTCTGTTTGCACTTGGAAGGGCGCTAAAGCCTGAGAGGCCAAACAGACTGCTGAACTACAAGCCTCACTTGACACTCAGTCATGTTACCAAACATCACAGAATGACTTCTCACACAGCTCTGTAGATCACCGAGATCACACTCACAGTGAAAATGTAAGAAATGCATCAGAATTTATGCAGAGTTATAAATACTGCTTCAGATTCTGGATGGAAATCCTGAAGCAGCCTGAGGTTATTTTTTCTAAAAGTAGATCACATGCCAGAATGATATTTGATAACAGATGCAAAAACATGTATCCTTACATGTCTTGTTCCAACTTCACTGACTCTGTATAAGCATAAAAACGCATGTTCTATTGGACTACAGCTATGCCAGGGCTACAAAGCTTTCAGCACCGCGTCGTGATTCCAATCTTTACTCCAGTGAGTGTTTAAACACGTCTTATCATTCCGCTTACCACCCCGGACCGTTTAGGCATCGTGGTTTCTGAATGCACTGTGGATACAAAAAGATCAACCCAAGTCAGACACTGTTACTCGTTTCTCACCTCATTGGTTTTGTTTCTCCTTCAGTAGTCCGGTGCCTCTATTGTTCAACACGGCAACCATCCGGCAGAGAGAGAGAGACAAATCAAGAACCAAGATAAAATTCCCCAACAGTAGATAAAGCCAGTCTTCAATGTGTTTACTGCTAAAAATAAACACTTCTCGTCAACTCATTTGCTGCAAATTGTCCCACATCAATTGGGCACCACCTCATCCAGTGCCGTCTGTCACAATGCTACTGTTTCAGGGTGCATTAACTGCTGCACCACCAGGTCGATATTAATGATGGGACTGAAGTAGAGTGCCCAGTAGAAGAGGCAGTTGCACACAAACTGCGGGACAAAAGGCCAAAGGAGGGCAAATGCAAATCCCTGAGTTAGCATTTTCCACAAGTGGCTCCACATCATTTGTGGAAGAGTCCTACAAAGAGAGGGAGGAAACAAGTGTTATAAAACCACTACAACCACTACTCAACAGCTATCAACCCAAATCTTGTACAGGAGATACTAAATCCAGTTCCAGGTAATACACAACAGACAGTATAAAATACGGTTGTAGTCTCTAGGTCTGAAATGTAAAGCCAAGGCAGAAGTGCCATAAATCTTTCTAACAGCCTGCAGGGGGCGACTCTGGATACAAAAAAAAACAAAAAAAAAAATGCAGTTGCATGTCTGTGCTCCATTTGTTTTCATTAGCCAATAGGTGATGTCACCATCACTACATCCACCTTTTATACCGTCTATGCATACAATTCAGAAAACATGACATTAATACAATGGTTTGCACAGAACTGCAGGCATGTTTATGCAGGTCCTGTTTTCCTTCAGCAGGACGGACTCCATGTCTTTCAGATAGATAATATTTACACTTAACCAGCATTTTAGGATTAAAAATTGACTTTTGGAGCTGCTGAGTTTCAGTGTTTATATTCCTGACTGGCAGGAATATGCACTTACTGTGTCTGGGTCTTATCAGTCACTGAAATCTAGTAAAAACATTTTTATCTAGGTTCACATACCCATTAATTTGGCACCAGAAAATGTTCCCAGTAACACTAATATGCCTTGTGATGACCAAAGTATGCCACGTGACCACAGTATACACATCTTTTATTTCAACTATCACTTCCTTCTCAAAGTTAGTATAACAAAAGTACAATCTGATCTTCCTTTTTGCCATAACACACGTACCCAATGACCGTAACTGTATTAATAACTAGATTTTTATTAGAGAGTATTTATCAAACTGTGCAGAACTCTCATCTGGATTGAGACAGTTTAAAATCTATTTCAGTGTTTGCATAATAAAAACAACAAGAGCAAAAAGAAAAATCACCCAACCTTCACACTGCATTTACCTGATCCTGGCTCTCATCCACAGCCTCCATAGGGCGCAACCTTCAAGGACAGACAGCAGCATGGCATTAACAATGATGAAACGGGATGTCCAGTAGTGAACGGCCAACCAGTCCCAAGCAAACTCTGCGATCAGCTGGTATGGAAGCAGACAGTATTTCACAAGAAACTCTGCCCATTGTTGCCAGCTGGGATCCACCTAAATTAATAAGTTTTAAAAAAAAACAGAAGAAAAAAAAAGGGGGGGCAGGAACAAAACAAAACATGTAACCTGAATAGTCATATGTATTGCACATGGAGCAAAGTTTAAAGAAGTCTAAGCATCTTCATGCTCACAGCGCCGTCTTAATCTAATTACCAGAAGCAATCACAGCATATAATTTACAAATAAAAGGTCCCCAGTGTTTTCATTTTCAGCTCGTTACAGTGTATTACAATTTATTATTTATGTGTCATTTCAGTGGGAAGTTTGTCTGGTTGGTACCTGTGAGCTGACAAAACTGCTCTCCACTGGTTGATCGCTGTCTGTGACGGCTGGACAACAAGTGTGCAGGAAGGGCAGGAAGGTCTCAGAGTAGTCGAACAAATACAAGTAAAAGATTGTGAGACGAGGGGAGCGCTTCAGTGCGTACAGCAAGAACAGAGACTTCCCCGCATTAGCCGCCTGACAGAGTGTGACAGAAACAGTAAAGAGACAGTTATTTAACTGTGGAAATGCAGATGTGCTGCTTTACCAGCAAAACACAATGTGCAACTTGTAAAGATGTCAATACTGAGCATCAGCATGTGAAGCAAACAACATCACGCCATTCTGACGCAGAAGCGTGGTCACCTTGTATTCCCAGAGGTTCTGCGGAGGTTTGACCCCAAGAGCTTTAACTCTTTCCAGTTCAGCCAGAATAACCCGTCTGTGAGCCGGATTTTCAATGCTGTAAGGCGATTTCAACAACTCGTCTTCTCCCAGCATCAACAGGAGCCTGAACCAGAGAAATTATCATATTGATTTTAAAAACATTAATGAATACATTTCTTTAAAAAATAAATAAATAATAATTCACCTTCCATTGACGTTCTCCTGCTGGAAGGGTTCTTTGTACAGCTGGGCCCAGGGACCCAGGTTTTCGAGCCAGGATACAACCTCTTCAGGTGTCCAGTGAGACACGGGCTTAGTGATCAGCAGGTCATGCTGATCCACTGGACCACTGCTCCAGTGATACACCAACACCATCACCTACAAACATACACAGAAACACTGGTCTGAATAGTTTAACCCAGGGGTGGGCAATCTCAGTCCACGAGGGCCGGTGTCCCTGCAGGTTTTAGATGTGTCCTCGAACCAACACAGCTGATTTAAATGGCTAAATTAGCTCCTCAACATGTCCTGAAGTTCTCCAGAGGCCTGGCAACGAACTAATCATGTGATTCAGGTGTGTTGACCCAAGGTGAGATCTAAAACCTGCAGGACACCGGCCCTGATGGACTGAGATTGCCCATCCCTGGTTTAACCATTACCTCACCTTGCAATAATAATCCAACATCACTAGATGTTGCTACATTTGTTTAACTTGAACCTGCAGCTGAGTTGGCCCAGTCTATATTTCCACAACAGATTGCCCAAAGCATCCAAAATAAACTGAGGCTTTGCAGAAATGACAACACTTAGTTCACCTAAGACGACCCAATAATCATCACCATGAACTGAGGTCAAAAACAGAACTATGTTGTAATCTGTTTACTTATTACCTGCACTGTACACACTCAGACATACATTTTCAGCCACGTGGCAAAACACAGGGGGACGTTGTTCCCAAGTGCCCCAATATTACATAATTTTGATGCTTTGGTTAAAAGACAACAAACTAAAAATTACAGGTGTTGCAACATGTAGGGTTAGGAATGTAGTAATGTTTTGATTCTAAAGAGGTCCACAATTTAGAGATGGAAAATCAGGTTATATTCAAAGTAACTTGGCACTAGCAACTGAGACTGAGAAGGACATGCCCTCCGCTAGTCACTTAGGGTACTAGGAGACACATGTTCAACGAAAGTATAAGTAAGACACAAGGCACTTTCAAAACGAGGAGCCGTGTCTACCTTACACATACCGTTTATGAAATCAGCACAAATCCTAATAAAAAGGGCAACTCATCATTGCCGTTGCAAGCAAATCCAGAAGGCAATGTTTAAGAGCAAGGAGGCATTTCTAACCTGATTGTGTGTACTTACGGCCACACATGTGAGTGCAGTTAGGACTCCAGAGAAGAAAAAGCCTGCTCCTTTGTGCTGGGTTGTCTTGGATCTACCCAGGTTGTCACCATATCTAAGATGAGGAAGACAAACATGAAGGATGGGCTTTGTAAAGCTGGCCCAGTTTCATTAAAAACCCAAAATAAATGAAGTACGTGCAAATAAATACAAGTGAAAAATGAAGGAGAAGTCAGGCAAGTTGGCACAGATGAGATCAGTATGGCAAAGGGTCAGCATTGAGTTTAAAGCTACTTAAAGTCAGTGTCAAACAATGGTGTGTGTGCTATGCTGTGTTTCAAGTACAAGGTAACCACAAGGAGGACAGACTAATGGAAGCTCTTTTTCCACAAAATCATTTTTCCCAGCTCACAGCCATCTTCTACGATTGGTTTGTGTGCTGAAGCAGCACTCACTCCTTCTGTGACATTACACAATCTGACCCACAGCCTGATTATGTGGATAAGTATGTGTGCACAATGTAGAAATGTAGTGGTTATCACACTGTTTGCCGTGTGACAATCACTAGGGCAAATTTGTTCTCTGTGGAAAATCTACAGCACTGAAAATTCAATCCCAAAACATTCCAGTCATGAGTCTCATTCATTCCAGGGTTAATAGATTTCTTTGCAAAGCGTAACGCATGAAACTGCAGCATCTGGAACTTAGTTAAGAAACGAAGGTGTGAGGAGCAAACTGATGGATCATCCATGGCTAAACCTCCTGTTGTACGAGCTTCCTTTGGGTCAGTCAGCATCATACTGAAGGATGGAGGAATGAAATCACTGTATCTGGTAAAGACCCAGCAGACAACTCATGGCTGAGTTAGTGAGTCTGCTCCACAGCCAGTTGTGGCTAGTGTGCATCTCAGGGTTAGCTCTTTGGGCTTCTGGAAAGCTGAATTTAAACCAGTCAGATTTCCCAGTGAGCATGATTAAGGTCACTGTCCACACCTCCAGATGTATCATCTTCCCTGTAGGATTTTCTTGGCAGTGTTTATTTGGATTTTTTGGCACCACCAGGCCATGTCAGCTTTGTAAATGAACAAATTATTCAGAATTGGTACTTCTTGGAGTTGCATTTACATTTACTCTCAGGGCTGCTTTAGCTTTGAGCCTCCGGAGTGCACCAGCTTGTAGGTGCTGTCTTTGGAGCAGGCTGTGATGTCAGCAAAAAGGATTAGTGAATCAAATGCTTCACGTTTGTTTGCAGCTTTCCTCTGATTACAGGAAGGTGACACTGAACCCAGTCTTTGGAAATCCCAGCTTTTCAACATGCATGCAATGTTAGACTGCCCATGGTGTGAAACGTTAGTTGCTAAATGGCTAGACTTGTTTTTAAATTGACAGTTTTCATGGACTTATATATATATTATATATATCTCAAAACATATTTGAGAATCAAAGTACCTCTGGAAAGCCAACAAGCTCCGGGAGATTTTGGGGTTTGCCTGGATTTCCGCTTTCCTCCGCTGTATGACCTCACCAAAAAGTTTGTCAGTTGCATCCCTAAAAGAAGATGATTATATCAGTTTGATATCTATATCAAACGAAGTAGGACTGATTTATCTCTGCGGAGCACATGAAGATAAACCACCTTGACACAGCAATGTCAAGGAAAATTTGTGGGCAATCTGATGAATACTTCTTTTTTTTTTTTTTTTTTTTTTTTAATTCAATGGAGAGACGAGTGTCTGAACGACATCTTCGATCTTGGCAGCTGTTTTCAGCTGCATCTGAGCGAGAACATTTCCACATCTTAAGTTGAAACATCAGTATGTCAATCAGTTGTCATGCATTTCTTATAAACCGCACGTCCTTACCACAGATCATTAGTTCCTAGTTCCTCTCATGTCAAAATATTTGTGTCTAACATTTGCTCTTGTGTCTTTCAGTAGAACAAAAGACAGGTCATGTGACTGCGAGCTGCGTGTATGAGCGAGAGTGAAAGTGAAACAAATCACAGATATTATTGTAAAAGTGTTCACCTCTAATGTGGAGCTCGCTGTGGTGAAAACATCACCAAGCTTTTTTTTCTCCATGAAACATAATCCTAAAAAGATTAGAGTCTTGTCCCAGAACTGAAATGGGGATCTTCTACCACTAAGAATAAGCATCAAACTTTGGGCTTAATGTACTCGATTTATTTTTAGGATTTACTAAATGACATATCAGCTAGTTTCTTCCCAGTCGTATATTGTGCTTTGCTCTTCAATAAGAGGTTATGGTGAAACAATAATGAATGTCTGCTTCTGGTGTAACTGCACACATCATTACTGGTCATCCAGACTTTCCAGTTCTTAATAAAGCTAACTAAGCAAGCTTAGTAGAAGTCGCCAGTAAGTCTCTGTGAGATGTGAATCAAGCAGCCAGAATATCAAACATTAACCCACTGATATGGCACAGCTATGAGAAGCATACCTCAGCAGTATGTTGATTTTAGGAAAGCCTTCCCACTTCTCCCGGCACTCTGGGCACTCATTCTTCTGCGAGGACTCCCACCATAGAGCGAGACAGTGCCGACAGAAGTTATGACCGCAGGTCAGGGTAGTAGGGTTGACCAAGATGTCATAGCAACAGTGACAAGAAAATTCATTTTCTGAGATGCCGCTCGCTGAAGACTTTAACTGAGGGGGATTGGAAGACTCGGATAAGAGAGAAGACTCATCCATTAATTCCTCCACACTGTCATCTGCTGTATTTAACTTCATCTGCTGCAACATATCCAAGTCTGAAGGAGACACAAGGTTAATAAGCAAAATCAGAAACAATATAACATTTTAGGTTTTAGGATATGGGTGCAAGCTGTAAATCAGGGGTTTCGAACTCAAGAAATATATTGTGCCCTTGAAGTTACGTTTTTTTGTTAGGGAGGACTGAGTTGTATAAACATGTACAAACATGTTGGATTGGCTGTGTTAGTTCAGTGAGAGAGTTATTTGTAAAACAAGAAGAAAACAATTTTCACTAGCAGTCAAACACTAATGTGTACACTTATGTCTGCATTAAACACTACTTTTTGGAAATAGGTGTCAGTGTTTTCTTGTTCATACTACTTGAGCACCAAAGTGGCCCTCCAATGAGATGACAGTGACAGCTCATTTAAGTTTCAGACCCATGCTCTAAATGCTTCACGTAGAAAAATGTTTACTTTTTTTAAAAAAAAGAAAAAGAGATAGCAGTACTTCCACCAAGCCTATCCTCGGCACTAAAATCCAAATATATTTGCCAACAACAGTTCTTTTAACATTTCAAAACTGCATAACTGGAAGGCCCTGTGCTTTGCTCCTGCTTGATTTAAGGGGTAAAGCGACCAGTTATGTTTTTGCTCAGTAAACCAATATTTTATAAACGAGAATCTGTTTTTCTGACATGACATTTCGAAACTCAAAACACTGTACAAACTGAAAACAGAAAGTAGTTAGCATTTTCACTGGATTTGACAGCTTTCGTTTCATTTCCATATCACGTTTTTAAACTCTTGCAAAAAAAGTGAACTTGAAAACTCAGTAAATGGCTAAAAATAAATATATCACCACACATCTGAAATCTAAAGTAATACTGCAAGCATTTAAAAGCAAACATCATAACCATAATTAGTTATGGCTGAGGAACTATGATTGAAATGAATTCAAAACTATGGTACTTGGAATAGGATGTCAGCAAGCAATTAAAGCGCGACTTCTGACTTAAAGGCAGCTAAATATGACAAGTACTTAAAAGTCACTTGGTTACGTATACAAACAGGAGCTCGTGACAGCACTCGGTCAAACAGTTCAACTTATTTGATTTTCAAATAACAAAGGGTAAACCATTACCAAGTCTGAATACATAAACAAAACAGACAGTTTGCTCACTTACTGTGACAGCACGCAGGTACAGTTTAACTGCCCTAGACGTTAGCTTCACTCTCTGATTAGCTAGCTAGTTGCTAGCTATGCGCTAGTTGCACATCGGTTACTGCTGATCTGTAAACATAGGTTAACTACAATTATTAGTACCAAACTGCGCTATCATTAGCTTCAAGGCTTACATGCTAGTAAGCCTAACTTAGCTCAACAGTACGCGCTGATTGCTAAGTTACTAACTGCTAACTGGTGTGGTTCAGTTGGCTAACCTACAGTTGTTACTCGCCTCAGGACTGGTCTCTGACAGGTGACCGACTGCAGGGTGGCATGACTATCCGGCTAATAACTAGATTGCAGGCTCATTTCGCGAGTAGAACTCAACGTATCCACCCACACACACACAGTAGCAGTTCTCGAGCAGTTCTGCTCTCTCACAGCCTCCTCCTGCAGTGGAAACCCCCACATGCAAGCAACCACAACCACGCACGCGCCTGAATGCGTACCTGCCACCCGCCTACCTCACAATGTCGTCACCGGTCACGCTCTCACCTATAAGGGGAAGAGGTCCGGTGTCCTCCTTCTAGGTAGAGTCATAGCTCCACCCAGCAGACCTGACTTTTTTAACGCCTGCGTCAGTTCAGCGCAGATCAGATCCTGAGGCTTATTTTTATTATTCCTCAGCACCACATTATAACATTAAAATACACACTAGCTTTTTACAGAGACCCTGTCGGATTTACAGTGAGTTATTATATTATCCTAAATCACCATCCTGATGGCAGAGTGGCAGAAAGTACCTGGCACAGTGTAATCGGTTCATTTTAGGCTGCTTTCACTCTTCTGCTTTACTACAGTAACCGGAAATAAATGTGCTTCTATTCCCTTGAAACACTGGTATTTTGCAGGTTAATATGAATAATAGTGAATATAATCAGACGACGAATAAGGTTTATAACTCGAACCCAATCGCGTAAAGTACTTCAAATTAGTCACAGCCTTTACTTGCTACTTTGAGTAGTCAGTAACTACTTTCTTTTTGTGCTTTTACTTCAGTCATCAATTGTGAGAGTTTTATTTCTACATTGTGATCATGTGTGGAAGCAAATGCATGTTTATTTTTTTAGGCAATGTCTCTCGTGAATAATCTTTTTTCCTGTCCCATAGTTTTTTCTCATCAAAATTTGTCTTATTTCATTTTAGTTTCCGAACTGATTTGAATACTTTGTCTGACTTTGTTTGAGATCTGAGACATTTTCAATAATGGATGCTTAAGTTTACTCCAGCTACTCCCGGAAAAAAGCTGAACTACTGTATTAGCATAATGATAAAAATAATACCAGTTGATGGGAATACAAACTCTAGTCTAACTTTTATTTTAATTCTAATTATACTCAGCTTGAATCTGAAGAAAAAGAAGGAAAATAAAAAAAATACAGCTCTATTTTCAGTTGTCTACATTGTAGAGGTTGGTTTCTAAACAGGAAAATGTGTACAGTGAGGAGTTAAAGTGGGATTCAGCAGGTGGAGGGACCCTAAAATTGGATGTAATGACTCAGTGTGGGGAAAAAAATCACAAATCACAATCATTTCTATTGAGAGCTCAAGTAGATTTTCTTATTGTACAGGCTGTGACCAGCTGATCTGCTCCTCTTTGTAGATGTTCAACCAGATGTCTAGCAGATGTTAGTGGATCTCAGCGGATCTCAGCATCATCATTTAAAATTCATATCAATGATACTCTGCTACACTTGATGTAACTTAACTCTGACCATGAAACCACGACCACTGCGCATCAGTCACAGACACTGTTCTTTACGTTAAACCCATCACAGTACAAAAAATAACCTGTTTATCCTGCAGAGGATTTTCATGTAGCCTTTAAATATCACAGTTAGTCTACCTCAGTTTGTTTTGCAGCATATTGTCCTATGTACAGACCCAGTAACTGGTTTAGACACATGAGGACTTTAAGTTTTTAATTTCCCTACCTTTAAATGTAACTTCTTATCTTCCTCTCCTATCCTGTTTCTCTTATCTTTCTCCATCTCTGAGTGAAATATCCTGTGAAATACAGCTGGACCTTTAGCTAGCAACACGCTGCACACAAACAGTTAGTATGTTTGCTGATGTTTATTGACCTGATAGAAACACTGCATTTAAAATCACCTGACACTTAAAAAAAGTCACTCCCTTTATGCTCCTCGTCTTCTGTAGTCCTAGCTAGATGCTGAAGTATTGCAACCGCAAGAAACAAAGCAAAACGAAAAACACATCATTTGTTGCAATTTCTTTAGTCAAAACTACAAAAAACACAAAAGATGGTAGTTTGAGAGGCATAAACGTGTTTTTGCACCAACATGCCCAAAGTCTGCTATCAGATTACAAATGAAATGCTAATGTTTTCAGTGTTCTCTGATGAAGAAGATATGGGTGTATAGGATTTCTCAAATCTTTGCGTTCTGTTTTTATTTACATTTGACCCAGCATCACAGCTTTTTGGGAATTGGGGGTCATAAAATATTATTGTCAAGTAGCAAAGCTTTTGGAAACACTCAGAAATATGGTTCGTCAGTGAACCAGGGAAAGGATTTTACCTCACATATTTCAACAGGCTACATTTCAGTCTGCAAGTGTGCAGCAGGAAATAATAGTAATAAATTATCAGGAAAGTAGTAAATATGCATATTTGTATATAGCTATTTCACTTTCAGTGTGACTGCTTATGGTAATGGACAGGTTGATAGATGAGATCAGGCAGGAGTTTCCATAGACTGTGATGTTTGCAGACAACATTGTGATCTATAGTGAGTAGGGAGCAGAAGTGAAAGAGTGAAAAGGAAGGTTTTTAAGATGGTAATGAGACCTGCTATGATATATGGTTTGGAGACATTGACAAAAAAGCAGTAGGTGAAGCTGGTGGTGGCAGAGTTGAAGGTGCACGAATTGTTACTGGGAGTGATGAGGATAGGCAGGATTAGACATCAGAGGGACAGCTCAGGCTGAGCAGTTTGGGGGAAAAGTTAGAGACGCAAGGATGGCAAGGTTTGGACATGCGCACAGGAGGGATAGTGGATGCTGAAGATGGAGCTGCAGTCAGGAGGAATAAAAAGAAGGATGTAGTGAAGGGTTGGGGTATGTCGGATGTGACAGAGGAGGATGCTGGGGATAGGGTGAGATGGAGGCAGATGATCCGCTGTGGCGACCCCTAAAGGAAGCAGCCGGAAGAAGAATGAGAATAGGAAAGATGTCTGAAAAAGTGGAGGGCAGAAAATGGATATTTAATTTTGTCATCTGTCTGTAGAGATGCACACCTTGTAATCACGGGGAGGCAGTAATTCAGCAGCAGCAATTTCAGCGTCGAAGAAGAAGAGGAGGCGGAGTAGAAGAAGAACCGCTGTTTAAAAAAAAAAAAAAGGAAAAAAGTGGTGGCGCAACACAGTTTAGCTAGCACAGAGTGCACGGTTAGTTCATGACAGCTGCTCCCATCCGGAATAACGCTTGTACTTAACCCCGTGTGTAGCTCGCCCTGTTTCTCCTATGACATCCTTCACAGTCGGCTCCGACCTCGCACTATGTTTGAGGTAACGTGACAGCGCAGCTGCTTTCAGGCTGTTACTGTGCAGCTGGCTGCAGTTTGCTGTAGCTGGTGTAGTTAACCAGTTAGGTAAATGCACGTCGTAAACAGGTTATCCTCATAGGTCAGGGACACCGTATTAGTTGAGAGTGCACCGGTGTGGACTTGATGTTAACCTTCTTACGTTAATGCACAGAACCAATTATGTCATTATAGCTTTAAAGCTAGCTTGTTAGCAAACGGTAATTGTTATTAAACAAGGCAGAGCTGCATTCATTAAGATAGTACAATGACTTATACACTGCGACTGACTGATGGAGACGTGGAGGCATATATTCAGCGTCCAAGTGAAATAGTCAAGAATATTTTTCTGCAGGGGATAAGGCAAGCAAACGAGACAAAACAAGTTTATTTTGAAAGGCTTTTCAGGTTGCTGACTCTTGGAGCACAAGAAAGGTCTACACAGAACTTGCTGCTAAACTATTAAACTAAATCTAAATCTCTTGAAATGGATTGTTTTCATTTTACAATTGTATAAGAGAAATATTTTTACTTTTGTGAATTTAGAAACTTGAGAAAGCGTTTTTCTTTTCCCGGACACTAATATATAACTATCAGAATAAATCCAGGTTAATTTTTGGCCACGTTTCAGACTGTGTTAGAAAATATTCTGCAGCACTTAAAACAGAAGTTTAACATTATCCTGCAGGAATGCTTTATGGTAGGAAAGGTTATAATTTTACCAGGGTGGAATAATATAGACCACATTACATTTATGTGAGTTGGTCGGAAATTATGTGTGTGCAGTCCACTTTTTAGCCTCATCAGCCTAAATGAATTGAGAAGGAAGGGGGAAAAGGTAATATTTGGAGCATACAGTATTTAAGTTGGGTTACGTTGAACTGTAACAGCAGATTCTTGAAGTCGTTCATACGTCCAGTTAAACGGGTTAAGTGGGATTCACAGATGGTTGTTTCGTTGATGATGGTTGGTTGATTTTAGGCCAGTTTTAACATGTTTCATAATATATCTGCTAAATGTACTCTAACATTGTCATATCGAGGCTGTGTACTCATCATCTGTTTTCAAAAAACAAAAAGTGAACTTTTAGAGTTTATGTTTGAGGTGATTTCCTTTTCGTGATGTGTGCGGTTACAGCCTGTGGCTCAGGTGTATTGTTTCTTAACATTATATAATTAATGCACAATTATATAATGTTTACATTATACAGTATTAGTACCAGTATATCAGTATTGCACTTAACGAGAAGTATACAAGTTAAAGAAGAGACATATTTCAGTTATGTTGTTACTGTTGATGTTGCATAATTTGTCCACCAGGGGGCACTCTGAAACGTCCACGTTGGTAACGTGTTTGGAACGGCATGCCAGCTGATCCAAGCAGATCGAGTTATCCACGACTTGTTATAACAATAAAACAAGATGGCTATGTTAGTAAGGACTCATAAATAACAAACCACAACATATAATCTCAGTGTTTCATCTGTCTGACAGAAAAAGCAGCTTTTATATCAGATTTTTAAAAGCACCAAATATCGGCTTCTGTATTGGTCTTAAAAAATCAGTCGGGCTGTAGAAAATATTATATCAGATGTTTATTCAATTCAATACAAAATTTATTTGTATAGCACATTTAAAAACAACAGAGTTGACCAAAGTGTTTCACAATCGGTTAAAAACAAGAGAAAACAATAGAGAAACAAATACAGATAAATTAGAAACAAATACAGATAAATAAGAAGACAGTGAATTAACAATAAAAACATAAAACAGGCCTGATGGTACTCATACTGAACTCGAATTAAAAGCCAAACAAAAAAAGTGAGTTTTAAGATGCGTTTTAAATGACTGAATAGACCAGGGGTGTCAAACTCAAATACACAGTGGGCCAAAATTCAAAACTGGAACAAAGTCGCGGGCTAACATTAATATTTATTGAAAAAAAAAAATCTTCCTCTAGATATAAGAATGAATCTTTTCTTATGGACTCAAATAAGTTTTGCTGAAAAACTGAATATGGAACAAGCAAAGCTTAATACTAAACAATATATATATTAGCTGTATAATACCAGTAGGCCAGCTCTAATAGTAATTTGATATGGCTTCCCGTGGGCCAGAGTTTGACACCTATGGAATAGACTCTGAAGTACGAATCTCCTCTAGCAGATTATTCCAGAGTCTGGGTGCTGCTACTGCGAAGGCCTGATCTCCTCTATGCTTCAATCGAGACCTTGGTTGTGCTAAGAGCAACTGGCTAGATGATCTCAGTGCTCTTTTGGGGTCATACATGTTGAGGAGTTCGTTTAAATAACATATTATTTAAAACTTTAAAAGTAAGTAAAAGAATCTTAAAATCAATACAATATTTTACAGGGAACCAGTGTAAATTTGCTAAAACTGGCGTATGGCGTATTAAATTAGATGCATCCATGTTGTAAGAGTGGTAAGAGTTTTCTTTATTCTTGCCGTCATTAATCTAAGTAGTTTTACTTGTTTAACCTGAACTCTCGAGTCTAGGATGTAACGCCATATTATGTAATCACTTGACAAAATGCAATATCACTTACATTACAGTCATCTTCAAATGCTTCTGGGTATCTATTTGGGCAGATATTTTGAAGCATTACCTAAATTAAATTAACCTCATTTCAGTGGTCAGTTAGCCATAAAAGCAGATATAAGGTCAACTATGAAATTTGATAAAAGCTGCTCAAAATGTTCGCTGACTTTTTAATCTAGGTTTGTTTGAGTGTCATCGCTCTCTCTTCTTATGTTTGTATTGTAGGGCCTGTTACAAAATGGGGCAGCACGGTGGTTAGCACTGTTGCTGCACAGCAAGAAGGTCCTGAGTTCAATTCCACCATCAGGCCGGGGTCTTTCTGTGTGGAGTTTGCATGTTCTCCCCGTGTTTGCGTGGGTTCCCTCCGGGTACTCCGGCTTCCTCCCACCGTCCAAAGACATGCAGCTTGTGGGGATAGGTTAATTCATTAATCCAAATTGCCTATAGAATGTGAGTGCGAATGGTTGTCTGTTTCTGTGTGTTAGCCCTGCGACAGACTGGCGACCTGTCAGGGTGTGCCCTGCTTCTCGCCCTATGACAGCTGGGATAGGCTCCAGCGCCCCCCACGACCCTGAAAAGGATAAGCGAATGGATGGATATTACAAAATATACAAGTTGCACTTTATTGATGAAAGTATAAAGTTGTTATCTGTTTTATAATTGACCAAAATGGATGTTTAACTGCTGTATTATGTCAAGTAAAAGTATTCAAAATGATTAAGTTATTGTAATATAAAAATAAACAGTAGCTTCTGATGGCTTTATATAGCAGCTCTTTTTTCTTGTGTGGAACTTGAGCTGTTGTAGAGTAGATGACCTGTTTTTCCTTCTATTTGATAGGATCCTGAACTTCAAGGTCCTTTATCACTGAGTCTGAATGAAAACTGCAGTGACCAGTCTTCCCCCAAAAAAGCACCGGGAAGCCCCGACTACACCTGTGAGATTCCAGAGATCCGAGTAATCATCAAAGAGGAAGAGGATGGCTGGACTGTGAGTGAGAATAGTGAGTGGAGAATCTTGAATTATAGCTTCTCTTCACTACATGATACACACATCGTTGCTCTTGGTGATTTTTCACTTTTTATTTTTATATATTAAACACAGATGAGAGCCTCAGCTCAGAGAGAGAAAAAGAGGATGCTTCTGTAGACGCCTGCCTTCCCCACCAGAAAGCGAGTGGCGTGGAGAGCTCTGCTTCATATGGCGTGAAGAAACCCCAGAGAAGATGTGCAGCGGAGAAACGGTTTGAGAAGCCTTGCCCTGACACAGAGAGCCTGCAGAGACACAAGCTCGCTAGCTCCGATGAGAAACCGCAGATTTCCTACAAATGTGGGAAGGCATCAGGAAACGTGACTGTACATCAGTGCAATAACACAGGAGAGAAACCCCTCTCCTGTCCAGGACGGGACATGACCCCCGGTCACAAAAGGAACGTGAAATCCCATCAGGAGCACTGGGACCGAGACCAGAGAGCATCTTTACACACAGAAGAAGAGCTACAGCAGACCGAAACGTCAGCACCTTGCCAAACTGTATGTTGTTTTAGATTTTGTAGATGTTATGAAAAGATCAACACATGAAGTTTTCATTGTTTTTTTTTTTTTTAGTTTAGTAAATTTTATTTATGTGTCATTCGTGAATGCATTTATAATGGCCCAGTCGGCCTCGTGCAGGAAGGTGTACATGTTTGTTCTTAAAGATCAGGTCTTAAAACTCATGTGACCATTAAAACTCATCCCTCGTGTTCATGCTGCCCATTAAAAGATCACATTCTGTTGTTTTTGAATATGAGTACAGAATCAGTCCTTGTGCTGTGCGTCTCAAATCAGTTTAGATCTCACAGGTTTAGATCTGACAATTTGCTAGACACGATCACATGGTGACAGTCAGGAGTAAAAACTCCCTTTTAACTAGAAGAAATCTATATTTTGCTATTTTGACTGCAGTGGAGGGACGATGATAAGACGAGGACTTTGTAACATTGCTTACATTATAAACACTTTAGGAAGGGATGTTTTTGTGTGGCGCATACTAAAGGAATGACATGTTGTTTTAAGACTGACTCAAAGAATGCAGCTTTTAATTTTCCCTTACCAAAAGTGGTCCAGCTCTGCTGTGTTAAGTACAAAAAAATGTTACTAGAAGAAATCTTCAGTGTTTTCTTCATTTTTAATTCTCTCGTGCCCTTTTTTTAAACTCTGTAAGCGATTGCTTCTTTATGTCACGGTGTAGTGCTGCTCTGTTGGAAGCTGTATAAAAGCAAAGTGAATTTTGAATTTCCCACTATTTTTCAGACCTTGTTTTTTTTTTTTTTTTTTTACCTTTTTTCCCCTTAAAATTTAGAAACAAAATGCTTATTTGTCCTAAGTTTTGACTGCATGACTTGGAAGTTTCCCAGTGTGAGACTGCTTTTTACAGTTTTTAACTTTTGAAACTAAAATTGGATGTTTTGGATCAGATGGGAGAAAACAGCAATGATAAGTGTGGTTAGTTGTATAAATAAGACATGCATTTTGTTATATTTAAATTAGTAGTAATGCTGGAAAATCTGTGCGCTTATATTCTTCTTGCTATGTTTTGCACGTTGGGAAATTAACTCCCACCTCTTACATGCAGTATTGTCACTGCACTGTCTGTGTAAATACAGAGAACACTTTCTTTTTATTCCAAAACCCAGCTCACGCTGACGTAACACGCTCATAAATCTGGCCCTTTGGGTTCAAAATACTAATGATGACTTTCCACAAATATGAAGCTACTCTCTAAGAGGCTTCATTAATCTTGGCGTTTTTGCAGTTGAATGTTTGATGGCTCCAATTTGAAATACCACATGCGTTTGGGCAGAGGATGAGAATAGGAAGTTGTTTTTGTGTGAGGCCCTTTGTTTCAGTCGGTCCAGTGAGGTCCGGTGTTTTTGGACAGTGACACACTCTTTGCAGTTTTGCCTTTGGATTTGAAATCAAGCATTCAATATGTGATTGAAGTGCAGAGTTTTAGCTTTAATTCAAGAAGTTTAACAAAATGATGTCTTTAACTTTAAGAATGCAGGCTTAAAATCATTTGACAAACTAACAT
Organism: Neolamprologus brichardi; assembly: GCF_056152115.1. NCBI lineage: Eukaryota > Metazoa > Chordata > Actinopteri > Cichliformes > Cichlidae > Neolamprologus > Neolamprologus brichardi. The sequence continues at coordinate 7,760,611 of NC_142109.1, read as the reverse complement.
AATCCTAAATTTAATGGTTGTTTTTAATACTTGGATAACAATTCTTTGCAGTCATGACTGCCTGAAGTCTGGCAGCCACGGACATCATCAAATGCTGTGTTTCCTCCTTGAGATGCTCTGCTTGGCCTTTACTGCAGATACCTACGGGTGTTGGTTGTTTGTGGGTCTGTTTGTTTTCAATCTGATCATTGAGGAATGTTTCATTTATTTGCATTGAGAAACATTTGGGTTGCTTTTGCAGTTTGCTTTGAGTATTAATGATTTACACCGTAAAGCACTGTCCAGTCAGTTTTGCAGCATGTGGGTGAATCTGAGCAGACAGTGTAGCCCTGCACACATCACAATTCATCCTGCCCCTTCTGTCAGCGGTCACATTATCAGTAATCACCTGCTTACATTGGTTAATGCCATAATATTGTCTCCACCATCATCATTGTTTGATAGATGATGTGGTATGCTTCAGATCATGAGCTGTTTCTCTCTTCCATACTTTTCTCTTCCTATCATTCTGGTACAAGTTGAGCTAAGTTTCACTCAAAGCATTTTTTTTTTCTGAACTGTGGAGACTCATTTTGATGTTTTCTGGCTGATTTCGTTTTCCTGTTCTTGAGTGTAACCAGTGGTTTGCACCTTTCTGTAAACCCTCTGCACTGCATTCATGTAGGCAGAAGCTGTTTGCCTTAACCAAGGAAAGGATTCGTCTCATAATGATATGGTTTCCGAAAGAGACTCAGGCGCAGTCCAGGGTATTCCTTTAAGCGAAGAACAGTGCGTTTATTCACAGTGAACACAATCACCAAGTGGCTATATACAACGTGCAGGGGAAACGGGTCTGGGTCGCCAGGGTCCATGGGAAACAGGGTTAGGGGAAAAGGTGCTCCACACTTTCTGTACAAAAGGCTCCTCCTCAGTCACTCCTCTCAGAATCTGGTTCCAAAAACGATCTAAACACAAAAGGTCGGGACCATGACACATAAGTGTATCTACCAGGAGGCTGAGGCGTAGCGCTGGCCACTGCCAGCATTTTTTCCCCCTTTTGGACTCAAATAAAAGGATAGCAAATACAAATTCAACAATGAAAAACAACTCCAGATACTTCATCTGCCTAATTTGTCATGGAATAACAACATAATGGACCTTTTACTCTTAGATTCTGAAAATGGGAAACAATGTATAAAATTGGATGGCTATAATTTCTACATGGTTAATGCAATGCTTTGGTTTAAACCCCCTGAATTAAAGCTGCAGGTCTGTCAGTTGAAATCCACCAGTAGTGGTGTAACGAGTAAACATGACAAAAAATGTTTCATTGTCCAGAACCTGCAGATAACTTTGTCATTGTCATAGCTTCTTCACTTCCTTTCGACAGATGTGCTGTGATGTCGTGAATTCCTTTTAGCTCTGTTTTCTGTTTTTAGAATTCTCCTAAACGTAAGCACCCGAAGTCACGCGGGCTCAAGATGGCATCTGAAAACTTAAACGACCAAACGCTACATTTGACTGTAAGACTGCATGCAGGGGAGGAGGAGGAGGAGGTGGGCGAGGAAGAAGAAGAGGAACAAGATGAAGAGTTTGGAGGATTAATCAACTCTGATGGAGAAGTGGTTGAATGGGATTCTGGTGAGTTATCAGCACCGCAGTTTTAATGAAAACCCACGACAAACAATACTCATTTATTTACACAAGGGCCCTTCCTTGATTCTGTTTCTCATGTGAATTTGTAAGCTTATTGGCTAAAGAATATCTTAAATAACAGAAGAAATGCATTTATAATCTTTCCCAGATACTCACAGCACTCATAGTTTGCATTTAGTTTATCACTACATTGACATTCCTTCTTTGTCTGGATTGCAGACTGTCAGTTTTTTCTTTAGCCTAAGGTAACTGTTTTGATTTTTACAGCAGGCAGCTCTGACCGAGGCTCTGATTTCTCAGCAGGTCCTCCACCTAGCAAGGTAATTCATTTTAACACAGTTTATCAGTTTAATGTCTAAGATTGGGTAATTACTGCATCTCAGTCACCACGGGAGTGCTTAGTCTTGTAGTGTCGACTGTTGGTGTCATAAATCAAATCAAAATTGCTCATTTGCATCTGCAGCACCACTCTTTGCCTCCTGCCCTACACAAACCTACTGCCACTGAATAGTTGGGATGTTGTACATACAGTAGTTTAAAAACTGACTGTCAGGGAAGATTTTACAGGTGGGCTTCTGATGTTTTTTAATGATTGTGATCATGCAGGAGTCTCAGCTGCGAGGCCAAAGCCAGAGAGACAGCAGCAGCCCGACGCTCATCATGGAGGTTGTTTCTGTGGGGGAAGATGAAGAAAGGGAGGACGCAGAGGAAAAAACTATAGGGGCAAAGATGAATGCTGCCTCCCCCTCATACTGTGGTAAACACAAGTGAAGGAAAACCAAAAAACTGTTAAATAATCATCACATTTGGTCCTGAGGTTATTTTGTTTTGCACTTGTTAGCAGAAAAAAGACCAAGAAGAACTAAAAAGGTTCCAGTAGTGTATGTGGAGAACTCAGACACAGAGCTAGATGTTCCTGCAAATGCTGGTGAGTGACATGAAGTAAAAAGGTAGCACTCGTGGCACATTTAGAAGAGATGGAAGGAGACCATCAGTGTAATAGATTTCTTTTCCACTTTTTTCTTCATCCGAAAGCAAAACGAAGAGGCAGAAGAAAGATTTCTCAAACTCCACTGTTGCCAGCTGAAGATTCAGAGACAGATGCAGGAGGTCAGTGAGTGATTCTTGTGTTTTCTACTGCAGCTTAACGTATGTTAACTACTCTGAAGTTACGTTATTATGACTTCATAAGTCATAATTAGTCTTTTTCTTTATCTTAAAGTATCACAGCGTACCCGAAGAAAGAGAAATTTGCATGCAGCGGCAGAACCGGAAGAATTAAACTCAAAAACTGCCCGCCATGCTGCTGGTAAGAAAAGAAAAAAATAAGCTTCAGATATTTGCTTATATGCTGTGATTCTTAAAATCTATGACTTAATTTTTTCAACAGCAAAGCGACCGTATAGACGAAGGAAAGATACCAAAACATCTGGTGAAGCAGAAGGAGAGAACATGGCTGTTTCACCAGGTAAGAAATAATAAAATGACCTAATCAGTGAATAACCAGCTCAGTGTTCAGCTGAGGTACTAAAATGGTGTTTTCTGAAAACCCAGAAAAGCTTTTCTGGTTCAATGCTCATTTAAAAAAAGACTGAGGAAAAGTGGAAAAAATTTTGTGGTCAGGCAAATTGAAATTTGAAGTTCTTTTGGAAAATATAGATGCCACGTCCTTTGGACTAAGGGAAAGGGACCGGGCAGCTTGTTATCAGCTCTCAGTTTTAAAGCCTGCTGTGATGCTATGTGGGTGCATTAGTACCTGTTGAATTGTCAGTTTGTGCATCTGGAAGGGCACCATCAGTGCTGAAAGGTATAAACAGGCTTTAGAGCAACATACACTCCCATTCAGAAATCGTTTTGAGGGAAGGCCTTGCATATTTCACCAAGACGGTACTAAACTGTATACTGCATCTATTACAACACCATGGCTTCATTAGTAGAGACTAGATTGGGACAGTATTCCCAAAAGTCCAGTAATTGGTCACCTCAGGTCCCACATGCTCCCAGACACTGTTAAAAGAAGAGAGAATGATACACAGTGGGAAAAACAGCCCTGTTTCCCACTGTATCATTTTAAGAAATATGTTTCTTGACATGATACATTTCCTTAGTTCGAGACATTTGATATGTTTTCTAGGGCTGTTCGATATAACGATATATATCGGATGACGATATAAAAACGTCTATCGTTTCATTTTACGCTATCGTTTGTTTCGTGGTGTAAAAATAAACTGTTTACAGCAATATTTTTTCATCGTTTTGATGGTCACTGTAGTGGTTATATTAATTTCCTAAAGTTCTCTCTTTCTCTTATATTTAATATAACCACACTACTGACAGACAAGCAACTGTTTTTATGCGTTGTCTTTAGCAACAACAACAATGGTAAAACCATTGCGTGTCCGCTTGTTTATTTTCCACATAAATCTTTCACAATAAAGCTCAAGATCCTGTTGAGACTTTTCAAAATAAACTGAATCACGTGAAAGAGTATGCAGAGTATTTATGGATGAGAAGCAAAAAAGAGCCGCCAGGTGCTAAAAAATAAACCTTAGATTCAAATGTTAGAACAGGCTGTTCCCCGCAGCACGCCGTGTAATAAATACTCACAAAGAAAACGGCAGCCGTTACAACTTATGTCTAAAAATGTATAGCTTCATGCATCGGTTAAAACACTCGACTCCAGGTACACGACGCCCAGCTGGAAACACTTCACGCAAGTCGAGCTGCCCGAGATTCACAGAATTTACAGAAAATGTTCGATTTTTGTGATTTATGTTGTTATCGGACGATAGATGTCTTATATCGGGATATGAGATTTTGGTCATATTGCACAGCCCTAATGTTTTCTATGTTCTGTTGAGAATATAATATGGGCTTATGGGAATTGCAAATCATTGCATTCAGTTTTTATTTCCACACCAACTGTTTTGGAATTGGGTTTGTACAAGTACTATATATATTTCAATTGTGAACATACCCAAGCCAGTCATACTTAGTGTTGTACTGTATCCTGTGTTATTGGTGTGCTTTCACAGAGAAAACACACAAAGTGTCTTTAGCTGTCATCCTTATGCTAAGCAGGTTACTGCTTACTGGACGTCCTCTGTAAACCTTAGAGATGGTTCTCTGGGAAAATCCCAGTCAATCAGGAGCTTGTGAAATACTCAGTCTGGCACCAGCAACCATGCCACATTCAAAATCACTTAAATGACCTTTCTTCCCCATTCTGGTGCTTTGTTTAAGCTTCAGCAAGGCTTCTTGAAGATGTCTACGTGCTTAAATGCGTTGAGTTGTTGCCATGTGATTGCCTGATTAGATATTTGCATTAAGGAGCAGTTGAACAGATGTATCAAACAAAGTGTCTGGCAAGTGTATAGAGTATAAGCGCTTTTCTAATGATAATTTCAGTGTAAACAGTTTGGAAGCATTTAAAGACAGAATATTATCTGAACATGTCTTCAACATGCAACAGAAAACAGGCCTTTAGAGTCTCTACTCTTTCTTTATATGCATAATGAGTGTAGGGGTAATGAGATCTGTATATAAATGTCTTCGGGCCAAAATGTTGCTGCTTCTGTTTTTCATTCCTGTAGGTGTCAGATATGTAGGATTGGTTTGACTTTGAACAGATCGTTTTGAAGAAGACTCCAGTTTGTGAGCTACGCGTCATGTTTGAGCTTTAAAATAGAAGCCTAACCTTGTAATTTCCTCTTGTTTTCCATCTCCATAGGCAAGAAGCGCCCTGGCAGAAAGATGATCTGTGTACCAATTGAAATACCTCCTGAGCTCCTGAAGAAACCCAAAGAAAAATTAGAGTACCACTGCTCAGTGTGTGGCAAAGAATTCCCACATGCCTACAAACTAGAGCGGCATGAGCTGATCCACACAGGAGAGAAACCGTACTGCTGCTCCATCTGTGGCCGTGGTTTTAACCAGAAGGGAAATCTCAAAACGCACTACAAAGTCCACTTAGGTGAGAGCTGCTAACAATGCAAATATAATACTTGATAAGCCAGAAGCATTGCATTGCACTGTTGCAATGCAATGGTGGCATCTTTCACTACTTTTAACATTGGCACTGTGTTTTATTTGCTCCAAATGCATTTTATCTTGGAACTGAAAATGCATGATTTATAGTTTTTCAGAGCAGCATTTGCCATGTATACTGCTGATAGATTTGTCTTGGTCATTAACTAGGAAAATTGTAATGATTAGTATATAATAATTAACCAATTTAAGTCTTGATCTCCTACCTCTTAATCCTATGACCTGAGTTATTTGCACTTTTACCCCAATGTAAAAGTGAGGTAAGCCTAAACGTCTATGAATTGCAGAGGTTGTTATACCTCAAAGCAAAAGAGTAAAACATGGTTTGAATCTTCCACTTCTCTGTAGGTCGTAAGGGTGCTGTGGATTTTGATGATGAGGTGAATCCCATAGCGTCAGAACTCTCTGAATATTTAAAATCCCTGCCTGGTGAGTCCAGGATTCGATCATCCCTCCGTTGCCTGGAATGTGGAAAAGACTGTGACAGTCATTCAGCTTTGCAAGCACACCACATCACTTCACACACTCAGACAGCCTCTGAATCGGGCCCCGTCAAGCCCGGCGCACCACCTCTTCTCTTCTGCCGACGCTGTGGCATTCAGTTTAGTGAAAAAGAAAAGCTGGAAGAACACATGAAGACCCACATCAAGGAGAAGCCCTACTCCTGTCCCGACTGTGGCAAGAGGTTCATTAACGAGAGCTACATTCAAATCCATCAGCGCATCCATACTGGGGAGAAACCGTTCCTCTGCTCTCAGTGCGGCAAAGGATTCCATACTGCCTCCTCCCTCAAGCTGCATGAAATGCAGCACTCCGGGGAGAGACCGTTTGCATGTTCCATTTGTGGGAAGACATTTCGGATTAACTCTTACCTAACAGCGCATTACCAGACCCACATTAAAGACAGGCCATTCATTTGTAGCATTTGTGGGAAAGGCTACTCCAGAGCAGAGGAATTAAAGGTGCACCACAGACTTCATACCGGAGAGAGACCCTACGAGTGCGGGGATTGTGGGAAGAGTTTCATTTATCGTCAGGGCCTTCGGCAGCATCAGCGCACACATGCTGGAAGACGCATCGGGCCAACCAGACAGCTTGGTAGACCAAAACAGCAGGCCAGGCTTGACATCTAACACTTAATCTATTGATGAATTTTTGTTGTTAACCGTGTTTGAAAGTATTGCAGTAAATTGTGTTTTTCTTCCTTCCATTCCTCACAGCTGCAGAAAAGATGATTACTGTGTCTAAAAAATGTACACCACAGACTTCCTGCGGGTTGCCAAGCGTTTGACTGTTTGTTGTGTGGTTTTTCTTCTATCCATGTTTTCTATTCATGTTTTTATTTACCACCACTTGTAGCTCATCTGTATAAATTTGAGTGCCTTTGTAACCTGCATGCCAAATACTAATTAATGTTTAAAAAAAAAAGATCATGCACTATATCCTTGATATTTTAAAATCCATGTTGATGGAATACAGACATTTTTAAGAAACAGAGATTGTTTGTTTTCTGTATTTGATATGGCATATTCATATCAGACTACAGGCTGAATTTGACAGATGGTTTCTCTCAAAAGCTCCACCAGCCAGGGTGCCGGTCTGGCTCAGTGGGTGAGCCTGGGATGAGTTAACAGAAGCTATGACTCATTAAACTTGGCAACATTTTCCCAGTCTTCTATTGTCCAATTTTGGGAAGCCTCTTTGGACTGTAGTCTCAGTTCCTGCTCTTAGCTGGCAGGACTGGCACTCATTGTGGTCTTCTGCTTCTGTAGCCCTTGTGCGTCAAGGTTCAGGGATGCTCTTCTGCATACCTTGGTTGTAATTTGTGGTTATTTTAATTACTGTTGCCTTCCCACCAGCTTGAATCAGTATGACCATTCTCCTCTGAGCTTTGACATCAACACAATAGTTTCAGTCAGAGAACTGCTGGTCACTGAATGTTTTCTCTTTAGTTGACCATTCTTTGTAAACCCTAGAGATGGCTGTTTGGGAAATCACAGTAGATGAGTAGTTTTTACTGAGACCAGTATGTCTGGCCCCAACAATCTTACCAGGTTCGAAGTCACTTAAATCACCTTTCTTCCTCATGATGTGTACATGCTTAAATGCAAGTTGTGGCGACATGATTGGTTAATTGCGTTTTATAATTATTACTTTTACAGTGCAATCACCACACAGTTATACTTTTGGTGTCTTATTGTCAGTAACAGGAATGCAATAAATATTCTGAGAACGCACACACACTTATCCACATAAATAAAACACAGACTCAGCTTAACACAGACTCGTTCCATATCAGCTGACCAAATTTTAAAAAAATTCCCAGCCTCACCATCTCTGATTTGGCTTAAAACATTCCAGGATAATGATGCACTTCTTATTAATAGAAAAACTGCCCAATTTTTGCTCTCTAACGTTATTAATTTATTCACTAAATGCAAAAACAAAACTACATAACTGCATAAATTTAACATCAAATCCATGTAATTACAAAGATATTAGAACTTTAAAAAAGAAAAAAAAATATCGCACTCGAGGAAGACGCTGATCGTGAACGCGCTGCGCAGCCCCTGTTCTCCGCGCATGCTCTCTTTAATCGCACCGTCAGGTTTACAAAAGTTTACAAACACAATGGCTGAGGAGCAAGCTCAGACATCAAACGAAGAGCCCGTTCCTCTATTCCTCATAACATCAAACACGGCACAGCAGAATAAGAGGAAAAAGGTCGCAGACAAAGAGCGGGTTGAGGAGGGAGTGTCAGATGAAGCCAGGATAAACATCGGAGCCGCTTTTCAGAGGTGGAGGGAGATACGGGAACTGAAAGGGTTCAAAACTGATGCAGAGTTCGCGACATTTCTGCTGGACAGGTAATAATACCCCTAAATATAAGGGTAATAATAATAGCTCAGCTTCATTTCGTTTTGCTTCAGATAAAACACAACATACTGGCTGAAATGACGCATATCTTGTTAGGGATGTTGCGGTGGGCTAATGCTAGCTTGTTCCCAGTACTGAGGTTTGTGATGAGCGCGTGAGTGTGAGGGGTTGTGTCAGGAAGGACATCCGGTGTAAAAAAAAAAAAAACCCAAACAAAACAAAACTGCCAAATCATACATGTGGAGCTACAAAATGTGAATAAAGAGCAGCATGAGCTTTAGAAATAGGTTCACTGAGCTAAAGCTGAGGTAATGTTCATATGTTGATTAATGGTTTTCTTTCGTTTTTGATGTACTGCAGAATATTTTTATAAAATCCCAGGCCAGGAAAATCACCTTCATGTTTTTCTGTGTTTTATCTTCAGCTAATTTGACACAAAGGCATCTGCTGTGATGCTCACACCTTTGATAAAGTCTTGCGAGTGTCAGCTTCCTTTTTATAGGTACAAAAATATGTAAATGTACTGATCTGAATTATAATATTTCTGACTGTCTAGGCAAAATTTCCCAGATTCAAATCGAATAGAACTGAATCGAATCGTGGATCGAATCAATTTGGGACCTTGTGAATCGGAATCGAATTGATTCTAGAAATCAGTGACGATACCCAGCCCTAATAGTCTCCTTTGCATTAAAAAAGACCTTCTTTCGGCTGCACCCTTTAGGGGTCGCCACAGTGGATCATCTCCCTCCATCTCACCTTAGCATCCTACTCTGTATGGAAATCTCATTCTTTATTATCTGTATGTTGGATTTGGCCGAAAGCCCTTTCTGATGTAACCCTCCTCAATTATCCAGGCTTGGGACCGGTGTACACTGGCTTATGCACTCACGTTGTGTTTCAATAAATGGAAAAAGGAAAAAGAACATAAACGCCCTAATCAAGTTGGAAAAACATCATAAAGTCTAAGAAAGTTTTTGAGTTGTTGACATCATACTCAAATTAATGGCACACAAAAGTAAATATTTCATTAACCGCAATACATTTGATTAATTGTGCAAATGTTTGTTATTCAAATAAATATTTTTCCCACACTTAATCTGTAATATGGTAATTGTTTGTAACCATAGACTGTATATCAAAGATGGATGTAAGCACATCACCCAGTGCTCTGGAACACTGCATTTTGAAGCCTCAACGTTAACGCTTTGGCCCATTTGTGGGCATTTATCTATGCAAAGTGTAGGATTGTGGGTATCCCTCCTACACAGTTGTCCTTCCTCAGAGTGTAGTGTGACAGTGATCACCCTAATAAGTAAAATGCTGAGTGATTGAAAATTTAGAATTTAGAAGAGAGAGTTTACCAGGAAGGGAAAAAATGTCAAAACGTCAGGTTATAATGTTTTTGTTTTCCATGTTATGAGTTAGATCTTGCATACTATGCTTTTGTGCAATTATTTAAATAATTAGTAACCAGATGTAATTTTTCTGGATTTTAGTTTGACCTCCATGAATTGATTTTCTGCAGAGATGCTGACTTTGAAAAGGAAGAGCTGAGTTTCAGTGGAGCAGAAAAACCTTCTGCTCAGGTTTCAATGTCAAGGTATATGTTTTTTTTAATAATAGTATTTATTAGGTTTTTTTTAATTAATTATACTGTTGTCACAGATTATAATTTCTAGGTCAGACATATATGCATACCTTGTACAGTTAGATCCTGTATTGACAGACAAAGTTCAATAAAACAGTCATAATCTGAATGAATTGCAGACTTTTACGTTTTTTTAAAAAGTAGTACATTAGCAGAATTGCAGAAGTTTTTCTATACAGTCTTATATTTTTCAAGGTCTCATATATAATTGGACAATTTCACACTACCGTGAATGGAATGCTTATTTTTAATGAGTGAAAAATCAACTTGTCCAAAACAAGTATGCATAAAACTGCAAAGCTATTTGTCATCCCTCAAACTTGATGATGACTTCAATTTCATCGTAATTCCCATACACATAATATTTACATCAACTTATAAGTCATTGCAATAATATCTGTTTTCCTTCGCTGTAGTGTTGGCCGTGCAGAGGACTGGGTGTGTTCTCCGGGCGAGGACAAAGGAGACGTTTCAACATCAGAGGATGAGGATGGCGTCAGTGACAATAAGGATGAGGACTACATCCCTCCAGTATACATTCAGTAAGCCCTTCATTTAAAAGTTCAGGTTCATGAAAAGTTGTTTCATTTTTCTCACTGTCTTCCCTGTTCCTCCAGCGGTGGCAGTGCCAGTAAAACTAAAATGCACTCGGATGCTCCAGAGTTTATCAGCAAAGGGGACGCTTCACATGAAACTGCAGAGCCAACGGAGCAGCTGCCAAGGGGCATGGAAAAAACGAAAGTCCAGAGTGAGGACAAAACTGGTTATCCTGCATCTATTATTTACTGCTGACTGCTTTAAGCACCAGCAGCAGTTGTATGAGATTAGAAGGATTTTATATAAATGTCTCTGGGTCGAGTGCATCAACAGATCGTTATGAAGCCTGGTCTTCACTGATAACTTAGTTTTTGTTTGGACCAATTTGTAGGCTAGTTATTGTGTACAGCATCCACCAAACAAACCTAGTCTTACTTATACCTGCTGTTAGCATGTGAGTGCCCAGGTCATTTTGGCTGTTGCCTAGCAACCACAATGTAAATTTGTCGTTTCAAAGTTGGCAGCAACTCTGAAATAAGACAGTGAACAAAGTCAAGAAGATCACACTGATTATGTAAATCACTGACAACTCTGTCTTTTAACTTTAGCTTAAGTGTTACTTTGACAATATGAAAAAAGTCTGAGTTACAAGCCTTTCAAGCACACGCAGTGGGTCAAAATTTAGCTTTTTAAGTCGCCATATCGAGATCGCCCCATGAAGTTTTCTCAAGTTCAAAAGAATATTTAACAGATCTTTAAAGGAAGGAAGTTACAGTTTCAGAGAGTCACTGGGCTGAGTGCGTGCACTGGGTCCTAGTACGCAATAAATGGGGATTATTTTCAGCTTTCTGTCATGTAATGCTGCTTCTGAATTAAAAACACTGGGGCCATGTTGGTTCAGCCTCTTTATTCACAACAGAGTTCAAGCCAGTATTTTAAAAATGTTTTTGAACACTTTTACACAGGGAAGGCAAGTAGGCCTTGAGTTAATGTAACCTGACAAAGTTTTTTACATATCTTTAATTTTTCTTTTTAAAATTTGTTTGCTTGAACTGTTGAGTAAAACAATATTACTATAGCAAATCGGTTTATTTAAATATGCTGTAGTTTAAAGAAGTTGTGGTTGTTAACAGCGCTGATAGTGGATTTCTCAAAAAAAAACAAAACAAAAGTTGACTTGTGCTATCCTCCTGAGGTTTTCTTTGTTACGATGGCAACACATCCCCACAAGTCACTGGAGAAAAGTTAAACACCAAAGTCGTCATTATTTTCTCTGTAACTTGGTGTCTATAATGTTATGCTGATTTTTGTGTCATTTGTTCCCACAGGAAACAGCCCTCATCATCAGCTTGGAAACCAGGAAATGAATGCTGCCAACAAACACTTCCAAGTGAGCAAATTTACACCTTATAGATTAGGACTTCTTAAACTGTTGATAGCTGTGCACCTATTTAAGGAGGCGGGGTGTGATTCAGGGCTACACAGAAAAACGACACGCATTAAAAACCTTTGCACAGCATTTTTAATGTGTCTGTTCAGAGGATGGACCTTTTTAAAGGGACCTACACTATTATCAGTGATTACAAGCTCCAAAGTTGTATTATTGGACTCTCATAGAACAGTTTGGAATGATTCATGGTTCAAAATAATCCCTGTTATTTTATACTTTACCTTGCAGCCCTTCACTCCATTTTGTTTGTTCCATAATGGACCCCTGTACAGAAAAATAAATCGATAGTCGACAGAGTACCTGGGACAGGTTTACTGAAGTCTTACCTGGAGCCAGACTCAGGGTATAGGCTTGGGGACAAGCATTTGGTAGCTCAACCTGAAAAAGGATGATGTGGGTCTATCCTCTTATGGGCCCACAACTCACAGAGCAGGCCATAGGTGTTCGGTGATCTGTGGCAGTCAGGCGGAGGCCCTGGCTCTCTGATCCTTGGCTTACAAATCTGATACGTGGCACGTCACCTCTCTGGTGGGGAAGGAGCCGGCGCTTTTGTGAGATACCGACTAGATGTAGTCAAGCTCACCTCAGTCCATAGCTCGGGCTCTGGAGTTCACAGATAGATTGGGGAGAGCTGAAAGTAAAAGCATAGGTGTCGATTTAAGCTCATTTCACAATGAGTTTCCTTTGAAGACTGGCTGGGCTCTTCCTTAGAGGTAGGGCAAGGAGCTCGGTCATTCAATACTGCTACTCCTCCACATAGGAGGAGCCAGTTAAAGTGGTTTGGGTATCTCCTGACGGGAGGAGACCCTGGAGTATTGTGCAAATATGAGAGCATGTCGGTTCAAAACCCAGATGTATCACCCAGAATGAATTGTGCCTTTCGGAAACACCCAAATGTTGAAGTACCGCAACTTCAACATGCAGCGCACCACAGCGAGTAGTTCTACATGTTGAAGTTTTTATACCAGATGCACAACCTCAAAAGGATCTGTGAGTCCTCCTGACATCGTTTGTTTTTTGGGCAAATGTGATAACCATTCCACTGTGGAGCCTTTGCTCAGGCAAATGCTGACAGTTTCAAACTTCATGTGTTCACAGTGGAAAACAGAGGAAGGCCACAGAGCTGAAACACGGGAGCAGGATCATAGAGCAGCACCTACAGGTAAGTTAAACTATTTTATTTTGATGTCATGTTTTCTTTTTATAAGATCCGATCCACAAGACACATAAAAAAATCCTCTGCTGGCCATAAAAGATTTTTAAGGTCGCAGAAAAATCTCTTGATGTTTCGATTTTTGCATATAAGCGTGATTGAATCAGAAGAATGTTTTTATCTCTTTAATGCAGCAGTAAACAGAGTTTTGCTGCTTCTGCTTGATGCATTCCATACTCACACTAATGTTCTGAATATTATTATTATTATTATTATTTTCAGGTATTTATTTTTGTTCAGGAGAATTTTTAGGTGCGAGTCCAGAATCCACCAGTGAGCACACTGGCCTCGCTTACAAGACCGAAGAGATAAAACCGCCGCAGGCGCTTCGCAGACCGAAGAAGATCTACAAGTGTCAGACCTGTAGTAGAGTGTTCCCTCGGTACAATGCACTGCAGCGCCACCTTGTGATTCACTCGGGAAAAAGACCTTTCAAATGCTTCATATGTGGGAGAGGATTCACCCAGAGTGGAAACCTCAAAACACACATGAAAGTTCACAGAGGTGAGAGGAACCTCCCGCTGTGCTCAAGACACTTTAACCACAAGCAGTCATGTGATTAAGTCAGTTGTGCTCATGAAAGCATCTGTCGAGTTTCTCCTCTTGTGTATCACGGTGTTTCTTCTTTATTTAATTGCTCATCTGTATCTATCAGTCACTGTATTTGTTCCTCCTCACAGGTGAGCTTCCAAAGTGGACCTTAGTTCAAAAGAAGAGCGAGCCTAAAGAATCTCCTGCTACAGTTCACGTGTGTGGGGAGTGTGGAATGGATTTCCCTGAGAAACATCAGCTAGAGGAACACCGTGAGACTCACAAGAAACCCTACGCATGTCCCGACTGCGGCAAGAGATTCAAACAGGAAAATGGCGTTAAAATCCACATGCGCCTCCACTCGGGAGATTCCCTTTTCTTCTGTTCCGCCTGTGGGAAACACTGCACTACGGCTAAAATGCTTAAAATACATATGCTCACTCACACCGGAGAAAAGAATTACCATTGCGATCAGTGTGGGAGGGCGTTTTCACGCTCTTCCTATCTAAAGTTGCACCTCAGAACTCACACCGGAGAGCGACCTCACCTGTGCTCGATCTGTGGTAAACGTTACTCCAGAGCAGATACTCTTAAAGCCCACCTGAGAGTTCACACTGGAGAGAACCCGTACACGTGTAAGATGTGCGGGAAGTGTTTCTATTATTATCAGGGTTATCAAGCACATGTGAAGACTCATAACAAGAAGCCCAAAAAAGCTACAAGACCTCTGGGGAGACCAAAACAACAGCTGATAGTGGTAAATAATCAATAATGGGATTTTAGAAAAATAAGAAAATATTAAATTATTTTTGTTATATAATATACCTTTAACTCTCTACAGAGAAATTTCTGAAGTGGTTGGAAAAGCAGTGTAAATGTTATGTGTTTTTTAAGCACGGTTGCTGTTATGTGACTAGAACTGTGAAGACAATAAATCCTAATAATTGTTCCTGTGTGTTTTGTAATTGTAGTCTTACCAAACTCTTAAACTTAATGTTGATTATTCCAGATACTGGAGACTCGGCGGATCTGATACAAGGATTTGCCATTAAGCCAAAAGCTTAATCCAGTGAAGCTAGAAATATGACTGTTATTTGTTTTTGGTCCTTGAAAACAATCAGCCAATCACACCTGAACGTGAGGTTAGCTTATCAATCACATTACAGCAACTTAGTGCATTTACACTTGTCAAGATGGCCTGCAGAAGATCAGATCAGGAAAGAAATGTGATTTAAGTGACTTTGAATGTTGTGTCCTTGTTGGTGCCAGACAGACTGGTCCGATGTTTTTCAGAAACTGGTCTACTGGGCTTTTCCCACACATCTAACCCTAGGGTTTACAGAGAACTGTCTGGAAATGACTAAAAAGACTAATGGTTTTACTTTGAAATTCAGATTGTAGATTGAATTTGATTGAAAGAACAGGAAACCATGGATCCGTCCTGCCTTGCATGGAAGGATGGATGCTGGTGTGGGCATCATTTAACACCACAATCTACCTACCTGAAGGGGTTCTTACCAGGTCTTGTTGACTTGTAAAAGCTTATGGGACATTTTGTATTTCACCATTCATTAACTGCACAGAGAAGGCATTGTTTACATAGTTAGTTTTCTTTAAGCAAACAGTATTATTAAAGTTCTTCATGTCCTCTTTTTTTGGAAATCAAAATATGGTCACCCTATCCAAATAGATCTTTTGAAACCTAGTCTTGAGGTTTCAAAATATGCAGTACATCATGATGTCTTGAAAGGGGTCACAGTAACTGCATCCACTTTTTATATAGAGTCTATGTTAGAGCATAGGGAAGCACTTTCACCCGTAGCCATGATTACTTCCATGTTGATGCCCAGTATGCTCTCAATATAGTTAGAATTTGTTCTCTCTTTTATTTAAAATACCCTCTTGTTATCTGGTACCCAGAAAGTATATTTATTTCCTTGAAAGCTCCCATTTGTTCTGCCGTCGATTTCTCTAACCATTCAGTACCAGGGGTTTCTCTGAACACCAGCAGTGCGAGAAGCAGCCGGTTCGTGAACGCGCCGCGCACCGCCTCTACCTTGCGCATGCGCTCTAGCTCCAAATCTTGGGGAAAAGTTTACAAACAATGGCTGAGGAGCAACCTCCAGCATGCGACGAAACGCCCGTCCCCCTTCTCCTAATGCCAGCGAACACAACAGAGCCAGTTAAGGAGAAGGTTCCCGACAAGCAGCGAGCAGAAACGAAAGCGTTAGCCCGAGACAAAAACAGACTAAACATTGGAGCTGTTTTTCACAGGTGGAAGCACGTACGGGAACAGAGAGGATTTAAAACAGATGCAGAGTTCGCCACATTTCTGCTGGACAGGTAGTTACCTGTGCTTGAATCGTGTTTAAGGTAGCTAAGATGTCAAATGTAACACGCCGTGGTCCATCACTGTCATGTTGTAGTCAAGCTAACGTTAGCGTCATCATAAAGCTAAAGTCACTGAGTAGCATAGGGGTTTGGTTTGGTTTTAACAATTATGAGTATCTGGTAGTAGTCCAGCTGCAGCCACTGACCGTGTGCGGTAGTGAGATGGGCGTTTCCTGATTAGGCTCAGGGGGCGTGTCCTGCAGGGTTTGCGACGCAACAGCTAGACTGTATAGCAAAGAGGGAAGTGATTGCCCCCTGGCTTGCAAAGCACATAGGCACTCAAAGGTAGCTTCTGATTTAACAGTTACCGGAAAAGAAAGTAAAACAAATAAAGTACAGCAGTGAGGGTTTTTATTTTTTTGTATTGCTTTGTTTTTTTCTTTAAAACACTGTTGGACTTTTTAATTAAAGCTCCGAATGATGTTTGAAACATTTGTTCAGTTTGTTACATTTTTAAGCAGCCTTTCTTTACAAATCAGAAACTGTTTAAACAAATAAACTAGTCCAGATTTGGTCGGTGTAGTAGTTTTTGATCCGGTCTTGCTCTGATGTGGGCTGGGAGAAAAGAACATAATAAATGCCTCCATAACTTAGAACGATGGTTTCAGCTGTGTTAATAGTTAACCTCAAATGTATGTTGCACTTCTACAAGATTTACAGTGCTATGTAAAAGTATTTGCCGCCTCCCTGATTTCTGAGAATTTTGCATATTTGTCAAATGTTGAAGAGTTGCATCATCAATACATTTTAATATTAGACAAAGATAACCTCAGTTAATAAAAAATGCAGTTTTAAAATGATGATTTAATTTATTGACAGCATTTCTGAATGGAAAGGTTTCAGAAGCTGTGACCACATGGAAATGGAAATGGCACACAACGTGGCACCTTTAATTTAACTTATGCTGGGTGCAGCTTGTTGAAAAGCAGCATGTGCAAGCCTGCACTGACATGTGAAACAGGGTATAAAGCAGCGTATATTGTGTTCATCAGTGTTTTATTGGGTCGTAACTGTCTAATAATATATTTTGCATTTTACAAAATATTAACAGGACAGAGGAAATTACTTGTTTTCCACGTGAGTACAAAGAACATGGTTCGACATCAGAAGAGGAAACGGCAAAAAAGGATGGTTGCTATGATGACAGCGATGATCAGGATTACGTTCCCCCTGTACATGTTCGGTAAGCTCTGAACCAGAAGTTTGTATCAATAAAAATGCATTTTTTTCATTACCTTTTCTTATTCCTACAGCGCTGCCTGCCTGAGTGCTCCCAAGTCGGTCACCAAACAGGTCACCGTGCATGATGCTGTAGATGCAGAACAAACAGAACAGCCACCAGGAGCAGAAACAATCCACGTTCAGAGTGAGGACAGCAACACTGGTCATACTGGATTCATTAATTAGTCGTGATTGTCTGGAAAACGGTCCCGTTTTCTGTGTAACCTTGTCAGTGGTTGTAATATAATAATGAGTTTGTTTATATAGGAAACAAGCCTTACCATCTGCTTGGAAATCAACACAAGGTTTGGAGAAAATGCATCCTGTAGATGTTGAAAATCCCACCATTTCACAGCAAACACTGCTTTCAAGCAAGAGAATTTAAAGCTCTCTGTGTGTTCACAGGATCAGGAGCAAAAACCTGAAAACACCTGTTCAGCAGATCAGTCTTCCCGGACACCAGGGGCTTCCTCCAGACCTCCATCGTTTGAGCTGGAGCTCACTCCATCTGTCTCACATCACAACGCGCCAAAGAAAATAAACCGGAGTGAGACAAACACTGATGAAAATCCCAGTGAAGACCACAGACCTGAAACACAGGATCACAGCACGGCACCCACAGGTGATGGAGTGTTATTAAAATGTATTAAAAAGACTGACAGACAGTACATGTGTTGCACAAGATGAAGCTAAAAATCATGTTCATGTCTTGGGCTTCACCAACATTCATTATGAAAGATGGTCCTTCTTTTTGTGGTACACATATAAATATTATTTTGAGCTTCATTTAATTTGTGGTTTAACTTCTTGCCTTCTGTTAGAAAGATATCCAAAGTAACAGACAGTCGATTTTTATGCTTTATATGTCTGAAAACTATTGAAATAAGAGAAAGATCTACACACACTTTAATATCATAATTTGATTATAAATGGACACCATACACACATGATGCATGCAGTGCAACAACTTCACACTGATATTTCTGTATTTTGAGGAGAAACTCTCACTCTAGAACCTACCAGTGTACAGAGCAGCTCCCAGGAGCTTTGTAAACCAAAGAAGACGTACTACTGCCCGACCTGCGAAAGAGTGTTCCCCCGGCACAACGCCCTGAAACGACACCTCGTGATTCACTCGGGAAAAAGACCTTTCAAATGCTTCATATGTGGGAGAGGATTCACCCAGGGTGGAAACCTCAAGACACACATGAAAGTTCACAGAGGTGAGAGGAACCTCCCGCTGTGCTCAGGACACTTTAACCTGTTTCAGTTAGATGTTTGTGGCAGTTGAAAATCCTCTTTACTCATCTTTTACCGAGCTGCACAAAGAACAGTTAAAAAATGTATGGACTGCTGAGTAGACTCGACCGGTATCACGGCTTTGTTGAATACCTGGATGTTTAGGCATTTTGATGTTTTGATGGTTTTCAGTACCTTCAAAAATACAGCTGCTCCTCTTTCGAATACTGATGTTAAGGTGATGCATTTTGCACGGCTTGTGCCAGCAGAGGGCAGTCTCTACTGGTCGAACAAGCATGAGCTGTGTAAAGATTACAGTCAGTTTAATTTAAAAAAAAAAAATAGTGTTCACTCATAAATAGAATAACATCTTCCAAAAAATTGATGCACTCTCCTAAACTTAAAAAAATCCATTAAAAATGCATAAGAGCGGACGCCGATTTGTAGATGCCGCCATGTTGCCCCACCAACTTGACTATAGTGGGCGAAATAGACATTGCTGTTCTGCCTAATCTCATTGTGGCTGTATGTTGTTAGAGACCAACCACATTTGTATTAGGCCAACAGTCGGGGAGAAAAAAACTCATAGGTGTCCTTTTAATTGGTGTCTGCAACCCTTAGATTCAAGATAAAAAGCATCATAACTTGCCGACGAGAACAACAACAATTCTCCAAGAGATATGATGACGAGAACGAACTGTCTCTCTTGCCCCAATCCCTCAAGGCCACCTGCGTAGGCTGCGGACTGTTGATCTTCGCCTAATGGGCGAAAGGACACTTTCTCAGGCTGAACTGGTATGCCAACAGCTGTGCACGTTGTGCTTTTTATGTGCTGTAGTTTTGTCTTCTCCTCATGCTGACTCCTTTTAAGGATCAGTATGAGCAGAAATTCTTTTTTTTCTCCGGATCTGACCTTTTGTTTTACACATTTCATTGTTTTTCCTTTTGCTACCTAGCCTGACCCGTCTCCCTAGTGTGAAGTTGTGTATTGTAAGTACGGTCGGCAAGACAAACAAATGCATTTTCCAATCCAATCCAATAACTGTGTTTTATCATCTGAGAAAGGGTGCCAAAGAAACAAAAACGTAAAGGAAAGAGAAAACATGATCAGCATCTGGACAAAATGTCATCTTCTTCCTCCTCAACTCTGACCTCTAAGCCGTCAGCAGAAGTCAGGCCTTTTAACACATGAAAATATCCGTGAACATGCTTATTTATTCTCAATATTGTCACAATTAATTATTGTCAGCAGATTAAATATGTGATCCTCCCGTCTCCAGACAGTGAACAACACTGATAAACAGTTTGATCACAATCACTGAGCATCAGAGTCCAACAAAGTCAAAGAAAGTTTCACTAATCCTGGCTAACAGCAGCTAACAGAGGTTAACAGCTGCTAACAACAGCAGCAACTTACCAACAGAAAAGTTCAGGATATCCAACAACTCGCCTAAGTATTGCTATCATTGTATAGAGGTGAGTTTCAATGAGTCATTGACTCATATCGGACTACTTTTAAAAAGTTTTTTTTAATTCAGTTGACTGCAGTCAGCAATCTACTAGTGAGATTTTACACACTGTACCCTTTATTCAACTGGGAAAAAAACAAAAGAAATCCAATTAAAAACAGTTACATCATTTTCGTTCAGCCAACTGCTGGTTGGAAGTTTCCACATAGCAGGATGAGTCATCAGTTTCTTCAGCAAATGTAATGAGAACTTAGTGTGAACTCAAGCAGAGGCTCTCACTGTGTAACATCATGAGCAATTTTATTCAGTTCACCTGTCTGTGAGCTTGAGGTTTTGGGTTTTTTTTGTTTGTTTGTTTGTTTGTTTACTTTATTTTTAATTGTGTATATGCTTGTATTTTTCACAGGAGAGTTACCAAAGTGGACATTAATTCAAGAGAAGAGCAAGCCTAAAGCATCTCCTGCTACAGTTCACGTGTGTGGGGAGTGTGGAATGGACTTCCCTGAGAAACATAAGCTAGAGGAACACCGCGAGATTCACTGGAAGCCCTTCGCATGTCCTAACTGTGGGAAGAGATTCAAACATAATAAGAGTGTTAAAATGCATATGCGCCTCCACTCAGGAGATTTACCTTATCTCTGTTCAGAGTGTGGGAAGACTTGCGTCACGATGGAAATGCTTAAAAAACACAAGTTAACCCATACTGGAGAAAAGAACTACCACTGTGATCAGTGTGGGAGGGCATTTTTGCAATCTTACAACCTCAATTTGCACCTGAAGACTCACACCGGAGAGCGATCTTTTCTGTGCTCAATCTGTGGGAAACGTTACTCCAGAGCAGATACCCTAAAAGTTCACCTGAGAGTTCACACCGGAGAGAACCCGTATGCGTGTAAGATATGTGGGAAGTGTTTCTATTACTATCAGGGCTATCAAGCGCATGTGAAGATTCATGACAAGAAGCCAAAAACATCCATGAGAACTTTGGGGAGACCGAAACAGCAGCTGATAGTGGTAAACAAACAGTAATGTGATCAAGAACATTTACAGCAGTCTGAGAAGCCTTTGATTATTAAACCTAAACAAAGACATGTACTACTTTCTGTTAATCTGACTTCTGAGCTTCAAGAGGTATATGCATACTTATGAATGTGGCACAATGGCATTAATTTGATGTTTAATAATTACCCTAAAATGGGGACAGGATTGGTCAAGATTGTCTGATCCATTGATTAAAGTCCCGTAATCGCACATACAGTGTGGCCTCTGTTTTAAAGAGCTGATGACAAGACTCTGACCTCGTGCATTATGTATGCCAATTGATGTATCTTTATATCTCGCAAGTAGTACGCAATACTGTGCAAGTACGGTGTCTCGTCCCATCAGTGTTGTAATGAATGTAGCAGTCTGTTGTCACTTTAACAGATTCATCAAGCCAGTAATGTTACATATCCAGTGTCTGAAAAGAGTTAATTTGAAATAAAATCTCTCAGATGACTCAAGTATAAAAAGTATTCCTGTAGTATATTTTGTATGGTCACTTCCATTGTCCGTAGTTTGGTCAATGGTTCTTAAAAAAACAAGTTCTTTGTATTTTTGGTTCATCCAAACTTGATCATTGGATTAGAGTTTCTGAAACATGACAATGAGCGCATTTGAAATGTGGTAGAGTGGGAGAGTTGCATCACGGGTGTGCAGCCAACATATCTGCAGCAACTGTGTGATGCTATCATGTCAACATGGACCAAAATCTCTGAGGAATGTTACAAACACCTTGTTGAATCTGTGCCACAAAGAATGAAGGCAGTTCTGAAGGTAAAAAGGCCGTCCAACGTGGTACTGAAAAGGTGTGTTTGGCTTCCAGAAAGATTTTAGGTTATCTTATGCATAGACTTTCTAACGCAGGTACATTCATGTTATTAAAGCGATAGGCATCATAGTGCATAGGTAGGCTTTGAACAATGCTCAGTTGGTACGGAGAGACCTGAAGTGTGCCAAAAATATATTCCCATGTCATGACATCATGCCAGGATGGATGCTTTCATGCGGTTTACAACAAGTTCTGACACTACTGTCCAAATGAAGACTTGTCAGACCAGGCAACATTTCTTCAGTCTTCTAATGTCTAATTTTGGTGAGCCTTAATGCCAGGAGTGACACCTGGTGTGTTCTTGAAAGCTGTAACACAACCGCTTCAAAATGATAAGTGTTGTGCATTCAGAGATGCTCTTCTGCATACCTTGGTTGTAACGAGTGGCTGAGTTACTATTGCCTTTCTAGCAGTTTGCAGCAGCCTGGTTATTCTCCTCTGACATCAACAAAGCATTTTCACCCAGAGAACTGCCGCTCACAGGATATTTTCTTTTTTTTCTGACTGTGTCCAATTAAAAAACACTTTCTTCCTCATTGAGTTTGAAGTGATTTGATGCTCTTCTTCAACATGTCTACATGCCTGAATGCACTGAGTTGTTTCCATGCGATTGGGTGAATATATATTTATAAGTTGTTGACAAGGTTTACCTAATGAAATGGCCAGTGAGTGCACATTATTCACATGCATTTGACATTTGCAGCACTCGAAAAGTAAAAAAAAATGTTGCATGTAAATAGAGACATAATTGAATGCGTCATAGCAGAAGCTCGTGAATGCATTAATCTTTGTATGTTGCATTTATTAGTGCAGTGCAGCAGAGAATCCCAATAGTTACATCTGTGCTTGATGAGCCTCTTCTATTTGAATATTTAAGGAATGACTGACTGCTGTGTGGTTTTAACACATTTCAAAACGGTTTTGCATGTTTGCGAATTGACAAAAAAGCTCCACGAAATGTTATTACCGAGGCTTTTATTGTGATTTAAAAGGCCAACCGGAAGTTCCGACGATACTTGAAGCTAGAAGCTAAAGCTAGAAAGGTTGTCATCAAATCCAAACGCTTATTTGCCGTAAGTCATTAGTTGACATTAATTTGACACACTGTGTGAACACATGAGCATGAACCCAAGGGAGATGTAGAAATATTTCCAGGTCGTCTCCATAAACTTCTGTCGCGCGACTACTTTTTTACCTGGGGGAAAAATCTATACAGAGGTTGGTCAAAATGTCTATTGTCTGTTGTTAAGTGTTAGCTAGCTGAGTTAGCGTCGTTTGCAGAGCTTAGGGGGAGTCTGCGCAAATTTATCACTTTTAACGTCGGAGCATGAAACGGTGGGACCTGTTATTAGTTGCTGAATATCGGTTGTAGTTTAAGGGGGCTGTTAGCTACCTGCTAAGATGAGCATAGCTGGTAAACGTTAGTGGCTAGCTGTTTAATAACAGTGGATGGAGGCAGAGATGGTGGCTGACCAAAGCGCTGGTCACCGCCGCGTCACGACTCACAGCCATCATTCAGCCTGAGGTCAAACTGTCTATACTATGTGCGTCTGCTCCGGCTGAGATGGCTATTCATTGCCACGACTTATATACACCAACAGGTCAGTCATTCAGGCTGCTGCTTAACTTAAGTCAACATTAATGTGACACTTCATGGTTGGAGACAGATTAGCCCCTCCGAGCTAATGCTACTGAGCTAGCCGAGACACTCAGTTGACACAGATGTATGCGTACAGCTTCCCCCACTGCAGACCACTTCAGAGCTTGCTGAATTATTTTATTTATTTATTTATTTTTACACCGAATTCACAGTAATATAGGTCACTGAAGAGGCAGCTCAGAATTAAAGGCCCAGCCTGGTTCACCTCCTCTACAGAGCAGCATCTAAGCTGCCCAAGTGTCCTTGAGCAGGACGATGGAGGCAGTTTGCTCACTGTGACAAGAATGCCTTTATTACTCAGATCTAAACTTAAGCAGACTGCAACCAAATGAAGAGAACATCAGTCACTGTGAGCCCCAGTGGGTTATTTGTGGCATTAAATAAAATCAACCTAATGAGGTAATCACAGCTGGGTTAAATAAAAATCTGTGGCTCATTATGAAATGTAATAATATCAGAAACAACACTGTAATCATTTGAGATGCCCCACTTGTGAATTTATGTACCCATACTAGTTTTTAAATACGTGTTTTTTTTCTTTAGCTGTTATTCTGTCTTTTGTGCCAGAGAAATAAATAAATCTTTATTTAAAAAACAAACAAACAAAAAAACAAACATCTTTCTGCTCTTCATCACACTGTCTTTGAACATTTAGCCACCACAAAATTGATAACACAACAGATAAACATCGGCCACTGCCAACAGTAAATCTCATCATCTGCCAATCGCAGTCAGCAAGAACACTGGCCAAGGCCGATGTCTGCCTGATATATTAATGCATTTGTAATACACATCTATTTTATTGCTGCCAGTATGTCATGCTTAATTCTGATAAACATTTAATCCTAATAAGAAGTACCCTGAATATTGTTTCTGCAAAGAAATATGTTTTCTGTGTGGTCTGTGCTTGTGACATTTGGAATCGTTATCACCCAAGTAAACAACTTACATACATACATACATACATACATACATATATACAATAATTTTTTTCCCTTTCTTCACAATGTGCTGATCCAAATCAGGAAATGAGAGAAAATTATATTTATGATAAATAAAACTACTCAGGAAGCCAAATTAGGAAATTATGTTTAGATGTCCCTTTGTAATGTAATGCTAAAATACTTCTTATGTTTTTGCTCTCATTATTTCAAATGCAGCACGTGCCACCGTGGCAGCACGGTGGCACGGTGGTTAGCACTGTTGCCGCACAGCAAGAAGGTCCTGAGTTCAATTCCAACATCAGGCCGGGGTCTTTCTGTGTGGAGTTTGCATGTTCTCCCCGTGTTTGCGTGGGTTCCCTCCGGGTACTCCGGCTTCCTCCCACCGTCCAAAGACATGCAGCTTGTGGGGATAGGTTAATTGGATAATCCAAATTGTCACTAGGTGTGAATGTGCGAATGAATGTGAGTGTGAATGGTTGTCTGTCCCTGTGTGTTAGCCCTGCGACAGACTGGCGACCTGTCCAGGGTGTACCCTGCCTCTCGCTCTATGACAGCTGGGATAGGCTCCAGCGCCCCCCGCGACCCTGAAAAGGATAAGCGGAAGCGAATGGATGGATTATTTCAAATGCATGTTTTAGACCTATAATATAGGGGCCAAAAGGAAAAAGTCTAAAACAAGTCTGATGCTTTTGGCCAACTGCAGACAGTAGTTTGGTGTGAACTATTACTTTGGTGTTTGTTTACTGACAGTTATTCACCTTTATCAGGCTGTATATTTGAGAGATGGGCTCTGAAAACCCAGAAGACTTTGGTTCAGTTGTGATCCTTACTGAAGATGATCAGCAAGAGATTGGAGGGCTGATCAACTCTGATGGTGAAGAAGTGGATTTCTCAGATCTGAGTGAGTAAAAAAAAAAAAACAACAGCAAAAATTAACCAGCGACAAGAAAAATAGAAACTAGCGATGTTTTAAATACTGTGTGAGTCGTAGGAGTTTTGATTCTTGTGGTTTGTGGTGATTTCCTGTGTGAGGCATGTACCTTCCTGTATTATTCAATGTAATTCAACACAGTAGCAGTATAACTGTTTGCGGAAAATTGGAAGTTCTCACGTTAGGCGCATTTGTTAATCTAATTAACTGGACAGAGAGTGTCATCTGTGCATGTCCTCTCCTCATTAATGGCCTATCGGAAAAGGCATTTTTGGCTTTCTTTCTCTCAGATTTAGTTAGTTTCAAAGAAAGTACAGTTTTACACCTGCAGTGTTTATTCTGTTTAAAATCAGACTGTGGTTTGTTGCAGTTTGTTTGTGCAGATGTGAACATGGTGATCGCACGCTGGTGTGGATGAAAACAGCTGGACCGAGACCCTTGGTCTCAGTTCAATTCCAAACAAACTGTAAAGCGTTTCATTTATAGCATGAATGCAATCTGACCCAGCTACCAGATATATGTTGCAAGTTAGAGCTAAACACTTCCCTTTAGCCATGTATGCATTGCATTCTGGGATGCGGGCGGGTACCATAGTACATCAGTACGGCCTATTAAGTAGCTGTGATATGAGCATAAATTCTCCATGTTCTCCACTCATCCAGAACACAGCACCTTCTTCCTGTATTTACTTTCAGTAAATAAGTGGACTGGATATTCTCACATGGGTTTGTAGTGACACATTTGGTTCCTCTGTGTGAAAAGAAACCAAATCACAGGAAAAAGCTACAAGTTTACAAACCCATAAACTTATTTACACCAGAGTAAACAAACTATAGATGGAAAAATGCTCTAATATACTTCTCAAGAAGAATTATTTCCAAAGGTCCTGCAGCTGCTCTGATCTGCCACTAGTTTTTTTTTTTTTTTTTTTTTTTTGAAGAAGCATAGCCTGCTTCTGAAATTGTTAAATAAATTGGTAAGAGAAAAACTAAAATAAGTGAATATAGCCACTTTTGGATTTTGGCAAAAACAGTAGTGATAATGTTTGATCTAAGATGGGGAAGAATCCATCACTTTTGACCATCTTCACAAAGTGTGTCTGAGTTTATTAGTTAATTAATTTTTTTTAGACAATCACCTCAGTTGGTTCAGAATTTTAATTTTAATGAATCATGTGACTGTGTATTTGGTGACGATCAGAGAGAACTATGCGATCCATGATTAGTTTGACTGGTGAGCAATCTTCTTGCTCTCATTTTGATTGCTCAGTGGCTGCTAATCAGCCGGCCCCGGCACTTCCTGTCTCGTGTGTCCATGTCTGCAGGCTGGTTACGTTGCTGTTGATATCCTAAAGCTGTCTCTCCAGAGAGTCTCTTCCTCCACGGTAAGACAGATGCCAGCTTCACTGACAGAACTTATTGTACGGTCCAAATGAGGACCATCTTCAGCAGCTACATTCGAAGGACGTGGAGCTGGAATCTGTGTGCAGGATGAAAGCTCATTGGAGAGGCTACTGACTCTATTGTTTAATTTTTTAGTTATTTGGGAACTGTTTCAAAATTAAATATTGGCAGTTACCTCGCCCAGTCAGCTTTATAGACAACATCTGGTAACCTGATTTCTGAAGTGCTTATAAGCATGGTGTTAGTTGTTCACACAGATTCTTGGTTGCTGATCTGTTCTTTGTGTTTCCACAGGAGTGAGTGCCATCCCTGGCGCCATACCTGCAGATGCTCCCTCAAAGACATTTGGTCCAAGCGAGAATGAAAAACCGCCTTCTCTTCACACCTGCTCAGTATGTGGAAAAGACTTTCCTTATGCCTCTAAGCTTCAGCGTCACCTACGTACTCACTCGGGAGAGAGGCCTTTCCCGTGCTCCATGTGTGAGAAGAGATTTCCAGAAAAGGGGCTTCTCATGATCCATGAAAGGGTTCACACTGGGGAAAAGCCATTCCCTTGCACTTTCTGTGAGAAAAGATTTGCCAGTCAGGGGGAGCTCCGGCTACACCGGCGGACACACACTGGTGAGAGGCCTTACCACTGCTCCATCTGTCTAAAGAGCTTTTCTCGTCACTGGCACTTGAAAACGCACTTGGAGGCAATGCACTCTGAGGTTGTCGCAGGCTTTACGAGGAAGAAATTTCCCTGTTCAGACTGTGAGAAAAGCTGTAACTCAGCTGCTGAATTGAGGGATCATCAGAGGACTCACACTGGAGAAAGACCCTTCCAGTGCTCTTTCTGTGACAAACGCTTTGCCTTGTCCGGTACACTTGTAAGACACGAGCGTCTCCATACTGGCATCACGCCTTACCACTGCTCTGACTGCGGAAAGACATTTGCACAGCAGTGGACCCTGACCACACACATGCGGACTCACACGGGAGAGAAACCTTACAGCTGCACGCAGTGCGATAAGTCTTTTGTTGCTCCTGGAGAGCTTCGGAGGCACACCAGGATTCACACTGGGGAAAAGCCATACACCTGCGCAGACTGTGGGAGGCACTTCTCATTGGCAGGAACTCTCAGAAACCATAAACGGTCATGCACACAGAGCAAGAAGGAGTCGGATACAGAGGTTGTGTCAGACTTAGTTCAGGCTGCAGCTGAAGAATCTTCCCAGCGAGATCTGGCCAGCAGCATCAGCTCTGAGGTAGTGGCAGTACACAGATATGCAAAAGTAGTATCTCTGTGTTTTATTTACTTCCATTTCTTCTTCTGAAATTGTGTTTTTAGGTGTCTGTCAGTCAGACTGTGCCTTGTGCAACTGAGCCCACTTCCGCAGAGGGTTTTAAAAAAGCAGCTCAGTGTGAAAATACCCCGGAAGGACCCATCGGCCAGCCGGACGACACTGCTCCCACCCCACATATGAATGTAATCGTGAAAGAGGAGGAAGAAGAGGAACCATTGTGCGGTAAGTAAACATGACATTCCAGAGTGTCTTTTTACGCATTAAGAGGAGTGTAAACATGTTTGATCAGCAGTGCTGTTTTTGTGTTGTTGTTGTTTTTTCCCAGTGGAAGAAACTCCAGAGCAGGTGTCTGTTGGTGAGGACTGTACCATACCAGAAGAAACTGAAAAGCAGCGTCAGGAAAGCACCACAGAAATTAGTATTACAGTAAAGGAGGAAGAACAGCAACCTCTCAATAGTAAGAATACACAACAGCAAATCCTACTGCTGATGAGTAGTCACTAACTGGGATGTGGGTAACTAGGTTATCTAATATCCCTTTTCCACTAGTATCTACTTGACTGGGCTCGACTCGGTTTTTAAGGTTTCCCATTAGGAGGTAGTACCTGGTAATCAAATCCGTCATTTTTGAAACCTGGCAACAAGGGAAATGGCCACACAAAAAACAATACAGTGGTACCCGAGTCTGAGAAAAAGCCACACACTGAGCAGCAGATATACCATCATTTTGTCATACTCCTTTGGCGGACCTTCGCTGGACCTTCGCTGGTGTTGCTATAACGACTCCGAGTATACTAGGTGGTTCTCGATTGCAGTGGAAAACAACCAAAACTGAATCAAGTCGAGTTGAGCCAAGTAGGCACAAGTGGAAAAGGTCTACGTGTTGTCTAAAGTGGCTGGGCAAGAATATGTTCTTTATCCCAGATTTAGAGCAGCATTAAGTAACACTATATAGCAGTCGTTTAAAGAGGTGGGGGGAAAAAAAAGGTAATTATAGGTTATTGTTGCACATAATTCTTCTGGACTTTGACTTTCAATGGTGAAAGCTGTTGGATGACAGCCCTCACTTTTTTTAAAGCAACAACAACATCTTAAACCAGTAATTTTACTTTACAATGTAACAGGAAACTTGTTAGATGTAATTTAGCTAAATATGATGCTTTCCCATTTTAGAAATAAGGAATGGCAGACACTGCATCAAACTTATATTCCAACATACAATATCTAGTAGCTTTAACTTTTTGTTTGTTGTTTTTGGTGGTTTCAAATGGCTTGTTTTAGCTCTTCATATTTACATTTCCACAGTGTCTGGAAAAGATCCCGAGCATGTTGCAAACAGTGAAAAAGAATGCCCTCCAGCACCGCCAGTGCGGGGAGAGTCAAATAACAACATACCAAAGAGCTCTTACTGCTGTGGCCTCTGTGGAAGAGACTGCCACAAGATGTCTGCGCTTCAGATCCACATGCGAATTCACTCTGGAGAGAAGCCGTACCGCTGCACCCTGTGCGGGAAACAGTTCACCCAGAAAGGGCAACTCAAAGGTCACTATAAAGTTCACACAGGAGAGAAACCGTTTTCCTGTCCGGACTGTGGGAAGAGCTTCGCCCACTCGGGGGCCATGAACAGACATCGGCTCACGCACACAGGAGAGAGGCCCTACCACTGCTCCGTGTGCGACAGGAGCTTCAACCAGTCCGGCCGCTTGAGGGAACACGAGAAAATCCACTTAGGTGAGAAGTTTGACTGTCCTGAGTGTGAAAAGAGTTTCACACGAGCTTCAAGCCTAAAGAATCACTTCAGGCTCCACACAGGAGAGAGGCCTTATGGCTGTGACATCTGTGGGAGAGGCTTCAGCCGCTCACAAAGCCTCAGGCTCCACAGACGAAAACACGAGCAGATTCAGACTGAGGAGGAGTCTGCGTTCAATATGAGGAATGATGACTTCTCACACAGCGATGATAACTCTCCAATTAATATGTGCATAACAGACAAGAAAGATGGATGATGTATTTAAAAGACATGTACCTGTAGTATTATTAAGACTTCAGACAGTAAAACAGGAACAAGGTGATGTGGAAATAAGGGACTACCTCTGTGATTAGAACTTTATTCATACTTTTGTGTGGTTTTTCACACTAGGGATGTGCAGCACTAGTCAGGCAGGCGACTACATGTTGCTTTCCTCACTAGTCATCGCAAGAAATGTTAGCGCTATAAGCAAAATATTCATATTTCTTAATGTATAATGCCAGTAAACTGTTCTAAGGTGTTATGTAGGAGTGTAGCCCCAGCAGCACGCCTCTCTTTCTTTCTGTGACAAGAACCTGAAAGCAAGCAATGTGAAAAACAAGCAGACGACAGATGCACTAACCAGTGCGGTATGGAAGTATTTTGATCTTTTAAAAAAGTGAACAGCTGCATGTAGGCCATGGCAGAAACTGCTACTGGAGCGGTGCATGAACACAGTCTGCACAGACGTGTGGACGTTTACCTGCACGGACAGAAACGTTAGCCACACCTGGTAAACTAACCTTGTACACTAACGTTGTGTGGGCAGTGCTAGACACGGCTCAGCACACATTTCAGCTGCATTATAATATGGTTGAACATTTAAAGAATGTGATTAGCTGTTTTAAATGGGTCTCAAGTACACAAGCAGTATATGTGCGTCTACTAGACTGAAATTTTACTGTCATAACTTTTTTTCTCACATTGGTTGACTGGTCCGATTTTCTTTTCATTAGTTTTTTTCCCGAATTTACATGAAAATAATACTAACTTTAAAAAATGTAACTCCCTGAAGAGTGTAGACAGGCTTCTAAATAGATACACACCAAGTGATGTTCATTAACACCAACCAAACATATTTCTACTAATTTATGTAACATCTTGGAAAGTGTTTAAAATTCTACATGTTGGAGGTCACTTTTACCTAACTCTGTCACTGATTATCTGTCCTGGAGCCACTGGAATAGTCCACTCACACTTATTATTATGAGTGACTGATTTAAAAGTCTGTGATTACACTTGTTTTTCATGCAGTATTTGTTATCAGGCTAATAGTGTATGTGGAAATTTGGTTGAATATTTTTGTACTAAGCGTTATAGTGGCCCATTAAGCAGTTTAAGAATCAGGTTAATCTGAACCTTCTTTCAGACATTTAGCCAGAAATGAAACAAAATGTCATAAAATAAACAATAATGAAGCCAGTCTTCTGTAAGTGGCGAATGCTTATTAAGTCTTGTTTTCGATTGTTACTTATTAGCCAGATAACAATTCGGGTTCACCTGATTTTGTCGTCTTTTAAAGGCCGAGTAACCGACATGATTAAAGGTACCATCCTCTAATTCTGTGATGCTAAAGGCAATAATTTGAAGCCATGTAGGTGGTTAATTATGCCATGTGCTGCCTCTGTCTAAATGTATGGGACATGTCATGTTGAACAATAAAAGTTCTAAACACTACTTTGTTTGTGATTTCAGGACCTGAATATGCTGGGCAGGTTTAATATTGTAGTTTTTGCAAAGACCAGAACGATGCAGTCTATGGCAAACTTAAAAGAACCTTGCAGTGACAACATGTGGAATAAAGTAACATGATTACCAGCTACAGTGAACAAATAATATAATGCATATGATTCGGAAAAGCAACGTTCTACAGTGAGTGAATATGTTTACTCTGGAATATATTTTGATCATTTAATTTGAGCCCCATTAAGCTACTTAAGGAGGACTGTATTTTTTACTTTATTTATTATTTTTATACTTTGCAAAGCAATTATCCAACACAAAATCCTGTTTACACTATTGTGCATCACAAGTTTCACAAATGAAAATCTGTAAATCATATTTCTCCATCTGAGACTAAAAATGTTTCAAATTGGGACAGCCATTTTTCTACGTTTTTCTTTTTTTCTTAACTGATTTTCTTTTTTTTGTTTCAATTTTTTTTGTTTGTTTGTCTGATTCCTTGAAATTGGGAAAATAATTTGAAATTTTGGGATACCAAGCTGAAATTTTGCAGTAATAACTTGAAATTTTTACTTATGTTTTTTTCAGTCATGATAGATGTTGGTCATCTAATCGCCTCCACATATTGCCACCACTTTCACAGAAGTCCCAGCTGCGCCTAAAGGCAGCACCGCTGAGAGGAAGCGTTCTTCTGACCAGTGTTGGGAAACAAAAAATTACTAACATATGGTCGGTAATTTTTATTTTACCGACCATATATATATATATATATATATATATATATCTCAACACGAGATATTCGTTTGTAGAGCATAAAGGCTGTATGCTCAAAGTTTGTTGGAGGGGACTGCGTCAAACGGAAGTTGTTGGAATTACGAGGTATTCTGAAAGCGCCGTAGAGATAAATAAACGCACACCGCGCCGAGCAGGCTGTGGTGGCAGAGGTTATTAACACTACGAAAAATTTAGCTTCGTAACGCGTAATTTAAAGCTAACTTTGGGCTGTATAATGCACCTCTGCGCCTGCAGAGAATAAAGCATATCCGTTTGGACGTCGCTAAAGGTAACACTCCTGTCTGTAAACGTTTGCTAAACTTAAGACTGCTGCTAAAGTAAGCTAACGCTAACGTACGTAACCTTAATGAAAAACAATAGCGTACCACTGTAGCAGGCTAGGGTGAACAGCTGTTTTATCTATTGCTTAACACCTGTAAATAAATCTGGAATGAATTTAGAGGCCGTACGTCTCCTAGGTGAACTTTGACATTCACGTGTATATCTACGCAGTAGCTAGCTAAAGTTAGCCACAAGTTGTTCAGGACCTCTCATTAGTGTGACTGGGAATAACACCGCAGCTTGGATTACGATATTAAAATATAAATTTCATTAAATTCCTCTCTTTGTTTATATAAGCTAATATAACTGCAGTTAACGCGTTTTTTCCGCATGTGTGACCTTTACTTGAAGGCTAAACTTGCTGCAGTTCAAGATGCAGCCTGCTCAGTATATTACTCACGGAACAGCTGGTGTATGGTGGTATTAGGCACATTAATTGTGACATTTATTACAGTTGAGTAAATGCCTAAATGTTAAACCTAATGCTTAATAAACATTAGACATCGCAGACACTGTAGTTTGTTTGTATATTTTTTCCATTGTGCTCATTGCATTGAAATGGGAGAAACTAAATTTCACTTCACTGTTTGTCATGCACTTTTTCCAGCAGCTTCACACAAAGGAAATGAATCATGGCTGCATGTCTCTACTGATTTTGCTCTCCTCTGTCTCTCACTGTCATAGACTCTTATTGCCACAATGGTTTCCTACAAGAAGTTGAATCCTGAAGATGTCCAGTTTTCTAGCACAGTTTTGTCAGAAGAGCCTGTTCAAGGCGAGGCTTCAGTGAGTTAGCTTGTTTTTATGAATCTGTTTGTCATTTTATAATCCGTAGAGCAGAAATACTGTGCCTTACAATCTTACGTTTTAGTATATTATCTCTTTCATTAGGATGACTCACAAGAATTAGGATCTTTATGAGCAAAGTCTGTATTACTGTACTGCTCAGTGCTTAAACTGGATTTTTACTTCATTCCTGTGTTTCAAGGCGCTGGAGCCAGAGGACGCCTCATTGCTTCAACGTGGACCTTCATGCTCCGTCACCACGGGCCTCCTGGTGATCGGCTGTCTCCTGCTGGTGCTCTGTGGAGCATGGCTACTGGGTGCTGTGTTATGGCTGCACACTCCCAACCAACAGGAGCATAAACCGCCGCTGCCGGGCCCAGGACAAACACCGGGCCCCAAAGTGCAAACATCAGCGAACGATACTGCTGCCTCTTTCCGAAGTGAGGCATGCAGTCTGATACCAGAGGCGTGGAGGTTTGATTGCTACCCTGAAAGAGGGGTGGTTGTGACCCGAGAGCTGTGCGAGGCAAGGAACTGCTGCTTTATCCCTGCGTCCACCGCTTCCCCCTCTGCCAGTCGCCCGTCAGGGAAAAATGGAATCCCTTGGTGTTTCTATCCTTCAGAGTTCCCTTCGTACTCGCTCGTGTCACTAAATGACACGCTGCTGGGACAGAAAGCTACGCTCGTGAAGGAGGTGAAGACGTATTACCCTGGAGACATCCTCACCATAGAAGTGGAGATGCGTTATGAGACGGACAAGCGGCTGCGTGTCAGGGTGAGTAGAGGTTTCACATTTAGTCATGGAAAACATAGAAGGGCAAAATTTTGGAAACTTACAAGTTGATGAATACATTTTGCTCATGTTAATGTATTAAAGAGCCTTTAAAACTTATAATTCATGCTGTGTTTTTGCACTGATCTTCTGTTTCTCTGTTTTTCATTTTCTTAATTGGAGGAAGCAACAGACCAATAAAAGAATTAGTATTTGGTTTAAATAAAGGGGTACTATGTAAAGGCTGTAATTTGGAAATTGGCACAGGCTAAACTGCCTTATAGTCTTAAATAAACATGATTGTTGGACAGCGATAGTTAAGAAACTTTATATGAAATGACTGAGTCACACTGTAAGAAACCTAAATGTGGAAAAAAGATGGGCAGATGGACTTCCAGTGCACACATCTGTTGATTCTTGCTTTGCATATTGTCAAGAGATTTATTCTAAAAGACACTTCTTCAGCTGAGAGTCAGAGAGTGGAGACACACACGCTGCAGATTTTACTTGCAAGGGCGGTCACAGAGCACTCACATCAGAGTGGGGGCCCTGTGAAGTGCGCTCTGTTACCGCTCTAGTTTTTATTTATATACAAAAGTAATACAATAGTGAATACATCTGTTCATAGACAGAGGAATGTTAGAGCGTATGCAGGTGTGTGTGTGTGTTGTGGGATTCAGAAGGGAGTGGAGATAAGAGTGGTTCAGCTCTTATTATCGCTGTGGGAAGAAACTAAGAAAGAGAACAGAACAAGTTTTTGTAGTGAACAACAGTCTAACACATCTAAAAGGTCATCATGCAGTATTCTATCATATGCAAACTTATATCATTAAAAGTCTATACTGACTACCAAGTACAATTTTCCATTGACACATATAAAACAAACATGTTGACCTTTGCACTGTGATCATTTTATTGATTAGTATTCATGACAATAAAGATAAGAGAAACTACACCTGTCTATTACAGATGTGAGCAAAATTTGCTCTCCTTTGCATTTCATTTTTCATTTCATCAGGCTCAAATCTAATCCTGTAAGTTTGCTTGATTAATTAAGTTTTTTTTAGTTTTTTTTTTTAAATTCTGATAAAATGTTTGTAATAATTACTGCCAGTTAACCACAAATTGTTCTCCATCAAGATCACCGACCCTTCAAGCTCACGGTTTGAAGTTCCCATCTCCGTCCCCACCGTCACCAACAAGACAGAAAGCCCAGATTATATCATCGAGCTCTCAAAGCAACCATTTGGTCTTGTGGTGAAGAGGCGCTCAACAGGAGCAGTACTGTAAGTCTGAGCTGAATGGGACATTCTGAAATGTGAGGAATAAAGTATCTGATTCAGAGGGATTTTTTTCCCACTTGCGGCTCTGTGTTGTAGGTCTCATTTGGCTTACGTTGAAGAAAAGGGCTATAGTTAGATTTCCTCATTCATATACATATTAGTTACTCTGAACTGTATATATGTATTCAGTTATGAAATAACAGTCTCATTAATGCTTGTCCAAATGTTTCCTGTTAGTCTGAACACCACTGTGGCGCCTCTCTTCTACGCGGATCAGTTCCTCCAGTTCTCCACTTCCCTACCTACGCAGTTCATTTATGGCCTGGGTGAGCATCGCTCCACCTTCCTGCACGATGTCCACTGGAACACGCTCACCATGTGGGCTAGAGATGTGCCTCCAACGGTAACCATCGGTCACAGACACAGCTGCTGTTTGATCCCACAGATGTTCACGTTAATATCGTTTTTGTCAGTGAAATGATCAGTTAGTTATTGTGTCTGATTGTCTTTGATGCTTTGCTGCCATGCTCTCACGTTTGCAGTTAATTCACAAAGCTGTTGCAGGCTGTCTTTGGAGGATGACAGGAGGCTGAATTAATTTTGTTAACTGGCTGGATAAAACTGCCGATTACATGAAATGTATTGTAATATCTTTGCATTCTTCTTCCGTACTGTAGGAACAGACAAACCTGTATGGGGCTCATCCATTTTACCTGGCAATGGAGGATGGAGGGAACGCACACGGCTTCTTCCTGCTGAACAGCAATGCAATGGGTCAGTCTGTTAGTCACCCTAATACCTCTGGTTTCACAATGTGCAATAGGTCACATACACAAACACTCAGGAGCAGCAGAATAAAATGCTTAAGCTTACAAGTCAAGTTCACATGACAGCAGCTGACAAAGTTAAGCAATTTCATAAAAGCAGAAGTTACAAATGGACTTTCCAGTGTGTGAAGATAAACTTCATATCATACTCAGATGTCATATTGATTATTCAGAGCTT
This sequence comes from Neolamprologus brichardi, assembly GCF_056152115.1. Classification (NCBI taxonomy): domain Eukaryota; kingdom Metazoa; phylum Chordata; class Actinopteri; order Cichliformes; family Cichlidae; genus Neolamprologus; species Neolamprologus brichardi. The sequence goes on along the minus strand of NC_142109.1, from coordinate 7,723,822 downwards.
TGCCAACACAAACTGTAAAACGATTTGCAATGTACTGAAGTTTTAATAAGATTTGTTTCATTTTGCAATTGAACTAAGTTATGTTGAAAATCACCTTTAGATTATTATACAGACCTTTGTTCTTTTCTGTGTTTGTGTTTTCTGTGTTGTTCTTTCACAAACTGAAGATGTAGTTAGGAAATGAGAATAATCAGCTGATACCTTACTCTATTTTTTTCTTAAGTGCACGTTTCTTTTGATGAAAAATGTCTCATCAGTTTCTTATCTGTTTTGTCAGACGTGGTCCTCCAGCCTACCCCGGCCCTTACCTGGCGTACTATTGGTGGGATCCTTGACTTTTACATTTTCCTTGGTCCTGATCCTGGTTCAGTGGTTCAGCAATATGTGGATGTTGTAGGTCAGTAGTAGCACTGTGATGAGATGCACTTATATGTAGGCATGTGTACTGCACCCTGATCCATGTTTTCATGGGAGAAAACCTCAAAAATCAGACAACCACCCTTTGAGCAAACACTTTGCAAAAGTGGGAAGGAAAAACTCCCTTTTAAGTGCTCTACTGGGGTGATGCAGTACTATGTCAAGATAAGATGGAGCCTGATTATTCAAGACCTTGTATAGACTTATCACCTCGTGTGATAAGTAGGATTTTAAATTTGAGTTAGGATTTAACAGGGAGCCAATGAAGAGGAGCCAGTATAGGAGAAATATTATCTCTCTTTCTAGTCCCTGTCAGAACTCTTGCTGCAGCATTTTTGGAACAACTGAAGGCTTTTCAGGGAGCTTTTAGAACAGTCATATGAATGACAGTAGTCCAGCCTAGAAGTAATAAATGCATGAACTAATTTCAGCGTCACCCTGACAGGATAATTTTAGAGATGTTGCACAAATGGAAGAAAGCAGTCCAACATATTTGTTTAATATGTGCATTGAAGGACGTGTCTTGGTCAAAAATGACTCCAAGGTTCCTCACAGTGTTACTGGAGGCCAAAGTAATGCCATCCAGACTAAGAATCTGGTAAGACAGATACTTACTCATCCAGGTTTTTATGTCTTCGTGACATTACTGTATAGCATTAAGAAGAAGAATTAAGGAAGAAGACATTCTGTATAGCAATGAAAATGTATTCTAGGCCTGAGGGAAGCATGTGAAATGTAAACAAACTGGTCCCAGCATAGAACCCTGTGGAACTCCATTATATAAATAACTCCAGCCTATTGCCTCTGTCACCTTGAATTTGTCCTTTTTTTGTTTTGAGAATCGCCGCTTTCTTTTCATCCATCTTTGTTGACACAGGATACCCAGCAATGCCAGTCTACTGGGCCTTAGGATACCATCTCTGCCGATGGGGCTACGACACGAGTAATTCTACGTGGGAGGTTGTCAAGAGCATGAGGAATTATGGGATACCTCAGGTAATTTCTTTTGTAGTACGTGTCAGTGATTTTAGTCTTTGTTCTTTTGTAATTAACCCTAAACATATGCATTTCTCTTAAGTAGCTTTAGGATGAGTGAATTCATTTTATTATTAATAATAATGAGTCTGTTTAATCGCAGGATGTCCAATGGAATGACATTGACTACATGGACAAATTTATGGACTTTACGTATGAATCAAAAAAGTTTGACACACTACCTGAACTGGTCAGGGACCTACATGCTCATAACCAGCGCTACGTCATGATCCTGGTATGCAAACACACGTGTACTTGGTCTCATGTGTTTTGTGTCTGCTTTGGCATGTGAGTGTTTAAGTGAGTCGTTTATTAATCCTTCAGGACCCGGGTATCAGCAGCACACAACCCGAGGGCTCATACTGGCCCTTCGATGAAGGTGTAAAGAGAGGAGTTTTTATTAAAGATGCTGAAGGGAAAACGCTTATTGGGAAGGTGAGACATGAAGCCACACAACAACATTAACTAAGGCATGTTCTGTGACGCAGGATTAATGAGTTAGGGAAACATGTTGAGCCTAGAACCTGTCTATGATGGTGCTGGGCTTTCTTGTTCCAGAGTAGATTTAAGTATTTTTGAGCCACTTTTCCAATGATTCTTTTGCTGATGAAATAATCAAAGTGCACAGTAGATACTTAGCAGAGATGTTTGTTGTTGTGCGTCTTGTTTCACAGGAATTTTAAGCATAAATATGCCTGGGCCTAATCTGCTGCTAAGTCAGTATTGCTGCTATTAAGATGTTTTTATTGATATTTATCACTTCGTTATGGAGCACATGTCAAACCTGAATACACTTATCTAATGTTAATATTGAGAGTGCACCCAGGGGGGTAAAATAAATACTTTCACTGATGAATTTACAGGATTAACAGTTTTCTGCAACATTCCCCTCTTCTCTATTTTAATGTTGTGTTTTGCTGTAATAAGTCTTTACATCCTTTATCTCTCTTGCTGTTTCTCTTTACTGATTGGGCAGAACTTAATTGGTTCATTTTGTGCAGAAGATGCAAATAATGCATCAGATGCCCGCTTTTATTTTAGCATGCGCAGAGACCCCGGGCTTTCTTTGAAAGCTGCTAACTATCATTGTGATACCTGCTGTCTAAAATCAAATCCCCAATCAAAGAAAGCAGAGTTACACTGAAGCAGCTTCTTACTCCACCAGTTCTTCGATCACTTAAACCCATGTAGACGTCACTGATTCAGAGGTTTTAATAGAAGTGTTCAGTGTCCTGACACAGAATGTGAGAATACATAAACTTTCTGTCTTGAGCATGGAAAGCGACCTACTCCTGACCAGGTTATGTTAAACATAAGTTACCATGGCGATTTAGCAAGACAAAAAGAGAGCCCCGTTCATGTACCAGAAAACTCTGACTTTAGGCTCATCACAGCTCACTCACTCATTAATCTGGGTGGTACTACAGTAGCTACAGTATAGCTGAAAGCTTTTGAAAATTATCCAGCTTCATTAGATCTACGTAATTCAGCTGGACCGGTTCTTAAGTGCAGCCAGGCGAGCCCAATAATAAATGAACATGGTATGAATGTTAAGCATGAATTTAAACTTAAATTCTTTCTTCCCGTTTCCAGGTGTGGCCTGGTCTCACGGCATATCCAGATTTCTCTGATGAAGTGACACATGAATGGTGGTATGACAACCTACAGATGTTCCACGATAAGGTGGCGTTTGATGGATTATGGATTGTAAGTATGAGAACAGTGCAGGCTGTTAAATAAGTAATCACTGACTCCTGCCTAGATGACTCCTTATGATTGTTTAAAGATCTGACAACACTTCACTTGGTTTTAGGACATGAATGAGCCATCAAACTTCCTGGATGGATCGACCAGTGGCTGCCCAACAAACAATCTTGAAAACCCTCCTTACACTCCAGGTAGGAGATTGGCTCTACAACAGAGATCACACTACAAACATACGATACGTTTGGGTTTCATGGGGTCTTCTGCCTTCAGGTGTACTGGGAGGTTTGCTGAGAGCCAAAACCTTGTGTGCCACCGCGCAGCAGAAGCAGTCTATACATTACAACATGCACAGTCTGTATGGACTGATGGAAGCTAAAGCCTCTGCAAGGTTTGATGCTCTCAATACTCACATGTACACACGCAACGGAAATAAAACACTACAATACTTCTTCATTACACACTTTGTCTTGTTGTTTTCACTTCCTCTCTGTCCCCGTGTTCAGCGCTCTGAAGCGAATTGTGGCAAAGAGACCTTTTGTGATCTCTCGCTCCACCTTCCCCAGTCAGGGCATGTACTCCGGTCACTGGCTTGGAGACAACAGGAGTCAGTGGAAAGACCTTTACACTTCTATAGCAGGTCAGAAGTTCAGCAGATACAGATCATACACACTGATGCATAAACGACGACACTGTCGCTGATCTGTTGTCGTAAAACTGCTTATTTGAATTCTTGGATAATCTCTTCTATTATTTATCATTTTGGATTTGAGGATGTTTCATGTGAAATTGTCCGTCTCATCATTGGATATTTAACTCCCATTTCTTTCTGTGCAGGTATGTTGACCTTTAACCTTTTGGGCATCCCGCTGGTGGGAGCAGATGTCTGCGGCTTCAGCGAGGAGACACAGGAGGAATTGTGCGTCCGCTGGACTCAGCTGGGAGCTTTCTATCCATTCACACGAAACCACAACGCCATCAGCATGAAGGTAAGAGTGTCCTCTTCAGTCTATCACTTACAGGTTTAGCTGTGCTTCTAAAAATTGTACTTATTTGTTATTTATAGTTTCATGATGACACCTGAAACTTTTACATCAGTGTTTGTTTTGTAGCTCGAGACTTCATTTGGAGAATCTAAACATGTAACTGCATGTCTACTAATGGATTCATTTTTCTATTTTTGCATCTCCTACCGTGTGTGGGGCTTATTTCTGTGGTTTTACAGCCTCAAGACCCGACAGCTTTCAGCCCGCTTGCTCGCACAGCCATGAAGGAGGCTCTGCTGCTGCGCTACTCTCTCTTCCCTGTTCTCTACACTCTCTTCCATCACGCGCATGTGCACGGACACACAGTGGCTCGGCCAATAATGTTCGAGTGAGTAGGAATCCTAAAAGCACAGATTTTCATGTATTCCGTGTGTTTCCGGGGTGCATAACTTTACATACTCAAAAGGTTTCCCAAAGACGTGAAAGCCTACGGCATCGACAAGCAGTTCATGTGGGGGGAGAGTTTGTTGGTGACACCAGTGTTGGATCCTGGAGTGGACTACGTGGATGGTTATTTCCCTGAGGGTCTGTGGTACGACTATTACACGGTGAGACTCTGTGAGCGATAGTGAGCGGACAGAGCGTATGGTGACTTAATCAGAGTGCCTATATCATGTGTGTTCCTTTACTTCTCAGGGCGACTGTGTGACCAGTAAGGGCGAAGAGCTTCGACTCAATGCGTCTCTAGATAAGATCAACCTGCATTTGCGCGAGGGCTCCATTATACCAACACAGGTAAAAGGTTTTTCAGCTAAAACGGGTCTGTTACAATGCTGGATGCTCAAATTAACCATGGGCAGACTTTTAAATAGTACAGTCAGAATATGTGGCTGTAATCCCTGTAAACCTAAGAGCATCTTACACTGCAGTTTGTTTACTCGAACCAAAATCTGTCATAAAAAAAAACGTGAGAATGTTCAGTCTGCTGATTGGCCAGGTGCGTCTGAGGCGGGAGCAACAAAAGTAAACACAGGAAGAAGGTGCTGTGTTCTGGATGAGTAGAGAACATGGAGATTTTATGCTCATTTTACAGCTACTTGATTGGCCGTACTGACCTTCACATATGTATGGTACTCTCTCAGATCCCAGAATGCAAAGCATGACAGTGGGTACAGGAGCTGCTGTAGCCTAAACCTGCAGCGTGCACCTGTTAGTTTGTTCGGATAGAAGTTGGATCCTGTTCACACCATAAACAATCCACTCTGCAGTAGCACTCAGCAGTAAAAGTGGCAAAGTGTAAGAGAACAAGGTGAAATATTTGCCTTTAACTCCAATATTATTATTTTTGTGATGTTTGAAGGAAATTTAGGCTAAAATGGGACTTTTCACACTTCACGCTGAAGCACTCAACTTTGCTTCACACCGAGGTGAGAATGCAAATGTCTGACTCAGACTGAACATCAAACAGTCTTTAACCTGCCAGCCGGTCAGTAAACCTTGTGTAGCAAGCAGCACAGACCATACTGCACTGTGTAAGGGGGAGGCAGCCCTACCTCGGCAGCTTTCTCGTCAAAACCCCACAGAGCCTTTCCAGAAGTGCCAGCGTGTCTGAAACAGACAATCTCCTGTTGTGTGCTAGATATGAAGGGAAAGCACATACATATCTACACTTGTCAGCCCTGATACATGGGTTATTGGATTTTATTATTTGAACCTTTTGAAACCTCTGCATCTCACACATAAAAAATATAACATTTAATCCAAACACATTCAGATGTAATTCACACAAATTATGCCACAATTTTTATTTTATTTTTATTTTTTGTGCTATAAACAATGATATCTGTGGCTCCATATGCTACCTCCTTGTGTTGGACTTTTGCCTTTTAAAAAAACAAACAAACTCTAAGTCTATGCTGAAAACTGAAGAATACTGAAAACCTGATGTCTTTTCATCCGACGTGTGTGTGTGTGTCTGAATTTTGATTCTACTGGTCAGACGTGTGTGTGTGTGTGTCTGTGTGTCTGTGTCTGTCTGTGTCTGTCTGTGTCTTCCACTTGATTCACATTCATGTTTTCTCTCTGTGTGCATGTTTGAACAGGTACCCAACCTGACCCTGTGGGTAAGCACCGGTCAGCCTCTCCACCTCGTCTCAGCTCTCTCTCAAGATGGTTCAGCCAGTGGAGATCTGTTCTGGGATGATGGAGAGACCATCGACACCTACGAGACCAACCAGTACGCCTACATCATCTTCAGCATTGCTCAGGTGCTCACCTTCATCTATTTAGTAGAATACAGTCATCTACCCTGCGTGTTTGCTCCAGCCTACTTTATCTGACTTCACACATCGTGCCGCTGCTCGTGTAGATAAACTGTGTCTGGACCTGTTTAATTTAGCTCTGCTTTTCAGAGAATCTCACCTGTGTTGTTGAAAAATGGTTTGAGCTTTTTTATTACCTTATTTTGTAGAACACAATGACATCCCAGGTGCTCTCTAACCACATCGAAGCGTCATACATCACTGTGGAGTCGGCCTCCTTCTATGGTGTGAAGGAGAAGCCGAGCAGGGTGTTGGTGAACTCCCAAGATGCACTGTTTACCTACAGAAACAACCAGGTGAGGTTCTGAGTTATGTGGGGTAGTTTTTGTTTTTTTTTGTTTTTAGGTTTGGAAAAAGAAAACTGTGACACATCATCAAAAAACCTTAAAAAGACTGACAGAGCAAACAGGGAAGTGCACATGGTGAAGCAGGTCTGCAAAGCATCACAATTATGTCAACAGAGATGAGAGAAGAAGCGAGTCTGAAATCAGTTTCTCATGACAGCAACCTTTCTCAGTTTAACAGACTGGAGACAACCACATCAGCAGCACAACAGAGCACTCAAGTATCTACTGGGTTTTCCTACCTTTGCAAAAGAGAGACGACCCCCCCCCCCCCCCAAAAAAAAAAAAAAACCAAACCCGGTACCTTCGGTTTTTACCGAAAGAGCTGAAAGATGCTTCCTTGTTAAAGCCGCTAGGTTTCATAAATCAGCCTTGTTTCAGTTTCTAGCACAGGATGTAACTGGATGATAACCCAGTATTTCCATCTTTTTCCTCTTCCTTTATTTTCAATTAAAAATATTTTTAAATTCATTTGATTGTTACTTTACACATTTGTCACACAGTGTGTACAGTGAAAGCTGTCATTTTTTTTTACATTTGGGCATTAAATAATTAATTTGATCAGTTATTTCGAGAAATGCAAAACTTTATGACATTAGTCCAGCACAGAAAAACTGGCAGCAACATGTATTTAAAGTATGAAATGTAAATGTGGTTATCTTAGTTTTATATTATAGAATTTTTTGATGGCATTGTTATAGATTGATGGACAAAAAGCAGTGATTAAAAAAAAAAAAAAAAAAGAGATCAATAATATTATTGAATAAGTCTTGAATAAAATATCAAATTAGTAGATTTTGGCTTAAAACCCTGTAGTACTTGTGCTCGTGTTCTGTAGCTTTAATGCAGACAGCAGATAATGTTGGCTTTAGTTTCACATGAAGATATTCTCCAAACGGTAATGATGCTTTCCTTCCTCTCTGCAGGTGTTAACAGTCGCTGATCTGGGTCTCAGCCTGAGTCAGAACTTCACCATCAGCTGGATGTAAGCAGCCGTGAAGCCACAAGCTTGCACAGCGCGCCATCTGCAAGAATAAGAACAGCCATTTCTTTCAAATTAATTTGGCTCTTGACTCAAAGACACTCGATGCGAAACAGGGATGTCGGGTAATTTACTTCATCGATGGTCGTCGCCCTGTAAAGAGCAGTATTTCACTTAACTCTTCAAACCTTTCCTTGGGATATGCCTGTATAGCTCTGCAGCAAGCGTAGAAATGAAATCACTGGGGCTCAACATTTTCACCATTCAGATGTCCTTGTCAGTGTTTCCACATCTGCATTGGGTGTCTTGCTCGTAAGCTTCGTAAGGGAGGGATTCACTTAAAAAAGATCACAGCTGCTGATGTCAATGCAAACACGCTTGAATACAAAGGTTGGGTGAATGTTAAGAGTTTATACCCGATGATTGGGTATAAAGAGCCAAAGCAAAGTGTCCGTCAGTTAGGAGTGAAATTTAACGTACTCAGGAGCGAGAGGGTCATATTGTAATGTTAATATCATCCTATGCAGGCTTTGCACAATTAGACAAAATCGCCTTCCTGTGCTCGGCATGCTTTGAAAAGCTTGTCATCACTGACCAATAGCAGTTTAGACGCAGCTTTAATGTCTTTGGAAGACCACTCTCTTTGTGTGTATCTGATTTATATTATAGTTTGGTCTGGGTAGTTTATACTAAGTTAATGTAATCAACACTGCATTTTTCATTTTACTTTTGTTCCCTTTTTTAAGTCCTCGTGAGCAGAAAAATGACGTGCAATAAATGAGTGAGAGATAAAATTAGCTTCCTTAAAATGTGACAGCATAGTTCATCATGAAGTTTGTTCCATGTGCTTGAAAGTTGTTTACAGTCTGTTTTGCACTAATTAGTACTGCAATATAGGACAGGTGGGTGTGCCTTATGATTCCTTTTCTTCTTTTTCTTTGTTTTTAAGCATCTCTGCTTTATAACGTCAGCCCCTTATCAACACTGAAGACCATATTACTGTTAAACACAAGAAGGACTTTACTGATTACAAGTGTTGTACAATCATTTTACTGTGACTCGTTGCTCTGACAGAGCAGAATACAAATGAAAGCTAAAACTGGATCCTTTTCCTTGTTTTTAGATCAGCACTGTTCATTTCTGCCTAAATTTGAAATTGATTTAGTACATTTGCCGTGAATTAGTATTTCTCTTGTGGGCAACACTGGAAAAGAATATGCTGACAACGACATGAATGCGTGTTCGTGTGATGTAATCATACTTCAAGTGTCACTGACAGTTTGCAGATTTTATTTTGAAGGTATTATAAATTTTATGTGCTCAAATTGAATTTCAGTTTGACTTTTATTTGAGTGTAACATCAGACAATAAAACATTTCAAAACAAAAAGACTTCCTGTTTTGTTTATTTGTTTGTGTTTTAACTTGATGTACAGTTTTGAGGCCTTCTCTTATAAAGTAGTGAACAGATGTTTTTTGTATTGCTTCTTGAAGTGCTGAAGTAAACTCGCCAGCAGAGGGCACGGTCTCCCAATGACCAGGACAGGACTAAGCAAAGTGCATCCTATGTTCAGTAGGTTGTAGAATCACATTCAACAGCAAGAACTTGAAGTAATCAGTTTCTCTGTAACTTTATCACTCTCACAGCATTGGAGACAGCTGAGGTATTTGGTTGAATCATTTAAACACCTTCATCCTTCTGTTTCTCACCTGTCCTGTTGCAGATTTCTGCTGTCATCAGGATCATTATCCTTTTGCATGACCTAATTTTGGCCAAGCTTCAACTGTCAGACGACCTCACATTTGACTCTAAAATCCTTTGGTATACAGAGGAGTTCAAGGTCAACTCAATGACTTAGCAGCCCAGGTCCTGTGTCTACAGAAGAAGCCCAAATCATCACCCCTCCACCACCAAGCATACTTGTTCTAAAGTTTTGTTTTTCAGCAAATATGTTGCTGTACACTAAAGCCAAAAATCTCTACTTTGGTCTTGCATGTCCAAAGAAAATTGCTCCAGAGGTTTTGCTGTTCGTTCAGACACAATTTGGCAAACCTAAGCTGTGCTGCCATCTTCTGACTTCTAAATAAGGCACACTTGTTCAAACCTTTTCCTGATTTTACTATCATGAAGTTTAACATTTAGCATGCTAACTGAGGCCTGTAGATTCTGATATAACAGAGAAGCTCTTGGGTGTTTTGCAACTTCACTGAAGTCTGCACAATTGTGCATCTGCCAGAGAACCTGCTTTTATAAAGGTACTCACACTTGCTGATGATCACCTCATCAAGTGCATTTGATCAGCACCACCTGGCTGCTACTTACCACCTTAATTATTATGGAAGCAGTAAAGGTGTACTTATAAGGGACTGTGGAGTCCTTTTCTTCCACATGGCTGTAATGGTGTAATTGCCACTGTGGCAACAGAGGATGTTTCTGACACACTTTGTAACATGAGAAGAAACTTAATAATACATTCTCACCCCTCAAAACCTCACCGGGAGTAGCACTTTATCACCAGCAAATGTTCAGTAAGAGTCATTGCACATTGAAATATTTCTTATCAGGAAATGACAATTGTTCTTAACTGAAACTGTGAGCTGTACGGTTAATGTTTACCTTATGCTTATTCATAGTTACTCCTGGAGCTATAAACAAGGTTGAGATCTGTGTATGTGTGTTTGCGCAAATTATAAGGCCACTCTCCTGTCCCTCCTCTTATTTTCTCATCCTATTGCTCTGCTTTTTCCACCTCTTTCTCTGTAATGCTGTTTCCTTTTAAAACTCTCATGCTTTTATTGTGTCTACGGACTAGACTAGACTCTCCACTCTGTGAAAGTCAGAAGTTATTTAGATAACAGTCTCAGGATGTCCGTCATTAAGATACCGGGGTCATCTGAGGACTCTTATAAATCATTTTGACTCTTAAGTGTTGCATGTTCTAGTACGTGTTTCTCGCCATAACAAACTAACTGGATAACATGATGGAAAAGGAGCCCTGACGCTAAGCCAAACCTTTGACCGGATCTCTGAGTCATGACAGTAAACTATTGCTTCGTTGTACCGACAAAAGCTCCAGAAAGTGAAAGTAACAATTGCATGCTGAAATTGTCCTCCATTGCTGATAAACTAGGCTTGCAATAGATGTGTTTTTATTGGCTGTGTGGAAATGTTCACAGGCTAACTGTTTCCAGATGGGACTTTGAGGAGAGCAGATATATCATTCAGCAAAAGGGGGAGGAGAGAGCGCTCAGAGAAAGAGCAGCAGGGGTCTGTCAAAAGCATTCAGCTCTACTGACGAGGGCATTTCCTGTCTGGATTTGGGAGGATTAGGCATTCGTGCGTAGGGGGGTGTTTGTATGCTTTGCATGTGGATAGTGGGACCAACACACAAGACTTTTTGTGGGATTCTTGTGCGTGTTTGATGTGTGCAACTTTGCTTGTAGGGCAAACAGTGATTTAGTGTCAGTTGTCTGAGGAAAAAACTTGGAGCTGCCAGATAGTGTTCCAGTCGGGCTTTTCTGAATTTCTGCTTTCTCACATTAAAGTTTCGCTGTATGCTACATAAAGCAGAAGCTGAATTTAAATTAAACTAGCAGTGTTACTGAGAAGGCCTTGTTGTGTATAAAAAAGGAAGAAAAATCTGGAAAGTCATAAAAAGAAGTTAAATGCAGCTTCATTGTTCACTTCGAACACTCCTTTGCAGCTTGCGGGAGATATTTTTAACAGTAAGAGTTGCTGACATGGGACAGCGACAACACCAAGCTCTTTTTTTTTTTACTGCACTTGCATTTGTTTTCAAGACACTTGACCCGTTGCCTACTGGTGGTGGTCAGAGGGTGGCTGTGGCTACAATGTAGCTTGCCATCACCAGTGTGTGAATGTGTGTGAATGGGTGGATGACTGGATGTGTAAAGCGCTTTGGGGTCCTTAGGGACTAAAGCGCTATACAAATACAGGCCATTTACCATTTTTACCATATTTCTGTTCACTCTACAAAGCTGGCTATTATGTGAAGTCTTGATTTTTGACCTGACTCTAAAGATTGTACAGGTTTCTGTGCAGTTCGTTTTCAACAATGAAAAATCAGAAAAAAAGAGGAAAGAAAGTCACACATGGACGAGCCTCTGTGCTGTTTAGTATGTCAAAAATGTTGCATGTTAATGCTTCACTCACCTGACTTTCCTGAAAAGGAAAGTAGATTAAATTAGTAGATTTTGACTGATGATAAATCTGACCTGGTGGTGCTATGACGGCACTGTGTTTTACACACAGACACATTAAAGTTGGATGTGTAGTATGGTAGGTCTGAAAAGTGAAGCCTTAAACTTGCATTCTTTTGGTTTGCCAGCATATGGTTGCAAAAATTCTTTGGGTTGTACTGAGGTTTTGCAAAAACATGGCATTTTGTGGTGGTATGGATCAAGCCAGAACAGCCTCAGACACACCGGCCTAGAGACTGGTCTGCAACCATTTGGCAACCACTGTTTGTGAGGGAAAATGAGTATTCCCTGACTGTTTGCTGGAGGTTGATGGCAGTCACTAGAGAAATGACTGATAAACTTCCAGTTACACAGGTCTACAGACGAGTAATAGATCACCCCCTGACAACTACCTGTTGATAAGAAAAATGTGTTCGCTAAATAGTTAGCATAAATTTCCCTATTTTTGCTGTCAGTTGAAGTGTGTATGGAAGTGACGAACACTACAACTACTCCATGAGTTGTAGTGTAAAATACTACGCACAACAGAAATGGGCACCTTTTGGCTTTACAGTAAAATTTGAACTTTTTGAAAGATCCCTGCTGTAGCCCTGAGGTGCAGCTTTTACTTTGAAGGCTAACGTTCTACATTTCTCTCTTGCTCTGAAACTTTTCAAGATTTACTTCTGCTCGGCTAGTAGTTAACAAGTCTTTGTAGACAAACATGGAAACTGCAGTCAGCCGTGTCAGTCAGCTTGCAGCCAAAGCTATCGCAGTAAGGTTTTTGGTGCAGCACCTCCTTTACAACTGGTTTCACACAGCCAAAGCCAGCAACTTGCCAACCTTTCCAGTCTTGGAAAATACGCTTTTCCCAAGGAACCAGTGGTTTGGTATCATGTCCAACATGGCTAACAACTCTTGTAGTCTTCAGGAGAAGTTTAAGGGAAAAGGGAATTGGCTTTCTTGCTCTTTGTCCACGGTAAACACTTTCCATGGGCTCAGTCACTAGTTTCGCTTGTGGATGCATTCATGGTATTGCGTGAGAATCCCTCTGATGCACTGCAAGATATTTCAATCAAAACCAGGAATGTGAATCTTGTGCTGGCAGCAGATAAAAGTTTATCTCCAAAATATCACCTGGCATCAGAAACGTATGTGAAAGTTAGGGCTGCTCCAAGTATTCTGCAGGTTGTTGTTGTTACTCAGGGGCTGTCAGTTTATTTTGGTAAGACTTTGAAATCTGGTCTTGCTCAAAGGTGTGTTGAAAACTGCTCGGTGACAGTTAGCCCAACATCAAGCCAAGTGTTTACTTCATTATCAGATTTTGTCTCCTTACTTTTGCTTTCTGTTTCCCCTCTGCTATGCGATTCATGCTCACATTGTATCACATCATCTGCTCTCTGCAGAAGCCAACTTTAGCCTGAAAGTCCAGTAAATTCCACCTATCAAGCTGAAAGATTTCCTTGATGGTCTGAAGCTTGGATTGATTATTCGTGATCTGAATTGCATCCATTTAACTGTTCCCGTGAAAAACGTGTATGCTGCAGGCAAGCAGCATCTAACTGTGAAATTCAGGAGAAAAAAAAACTATTTGACCTCAAACAGAGAGAGGAAAAAGATGATTCAACACACATGGAGTACATACAGCTGACTCAAAATTCCCAGAAAATCCTCTTCATGGGAAATAGTAAGCCAAAATAGGGGTGGCTGTATCTCAGGAGGTAGAGCAGGTCATGTGCTGATCGGAAGGTTGGTGGTTTGATCTCTGGCTCCCCCAGTCTGCATACCAAATATCCTCAGGCAAGATGCTAACTTCCCAAGTTGCTCTCTGATGCATCCAGCACTGAAAACCATAGAAAACAGTGCTTATGTGAATTGGTGAATGTGGCATGTTGTATAAAGTGCTTTGAGTGCTCCAGGAGAGTGGAAAGACGCTATATAAGAATCAGTCCATTTACCAATTAACCAAAGCAGTAGTCAAGAAAATGAAAGTTTAGTTCAGCAGAAATCTTAAGTGTAAGAATATTTTTTAAATATTAAGTTATGCCAATGAATGTCTGAGACATGTTCAGGGGTGCATTATGCTTTACAACTAAAAACCACAGTTTCACTATCCTTTTCTGGTTGTAGGGTGAAAGCTAGACATGTCATTTCCAAGAGATGTGCTTCTACATCACTGCTATCGGGTGGAAAAACCCCCACATTCACAGCTTGGAGTCATCAAAGTAAGACGTTAATCATTACCTTTTTTTTTTTACCTCTGTTTTTGGTCTCCACCAGTTGTTCAAGACAAAAACCAGCTCGTAAAAGCTCCTCTGCCACTGAAAATAATGCTCATATAAAAACCGTGACCTGAATCATGAACAAAACACAATGAACCAAATCAGAGAGAGCTCGGAGGAACTACCGCGTTCAGCAATAACTCTGTTTGAGAGTTAAGGTTCAGATGTGAATGTATACAGCAACGCCTATGAGAATCTGAACACCAGCGACTGGAAAATGAGACAGAGGTGAGATTTTTTTAAAAATCTTGTGCACACAAGTTAGGAGCTCTGCATCTGTAGATTGAACAAACTCATATTTTAAGGGTTTGTTAAAATGCTCCAAATACAGACAAAACCAAGGTTATTTTACTCTGCTTGAAAATCTCAGTGACAGTTTAATATGTGGTGTCTAACCAGCTACTGACTCTGGATGTCATTACTTTGTGCCCCTGTAACATTGCAGGGAACCTGGCAGTGATTTGGAGTAAACGTGCTCATTAAAGAAGTGTGTAGGTGTGCCTTCTTTCATCTCCAACATTGCTAAAATTAGAAACATCCTGTGTCAGAGTGATGCTGAAAATCTAGTTCATGCATTTGTTACTTCTAGGCCGGACTGTTGTAACGATTTATTATCCGGATGTTCCAATAACTCCTTGGATTCATGAGACAGGCACCCTGTCTATTATTAAAATTAGTCTTGCAAGTTCTATTTTGGCATGTAAAGCTGGATCAGCTGATCCTGAGCCATCCCTTAGTTATGCTGCTGAGGCACTTCCCATGATGGACTCAGCATTTCTTGGCCACACCCACATTTTCACACCTCACGTGGTTACATGCCATTACTGCATGTCATGCACTTTATTTTAGACTCTGCTTTGGTTTCTTTGTTCTCTTCTCAATTCAATTCAATTCAATTTTATTTATATAGCGCCAAATCACAACAAAAGTCACCTCAAGGCACTTCATAGATACAGAGAAAAACCCAACAATCATATGACCCCCTATGAGCAAGCACTTTGGCGACAGTGGGAAGGAAAAACTCCCTTTTAACAGGAAGAAACCTCCGGCAGAACCAGGCTCAGGGAGGGGCGGCCATCTGCTGCGACCGGTTGGGGTGAGAGAAGGAAGACAGGATAAAAGACATGCTGTGGAAGAGAGACAGAGATTAATAACAGATATGATTCAATGCAGAGAGGTCTATTAATACATAGTGAGTGAGAAAGGTGACTGGAAAGGAAAAACTCAATGCATCATGGGAATCCCCCTGCAGCCTACATCTATTGCAGCATAACTAAGGGACGATTCAGCGTCACCTGGTCCAGCCCTAACTATATGCTTTAGCAAAAAGGAAAGTTTTAAGCCTAATCTTAAAAGTAGAGATAGTGTCTGTCTCCCGAATCCAAACTGGAAGCTGGTTCCACAGAAGAGGGGCCTGAAAACTGAAGGCTCTCCCTCCCATTCTACTTTTAAATACTCTAGGAACAACAAGTAGGCCTGCAGAGCGAGAGCGAAGTGCTCTAATAGGTGCTCTGCCCCCTCCCCGAGCCTGGTTCTGCTGGAGGTTTCTTCCTGTTAAAAGGGAGTTTTTCCTTCCCACTCTCAACTATTGTGAACTGATGCAATGAAAAAAAGAATTGAAATGCAGATCAAATTTGGGTAAAACAAAACAGAGATGGTGGGAAACTGTTCTTTTAAAACTCTCTCTCTCTCTCACACACACAATATAGGAAATCATGTCAGCAGAAAAAAGATGATCATATTTGCCTTGGATGCATAAGCCAGAGAAGACACAAAGGAGCTCCTGACCTCAGGAAGTCACAGACTTGTCTACTCTGACTGCTGGGCCCAAGCCAAGATACACGAGAGGATTGTACCAGGAAGGGCATTCAGTGTGAAATCTATGCCAAATCCAAACATGTGGATCCATCCATCCACACTGGTGACCCTTTGGACAGCAGTGGAAAGTACCTTTAATACCAGCAGATACAGGTTATACTGTTTTTGTTTTTAACAGACACTTGTATCTAATGATCAGGTATTGCTGCCTCTATCATTTTTTCTCTGCATCTAATTTAACTGAATTCTTTTAAGAAGCCTGGCAGAAAGGTGGGTGAAAATGGATCCTTGCACGTTTGAATGAGTAAACCCGGCCCTCTGTTCTTTTGTCTTACCCTGCTGGATTTTGCAGGTGTCAGGTAACTCTGTGAAGAGACTACATCCCTCAACACACCCAGCAGACAGAACAAGACCGGGCAAGCTGACTTACACAAGAATAAGCCACACCTAGCTTTCACTCTTTATCCCCTTATAACTAAAATAGCTCATTACAGACATTAGGTACATACTGGGGCATGTGTTCCTGTTGTTAGGTGGGATGTGGGTACTTATAGATTTTTGTTTGTTAAGCTCAGGATGGAAATCCTTCACATAGCTGCAAGTCCCCAGTATTGTTTCTGGGTATCTGTGGGAGTCTAATGACCTGAGGTCACGTTTATATTACATACTTAACACACGCAAAATTACACATGATGGTTTTCTCTTTGTGGTTTCTACGTCTTCTCTGGAACAGCACTTAGGGAAGTAAGTAGAGGGCTACTTTTCTCTTTGTATACATTTGGATTTATGACTTGGCTTTATAGCAGACACAGATGCAATAGATGTGGGTGGATTAAACTAAATGTTGATATCGGATCGATACTTTACGGTCAGTATGTAGCCTACTGAATTGTAATAAAATAATGTTTTTAAACTGACAAAATATCAAATATGCACTATGAAAAATGTCTGAATATAATAACCTTTTATTGTTGACTGTCACATCTGTTTTATTCATAGCCTACAACACACTTAAAATACAGAACGCGACCAAGTGCTTTAAAATTTACATTCCAGCTCTCCAAAAAAACAAATTTCAAAATATATGAAAAGCTGAAAGGTGTGTTTTGTTGTGTTAACTAATTATTGTGGAAAATAAAAATCCCAGTGGTCATTAAAATCTGTTCAAAATTTGCAAATCAATGACGATTCATCTCATGGTTTGTAGGTTACAATTATCGGTATTGGTATCGGTACACTGGCCCCGTATTTGCTTGGTATCGGATCCCAGAATCTGCGGTGTCACTCGGCAGATGAACACAAAGAGTTAAAAGACAAACTCCACCCACACCATCGCGTCATCGTCGACCTCTCGCAGGTGTCACGTCCAGGTTCTTTCCTTAACTCAGAGTCAGTGAGGTGATTCACACAAACGCTAAAAGACTTCCCTTCCCAGTTTCCCGGATAAGGCGTCATTCTGGGCTTCTGTGGAAAGTTTCTAAAGTTTTACTTGTTGGACGCTGAGGAGCGAAGAAAGGAGGGAGCTCTGTGAGCTTCCAGAGGCACTGCTGCGCTCTTCACACGGATCAGTCCGGCTCCGAGCTCCGGGATGGCGGCCGTGAAGGCTCTGCAGCAGTGGTGCCGGATCCAGTGTGAGGGCTACCGGGATGTCTCCATCACCAACATGACCACGTCCTTCAGGGACGGACTGGCTTTCTGCGCCCTCATCCACAAACACAGACCCGATCTCATGTGAGTACACCTGAAACAGGACCGGAGAACGAAAGCAGGAAATAAGTGAAACTTATTGGATACGCTCCTGACTTGTCTGTTGACAACACAAAACTATTTTCATGGAAGATTGAAGTCAGTGATTTTGCTTCCGAGTTTAATGGCAGAGTTTCGCTTTCCCCCCTTCTCTTTGTGTTATTTTGTCAGAGACAAATCCGAACATTTACTGATCTGTAGGAAGCAGGAGACGAAGCTGAGCTGTGACCCAAAGAGCGTTGCAGAGACGGTCACTTAGGGTTTTCTGGGGGGTGATTTCAAGATGGCACTATTACATATCTGCTTTCGATTTCAATGCTCAGCATGTCTGCGTAATGGAATTGGGCATTTTACAAATTCCTGTGACTGCTGCTGGCCACATGTGTCGTGTCCAAGTTTGTGATGATCTGTCCTCAGAAACGGTCCCATTTTAAACTACGTGTCCTTGATAAGTTCAATTCGAGTCACAACAGAAACTAAGTTTTGTAATGTCATCATCACAATTGGACAATGAGCTACATTATTATGTCTACGTTTAGAGTTGGTTGTACTTTTCCAGTACCTACTATAAAAATCTGAAGACTTGCACTCTTCACTGCAGAAGATTTGCAAGATTGATGCCCAAGCCTCTAAGCAGTATTTTCTCATCATCTTTAACTGATTCCTGGCCAGTCACTCTCACAGAGATGCCTGCTTTTGTTTCAGCAAGACCATTTGACAGAAAAGACACAGCTGCTGTAATCGCCTCATTCCAGTATTTATGGCGAGCCAGAGCAGAGCGAAGGCGCTTGCCATGTTTACATGAGCCGCAGCAGTAAACAGTGGCTGAAGGCTCAGTTTCAGCGTGCTCAGTCGTGACTGTGTGATTAATGCAGGCTGAACCTCATGTTAGTTTCAGATCTTCAGCGTGGGATCAGTGAGGCAGGTGTCACGCTGCTGTTGTGATGTATGCAGAAGTGAGTCAGCAATGCATGACTGCATAACACATGTTAGTCTGCGCTGCTTCAAAACTGAAGACGTCAGGAGGGAAGTTGATTTATGTGTTTTGTAACTTCTGGGTTTTTCCTGCTCTGTTGCAGCAAATTTGATTCGCTGAAGAAGGACGATGTCTATGAGAACAACAAGCTGGTAAGACATGTTTCCATTCTGGATGCTCACACTTACTTTTTTTATTTATACAAACCGATTTCCTGAATCCAACAAAGGCTCCCCTAATCCTCCCCTTTTTTTATTTTGTTCTTGAATATGACAATGCCAGCTTAAGACTGAAGTATGTCAGCAGCTATTTGATGGATTGAAATGAACTTTTAATATTAACATTCTTGTTTTGGAAATAATGAATCCCTCAGTCGTGGCTACTTTGTAACTGACCACACAAGCTTGCATTGTCCTCAGTTTCTCAATCAGACCCAGCCCTTATTCGTCACATCTAGTTTTATAAAAACCCAAGACGGTGAAGGCCAGAATATTCCCACCAACTGGTGACTGCATGCACTGTTTATACAGAGTCTATGGTTCTGCTTTGCCATCCTATAGACTCTTAGTATTGTTAGCAAAAATTATAGAGTTTGTTGATTTATTTAAAAAATTAAAGTAAAGCTGATGGACAAAAATCACCACCCTAGTTATCATTTACGATGCGAGTTAATAAATCAGTCTGTTTTTTGAAAACCAGTTTGCTCTGAATGTAACCTGTTCCAGTCCCAGCCCAGAAAACTATAAATACATCCTCAGTTACAGGAGCAGGACGCAGAAGGGCTATTTTCCAACCACTGTCAAGTCACTAAATAAATCATGACTTGTTCCTTTATTTACTTTTGTTTTTATTCCATTGCCAGACAGATGCTCTCTTATTTTTGCCTTTGCACATATCTAAAATATGGTGTTGCCATGTGACAATAAATCTGAATCTAAATTTCAATCATAGACTGTATATAAAAGATGACATAATCCAAGGCAGCCATGTCATCATTTAAAAAAATAAATCTTTAGCTGTATCCACAAACTGTAAATAAAAGACGGACACAGCCACTTTGGCTAATGAGTTTAAGCTAGTTTTTGTTGAAGCTGTTTTCGTGGTGTGTGGTGCTGTTTGCTCACCTAATGTTAACTTGTACATCCCATTTATGATTGAATTCATTCCCATGAACTATTGATTTCTTTTTTACCTGGGTGTTAGTTTTCCAAATACTTTCAGCGACATCTGCTGATCCTTATCAGTGGATGGGGTTTTTGTCAAATATCAGGTGGTGATGATGGTGAAAACAAACAGAATACCAGCGGTGGCTGGTGATTATTCCTCTTGTTTGTTGTGAAACAAAATAAAAGTACCTCGGTGTCATTAGAAAGCACAGGTATATTTGTTATTTAGAAAGGATAGCATGACTCTCTCTTTTGTGAGAATGTCCTGGCCAAGACACACAGCAGTTGCACACAGCAGAAAACCAAAACAAAACCAGTCTCTGTGGGATGAAGAGTAAAATATAAAAACAGACACAATTTATAACCTCAAACATCAGTGGAAATTGTCTCGGGCCAGAACACAGGGCCCAGCGCCATCAGACTTAGTTGATTTTCATCCTTCCTCCCTCCAGGAGGAGGAAGCTGCAAATATGAGCGTTCTTTGTCCAAATTCAGTGTAAACATTCAGGAAAGACTGAATGAATAACACTTGGGAATGTGTTATTCATTCAATAACATCCCACACTCCAGACCATCTGACCTGAGTATACAACTTCGAATCATGGGGGAAAGCTTTAAGGTTTGTAATCGGTCTCAGCGTTTTATGATCCAGCATACATGCAGTATACAGCATACCAAAGCACTGTGATGATGCGTGCATATAAATAACATCCAGCACTGGTGTAAAAGTTGAAGCAGTCAGTGTCTGTCTGGGCTCAAAAGACAGATCAGGCTGGACTCTGAAGTAAAAGTAAAATACAGTTTCATTTTCAGTTCTTTCACCAGTTGCTGAACTCTGATGACTCTCCTCTATAAAAGGAGTCATGAGTTAACTCCACTTCATAGCCCTGGACTTTAACTCTTTTGCCCTGTGACGCCTGCTAGGGAAAACCCTTGTCTCTCTTTTCTGTCATATTTCAGACCATGTCCAGAACAAAGGTTTGCATCAGAAGTTCGTGAGGATGATCGGCTAACTAGGACTACCCTTGTAAAACCCTGGTACCTATTGCAATGGTCTTCAAACCACAGCTTTATTGACGGTGTCAAAGCTCGACATTAAGGGTGTCGTCTTTATGGGAGAAATAGTTAATGATACATGAAAAGTTCAGTGTTGCTATCTGACATTGAAGAACATCATCATATTTATATAACCAGCGAGGAAGCAGGTAATCTTCGTGGGGTAAATGAACCATGACCACAGGAGCCACACCTGTGCCCCTGATAGCGTTTGAGATTTACAGCTGAGTGTGCAGCTCCTCTACACAGATGAAGCTCAGTACTCCAAGAAAACAGACTTTAAGTTAGTCAGCTTGAGTTTAAGACTAAACTTCGGTTTACATCAGCACCGTGGGATCTTGGGTAATTGTGAAAATAACGTTCAGCATGGGCGAGCAGAGAAGTGGTGGCAAAAAGCAGACTGCTTCAATGCGGGCACTTTGCATTCTTCACTTTCTTTTTCTTCACAGATTCTTCATTGTTAGACTGAACTCGGGGAGTGCCAAGAGCTCGACATGTCAAAACGCCTGCTCTTTGGGCCAGCAGAGAATAAAGCTAAAGTGCAGGAACTGTTTGACGCTGCTCTGGGTTTTAGCTCAAAGCTGAAACAACATGTTGGGCAATCAAATAAGAAAACACTGTAAGAGATTAACAGGGCACAGCAAAGCAAACAGCATCTGAGTGGCTCTCTTCATTATCTGATTACCGATTAAACAACGATGCTGGTGCTCGTTGGCCTGCCACTGCTTGTTTCTTCCGTGGAATTGCTGGATGTTAGTGTAGTGTGCAAATTCTTGATTTATTTCTCAATAGTGACTCACATAAAGGGTAGAGGGAATAGAATTCAACAAAATCCGGGTTGGTGATTTGTATTTGACGTAGATAGGGACAGTAGAACAATGAAAATGGTTTGTTCACACTATGCAAACATCTCTTCCTCTTTCAAATTAAACTTGTGTTGTCTGCAAACCTCAGAGAATGCATGCATTTTTGAAACAAAATCCCACCTTTATCTTCTTTTGCTTTTCTTTGGGACATCTAAAGAGCAGAATCATGTTTGGTGTCCTTAAAGATCTAGAAAGTCTTTCATAGACATCACACAACGTAAGCTTTTATGATTTACAAGTGCATTGCATTCGTCTAGATTTAAAACCCAAAGTCTTGTTTCGTTTCTCACTGGATAAAACTGGTTTTATCTGCAGGCGTTCAGTGTTGCAGAAGAACAACTGGGAATTCCAGCACTGCTGGATGCAGAAGACATGGTGGCACTTAAGATTCCTGACCGCCTCAGCATCCTGACTTATGTCTCCCAATACTACAACTACTTCCACGGACGCTCCCCGAGTGAGTATTAAATAAAGTCTCACTGTATCCCTCTCTGTCCATCTGCACACATCTCATCTGTTCATCTGTCTTTGCATACAGTCGGTGGAATGGCGGGTATAAAGCGTCCAGCCGACGGCCCCAGCGATGAGCCGTCAGGGAAGAAGAACCAGGCGGTGACGTCTAAGGTGTTTCCCTCTTCTAAGCCTGCCATTGAGAACAGCCCTCCCCCATCCTCCAACATCACAAAGCCACTTCCTTCCCCAAATCAAAACAAAACTTCAACACAGGTAAACTTGAATAGTTACTATTACATTTCTAAATTGGGGCGGAAGTCTAAAAGTAATTCATTTACGAAATACTGACCAAGGTTGTGTACGTTCATCCACGTCAACGATGACCAAATAACTACACAGACAGGTCACTTGGTCTGTGTCAGCAGATGATTACGCCATGACGTAGTTACTTAAAAAAAAAAAAAGGCCCACATTGTGTGACATCAGTTAGTTGTAATGGCTGAAGTCCCCTCTTGTCCACACTTTTTTCTCTCTTTCTTTCTTCTAGGAGGTTGTGGTTGGAAAATCTCAGGCAGGCACCCTGAGTAGCACATGTGCATCCTGTCATAAGCATGTTCACCTGGTGCAGCGACATCTAGTGGATGGGAAGCTTTATCACAGGAACTGTGCAAAGTAAGCTGATAGGAATGCTAATGTTGGCGCCATTTAGGTCCATTACGTTTATTCCAAGTCTGCCATTAGAACAGGGAAAGACTGATTTGTGTAAGAATGCTAGAGAATTATTATACTTATTTTAGTTTTTCTTATTAATTATTGTATTTGTAATGCCTCTATATAACTCAGTTTTATTTTTTAATCGCTTGTATTAAGAAAAATGGTTAAAACAACTAAAATATATTCTAGTTTTCCTTTCTCATACATTTTAACTAGTTTAATAATTGAAAAACACATTTAAATATTTCAGAAGTCTGTTAATCAGATAAATCCATGGATTTTGTTAGCTATTGACTGCTAGCTCTGCCGCTACTTAGCTAGTTTCTTCTTAGCAAAGACTATTTTACTTTTCTCATTAAAAAAAAAGCTTAATTTGTTTCATTCTTTGTTCATTTTTTGATATATTATTGTTTTTGTTTTTTTTACATAGGACCTTAATTTGTCCTGCTTTTTCTACCAAGAGGAAAAGAAACATTAGTAGCTTTAGCAAACTAGCCAGAACACTGTTACCGCTAAATGTAGATTTTTTTTTAAAATTGCAAACGTTACACATTTCTATGAATTCAGAATGTTCATTTATTAACATAAAATGTTAAAAAAGTCAAATTGAGCTTAATTTACGTTTTGAACCAATACATTCTTCCTGTAGCTTGGGTTTGCAGGTTAGCATCATTATAAACGAGGTGTATTGAGGCTAAAATGGCACCAACCGCAGGTTTATGTTCCTGGTTTGTGTCTATGTTCCCTGTTGTAACCTGTGTGTGTGTTGTACTTTCTCTCTCACAGGTTGCTGTCATCTGCAAACACAAGCACGCCTCTTCAAGATTTGACCCCAAACTCCTATGTTTCCAAATTCACTCCTCTTAAAGACTCGAGTAAACACAGTACACCTGCTCCTACTTACACATCCTCCAGTCTGAGTCCTTCATGGGTGTCGGAGAAACCCACCACTCCCAAGTCCACTTCTGCGTCCCCAGCCCCCTGGGCTGCATCATCTAACTCTTCGGCCAGACCCGCAGCTTCACGTGACACTACTACCATTGTGACCCCATCTATCAATACCAGGCCGGCTGAAACTCCTCGACCCTCGGCAACCACTGCCAAGACACTCCAGTCCAAGCTCAAGTTCTTCCAGGAAGATAACACGGCAAAGGTGGAGGAGAAAAAGACTTCAACCTTCAATGTGGACATAAACAAAGGCCAGAGTGTTGGTGGTAAGGCACAACAGGCCACGGCAGGGAAAGCTGTTACTGTGGTCATAAATGTCGGTGGTACTGGAAAAAAAGAGGTAAATGAAAGTTTGGACAAAGGTGGGAATACAGCTAAAACAACTGGCACTGGCTGGAAGGTGAAACAGGAAGATGAGAGTAATAAGTCAAAAGCATCAGCAGCAGCCTTCATCTCCAAAAAACTGTCTGAGGAAAACAACAATAACAACAAAAAGCAATCGTGGGCGACGACAGTACTAAATAAAACTGAGAAGTAAGTAATCTAACCTGAGACTCACAGAAACATGTGATTACACTTTGTATCCTGCTCTACCCTGACCTCTGCTGGTAAAGAGAGGCATTTAAGTTGCATTCTTCACCTCTATTCAGATCTCAACCTAAAGTCGAGACACCAAAGAAGGAGAAAGAGGGAGTTGGAGGGAAGGTGAAGCTGAAAGTGAACCCATCGATCCTGTCTGACCTGCAGTTTGAAGACACCACAAACTCCTCTGAGAGCCCGGGCAGTCAGAGCGGGCTCAAGGCCAAGACTGCAGACAGGGCACCCTTGAAGACGGGCAGCACATTACCCAACACATCAGGTTAAACTTACACACTTTACAAGCAGAGAGTTGATACACAAGGTCTCACACACACTTTTGACACACATTTGACCTCTGACCTTTACATTTCACATCTGCCTTTCTCCCAAGTTGACCCCGAAATGTGTTCTGTCTTTAAAGAAAGTATTGTTGAGAGAAAGAAAACGAGCTGCCCTGTTAGAAATCTACTATAGTATAATTTTATATACAATAATCTCAAGTTATTTACAAATCAATACATATTATCCATCACCTACTCCTACATCATGTTTGCGTATAAAATATGATTTCCTTATATATAAATGCTGCCCAGAGAGTGAGCTGCCTTGGTTTGTACTCCTACAGTGCTTCTTATTAATTATTTTATTAATACTGTGTCTCTAATCTGCTGCTTATATGGTTATTTGGAAGCTACTTTGGGTGTAATATCATCCTTGGCTTTTGTGCATTTGCTGTCACTGTTGTAAAAATGCCATTTAACAAATAGCATTTACAAGAAACCAACAGAACTAGGAACTGACATTGACTAGTGGATGTCTAATGAGGGAACTGAACTGGTTTCAATTGATTTTTTTTCTTTCCCGCAGCAGTGAAGGAGACTGAGACTCCTGCAGACTGGAGGTCGAAGCTCA
Organism: Neolamprologus brichardi; assembly: GCF_056152115.1. Classification (NCBI taxonomy): domain Eukaryota; kingdom Metazoa; phylum Chordata; class Actinopteri; order Cichliformes; family Cichlidae; genus Neolamprologus; species Neolamprologus brichardi. The sequence continues at coordinate 7,698,318 of NC_142109.1, read as the reverse complement.
AGCCCGTCTCCAAAGAAACCAAGTAAGACTTGTTTGATTGATTTAATTGATTCTTACTTCTTATGCTTCTCGTTGAGTCCTTTTCCTTATTGACTCGTGCTCCTGATAACAGCAGGGAGTGTATGTACGTGGGTGGCCTCTCAGCATATCGACATCGTGAGGCATTAACTGTATGAGCCCCCCCCCCCCTCCTGATGTCCTGTCCATCCATCCATCGTGTGATCCAGTCTTTCATCCGTCTCACCAAACATTCCTCCCACAGGAAGCCTGTACCTGCTGCTCCTCCAAATGTCTCGGCCATCATTTGTAGTCAGAGCTTTCAGTCTCTCCTCTTCCGCCACATGCATGCGAGCCCCAAATGGTGTCGGGACTGAGTCGAGTCCTCTGTGGTGCAACATATGCTCAGTGCTCGGAGTTCCTTTTCCACGAATGACCTTTCCTCTCGCTCTCATGAATCAAAACTGTAGCAAGACGGGAAAGAGTCTACTCGTAGGTTAATCGAATCCTCTCCATTTGTCCTTCTTCCCGCCCACAGGCCTGCTGGCCCTTCCACTAAACCAGGGTCTAATGAGGCTCCGAAGACCTCAGAGATTTCTGCGAGGCCTTCCTCTCAGTTTCCCAGCCTGAGTATTTCTGTCACGCCACCGACATCAAAGGGTAAGAGCGTGGTCATAACCAAACATTTACAGGAACAAGCCTTCCTAACAGTTTGCTGTGAGTCGTGCCTTTCTAATTTTTATCCGTTCTCAGCTTTGTTGGTTGATCTATTCTCTGCTTTTTATCTCCACCTTTTTTTTTTTAGGGTTACAGGAGGGTCTGAAAGGGCAAACAAAGAATGGCACCAAGTCGGAGACAAAGAAGGTAGTGGGTCTCTGAAAATAAGTTTGCCGTAGCTTTTTTTTGAAATGAGCATGTCATTCATGCACTTTTCTCTGCATCTGTTTGCGTCTGTAGATGAAGCCAGACTACATTCCCAAAGAGGACATCACGAAGGAGCTTGAGGAGATTGAACAGAATTTAAACGAGCTGGAAAAGAGGGGAGTCGATCTGGAGGTGAAGCTGCGCAAATGCGAAGAAGGTGGGATGCACGCGCCAGCTGTGTGTTTTGTGAAGGCTTTTCAGTCAGGACGTGCTGTGAATTTAAAAGAAACCTTAATGCATGTGTCTGGGATTAACTGTGTGCTCTGTGTTCCTCGTCAGAGGGTGACGATGACACTCTCACGGATGAGCTCATGGTTGAGTGGTTTGGTCTGATCAGGAACAAACAGTTGGCCATGCGCCGGGAGTCTGAACTGGTCTACATGTGAGTAGACACACACACACACACACTCTCACTCAGGAAGGGGGCATGCCACTATTTAGCGATTAGTGAAACAGACTTGTGGCCAGAAGGTTGACAGTGTGAATTCCCAGTGTCCTCCCTCCTCCGAGTCACTGCAGGGTCTCCTGGAACTAAGCAGCTAACCCGCCTCACCCCTTCCACCCCCACCAACCCCCGACTGTCTGCAGTGTCCAAACACAAGTGTGAAGCACGACGCTACTGAACACAACAGCGACAATTCCACTGAAAATACTAATTTGCTAAATAAATGGTAAAGACGGATATAACACTGACTTGTAGCTATAAAGCATTTCCAGACATTTTATTAGGTACACCTTGTCCGTAATGGGTTGGACCACTTAATCCACTGTATTGGATTAAGATCCTGTGACTGTGGAGGCCGTTTGAGTATAGTGAACTCGTCATGTTCAAGTGGTTTGAATTCTGTGACATGGTGTGTTATCCTGCTGACACTGGTTATAAAGGGATTGACATGGTCAGTAACAATCAGTAAGGTGGGCTGTGGTGTTTACACAATGCTCAATTGGTACTACTTCCACCATCAGCCTGACCTGTTGAGACAAGGAAGGATGGATCCATGCTTTCATGTCCTTTACCCCAAATTCTGACCCTACTGTCTGTCTCAGCAGAAATTGAGACTCAAGCCAGGCGACATCTTCTATTGTCCAGTTTTGGTGAGCCTGAGTGAACCATAGCCTCAGTTTCCTGATCTTAGGTCACATGATTGGCACCCAGTATGGTCTTCTGTAGCCCATCAGTGTCAAGGTTCTCTGTGATGTGCATTCGGCGATCATCATACCTCGATATGTGACGAGTGGTTATCTGTTGCCTTCCTAATGGCACAAAGCAGTCTGGCCCTTCTCCTCTGACCTCTTCTCCCAGAGAACTGCCGCTCGCTGGATATGTTCTCATTCTCTCTCATTCTCGTGAACTTGAAATTCAGCAGGTAGTTTTTTCCATACCTAACTCCATTCAGTTGCTATCACGTGATTGACTATTTGCATTAGCAACCAGATGAACAGGTGTACCTAATGAATTTGTACATAGTACAGTATACCCTTATCAGCCACTTCATTGGGTACACCTATATTTTTAACAGAGTGGAAACTTATTATTAAAGCTTTTGTGTCAATATGTCAACAGCTAAGGAAACAAGAGCTGAGAATCTCAGGGGGGAGGTGGAGGCCAAAACGTTGGGAGTCTGAATGTCAGATTTACATTTGTCAGGTTCAGACTTACACACCTGCTGGATGCGTAAACATGCATCTGTTGCCAAATGATGTTTGAAAAATTCTGACTAAGATACAGAATTATCCCAAGAACTACCAAATATGGAGATGATGACGCAGTGTTTTTCTAAAAACGTTGAAAGTTTCAGATGCGTCGACAATAACACGTGAGGTCTCTGTGAATGTGTTTAAGGTGGACCATCTTAACCTGCTCTCTAAAGGATGTACTCTTTAATGAAGCCATGAATTAGGTGTCATCTCTATTTTCAAACATGTGCAGTGGAAGAACCCAGGAGCTGGAGGAAGAGCAGCCCACTGTTGAGCAAGAGCTCAGGAGGCTGATGGAAAAACCAGGTGAGGACTTTTAGGGATGAAATTGAGCAGAGTGCACAACAGGGGAAAAGGAAAACAGAGCGCTGATCTGAGCCTGAAATATGTTTGTGTGTGCAGAACATCTGAAAACATCCTGGGACAGGAAGAAAGAACAGCAGCTGATGAAGAAACTGGTGGCGATTGTCAATGATAGAAACGCTATCGTGGAGGGTCTGGATGAGGACAGACTCAGGTGTGTGCAGAGTATGTTGTGTGTGTAAAAAGTTTGGATTTGATAATGTTTAACTCCAAACCGAGTTAACTGCTTAAAACTCAAAGATATTAAAAGCATCCCACGAGATGACTGACTATACTTCTTATCCTGTGTCACTTCTGTGACTGTAATCTATCAGCAAATCAACCATGTAGTAAATGCATTACAAATATAACAGTTTTAGTTGTGTATTGAGGAAAAATGTCTTGTATTTATTATTTACTTTGTATCAAATGTAGCAAATTGGCTTAAGCTTGTTCATCAGTACATTTTAAACAGCTTAACTAGAGAAAAAAAATCAACTTGAACGTCGGCCCTCTGGCCCGTAGGAGACTGAGAGGGGCACTTTTTGCCTTATTTTGACATTTTGTGGACTAAGTATGACGTAATGAAACTGATTATTTAAATTGCTCTAAGTGTAGCGTTCAGTTGCTGACTGACCTGTCTGTCTTCTGTGTGCTTCTGCTTCATCTTCTCAGGGAGGAAGAGGAGGACGAGCAGCTAAACAAGATGATGCTGGATTTCAGTGAGTGCCCGCACCACCTCCACAGCCCCCCCCCTCACACACACACACACACACACACACACACACTGTTCATTAGTTATCATAACCTCAGTGTCACTGCAACTTAGTTGGCTTATAAATTATCCAATTGAGGATTTCCATCATGGACACCTCTAATTGAAGTAGATAGAATTGTGTGTGTGTGTGTGGACTCGTTGTGCTTTTTTTTTTTTTTTTTTTTTTTTTTTTTTAAGGGTGCGCCTGGGCAATGTTTTCATCTCGTTTGATCTACTGACTGCTAATGGAAAAAGCATCAAACAAAATGCTCCCCCCTCTCTTTTTGTCAGCAGCGTCCCTATTAGACAAATGGATAATGCAGCTGCTTAATTTGACCCTCTGATAGAGCAGCGTTGGATCCGGCTTCATTTGCAATTCATGACCGGCAAAGCAAGGCTGAAAATTGAGGAGATTTATTGAACTTCAGTGAAAGGTCATTACATTGCAGCGAGCGAACGCCGACCGTGGGCTAAAGACTAGCCATTTCAGTTTTAATGTATTCATAAAGTTAATGCCAAAGTTTCACAATTCGTTCTCACTCCGAGTGCAGTTGTGTGTCCGTTTACACACACGTGCCGTGTCCCATGCGGTGGAGATGTGGAAAATCCCCTGCCTTCCACTGGATGGCAGGCGTCAGGACATCCGTAGTGGTGACTAAGTCAGACTTTTGTGTCTGCAAACTGGCTGCAAATGTGGGGCTTTCTGAATCACGGTACAATATTAAAGACACTTAAATGGGCTCATGAAAGGAGCTGTTTAATTATGTATACAAAATAAAGCCCACTTAATAATACAGTGACATTTTAACATTTTTATCTGTCCCCCAATACTTAGTCACTTACAAACAGCTCCTACATGCTGTTTCATCCTTTAAAATCATTTTAGCCAAACTACACTGGACTTTCAAAATAAATGCTCAGAAGGATTAAAGTTGCTTTTCGGGAATATTAAACAATTTCCTTTTTTCAAAAACACATTTACAATTCGCCATCTTGTGGGTGGCGCAGTCACCTGAATCATGACTACTACTGTGTGAACAGGATGTTTGTCGATGTTGATGATGCTCAGACTCTAAATCTCTTCAGGAATCAGGTCATAGTGCAGCTCTGTGCATTTAGCCTATCAGGATATTTTACTTATTTTAATTATTGGCAACAACCCTCTTAGTTTACCCCCCATTTTGAACAAGTTGTTTTAACTCCTCTTCCTATTGAGGCAACTTTGTGCTGATTGACCGTCCCTTGCAAACAGAAGGCCTGGACAGAAAGTGGGTGGGGCTTCTGCACCTACATTGAGAGCGAATAAAGCCAGTGACACTGAAACATGATGAACACAGTTTGTCCTACAGGATTATTTGAAAACATGAAAATTCATCATCATGACAGTGTGTTCATAATGCAATGTAATAACTGTTTTTTTCTTTATAAAGTAAGAATTTGAATAACGTCTCTCTCGCTCTCGCTCTCTCGCTTTCTATCACACAGACATTAAGAAGGAAAAACCAAAGAAGGAGAAGTCAAAGTCTCCGATGTCCAAACTGTTCGGCTGGGGAAACAAGAAGGAAGCGTGATACTCTGCAAAGCCCTGCTGTTGTTGCTGTTTTCTTTCGGTCTTCCTTTGATGTTTGCGCTGCTTAACGTCAGTGTGCTCAGCCTGTGATTTGCGGGATAACACGGATGCTGCGTGCGTTTGAGTGTACAGCATGTGTGAGCATGTGCAATCTGTCGTTCTCGACACTTGTTGAAAGATGCCCTTCCCTCTGTCAGCTGTGTCACTCAAGATCTGACGCTTCTCCTGCCTTACTCCACTCTGCACACACACACACACACACACACACACACACACTCACAGCATCGAGGGGTTAATGACTCACCAGTTGTGATGTGATTGGGTTCAATGTTCCAGTTGTTAGTTTTAATCCCCTTCTAGTCTTAATCTGTCTCCTTAATGCTGACACACACACACACGCACACACACTTGCTGTCTGCTTACATCTCGCTGCTTGTGCATCTCATTGAAATGTTGCTTGTATACAGTAACACTGATACAAGTGGGAGTCAAAGTCCTTCAAACCCATCGTGAAACAAGCCACATCAGCAACGTTGGGGTCTGTTTACTGCATTTGGACAGTGACCACTGTGCTTCTTTAGCTATGTCTTAATGATATCTAATGCCGTTTTCTTGATGAGTGGTTCCCAAAGGGAGGTCATGGTCTGAGTCAGAAAAGACACAGTCACTACAGATAAATATGAAAGCTTTTATGGCTCAGTAGAGGGAAAGGATGTGTGTGGTTTGCGTCATGTGATCTGAACGTCTCATAAATACTCAGTCGTTTGCCCGTTTTTTTTTAAATTTGTTTTTGTTTTTATTGAGTGCATGAAATGCATGAAGTGGTCCACATTGGACCTTGATTTGTACATGTTTTAATAGTTCTGAGCCAAACTGACTGTGTACTGTCTGAGTGCCATAAATTGATGTAATTCTGAAGCAACTTTTTAATTCTTTTGTGTGTTATGACCAGATGTTGTGTGTATGTTTATGCTCTCATCCCCTTGGTGGCTGTCTGACTATTAAAAGGAGAAACTTGCCTGGGTTTTAAATTAATTGCTGTTTTAAATATTCTTACTTTAATAAAAAAAAGATGGTAAAAATTAAAGGACCGTGTTGATGTAGTTGGTGAATGCGGTGCACAGTGAAACTCAAGTATTAGTAATAAGCATGCCTGGGTCGCCACTATGGCTCACCTGCTTTAGCTGGAAACCCATCCTATACTGAACGCTGGACCCCTCGCTCTAGGGGCCTGGGTTTGAGTCCACCTCAGACCATTTCCTGCGTGTTGTTCTGCCTCACTTTCATGTCTCCTCTCTGCAGGATCCTATTGAATAGAGAGAGGGGGGGGGGGGGTAATTTATTTAACCAAATAATTTGACTTTATTTTTTATTTTTTATAATGTACTGAATCCTTTTCATTTCCAAAACTAAACAAAGTGAAGTGTCTCTGTAAAACCACCAGGAGGCAGCATGGGCCTTTTCATGTCACCCTCGCTCTCAGTATGACATCCGTTTCATATCAGTACAGGCACCGATTAACCAGGTTTAAAGGCACATAACAAACACGAGGTTGCAGGTTTATCATTTGTAATAATAATAACAAAAAGCTGTCAGTTTTCTTTAGTTTTCTTCATTTTTCTATTTATTTTTAAGAATTCTTAGAAAATTGCAAAGCCAAACAAGTTAATGGAACCAGTTTCACGTCAACGGGTCAGATATTTCTTGCCTCTTTCTAAATGAACTTTTACTGCTTGAACACAACAGAAGCTGCTTAATTTCTGTTGTTCAAATCATACACTTAAAAAAAAAGAAATGCAGATTTCCTGACCATGCATTTTAAGCTGCTGCGGGGTTTATTTTACTCTTTTATATCACAACAAATAAGACATATTTCTTGCAGAGGACAAACAAAATGTCCTTTTCATTACCAAGCGGAAGCTAGCGTGACTGCGACTCTTTGTGTAGCTGTAGCTTTCTATGGGTTTTGGGGCCTCAGTTTAAACTCCTAGGACCCGAACTCTTCCACAGCATGCATTTTTAATTTCTCTTTGATATTGGGGCCTGAATGTAAAAACAAAGAATTACCAGATATTTTTTTTTTTTACCTTATTTTTGTTTTTAAGAAAAATAAGAGCCACATATGAGGATATTTGTTTAAAATTTTGATAGAACAGTAGCAGTATAATGTCCTCGTAAGTGGATATCAGGCCCTTGTAGAGCAAAATTGAGTATTTTGGTCTAAATAACCCAAAATGTGATGTCCACATATGTGGACGCCAGGTCCTAGGAGGTTAAATAATAAAAGAAATAGCCATAACTGCCTCCACGTCAGCTACAGTATTCAGAATGTGCAGAATCCTCACAAACTTACAGCTTTCCAAAGAGGCCATTGTAGATCCAAAGTACACTGGTGAACACAATGCACAGCATTTGATTTATTTTCCATTTTTCAGATTTTAAGACACACACACACAAATCTTCTGGTCTCAAACTTTTTTTGTATACAAAACAAAGCTCTGAAACACAAGAACAATTTCTCTGCCACAGTTAAAATATCCATTTAAAGGAGTGAAGAGGAGAAGAAAAAAATAATACAATAACGGCAGAAAAGAGCAGGGAAATTGACTTCGAGCTTTCTTGTTTTTTTTTGTCTTTTTTAAAAGTCTGTTAGTGTGAAAATACAAAACTGTGTAATCTTCCTCTCTCTAAAAGCAGCATCTGTTCCTGTTGTTATGTGTGAAAATGTTTGTTGATTCCTCCCTCAAAGCGTGATAAAATGTTCCATCACTACGCCGCTGTGTGTCTGAATCAATCATGTCTCTGCTTAACTTTGGAACATGTTTATCTTTCGGGAGGGGGGGAGGGGAGGGGGGGAAATTTGCCTTTAAGTCGACTCGGCGAGGTTACAGCTGTAACACGGGAGACTTTGAGGTGGCTCATTTACATAACACAGTGGGCCCTCGCGTACTTATTCACGCAGACTTTTTACACAGTTTAGTGAATTTCGGCGAGGCTCGACTCGGCTCTGACATAATGTGACTGAACCATTCACGGCCCCTATCTCTTTAATCCATGTTAAAGTCACATAAAGTCGACATTAGCGTACATTCAGCCTGTTGGTACTGTTGTGTCACACTCTTTTGTACATTTTTCCTCACTTTTTTGTTAAGATTAAAGAGAAGCTGTGTTCATAATTTGACACACTGTGTACATGCCACTATTTCTCTTAAGTGCTCTGTGACTTAACTCGCTATTGCTCGTGGTGAAGATGTGATTCTGCTTTCAGCTCGACTCAACTTGTCAACATTTTCTTCTACCATCTGTGCATTGTCTTATTTAAAACCCAAGAAGCCTCAGTTTTGGGAGTTGAACTCTCTTAAGTATTATTTGATGCCACCCTCCACCTTAAAAGCATATATCTGGTGCTTTTTGCCTGATGAACTCAGATCCACTCAGATGTGGATGTTTTGCATTAGTCCAGTGACATTCTTCACTTTATTTTCTTACGTTAGCATAAGGTTGAATATTACGATTACTAAAACAATATAGGCGAATTTCATGTGACATTTGAAGACTTAGCTCCAGAGTGATATATATTAGTTGGCTGGTATTTGCATATCACAGATATATCATTAATTAGCATCTTTGTATATTCTGTGCAGTATTAAATTCTTTTATAGAAACAATTCACAACAAGAGTTGTAAGATTTGCTGCGCCGTGTGCAGTACATGCAGCCCTAAAGGACAACCTTCAGCACTGAAAATCCAAACAAATTTGGAAGGAGCTAAAGCTACAAAAGGGAGCCAGTCTCCATTGACTCCAGTGTGAAATTGCTCACCTTTGTAGCATTAAAAAGCATATCTACAACTTGGTACAAAATCGTCTTGGCCTGTGTTAACATATTGCTGACACCTAACCACTAAACATGCGACGTGAAATTTTCCGCCATTTTGAATATGTGAAGGCCCAGTTACAAAAACCTGGAGACTTGTCTGCGACCATCGACCAATAACCGGATGCTAGAGGAAAATGTGTATTCCTTGACCATTAAGTGAAAATTTTGTTGCGATTACTTTGGTTGCTAGCAGGTTGCTGTGGTCACAGCAATTAGCCCTGAGCATGCCATCTACTCCTTGAGTGGCATTGTGTGAAAACTGGAAAGAAAACTGGAAACAGATTTTTTTGCCTTCAAAGTAAATGTTGCACCTTTTGAAGTGTGTTGGCTGTGGCGGTGAGGCACAACTTTTACATTAAAGTTGAATGTTCTCCATTTCTAGTATGTGGCAGTGCTTTTTTAAGTTTTAATACCACTTTGTGGTTAATTAACAAATGTTTGCAGATACTTGCTAATTAAGTATCAATGTCTTCCATGCAAACTACACGTTACCACATCAATCTGATACTGCAATCATGAGGATTTTTTTTGGTTCAAGAAGACTCATTTCAACTGATTTTACCTAAAGAGAGCTAGCTTGCTAACAAGCTAGTTAGCATTAGCTAACAAATTGACACTTGACATTCTTCTGCGTAAATTAACTTCTGGCTCCTAAAATGCAACATGGTGGGGGCCAAAACATTACCACTGAAGCTTTGATGTATGGAGTTTGATGTATGGTTATCCACTGGTTTTAAAACCAGTGGATAACGTCCTGGTTACTGTCTCTTGTATAGATTACTGTCTGATAGCACAGCTGAGATGTATCTTCATGATAACCTAACCAATTGTGAGTTGAAACACAATACACCATTATTTTTTCTTCTTTGATAAACTCTAACACGTGACCTATGTATATACAATATAAATATATAAAATATATATATGTGTATATATATATATATATATATATATATATATATATATGAATTCTTTTGCTCTCTAAAAACCAATATGGCGTAGGCCCCCACAACTTGTTCAGATCTTACTCTGCTAACGAGTCTTTCTTTCAGCGGGTGTGAATCGATCTGCCCTACAATTGCTTTTGTGAGATCTTAAGATGTGTAATTTCCTTTGTGTATTTATTTTGGTGAACTTCACAAGATTTTTTTTAAAAAGCGGGAGGTCATAAAGCAGACCACACGAGGATCTTAGGGGTGCTCGAGCTCACCCTTCTTGCAGTGAAAAAAAAAATGCTGTAGATATTTAGATGCTTGGATACGTTTCTTTGTTTTCACACACAGCAGCACAATATGTTCCGCTCTGGCAAAACGGTGAGAATAAGGTGTAAAAGTGACGACAGATTGAAGAGCGAGACAGATTCTAGCATGTAGGAAGAAAGGAAGCTGATGTGAATGGAATCTGTAGCAAAATGATTTTTTAGAACTGGTGTGAGGCGTATAAATATAAAGCAGAGCAAAGCGGTTGTGAGTGAACCGTTGCTTCTGATTTGTTTTTGTCATTTCCTTTGTTTTTGTCTGATTCGTCGTCTTCATGTTTCGACAAAGAGCTTGCTCTTAGTATAATTGTGTCTTTGTGACAACACTGCTGGAAAAGTGATCATAACCTGGGGACCCCCCCCCCCCCTCCCAAGAACCTCTGGATGTCGCCCGTGGAAACCCTTTGCATGTGGTCTCCAACACAAACAGGCGCACATGTACAGTAAAAACTTGCACACAAACTTGGTGGTGATGGTGACAGGAGGGAAAATCATTTCGGGGTTCGGGTTTAGGTCTCCCTCTTTGTGTTTCTCCAAGTGTCTGTGAAAAACCAGCAGGGTAATGATCAGTGTGTGAGTGTTGTGTGCACACATCAGCTCTTCCACGGATGGATACTTATGTTTCTGTGAATGAGTAATGCGAAAGACAGAGAGGATATGTGCTCAATGAATCACAAACACCATCTATCAGGGTAAATATTTCCACTCACATTTTCAAGCTCTTTGAAAGCTCAAATATTGGTCTGATAACTTGTGTCTCTTAAATTAGAAAGGAGACGTTTTCTTTTCCTTAATTAATTTTTGGCTTTTGACTTAATGTGGCAGCCACAAATTGTCAAACCATTTTATTAATGGAGCACACAGTCTTGCATGAAGACAATCCGACTCTATATAGATACACCACATTACATTCGTTTAGTTATCGCTTAATTACGCAATTCCAAAAGCTTCGGACCCACATAGCTTTTTATTCATGGGACAGATGAGATCATAGAGAATCACGAAGACATGTTTTAACACGCTGCAGCCCTCATCAGCAGCTGGTTAAAGGTTAGGCCTGAGAATGGCACATGGCAATGTGGGATTCACACACCCTTCAGCGGTCAAATAACTGCGGCAGCATGTCCTGTCAACCTCTATCAAACCGTGGTAAAAAACAAAAAATAAACTTGTGGTGAGATACCAGTAAAGATCTTTAGATGATTATGCTGTTGATGACACCCATTTGTCCTGCAACAACACTGGCTGGAAGCCCTTTGATTTTCTTAGCGATTGTTACTTGAATTGGTTTCAGTTAGCAAAGAACAAAGTAATACACACAAGTTTTACACGAGACAAGAGGCTCTTGAAACACCTGATTGACAAAAATAAATAAAACCAACAAGTTTTAAAAGGCCCAACTTTGACTTTGAAGGCAAATGGTCTCAGTTTCCTATTAACATTGTACCTTTTACAGTTTTGCAACTAATTGGCGAGTAGTTGGTGACTTTTTGCAGACAAGTTGGCAACTATGAGCAATAGCGCCAAACTGCTAGTGAGCAAAACAAATGGAAAGAGGTTTTAAGTGCAGAACCATATACCTATTCACAACCTGTTTCACCTAGCAACAGCAACCTCCCACAACTACTTGCCAAGTGGTTGCAGAACACATATTTTTCCCTAGCAACCAGTAGTAACCATGGCGAAACCACTGCTGGCTATGACCTATCCCTAGGCGTGTGCTACAGGGGTTAAAGTCCTATAAATTATACCACATTCATGTCATGTATATTGTGAGGTTTACTGAAGAAGAGCAGTACTTGAAAAACTCACCAACCATCACATAAGACTGATACAGTATTGAAATTGGACTTTTTGGGGTAATTCTCACACCTATAGTTAATTTACCCTGGTCCAAATCAGTTGAGGAGTCTTTAAACTTGCAGCTTTTTCCTATGGTTTGGTTTGTTTGTCTCACAGCAAAAAACTGAATTCTAAGCGAACCAAAATGTGTGACTACAAACCACATGAGAATGTTCAGTCTCCTATTTGGCCAGATGTGTCTGGGACGGGAGCAACAAAAGTAAATACAGGAAAGAGGTGCTGCGTTCTGCACGAGTGGAAAACATGGAGATTTTTCATTCATTTTATAGCTAGCTAATAAACTTTGCACATCTGTGGTACCTTCAACATCCTAGAATACAAAGTATACCTGGCTACAGGAAGTTTGTTTTAGCTCACAGTTGCAAGATACACCTGGCAGTTGGTGCAGATCAAGGTCGGATCACGTACACCATAAAATTGATTTAGAACCACACCTAGACCGCCTCCATCAAAGCAGTCCAGATTGTGGTTGTTTTGGTCCATTCCAGGGTGTTATTACTGTGTTCACACCTGCACAAACAAACCACAACGAGGGAAAACTAACCAGAGTTCAATTTAAATGAACTAAATGACGCAGGTATAAAAATACCCTTAGAGCAAAGAAAAGTGATTGCATACTAGGACAACAAACGTGTATCATCCCAAAAGGGAGAGGCAACAAGACAAGAAGATTGTAGCTGCCACTGAGGATGAGAGATCATGATTTTCTTAGCTGTCACATAATGAATGTGACATTAAAAGAACAGAATCATGATTGTGTGAAGGATCATGACTAGCTGAGGCATGTATGTGTAACAGCAGTTGAGCGAGTTTAATTGATCTGGACCAAGTGAAAGAAAGATACTATGCTGGTGGTCTGCAGCTAGCAGAACAGAGGATAGTCCAGATGAAACAGCATGACTTCAGCTCTCTCAGGCTGCGTTTTCTACTAGAAAAGCTGTAGTTCTGGAACAGGATTTGTTTGGGAACCCTAGCGTGAGGGTGCTGCCTCACCAACCTCACCACATTTCCACCAACTTGGAGTTTTCTTCTTTCTTTTTTCCACAGGGAATATGGGTCAGGAAAAAACACAAGTATAAGAGCTTCAATTTTTTTTTAAAGAGAGCACACATTAGATTCAGACTAGAGAACCACCATAAAATACACAAATAAAATAAAAAATGACACCAAGGGAAATTTAGACATGTGAGCAGGAGGTTTATGCAATAAAGAAGTGATTTCCAAGGGAGTGTTAGGAGATTTTTGGGAGACTGAAATTAGATTTCACTTGTGAAATATCCGAAAATCGCATTTGAGTATATTGTGTCAATATGTCGCTTATGACATGTCCAAAAATCCATGTGTATTTATGAATTTCCCCCCTTTTACTGTAGTGCTCATGTATGATAGCTATATCAAATGTGCTGTTTGAAAAACATGGCATGATTAAAATAATTACAGAGGTCCAAAAAACAAACCAAAGGACCCAGCGTGGCCCAAAAGACCACTTAATATGATCCTTTACCTTCTAAATATAGGCAGGTCGCTTAAGTAAACTGGCAATGTATGCCAAGTGTGGTGTATGTGTGAGCTCAGAGTTATTGTTAATTGAGCTGAACTGAGATCAGCAGCAGCGAAGGCTTAATGCTGAAAATGAGAGAAGCACTCGAGTGGCTATCGGTATCATAAAGGAACAAAAGTGAAGGAGGAGAGGGAGGGAGGAAGGATGAAAGGAGATGATTTGCGGCGTTAATCCAAATTGAATTACGCTGATAACATCTCTTTCTTCTGCCTTTATTTTGTGTATTATTTCCCCCATTTCGTTTCAAACACCCACTTTACACCTTTTTGTTGCACTTAAGAGTTCCTCGAGACAATATGAGACACAGTTTGTCTTTAGTTAGAATGACAACATCTGCCCGGCCGCTCGCAACAAATTTCCTTAAAATCACACAGCTAGTAATGAACAAACAGCAATCAGTAGGTATTTATTAGTCCCTCTTTCCACTCATTTTCTCTCATCCACTCTCTGTTAATAGTGTAAATTAGCATATAAATGAGAGATAGCACGTGATAGAAACCGCCCTCCTTCAATCGGTCCATTGGGACTTATGATTATCTCTTTCTCCTCGTTTTTTTCATCTCTCTTTATTACTCTTTTCTTCCCCTCTGTCTGCCTTTTTTGTCCCCCACGACTACATTCACTGAGATTCATTTTAGTCTTTTCTTCTGCTCCTATTCAAAGGACGCCTTTTGCTTTTATTAACCCGTGCAGTTAAAGTGAGTCACTCGTTCTGTTTGCGATTATTTGTTTACCTGGATGTGTGTTCTGCCTGCCACTGTGTGCGGTTAGTTTAAGTGCACCTAATTGCTCCTGACTAATTAGTAGATGAGTTGAGGCATTTGGGAGATAGAGAGCACACAAACACGCACGCAAATGTGTATGCACGCATACACAAACACATGCATTTATAGCACCTCTTCGTTCGTGTCCTAAGTGTTCATCTGTTGTTCCTTTCCTCCCTTGGCTTTGTGTCCCCAGACAGTTGAAGGCTGGCGATACGCAGCAGGAGGTGTTAATGATGTGAGGGCTCTGTGTTCTCTGCTGGGAGCGATCTGTTGTGTGTTAGCTGCTGTCTGTCACCACACGAATGGAAAAACATCTTCATAGTTCATATGTGTGTGTATGTGTGAGCGAGTGTCTGCTTTTCCACTTTTCAGTTGCTCTGCATATTAAAAATCATGAATCTCCCGCCTGCCCTCACTGCCAAACAACACTTGAACAACTTTGTCTGCGCACGAGCAAGCGCACGCGGTCGTTAGTTTTTAGTTGTGGCGTCTTCGCCATGAGCTGCAGTTCCCCCCTTTTTTTTGTAATTCAGATTTGTTGGTTGCATTTCCAGTTTTGCTGGATGCGTTTGCGCTGTGTTTGTTTTTGCTTTGCTGTGTGGCTGTATGAGGTCACGTTAGCCTCTGTGACAGAGGGAGTATGGCTAACACTGCTGTGGCTAATGTGTCTGCACCTATATGCAGCAACTTTGGACAATGAGAGATAACAGTGCTTCTATAAAAAAAAAAGATAAAGTCAGCATTCGCAGGCTGGATGAGCTGAGTAAGTCACACACTTGTCAGACTGGAGACAGCAGTTTGTGATGTTGTGATTGTTTTTTTTTACTCTCTTTTATATTGTTTTAAATTTAATTTTCACTTGCTGTCTATTGCAATAGTAACACCATAGAAAATAGTTGTTGGAGACCGCGGTACAACCAAAGCAATTATGACTGGTCATTGAGCTGACAGGGATCGGGCCTGTGAGAACTTGCAGCCAGTTGCTGTTTCAAAAGCAGCTTTGTTGCATCAAGAGTGAAATCAAACGGCAAGAAGATGGAGACAGTTTGGGGTTGAATAGGGTCAAGTTGGCAAATGCATGCAATCTGTTTGTGATAAAACAGTGCAGTAAACTGACAAAGATCCCAAATCTGTTGCAAATTTGTTGCTGTCTACATTCAATTCAATTTCACAAATGCAGAACCAAATCACAACAACATTTGCCTCAATACAGAAGATATACAGAGAAAACCCCAACAATCAGAAGAGACCCTGTCAGCAAACAGTTGGTGACAGTAGGAAGGAAAAACTCCCTTTTATGAGGAAGAAACCTCTGAAGAGGGGTCAGAGTTCAGCCTGAACCTCAAGGAATCAAAATTCCTTCACAAATAGTGCCTCAGTTGCTTAGCTCAGGCAATTACTTTGTAGACCACTGAAAATACCATTTTAAATTAGTTTATATTACCAATAAAGAATGAAAAAAAAAATAGAGGTTATCATTGGTCCACGATAACGCTGCCAAAAATATTTAGGTTAAAATGTTTTGGCCTGGCCAACCTTGATCGAATATATGAGCCAAGCAAACCAAAATTAACTCAAATTATATCAAATGTTCAGCAGCTGAAGAAGTGAATTGTGTTTCCTATTCTTAGCTGACAGGAGCGCGACCTGGTGTGGCCATCTGCTGCTGCAGCCCATTTCCTTCACGGTGTAATGTTCTGTGCGTTCAGAGAGGCTTTTCTGCATACCTTGGGTGCAGCAAGGTAATCTTGACCATGTCTAAGGGCACTGAATTGCTGCCATGTGATTAGCAGGTTAGAGGTGTACAGTGTTTAATGAAGAACACTTGAAGTATAACTCTGTCAGGTAATGTGTATAATAGTCCAGAGCTGTAGTGCATGTGTGCTTAAGAGTTGCTCCATGACTTAATACTTGCGATCTTGGAGACGCCGAGCGTCTACAGAGATACAAATGGGCTAATATGTCCATCATCGGGACGATGAGTTTCTGCTAATACTTTATGCTGTCTTGCCATTTTCCCTAGATAAATATTCAAAGTTGGAGATGGGTTATGAACACACACACACACACATGCACACACACACACACACACACACACACACACACACACACACACACACACACACACACACACACACACACACACACAGGCAAGCAGAATAAATGGAGAGTAAACATTTGAATAGTCTTAATTATTGCCTCGTGAAGGCATTTTTCCAGTGACTGAACAATGAAGCCGCGCCAAGTGAAACACACGCTTTGGCACTGTAGCTTTAAGAGAGAAAACCAAGCAAAATGATTTATCATGCTGAGGAACACTGGCGCTTCTGTTTAACCAAACGCAGACATTTTTCTTTTCTTTCTTTTTTTCCTCAGGTCTGCCGCTCACTGCTTTTCCTTTTTTATAAGTATTTTTTGTTTTAGCAACCTGGTGACGTTCAGTCTACACACACACACACACACACACACACACACACACACACACACACACACACACACACATACGCACGCACAGCAGTGATGAGGATGTATGATGCTGGACTGAGTGAATTAAAGTGAATCAGAGAGTGTTAGACCATTGTCTGTTGGCTTCTCCTCTCCAGGAAGAGAATTACAAGACACATGCTCAAATACGTGCGCACACACACACACACACACACACGCACACACACACACACACACACACACACACACACACACACGCACACACACACACACACACCAAACCCTTAAGATCCGACACCCTTTCAGATATCCGCATTAGACCCTATAATCTAATTCTTGGCTATCGTCTTACAAATCTAATCATGACACACCACTCATATTCAATATCACCAAACCTCCAGCCTTTTAGTTTGGCCTCTCAAACCACCGTGTAAAAGCTTCATCATGGGCCACGGTGATGAAATTAGCCCCTATTATCCCCCCTCTCTCTTTCTCTTCTTCTCTCCAACTCTTACTCGCTCCATTCTGTCTTACTTGAAGGAGTGTGCAGATTTAATTTACAGCAGGACTCATGAGCCACTTAGCGCAATCTCTCTCCGTGTGCAAGGATTGATTGATTAGGCCTTATCTTGTTATCTGGGTCTGTGGTCGTTTGATAGGCCTGTTTGTTCTCTCACTAGTCTCTCAGCCTTTCTATCTATATCCCTTTCCTTCATGTAATTTCATGCCTCTGTCTTCTATTTAGCGCGTGTGTGAGTGTGTGTGAGAGAGAAATGGCCTCCAGCTTCTCCGTCTACTTTTCCTCCAATGTGGGAATCAGACACTGATAAGGACGGATTGTCTTGCAAGATCAGAATTAGGAAATTACACGTTTCTCTGTCACAGACTCACAGCCACCCCTCCCTCCCTGCTGGCGGACTTCGAGCCGATATTGTTTCTCAGAATTTGCTCAAATTTCTCAGCTGTAATGACTGGATAAGTAAATACTCCACTGATGCTGCTTCAGGCCAGAGACATCAGCATGTTCACTGTGAGGACACTGTTTGTTCACTGTAGGCTTTACCTTTTTTTCTAAATGTAATTCATTCATTTAATTTAGTAACAAATCTTTCACCATCGAGGGTTGGATTTGGATGGAAGCTCTGAGATATATTGCGAAGGGAGCAGGTGAAATGTAAGATAGAAAAATATAATTCTTCTTAGTACTTTACAAAGATTTGCCACATAGCAAGAAGAATGATCCAGCCATCTTCTGTGACGCCCAACCAATCATAGGAGATGGTTGCACCTCCCTGTGCCTGGTTCTGCTGTTCTTCCTTTCCACAGTCACCAAGTGCTTGCTCATGGGGGGTTGTTTGATTGTTGGGGTTTTCTCTGTATTATATAAAGAACCTCTAGATGACTGTTGTTGTGATTTGGTAGCATGTTGTTGTGGTGGTTAGCACTGTTCCCTCGCAGCAAGAAGGTCCTGCAGTTGAATCCACCATCGAGCCAGGGCCTTCAGTGTGGTGTTTGGATTCTCTCTGGGGTACTCTGGCTTCCTCCCACAGTCCAAAGACATGCAGTTAGTGGGGTTAGGTTAATTGGTGATTCTAAATTAACCATAAGAGTAAATGTGAGTCCCACTTGTTGTCTGTCTCTGTGTTAGCCCTGAGATTGGCGACCTGTCCAGGGTGTACCCTGTCTCTTGCCCTATGGTATCTGGGATAGGCCCCAGCCCCCTGCCACCCTGATAAGGATATGCCAAAGAGAATTGAATTACATTTTTGACTGATTTGTTATTAAACATAGATTGTTTCAGCTTAATTTTTCCACTGAGTGCCATGTGAGGGCTAATGGTTAGACCGTTACTGTCACAGGCTAAACTAAAACCAGTTGTGCAGTAGTGCTTTGGTGAAAACTAAACCCTAATGTGAGTGCTGAACTGGAACCAGAGCAGAAAAAAATCCTCAGATAAACAGCTTAGATTGACTTGTTGCTTTTTTTTGCATTAAAAAGCATTTTATTAGCTGTCAGTCACCATCAATATAATTCCCAGACACGCTCTCCTTGAACATGGTCACCATCTTGCAACCACATCACAAGGAAAATATGTATATTCTCCGACTGGTTGGTGAGTGATTTCTGGAGGTTGATGGCAGCTGCTGCAATATCAGTTGGTAAAGATGCTAAAGTCGCACAGGCCTACAGACTGATCAGTTATCCAACAGGTAATCACAGGTCACTAGGGATTCCCTAAACAGTTGGAGAATATTGTGCTGCACCAGAAGCCTTCTTCTGAATGCCTTGATTGCTAGCAGATTGCCCGTAGTTGCAAAGCAACACTGTGTCATTTCAGTTTCACTCGCTAAGTGGTTGCAAAACTGTATACAGCAAGCCGCAAAATGGAAACTGAGAACATTCCCCTTCAAAGTAAAAGTTTGAAGCAGAATGTCTTTTTCAAAAGATTCAGCTTTTACTTTGTTCGCTAATGTTCTCCATTATTGGTTTGTGGTGAACTTTTTCAAGCTGTAATGAAGCTTATGCATAAATTCATTAAGTAAGATCTGTAGTCACACACTTTTCTGCTTCCTAGTGTTTGGTGGTTAATCTAAGTTTTACATCACTACCTCGATCCCACGCTGTCAAGCTCATTGCAACATCACTGGTCTAGTCCTATCATCTTACTGGCTGTACCATAAATCTCACAGCTCATTGGTCATTCTCCCTTGCAGATGCCTTTTTGCAACCCACCTTCTTCCCATCCCCGCCTCTCCCGTGTTACTCAGGCTCTATCCAAGCCTTAATCCTCACCTCTACCACCAGCGTTTAGATTTCTGCCGTAATTCCTAACACCACTGGGATTCCGTTCTGCTGGGATGGGCGATCGGAATGTAATCGCCAAATAGTTTCATTGAATTATGTAACATGTAAATCATGTTCATGTTCTTTCTAATGATCTCTCCTACTACCAATCAGCTAGTAGTTAAAGAGTGTTTGAAAAAAAGATGTTGAAAATAGTTTGGAGGTGCAAAAGAAGGTGAGCTTGAATGGGAGATTGGCCCTTTGTTCACATTTGTAACGTCTGCTCCCACCTTACTCGATATTATCAGTGCAGCCCCTCTTCTTGGTAGTCAAGTTAGCAGATGAATGGCCATTCATGCACATAGGGAGAAACTACAATAATTAATTCCCCTCTCAAATCTATAAAAGTATACACACTACTACAATAAAAACGATGGTTAAAGGATATTATCAAAACTTTAGTACTAAAGAGAGGAATGCAATGCCTCACGGGCACAGACATACGTAAAAATGAAAAACAGCTTGCCAAGTATAGAAGTTGAGATTTAATTTCACACTGTAAGCACAGAGCACAGCATGCAGTAAAAGACGTCTTATTCCGTGAAGCCAAGAGTGCATCAAAAACAGACAGTTTATTTATATGTGACAGTAACAAACTAGTTATAAACGGTTATAGGCAGTAATAAACCTGCCCTCCATGTTTATAACATGTAGAAACTGTGCTTAATGGTAAATAAGTACCAACAATGTGACTAAGATCTGTACATCCAGCATCTTTTCATTTCCAGAGCACCAAATACTGCTTTCAAAAGCGCTGGTGGGCTAGTATTTGACCCACTCAGTTAACAGGTTTGTGTGTTTGTAGGAAGGGTTACTGTTACAGTATAACGAGTCACCAAAATAGTGAAAATCTGATATAGAAAGGTATTAAAATAAATGGAGTAAGGGAAGTTTTTTATGTGAGTTTATAAAAAAATAACAAGTGAAAGTAGCTTGAATGACTATGCATGTTAAAATGGATTCATTTTAAACCACGTGGTGCATCGCAGCCCTGACTTTGGCAAAGACTAACAAACTTTTCAGGACTTTGATTGTTTTGACCTGACAGGCTTGAACCCTTCATCGCCTCACCTGGCTTGAAATCTAAACTCACCTCCCGTTATGGCACCTAAACTATACCCTTCCTCACCCTGCCACTCCCTCTTCATCAGTCCTGGCCACCTGCACTGTTCATCTTCATCCACTCCCTTCATGAGAACACCCCACCTCTCCCAGTCTCCTGCACTTTTCCCACCGTCTGCGCCAATGTGACTCATAAACACACTCATCGACACAAACACACACACACACACACAGCTACACTCATCTACAAACGCACACACAGAACGGAGCGGCAGGTTCTCTCTAATGACGTCCTCGGAGTATAATTAGTCTGGCCAATTAACAGCAGTAACGATGCTTGCATTCATTATGTCAAATTACAATGTGCTGACAGAGTGTCAACTCAGCTACGTTCACCTGCTGAGGGAATCTGCGTGCGTGTGTATGTGAATGTGTGTTTTGCTAGTTTATTAAATCCTACTTCATCATCCCAGAGATGAAAAATGTCCAGCTTATTTTTTCATTGCATTCACGTGCACACACTTACACACACACACACACACACACACACACTCACGCTTTCAATTAATACACTTGAAGCAGATCTATTATTCTGTTGCCTGTTGTCGTGGTAATGCTCCAGTGACCAGGAATAAGGCCTGTGAAACCAGTTGGATCGGTACATTGCTTTATTAAATCACGGATATTGATTTTATGTGTATGTGTGCATGTGCACAGTGTTATTAAATGCTATATATTACGATGAGTGAGATGGGACAGTGGCCCAAGATTTTACACATGCTCATTAACATAACACTGCTGCATATGAGAGAGCGGTGTGGACAACAAAGACCGGAGGTGGATTCATCTTAATTAGCATCTCGGGCCTCTGGAGGTAAAACCGCTCTGGTGGGAACCACAGCAACACACAAACACATGCGTGGAAAACATTCATATTTGTTAGTGAGAAATAAAAGTGTGAAATTAAAATTGTGCTTAGGATGAGTCTATGGGTATTATTAAAATTATTTACTTAATTAATGCAATTATGGCCTGGAGACTGGGCTTTCACATGGTGATACTTCATTGTACATTACTGCGTTCTTATTACAGAAACATGAAGGCAGTTACAGTGGAAATCCCTGGACCTACTTAGTAAACTGCTGGGCAGAAAATTAGCTTATATTTCTATTATAAAGTATAGAATAAACTATTTTATATACATCCATCCATTCTCTTTTGCTTATCCTTGTCAGGGTCGCGGGGGTGCTGGAGCCTATTCAAGCTACCAAAGGGCCAGAGGCGGAATACATCCTGGGCAGGCCCACAGGGTGACGCGGGGCTGGTGTAGGATGAAATAAAGCGCACCAGATAGGAAATAAAAACTTACCAACTCTTAAAACTTAAACCCTCTGGTGACCATTAAAATCTAGACTCCGTTTAGACTCCTATCACCATATAGATGTTATGAATCTTAGTACAGTTTATAGGCTAAATGGCATGAAGATTAAACTATTTGTCTAAGGAGTTTGGGAGCACACATACAGACATGGATCTGCTATGATCATTAGAGAATGATGATACTACTTCAAAAACCTAAATGGACACATACATTGAATTTTTAGTTCACTTTAAAATGTTTAGATTATTGAAAACTTGTTAACAGAATAGGAAGAATGAATAGCTTTGATATTATATCAAAGATTTTATGTTTTGTGTTGCAGGGATGGCTACAGAAGTTAGCATGCTAACCAACTAGCCTGGTCTGTACCATAGTGTAACATTACTTTGTATCTCAAAATTAAACAGTGAGTCAAAGCTTGAAAGAAGACGTATGCCTGCTCAAAGACTGTATTTCTATATGGTTGTAGCCTTTAGTCAGTCAGACTTAGGTATAAGCACTGAGTGAAACAGTAAATGCATTGGGATATGGCTGCTGGAGAGCAGGAGTAATGGAAGGGTTGCCAGCCAAGGGATTTTTTTCTTAGCCTACTTATTGCAGGACTTATGCTTCCTCATGCAATGTCTTGCAACTTCTCATCCGACACCAATGAACTGGTCCATTCGGAGAATGCATAGCTTGTCCAGCAGGTCATCGTGCAAGTTGGACTTTGAATGAGTTCTGAGTTGTAGCAGTTCCTGCTAGTCATGAAATACTGAATCCGCTAGCCACTAAAATCCACAGGCTGATAGTACGTTCCGATTGAAGCTGGAAGTCAGAATTCATGAGTTTATCAAGAATATCAGAGCAGTCCCACCAACCCCAACATTACAATCTAAGACTGACTGCAGTGCACCTGCATATTAGTAAAACTGTAAAACTGCCCTTTGCTTTTCTTTATTCCATCAATGGGCCTGAAGCAGGATAATTTTCCATGCTTTTGAAAAAATTAATTCAAAAAAGCATTAGGTGCATTGACACAGCCTCCAAACCTTCCCACATCCCAATCCAATCAAGCATCTGTCTCTGTGGCAACCACTACAGCACCGCAGCCAGTGGTCCTGTGCCCCTCCTCTGACAGGCCAGAGCCTTTCTGGTGGCACGAGGGGACCAACACAATACTAGGCAGGTGATTTTAATGTTGTGGTAGATCAGTGTACACTTGATCCTAGTGAAGGACAGAGACCTGAGTGGACCTATGATAGGCAATTAGCTCGTGAAGCAACACAGACATGCACACAAAGGCCCTGGCAAATACACAAACACAACTCCACACACACATACACACACACCACAAGAGGCAGAGCTGGCTTGCTCTCTTGATAGGCAATTAACTTACTGCAGACACCTCATCAGCATGTGAACAAAAATCCCCTTTTAATCGGACACACAAACATGCATACGCACTTCTTCGCAGCTTTGCATATGCGGCGTTCATTGCAGCATTGACATGCAGCGCGAGAGGGAGAATCTGTTCCCATTGCTGGCGCCTTAGCATTGCTAAATTTCAAATACACATGCACAAAGAATATGCGCGCACACACACACACGCGCGCACACACACACACATATATGCACTCATCGGTGGGATCAGGGGGCAGATGATTCCTCAGGAGTCCTGCTGAGTTAAGTAATCACACTCGAGTGTTTAATAACTAACGAGAACCTGATGATGCTCTTTAATTAACACAACGCTAATTGAAGAGGGCTGGCGAATCACAGCTCTCAGTCCTGTCTGCTCTTTGAATAATTAGTGAGCAAAGGATTGTAGGGACAGAGTCTCCAGCTGTAGGTTAGTCAGAGGCAGCTGATGTGCACCATGGATATTTATGAGAGGACGTCATTATTGCCTAAAAGCGACAGCGTGATGGAGGTGTTTTTGTTGCGATTGAAGGACTCAGAATAAGCTTGGAAGTATTTACGTCCTTACTGCACATTCAAGTCTGTTTTCACGTGATGATTAAAACATCCTTAGTGCACTGGAATTGGAAATGCTTTCCTACTCCGACATATTGCCTGCTGTGAAACAGGCCACCTGTGTCTCATGGTGGTCATGAATGTACTAAAGGCAACTGGACAAACAGTCACTTTAATGGAAATAATGCCCCTGATGGTTATGGGTCCAGAGCTCATATCCACACTGCAGCACTGTGAGCTTTGCAAAAATAAAACTCTAGGCATGAGGGAGCTTTCACAAATATTAGCTTTCAGTGGATTAAAAAATGGCCAAAATAGAAAGTGTAAAAGAAAGTGTAAAAACTGACCTTATTTGCAGTGGTATCATGTAACTTTTGGATGTTTGGCTATGGCTGCAGACATTTTTCAGTTCCAGATTGGGCACTGTGCTTGTTGAAAAGGTCAGCAAACCTGACCACATGTTTGAAAGAAAAGCAAAAACCATAAAGACTATAAAACAGTCATTTACGTATTCAAAATATTGAATATCAATTGCATTTTCTTTTCATTGGTCAGAAACACTAAAACACAGCTAACTGTTTGGCCACGAGCTGGTCCACAAACAGTAGGCTACTCTTGTGTTTTCTTATCCATCCATCCGTTTCCTACCCTTCTAATCCAAATGTGATGCATAAGTTGCAATTGTGAAAAACAGGTTCAAATTAAACCTGTTTTTCGAAGACGTCAACTGCTTAACATCAAGTAACAAGAGGAGAGCCTTCCCAATCCTTTGTTCAACACAGGTTTTCATGTTTCACAGGCTACATGTGGAACATGAAAACAGCCATAATTCATGATTTACCGTGAAAGCACAAAGATTTGGGGAAGAGTTTGCGTAAGAAGCTGATTTCTGAGCTTGTTGGGCATCAAAACTTTGCCCAATCCTTCTTGTGTCGGCCTGAGAAGACGTTCAAGTTCCACTAGTTTGTGTCCAATAAATTAGGGCGAGAAGTTTGGAGAAGTTTCATGTGGCTGAAAGATGGGGATAGGAGAAAACATGGCAGCATGAAGGAGAGGATTACTGTTTTGTTAATGAGGATTATCATACAAACCGGTGAAAGGCAACTAAGCTGAGCTGCATCGTCATCAAACCGATTTAGTTTTCGTCTCCTATTTAGAAGGATTACGAGACAATGTTATTGTAATTACAATTGTTTAAGCAATGAGACCAGCTTTATAGCTATTCTAGTCTGTTGTTATTTTACATTGCATGGCTAATATAGTGGCAAGTGTTTGTGTGACGGGTTTACTAATCACGTTATTATGTTTTATATATCTAGCTGACTTAATTTGGTTAATTTTGCAATGCTAACAATGTTACAAAAACACAAACATCTGTACTGATTATTCACTTTAGCAAGAAAAAGATTACCCTGAGAAATTTCCTCCATCTCTCCTCCTTCCTCGATCCCCCCTAGAAAGCTGCTTCTGTCTGTTTATAGGTTTCACGTGGGAAAAGGACAATGGTTTAAATAGAGGGGGGATTTCAAGAGATAATTAAGGAGAAACGAACAGGGAAACTATTGAAGGAGGAATGGAGGAAGGATTGGGAGCAGAGAGGATAACGGAGGAGCGGAAGCTACCTTTGTTGTGTCTCAAACAAGTGGATCAACTCAACCGCTTCTGAAACACCATGAATATGTATTATATCAGGTTATTCATCCAGCACCATTGTTTCCTCTTCAAATTATATCCCAGCAGAAGAACACTGAGTGAAGACAAAAGAAAATTGGTGGAAATAAAAATGTAACAAAAACAAAAAAGAGACAGAGCGGTTGTTTTTATGTCCACGCAGGTTCTTTTGTGGCATTAGAGTACTCTTCAGAGATGACTCGCTTTTATTCCTCCCAATAATGCTGTCTTTTGATGGTAGAAGTCTAATTAACATCTATTTGAATAATCTGATTATTCATAAAAAAAATGTTGGCGAGAAAGCAGAAATATATAGCTTAAATATCTTTTGTCACCATTCACTAATATACCAAAGGTAATATGTGGAATACTTAACTTAAAACCTCATTTGAACACAGAGGTAAAGCTAATTAAACTGAGTGGATCTGGGAAAGCTGAGAGGCTAGCAGCTTTTTGTCTAATTGTTGTGCATGTCCATTGATAAAACACCGTCTTTGACGGTAAGAACAAGGAAGACCAGAGTACAAGGCAGGATGCCTCTGAGGTCAGTTACGATGTGTGCTTCGTGTGGAAACACAGCTAGCTTTAGCAAGTAGACGAGCTTCAGTGATTTAGCATTGTAATAGATGAGTTTCTGCTTGCTAATCACCTTGGCTAACATGTGCAATGCGTGACCACTGTTCAGTTGTACACTGACAAAAAGACTTTCACGTAGAGCCTGAAAAAGTTAACAACTCCTTTACTAACTTAACAAGGAAAGCTGTAACTATGATAGAGAAGTGGCAGTTCTGACCATATCCGGTCAGGCAAGTTGATTAGGTGCAGGCCTGCATTTCTAAGCTCATGACAAACATTTTTTCACAGTTATGTGGTCTTCACAGGACAGCCACAACCAACATATGATTTATAGAATATGAAGCTGTAAATTAAACAGAATATAAAGTACTTAGAATTAGAGATGGACCGATCTGATATTACGTATCGGTCCGATACTGACGTAAATTACTGGATCGGATATCGGAGAGAAATAAAAAAAATGTAATCCGATCCATTAAATATCAAAAAAGCACCTCACAAAACTTGCGACACGGAGTAACTCGGCTCATAACCATAGCACGTTGGAGCAGTGTGCTTCACCTGATAGAGCGGCTGTGTGTATTTGTAGCCTCGCTACCAAACGGTATTTCATCTCCGATGAAGTGATCCCAGAGAGAAGTAAAGCAAGAGTGTAAGTTCATCTCTGAATGTCTGTAAAGCATTCCCACGTTAAGCTTAACAACCGATATATGGAGGGACTGCCTCTTCTCTCTCTCTCCTGCTGCTACTTCAATCATGAAACTGCTTAATGATCAGCTGATCAGCTTTTCTGTCGTGAGTCCGTCTCTCTTCTTTGTTTTTGGCCCACTTTGCACCAGAAAGAGGAAACCAGCGGCTGAACAACAGCAGCACCTTTAAGCTTGATAATCTGTTGTTAGAATTTTTTTAATATTACTTTCTACACCAGGATCTTTTTCTATGCAGCTGACGGCTGGTAACTGTGCAGGGGCGGATCTAGCAAAGTTTAGCCAGGGGGGGCCGATAGGGCATTAGCAGGGAAAAGGGGGCACAAAGACATACTTTTCTTTCTTATTCTCATTTAAAATGTCTAGCTTTTAATAAATAATTATCTGACTCTTACACCCAAAATTTTAATCTGATGTAAAATATATAGAAGTCCAATACTGTATATAGTAACTGTTAAGTCTAATATACCCTATAAGCTATACTACTTTTTCCTTTGCAACCCTATTAGTTAGGTTGCTTAATATTTCTGCTAAGTACTCTTTAAAATACCAGAATAGGGAGGATGGAGTAGGTTTAAGTTTATTAGATTGATCAGTATTGCTGAACTATGAAATATTTTGGGTGCAGTGTATTTTTCACATACAGGTATAACAGAATAGCTTTAGTGTTGTTGTTTATTTAAACTTGAGTATGAACTTATACAAAATGCAGCAAGATATTAAAAAAACAGTTTTATTGATTAAAAAACACACTATATCGGATTCATATCGGTATCGGCAGATATCCAAATTTATGATATCGGTATCGGACATAAAAAAGTGGTATCGTGCCATATCTACTTAGAATGAGCTCAATCTGAACAATAATAAATACTTTTAATTAAGTAGATATTTATTCAACTAAAGAAGTAATACTATTTTACAATTCAGCCAGGGAGGAGTGCTGAAAATGATGTCCATGTGATCGACTTTATCTTGTGAAATCTGTAAATAGTGAAGGAAAATTGATTCATTAAATTTAATTACATTTTTTGGTGGTGGTGCTCTGCTTGCCTTTCTGCAAAAGTCACGGCACGCCACTGATATCCAGGGTTGTTAAAACTTGGAATATGAGCTATTTTCTCCCTGCAACCCTGTACAAAGTAGTAAACAAACACAAAACGATAACTAGCACGATAAAATATTTATTAAATATTGATTTATGTTAAAAAAATTTCAATATGCACACAAAAGAACAGAGACTAAAGAAAGGGACTGCCTTTTCCAAATCAAACAATGAACATAGGAAACACACACAGATATTCACACTACACAAGCAGAAACACAATAATGTAGGTAGCACTTACCTGGAGGGAACAGAGGAACAAGGGGCTAATTAGTGATGATGAGAAGTTAATTTAGTCAGACACCTCAGGTAATAGTCTCCCCCCTCCTGTCTTCGGCTCCCTCTTTCTCACCTTCTCTCTCCCTAAGTTGTTCCCCACTCTGCATCGTGGTTTTTGCTTTCCACCCAACCAATTTTCATGTTCAGACAAGGTGTCAAATGTTCTGTTGTGTGCTTTTGTATCCCTTTAATATGCTTCTCTCTCTCACTTGCACTCCAGGAAACACACATAACCGAGCGTATTCCTTAGAGATCGGAGAGGCTGCAAAGCAGGTGAGATTGTCAAGTGGACTAAGTGGGAAATTGCATTATTTTCTGCTTTGACATCGTTGAATTGTATTGTGATGTGTGTGTGCGTCTGTGTGTGAGAGAGAGAGAGTGGGGAGATGGATCCTGAGCTAAATGTTTGCTAGCAGGTGAGCCTGTTGTTGACAGATGGTGTTTGTGAGAGAAGCTCGCTCCCTGCAGAGTCTCACCCCAGGAAAACGCTCATGCTAACGCAGACAGGCCCACGGTACGAACACACACATACAGTCACACACACGTACTGTACTTGTACATACATAGAGGAGTAGCACACCGTCACAGGGTCTGAGTGGATTATAACCTGTTCAATTTGTGTTGTTCACAACCAGTTCACAACACAACCAGGTGAGACAGACCACCGAGGGAAAGAGATACCAAGACAGTGTAGAGAGAAAAATATAACCAAGGAGATTTGTTAACACCATTCTGTTTATAAAAGAAATCTGCCTTTGGCATAAAGCACTGTGCAAAAGTCTTGAGTCAACCTTATTTCTTCACTTTTTCTTGAGAAAATGATAAATGAGTAAATAAAAATTTACAAACATACATAGTAATACAGTATACAAAAAAAACAACAGCGCTTGCACGATTAGTGAAACTCAATATTGAGTATGAGCAACTTTATTCTATGCAAAAGCGACTGCTCTGTCACTTTTTTGTAATTAAAGGAGTCTTCAGGAATAGTTCTCCAGGCTTCTTGAAGGACTTTCAAAGCTCTTCTTTGGATGTTGGCTGCCTGGATTCTGTTCTTCATTAAGAAGATCCCACACTGAGGTCCAGGCTCTGAGGAGGCTGTAGCTGTGTCCCAAAACCTAGGCCGCACCCTTCGGAGGACCCGGACAGCTGTGTGAAAATCCCGGAGGAACCCACCTGATGGATTAATAAAGTTTTATTTAATCTAATATAATCTAATAACTTTGATCTCAGCCAAACCGATATACTCCGGAACAAATAAAACACAGAAAAAAGCCAAACAATTACATTTTTAAGTTATCCGAGTGACTTATATATCATGTTTGACCTGAGTAGCGAAAGACAGCGGGGGTCTGAAAACGATGAAGCCGGGAGTCCGCTGCTCTCACCGGCTTGAGTGACCATTGAACCCCCCCGGCTAGCTATGGAGCTGGTGGGTAACAGACGTCTCTGAAAACATCGGAAACATCAAAGTTTACACAGCTACATTCTCACCTGAAAATATGTTAAAAGTGTATTTTGTGACCCAGAAAGCTTAATAAGAGTAATATTAAAACTTAGTAGCAGCCGCCATTGTTGGAAACTGGAATTGGCTGGGCCACGCTATGAATTCTGGGATATGGTGGGCCACGAAGAATACCCGACCCATCCTTCAAATTCGGGGAAATGAAGGACGCATTTGAAGGAGTTGACGAATTAGGACAGCCTTCGTTGCCTGGCTGTGATGTAATGGACCTTCAAATGCGGCCTCCGAAGGATGCAGCCTACGTTTTGGGACACAGCCTATGTATGTGTTGTTGTTTCAAACCCTGCCACTTCTTCTTTTGCCCTGCACTTGTTCAGTTTCTTTAGATTTTTAAGAACACAGCATCAATCTAAGTATTCAGGTAACAGGTCTTTGGAAATCAACTTACTGGCATAAAATCTGTGGATGCAAATAGGAAGGAAATGTGTGTTTTCATGAAAGGCTGCTTGTAAAGTTAGGCAAAGTGCCTGAAGATAAAAGATAACAACCAAGCTCAAATAATCCATTGGGTTTGCTATTTTAACTACACTTTTGCCTGATGAAAATTGTGGGAACCTGTTTGGGACAAACTAAATAACGTCACTTCAAACCCATTTGTACTTGGTAAAGCTGAACGGTATTCCCTCTATTAACGCTTTCATTGATTCATTTTGTAATAATTAATCAGGTCAAGTGATTCAAACTGCAAAACACGCCCGATCCTCCAAATTTATAATCCCAAACTGGCCCCGGAAATAGAAACCATGCAAACAAACGACAGAGTGAAACGCACTTGTGCCAAAAGCCAAAATCCACCAACCGATGACACCATTTTCCTCCCTGGTCGTCCAACCCCACGTAGACAGCAGCCATTTTGTGCCTCTGAGATCAGATTAGTAGTCTGGTGGCGGTGCTTCCCATCAGCAGGTCCACTGGAGCGTGGTTACAGTGGAGGAGTCACTATTAGAGCTAATGGCAGACTAAACAGCTTTTAAGTCAAGCCTGTTGTGTGTAATGAGACTTTAAGTGTGATGACAAGAGGAGCAAGAGGAAGGAAGAGCACGGCCACACTGACAACAAGATGTTAAAACGACCACTCACGCGCTTCTTCAGAGCTCTACGCGCGTGATGAATAAGCAAAGCAAAACAGAGGAATAGAGGAAGTAACTGAGCTGTAAGGAAATGACATAAACTTGGATCTGAGAGGGGTCAAATCACAGAGCATGAGAAAGCAGATAGAGAGAGACAGCCAGTCAAAGCATTAGAAAGAGATGAGAGATACAGGGAGGGGAGGGGGAGCGAGTGAGAGCTCCTGTAATTAGTCAGTTAATTACATCTGGATGGTGATCTGCTCGGGGGGATGGATGTTGTTTGAGCTGTGTGTGTGTGTGTCAGTGTGTATGAGTGTGCGCCTATCCTTGGCGGCTGTGTACACTCCAGAAAGCGTTTACTGAAATGGGAGCTAATTCTCGCTGTCTGAGGCCATTACGGTATTAATTTAATTTGGTTTAGCTGTCGCTAGCTCATTAACACATCTAATTAATTCATTGACATCAGAATTAAGTTGTTTCACTGAAACTGACACCTCTCTCTCTTATAAGAGAGAGTGGGAGGAGAGGGAGCGACAGATTGAACGAGAAACGGAGATAGGAGAGGAGATTGGGGGGAGGGGGGGGAGCGCTGATGGATTGAATCGTATCTACAAGAAAAATGCTATTAATAAATTTTGCTGGCCGCCGTGAGTAGTGTCAATCTGTTATGTAGGGAATAAGGATGAGGAATGATGGGTGACACAGAGGTGCAGATAATGCTTGTTAAAGGAAAGAGGAACACGATAGAAACTGCAGTCATTCGAGATTTGGTACTTATTCTGAGACGCATCAGGATTTATGGTACATAAATGAAAAGATTAAAAACGATGTGACATTTTGGGGGGTGTTTTAACTCTTCAAACACAAAGTAAGCCATCTGATTGATTCAGTGTTCTTATTAGCAAATTGTCTGGCACCTCTTTGAATAACAGTTGTTCAGTTTAGACTCAAAACCTACTCGCGGTAGGTGAAACAAACTGTTTCCTTCCACTTAAAAGCGACAGACCATCTATCCACCCCAACATCACAAAGTGAAGTTTGCAATTTCATGTAGCCAGTTGCGTTTTTCACCAGTAACCTGAATAAACCGAACAAACCATCTTATCCAAAAATTTTTACTATTTAGCCCCTTTAACAACACTTGCATGTGGGCGCCAAAAATCCCTTATGTCCAGGAATGTACCTGCATACGGGATTCTACGGAAGCATGTTTCTGCCACAAAAAAAAGTATCAATAACTCGAAATATTGACTTATTAACTCGAAATTTTGAGAAAAGTAACTCGAAATTTCGAGTTAGCGCTGCCAATCAGTAATCTACATGGAATGCGCACTCAAATCCAGATCACAACAAGTTGGCGCTTTCGAGAGTACGTTTGCTGATAGTAACACCATGTGATTCAGCTAATAACACAAGGATTTCATCATTTGTGAAGCGACACTGAAAATAATCAGCAATGCGTGCATTCATGACTGGCTGTAATACTTGTAGCTTAGCTGTAGCATTTGTAGCTGAGGGCTTCAGGAACAAGGAAATGACGTTATCATGTAGATTACTGATTGGCAGCGCTAACTCAAAATTTCGAGTTATTAACTAAGTCAACATTTCGAGCTACTTTTCTTATGGATACTTTTTGTTTTTTTAGGGGCGGGAACGAGCTTCCATAGTATTCTGTTGCTGTGTAAGAAGCTAAACATGATCCAAATGCTCAGGCTTCACTTTGCTCTTCTTCCAGGGTTATTTCTACTTTCATGATGACTTTTCTCACAGAGGTTTTCTACCTCAGTCAGCATTTCCTGCACTTTTGACAGTGACATATATAAAAAAGCTTTCATACATGGGTCAACGAAAAACGAATCTGTCCCTCATGTCACAAAACAAGCATAACACCCACCAAACAGCCGTCTTTCTGGGACTGTTGTTGTGCTGATGTTCAGGCTGTGAACTCTCAATGTTCTGATCTGATTTGGGCTCAAACATAAACAGATTTGAGAAGCTGTCTCTCTCAAACCACAAAGAGAAATTGTGTTATTTGGGACGTTTACCATAACCGCTCAATAGGCAGTGAAAATGATGGACGTATGTAGCTACCATGATGCCACCTACTGGTTTGTGAAATCCCATTTTGAAGCCTTGAAATGAGTCTTTCCACCGTCGCCATCTTGGTGTTTTGAAAGCGAGGAAGGAGTGGATCTGGCGGTGAACATGCAAGCTCATTGGCTAAACACTTGTCAATCAAAAGACATCAGCCATTCAGCCTAGCCTAGATAATCCTCCTTTATGACACTAAAAGGTACAAATTGGCTTAATGTTAGCAGAGGTTGGCAGATAGATCCAAATATCGATAGTATCAATAAAAAAGCGGATATTAGTATCGGTTCGATTCTCAGCATGCAGCCCACTGAACTGTGTTAAATAAAAAAATGTTTTGGACATAACTTCCAATATTAACAATGAAAAATGTCACTGTTGGCCGATTCTGTTGACTTTTATTTATTTATTTACTTATTTATAGCCTACAGCGCAACAGAAGTTCGGCCAAAGCACTTTAAAGAGAGACAGATTACATTACAGTGGTTTTTGCATTACATTACAGTCTCAAAAACAACAACAACAAAAAACAAACAAACAAAACCCAGTTACAAAATACATGTGAAGTTGAAAAGTGTGTTTTATTTTGTTGACTCAAAGCTGATTTCAAACTCCGAATCATGCAAAGCTACTCTAATGGAATCTCAGAATGAAAATGTGACGTTGAAAATAAGCATCGTGGGTCTTCTTTAACTAATGTATAGATTATTACAGTGAGAGCTTCCATATAAAAACCAAAACGTGGCGACACATGATTCAAGTATGACACGGTACAAATCGCCCCACGCCAGAATACTCGCCAGTTAATTAGAGTTTAGGAGGAGGATTACTTCGGTGGTACCTGGCATGAGTGAGTAGTTAGAGGTGGGACACCTTTGGAAGTGGCACGCAGTGTGAACCTGGCTAGACGTAGGGATTATTTGGATGTAACACACAGTGGGTTTCTTGTTAGAGGGGGGCGTCGTCACAGTCTGTCTCTGTGGTAAATTTGATTAAGGCTGGCAGGAGGAGGTGGTCCAACCGTGAACAGGTGCCCCTCACAGCTGAGTCAGGTTCAACCCTTGGTCTCCCTCTCCTTCTCTCTGAGATTGTACTTCCTGCTTCTTCCTGCTCTTTGTTCGCTCCCTCTCTGTCCGTGTAATCTCTCTCCATTTCCCCCTCCGTCTCTACTGGCCGCCACCGTCCCTCTGCTTCATCTGTCTCTGTTTATCTTGTAATCAGCTGTGGGAATGGAGGCCTAGTAACGCTCAGGACCTCCACCTTAAAACGCTTCTCCATCCTTCGCCCGTCTTCTCTGCAGCGTGACTTTCACTGACCTTGACAAACCCTGTTAGTCATCTCCCTCCTCCCGATTGTTGAGTCCCTGCTTCCTATCCTTTCACCACCCCCCTCAGCACAATGCACCTGTTTGGAACAATCCAGAAAAACCTGGACCGCTCAATCAAATCTTCAACATAAACACTGCTTTTACACTCAAGTTCTAATGTTCTAATATTTAAAGTACTTTATCTATTATTACCAATCACTGAGTTTTTATTATTTTTATTGAAGTTTAGTTCATTAGTAGCAGTTTTGGACAATACAGGATCAAAGCATGAAGCAGATCAAGCCAGGATCAATGCATCAAGTCTGACAAGTCAAAAAACTGGTCACATGATTGACAAGTTGTAACAAGCCAACGATTTAGTCAGATTACCAGCAGCATACTATAGTTTAACTAAAAGCAACTGGCCAGTTCAGTCTGTATATCCTTTAACCAAGTAGTTTTTAGTGAATAAACTTACTCAAGGGAAAAACACAACGCAACTTATGCCACCATAACCTCTCCATCCTAATAACGGGATCCCTAAATTGGGATGTTTATTTCCCCCTGGATAGTTTTCGTGACAAAGCACAGGAAAAGACAGCTATAGATGCAGATCAGGAACAATCAGACAAATACTTTCAATCTTTGTTAACTAAACTTTACTGTCTGCAAAAACCAGGTCTACAAAATATAATTTATTGAACAGTTTCTGATGCATAAAATGAAAATCCTGTGAACAACAGACTATTTTGCTCCAAATCCTGTCAGCTGTGAGGGGGGGAGTCCCCACTCAGCACAGCCACAAACGCCTGGGAAGCCAGCCAGCAAAATCTGCCGCTTGGTGATGCTGGTGACTTTTCTGTCTCTGGCCTGTGACAATAGAAAGGCCATGCTCACTGCACTGGCTGTCACAATGGTGAGCTCCACCTACGCAAGGTTAGAAGTTGAAAGGTGCACAACCGTCCAAAACGACACAAAAGCAGATCTGTGGAAATTTCAAAACTATATGAAGCGTAAAAAAGCAAAAAGATGAAAAGTTAGCAGATTTTGCATAATCAATAAAGCTACAGAAATAACTCGAACTTCAGTACAATTGCAGTAACAGTACATATGTTCCTGGTCATCAAAGAACCGATTTTTCTGCACCAAGATAACAAACAGACAAATCATTTCACCGAGCTTAAAAATGAAATTGTTATCAGTCTTCAAGCTAAGCTGTAAAAATTTATTGGCCAATCTTTCTAAGTATGTGCAAATAATAATAAGAATACTAAGTCATTTTTTAAATAACAGATTTAAAGTTAAAATGGAGCAGCGTGAAAAACAACAGAGGTTTCCCTTCTGCTGGCACTGTGGGAGAGTACAGAACAGAGGATCATGCTGTGAACAACTAAAAACAGATGTACCCTTCTTACATGTAATCTGCTCTAGAGGTGCGGCTCTCTCCCCACTCGAGAGCCAAACATTTTAACTTGCTACAGCGTTGACGTAGCCGCTCATTAGCGCGGGCGGCGCAAACTGCGAAAGCACAATGAGGATTCAGTGCGATTATGTGGCAACACTGCGAGCCGCGACACTGATCACATATAAACTCTGTGGATACAGGGTCAAGTTTGACAATACGGGATCATTAGTGTCCATCCGTTTCAACAGAAAAACGAAAATAAAGTTGGAGTGCACTGAAATGATCCTTTGAGAAAGTCTCAGTCTGTCTCTTTCACACAGTATCAGACAGCTATTCCCTGAGGTGAGAGAAAGTGATCGACAGAGAGAGAAACCTCACCTCTTTAGTACCAGAGAGCTACATCACCAGCTGCAGCAATTAACCCCTTCTTCCTCTGGGGAACCATTAGAAGGTAGAATAGCCTTTAAAATTGCATATGGCGGCAATTAGGGCAGAGAAAGTGATGAAATGATTTGGCTTAGACTTTTTCTGTATAGATTTTTTTTAGGAAATGGCCCTTTTTATAGCACCATAAATTGGAATTAAAAGAGTAAAGTGCTTTGGCTTCTCGTCTCCTCGCTGGTCAAATCTTTTCTCACTGCCTTCTTTGCTCTCTGCTCTCTCCTCCACTTTTCTTGGCTTCTCGTTCTTCCTCCTAACTCATTTTTCACTCCTCTTTTCACCTCTTACCGCTTCTCCTCCTTTACATTTCCTTATTCTCTCCTATCCCCTCCTCTTCTTCTATTTCCTCTTCCTCTACTTTCTGCTTTCCTTCCTCTCCTTTTTTTACTGTTCCCTCTTTTTCTTTTCCCCTCTTCTCATTCTTTCTCACTCCCACATCTCCTTTATTCGCCACATTTTCTTTTTTACTTGTTTCTTGTTCCACTTTCCCAGCTTCACCTGTTCTCCGCAAATGCCCTCATTTGCTTTCCTCCTCCTCATCACTTCCCTTACGCTTTGTCTCTTCTTCTCCAAGTGTCCATTTTCCGCACTACCTTTTCACCTATCCCATTTCCTCCCTCCACTTTCTCCTTCTTCTTTTCCTTAATCCCTCTATATCTTCAATCTGTCCTCATCTCCTCTCCTCTGCTTCTTCCCCCTGCTTTCGTTTTTCTCCTCTCCTCCTCCACAATAACAGAAGGAGATGGCTTAAGCATCTGTGTCATCAGTGCAGATTAATGTTCTAATAATATTCACAGATGTCATTTCACAATTCTCCGTTTGTTTATTTTCACCCTCGGAGCTCACCCGCTCTCCGCAGTTTTCTCCTCCTTTTCTTTCTCCTGTCAATAAATCACACGACTAATCACGGGCTCACCACAGACTTCAAAGCATCCACTTAAGACAGCCTGTCTCACTCGAGTGTGACGCTCACACACACACACACGCCTTTCCGGCAGTGTTTTTGAATCATTCTTAATCGGGATAATTACACATGAGAGGAACTAAATGAGCGGAGAGTCGAGTGAAAAGGGGGCAGGACGTGAAAGCTGATAGAAGAAACAGAGAGGGAAGACGGCAAAGTGCTTCCTGACACATTCATTTATTTGCTTATTATTTTGCTGCTGTAGTTGTTTGTTTACTCATTAAGGATAATCCAATTAAAACACTTAAGAGCAGCTTAAGAAGAAATGCACACACACATACACACACTCAAAAACACAGCTCAGAGTGGCCCCAGTCTTGGAGAGAGGACAGGTTGTGCTGGGGTCTGTAAAGCCTGCAGTTTCCACCCCTTCCTGCTTCTACAAACAGCGCTTCAGGACAGCATGCCAGGGGCTTGGGGCGCCGAGACCATAACATGCCTCCATGGCGGCTCCATATTGGCTCTGGAGCTGGTCAGTCGCCTGCCCGCCTGCGTCCCCCCGCAGCGCTATCCTGTTGTGTGTTGGCTGACTGGTCCCCCAGTGCACATATGCCCACTTACACTGTGTTCTTCTCTAATTAGCTGCTCTTGTCTACACAGACGCTCAGGCTTTGTTAAAACATTGCTATGCCTTTCCTGGCATGTTCTTGTCTTGTAAAGATGGATCCTCCTCACATCATCAGACGATGCAGCGCGGGCATTAATTTCGGCCTCGTGCGTCGCAGACCGCACTAATAAAGACGGCGCTCATGGCTCGTTTTACACCAAACAAGCAGTAATAATGGGAAGGGCAGGGAGCGCACGTTACCTCATTTCTGCCGCTTTTCAACGAGTCATTTGTTTAAAAAAGCAACACTTCTTTTTGTCCAGTCAGATTTCACTGCTCCCTGACCAAATCAACTGCAGTCTCCTTTGTTAATGCTCATGACAAAAGGGGGAGAGGGAGCGAAAGAGGATGTGAGTGAGTATACTTTAGTTTGATCATTAATTATTACTCTCTGGTTCCTCTGAGAAGAGAAGCTGATGACAGCTAATTAAGGGTGAAGTGATGTATATGCTCTCCCCCCCCTCCTCTATCTACCTCCCCCCACACTCCCCACCCTCCTTTCCCTCCCTGTCCACCTGCCAAATCATATGCTGGTGCTATGGATGGTAAATATACATATTCAATGGGAAGCACCTGCAACTTTATGTTCTCTGGATGTTTCACTGATCTTTCAGCAGAGTGGTACTCCTGAGTATGGAGGGCTTTCTAAGTTAGAGGGAAATTGTGCATTGTCATACGTGTTGTTTTAAATGGATATTTGCATTAAGATTATTCTATAGTTCCCTTCTTGTTAATAATAACCACAGAAGAAACGACAGTAAACAACCCAACCAGGCTATTTCTACTGTTGCAGCACACCATTTCCTTTGCGATGTATTTTTTAAAAACAAGTCAGCTTTGTGTTAATAATTCGAATAAATCTTTATAGCTTCATACAGAAATGTTGATAAATATTCAAGTGTGACTTTTAAAGTATTACAAAAATCAAAACATTCATATATACAGACAGAAGCCGTTTTGGATTATTTACCAGCCGCTAAATATGTTGGATTAAATTAACTGCTTATGTTATTTTGCTTTATTTTTGATATTTATATGTTCACAGCCCTTTAGATTCCTAAGCCTCTTCCAAGATTCCTGAAGGTAGAATACAGGTAGAGAGACATTTGATTCCCATCAAGGTGAAAAATTCTCATTGGTGGAGCATTACCAGAGGAGAGCCATTGTTTCTATGAAATGTTTTTAACTCCCTGGTGGAAGCTTGTATGTCAAAACATAGGGTGTTTTAGATTAAGCATGACAATGCTTAAAGGCATTTTTAAAGCATTTATTTGAAAGGACAGTTTGTCGTAGAAAGAAAAGCAGGGGAAGAGTGGAAGGAATGACATCCAGGAAAGGAAAGACTCAGACTCAGGCCCCTGCTCACAATAAACTTCACAATCACAGCTATAATTGGCAACTCAGTAAAAACATTTTATATGTTCTTTAAAGAAAGTTTAAGCACATGTTCATGTGTGTTGGCTAAATTACGTTTATTTGTTTTATTTACAGTTAAATAACCAGTGCAACCATTTAAGTATTTCTTTTTGCATGCATAACAAAGTTAGTGTAATAAAAAATCTTCACAAAAACAGGAAAAGCTTGCTTATTTGATAAGGAAATTGTAATATTCTGTTTTGTTAGTTGCATATTATTGACATCACATAACTAGTGAAACCATAATTAATGTTTCTACTCTTATATTTGAAGAGTAATAAGCAGTCTGGTATTTTATTGGAAAAGGTCAAGAGGCATGTATAGAATAAATTGCATTTCTTATTAGGCAGCAGTGTCCAGACTGTTTTGGTATTTCATGTTGTACTAACATGCACAGACACACAGGGATGTGGTTGATTTTAAGTAGTGGCGTTCCATCAGGGCAAGCAAAGCAAGCAGTGCTTGCCCAGTGAAATCTAAAAATAGACATCAGCATGCCAAATTGAAACAATCTCCTATCATCTTAAACATTTTTGTGTCATGCAGCCTCTCTTCTCTTATCTTATCTTATCTCATCCTTTCATTTATTGCCAGTTTGTGGCTACAGCTGGTTCTTGTCTTTGGAAGCAGAATCAGCTCTGCTTGTCTCAGATTCCACTGAAATCTGCAGCATCTCTCGTTTTGTGTTCACGTCCTATTAACAAAGGATTGAGTTTGTTAAGCTGAGAGGCTTGTTTAAAAGCTTTCTTTTAATTGTTTTTGATCTTTCATGGGAGCTTGGTCTCAGACAAGCTGTCAATGCTCTGCTTTCACTGCTCTGAGATCAGTTACCATTTGAACTTTGTGAGAAATCAAAGCTAGCATTAGCAAGTAAACGAGCCCTCTCTGATTTATTATTGTAACAGATATGTTTCCTCTTACTGATGACCTTGGCTAATATATATGATTGAGAGTAGTGTGAAGAAGTTTTTATTAACTTCTTTAGCATATTAATAAAAAAGCCTTAATCTAAGATAGAGGATGTCAGCTGTTGCCATGTCCAATTTAATAAAACAGGCAAGTTGAACAGCTGCAGTCTCAACCAGCACATTTGAGTATCCATGAGAAATCACTTTTTTAATCAAAAGTTTAATCAGCTATTTTGCTAATACACCACATTCATTTTTCATTAATATTTTTTATTATCTTTGACAGTTAATTATGATAAACCGCACTCAAGCCTTTTAATTCAACTGAGATAAACTTTTGTGGCTAAACCGCTAATCTAGCTACAAAAAAATGTATTTTAATTGAATTTTTAGAAATAAAGACGTAGCCTTTCTTTGGGAAAACACAGAGCTGATTCTTTGTCAGTTCACTTGGCATGGAACAAACTAAACTAGTAATCTTGGAGAAGTGAGATCACTGTTTGTTTTTTGTTGTACAGTTGCCTCATAGTTTGTCTTCTCTGTCGATTCAGCGGCACACGGATCCACAGAGAATTGACCAGTGGATAGATCATCATGTCACCCGTGCTTTCCTTCCTCT
Source organism: Neolamprologus brichardi (assembly GCF_056152115.1). Classification (NCBI taxonomy): domain Eukaryota; kingdom Metazoa; phylum Chordata; class Actinopteri; order Cichliformes; family Cichlidae; genus Neolamprologus; species Neolamprologus brichardi. Next base: position 7,657,325 of record NC_142109.1, on the reverse strand, counting down.
TCCCTCTAACAGTGATGATGATGTCTTTATGACACATCCCTGTGCAGGAAGGGGGAGAACAGGGAGGGAGCCAAGTAGAGGCTGTGGAAAAAGCGAGGTGGAGTGAGGTGGTATTTTTAAGGTTTTGCAAATGGAAAATTGTGGCACTTGGCCACAGTTGGCCGATGGCTATGGCAGGCCCAGCTGGACAAACGACCTGAAGACTATGTTATAATTTGGAGCAAAGGTAAACATATATTAGCTTGATCATTCTGAAAATAGATGACCGGATACCTAAATGATGAAACAGGTCAACATTTTGTTTTAGGTGTATGTTTTTGCACCCATTTCTATTGCTCAACCCTCCCCCCTCCTGCCCATGCCCCACTCACCAAAACCTTTCTCTTTTAAATTTGTGGTGACTCCAGCAATAGTAACACCAGTGGAGGAAATCATTTGTGCCTCAAGGCGAGTCATTACAGAAGCAGAGTGTGAGATTGCAGTGACAAAACTCTGTCTCTGGCCTCACGACCAGCCAGAGACCAGCATGCTTCTCCACACTCATTACTCCTCTCCTCTCCTCCTTTCTATATATTTTCCTCCCCTCCTTTCCGGTTTCATTATGTTCAACACGGTTCCCCTTTTTACTGCCCTTTCCTTTGCAGTGGTCACAGTCGTTAGTATTATTTTTGTCTACACTTTAAAAAAAAACAAAAAAAACGTAGTTGTCATTATGTCATATGTATTTTTATTTATTCATACTGTCTCACAGCTATATTAGCATCAATGTGTAAAATAAAATTATGTGTAAAAATATTTTATTTTCTGTCATTTAGAAAATGAATCAAGAGTTATATTTCCAAAGTTTAAAATACTGAATCACTAAGACTTGATTAGATTGCATTTGGAATATTTCCTTTCTGTGGTCTTTCCTAGGTTTCCTAGATTACAGTAATGTGTAAAAAAGACCCCAAAAACATTTAAATGGAGGCATCTGATTGGTCCCAAATCCTTAAAAAAAACACCCTAAAAACCTACAGCCAAACATAAAGAACTATCTTCAGTGACGAGAAGAACAAGAAGTCCTGCAACAGATGGCATGGCCCCCACAGAGCCCTCATCTGAACAACATGGAGTCAGTCTGGGATTACATGAAAAGACAGTGAGGCAGCTGTGGCAGCTTCTCTGCAAGCATACCTGGCTTAGAAACCAACACACACACACACACACACACACACACACACACACACACACACACACACACACACACACACACACAGGAGAACTGATGCTGTTTTAAAGGCAAACGGTGGTCACACCAAATTTTTTTTTACTGCACACAGTGTTTAAAAAAAATCTGTTTATATCGTTGCATCACCTTTGCATTTCTATACAGAGTCAATCATCAAAAAGAGTCTTTAGTAGAAAGTAATCAGTGTTAATGCTGTTGTTTTATCTTAACTTTGTATTTCTTTCCAGTGAAACATGATCCAAAAAAGGGAAAAAAGGCAAAAACAGAAACTTGTCTTCATGTGTTTGATGCCTGTTTTTGCCCTCGCTGACCAGAAGGTGTCAGCTCTGTGTTGGGTAGCGGTCCACAGCTACACACACGCACGCACTCACGCAAACACATACACATGCAACTCTGTGCACTATGGCCCACTGATGTCCAGCTGCTCCTGTCAACACTGTGCTACAGCGTGTAATTCACCCTCACACACAACGACAGCTGAGACCTGACAGGAGTCCAGCCCCACCCCCTAACCCCAAAACACACACACACAGACACACACACATGGTGCATAGACATAAAAGTAGGGATATACAGGAGTTAGAAGAGATGGGTGGAAATGAAGAAGAAGCAAAGAGAAGAAGCAAAAAAAAGTGAAAGTAGGTGGAGAGGAAGTCGGAGACTGGACGTGGCGAGAGAGAGAGTTGTGGGTGACAGACGCAGAGAGCCAGACAGACAAAGGGGGGGAAGGGGGACACTGTGTTTAAGTGGCCTAATCAAGGGACCTCCCCTTCAAAGGGAGAGCTGGTGTGTGTGTGTGTGTCAATGTGTGTGTTTGGGCAGGGAGGATGGGGAGGCTGCACATTGACAGACTGAGTCCAAGTTCCCCTGCAATTATCAACTTACCCATACCCTCCTCCTCCTCTTCTCCCCCTTCATCCCCTGAGAGACCCAAGCTGCTGTACCCATCAACAACTCATTCAGGCCTTAACAAAGCAGCACCACGCCTACCCACACACACACGCACCCACACATACACACACATTTTACAACCGCACTGCCCAGTCGACTTTGGACATTAATTTGTACTTGAAAATGTTTAATAGGAAATTCAGATTTTTGTTCTGTGCATGTTTGAGGAGGTGGGGGGTGGGGGGTTCTGCTTTAAAAAAGGTCTATTTGTGGTCCTTTGCCATGCAAAAGACAAATTTCACATGGCCCGTGTGGCTGCTGCTTGGATTTACTGGACACGTTTAATGACTCAGAGAGAACGGGACCGGAAAAGAACATTTGGAAAACGCTTCACGACTTGATCCTTGTGCCTGGGCGGCTTTTTGAACATGAGTGCAGCGCCACTTTCGTCCTCGTTTTCAAACTGAAATCGAGGGTACGTGGCTTCTGTTCATTTGCTAATTCATGACAATAATTTCATAGTAATTTCCAATTGGCTGTAAAGGTCGTGTCAGCGCTCCCTGTTACAGGAACAAGCTGTTTTAATAGACTCTGACCGCCTGGAACAGAGGCTTTTTATGTGGTAACCCGTGCAGTATCCTGCCCCCTTTTATAGTGAGAACCTGGCTGTGTATTTGGAAGTCGCTTTGTGTGTATGTGTGTGATGTAGGTGGCCGGCGTGCGCTGGTCCACGTGCTGAACATGCCCCGAGGCCAACATCTCACCTCCGGCACTCTTTATATGGAGCGCTTGCTGGATTTGACCACACAAACAATCCGTGCATTTATGCCGGCTTCACTGTGTCTGTGTGTGTGTTTATTCTTTAAGCCTGCAGTAATAAGGTTGGCCGTGGTGCATCAGAGATAAGGCATTAGGCTGTTGACCTCTGGCCTCAGCCTCTGTTTAATGCGGAAAACCGTTCACTAACACCCAGGAGAGGCCATGTTAAGAGGTGCAAACTGCTTAATGAAATCAGCACGCCTGTGTGTGCGTGTGTGTGTTTGTGCGTGTGGTAATTGAGCCAGCATTATGAAGCAGCTGTATTTAAAGAGATGTCTTGCATTTTGAATCAGCTTTAATAAGTGAGGTGTGTGAGAATGATTAAATCTATTTTTTTAAGTCAGCTGTCACTTTGTGTGTTGCCACTTGGCCCATGGCAGCATTTGTTGTTGCTTCAGTTCTAGTGTGAGAACCCTTTTAAACGTGAAACATTTGTTGTTTATTTTCTGATTTAAATTGATTTAAATGGCATGTTTTAAATATAGATAATCTTTTAAATGTTTTTTTTTAAGTTCACTTTTTTGGCCTGTAAACTGTTATGTTTACCTTTTATGCTTCTTTCCATCGTACATACTGTTGTGATCATTGTGAACATCGCAGCTGTGAATTGTAAATAACCATTAAACTGAGCCGTTTCTGTCATATTTCAGCTCCACTTATAGAACAAAATTAATTAAAGTATGTGTGGCCTATGCAGCTACCCTCGAGAAAAGCCCAGAAAATTTTCTAGTGGTCGTCAAAACACATTTTTATTGATTTATACTGAGATGTCAAAACTTGTCATTAAGGGTACAGGGGACGTAGTCAAACGTTATATTTGTGGGGGGAAGTTAAGCAGCATGTCCAGAGTTTCTAAAAATAAGATCAGCACATGTGCAAGAAATCCCTGTGAGACGAAAGCTCTGGTTTTTCCTGCTCCTGGCCCCACCCACCTGCTGTACAAACCTCCTGTTTGCAAGGAGCCAATAACTGTGTCCCAATTCAGGGTGTGCACGCTTGAAGTACGCATTTTAAGTGTGATTACGTCACCGCCACGCGGTACACAATTCAAAGTGTACTTAAAATGCATACTCCAAATGCGCCGTTGATTTCCCCTAAATATCAAGCGTGGTCCAGTGCACGCTTCGTGGTCCCATATATCCCACAATTCATAGCGCGGCAGTGGGTGTGGATAATTTCGCCGCAAAATACGGCAGAAGGGAGCGGCCGAAGAGTGAACTGTCAAAAGTAAGTACTGAATATGATGTCACTTATTTATGTGCGAATGTTTAATAACGAAGAACCCATACCACATGTGGCAAAGTTGTGTGACATTAGTGATGTTTGTACTTTCAGCGTTAACTTAGTTGTAAAGCCATATATATATATATATATATATATATATATATATATATATATATATATATATATATATATATATATATATATATATATATATCATAATAATCTGACAATAACTATAATATTGGCCATATTATATTTACATTACCACAGTGAGATGATTTTAGTCTCATGAACAACATTAGCTAATTGTTATTTACTAACTAATCTTGAAATAACTGTTCAGTACAGAAATGAAGCCCAACAATCATGTTTTACAGTCCTGTGGTCTCAGCCTCAGATACTCAACTAATCAAAGTGATGTCATGACAAAATGAATGACCAACAAAACATTTTTTTCTCCTTCATTTCTGTCAAACAAAGCTGAATGTAACGTTTCTCGCGGTTAGTATCATGGTTGCTAGGCAACCTGAACAGCGCGACGAAGGCTAGACCGTCCGATTTCACAAGCTTCTCACTTCCGCACTTCTCGTACTTATAGTACGCACCGTACGTAGTACGCGTAGTGCGCGTACTTCAAGCGTGCAGACCCTGAATTGGGACACAGCCAATGAGTAGAAGTGTGGACTAAAGCTACCGTCCCTTTAATGGAAGACGTTTGTTTCAGGCAGTGGAGGAGACGATGGGTGGCACCAAAGCCCACTATAGAGAAATTAGTAATGGATTTTGAACAAAAAATAAAAATAGGATGTCAAACTCATTTTACATTGTGGGCCACATACAGCCCATCTCACATGGGCCGAACCATTTTAGTTCAATTAATTTCAGTTTTATGTATATAGCACCAAATCACAACAACTGCAATGCATGACAAATGAAACTCCCCTTTCTGTCAGTAAAGAAGTTTAACTACTCATTTTATCACCGAGATATCTAAATATCAGAAAAAGAATTGCAATTTCAACCACACATCTCAGTTTTTCTGCATCATAAAGAAATGCTGCTGTAAATTAACGAAACCTGTCAGCACGACTATTGGGTTTAAACTGTAAGAAAAATATGTGTAAAATTTCAGAGAAAGTTCTGGTAGCTCACTGCACAAACTTTCTGTAAATACAAAACAAAAGTTTTTTGTTAGCTGTTAAACAGTTTTTCTATTACTATTATTACTCTAAAAAATGCAAGAAAACAAAATTGAGTCTAAAACTTACAACCTTCTTCACATTTTCCACAGCCATGCAGTCGGCCAGATTGGAGACTTTTCTGGGCTGATTCTGGCCCCAGGGCCTTATGTTTGGCACCCATGCTATACAGTAAATTGTGGATGGACTGATACATGTTTCCAGTGGTGTGAACATGTGTTTTAGTTGAGAGAAGGCTGTTTCAAGACGGGGAGCTAACTGTTATCAATGACAGCTTTAAATATACATTCACACTCTATGACAGTGACACTAATGGCCAAAGCGACTCCTTGTTACTGAACTGAGCTCTGCTCTGTCTTTCTGTCCATGGCTCCCTTGCTCATTTGTAAACTGTGTGAAGCTCTTTGTTGTGTGTGCGTGAGACAGGAAGGTCACCATCTTGGTGGCTTTTAATTGGTGCAAAGGTTCTCTAATTTTGGTACTGCTCAGTGTTTATTTTTTATTTATTACAAAACTAATATAATGTTAAAGTTAAAAAAAAGTTCCAGATGACTTTTTTTGTTGTATTTTTTTTCTCTCTATCTCTCATTTTATTACTAATATTTATAAGTCAACTAATTATAATTATTAGCCTAAATGTATGAAATTTTTGGTATATGTATGGTGTTTTGTCCTTTAACATTTTTCTTTCACTGTGTGGTCTGGTTATGGTCATTTTACAACTCTTTGGTGTCTCACCTTAGTAGCGTAGCGTGAATGCCTCTACATTACTACATTACATTACTTTCCTTTTGTTCCTGTCACCTCACAGCACAAAGGTCCAGGGTTTGAATCCACCAGCTGGCTCGGGCCTTTCTCTCTGGAGTTTGCATGTTCTCCCTGCGCCTGCACGGTTCCTTCCAGAGTCTAAAGAAAGGCATTTTAGGTTAACTGGTGATTTTAAATTGGACGTTGGAGTAAATGTGAGTGGAAATTCTTGTCTGTCTCTCTGTGTTAACCCTTAGCAAGACCCCACCTCTCAGCTTGTGACAGCTGGGATAGACTCCAGCTCCCCCACCATTGCTCTTGTGCGAACCTGTTTTGGATAAGGCGTTTGGAATATGAGTGTATGTCAAATTTTTATGAGATTCAAAAATACAACTTTACATCAGAAAGCAATGAGAAGAGACGAAATAGTCGCTGGCCTGTCAAAAACTGATCGAAACCTCTCTGCACAGCTACATTTCAGCAAAGAAGAGTTTTGAGAATTGTGCATTTTTTACACAACCAGGTTTTTCAAGGTTGTTCACTTCAGCCTGCTCTGTGCTGACACGTTTGTCAAATTGCCAACTTGTCTAAACCCAGGTATGAACGTTTTTGCCTTTAGACAGGGTCGCACAACAAATGAAAGCTTTGTTTCAAGAACTTCTTTACCGTTATAGACTAGGATGCTTTTTTTCCTCCGCTTGCTCTTATTATTGGCTTTCTGTCAGTATGCAAACTGTCTGTTTATTTTTTGATTACATAATATGTGGGACACATGCGTAATTTCAGCTTCCACTTTGACTTTAATCTCCTCAAAGAGAGCTTTGTGTCGCTCCTGGGTCTAACACAGAGTATAAAACACACATTTAAAGTATGGAAAAAAGAATTATCTTATCTTACTTGTTTTTGCTTTTTCTTTCTTTTTGTCTCATGGAGAGTTGGTGTGTGTCAGGTAGTTTACCAGGTTTGTCCAGGACACTGAAGACATTCTCCAGCCTCTCCTCCACTCCATTAGTCTGTAAGTGGAGGCGGAAGTGTGTATCAGATGCGTGTGTGTTGTGTCGATTTACGCATGTGAGTGTGTGTGTGTGTGTGTTTCTGGTGCGTGGGGTGTCACTTCAGCTGTATTGGGGTCAGGTTGGGAAATATAGAAGCTTCCAGGCACTCAGCACGTAATTGAAAATCTATTTCGCTCAAAGTGAGGAGAGGCAACGAAAGAGTGGAGAGCAAATGAAAGAAGGAAGAAAGACAGAGGTTGAGGAGGTGGGAGGAGATGGGGGAGGAGGGGACAGGAGACCAAAAGATAATGGTTAGGGGGGGAGAGCGCGAAAGCAGTGGGTATAGAGGGAGGAAGGCTGGAAACAGAAAATGAAGCAGATATTATTTTAAAAGGTGGACTGTGACACGGCGGAGGAGGCGGTGGAGGTGAGGGAAGGACAAAACCGCTGCTTCATTGCCGTCCTAAGTGGATAAAAAGTGAAGTAGACGGCTGAGAACAGTTCATTTTTGCGACTTCCACCCTGTATTATCCAGTCCCCACTGATCTGTCACCGTGTGCCTCTGCAAGTGTGTGATCTCTTCATGTGATACCGACTCCTATTTGCAAAGGCCTATCGCTACCTCAAATGCATTTGTCACACATAACCTATGCATCATTCAGTGCTGTAAGACTTATATACAGTGCATTTTAAAAATGACCATTTTTACCTGTATAAACACAGAAATCAGTCATCACAGCAACAAGAAGATATCCCAGTTTATTAGGTCACACGTAAAGAAGCTTACAGGAAAAGTATTTTGTTCAAGAGGCAAGGATAAATCGCGCTGAACATAAGATAACGTTTGTTTCCATAAAATTAAATACTAAATGTTAGTTTAATTGCTTTTTAATTTCAGAGGATTATTTAAATACATGCGCCAAGTTTGCAGGTATCTGTAAATAAAACTTAAAAATACATTCTGACAATTTTCTGCATATTAATACCATAAGATCAAAATTCAAAATTGTAATTAAAAGGAAACAATGTCGGGTTTATCTGTGTGTTTGTCAGGTAAACAGTCTCTATGTTGACTGCTTAACTGTTTGTCATGTATAAATTAGGATCTACAGTATGCAAATATCTTACAATTGCATTTTGATCAGAAATATGCAAGCGCTTCCTCAGTTTAATATTACTAATTCTTTGCGAACAAAAGATATATTCAGCAATTTACTTCCTTATTTTACTTAAAGAAGAAGAAGAAGAAGAAGAAGCCGGATCAGACAGACTGTATTTAGGCGGAGGACTGAAGTCAAACTTGGCTGAACAGCATCAGCTGCTTCATTCATGCTTCACAGCTGGATCGTTCCTTAGCTGCTAGGCTAAAAGGCCTACACACTGTGCGATTTCGGAAATCTTATAAATTCCTTCTAAGCCACACTGTGCAACATATATCTAATAATCTTGTGCAAGACATCAAGTTTGATGCATGCAGACTGTACGACTGATAATCTAATCTGCTGAATCGGGCCAAGATGCATGCCTGTTTTTCCCAGGCTGTCTTCAGCTGGAGGACACACCACACAAATAATCTTCAGCTCCAACATCTGAACTACATTTTCTTCTTTGTTGGAATCCCAGACATATTTTATGTAGCTATTACTTTCAACTATGCGGTGTACATTGGTCGCTGTAGCAGTCACATTGTGACCTAAATTTCTGAAACTGTCAGAATTTTTTCCCCAGACTGTCTATCCATTACCTCTCTCACTCTGCACTGTAAGATGCACCTCTCTGGAGCCACGACCAAAGAGATCAGCACCATCCTTTCATTCAGTCACACAGCCCCACGTTCAGGTGTGGAATAAGCGGAAACGTTAACTTTTTCGTGTTCATTAGTAAAACTGAAAGTTTGGGAAACCAGATTTGAAACTGATATTTTAAGGATTCATTTAACTGTCCGTTTTTTTTTAAATATATTTAGCTAAAGATGCTATTTTTTATTTGGAAACAAAAGTATCAAATATTAATTTGCATTTCATACTTTAATAGATTTCAAATGTTTTTAATAGGATTTAGTAACCCAGGGCAGCCATACAGGCAGCCACTTGTATGGCTACACTACACTAGGGAACAACGTGTGCGTGATAACTGGTTGCTGGTGGTTTCTGGCCGCTTGGTGAAATTGGTTGCAAAAAAAGTATGCAGTGCTACAATAAAAGCCTCCTTGCAATTGCTTTAGTCACGAGAAGGTTGCCAGTAGTTTGCACAGAAGACTCAGACTTGCCTGCAAACACTTGCAAACCCCTCTCCAAGTTCTAGTGACTCTGAAAAGTGTGATGACGACATTCACTTTCAAAATAAAAGCTGAACCTTAACACTCCAACTAACACATTTCAAAAGGTGCAACTTTTAATTTAAAGGCAAACTGTCTCTGTTTACAGTTTTTCCTTGTAGTTTCATTAAAGCTTGCAGACACGTTGCCTTGAACTTATTAGTTTTCTTGGTTTTTTTGTGTTTTTTTTTTTTTAAACTAATGTTTCTAAGAGAATAGTGAGATTGCATAATGGTGTAAATCACAGATGTGCACATGTCAAATTTACTGTGTTTTTACCCATTTACAGAGTCATTCATTCGATTCAGTTCAATTCAACAGTTGACTCAGTGAGCCTTATATTGTAAGAGTAAGACCGTACTCTACACTCAAAATACAAAATGTTGAATACTAGATCTGTTATTGGAAGGATAGAGAGAAAAACAGTGAAAACAGGCTGGATTTTGATCTGGAAACATCATATTGAAACAGTGTTCACTAAACCTCCCAGTCTTTAAAATCCTTAAAGGATTATATATTGTCTTCTCTTATAATAGATAAGATATAATTTCAAATCTTAATAAAGCTATTAAGATATTTGTGGAGTGCATTTGATTTTAACTAGGCCAGATGAGTAAAACTGCACTTTCTGTCAGTGTAAAGATGTTTAACTACACAATTAGTCCCTTAGATAGCTCAATATATGTTAAAGCATTGCAATTAAAACAGCACATTGCGTTTTTTTCTACATGATAAACATGTAAAATTAGCCCTCTACCCTAAATTAGCCCTCAAATTTATTATTATATATTTATTTAGGATTTGTTTATGAAATTTTATGTTTTTGTTTTGTTTTTTACCAAACTTTCTATAGTAGACGGTGAAAAACAGTAGCTTCTCTGTCATTGTTTATCTATTACTAACCCTACTTTGATGTAGTATGAATGACTGTGGTCATGTTGTTATTAGCAGGAAAAGCTGTAAAATTATGCCTTCTTTTCCAAAGCTGTCCAGTTGGCCGGATTGAACTCTTTGCCGGGTTGATTCTGACCCCCGGGCCTTATGTTTAACACCCCTACATTATGCGTTATTGCACCAGCCACTGTCTTTGCTTTGTGCTAAACATTTTAGTCAATGTAATGCCTGAGCTATTTCACACACTATATTATCTCACAGTAAACTCCCTTAATAACATGTCTGTGTAAAATTTCTGCCTCTAACAACATTGTATAGAAAAGCTTCCTGGCTCTAAAGTTTTAATAAACATGTGTTTCAATATCCATATTGATACACAACAGATACACCTCTGCACTGGTTTTATTTCACAGTTTGTTTGCTTTTTTTACAAATGTTTTCAAATCGAGTACAGTAACGTTTATTTCTGTAGCCCATTTGTGCATGTGTGTCTGTTTAGGTTTGTTTGTGGGAACTTTCAGCCCTTCACTTCATTTAATGAAAGGAGTTTTATCAGAAATCAGAAAAAAAATGCAAACATGTAAAAGTGCACAAGTACACGGACTAAAAATCTTTGGTAAATTATTTAGGCCAGAAGTTTGGGGGAATTTAAATTCTTGCTCCACTTTTAATTAGTGCTGCAACACCAACCAACCAACCACAGGAACAGAACATACATACAAAAAACCCACTGACAGTGTAGTGCAACACTTCACCTCATTAAGCCTACAAATGCGCATTCTGTGAAAGTGAAAAGACAGGATCATAAAAAACACAGGGATTATTGTTCTGTACTGTGCAGAGCTCAAAATTACACCGCTGTGTGAGTGTCTGCACTGACTGACAAAAGCAGCAACAGAGACAATAAACAAAGCCCCCCCCCCCCCCCCCCCCCCTCACTGGAGACGGAATGATTGGATGCTTGCATAACACGTCTGATGATTAAATAGTTAATTGGTGTTTTTTGATGAGTAAGACATTGTCGTATGATGTCACAATGCTACAAACAACAACATGCCCTGTAATTATCTAAATTAGCTTTGTGCTATTTACAAATTTCAATATTTATTTAAATTTTACAGTATTTTTAAAAAATATTTACACTTATTAACGTATATTTTTTCAGTTAATTAGGAACAATTTCATTTTACATGACATTTTCTTTGTTCGTCTGTCCACGGATCCACGTGTCTATGCTGTGAGAGAGTGTGTATGTGTGTGTTGTTCTGTATGTGTGTGTGTGTGTGTGTGTGTGTGCCTGAGGCCTCTTCATCTCATCAGCAGAAATCTATTCTGCTCAGACTCATCCAATAAGGTGGGTAATGATACTCCACTCTAATATTGGGACCGTCCAAATTGAACACATTTAAACTTTAATGTAAGTCAAGTCCTGGGGAGAATGTAATCTGCCCCACTTAGTGTGTGTGTGCGCGCAAGTGCGTTTTGAAGATTTGATCGTGTGATCTCGTGCGCAACTGTTTCTGTGTAATGTAAAGCACTTTGACTTTTTTTCTTTTGTTGCTCCACTAATGAATTTAAATATGTTGAATTACTTTGAAGAAGAAGGTGAGAGGTGAGATGAGAATGTGTGTGAAGTGCTGCGAGAGAGGCTGTTTAAGCCGTTGAAGCAACAGTGTTTCGGTGTTTGGAAGTTCCTGCTGAGGTGAACTGTGCAATGACAAAAACACATTGGACACCTTTTCACCCTCGCCCCCTCATCCTCCTCCGAAAGAAAGCACACGCTCCCTTACTTTTTAGCTGCTTTTCCATGTAAAAATGTAGCTTTTTAACTATTATTTTTTTCACCTTTATTTGACAGCATCAGCAGAGATACTAAAAGTGGATAAAGGAGAGGAAGGACGTATGACCATAGAGGTAGTAGGAAAAATTTGATATTCTTCTGGCATCTAATCACTTTGTTAAGAACTACTTGCCAACTGCGTGAGCCTCCAGGGTTTGTTTCTGTGCTGTGGCAACATTTTAAAAATAAGAAACCATGAAACACTGCAGTGTTATATTAAAAACGGTATAAATCAACTTTGTTTTCAGTTGTGGGTGCTTGGGTTTTTTTAGTACTGTTTTTTCTGTAAAATTCTAATTTGTAAACCTTTTTTTTTTTTTTTACCACAAACGCCAAAAATTGGCATTCATATCCCTGATCTCACTGCAAAAAGTGAAACAGTCATAAAAATGCATTTTATTAGTCTTTGTTTGTTCATGGACAGATGAACTGTCTTGTATTTTTGCTATAAGCACCACTAATTTTTTCAAAGGTCTTCAGGGGAAGTGTCACCGTGGCAACCAAGGAAACTTTAAAAAGTGGGAACTCTTACGTTTGAAACTAAGCCAATTAAATGCATAGAGCTGTAGATTTTTATTGCCTGACCCTAAATTTGTAGCTTCATGCTTTAAATTTGAACTGAGAAGTTTGTGGCTGCTAAACCTAAAAAACACAAGAATTAGACATGAAGTGAACGCGTAACTTAAAGAAGGTATAAAAAGGATCCAGTTCTGCAATGGACTTAAACTCCTGAGAGAGAAATCATTTGTCATCAGTCTGTTCCGATGTTTAAAAAACAATTTAGCTCTGGGAACATAGATTAAATATCATAATTTTTTCACAAACTGCTATTTTCATTTATCATTGGTAGCAAAGCTAACTTCGTAGCTTCCCCAGTCTTCCACTTAGCTTTTGTTGTAGCACAGTTACACTTTAAAATAAAACACAAAATAATAATCAAAGTTTCAAATTTAAGTCATGTTGTGAGTCTTAATTCCAGTCAGTGTATTCATGTAGCACACTTTAAAACAACAGAAGTTAACCCAAGATGCTTTGACATTAGCAAACACTGGCATGCTAACCTCGTAGAGGATAAACATTAGCATAAGTGAGCATCTTAACTTGTTGATGTTTTTGTTTATTGTTTTTTTTTAAAAACTTTGTTAAGGAGTAGTAGGAGCAGTATACAGAAAATGTATACAACTTGAACAAAATTAACATATACCAGTGGGTGTAATATAAAAAGTTACATGCATTCAAATAATTTGTAATTAGTACAAATAATAATAGTTTTCATGTAATCCATGAATCAATTTTATGTAACATAAAGTATCATTATAGTAATGTTTAAAATGAGGCTTTTGGCTACTGTATTTGCATTTGTGAAAATAAAATTTAGCTAAGATAACTAACAAGTTTATTATAAAGTAAACATCTTCTCTTTTTTTGCCTTCAAAAGAAACAAAATCCAGCGTTCTCCCATTCCAAAGTAAAGTCCTTGTAGAGCTTTTCCAGTAATGAATCTACTGAAGTCTTTCCAAAACGTTCTAGCGTGTGAACAGAGGAGGTGCAGCACAGTCTCAGGATGGCTTCCACAAAATCTGCAGTTCACATTTATGTCCCTTTTGAACTTTCTCATATAATGATTAGCAGGATAATATTTACGCAGTATTTTAAATGAAACTTCTTTTACTTTATTCGTTACCAGATACTTGTTAGGAATTGTCCATATTGGAATAGTCTTTTCCAGTTAATGTCACTGACAAAGGAATTCCAATAAGAGATCACATGTGGAACAGATAAAGATATTCTGATTACCTTTACTATGGGTTGTTAGACATATTCTTCCTATGTGTGAATCCACAGGGTTCAGGAGAGAACTTTCAGAGTTATTTTATGTCATAGTAATACAGAATACAGAAGAATACAGAAGAAGCGATTTCATTAAAGAAAAGGTTTAATTATATTTGATCAAAAGAGCAATTTTTCCAGAAAGCAAAGCGCTACGTTGAATAAACCAAACTGCAGACAGGAAGGATTCCTCCTTCCTGCTCTCTGGTGGGAGAATTGGCCAACTTCCTTGACCACTTCCTGTCTACACTTCATATATGTGGCCTCATCAGTCAAGGTAGACATTACCACTGTGCCTAAACCAGCCAGTCCACCTAAATAATGATTTAGTTGCTTAAAGAGACGTTTACTTGGAGACAGATTGTTTGTGTGTTTGACGCACGCTAGTCATAATTCTTGTGTGTTTGTTTTAAGAGAAAGTTGTTCTGATTGATTGTTTGGCCACATTGAGAACCCTACTAACTGTGTGTGTGTGTGTGTGTGTGCAGTGCTTTACCACTAATCCATGAAGAATCCTCTTCCTCCTCCATTTCCTCTTCCTCTCAGGATGTCAGGGTCACATCAAAGGAAAGAGCAATGACTTCTGACCGCGTGACCCCAGTTTAGCAGCTTTACAAGCGGGAAGGGTGAGAATCCATTAGCCATGGGAACATCAACAAAAACAACAACGGCGACCAATGGGAAAACATTCGAGTTGTACTTTTAATCAAGGAGTTTAACAAAGTCCAGCATGCTGACAGACGGCGGCGAGGACAGGTGATGGAACGCCATTAACATGTGATGTGTGATTATGAGCGCCAGAAATTATTCTAACAATGACACTGATTAAATATATTTAATAATTCTCTTTTTTAAAAAATAAAAAAGATTGTTATATAAATAAAAAAGAAAATTAATATTTCAATAACATGACTATTTTATGCCTGAAAACCTGATGAGAGTAGACTCAGATCCTTGTTTTCATAAGTAATGAAAAATGATAGGGCAATGTGAAACGGGGGCTTAAAATGCTGAGTGCTGTGTGCTTGCGTTGGTGCTTGTAAATGGGGCTAACCTGCATTTAAAGCAGCTCCCCGGCACTGCTCCCTGTTTTTGTCTCTTTCACAATGAGTAACTTATCTAAACCATCCCCTCTTCAGCACTCAACTTCAACTGCCTATTTATCCATTTCGGTTGCGCGCAGCCGGTCGTTAGTATTCTGGTACACACCTCAACAAAGCCATTATCATAAAAACACACACAATCACATGCAGATGGATTGCTCTTAGCCTCTTAGCTCGGCTGCTAATGGTGCTAGCCACTTAATTAAGGTCACTTATGGACAAACTCTGTTAGCATGGGCACTAATAAGTACTGCCCAGACAATGGGGCTGTGAGAGTGCGTGTGTGCGTGTGTGTATGGTAATGATATTGCTGTAAAGCCTGACCTGCAGTCTCCATTACCTCCAGCTTATTGAGTGGTTTGTTTTGCAGAGTGGCTCTTAGAGGTGGGTATCATTGAAATTTCACTGGATGGACAACTGGACACTTTAGAAAATGCAACACAATACATTTGGGACTGAAGTGTGTATGTGTGTGCGTGTGTGTATGTGTGTGGCCAAGTTGAGGGGCACCTAGAGACTGAAAAACGTGTCTGCAGCTTGCTCATCAAAACCCATGTGGAAACCGAATATCCGTCGCATCGGTAATTTACAGCCCAGCGCTTCCCTCCTCTTCTCCTGCCGTTCTTTGCTCCTGTCCTCCCTTCCGGAGCTTCTCCTCAGGTTGCCTCATCTAAAAACAATTAGTTCCCCCAAGCCGACTGACCAGCCAGTCAGACAGGTTAGGGAGTGAATGTTGTGTATGACTGTGTGCGGATGTGTGTGTGTGTGATCGTGCTGTCCTGCTGGGGAGCATAACATTACCCCCTAACATCACCACACAGGATGCTTCCGAAGACTTGCTGACCTTTCACCTTAGGCAGGGAGGATGAGAGACAAGGGGAAGTGATTTTTGTGTGTGTGTGTCTGTGTGTTGGGGGGGGGGGGGGGGGGGGGGGGGGGGGCTGCTGCCCTTATATGGCAGCTTAGTGCAGGTCACGGGAAATCACTTTGGGCTCAGTTAGTACAATAGATTTTTATGTTTCTAAGTGGTTCAAGTGCCATTGAGCACAGGGATTTGCACAGTTAGTGCTGGTTTTGTGTTATTGTAAAGAGTGTTAGCTTGTTTTCTGCTGTTCCACTGCATGCCTTTTCAAAATACACATAATGTAGTGTGTGGTGCATCATGTCCTGTCCCATCATATTCTGCATTTATGCGCTAAATTTAAGGCTTTTATTTACCTGACCTGCTGAAGGCAAAGGACATTATTTTGAAGTCACTCTATTTGATTACAGTAAGTGGTCAAAATTATGAATACAAGAGTTACAAAAAATTTACGCACAAAGCGTCACTTCGCAATTTTTCATACCAACACAGGGACTGTGTTAAAAATTGACAGCCACTGCACTCATAGTGTCACTTTGTTGACCTAACATGAAGATACACAGTGTTGGGGAGTAACGGAATACATGTATCGCCGTTACGTATTTAAAATACAAAATATGAGTAACTGTATTCCGTTACAGTTACCGTTTAAAAAGGTGGTATTTAGAATACAGTTACTTTGTTGAAATAAATGGATTACACGGCGGTACTTCCCTGTTTCATATTGTGGCGGGTCAGGACTGTTTGGGTTTTGTTTGACAGCTACGTTCTGTTGTTCCAGGCGGCAGCGTTATGGTTGCCATGGTTACAGGGTGACGCTCTCTCTCTGCGTGTTTCCTGGGTGAGAGAGCGCAGTTGTTGTTGTTGTGCTAAGCTAATAGGCAGAATGCTACAGGTATAGCTCTAAAGAATGTAGCATCATAGGCAGTGTAGTCCGTGCTGCAGGGAGAATGGACTGCCATACACGTTATGTGTCTGTGAGCGAGGGAGGGAGAAAAAGGAAAAGTACGAGCTGTCATCGAGCAGAAACGGGAGCTGGAAGCATGTAAATATAATAATAACCACTGCAGCCAAGAAGAGAGCCTGACGAGCCCAGCTGTAAGTAAGCTATTAAGACTCGACTGTACACCGTGTTCGTGTTTTCCTCCAAAAACAATAAGTTCTGTTGGAGCAGCCTTTCAACGCCTCTCTCTGTCTCTGCTAGCAAAGTTGACCCAGACAACAAAGTAAAGCTAGTTTTCAGCTACGAGCCCGACACAGAACCCACCGTATTAGCCAGAGGTCCCTTTACTACGGTTCAGAGCCGCGGACCTTCAGTAACAGTAATAAATCACAGCAATAGTACATTCATGTAGTTGTAAACAGCATGATAATATATTAAGTAATCCAAAGTATTCAGAATACATTACTCTCATTGAGTAACGTAACGGAATACGTTACAGAATACATTTTGGGGCATGTATTCTGTAATCTGTAGTGGAATACATTTTAAAAGTAACCTTCCCAACACTGAAGATACATAGTTACAACATGAGTAAACAAACTGCAAATCTTGCTGCTAATACACAGACCCTTTATTTCCTAATGGGATTTTTAGAAGTGAGACAATACAAAAGAAGGATGTAGCTCTTATTAAGAATGGCCACCAGGGGTCAATAGCTGTGGTTGCAAAAATACTCTTGGACCTGTGGAAGCGTATGGAAAAACAGCCCTCCGACCAGAACTCTGTAAAGACTTTTCTGATGAGTTCATGGGCGCATTTGCTAATTTCAGGCCATCCTGAATAAAATGGTAACTCTATGTTGCAAATTTTCATGACTCTATGGCGGAGTGATTGTCCAGTTTCACAGTCAACAGTCAAAACACCGAGATGGTGACCAATGCTGAGGTTACTCAAAAAACAATAATGCATTATGGTAAGTATGATTTGTATTATTACCAGTTAACAATATAAATCTTAGGCTACAGCCCCACACACCAACACAAACCCGCCTCCTAATGAGGACACATCTTTCTCTCTGTATTTAGTTATGAACACAAAGCTGAAAACACACAAAGCTGCTGGGCTGGAGTCTGTATTCACTACACTTAAAAAAAATCACTCTCGGCTAGCTTTGTGTTAGCATGTTCTCTGAGCAAATACTTGCAATACTTGGATCGTGTCTTTATCCTTTTTTCACTAAAAATAAAACTAATGTCCATACCTCCACTCCTCAAAAGCTGTAGCACCATTTTATTTTAAGTTTGTGGAAATAAAAAAACAAAACAAATTTGTTTGCTTTTATTTCTTTCTAATGGAACTAACTTGTAAATTTGATGTAATTACTGATATTAGTGCAATAATAAATTCAGTAGTCAGTTTAGTAAATAGAGTAATAATAATGTATGTATATAGACACAATAAAAATACATTATTTCAGCTTAATGTTCAAAGAGTGTAGTTATCGTTTTTAATTGGATTTCCTGTAAGATATTTTCGTCACATACTGTTATAATAAAGCATTACTAACAAGCATTTTACACAGTGTATCAGCACGGCTGTCCTGAGTTGTACATTAGACAAATCTTACACAGTTATTTTAAAAAAATATACTTTATGGATGGATGGATAAATATTCTATTGTTACAAATATTCTGAAACGTTATTTTCATTTAGGAATAGCTTGAAACGTAAACATAATATGTCCATTCTTGCTTGCCTTTAACGGGCTGCGACACAGACTTGCTAAAGTTTCTTCAGGGACAGCGTAACACACAAACTCTCTAATTGTGTTCTCCCTTCTTGCTTTAGTTCAGTATTATGTGGTACAATATGAAATCATGTTGTTTTCTCTGGATTGTTGTCTTATCGTATTTATTACTGTTGTAATAGATCATATCCCGTCTGCCACAGTATATTATGTCAAATCCTACTGGATTTTCTTTTTCTTTTTTGGGGGGCAAACCTAGTTTCACTCATTTGTTGAGCAGACATTTACTGAGAGACAATGACTTATTGCTCCCCAGGTGAAAACAATTGATTATATCCTCACAGGGACTCCAGTGAACAGCTGTTTCTTTCTCTTTCTCCATTCACTTCCGCCACCAACCAATCTGTCTTTCACCCTCGCTGCCTCTCTTGTTCCCTTTTTTTCCTTCCTGTCTGCCCCTTCTTTCTACCCTTTCTCTTCCAGATGTATATCCTGCTTCATAAGTCTTCACTTTCGTCATCTTTCATGCTTTTCCTCAGCTTTTTTAAATTTCATTGTCAGTTGTGTCAGTACACCTGACGCAGCAGCAGCATAGATGGTTTCACGATCGGGAGCGTAAAGTTCAGAGGCCAGATAAATAGTTGTCAGGGGGACCTCATCCCCAGAGAGAGAAGGATTATTATCCGATGAGGAACTTGAAACTGGAAGACAGGTTAGTGCATTAGCATGTTAGCGAAAGAGTACAAATCTTTCCCTCTTCACAAGCAGACTGACAGAGACTCCAACAGTTCAGTTAAAAGGTTTTATTACAGAGCAAGAGCCCCCTACAACACACAGAAACCAATGCCTTATAATATGGATTATTTCTGTATACACGTTAACATTTTTATGATACATTCAAGTATGTTATCATTACAGACTTTAAAGCACTGGAAAACACATTCACGTCACCTTAGTATAATTCATGCTCTTGAATGTCCAGCACCGCTGAAGATTTTTTGCATTAATAAGGTTCTGCCGCACACGAAATAGATGGCCTCGCTTCACACACAGACTAGAGGGAGCAATCCCATTTCCAAAAGCCATGTGAAACAGATATGCCAACACAAAAATGAACAGGGAGAGAGGGAGATGGGGTTGGAGGTGATTCTGAGAGGAGGACTGAAGGAGAAGGGGGGAGATGGGTGGAAGGATAAAAGATGGATTAAGGCTGCGTTTCAGATTGGCAGTAGAGGTTTGCATGTGCTGCATATGTGCGCTTAATATGCGTGTGTTTAGTGCATGCACTAAGCTGAGAGATGTACGACTTTGTTAGTGTGTGTTTTTTTCCTGCTGCCTGCCATTCCCCAGCCTCAGAAGGAGAAAAAAAGGCTTCTTACCCAACATACTTATCTCTGCCTCTGTGTGTGCGTATGTGTTTGTGTAGAAACCTCTTTACATGTGATAATGACAGCTGTAATGCCTGTCTGATATATACTCAGCTCTGGGACTTGGGTTGCCTGTTTGGATGCGTTTGTGAGTGAATGTGTGTGTTTGTGTATCTGAAACATGCGCATAGGACAGGACACGCTTTATAAGCTCTTTGTGTGAACACAGGAATGTATCGGAGAGGGATAATCTTAAACCTGTTTGTGTGTACATGTGTGTGTGTGTGCGCAGAAAAACACAGTGAGATGAATGTTGCATGACAGGCGTTGGGGATGAGATCTCCAATGATCACACTTTAATACCTTTTTTTCCTGTTCACACAGAAACACACACCTCTGTGTGGACTGGCATTACAATTCAGGAAAAAGCGAAAATGTAGTGAGAGACCAAGACCAGTCATTTTTTGTATTTTTGTTAACCTGTGTGCTTAACGCCACTTATGTTTCTGAAGAAACAATGGCACCAAAACCCGTGACTATTTGGAACAAATAATGGAAACAACTATTTGTATTAGGGTTATAGCACCACTTTGGTTTGTGTTGTGGCATTCTTGTTTTCCTTCCTTCCTCGCTTCTGCAAAAAGGCTCAAGAGTGACTTTGGATTATGTGTAGAGAAGAGCATTATGGGTAACCCCAGGTTGCAGAGGCTTGCACAAGTAGCATACTAACATCCAAAATCTGAACAGTGTATCATGTAGCTTGAAATAGGCTGAATGGTTGACCCTGATCCTCTCAGCAGGTTCTGAGGTTTGAAGCATTAAATATATTGTACAATCCTAACCCTACAAATATAAATGGAAAAAGACATACAGTAGATCCTCTCTGACTGAGCCTCGTGCACATTTATTCAGCTATAGTCACATGTACAAAAACTCTGTCCTGTGAAAAACCAAGTGCAGCCTACTACAATTGAGAGGGTAAGCAGAAACCAAGTGCTGCTGATTAAATGCGCTTGATTAATTGATCTTCAGAAAGTGTCAGCACATCTATTTGCTGGTTGTGTGTTAACAAAATGCCACAAGCTTGGACAAGGACATCGCAACAAACTCACCCCAAGGTCAGACCGTGAGTTACATCTCAGACTTTACAGCCCTCAGTTATGAAATGTTTAAGTGCGTGAAAGTAGAATTAGAAAATGACTGAATCAACCAAACACGGCATAGCAGCACCAACACCTCATACCACCTGTCAAGCATGGTGGTGAAGGAGTGCTCGTGGGTGGTGGATCTGGGCACCTTTTAGCCATTCAGTGAACCATAAACTCCTCTGTATATCCAAGTATTCTAGAGTCTAATGTAAGGCCTGCTGTCAAAGCTAAAGTTTGGCTAAAACTGGGTCATGCAACAGAATTGCTAAAAAGTGAACAATCAAGGTGTTGCAGAGGCCCAAAGTCCAAACCTCAGTCTGATTGAAATGCTGTAGAGAGGTGCACATAAACAAATGTTCACAAATTTCATTTAAAGAACTTGCAGGTAGACGATCATATTATTACAGTTTTCATTTAGTGAATATAAAAAGTCCTACAAAGATTTATTTTACAGTAAAGTGGATGCAAGTGTTGGATAATTTTTGAAGATTGCAGGTATTGATGTTTTGGAGAAGATGATACAATGGAAGTGGGAAAATAAGGCAGGTATTAAAACTTAGCCATAGTGAGCCGTCCCCCCCACAAAAAAAGAAACAAACAAACAAACAAAACAATTCCAACAAACAAGCAAGCAAAACCAAAAAAGGTTTTGGCCTTTATTACTACTCTACCCATTATGACTACTGTGAGTAGTTAACACTCTGTCAGTATACTGAACCTCAGTCAGCTATAGCAGCTAGCCATGTGCTACATGCTAGCTTAGCTAAAAAGTGCAGAACTGGGCCTGTGGGTTTTGAAACATTTTTAATGCAAATATCTAGTAAAGAACATAACTTCTACCAACAACAAGTCCAGGATATCAGTCCTGCTTGCTTTTGTTTTTTTAATTTTTATTTTTTTTGTGATACTGAATTAAATATTGGAAAGATTACACAACATTACACAGGTAAGGTTAGCTTACCTTCCTCAGAAGTGATGCTAACTTAGGTTAGATGTGAAAACTAAAATAAATGATGATAAAAAAAATTAAAAAAAAAAAGGAAAAATGTGTTTCTGTGCATTAATGTTCTTGCCATTATCCTAAAAATCTGTAATTTTATTTCCTTTGTAGTTTAACCCTTTAAAGCCGGTCGGAGCGGGCACGCTCCGTTTTGCCCAACTATTTTTAAATCCCTGTAGAACCGGAACCGCCTAAGCTAGCGCAATAATTTTTTTTGCATAAGAAACCGGGGGAGTTGTACTTACATCTTATGCCATCAGCTTGTCCTAGGTCATGGTTTCCTTCCACATAAAGCTTTGCAAAAATTGCATAAAAAGCGCTTGCAGGAACAAAAACATAATATTCCAGAAACAGGCTTTGCCGATCCGATCAGCTGTTCGTAACACTTCCCACATTGAAACAGAAGTCATTTTCACGGAAAATGTAGTTTTTTACTTGTAGGCCTTAAAAGCCTATACTGGTGTTTTTATAAGTCATGTTTGACTTTATGCTTTTCTGAATAGTTGCTGGGATGCTTAGAACTCAAATTGCACTGCTTTAAATAGTTTATTTTGATGCACATGCTGCTTTCTTTGCAAATTTGCATCATAGGATTGTTTTTCGTTTTTCCTGCAGTATATAAAAATTGGTGTATCTCAAAAATAAAACTATGAAGACACTCAAAATAAATTTCCTGTTGTTGTAAACTATTTTTTGCAACTTTTTTGTGTTTAAAGTTTTGAGGGATAAGCCTCTTAAATTTCTCCAAGTAGAAATATATGTAAAAAAAAAAAAAAAAAAAAAAGATTTTCAATTTTTTTGTAGTTTATTGCATTTTTTGCAATTAATGTAGTTACTATGACTTAATGCATGCATATTTATAAAATATGGGCTATAACAGTTGTATTGATGTATAGCAACTTGAAATGCTCCCTAAAATGGCACTACAGCATGTAAAAATATAAAGCAAGCTCTGCCGGACTGGGTTTTATGGTAGGTCTTAAAGGGTAAATGTTATTAACAATGTGGTAAATAAAACAGAAAGAGTGAACTGTTCTTAACTACGTGTCTTCATGCTTGTAATCGCATGCAGACACCATCAACACTCGGTCTCCTTCTCTGTCACAAAGCTTCCTTTCACTTCCTCACTCCTCTTCCTTTGATCGCTCTGTATCTGCCGCATCAGCAAGGTGCCAGGCAGCACAATGACAGCGTGGGATGACTGACACTATCCTCTGCCTGTCAGTCATCATCACTGCCCTCTATGGCTGTGTTTATCTGTAGCTGTGACTGACTGAGTGACAGTGTGTGTGCACCTTCTCACACACACACACACACACACACACACACACACACACACACACACACACACACACACACACACACACACACACACACACACCTGCTTTTCACTCAAATTTAAAGCCACATACTGCAACCCTTAATCAGCCAAACTGGTAATAATTTGGTGGTTAAGGTAAACAGACTATTTAACTTACTTTGGACTGCAAAATTATGTCATGGAGTTTGTGTTCATCTACAACTACTGCTTTCATTTCATCTGAATTTAATTTAGTATAATCTAAAAAATAACTACCATATTATTACAAAGCTACAAGAATTTAAAATACGAGTTGATGTCTTTTAATCAGCCAAACTGCTAATAATTGTCTTTTAGATTAATTCTGGTCACGAAACCTACATTTAAAAGTAAATTACAATTAAAAATCCTGTTAGTGCAATTTTAGATGCATTAAAAAAAATGTATTATTTGGTATTTTAGTTGATGTTCCATGTTTCGACACACTGGAGACAAACTTGCTGTTTTGGCTGCTGAAACTGAACTTTTGTTATCAAAGTTTTAAGTGCTCATTATCAGCACATAGGCTACTTAATAATTATTCTCCGTGTTTGTCATTTTAGTGCAGTTTTGTTTTTCATCTTAACTTTTCCAGCATCACCCTTTAAACTTTGAAAATGAGAGCACATTGCAGTATTCGCTGTTCTCTGGTCTGTTGCCTCTCTTTGACATTTTTGCTTCAGCCTTGTTTTAGTTGCTGCATTATTTTATGCTAATTATTTGACCTCTTAAAGAGGAAGTGTTGTTAAAACACTTGTTAAGATAGGACGATAGGATGAAAGACTGTGGGACAGCTAAGACAAAGTGCTAGCTGTCTGATTTAGAGTCAGCTGACAATAAATGTGTTAAAATCAAGCTGCACTTTTAATTTGGGATTCTGGCTTCTGATGGCCTGCACCATATGCTTTTCATGTTTAATTTCAAATGTAATTTACTGTTGTTTGTTTTAATGTTTTAAACAACACAGTAAATGCAGCAGTTTGGTCTGTATACTGAGAATTCCCTCTAAAAATACACTTTCATTACAGTATATTTGGATTAGCCCTCTTAACTCTTATACTTATTTTAGTTTTGTTTATTACTGATTCAACGCTGAGCAGCTACAGACTGAGAATCACTTGCGGTGATCATTGCAGCATTTGTGCAGTTCTGTATGTTTTGACAGTACGAGCGTGTGTGTGTGTGTGTGTGTCACGTGTGGCCTGCGTGTGTGTGTTAGGGTTGGATGACAGTCACAGGTTCATGAACTGCTTGTGATCCATGCTGGTGCGTACACTATGTTTACACATAGTACATTATGTGTCTGCATGCAAGTGTGACTGTGTGTATTTTAGTGTAAATGTGTGTGCAGATTTGTTATGACCCATGATGTGTTTTTTTTTTCTCAAGAAAAAAAAGGGGAGGCGAAAGGAAAGCTGTGCCTTGGCCTGGATCTCCGCTACCGAGGTGGCCGGGCATCCCAGGGGGGCTGTGGCTCTGGGTCTGACCTGGAGAACGTTCTAGATCTGTGACGATGCACCCTCCACTGAAGACAAGTTTGTGTGTGTGTGTGTGTGTGAGTAAGTTTGTGTGCATCTCAGTGATTAGCCTGACGATCTGCCTATTAAACAGTGTTCCAATAAGTGGACATTCCTGAGTAATAATTTACTACAGAGGGCAACAAATGTAAGTATATTTTGTTATGTACAGTTTCTTAGTTGTAATTGTTTTTTTTTTTAACTAGCCACTCAATTTTGTCATTATAAGCCTCAACCAAGTTGTTAACAGTGACATTGCACAAACTTTGAAATCCTAACAAAACGCCCAAATAATAAAACATCAGAATAATTGGAAAAAATTATTTCTAGACTAAGAAAAACAATGTAATTTGTTGATACAATAGAGGAAAACATGGTGGATGAATTTAAATATTTAGTTAATGGTGCAATGAACACAATAATGGCAGAAAAACAACAAATGGGAACATCAGGGGAGCACATAAATGCAGTGTCATGCATACTTATTGGGATATTTTATTGGTGCCAAGCTCGTTAGTTTCATTAGTTCCAACTGTGTGTTTCCAGCTATGACACGTCCAAACACATCCAGTAAAAAAAGGTTTGCGGTTTCTCGTATTGCTAATTTATTCATGAACATAAAAGCCAGTCAGAGCATGTTTATTGCAAAGAAAATCTACAAATGTTCAAAAATCACTTTCATACAGTTATTTATGTACACATGCTTTGTTAGCCTAGCATTGTCAATTCATTTTTACCCATCCATCTACCCCAACCTCCTCTGAATGTGGATTTTATAACTCCCAATAAGCATCACTTGTTTTTTTTTTCTTGGTTTTTTTGTCACAATCACCATGGCTGTTTGTGTACTTTTTTTTTTAACCTTTGTGTAAATGAGCTGTTTTGAAATCAGTTGTTTTTTATTGATTCTGTCATTTTTCTCTCGTGTTACACCAAAAAAGTCCAAAAACAGAGAGATTCAATTCATGATTTTATTCATTTGGTAATCAGTGTTTTAGTATGCAAAACTTACAAAACTACAGGGACCTTTTATGAATATAAATTTAACTCGAAATACATTTAAGTCCATTAGATTTATATATATTTTATATATATATATATATATATATATATATATATATATATATATATATATATATATATATATGTATATATATATATTTGATTTGTCTGTAACTTTTTGAAAGAAAGTTTGTAAAAGGAAGTGACAAGCACACATCTGGTTTAAAAGGACATTTATTGGGGATTCCCACTCACATTAAGCATTTGGACCTGAAATTTTCCTCACCAAAACACTGACAGCAGCTTTAATTAGCACAATTTTTAACTTAACAAACCAACTTGAGGGACAATCCTGCTGCATGTATTTCCTGTGTTTATACATCCCAGTTTGGAGACTGCTGTCTTTGGTTGTATGTTACCTTTATTGTTTAAATCCTCCTGGGCGCTATAATCCACTGTTCTGTGTGTGTTTACATGTTTGTCTATCTGTATGGGCTTGTATCACGAGTGTGTGCGCGCACGTTTGTGTCTGCAGCCATAAGTTAGCGAGTGTGTGTTGGTGTATGGTCCCTCGGTGGCTGTTCCCCCCGCTGTATAGACGCCTGTTCTGGCGATAGCATTGTCTCCATGTCCAAAGACCTGCCGGCTGCCCTATTTCACCACGTCTTTATCATGCTAATACAGAGAAAGAAGGAACAAGGGAGGAGGGAGAGGCGAAGAGAGAGACGGGAGAGGGAACGATAGCTCGACAAACAGAAAGAAGGGGTAATCTTCCCCTCCTCTCTCCATCCTCGTCTCTCCGTTCTCACCACCTCCTCCGTTCTCTCTATCCGTCTTTACTTCCCTTTCTTCTCGTCCCCGCACCCTCTTCATCTGCCGCTTTCTTATCTTCCCCCTTACTTCTTTGATAATCCCTCCGAACATTGTCTTCATAATTACACACAACAATGATTCCCATCCTTGCAAGAGAAATGTGCGCTGTGCATGGAGAATATTTCATAGATGAAGACCAGTGTGTGAATTAATAACTTGAGTTTCTCATATAGGGTTCCTACCATGTCTTTGTGTGTGTGTGTGTGTGTGTGTGTGTGTGTGTGTGTGTGTGTGTGTGTGTGTGTGTGTTTAAAGGGGGAGCACACAGAGCCCAGTGTTGTTTTAACACGACTGTTACATTATGCATGCTGACAGCCCTGCCTGTCCCCATTAAAGGCCCATCTTGTTTCCCCATTATATCTGGTTTCTCTGTTAATAGAGCTCTTTGTATGGCACTTCCTTTTATACTGGGGGTGTTACAACAGAAAGGTCAGCACCGGTATAACCTGCCACACGGCTGCGGCTCGCACGAGAACCAGAATATCAATGACTGCATAGTCCTCTCATAACAGTTCTGATTTTGGAAGAAGGAATGTTCGGATACTTTGACGTTCTTGTGTCTGTCTTTCTTAATTGTTTGCTTTTTGAATCCGTAACTAATTGCATCATCTGTGTTAATGAATAGTTTATTACTGCATTATAGATAAGTATTAGTAACCAAAAAAGGGCACTGTTTGAAAGACCCCAATAATGGGATCTCTATCTTCCAAAGATGTAGAAAGTAGTTTAGTTTGCTAAGTACATGGATGGTGGAGTTTACAAAGCACAATGTTTTGACACCAGATGGATTCTTTTGATCCATTCAATAAAACTGTTACCATGAGACAGACTGTAATCTGCAAAGTCTGTTTTTATTTTTATTTTCACCCTTTATTCAGATATTCCTGAGGTAAACATCATAAATATATTGTTTGCATCTCACAGAAATCCTTGCAGCCACTGGTCATCTGATTATGAGGCTTAGCTGAATGGCTTTATTTACCTTGTATTACATAATGCAGTTTCAAAACTGAACCAAATGAAACGATCTGTCTGGTGCTTTGGCCAGTCGCTCACATGTAATGCTCATTCTTAGTGGATTATTTGGTGATGTGTTTATTTTGCTGCTCTCACAAGACATCCATTGAATTACTGCCTTTTGTTTATATATCCCTGTCAGCTAATCAGTTTGCAGGACACATCCATTCATGTCCAGATTTGACCTTTGACCTTTATATTCAAACAGTCAGTACTTCACCATTTTTTCCTCCTAGACATCGGTGTTAAATTTTAGCTTGGTTAGTTATATCGGCTGTGGAATATGAAATCCTCTTCTAAGCTCTGAGTTTTAGCATTTTGGTTACGGTTACGTCCGTGTTTTGAGCCAGAGGTGAGCATGTTTGCTAAGATACTAGTCGGGCAGGTTGGTGACCCCTTGGAAAAATGTGTGTTCCCTGATCGATCGGTGAGTGGTTGCTGACTGTTGATGATCGATGATGAGTCATAAAAACCAATGCTACACCAAAAACCTTCCTTTGGTTGCTAGGAGATTGCCACAGTTGCCCATAGTTCACATGGAAATGAAAAACTGCAAACACATGCTAACTAACCCCTCAGCGGCAGCAAAACCTGAAGTTTCAGATTCCTGAAATGCAACGCAAACCAGAAATCAAGAGCTTTTGTCTTCAAAGTGAAATCGGCGTCTTACCGCTGACAACAAGACATTACCAAAAAGCCCAATTTTTTCGTTGAAGGTGAAAATTCTCCACCCCTGCTTTGCATTGCAAACTTTGGGTTTGGTTACAGCGACCAAACCAAGTCGTAGCAGATTTTCTCTTTGTGACTAATCTCACCTAGTGACAGGAAGCAACCTCCAGCAACAACTTGGACCTGATTGGGGAATTACTCATGTGTCCCTTGTGACCAGGGTTTGCCAAGCAGTCAACAAGTGGTTTCTAGGCTTGTGAGACTGGGGCCTAATTAGTGTGAACATATTTAGAATTTCCTTCACCAAACTCGAGTGCAGACCTCTTGGTTGGGTTGGTACCCAATTTCCTTCGGGGTCACCCTTCAGGATCAATAAAGTTTTATTGAATTGAATTGAATTGAATTGAATTGAATTGAATTGGTGGAAATAATGTGGAAGGTGGGCTATTAACAGTGAAATAATGTCTGTAACTCAAATAAGCTGAGGTGATAACTGGCATACAACTTTACAGCCATTTTTTGTTGTACTGCAATGTTGACTTTTTGCTGTACAGTTGGGTGTTTTGACACTGGAGTCCGTTGGGATTTACCAACTTCTGGAGCCACTCTCTTGTCCATCTTCTTTGTGAGTATGATTTCTACTCCTGTATTTTTTAGGTTGTGACCAAAAACATGTCTTGGGTCCATGACCTTTGACCTCCAAAATATAACCAATTCATCTCTGAGTACAAGTGAACTGTGGTTTTTGTTAGTGATTGTGACATTTTTGTCATTTTCCCCACATCCACAGAGGGTTTTTTTTAACTGCATTGAAGCACCAAAACAATTCCCACAAAATCTTTATCGTGCTTTATTTTGTCTGCAGCCATCATTGCAGAATAAATATAGGAACTATATTCATAGCACACAGAATATAAATGTATCCATGTTACACTGTAGAAAAAAAGAAAACAAAAAAAAGATCTGCTTGTGCAGGCTTGATAATACTGTAATATTGTGGAGGAAGAGCCTTTTATTAATCATTCACTAACATCCCTCCATCTGGAGCAAAATTCTTATAACTCTTTATTATCTCCTGTTATAAATGTTTCCTCCATCCATCTGCTGATTTCATCAGTCACGCGATGAACAGATAAAATATGATACATTACATGTAAAATTACCGAGAGGGATAAATCTTTCCTTGTTTTCGCTCTCGTAATTCTTTGGGTTCGAGGCGCGTTTGAACGCGATTTCCTTCCAAAATCCTGTCACAACAAGAAAAATGCAGCACAAAGTACCCCAGCCCGTGTGATTATATTTGCATCGAATCCATCAAGTGGTTTAATCTATCTACTACTTAGAAATCCTCCATCACTGCGGCGACTGGAAATGACTTCATTATAATAACTGCATGAAATTATATCCTGCTCCTGAAGCCATCTTTTCCCTTCCTTCCCTTCTTCTGCCCTCCCTCCCCCATTCGTGGCACCTTTTTGACCTCCCTCTCCCTTTTCTCTTCTGAGTCCGCTGTGTGCAGGCCTCTGCCAGTGATCCGTGGATGGTAATGGCCATTCCTGCTGCTCCCACAGCACACCCCATTACTACTGGAACACCCAGACTGAGGAGGAAAGGGAGGCAGGACTCAAGGAAAGAAAGACAATGACGAACGTGCAGACAGTATTTGAGTTAAAAGAAGCGTAATCGTGAAATTAATCCAGATCCATAACGGATGAGATTGTTGTGTGTGTGTGTGTGTGTGTGCATGTACGAGTGTGTGTGCATGTATGAGTGTGTGTATAGGTAATTTCATGGTGAGGATTAGCGAGGGGCAGGTACGATATCTTGTTTCCTGTGACCTGCTCGTCTCAAGGTTTCCCACACTCATCACTTCACTCTATCAAAGCCGCCTTGCTTAGATATAAAACATACAGACATAATTTCTTTCAAACCCCTCCACGCACACATTTGCACACCTTGTTACACCTCGCGCACCTTTATATGCTACTGAGCCGTAAACTCAAACGATTTCTCCATCGTTCTCTCATTTTCAGACTCTTTGAGCGTGCGTAACGCTATATCCCGACCATACTGAAAACTTGAGGGATGTGTGCTTTCTGTAACTCACTACGGGTTATGATAACAACCGTTTCTCCTGTCAACAGCCCATAATGTCAGATTTACAGGGTTGCCCCCGGTAACCAGCCGGGCTGGCGTGGCTGAGTGATTCTACAGCATCTGTCAGGACGAGAGGAGCCATCTATCACGCACAGTCGCACACAAACACACACATCTAATGTGTCTCTCACACTGATTTTCAGTATGACGGCGATTCGATGTCAGCATAAATTACCCAGCACCCTCTCCTCTGTACCGCTGTGCTTCTTGCACCTCCTGTACGAGGCGGCCCTCTCAGGAAAGATGTCACTATTTGTCTTCTGTTCAAGCAGCTTATGCCAAAGAAAGATGAAGTTCCTAAAGTGTCAGAAGTGTCTAATTGTAGATTGTAGATTGATGTGAGTATATTGCTGTTCTGTGAGTGCAGAAGCACCGCCCACCTGCTTTTTGCTAGGAGGGGCAGCCAATCAGAAGAAAAAGAAGGTGAACAAGAACAAGAAGCTAAAACAGAAAGTCCCAGTAAAAAAAATAAGAAAAGTAGTGGGGTTGTGAATATACTTCAAGTTTCGCTGTGGATCGTTTGACCTTTGTTCTGTGTAATTTCTTCACAGGCTGATTAAAATCCCTCCAAGTATTCTTCTTTTGTTAGATTTTGTATCAATTACTCTGAATATAAGTAACAAGCAACTAAAATCAAACTATCTGCTGTAAAAAGCAAGCTACGTACCTCACATTAAATATATTTATTTAATATAACGCTGAGGGTTTATTATCTGTCTCTAAAATATGACTTTAACTGCTTGAATTTTGGCTCTGGAAAATTGTGTTGTTGTTGTAGCTTTCACCTCCAAAGCAAATGGCCACTCTGATCAGACCGGACTAACAGTGGCTTCAGTGGACTCTAAATGCGAGCCAAAGTGAGTATGTGATACTAAAAACCTCGTTTGAACTGCCACGAGGGTCAAATTTAGAAAACCCTGCAGAGAATGAGGATTTATTGTTCACACTGTCCCCGCGCTGTTTCCTGTTTCTGTTGCTTTTCTGGTGCAACTAAAAAAGGGACTCGGGCTGAATGCTGAATTAAACACTGACAAATTTCAGCCTGAGATATTAGTTTGGAAACTAAACAGTAAAAGTTGTGCCTTTTTCTTCTGAACTAATGTGATCAAAGCGCTGTTTTAAGTGTTCTAAATGGGCCTCGCTGGCTGGTGTTTCCACTGATGTGAAACCTGCGGCATGTATCAAAGGATGCAGTTGTGTACCGCATTCATATTCTGGCTGTTTAGTTCTTATCACACCACACTATTCCAGATCTGATGGTGATAAACTATTTTAATTCTTATCATAACAGACTATTTCATGCACTGATGCCTTTTTACTTCCATGCAGCTGTGATGAGGTATAATTGGTTTGTTATGCACATATTCTCAGCTTGCCTCACTGTGCAGTGGATGGAAATTTATAGTGTTTTCTCTCATCTTTTCTTCTCTTTTGTTCTTTCACTGTTTTTGTTGTTGAAACAGCCGTGTTGGCCCACTTCTTTAACACTATATCTATAACCACGCTAGTACATACTGACAAGCCTTTTCTAATCTGAAGCACAAAGTCAGCACACGCACACGTTCAGTGAGATGATGTCTCTGGGGTTTCTGCTGATGGTTCTAGCAGGCAGAGAGCACAGTGGTTGGCACTGTTGCCTCACAGCGAGAATGTCCTGGGTTCAAATCTGCTGGCTGGTGCCCTTCTGTGCATGCTCTGGCTGGCCCTGTGTGGGTTCTTTCTAAGTACTCTAGAAGCCTCCTGCAATCCAAGGACAAGAATGTTTATGATTGTGAATTGGATGTGAGTGCGAATGCTTGTCCAACATCCGACTGTCGATCAGTCCAGGCTCTACACCACCTCTCGCCCTGGGATCGGCTGCAGGAATAAGTGGCAGAAAATGCACAAAAGGATGGAATCCACAGCCTGGTAACGCCTCACTTATTCAAAAAGTGATTGAAATGACTGCAAATAATGAGTGAGGATCACACAGACACATTGTGCATACTTAAATCAGCCTGATTTATTTCATCTGTAGAGTAACGAAGACCAGAAGTTGGATCACTTTACCTTTACATGAGTTTCCGGTGTGTTGAATGACCTGGCTTTCCTGACCTGAATTCTTCTGTTGGTTTACAAATCAATGAATAGTTTGAGACCACAATACATTTTTGATGCTGTCCATGACTTCCACACAATGTTGCACAGGCGGGTCAACAAAAACAGCCCTACGACATCCACAGCCTGGGGCAAATCTTATCCACCCCAGGGGATGGACCACTGAGTTTTCTCAGTACCTCTGTAACCTTTGCCCCAGTGATGAGCGACTCACCCCTAAACTCCTAAAAGTATTCATTCTGCCTGTTAATGGTGAATCCCTGCCAGTCTGAAACTCTCTAAGATGCTCTTTTTTTATACCCGAATCATGTTACTGACCTGTTGCAAAATAAAATAATTTGTTGCAAAATGTCATAGTTTTGAGCTAAGTTGAGGATGTCCTAACCAAAGGTTATATGTCTTGCTATGTGGGGGGAAATGTTTGTGTTTCTTTTCAAAATAAAACAAAAAAAAAATCAATAATTATCTAACTCCTTATATACCAATTACTAATTATAGTAACCTCAACAACCAGTGCAGGTTTCACAATATTGTTTGGGTGAAGTATAAATTGCTCCACAAAACAGGCTTCCTGTTCAGAGAAGCAAGATAAGACAATATAAGCTAATTATGAATTAGCTTTGAGTGGTGTTGTGGCTGACTCTGACTCAGTATGTTAGTGGTTACTGGTCCATGCAAGGATTTGTATGGAGATGCATAAAATAAACTGCCAGTCAGTGTTGCTACTAATACAAGTACGGGGGGTAAACCAGTGATCCTAAGCATTTCCATTTAGCAGTAGCCAGGAGATATCTATTAAAATTTTAAACTCCATCTGCAAACAAAGTAAATTATTACTTAAAAAACTGAACCATGAAGTAGTTTCATGGGACCAGTTGTTGATTACAACTCTGTGTAATATCCCATCACAGAATTTGCATTACTTCTAAAAAACAAATGGTCTTTTTTTAAAGTTCTTTAGCCAGCTTCATGTTGCCGTTGTGATAAGTGTTGTGCTGTGGAGCAATCCTTGGTTTTTCACTTACGCGACGTCCTTCACACCATCTGAGCGCTCACAGATACTCTGATTTCCATTGATAAACACTGGGCCAAATCCAAACTGCTTGGCCATCTGTTTTTTTTAGCGCTAAGCTGTCTATGGCATCGTTTAAGGAGGACGCCTCTGTAGCTCTGCTTACTGGTACCACTGCTTCTTCTATACAGCTTGATTGCGGCTGCAGGTGGATTTCCACTGATTTTAGTTTGCTCATCAATTTTTCATCTTTCTAAAATGACACATTGAGAATTTTTTATTCCCCTGGTACTTCTTTTCCATGTAGACATGAAGACACACACATCACACATAAAACATTGATGAACAATAACTAACAGCATCTAACTTGTGATGATAAGTCTCTCTTTGCTTTTATTCTGAAGTTTTTTGAATGTTCATAAGAAGAGAAAACTTAAAAACACATTATTGTTATAACAGTTATTATTATTATTCATATCTTTATTGCCACTATTACGTCAAAGCTCGAGCACTTTTACAGTCTGGATGGGAGTGAAACCCCCTCTGATTCAATGATCAGCCCAAATACAACTGTAACTAAAGAAATCTGTCTCACTGATTAAAAATGTAAGTTTCAAGCTTAACTATGGCTTCCAAGGTCACTACTGACTTTAATGGTGTTCATATCCTAACCTGCAAGTCAGCAAACGGTGGACACCACCTATTCAGAACAGGGAACATGTAAATATTTCTGGCCTCATGCCTCACATGTCCTAATCCTTTAATCAAATTATAGCCATGTACCAAAATGAGGTTAGGCCATAACTGAAGAACAATTCTAACCCATCACAATGTGTGTACACTGGAGTCGCCACCTGGGTGTGTGGGATATGTCATAATGTGTTATGTTAGTCACTGCCCCTCTGACAGCTCATGTCAATAGGTGGGTGATACAGCTGTCATCATATTGTGGTGTGAATGAGCTTGGCTCGACGGTGTGAGTCTGTATATTTGCACCGTTTGTGTGTATGTGTGCGTGTGTGTGTGTGAGAGAGAGTGTGCGTCTGCAGCCCCAGACGCAAGCCCAGAGGACAGATGGTGGGTTCAGACGCAGACTGACACACCGTAACCAAGCGATTACACACTCAATGACTCCCCCTAAAGAGAAGGGGGGGCGGGAGGGGGGGGGGCGGGGGGGGGGGGGGAGTGAGGAAGCGTGATATATGGAAAAGATGGGGGAGAAACATTGATGGGAGCAGATCAATGCACGGAAAGTGTGAGACATCAAGGAGGAGAAAAATGGGAAAGAAAAGTGAAGGGTGCTGTTTTTTTCCTCTCACGCTCTCGAGAAGGTTTGAATGGGGGAAGAGAAATGAAATCGCTGTAAAAGTTTAACTGAAATTGGGGAAATGTGGAGGACGGTTTAGAAAAGTGGGATGAAGTGAGCTGCACCGACAGCTCAGCAGAAGGAGAGATGGTGAGAGTGAGAAAGAGGGAGCAAAGGATGGCTAGAAAGACAGGCAGGTCTTTAGGGACGCCGGATTACATGATAACCAATTAGAGCGAGGGATGTTGGAAACTCCCCTGATGAAACCGATATGTGATTGGTTCAGGGTTTATTATCCTCGCTGAGCTATCGTTGCCTCTTTAACACACTCAAATGCGCACACATGCACACGGTCACAGATTAGATTGGGTGCTCCTGAACTGTGAATGTTTTGGTGTTTGACTGATGATGCTCTAATGCTCTGAAGCTGAAAACAGACGTCGCCTCAGCGGTGTCCACATAATGTGTGCAGATGTGGGAAAAGACACTTTATTTTTAAAGTGGATTCTACCCTCTGCCCAGAAGTAACGCTGTTTACAGTAGTGAGCCAGACGAAAAGCTAGCACCACCCAACATGCTCACACACTCACGCACGCACCATCACCACCAGTCTAGCCGGCCCAGGTCAGGTCAGGCGGGATCATGGGAAACCATTCCTGTGGCCCTTCTCACCTTTTTCATCTCAGAGCGTCTCAAAAACATCCCAGACATCGTGATCTCTGCTCTCCTTGTCTTCCTCGGGTCCACACTAACACACACACACACACACACACACCTACACACACACACACACACACACACCACTGTCTTCAGAAACCCTCAGGAGAAAGTGATACTGCAATGGAGTGGGTAGGATTTTCCATCCATTTACAAATACAAATTTGCGATTTCCACAAAGGAAATCAAGTAAAATATGTTACATCATTGATTTTTATCTTGCAACATTGTAATGGTGTTGCAGGTCTCCCTTGAAACTCTTTGGTTAAATAATAGTTACATTAAAAATGATAAAACGAATCAGTCCCATTATGTTTATGCATTATGTTATCTAATAACAGAGGGCACAGAGAGAGGAAATGAAATGTGTGTTTGGCATTTTAATCATAAATTTTGAAATTATAGAAAACACAAAAAGTAAAAAAAACAACAACATATAGGTGTGAAAAAAATGCCATATCTCAGTAAGAAAATGGGAAATTGTGACCATATTTGGTTGGATTTTGAATCGGTGACACTAATCTTTTGTGACCACCTATTAAATCCCCTTTAAAATCCAGATAGTTGTGTTTGACTGGTTGTCACGAGACTGCAAGGCAGTAGTTCTAGTTCTGGTTTTTCCACGGTGTCTTTAGGGCAGTGGGAGTAGTCATGATGGGGCTTCTTTCACGTTACTGCAGATTCATAGTAAAACTATAAATCCAGACCTTATGTGGACTTAAGCAAGTTGGAGCAGATAGTTACAGATTGTGGGATTAGGAAGATAACTTTTATTAAAACCATCCTCATCATTTGACTGTCACTCTGTTTAATCACTCTGTTTAATGGACTCATTAATTTCATCCTCTAGTGTTTCCTTTCAAACTCCCTGACTTTGATGTGTTGCACAGAAACACACACACTCAAATACACAGACAGCGTATTGACCCAGTCTAAAGAAAAGACTTTTATCAAATGTAATTTATCAGCTTTCTAATGTGACAAGGACTTGATGTAGTTAATTTTCCTAGAAGGATTAGTTGTGCGTGTTGGGTTTGAATAGTACAGTACTGTATGTGCAGTAGTGTGTAAGACAAACTCTTGTTTTCTACTCTCTGCTAGTAAAAGATAAACTGTGTGATATATAAGTGTAGGATAATATTACTTTTAATATAAACCTAAATTAAAAGATAACTGTTATCAAACAGAAATCCATTACATCACAGCATACTCTAGCTACTGAGAAAAAGACCTTATCAGAGATACACACTCCTTTACAATCAGCTTAGAGCTCACCAAAACTGGACAAAAGAAAACTGGAAATGTTCTCTAGTCTCATGAGATTTCTCCTCTGACATTTGGATGGTAAGATCAAAATTGGAGGGAAAAAACAAACAAAAGCATGGATCCGTCGTGCTTTATATCAGTGGTGGTGAAATGGTGTGGGGGATAGTTTCTCTGGACAATTTTAGCCCTCTATTACCAACTGAGCATCGTTTAAAGACCACAACCTACCTGAGTGTTGTTGCTGACCATGTCCACTGTGTACTGATCTTCTGATGGCTGCTTCCAGCATTATAACATGCCACAAAGCTCAAATAATTTCAAACAGGTTTCTTGAACATGAGAATGAGTTCACGGTAACTGTAACACAGCAACTGTGTGATGCTATGACCTCAGTATGGACCAAAATCATGTTTCCAGCACCTTGTTGAATCTGTGCCATGAAGAATGGAGCCCGTTCTGAAGGTAACATGAAGTAGTGGGTGAGTACACGCACATATACTGGTGATCCAGTTCACTGTGGTGCTGGGAATGGTAGTTCATAAATTTGGTAGCATAATGACTTCTGTTGTGTTTTTGTGCACTTTTGGTTTATTGTTTCCATTTCTCTTCTGTTTTATTCAACTTCAGTTGTGTTTTGTGCTATTTGCTGGCGTTTTCTTAAGTTACAGTGCATTTGACATTTCAGGGCCACCGTATGGTTTAACTCAGAAGTCTCTGCTTCATAGTGATCGAGAGACTAGGGATATGCAGAGGTGGGAAAAAATCTCTCGTTCATCCATTGTATTTGTGATGCAGTAGTTTTTATGTATTCAATGCAACAAATCTCCCACAAATCTGAGGTATTTGAACATTTGTTTAGGTATTAAATTATATAACCTGTAATATTTAGCCCAAAAAACAACTGTAGTACAGCCTCACAGACCCATACACATTTTAATGTGTATATGTGTCATGAATATATTTGTATTTATATGTGCATTTAAAAAATACAGTAAATAATAGTGTCAAATATCTTTTAACAGCATGCCTTCTATTATTCTAACCTTCCTTATCCCTCCTCAAGTATTTTTACTTTTACTGTTCAAACCTTTCCTTCATGGTCCCCTGCTCTCCTCGTCTGTTGTATCTCCTTTCTATCGCCGCCAAGATGGGTTGCTGATGGTTAATAGATTTAGCCACTATACTGTCGGAGAGACAATGAGGGAACCATCAATTTATCCACCGTTTAACTGTCCCAATCTATCCTCCGTAAACTCAGTCGGTGAAACTCATTTCTCTGTTTCCTCACCAATCTGAAAAGCTATCATCTCGCTAATCTTGGGCTTTCAATTCGCCGGGGGGGCGGGCGGGGGGAGTTGGACCAATCCCGGATCTCGGAGATGATCTGTTAGCCCGGTGTAAATGTTTATAACACGGAGCAATCTCCAGGGTTTATACGTTGATGCACACGCACGCGCGCATGCACGCGCGCGCGCGCGCGCACACACACACACACACACACACAACCTTTTCCCCCTTCTTGTGTCTTCCTCTCTCTCCTGCTCTCTCCAGGGCATTTATAGGGATGTGAAAGCTGTTATTGGGCAGGTCAGTGGAGTGGAACTGTCAGATAATAGGCTAGTTACCGTGGCAGCACATGAATGAGGGATGGAACGGAGGAGGGAGACAGAGGGAATAGAAACGCTCAACTCACTCCTTAATCAGAAGGTAAACTGGAAATCTGGGTAGTTTAGACTCCTTGCTGAATCAGATAGAGAGAGGGAGGAGGAGGAGGAAGGCGGAGAGGAAATGGAAGAGAAAAGGGGAGAGAAATGTAAGTGAGAGAGCGAGATAAAGGAGGAGGATAAAGGGAGGAGGACAGAAATGTGAATGGGCATGGAGCAGAGATAAAGATAGAGAGCAAGAGAGAGAGAGCTTATTACCATTCCCAGGGAGCCAGGTGTTTATTTCTCAATTTGTAAACGCTGGCTTCATTACCCAGAGTTCAACAGGAGCAGGTGAGCTGCGGCTGCACCAAGGTCACACTAATCAGACAGCGAATAGGGAGAAAGACAGAAGAGGGAACACAAATTATGTAATGTACCCTCTCCGTTGCACTTGCCCCTCCATCCTTGCCATTTCCTATTTGTCGCTGGTTTTCATCACCGCTCCACCCCCAACCCTCTCCATCTCCCTCTTTTCTGCAGTCCACGGGGAACAAAACTCTTCAGACTGTCTCCCACACTCTCTGATGGAGACTGACAAAGTCGGCTTAGTATAATGAAGCTTGTTTGTATATCTGTGCGTGGACATCCTCAGTTTCTCCGAGACATTAGGTAATACTGTGAAAAAAAAACCTCTTTATTGGGGCAGAGCCAAAAGGAAAAAAGTATGTGCTCACCATACTGCCTGGGACATCGTCTAACTGACATTTGAGTTATCAAATTGATTGGAAATTCCCAGAATAACAGCCACAGTTCAGTCTGAGACAGATTGTTACATCACAGAATTATGGTAAATGGCAGAAGACATTCAGTCTTGTATAAACACACACGGGAACATTACTAGAAATCAGCGAGAGCAGCAGCTTTGAGCTGTGGCAGCAAATGGAGTTGGCATGACTGTGTCATAACAGTTAATGCTTATACAGTAAAATCCCCGCTGTACGACCAGCCAGCTGGTAGGCAGACAGCTGATGAATAGTGAGGGTGAAGCATGAATGAAGCAGCTAGTTCCCTGCCAGAAACTACTTTCCTGAAATAAGGATGAAATGTTCTAATGCATTCCCCTGTAATTACTAGCAAAGAGAGATTGTTAACATGAATCTAACCAAGCCTCAGTGAAACCATAGACGGACTTTGCATGTAATTTAGTTGAGTTTTTCAGTCTTTTTTATATATCAACAAATCACAACAACAGTTTCCTTAAGAAACATATTATTGCAAGGTAAAGGTCCTACAACAATGGAGAGAAAACCCCAAGAATCAGGTGACCACTTGGCAAAAGTGGGAAAGAAAACTCCCTTTTAACAGGAAGAAACCTCTGGCAGAACCAGGCTCAGGCAGGGGAAGCCTTGTGGGTGAGGGGAGGGAGACAGGCTGTGGAAGAGATTCAGAGATTAATAATAATGCAATGCTTTACTCTGAGGTTATTAGCTTTTTTATTATATAGCTAATTTATTATATAGCTAATTGCAAGTTGTTAGTTATAATTAATAAGTTTTCTATGGCTACTTATTTATATTTATCTTAAATATCCAGCATACATAACAATTCAGTACAAAATTGTAGTCAATGTTGAGGTGCAACTAAATTTAGCCAATCAGTGTCCTTCAATCATAATGACATAACTCTAATAATGAAAGGAATCAGGTGACCAATGATTCCACTCTCCGGAAATCAGTGAAACATCTTTTCCACTTGATAGGAAACTGTTGTGTGGATATTGATCAGCTGAACATCAAAATCTTCAGCCTCAAGAAAGGCTTCCTGGGACGGCAAAACGAAGAAGCAAGGTAAAGTCTTCCTTTGCTTTCCATACAAAGCAAACAGCCAATAAAACATGTAAATAAGAAAATGAAGAGCGTGTTGCAGATGAGGTATCATGAGGTGTTGTTCAGAATGAGGTTAGCGACTTCATTACTTACACAGCAAATCAAATGTGATACTTGAAGTTCATTTGGTTTTTCACATGAATTGAATGATTTCTTAAGTTCCTTTTATTCCATAAATTCCATAATGCTCTACAATACAAAGAAACACCAACAACCAAACGACCCCTCACATGAGCAAGCTCTGGGTGACAGTGGGAAGGAAAAACTCCCTTTTAACATGAAAAAACCTCCAGCAGAGCCGAGCTCAGGGAGAGGCAGCCATGCCGTGACTGGGTTTGGAAGATTGACATCTACTACTGCTGATAACGGCAAACTGGGCGAGTCACACCTAAACAGTTTTACTGGCCAGAAAAAACAGATTTCACTCTGAGGTGAAGTGTCCCTTTAAATGTGCTTACATGACTGTGACCACAGTGCTGTCATGTTTTGACCCAGGTCTCACGCAGTATTGTTCTCACTTACCCAAGCAAACCAAAGTAGGCACATAAACCCTCTAGAGCTCAAATAAACCACTTAAAACACACTCGGTGTGATTGCACCCTCGAGTGTGAATTATGGTTTTGGTATGTGAGGGTATCTGCATGCGTGTGGGTGTGTATTAAGATAAGAAAAGCGTTTTTTTTTAAAGATGCACACGTGACTCCACGCAGTATTGTAATAATCACAGATTCGTTTGAAGTCCTGGACTTGAAAACGGTTCTCAACAAGGCTGTTCTTCAAACTGCTAATCTCTCAAAGGTGATGAAGAGGAGGAGGACGACGAAAGGAACGAGGAAGGCAACGGAGAGAGAGAGAGGGAAGGAGGATGGAGGATGGAGAGCGGTGGCGGTGGACAAGGAGATCAGTAAGAACAGGCCAGACTCGTGGAGAGATGGAGGGAGAGGAGGGCAGAAATGGGAAAATGAATGAGAGGAAAAGCGATAAGAACTCTTGCTTTTGAACTTGAAGAGCTTAATTTGAAATGTCAGGGCTACCCCCTCCCCTCCTTTTTTCCACCACCTCCTTCTTCTCTGCAGCACTCCCTCTCCTCAGGAGTCCCTGTTGTGCAGTAGTGTGGATTAAAATAATTAAACAGGCTCTGTTTTAATTAAGACAATAAAGCCAAGAGTCTCTAGGTAAGACCTGAGAGAGATTGAGAGAGAACGCGGGCGAGGGAGGGAGATGATAAAGAAGTCTAACGAGAGAGGCGGGATGATAGGAGGTACAGAGGGAGATACATTATCTTCATTACTTATCTATCTTGTCTATTTCAAGCCAGAGATTGCATTATCGCAGTCCACATAAAGCATGTTTGCACTGGTCCTCCACGAACCAAAAGCCATGTGCTTGTGCGTACGTGTGTGCAAGTGGGGTGTCGAGGTGCCGCTTGTGTAATGACCGAGGCCTGTATGTGAGCATGAATGTGCAAATGCGTTTATATTGCTTTTCTTCCTCCTCCGTTTTTTTTTTTTGTCCGCCCGCGTGTTTGTGTTGTCCCGCGTTGCGCACGTGCATGCGCATCTTTATTTCCTCTCTCGCTCAGGCTGCTAATGAAATATTTATTTATTTCTTGGAGCGAGGGTGCCGGGCGGGTGGGAAACTCAAATGAAATGTCATATCTCATTGTGTCTCTCCATGAGGAGGGGCGACAGAGGGAATAGAAGAGCAGAATTGCTACTAAATTATATACGGAGGATACAGAGGGGAGTGATTACAGGGGGAGGAGGGGAGTAAGGAGTAAGGACGGGGAGCGAGCTGGGGAGGAGGGGGGGAGAAACAAGTCATCCTTTGCCCGTCGCGTTATTGTCGTGTCATGTTGCTTCTCTGTCACGCCGTCAGCCTGCGGTTCTGCGCTTCAGATGCTAGCTATAGTACTCACACATGCACGTAGCCCATCAAGACATACCAGAGGGACGAGCTTCTCCTTATCCAGTAGTAGCTGTTATCAATGCACACACACAAACACACACACTGTGCCTTGCCACCAACCTAGAAGAGATTAGAACTTCTTAATCTTCTCTCTAACCTAACCTCCCTGTGTTGCACAAACACATGCATGCACACACACACTGAACGTACTGTTTCTTAATGGGAGACCCTCAAAGCACCATCGTGACCTGCAACCTGGAGGGATACACACTGCAGTGTTTATTTGTTCTTTTGCCTCTTGGATTTGACAAAGTTAAGCGCTTCTTACTTCAGTGCAAGAAAACCTAAATGCAGGCAAGCCAGCACACGGTTAGTATTACACATGCTAACAAACTGGTCAACAGCAATTTAATGGTGGTCAATGCCTTAAAGGGACATCCACAGTAGAAGTGATTTATGAGACCACCGAAAGTCAGTGAATCTCAGAAGCTTCAAGTGATGACGGGTGAGATAGCAACAAGCAACGCAACGTGGGACGATCTCAAATTAAGATTTTCTCAGTTTTGAAGTGAGCGAGTGCAAACCAGGGCGGCAAAAATGAGCTAATAATCATACTGTCAACACAAAAACGATAGGCGAGCAGTGTGGATATCCTGTGCAGTTTTAGAAACATCTTAATCACTTCAGGAAGGACTAACATAATATATAACAGGACTTCTTATGATTTCCTCTGATTTTTGTCTGAAGGCTAAATATCTAACTAGTAATGATTGGATGGGTTACTATGAAGTTTGTAGGTTCATGTTTCCCTCGGGATAGTGGGATCCTTTAACATTACATTAGGTATTTGGGTTTGTGACCACGTACCTTCACTGTCAGTCTCAGCTGTGTCCTGTATTGTATTAACTATCAAATGTTATCAATTTAACAGTCTTAGAACGCATGTAAAGTATTAAATCCACACACACAGCATATGTGTGCTAATGAGAAGTTTGCATGTTGATGTTAGTGGCTGTGCAATATTGTTAATATAAGTACAGCTTCGCAGTAGGTTATGGACTTTATAAAGCTCTTCTACAGTTTTATTCATAACTTATGTCACTGTTAGCTATGGCCAGGATTACGCCCGAACAGGCATCGTGCCCAATGGAGAGATGAGAGAGAATCTTAGATAACCATCGCTTCCAGGTCTGAAAAGTGAAACCAGTGCAGAAGTGCCTTAAACTTTGCATTGTTTGAAATGGCCAGCAGGGGTCAACTCCTCCTACAGAGTCTACAGGAATCTGACACTGATCCGGGGTCATACTGTCTCAAAAGACAGACCTCTCTGTCTCTTGTGAGGTTGTTTAACTCAGAGAACGGGAATAATTAAAGCACATACAGTAAAACTGCTTGTAAAATAACTACACTCAAATGTATAATCTCCCCTAATTCATGTAGAGCGGTCACTATGTCGTTCATCTAGTTTTTTCCTTTTTTTTTGACATAAAGTTGAAGTTGCTGTGTGGCTCTTCTCTCACACTTTTCACCATCGGGTATGTGATGTGTTTGGACAATAATATGGACGAGTGTGGATCTGATGAAGACACGAGAGAACACAGCAAGTACAATTTGACCGACTTCATGAAGCGATGCGGCGTTGTCGTGAGACGTGAACATACTCAGTTCCCAGATCACGTGGGTTTAGGCGAACAGAGACTTTAATCCAACCAGTATGAGAAAACACAACAGGATTTCACTAGTTGTGAAGTGGTGTAATCTTAAACTTGGTACTGGGAAGGAAGATTTCTTTTGCCTGAGTATTACTTACTGAGGGGATTTGTTGCTGTTTGAAACCAGTTTGACTCAATGCACCATTTGGATCCCTCCATCAGCTGGTGCAGAGGTCCTCAGAATGACTGTGACTGTGTTCAGTGGATAATTAATAGATCCTGACCACC
Organism: Neolamprologus brichardi; assembly: GCF_056152115.1. Lineage (NCBI taxonomy): Eukaryota > Metazoa > Chordata > Actinopteri > Cichliformes > Cichlidae > Neolamprologus > Neolamprologus brichardi. Next base: position 7,612,816 of record NC_142109.1, on the reverse strand, counting down.
CGGCGTACTAACATCTAACATCTGTTGAACATCCGCTGCCTCAAGAAGCGACAACAAAAACAACTGGACCTTCACGCCACAACGCGTCCATTCGATTCATTTCATTTAACCTCATTCATATTACTGAGCTCTTGACTTTTTTGTGCTTGTTTTTTCTATTTAACTAAATTCCTTCTTTAGTGTATTGTTTCACATTTCCGAGCTGTGTTTTTCCCATGATATTGTGTTGATTTCATATGTTTTATTTCATTTTTTTTTTACTGTTATAACACAACAACGCAGAAACCAATATACGGAGATCCGTGGCGGCCTTTCCACATCATAGATTGCAAAATCAAGAAGACGCTGATTGAAATGCTAGGTTATCTAGTCAGTGGTGACTCTAAAGTCTCCTGTTTCACATCATCGTGACCGTGTACTCTCCTGACACCGCGAGCCTTTCTCACGACCCTGCACGGCTGTGCTGCAGGTGCAAAAACACGGCAATAAACAAACAAACAAACTGTGAAAACAAACACGGGCTAATGACGGGACAGCTGGACTCTGCTCACCAGGGTTCTCTCCATTAAGGGTTAAATGCTCCTTTATGGCTCTCCGAGAGGAGTTAATGTGTCAGGGGGTGAGTGGAGGTGTGTCTTTAACACCTCAGTCTTCAATATGGCACATGTCAGAGTCATCTGTTTTTTAAGAGGGCTATAGATTCACTCATTTAGCCCTGCACATAAAGAAGGAAAAGCACACAGAGTGCACAGTTAACCAGTATGCACTTGCAAAAAATGAAGTCTGTTATTTTGATTCCTTTTCCCTGCTGCTTTTAATAAACACTGAATCATTTAGAGAACGATATGCAAGTTATTCTGCACAGGTCTGCAGCCACCGGCTAACTCAAAACTGAATCCCCCCCATAGCAGAAGAGCATGACCAAAGAAGCCATTTGGCCGTGGCACAGTGAGCCCACAGCCCACAGTTCAGAATCAGGAGAGAGGAGTTGATTATAACACAGTTGTGGTTTATATAAACAGAGACCGCCTACACTGGGCCGCCTTTTCCTCTATTAATGGTCCAAAAACAGCGCACCCTTTAGCACGTTAATATTTCAGTCTAGGATCACCAATAAAATACAGAAGCTATATTTGGGCCTAAAACGTCAGACTAAAATGAATTTTGTGGGCGAGAATATTGCAAGCGCTGTACTCAGGCCACAGGCAAGAAATGAGACTGTCATACATACAATATTCAATAACGAAATCCCATCATCCTCAACTGCAGGCTATCCCTAAAACTATGCCAGTGAGATACGGGCACTTCCTGGAGTTGAAGAAATTATTTGCAGAAGTGAAGTCTCAGTAGTGCTCTGCTTGGGATCAAATATTATCCAAGTTATTTTCAGCATGTTTTCATATTTGCAAGATAGCACAAAAAACATGTGTTTATCTTCTAAAAGAAAAAGTGATCTAAAACAGTGCAAATTTCTTCTGCACATGCAACACATTTTTCTCATTAAGGGAAAAATTTGCACACTCTCCCATGTGATCCCTGCAGGTAACGCATTGCCAGTCAACCACTGGAAGATCAGTCTGGTCTGGCAAATTAGATTGCATGGTCTGTTAAATGTTAGAAGTTTTAAGCTAAACTTCAATAATCTTGTTGTGACTGCTGCTCAGAGCATGTGAGGGCTTGCTTGTTAAATTCCTCCTTGACCTTTTGACACGTCAAGTGAAAACAAGCTTTTGGAAACACAAATGATAATTACAGGGCCAAATATACACTCAAAAAATAAAGTGTGAAATATTTTTTGTTTTGTACAGAAGCATCAGGTTAATTTCCTGAATTTGTCTGTTAGCAGCAGTAGTGATTCTTTCTTGTTGACGTGTCTTTGGAGGTTACACTCGTACATATGGTTGTATGAAAGTTTACCTTGACAAAGCCAACATACAACTGCTCATTTCCAAGAACCGAAACACCTTACCCATTCATATAGCCGCTTTTTTTTTTTTTTGCTTTCTTTTGTTCTTCTTTACAAATTTCCATCACAGAAAAGCTGAAGAAATGAATTATTTGATTCCCTGCTGAATTTGTTTGCTCACTAACAAACAAATGAACAGTCTCCAATTTCTACAGTACATTAATTTTAATTGGACAAAGAATTTCAACTAAACAGTTAATGAATTAATTTGTGTGTCATTGAGTGAAGGTATTAGTATATATATTAAAATGTAAGTATTTGATCCTCAAGTAAAACATGACTTGGTACCTAATGGAGAAGCACTTTTTGGCAAGCACAGCGGGAAGATGGGTCTTGTAGCTCGCATTTCAGGAGGGATTTTGGCCCACTCTTTATGTAAACTGCCTAAATCCTGTCAATTTCAGGAAGCTTCAGCTTTTCCCACAGATTTTCTTTAGGATTGAGGTCTGGAGGCTAACTACGCCACTCCATGACCTTAATGTGTTTAATCTCTAGCCACCCATTTGTTGGCTTGGTGGGATGTTTTGGGTCATTGTCATGCTGGAAGACACATCCACGACCCTACTTCAGTCTGCTGGCTGAGGGAAGAAGGTTCTTGTCCAAGATTTCATGGTACATGTCCTATTTTTCTTTTTCAAAACACTGCAGACTCAGTGGGTACCAAAGGTTCTCTGAATTGTTTTGATTTTTTTTTTTTGATTTTGCAGGTGTTGTAAGATTTTAGTACATTCAATCCATTAAAGCGCAGTATGTTACAATGTTATTCTTGGGGACTGTACAAAGATCACCACCTTTCTCAGGCAAGCTCTTGCACGGCGCTCAGACTGAGGGGAATTGATGGTCATTTTATATTTCTTCTACTTCTGAATAATCACACCAATGGTTGTCTGTTCTCACCAAATTTCTGGCTGCTGCAGGAGAATTTGCAGTTGATGTTTAATTTTTAACCAGTGTAACTGTTATACTGCAGCCATGCATCATATCGTGTTAGTAGTGTGGCTGTTCAGTAAGGACCACAGAGCTCTAAATAAACAGCATTTAATGTTCTCATAAAAACAGGCCTAAACCTTGATTTTTTTTAAAAAGTATATTAAAACAAAGTGAAGGCAGTGCATTAGCAAAACAACTGGTTGATCTTTGTATGTTCATTTAACCAAGTGATTTCTCAGAGATACTAATCTAAAAGTGCCAGTACAGCCTGTATGAGTTCAACTTGCATGTTTTATTAATCCACACATTGTAAGCGACGACCTCCCCTCACCATTATCAAGGCTTTCTTTCTCTCCTCATTAATGTGTTAAAGGAGTAAAAACTTTGACACTATACTCTGACTAATGTACACAACACGTTAGAGCAAAATAACTCTGGTTCCTGGTAACTGAGCTCAGAGTTTTCAAACCTGAGCCAGCTGCAGCTCTTCTAGCATGCTAGTCTCCCATCAATTTCCTGCCAAAGAGAATGTGCATGCACAAACAACTAGAAAGAGGCTGCTGACCTCTCAGATTAACAAGCTCAAGGCAGACAAACACCTGTCCATGAAATTGAGATCGACTAGGATTTCCAATGAGAGTTGAGTCAAGCAGAGTTAATCCTGCTTCCAGAGACAGTTGCCAACTATGTCCACAAGATGGCAATAATTTATTTAATGAATGCAAGCAGGTAATACGCTTTATGATAGAAGGCTATCTGAGATTAAAGAGAAAGAGATTGGTGCATTTTTATTGAATAGAATAGTGCTTTGTTGTCATTGTACATGTAGAATGAAACTACTGATGTCTATTTTTAGATTTTACTAAACAAGCACTCCTTGCATGCCTGACAAAATGCCACTACTGTCACGGTTCTGGGTCAGTTTGACCCAGTGTTTTGAGTTATGTTTTGGTGTGTTTTTGCATTTTGGATTCTTTTCTTATTATGATGATAATGATGATTATGACTCTATGTTTCAGTTATTCTTGTTTAGGGATTAGTTCGTAGGTTTTGTTCTCATGTTTATTGCAGGTTTAGTTCAGTGTCTAGTCTGTCTCTCAGTGTCGTGTCTGCGTCTTTGTTTAGTGGTGTCTTGTTTCCTGTTTTACTCTGAAGGTTCATGTTCCTGTCTTATGTCAGTGTTTCTAGCTTTGTTCCCTTTGTCTCATTAGGTCTTATTCCTCCCAGCTGTGTTCCCCTTCTGTCTCTAATTCCTTGATGACTTCCTCAGTGTAAGCCCAGTGTGTCTTTGTGTCAGTGTCGCGTCGTCTGTTAACATTCCTGTCATTCTCGCTACGCGGCATAGTTTTTCAGTCTCTGTTCTGGTCATGTTCATAGTAATCTGCTCCTGTCATGTTCTCATAGCCTTTCATGTACCAGTCCAGAAGACTGTACTTTGCTTTTTCTCATCGTGTGCATAGCTCTTAGTTACAGTCTAAATCAGAGTCTTAGTTGTTTCCCACTTTAGGCCCTTTGTTTAGGTCATTGCCATAGTTTATGTTTGGTTCTTTTTGCTTTACTGTTTACCGGCCCTAATAAAGGCTCACTTTAAGTTCAGTAAACATTTTTGCCTCCTTCGTCTGTGTCCGCACCTGGGTCCTCCAAACACCCTCCTCGCGGTCTGCCCTCGCAGACCGTGACAACTACATTATATCTTAGAAATAGTTATATAGGAAAATTCCAGTAAAAAATGCTCAGATGATCTAAGCAGCCTTTCAGATGCTCAATTTGAATTTGACTGACTGACATTTTTGAGACTATGTGCCAATGTGCATTCACAAACGGTTGAACATGTGTACCTAATGAAATGGTCAGTAAGTGCAAGTTAAATTAAGAGTTGTTTATATCACCCTTTAACAGCTTGTACATGCAACTATTCATAAAGTCAAAGTTTTGTTTGTTGTTTGTTTTCAGCTTTGAGTGTGCATACGACTCAGAAGACTCACTCGTGAACTGCAAAGCTCCACGTTGCTTTAAATTTTGCCCTGTGATGAATCAGGGTCTATTGTGTGGTACGTTAGGTCTTGAGATTAGCTTCTCCACAGCATCACCTCAGACGAATGTGCCTCTAGTTGTTAGGACAACTTTTCTCATCTTCTTCTATAATATTGTACCCATTCTGCATCTGCCCCAAGGGACTATTTTGCATTAGAAGAAGCACAACAATCTTTATTCCAAAATTATTTTGCTTGCATGGATGGGAGATTGAAATGTTCAGTCCTGCTGTTTTGGTAAAACACAGTACAGCATGTTTTCTGTTTGACATATGCTGGTGTGCTTATCTCATGAATAAAGCGAGGTTAGAACGAAGCTACGCAGAAGGCTGGCCTCAGTCTGGCACGTATGGAAAAGGCTGCACCGCTCGTAATAGCAGCAGGCATGTGGGAGTGTTTAATGGAGAGTGGAGTAATTTGCGCTTTTTAATGATGATTAGAGGAGGAAATTGGCTCAGATTTACAGTGTCACTCACTGCTGAGACAGAGGAGGGAGAAAATAGAATAAAGGCCTCTAAACTGTCTGTGTGTGCGGATACGCAGGTCTGTTTATGTGTGTCTGTGCACAGGTGTGAGACAGAAAGAGAGAGAGACCCATGACGTATAACTGACCCCACCGCCGCACACCCGTCCACCCACACACCTCCACACCTCCACTTCCAGAGGAAATGTATCACTTAAACCAACTGCAGCTCAGCTCACAGAACCTAATGAATCTGGACTCAATTTTACGCCTAGCTGCCCTTCACACTGACACACACTCTCACTCTCTGTCTCACACACACACACTTAAATACTGAGGCAGTCTTACCTATAGCTGGGTGGTAGTCTTTGTAACATAAAGAGGAAATTGGAAAAGTGTGATTATAGCACTGATTGGCAGAAGAGTCTTTCCTCTGTCTTTTTCTGTTCTTCTCATCAACACTTTATTCTCCTTTTGACTTCTCCATTATCCATCCAAAACCTCCTGACATTCAACTCTGGCTCTTCACGGCCCTTTATCGCTTTTTTTTTTCTCTTTTTCCTGCAGCTCTTGGTGCCATATTTTCTCTCCTCATTGTGGTATTTTCCGAATTAATAGAGTAAAGAGGAGTAGAAGAATAAAATGAATTTTATGAAGTTGTTAAAAGTGCACTGATCTTATCCATGCTAATGTTTCAGGTAAAGAGAATTCAGGTTGGTCACTCTGATGTCAAATTACCTCGTAACAGTTGCTTTAGATGATACAAAAATGCGATCTTTAGATGTTCTGCAGTTATTTTCAGAGTCAATTATGAGTTTAAGAAGAATAAAATAGGAATAGGATTAAACGTTTGACTTTCTGTGTTTTATTTGTTTCGAACCGCAGAGACAGGAGCCAAAATAATTTTGTGAGGGAATTTTTTGATTTGGAATTGTAAATAAAAACTGTGAGATATACAAGAGAAAAGACGTTTTGAGCGTTTGGATTTCCAGACCTGACATTTCTTTCGTGCTCACGTGACGTGACAGTGGGATTCAGTAGATTTTAAAGACCAAGACAAAACAGACAAAACCATAAATGTCAGGAGAGAGGCTGAGCTACAGTACCACCTCCAAAGAAAACAAAAAACACCTAGTCAAAGCCGTCACATGACTGTCAAATTTCTATAAATAATAAAATGAACTGCTAGAATGTGGTAATATTTTACATGCAAGATTTAAAGATCTATTCCTTTATAAATGCAGAAAACGTTTAAACTGACGCATTTTACTGTTTCACGAAAGAAATTCGATCCTTTTGAGTTTGATGGCAGCAACGCATCTTAAAAAGCTGGGATGAGGGTAACAAAAGGCTGGAAAAGTAAGTGGTACTTGAAAGAAACAGCTGGAGGAACAGTTTATAACTAATTTGGTTAATTGGCAACAGGTCATTTACAAGACTGGGTATAAAAGAAAATGTCTATCACAGAGAAAGTTTCTCAGAAGCTATAAATCTGCAAACTGTGGAACAATTTCAGAATAATGTTCATCAGCTGAAAATCAGTACTGGATGTCTGTGATTTTCAGGTCCTTCGGGGGCATTGCATTAAAACCAGGTATGATGGAACATGGATCATGGAAGCCATTGCATCCACTCAGGAACACTTCCAGAAACTGAACAGTTCAGTGTGCCATCCACAAATGCAGGTTAAAGCACTATCGTGGAAATAAGAAATATTTAAAGATGAGAAGGAAAACTCTTCTCTGATCAGACAAATGAATTATTATTATTTTTTAATGATAATGGATGTTTTGTTCTCTGAAATAAGGAGAAAGGAGACGTCATCAGGACTCATTTCAAAAGCCTGCATGTCTCTGATGGTACGGGGTTGCATTAGTGCCACTGGAATTGTCGGCTTCCACATCTCAAAAGGCACCATCAATACTGAAGGTATATACTGGTTTTAAAGCAACACACACTCCCTGTTTTGGGACATTTTACCTAGATTGTACAGTAAAACGTACCTACAATATTTTGTCAAAGAATAAGTCATCATTGACTAGACTTCTTAACAGACATTCTCTTGTAGTTAACATTCCTTCACTCTACACTTTAACCCCTGTTTTTTGTGTAACCATGGTAATGTGACACATTGATGTGCAAACTAGAAATCTGGAACAAAATTAATCTAAACTTCGGTGACTTTGTGACAGCACGGTAATATTGCCAAAAAGTTGTAAGCTAAAGTTGTGCTCATTCTTTCTCTAATCTGGGACGCAGCCTGGAGCAAAGGCAAACTTTTCTGAATCACTTCCAAAATTTGAAATGCGGAGGCGGCAGTTGAGAGGTCTGGAACCAGGTGCTCACGGGTCTCTCTAAAAGCATTGTGATATTTTCGAAATCCACAATGTGTGTCACCTTTTAAATATTAATTGTGAATATTTCAGAACAAAACTCTTCAGTTTGGGCAAAAACAAGCTGGGTCGGAGCTGAACTGCAACCTCCCCTCCCACCTCCACCGTGAGCCGCTGCAAATTCTGAGTGAAAAGCTCTTCAGAAAGGCTAGAAAGAAAAATGACATTTAGTGCGAAATCATCCAAACAGTTCTGAACACGGATAACAACCGAAGAGTAGAGTGATCATTAAAACACAGAACCGTCATGGGTCCACGTTGCACCACCCTAAATTTGTCACAAATACACACGGGTGAAACACATTCGACAAAGATGAGCTTTTCAGCTTCTTCCCTTTTTGGGGGTGAGAAGCCACACCATGCATTTCTCTATTAAGATATGTAAATTCATAATCTCTCAAAAGCCCATTTTTACATCCATTTCTGCGCGTCATTCAAACACACTTCGTTTTCTCTCTCCCTGCCGAGATTTCCCGGTGGTTTGCATGTCTGTCTTTCTGCTCTGTCACCCTCCCCTGCCACCTTCCAAACAGCAAATGTCACTAAAGGAGACTTGTCTCGTCCCTAAAGGCCAATTGTCACACATAATTACAATAAGAGAATAAAAGGGATTGAAAGAGCAGATTAGATTAAAGCAGGTTTTTTTTAACCTTCTCTGCTCTGTGCTTCACCCTCTTTATTTGTGGCATTATCACAGTACAGACAGGAATTAAATAGAAAACAATTTGATAAATCAATACAGAAAAAGAAGGCGTCCTCTGCTGCTACTGCATTCAGCACATCCTCATTCAAAGACTTCCTTTAAAAAAGCAGGTTGGACAGGTGGTGTTGATGTAAATGTCCCTCCGTGGTTGTATATTAATGCTATGCAGAGTTTTGTAGTCCCGTGTCTACCTGTTGTTGCTACAAAAATATGTGTAATAGGCTACTCTTGTTCATTTATACAGAAGTCATAATTTCTAAAGAACTTCTTTGTATGGTAGTAGAACTGTTGCTTGGGTTTATTTCTCCTCTTGTTAAATTTGTCTTTTGAGGTTCACTTTCCTGTTCAGGAAAACTTTTCACTCCATCAGCAACCGGTCTGTGCATTGTGTCATTGCTGTTTGGTCACATGCTGATGGCATGTTGGAGGACTGCACACAGTTCCAGATCCAAGCATTGTACTGTATTGATACTCCATTAGTGCTCCACAGAGAACCCACACTGACATGTTGTAGCTGTAGGCAGTGCCTTTGTTGCCGATTGGAAGCTCATGCCTTACGTTTAGGCTCCAAGAACTACTCGGCTAGTTTTTGTTTTTTAGTTTTTTTAAAGATGGTTAAATTTTGTTTGTTTATTTTGTTTGTAGGTGTCCATATGTGATGAGTTTGGAATAAGGTTTTTACTTCCAGTTATTAAGTAAATAAAATAACATAAATCCAGCAGTAGTTGTGACACAAGGACAAATAACTAGGGTGAACAGGCGGCATAACAGAGGATAAAGATACAGTGGCGTGTTGCAGAAGTTACATGTTTACAGTAAATGGCTAATAGCTAACATGTATCTACAGAGTTGTGAGATTATAGCACATATTATCTGATTATCTGAATTTTTTCATCAGTGGACTCTTTCCCATGTTTAGGTTTCGGTCACTTCAGCAGCTGTTCTGTCCTGTTATTGTCTCTGCAAAAATACTTGTGTTTTTGTAAAATATTTCTATTGGTTATTACTTTATATTGCAGTGCATTTCTCCTCTTAGGGCCACCATACTGAGGGGTGACAGCACTATTTATACTCACACACTAAGGGCTATTTAAGGAAATGAGACAGAGGTGCCCACAAGCATCACAGTCACAGGGCAGGAAGTAAAACTGAGTACAAGAGACAGAAGATAAGTAACTAGCAAAGTAAACCAGGAAGTAGGTAAGAATATCGTAACCAAGAAACTCAGACACAAAAGTAAACTTAATACAAAGAGAAGACAGAACACAGAGGGAAACACTTAGGAACCAGTAAATTCAAATACAAGCCCTAACTGAAAAAAAGAACTAAAGGCTCAGAATACTAAGAAAATACAAAAAGATGATCATTTAAACAATAAAGAACCTAAAAGCCAAAATGGAGAATATTTGTCCATAAACTTAAGACACCTTTATAATTTTGCCTGCGTACCCAACAAGAGTGGATTTTAAATCATACAAACAAGATTTGATCGAAGTGCAGAGCTCAGCTTTAATTCGAGGGGTTTAACAAAAGTATTGAATTAGCATTTTTGTGAGATGGTTAAAAGGAATCTGGCAAGTGAGTGACAAACGACAGGTGAGACGGGTTTCCCTGGTTATGCTGAGACAAATTAAACATGGAAATGATCTGACGATTCAAAGTGTTGAGCTTGCATTTGGCAGCTGTTCACTTTCTGTGTGAGCTCCAGAGAGATGTCAATACAAAAGAGGGAGGCCGTTGTTAGGCTGCAAAAGCATATTAAATCTATGAGAGAAGCATCAAAAACTTTAAGGGTACTAAACAGCTGACAGAGTACTTTTCTTAAAACTCTTAAATTAAAGCTGAAAGTCTGCTCTTGTTTTCTTGATTTAAAATCCACTGTGGTGGCGTGGAGAACCAAAACTACACAAAATGTGTCATTGTCCAAATACTTACAGATGCTGGCTACAATGGGAAAATCAGCAGAGACAAAGATTTGTGAATGTTTGGCACCTAAACATCTGGATTCAGAACTCAAAGCATTTAATCATTTGGCAAATTTTTGTGACAATCAAGCTTCTTTCAACCGACTTGAATTAGCTTGAATTAAAGTGAGATGTGGTGCAAACCGGGCTTTATGTGGTCTTGGTGTAGCTCAGACACACTCACACACAAACTTATCGATTGACTGGGCGAGCCTTCAATAAAGCCCCCCAACACCCAAACCACTGCGTGCAGGCACTTCCACACCTCCAACAAACACACAGACACACAAACTGCATAAACAGCTGCTCCACACACACACTCAAACACACACAATTCCACTTTTTTCCAAAGCTGCAACACAAATGAATGTTGTGCAACTGTGTCTGATAGAGCGGCGGAGTAAAAAGCTTGATTTGGTCCTTTGGCACCCTGGAGTTTGGATCCTGTCCCCACTCTTTGGCTATCCTCTGTCATTTCCGCCTCGCCAACTCTGGTGTTCTCTTTCTTATGCACACACACACACACACACATGCACACACACACACACACAGAGCATGCCAACTGTTACACTATCCAAGCCAGAATGACCATGTGTTGTTGTATCCTTCTAATGTCTCCATCATAACAGCAGCACTTCTAATAGCACTCGATCACTTCTGTGACACGACGCAGTTGCCTTTCCTTCCACATTCACATATTCAGGCCAGCAGCAGATGACATCATTAAAATACAGCAGACCCACCTTCACACACACACACACACATACACACACACCTCCAAGAATCAACACAATAATTGAAATATTTTCAACCTGATTAGGTCTGGCCTGCTGGCTGGGTCGGTTGCTAGGGCTGTGCTCCCTGGTTGCTAGGGGGAGTAAATCATCTGGCATTATTTGATTTCTGTTCCAGATATGAAACCGTTACCGCGGCGATTAAATGTCTCACAGCTTAGACACCTTGAGGGGGGGAAAAGACTGAGGAAGAGAAAAGGGAGAGAGACCGAGAGAGAGATTAAGTTGAGGAGGGAGTGAGGGAGGGGGGGAGGAGGCCCCTCGTGAGAAAGAAATATGAGAAAAGGTGAGAATGATAATGCCTAAATACAGAAATACAGAGCGAGCGAGCGAGTGTGTGCGTGAGCGAGAATAACAGGGTAATAAGGATGAAATGTTTTCCTACACTTGCATGTCTCAGCTGACTGTTTTTTCCTCCTGACGACTGACAGGTTAGTGCGCGCGCGCGAGTACGTTGCAATAGCGTGTGTACGCCAGCGTGCACGCGCAGTTTCCAACGGGGCTGACAGCCGTGCGTCCTGGTGTGTGTCTGCGTGTGCGTGTTCTCGAGTTGTTTGCACTGTGTTGATATAGAGATGTCTACAGAGTCACAGTGAGGGCACAGGGATCCACCTACACATGGGAGCTGTGGGCGTTCTCGACTGTTTATAAAACACAAACTGAACCGAGTACTCCCACTGGAACACACGTTAAACTGCACAGAAAAGGAGGAGACACGCAAAGAGACGAGAAAAGACAGAAGAAATAGGAAAACTGACATTCTGAGAGACGCCATTTCCTTTCCCCCCTTTTTTCTAAAAACACAAGTTGCTAAATCAAGGGTGTCAAACTCATTTTAGTTCTTGGACCACATCGGTGTGATCTCAAGCACGCCAATAAAACCACTGCATGATAATACAAAACACCTGCAACCTTTCCCCTTTCTCTCAGCATAAAGAAGCGCATTTTGATCTCTGTCTAAATAAATCTGATTAAATTCTCAGATGATTAAACATGCAACTGTTTTGCTGGGAATACCTGAAACGAGTAAAGAAAATCAGCAGCCTATTTATGCGAGATAATTCATAATTTTATTGGGGGGTTTATATTGGTTGGGTCTGATTATTGGATTATTGGTTGGGTCATAACCCCCTTAAAACCCCCTGGAAATTACGCCCCTGAGATGTTTGACACATTTCCAGCATTATGTTTAATGTGCAAATGATTACAGACCATCCAACGGGAGATTCTCCTTATCTTAAATGCAGTATCTTTTTTTTTCCATCTCCCTTGAGGGGTCGCCACATTGGATCATCTGCCTCCATCTCATCCCCAGCATCCTCCTTTGTCACTCCGACTCTGCGAATGTCCTCCTTCACTGTGGTTTTCCTCTTTTCCTCCTCCCTGGGCAGTTCCATCTTCAGCGTACTTTGCCTCATATATCCACTATCCCTCTTCAGCACATGTCCACATCATGGTAAATGGGGTGGTGCGTATATAGTGCTTTCCTACTCTACTTGAGTACTAAAAACACTTTATGCAACATGTCTCATTCATTCATTTACACACTTTTATTCAAGTACATTTCTAGACTTCCAAATGCTTTCTATCTACCATTCACACATATGTGTACTCCCATGAACGCTTTAAGAGTCCTTCAGGGTTCTTGCCCAAGAATACTTCGGCACACAGACTGCAGCGGCCAGGGGATCACCAATTTTCCAATTAGTAGATGACCTGCTCTACCTCCTGGGCCACAGCCACCCCCAGAAACCATCTCAGCCTTGCCTCTCAAACTTTATCTCCAGATCACTCATCCTGAGCTGTCCCTCCAATCTAGTCATTTCTAATCTTGTCCATTCTGGTCACTCCCAATAAAAACCTTCACATATTCACCTCTGCCGCCCTAGCTCCTCCTTCTGTCTGTTTGTTAATGCCACCATCCCAGTACCATATCTTTAGTGCAACTTAATAATACAGTATAATATTGACACACTCATTAACTGCATTGTTGGTGCCAGGTTTCTCTTGGAAATAAGACTTTTACCTGGATAAATAAATGATTAATAATAAAATTGTAACCTCTACAGTTTCTGTCAGTTTGGAGAAAAGCTTTTCAGCCACAGAAAAGAAAAACGTGATGTGACACTTTGCAGTCGGCTTACTGCTGGTTTCTGAGCTGTTTTGTTTTTTCTTGCTTATATTGATGTTGCTACAGCTGTTAACATTAGCCAAGAAGGAAGCTTTACACCACCACATTGGATTTGAACCTGCAGTGCTTCTATCAGACGTGACAAATGCGTGAGCATTCACCACAGGAGTTCAACAATACAGCAACACAAACCACCACATGTAGTTACACCATTAGACGCTAATGTCACTGCGGTGGTACAGACTGCTATTTGAGGGCACGCCCACAAGTCCTGCACTGATGGGGACATCAGCGGGGATGAGAAGATTAAACAACATAAGATTTGGACATACAGCAGTTCTGTGTTTGAGCGTTCAGGTTAGTGACTGAGAGGGTTTCCTCCCACAGTCTAAACATATGCATGTTAGATTAATTGGCATTTCTCAATTGGCTATAGGCTTAAGTGCATAAAATAAACTGGTGTATGAATGTGGTTTGTAGTGTTAAGTGCTTAGAGTGGTTAGAAAGACTAGAAAAGCTGTATCTAAAAAGCAGTCCATTTCATTTGGTGAAAATACATCCTTTATGTCCAAATTTGTTTGAAAAGAGTTATATCACTTTGTCCTCGATACACCTGGAAACTCTTCAGACAGCAAGCAGATGTGGACCCAGCCCTGGAGCTATTAATATCACTGTGCTACTCATAGATGTAAACGTGTTTTATATATATATTTTTTTTTTTGTTAATTCAGTAATACTTGTCTCTGTACTTGGAGTACGCAAACAAGTAGGGATATTGATCTGCTCAGTTAAGTAGTCGAGGGGGATGTTAATCAGTTCCAGCTGCTTTGGTGTTAATGAAATTAACAACAGGTGCACTAGAGGGGCAACAATGGGACAAGCACCAAAACAGAAATGGTTTCACAGGTGGAGGACACTGATATGTTTCCCTCCTCATCTTCTCTAACAGTTCTTTCACTAGTTTTGCATTTGCGAGCGTCAGTGTGACTACTGGTAGCATGAGTCCATATCTGGACCCTACAGAGGTTGCACAGTACTCCAACTCCTCCAGGATGGCACATCAATATATGTCGTTACTAGAAGGCTTTCTGTGTCTCCAGCACAGTCTTAAGAGGATGGAGGAGATTCCAAAACACAGTTACTGTAGGAGAGCTGGACAGGGCTGTAGAAGGTCCTCAACCCATCAGCCAGAACAGCATCTGCTTCTTTGTGCAAGCAGGGTGATGGGTGAATGAGCACTGCCAGAACTATAAAATGACCTTCAGCAGGACACTGGTGTGAATTTAACTGGCCAAACAATCACAAACAGACTTTGTGACGTGACTTTTGTCCAAAAAAAAAAAATTACCTGCAGCATGATTATGATTATTTCCACAGTGATTTTCAGGCTGTCTTTGAATTCAGCCCTCATTGATTTCCATCTAACAACGTGGTATCCTTTTGTCACTAACACACTGGGGACACTATATGAGTACACATAGATGTTTTTATTTGTTAGTAAGATCTTGCATGTTTTCAAAGTGTTCCTTTAATTTTTTGAGCAGTGCTTAATGTCAGTAAAGTTAAAATAGTGGCTAGTTGTGAGCTACATCTCTGCTAAATGTTCTCTCTTGGATCAATTTAATCAGCACTGACATTTTTACCTCTAATCAACAGGAACGTGCTCAGTCGGGTGAATGCTCAGCTGTGATGGCCGAGAGGTTAAGGCGTTGGACTTGAAATCCAATGGGGTTTCCCCGCGCAGGTTCAAATCCTGCTCACAGCGTTAACATCCTCATTGGAGCAACAGTAACACACATAGTTTCCTTATGTATTAAAGTATTCTGAACTCAGTCTAAGGAGCTTGTAAAGAAAAGCATCTGGATGGTTTTTTCCAAGCTCCTTAGACTACAATGACCTGGATGACTGAGAACCTTCACATATATATTCTGAACACACAGTTAAAAATGTTGCAATGTTCAGGTATTTGAAAAAGGCCAAAAAGCAGTTAAAAACTGCACAATTTGTCCACATTTAGACATAGAAGGGTTCCTTTTTAAAGGCTAACCGTGACGGGACGACCACATCTAGCACAGCAAACAATGTCCATGGATGTGTGATGCTCAGTGAGTGTACTTGTTGTTGACCATTTGAATCTGAGGAGCTCCTCTAAGCATTCCCCCCTCTCTCCATCATGTCCATGCAGTTCATGTTGACCTCTCGAACGCTGCATAAAGCCAACATGCCCTGCCTGATAGGATTACAGCAGCAAGCACTTGTATTTGTTGCTGTCTATGACTGCCTCCGTGTCCTTCTCTCCCTCCCTTCCTCGCAGAGTGTTTCTAACTGAGCAGCGACCATTGTTGAGTAATAGAAATCTACTTGAACGTGCTGACAGATGGAGAGATGAAAATGAAAGAGGAAGAGAATGATTGTGTACCACTTGCTGCTCTCCAGGTGAAGAGCTCCCAGACCACTTTACGTCAAGCGCCCCAAATAGTTCTGTATTTGATCACGGACCCCTCTTTGATAAGTTTGTGTCCTTACCTCACGTCCATAATGTCAGCAACCTGATTGATGGGCTACTCTTTTCTGACCAGATGGAGCTGGTATGAGAGGCTCTGATGGTCTAGTACAGTTCAGTGGGGTTTTTTCAGTGCTTTTCATGAGCAAGCTGTAAAAAGACTAAGTGCCATAATGTTGTGTGGATACGCACAATGGGGAACATTAACTGTATAACCCAGACAGGCAGAACTATTATTTCTAAAATCAAGTGACAGAAACAACAAAGCGTGGAAATCTGGCTGGCTGAGGCACAGAGACTACAAAACTTTTCTCTGTTGACAAGCTTGTTAACCTCCTGACCTTGCACGCTTCAGTCGCTCAGCTCAACTGGAAATTAATGGACTTGTAGTGACTTGTTGGCGGTGATCTTTGCAGCATTAACATGTGGTCATGAACCAAATCAGATAAGTATTTGGTGTATTTATGCTACACATTAAGTATTAAGAAGTAGATTAAACTCCTAGGACCTGGCGTCCACATATGTGGACATCACATTTTGAGTTGTCTAGACCTAAAAACACTAATTTTTCTCTACAAGGGCCTGATATCTACTTACAAGGACATTTTACTGTCACTGTTATATCAAAATTTAAAACGAATGTCCTCATATGTGGATCTTATTTTTATCAGAAACAGAAATCAGGTAAAAAAAAAATATTCTGGCAATTCTTTGTTTTTACATTTATGAGGTCCCAATATGCCCAAATATCAAAGAGAAATTAAAAATGCATGCCATGGAAGAGTTTCTAAGGGAGTGAAGGTCGAGTACTGCAGGCCTCAGTAGCCATGTAATGAAAAATGCCACCACAGTCCACATTGCCATCATGTCATTTTTAAAAAATGTCTTTTTCCTCGATCACATAACTTGGATGCATCATTGCTTTGTGCTAAAACTCCTGTTCTCAGCAGAACATTGTTTAATACTTACTCATACTCATCCTCTTTGAAGGCAGATCAGACTTAATATCAGCTGAGTCGCACAAAGTCTTGAAATCAAAAGCTGCATTTCAAAAACAGCCCCTTAAACAGGCAACAAGACAGATCTTTATGCTGATTTTTATTGCTCAGGGTATTGGTTATGTAATATTAGCACCATCAGTGATGAGATTGGCCTTCTATAAGCTTTCAACCTGTGACCTGTGACTGGTACATGATCTCTATGGAAAATATAGACTTGGCCTTGAAACTCAAATAGGAAGAGGATAGTGCTTGTGTTTCCCTCCGTAGTGCTCAGTGGCTTTCCCCAAGTAGTTGAATTGTGGATGCTTGGAACATTACGAGTAACACCGGAAACCAAGAGTTAAAAGTGGCTTATTAGACAGGCAATGTCACTCAATTGTGAGACCTCTGGGACTTTAAAGGGTTCAAAAATGACACTTCGTTGAAATATTTTCCACTAGATTAGCAAGAACTAAATCTGCCTTCTTGTTAACTTAATTCAATCAGGTGTTTTTAAACAGAAAGGGGTGTAATGCTCCTTTAAATTGTTGTTACGCTGAGTTAAATCTACAGTAGTGTTTCCACATCCATCCATCTATCCATCCATCCATCCTGTTTTTCCAGAGCAGCACCAAATTGATCCCAAGCCAGAGAGATGTAATCTATCCAGCAGGTCCTGGGTCTGCCTCCTCCTGGCACGACATTTCTAAAACAGCCTTCCAAGGAAGCGTCCCGGCGGCATCCTTGTCAGATGTCTGAACCACCTTAGCTGAGTCCTTTTGATATAGTGGAGAATTGGATCTATTGTTAGCCCCTCCTGAATGACCTCCAGATTCAGTTGTCAGCAAAAAGCACAAACGGAGCTTTGAACACATTCAATGATCCGTTTTTTGTATTTCCATAATACAGCACGGAGCTATAACTCTATTATTTGACAAAAGAAACATTTAAATACAGTTGTAATACACTGATATTGGGTCTTGCTGGTCTTCAGTTATTAGTTATTGGTTTCAAGACAAATGTATTGATCTCTGTTCCCAGTCAGTCTTGAATACAGTGCTTGGGAGTGAGAGGCTGCTGACGTAGCTTAGATTTTCATCACGTAAAAAAAACAAAGACGGAAAAGTAGTGTGATGCAAAGTTTTCACACTGGTCCTTCACAACTGCCAAGCAACTGTCTGAAGTGGTACAACCAGCGTGACACATACTGCACACATATACCAATGCAAAAAAAGTGCTTTATAGTAGACATGATATGATAGAAAAAAGTTGTAGCTGTTACATTCTCTGTGTGCTGCAGAGTAGCCTTAATAATGAGGTTACAGCATCTGGGTTCAGCAAAGTGTCTTCTTTTACTTTCTTCCACTGCTGTAATATTAGTCACACTTAAGGAGTATTTGGCTAACTGCAGTGGAAAAGATCATAGTGGGTTTCTGGCGGAAAGTACACTACTCTAATTGCCTTAAACCCGTTTCTCCCTTCAACCAGTCAATATGCCTGCAGTGTGTGTGTGTGTGTAAATGTGTGTGTGCTCCACTGGTCAATAAAATGTGTGCTAAGAGGCAATTGGTTGTTTTTCCTCAATTTGACACGTTAAATGCAGTCACACTTCAGGTAAACACACACATTTTCAGGCTCGCAAATGCACAGTGCACACACACACACACACACACGCTACGATGCTATTGGGTAAATGGTATTGATTCTGTCCTGTTTTCAACTTATTTTCCCTCATAACCCCTCAGAGCTCAGTCGCACTCACTAGCCGACGAGAATGAAGAGTCTCTTGAATCTTGCCCACATGCAAACACCAGCATTTATTCATAAGTGCAAACACGCCAACAGAAAGACAAAGCACTGTTGTAAATGTCATTTGTTGACCCAAATGAAAAATAGATGATGGAAAATATCCACTGATCACTTGAATTATTTATTTTTAAAGCAACTCTTCTCGAGTCCGGGTATTGTGTTTTGCCTTGATTAGCGTTAGTGTCGACTGGGTTTAATTGGTTTAAGTTTGAGCTGCTTGAATCCCACGCACTCCAGTGGTGTTTGTGTCAGTTGACAGAGGTGGTTGTGCAGTATGTGCTGGCATGGCATTCACAAAAACCCCGCCAGTGTTTAGATTGCTTTTAATTTAAATTAAAACAAACATAAGAATGTATTTTTACAACCAGGTTTGTTTGCACCAACAGGGCTTAAACTTGGTCTTAAGCTAATTCGGTTGTAAGCTGGTGTCTGTGTCCACAACTGAGTATAGTCAAACATTAAGCCTTATTTTCAGTAAAACCTACATGTAGTCAGCACCTGGATAAAATTAATGGCTATTTCTGTACAGCCGGAAAAATTTGTACATCATACGTCAACTTTACAATGAGCATATTTTCAGGAGAAACAGAAGCAATCCAGTTTCAAAAATGATTTCTTTTTCTTCCTAAATTCATTCCACTTTCTATACATCATTTTCTTAATTAAGGTTTTCTTGAAAGAGGTTGCATTAGACTTTGTCATCATCTGTGGTTTTGGTAGATCTTGTAAAAAAAATATTAAATGGCGTTACCTTTTTAAAGAAACAGTGTGTAAAATCTCACCACTAGATGTCAGTAGACTGCAGATTGCAGTCACTCTGTTTTTACTTCTGTTTTCCAGATTGAAGAGCATAATAATAGCTACCGTGGCTGCTGATGGACAAACAACTTCATCTGCGGAAAGTGGAGGTTGTGTCCGTGTCTGTTTACTCTAAAGGAGGCTGGAAAACTTTGTTAAAGGAGGCCGACATGAGTCGCTGAGTCATGTGTGAAGCTCACTTCTGTCTGAAGACAGCGATACTGAGGTGAGATGTTGCATATTCTGAACGTTTCTGTCAACAAGCGCGGCTATTTTTGCCACTGTTAGCTGCAGTTAGCCTCTGTTAGCTACTATTAGCCAACATTAGTGCACTTTTCTTTGAAGTGGCTCTTCGTTTTACTTGGACGCTTATTAAATAAACATCATATGATGTAGGAACTTAATCAAACTGTTCATCAAACAGAAAGTGACATTTTTAGGACACATGAGCCTAACATTAGCTTGTGTATTGTTAGTTTCATTGAGAGAGGGAAGGGTTGTTGTCTAATCTCTCTTATATCCTCTCCTGTGTATTTTTAATGTATTAATTCTACGTTTATGAGAATGTATCAGTTTATTGGAAGATTACACACCAATGAATGTATATTTATGAGTTTAATATTGTTTTTTTCTATTAAATAAACTGAAAAAAATGACTGAGGATGATGGAGGTTTTTTGCAGGTCAATATATGTGATTTTTTTCATTTTCAATACCACCCCCACCCCAGTGTGGATTACATCTTATGTTTTGTGTAATCTGAGGTAGATACCGTCCTACCCTAGTTGCATAACTATTTATGGGGGTGTAGCTCATAGTCTGCCATCAATAACCATTCAAAATTGTAACTGTTGAATGAATTTGAATCATTTTACCCCGTGAAGGTTTCTCACTTCTTTATCCATTTTGTGATGTGAGTATTTGGACCTTGAGGTGGCTATTATGTCAGATCAAACAAATGGATATCCCTGTTATACTTCAAGACATTTGGCAGGTAGATAGTTCCAAGTAACAGTCACAGATTGACTGGTTTTCTTTTCTGCTCTGAGCACCTGACTTTTCCTTACTACAGTCCACATTCAGACATTTACACACATTCACAGAGCAATTTATTTTATGCCTTTCAGCCCTTTCTAGTTATTACCCACTTGTCCTTCTCTGACGGATGCATCGGAAGAAATTTAGGGTACCAACTTCAACTGGGATCCAACCACCAGGTAGTCTCCCAACCCACAACAAACTCCACCTCCTTAGCCACAGTCTTCCTTGGATTTGGTTGGTCACTGTGTCTTTTTGCCTCCATGTAATCTCAGAGTGACTCCATGTTTTTGTTCGCAGGGCTCTAGTGGAACTTGTTCTAGATCTTGTTGTTCTTTCTCTCTCTGATGATAGACCTCATCACTCTGTCTCCGTATTTGTCATGTCGTGATGCAGAATGAATCACTGTGTGGAGGACAAGGATTTAAAAGTCTTATCCAAATGTATCATTCTTGGCTAACTGAGAATATGTGCTTTTGTAATTAAAGACGGCGTGTTAGCAGAAATATCTTTACTAAGAAAACAACAACTATAAGGAAACAATACTACTGCTAACTGGCAGTAAAGCAGCCAGCACCAAAACAGGGAGGGGAACACTGTTTGAGATGCAGGAGCTTTGACACCCTCACAGCTTCCAAGAATAAATAATTAGTGGAGCTGGCACCACAGAAGACGGGGGACAGAGATGTCATTATTTACGCCAGATTATGGACACACACACACACACACACACACACACACACACACACACACACACGCACACACACACACTGGCTCACACTTTTGTGCATGTACATGTTCACACACATATGCTTGCAATGGGTCATCATCAGCTTTTTATCCAGCATTCGCCTTTAGATGAATATAGATCTGCTTTGAAACAAACATGGCCTCATCTCGTGCTGTGCATTTGTATTGAGGCTTATTCCTTACGTTTTTTAGTCATCTTTAGCCATACTACAGTTGAATTTTTTTCCTATAATATTTGTGCCGCCCCACTTTACTTTCACGTCACCGGCAGTTCCACTTGTCTGCATGAGAGTAAAATATCGCAGCAATATTCGATCGATTGCCGTAAAACTTGCTCACCCTATTCATCCATCCTGTTCTCTTCCAGACTTTCAGAATGTTTTTCAAACCTTTATTTCTCACACTGTACCCTTTCATCGCCGTTCTGTCCTCCTGTTCACCCCACCTCACCCCGAAACTGCTCCGCGGCTCCCTCTCTAACTTACGTCAAGTGGACATCCAGACGTTTGCACAGCCACATCTGGAAACAGCGTTAAGCCCGGCTGACTTTCAGGAAGTTTTCACACTTCATGACTCATTAACCTGCAGAATCCTGCAGGCCTCCCAAGCAAGAGAATAGGCAGCAGGGGAAGTGAACGGTAGAGGAGGAGGAGGGGGAGGCGGAATAGGAGAAGGAAGAATCAGCACAGATAGAGAGATGATGGGTTGGATACAGGAAGCTGAAGGAGCGTTTGAAGAATGATCTGAAAGCAAGGAAAATTAAACACAGAAGCACTCGAGCTTGGCTTAAGTGAGAGTTGAATTACTACGTTAGACACCAGTCGGGGCGGGGCCAAAGGGCCTCCCAGCACAACCGGTGATGGAGCTTGTTAAACAGGACGGCATGTTTGTGTCCGTTTGTGTAGGTATTCGGCATGCAGCCTACAAGCAGACGTGCTTGCATGCAGTAATCAAAAAAGGAAATAAAAAAGTGCTTATGAGTACAGCTAGCTGTGCATAGGTCTAATGCTGATTGGTTGAAAAGTGCGACAACAAAGTTCAACATGAAGGAGCAAAAAGCATGTATCACTTAAGCTGTTGTTATTGTTGTGTTGGCAGAAGGACTAATAACAATTTAAGTAAAAGTAGCCCTTTGACACTGCCCCCTGGTGACAGCGAACAGCTACAACATATAGTTGCTGAGCTGACCTTGTGGTAGTATGTATGTAGCTTACCCATGCACTCATAAATCTGGAGTTACTTATCTTACTTAACTTTATTAGGGGAAAAAAGGGGGTGGGGGGGTCTTTGTGTTAAAGAAGTTAACAATGAAGAATGAGCAGAATATGACAAATAGAAAGAGAAGTCCAGAAAAATAAGTCATCAAAGTGAGGACGGGAATGAAGGGTGATGAATAGACAATGGGTTGTGTGCGGTTTGTGTGTGTGTGTGTGGGTGTGTGTGTGTGTGTGTGTGAGAGAGAGAGAGAGAGTTGTCCAGGGTGTCTGTGTCCAGCCCTCTGTGAGTAATGTGTCTGAGAGAGGAGCTTTCCTAATGAAACACTTTTCTTGGAGTGATAATTACACCAGTAGAAAGCAAGGACACCTCCAGTCAATGTGTGAAACTCAGCTTACTAAAACACAAAGTTTCTCCCTGGCTACTCTCCCTCTCACCCTCTCTCTCTCTCTCTCTCTCTCTCTCTCTCTCTCTCTCTCTCTCTCTGTGTGTGTGTGTGTGTACACACTTTCATAGTGTGTAAATGGGAGGCTGACATTATAAGCTTTGCTTAATAATCAGCCCAATAAGTGAGAGCAGACCTTCTCCCAGATGTGTTTGTGTTTTTCTTTGGCGGGGATACACGAGCTGACATTTACATGAGCTGAAGAAGCCGATTTAATGCATTCACTTTCTATAAGCTTACTGTATATCAAGGCAGCTTTCTGTCACGGAAGGGTCAAAAATGAAATTATATTAAGTTTGCCTCCTTCCCCCCTTCATGCCTTTGGTTCCTTCTTCCCTTTTCCCTCTCTGATTCCAATCTTTTTGGCCCAGCTGACTGACAGCCTCTGCTTTCACTGCATGTCACAGTGGTTGAAATCTCACTGAGGGGCTTGATGCAGATAAGCAGTGGAGATGTGGATAAGCAGTGACAGAGCTGGGGCTTAGATAGGGAGAAGAGAGGAAAAGAGAGATAAAATTCGATAAAAATGTATTGGAGATGCACAAATACACAAAAGATACCTGTGTCTGTAATGGATTTTGCAGGAAATCTTGTATCACACTTCAACAGCCAAAGAATTTAGTTAAACAAATCAGACCAGCAGAACAATTCAATTATTCTGCGTGGCTTTAATAAATGTTTGATATGCATTACATGGGAACTTTCTAATTCAAATTTTACGATTTAACAGTTAGGGCTTTTCCCATTAATTCTCGACACACAAAGTTACAATTTGAATTTCGAGCGTTTATTAAATAAATATGAAAAAGTCTAACAGAATTATAGCGGGAGCAGGATAGGGTGGAGATTAGCGCACATGAGTAAAACAAAAGTTTCAACTACCGGTGCGTTTATAATACAAAACTCCTGGCATGTGCGCGCTGGGATCTGGCAGATGAACTATTTAATTCTGCGCTTTAATAGATTTTTCCGGCTTCTTGGAAATGTGGAAATGCCTCTGCTCCTTTAGCGCATGTACACTTTTCCACAAAGTGCAAGTAAATCTCTTTGTTTGTCCTGCTCTCTCTGCTGATGAGATTTTGAGTCGCTCTAATTTCTATATGTGTCCATAAGGCTTTACAGATTTACAAACAGTAGCATCTGGACGCTCGCCTTTCGCCGCCTGTTCAAAACTCCTCAGAAACTTAAGAATTACTTCCCCTTTGGGACTGACTGTCAGAGAAAGCACTTCTCCCCCAAAAATGTCTTGTGTGTTGTACAAAAACAAGAATTTAATTTTGCTAAACTCATAGCTTAAGCGCAAATACACAAGATCAAACATTTCGTTTTTTATTATTGTGAGTCCATTTCTCTTTAAAGTTTGGTCGATTGCATAAGGAACTCATAACTTTCCTTTTGATTTGCTGTGGCTTACTTCTACCTTCACATCCAACAAAAAGACAAACGGGTACATGGCATCTTGTACTAGAAAGCATTTTATGAAGCAAACATCTACATCTCTGCTGCATCACTGAAATTCTCTAAAAATTGGTGTGGATCACGGATATAATTTTGGGTGGGGGATGTTTAACCATGCACATGTCACCAGTCTTTCACAGGGTGTGGGTCAATCAGAGACATGAGTAGAGTGTTTATTTATCAGGAACTGTACTGTAGGTATATACTCACTGGTCACTTTATTAATTACATCTTGCCAGTAACAGGTTGGACCCGGTTTTACCTTCAGACTTGATTTAATTCTTTGTGGTTCAATTCAACAATGTGCTGGAAACATTCCTCAGAGAGTTTGGTCCATATTGGCACGACAGCATCACACAGCTGCTGCAGATTTGTCGGCTGCACAACCATGATGCAAACCTCCCGTTCCACCACATCCCAAAGGTGCTCTGCTGGATGGAGATCTGGTGACTGTGGAGACTGTTTGAGTTCAGTTAACTGGTTCAAGTAACCAGTGTGAGATGGTTTGTAACATGTTGTGTTATCAAGCTGGAAAGAGATATCAAAAGATGGGTCTCTCTTGTAAATGAGAGTTTCAATGGATTACTCGTATAAGATAACGGTTCAATCAATTTAAAAAGAGCAACATACTCAGGTAGGCTGCAACATTTTAAGAATACCAAGGAACCCAAAGTGTGCCAAGAAAATATCTCTCACACCGTTAAACCATCACCAGCTTAAATTGTTCATACAATATTAATGGGAATTTAACATAAACTTTAACCCATTTGACTGCACTTTGTGTTTGTGTGAAACTGCACTTCTGACGGACCCTGATTCCTTCCTGGACATGTTTCCCACATCTTCTGGTCTTGGTGAACTCTCTGTTGCCCTGTCTAAACTCACACAGAAGATCATCTTCTTTGGACAATGGTGTTTCTTTTGAACTTTTGATTTGTACTGGCTAACTGGTGTATTTTTATTTATTTATTTCATTTTATTTTTTCCTTTTCTTTCCTGTTTTTCTGTTTTTTCTTTTTTTTTCTGTGCTTAAATGTTATTGTTTTTGAAACTTATGTCCTTTGTCTGGTGTGACGTTATGTAACTTTGAACTTAAAATCTTATAAATAAACATTAAAAAAAATTGTTCATACAAGTCAGGATGGCTCTGTGCTTTTATATCGTTTATATCAAATTCTCACTCCACCATCTGAAAGTCACGGCAGAAATTGATACCCATGAGACCTGGTAACATTTTTTTCTAGGCTTCAATTGACTCATTTTGCTGAGCTTGTGTGAATTGTAGCCTCAGTTTCCTCTTCTTATCTGACAAGTACGGTCTTCTGCTGCTGTAGCCCAGTGTGTTCAGAGATGCTCTTCTGCATACCTTATTTGCTTATTCGATTTACTGTTACCTTCCTGTCACCTTGAAGTAATCTGGTTATTCTCCTCTGACCTCTGGCATCAGCAAGATGTTTACACCCAGGGAGCTGCTGCTCACCTGACATTTACTCTTTTCCAGACTTATTTTCTGTGAACCCCAGAGATGTCTGTGTGGGGAAATCTGAAAGAAGATCAGCGTATTTTGAAATACTCAGACTAGCCTGTCATGCACTAACAATCATGCCAGGTTCAAAGTCACTTAAATCACATTTTTCCTCATTCTGGTGTTGATGTGAGCTTCAGCAGGTCGTTATCACCATCCCTATATGGAAAACTGCAATTAGATGCTGCCGTGTGATTGGCTGATAAATACCTGCTTTAACGAGCAGTTATATGAGTGGAACTAGTGTAGTGCTTGAGAGTAAATTTTAGATACTTTACAGTACTATTCTCAGTTTGAGAGGAAAATATTTTCCTTTAATTTTCCTGCAACTTTTTACAGAAAAGTTTATAATTATGATTGATGACATTAAAACACCCAAAACAGGCCATTTGCTGTGAAGAGCAAGGAAGGAGCCTTAATCAGAGCTTTTAAATACAGATATGGATTCAGGTGTGAGGCTTCTGTCTCTACTGACAGTGATTGTTGTGAGATGATTGAGTGAAACCTGTGATGGTTCATTTAATTTAGTCTAGCAGTATGTTTGAGTTATGTTAGCTCAAATTATAGTAGTTACACGCTGAATGATGCAATTTTTGTTTAGAGCAATCTGTCAGCCTGTCATTATCCTGCCATATAAAAATAAATCCCAGTTAAAGTAGATTCCTCGGATTCTCTCTGAGCCTTACTGCACATCCATATTGTTAACCACAGTGCTTGTAAATCAGTGTGCATCCTGTAAACATTGTTTTAACAACAGGGATCAGGCAGTATTGTATGTTTTTGGTTAAACTACCAAACAGCACAAGACTCTGTCTATTTCCTGTAATACTGTAGTATTTTTACTATAAACATTTTTTTTTTTACTTTAAATGGACGATAGCTTTGCTGCCACCCTACGTAAAGCAGTTAAAATGCTTACTACTTCTACCAGTGGGAGGTACCATTCATATGTTGTTCATTTTAAACTTCAAGAAAGGCAAATGAAAGGCCACATATTATCTTGACAATTAATTGCATGATGGCTTTCAAGTGTAATTGGCTCATCCACTGTGGTGGAGTGCAGGTTAGACAGCAGCAGCCACTGAATGAAGAGCGATACCATATTTCAAGTCTCCTTTGTATTTGCTTGAAATTCAAATACTTCCTGTGGGTCATGTTACTGTAACTGCGCATATTTTAAATAGTAAAATATTTGTATGAACTTGGAGTTATTTCTACCAGAGTATTTGCATGTACACACTCATTTTATTTTTCTAAACAACTGTACTGTGTGCACAAATGCAGACATTTTTTTTGTTGACTTAAAATATTAATTTTGGCTAAAAGATAAAAGATTTTATTTTAAAAAATGTTTTTAAATTGGTACTATTTTTATTTACTGGACAAATTTGTGTAATTAACGTACATATTGGTAGATGCCACACAGTCACTCGCTAACGTGCTTAAATTTCCTCTTACAATATGAAAAATGCTGAAAAATGTATAATTTATAATAAAATCTTAACTGCGTGATAAAAGTTTTGTAGAACTCTCTTTTTAAACCTACATCATATGTTAGCAAAATATAAGAACATAATATATTTAAGACCTCTTTGGCAACTCTGTCACACAATCTGAATTAAGAAATTTGATCCCTCTGCTTACATGAATGACGTCTCTGCTGAAGTACAACTCAGCATTAAATCTGACATCAGAAACTCTTGATTTTTTTTTTTTGTGGGGGGGTGTTAATTGTTGTTTTTTAAAGAAATACAGGAGTCTACATTAGGAGGCCCTCGGGCTCAGAGGAGGAACATGTTTATTAGGTAGTAATTTAAAATTTACTGAGATGTCTGGAGTTTGATTTATCTGATTCTGGAGCAACTGAAAACATTAGTCCAGATTGTCATTTGACATAGTGAACAAAAATATTGACTTAATCGTTGAGGAATGATATACTGTTTTTATACAGTCCCATTTTTCTGGCCCTCAAATGTGGCAGGACAATTTAATCCAACTTTTTTGGCATAAGTGTGGGTCGTTTTTGTCATTATTGCTCCTTTTAAGCAGATAAAAGGTCTGGAAATGACTCCAAGCATGGTATTGGCATTTGCTATGGGGCTATGAAATCACAGTTTGCAGTTAGATGAGATCGTAATGCAAGTGTAAGTTGCCATATTTGCAATACAAAACAAACCCATCAGAGAAATGGTATAAAAATGCTAGTGAAGAAATAAAACTGGGGAATTCAGCAGCAAGCATTGGACGTCAGTGGATGATAGTGGAAGATGTTTGCAGGAAGTTCTCCATGTTAAAGAAATAATCCTTCAGAACATCCAGTAAAGGAGTCTTCAGAAAGTAGCCATGTAAATATCACAAACAGAGGACTTTAGCTGAGCAAATGTAGAGGCTTCCCCATCATTCTTTAAACAGAAAAGATTAAAACGAACCAAAAGATGCAAGTATTAGAAACGTATAAAGGTTAGAACTGATCTGTAAGACACTACATAACCTCTGAAAAAACTATCTTCATGTGCTTGTTTCCGTTGGTGCTGTTATACTTTCAGTCAAATGTAAAGTTGACTGTGTGGCAATTCATAATATAGAGACGCACAATGACACAAAAGATCCTGAGAAACTGACTCATTTTTGAATAGTCAGCCTCTGGTTTTCCTTGTACTTGACTGTTTGGTTCCCAACACATGAAATAATGAACTTTTTACTGGTGTATTTTTCTGGCAGCTGTTGCCATGCAGATATTTATTTTAATCACAAAACATTAAAAAGCACTCTAAGGTAAAGTTAAACTTTAAGTTAAGCTAACATATATTGAAGCTGAAGTAGTAGAAACTCCTAACTACCACTTGCAGAAGTTTTTTCACCTGAATAAATAAGGTAGCTGTGCTGCATTCAGTAAATGGAAAGCCAGCAAGAAAGAAATATATATACTTCTATTTAATGCCAGCCACTAAAACAAGTGCCAGTCTTTCAGTCTTTTGGCAATGAACTGTTGTTTCAATAACAACAACTACTTTTTGTGCCTGTATTTTTAAGCCTGTAATTATCCCGCCTACAGTATTAGTAAGTGAAATTATAGCTAAACATATCAAACATATCAAAATTAACAAATTGACAAACATATCATTTGTCAATTTGTTAATTTTTCATTTAATTTGGCTTCAGCACCAATTATTGAACTTAAACAGCCAACTGTTTCTTCACAGAAAAAAATAGCTGATTTCTGTTGGGTAAAGTTGATGTTGTCAAAACTCTGTTTCTGGATTTCAGGGTGGTATTTACCACTGTCACAGGGATCTCACATCTAAGTAATCTCATTTCTTTTTTTCCTCATTTCTTTGGATAAGATCCATTCATCCATCTCTCCATTCTCTTCTGCTTATCCTTATCAGGGATGGATAAGATGAATTAATCAACTCTTCTCCATTTGTCTTTGGGTGCTCCACAAGGCTCTGCCTTGGGCCCACCTCTGTTTATATTATTTATCAATAATCTTCCATCTGCCTGTCCTTTTGCCAATATCTAATGTATATAATAATTATGTGTATAATATAACAAAAGTCATTAATAAACACAGCTTGGGGGTTCAAAATTGTAACTTGGTATGGTAGAAAAAGCTGTTTTTTATTTAAAGATTAGACATTTTTTGAGTTTATGAACAGAGAAACAATGGCACTTCACAGGAGCGACAACAGGAGAGGAGTGCATTTTTCCACTCAAAAAACTAACTTTTAGTGATTTTAAATAGCTTTTTAAAGCTGCACTACAATGGAATTAGTATTTGCTGGGAGCAACCATGCAACTGCCCACATATTAACTGTCCTTAAAAGAAAGGGTTAATTAATATTTGTCTGTCAGCAATAAAACTCAGTGGCATATTATTTTGTCAGCATATTTGTGTTCAAGTCATCTGTTCTGTCTTATTGCCACTCTATCATCATATACCTTCATGCTTGTCTATTTTCAGTTTGCTTTTATTGTATTATGTGGATTTATGTATTTTATATACTGTGAATGCTTTTTATGTCTGTGCTTCTGCTTTGCACGTTTTGTTAGTTTACAGCAGCAGAGAAGAACTGGATCTTATTTTGTCCATATATCGTGTGTGTCTTGTATTGGGAGACTCTTGGATGTTTTATAGTTAGCCTCCTATCTAACTACAGTGTATTTACAACATTGTTTAAATTTGATTGTCCATCATTCCATCTATTTTCTTAACCAGTTATTAGGGTACTGGGGATACTGAAACCAGTCCCATTGTCAAAGGTTAGATATACAGGGTTTAAACAAACAAAATAATAGATTCCACCCTGCAAAAATAAAATACAATTCATACAATAAATAATATAAACGGTGTTGCAAAGTAAGTACATTTTCTCGAAAGCTGCACTATTTTGTAGGGCTAGTTTTAATGTATGCTACTCGGTTACAGTAAAAATTCCAATTGTCCATAGAAAACAGGTGATCATCGTAATGTAATAAACCACAGAAGGTGATAAATTGATGAGCTAAAACAGTCAAATGCATCATGCATCAATAAGAATTTAAACATAGAGCAATGTTAAAATCCATGAAGAAATTGCTACCTTTGATCACCTTAGGTGTATTTCTTTTTCCTGCATCTTTAACCTCCTAGGACCTGGAGTCCACATATGTGGACATCACATTTTGGGTTATTTAGACCAAAATAGTTAATTTTGCTCTACAAGCGCCTGATATCCACTTATGAGGACATTATACTGCTACTGTTCTATCAAGATTTTAAACGAATATCCTCATATGTGGCTCTTATTTTTTTTTAAATAAAAATAAGGTAAAAAAAAAAAAAAAAATCTGGTAATTCTTTGTTTTTACATTCATCGGGCCCCAATGTGACCAAATATCAAAGAGAAATTAAAAATGCATGCCGTGGAAGAGTCCGGGTCTTAGGAGGTTAAAGCTTTTAAATACAAATTCACAGATATGATTTTCTTGATCTGAATAACACAACACCTAAACACTTTTCTGCATCGCTGATCCTTCTACATTTTGTCAGTGACTTACTTAAACATCATTTTTGGTCCTATATCAACAATGTGACATTGCCACGTTTCCTCAAGGATTTAACTACTTCCTCCATCACTGTACACCAGAGCATGTTTAAAGGTTATGGCAGGAAGCTATAGACAAGAAAAATAGTGCTGGCGATCAATATCTGATGAAATTGTTTTATGTGTTTAACTCTTTTGTCAGGACAAGTCTCTGTCACTTCTATGCTTCAGTTAACCCCAATCAGCTGGTGCCAGACTCTTATTGAACAATTTGTCTCTTGGATACTGCAGATAAATAACACACTATCTTTCTGTGTGCATGTGTGGGGGTAACTCTGATGCTGAATCAATGCGACACCTCAGGGATGGCACAGTGGAGGGGGGATGCTGGGTGAGGGAGGGAGGGTCGTATGCCAGGCTCGTTCTTCACACTTTTTTTTTTTAAGGAGGGGTGTGTGCGAAATAATACCCGCTCATTAGGAGCGCGCTGGCTGCTGGTTAATTCATCCTGGACTGTCATGGGCTTGTGTACGACCCCCGGGTAACACATAAATCACACGCAGAACCAACCGGTCGACCGGCAAGCTTCATGCCCCTAACGCCGCTGATTTATCAACCAAATTACTGCGAGTCCTGCTCGGCCTCAACACTTTGCCGAGGAAATCACCGACTAACCCCTGAGCGAACCGATTTATTGAAAAGCTGTCCCCCTCCACTTTCATCTCCCCGCCCTGCCCCGCTTTCTGTGTCACTCCACTCATCTCTCACTGACTTAATTAAAATCTATCCCGTTGGCTCGCTGGCATTTATTACAACCACTGGGCTAATGAAACAAAGAATACGACAAAACCAAAGCTGCTCTGTGCCCATAAACGTTCATTACATCGCAACAAACACCCAGTCCTCCCTGCACCCACTGGCACCTAAAACAAGGTGGGCTTGTTGGGAGTGTTTGCGTCTCACTCAGCATCCAGATGCTCCAAAGAGGAGCGCGCAGAAACTATGGAGCGAAATTCAGCCTTTATATTTATTGACACTGGCTTTGAGTCTTCATTGTTTGATGTTGCTTATGTTCAATTCAGCATTTCACCTGTTTAGCTTACCTTTTAAAAAGTAAATGATTCTAAATTTGTAGGCGATTTCTTCTGGCATCCACAAAGGCTTGCGCCACTTAAAGACGGTACAGGCCATGCTTTATAAAGCTTAGAGACACAGTTAATGAAGTGTGCCATCTCAGCCACACTGTAGAGGCAGAAGGTAAGGTTAAAGCCTCCTGGTTAACTGTTTGAACACTTTAGAGAATTAAAACATTTAGGTCTGTTTAGGATTTGGAGGGGCGTGAAAGGAAACCCTGATCAAAAAGCAGCCTTCTGTTAAGAAATATAGAAAAGAAAAAGTTCATATTTAACCAGAGAAACACATATTTGGCCACTGAAGAGATTCGACATGTTTTTAAGCTGTTTTTATTTCGTTGTAAATTATAATTGGGTTATATCTAAATGATAAAACCGATGTTAACTGTGTTTTCTGTTTATCCAAAGCCCACAGACAGCATAATGATTACTGAACTCTGGTCCAGGGGCTGCTGTTCATAAGTATTCAGTAGAACAATAAAATAAACATAATGATTAACCCAACTAAGATCTCCTTTAATATAAAGGATGGATAATTTATTTGAGAAAGGACTGGTGATTATATTTTTAAAAATGAGTGATTCAAAAATGATAAGTGATGTTGATTATGCTAATTTTTTGATTTTTGATTCCCCCCCCCCCCCTCCCAAATCTGCCACAGGGGTTACGTCATGATTGAATAGGAAAGTTGATCTTAAACCTGGAAACAGAACTCAAGCCTAGAAATTTCTAACTTTGGTCTACTCTCCATCACATCTCAGTTTCTTTCTTTGTTAATAGTGCATATTCACACAGCAAACTTTCTGTTATAAAGTGCTTAACTTGAGGATGACACGTGGAAAAACCGTAAACCACCACAGTATAAGTGTATAAAGACAAAACAAAGCAGTCTGGAATAACCCAAACCTTTGACAACATGAAACAGACCTTGAGGCCTATGACTTTTTTTTTTCTTCATCATACATCTTCTACATTAAAGACTAAGAACTTGCTTGTTTACTCATATAAACCAGCTTCCTGTTAGACGGGATTCAAACCTATATTTGGCACCACACCAGGTTATAGTTGGTCACAGATGTTGGCTGTAGGCCCATTTAGAGCGGATCAAAGATGCCCGAAAGCTAATGACAAAAGCTGCTAATATAGTCCGTTCTGGAGCATGGGGAGGTGATGGAGAGACAGAGACAGATAGGTGGAGAGGGGAGGGGAGTGTAATAGGTTCTTGAAATTATGCACATAATTAATTGCGCAAATTTGTTTCTATTAAATAAAAATAACAAGAATTGAAGAACTCAATTAGTGTTAATTAATCCTGCTCGTAAATTGAACAAGAAAAAAACGCGTGGATTGGAAGCCCCTCTCTTCTTCTCTCGCAATATTTCTGTGATTCTTTCTGACCTGAGGGTTTTTCTTCACTGGTGGAGGTTATGCAGCCATCGGACTCTCCTCTTTCCTCTCCTTTCCTGGGTGCGCGCGTGTGTGTGTGTTTTCTTGCCTCTTGAGAATTGGAAATGGGGGATGGAGACGGGGAATGTGGAAGGTGCTAAATTAGCTGGCTGATCCGCGCTCATTGCCGCATACACATCCCCCTATTACTGCGCCCCAGCGCCGCTTAATATTCCGGGCATGGCGGGCGCGTCTAGATAGCAGATTTATCAAATGGGAAAATGAATGTATGATGATCAGTTAAATTGAAAATCAGCGCCGGGGTGACAGGCCGCGCTGACACCTCGGTAATTAGAAAGAAAAATGATGGCGTCCGAATGCATAATAGAGCAAAAACAATTTACGCTATCCCCCCACGCCGTAATGATCGCGCGTTCAAATTGAAAATTTCTCCCGGTTGAAATTGAATTCATAAAGTGTGATGCATGAGCGGCACGGACACAGCGGGAGGCCCTGCCCGGTCCAGGCTCGGCTTGATCGATTGGTCGTTTGTGTCGGTGCCACCAAAACATCTCTCTCTCTCTCCCTCTCGCTGGCTTTCTCTCTTTTCCTCTCTCCCCGTGTTTCACCCCACACACAGATAGATAGATAGATAGATAGATAGATAGATAGATAGATAGATAGATAGATAGATAGATAGATAGGGACTTTGCGAACTTTTCACAAAAAGTGGGAAATCACGCAAAAATCGACTAATAAATGGGAGCTGAATGGAGGTCCATGTCTGATTTCCGCTGTGCCTTGTTACATTGTTACGTCTGCAAATAAAGGTTAAGATCATCACTTCCAAAATGTATTAAGGCCAGGCACTTCGAGACGCTTTGGTTCGTTTATTTGTGGCTCTCAAAGCTGCTCGTGAGGAGGCACGTGTGTTGGCCTGGGTTATTGTGGACGCCTGTTTTCTACCCATAGGTTTATAGGTTTAATCTATTTTTCAGTTTATTCCTTTAATTATTTGGAAAGAAGGGAGGGGTCCAATTTTATAGTCTACCAAAGACTCATTTGTGGTTTGTTATGTCTTGCAGCACAGTTTCCGCACACACACAAGGCCCTGCTGAAGGGAGATCAGACCTATATTTTCTAATTAATCGCTCTCTCGAAACTAACCGATTATAATAAAGCGGTTTCACCCGCCAAATAAAAAAAAAGAAAAGAAAAGAAAAAGAGAGAGAGAGAGAGTATAAAAGTCGGAATTTCACACAGCGCACGTGGAATGAACAATTTAATGTGATTGTTTCGGTCGAAGGGGACGTTTCCCGAGGCCTTATGGGAAAATAATGTCCTTATGAATTAAATAATAGGGTTATTACTTTCATTGATTTTAGCTGTCTGGGAATTTAGTGTTCGGCTTCGGTCTTAACCCATCCTCCTCCTCCTGCTGTTTCTTCCACTCTCGCTCCCCTCCTCGTCCTCTTGTCTAATTATTTTCCTGTAAAGCCCCCCCTCCCCACCATCACCACCAGCTTCCTGCCGCGCAAATAGCAGAGTCACCGAGCGAAAATTATGTAAATATTATTAAAGGGACTCAGGCACGGAAATTCATTTTAGGTCGGCGCAGCAAAGTAAAGCTCCGTCCCTCGGATCCACCTCAATTTATTTGCAAATAAAGGCGAGGTGACCGGGAGGGATCAGGGATATTTAGCCGGGCTGTCAACACGGCTCCTCTGCGCACTGCGCTCCGGAATTGATGGTTTTAATAATTGGGATTTCAGTTTCCAGGGAATTGGTGGCGTTTACACTTCATAAGCTAAACACACTCTTTTCTAAACGGGGCGCACGCCCAATGAGCGCGAGCGGGCACACACCTGGCACATTTCTACGGAGGGGTGGCGGTGGTGGGGTCTTCTAAATATCTTTAATACGCCCATTCTTCACTTTCCTTCACTTTTTCTTTCTGCTCAGACAACAATTGGTCAAAAAAAATTATTAATGCAAGCCCCGCACATCACTCGCCTCCCCTCTCTCCCCTCTCTCTCCCCTCTCCTATATCTTTATCTGTCTCCCCTCCAGGGACTCGCGGTCCTATTAGAACAAATGACGAGGGGCCCGGGCGCTTTTGTAAAAAGGAGCAGGCAGGCGGGCGCGCGCCTGTCCTATTATGTGCGACACATGATCAATAGGGCGATAACGCTGCAACATCAATATAAGCGACAGAACAATGAGGGATATCATCGAACATCTATCTTAATATAGCCGACTACAAGGGCCGTCTGACAACCGCGGCAGCTCATGAAAATTCCGCCCCACGAATCTACCACCATCTCCTCCTCCTCCTCCTCGCGCTCAATAGACTATGCGCTCTCATGCACACACGGGCACACGCACGCACACATTCGCGGTGCAGCTGGCGCGGCTATTATTTTCCCATTTCAATTTGACACCCCTGCCTTTCATGCTAATTCTATTATTGTAGGAAGTTTATGTGATTCCGTATCACTAGAAATCGGTAATGTCTAATAACCCTTTGGGCTGAAAGGAGGGGGCGGCGGCGGCGGTGGTGGCGGTGGGGGAAACTGCCTCGAGACCCGCGGCAGCCAGTGGGAAAATAATTACTTTCATATCAAAACTCAGCAGGAGGCGCAGGGTCCTATAGCCCGCGGCCACTAACCTCATTCCAGCTCGGCCTTTCAAATGAATAAATTTGTTAAAGCAATAAATACAAACAGCCAGACGGACTTGAGCCCCAGCTCCGGCTCACTACTCAGAGGGGGGAAAAAAGGGGGGATTTATCTGCTGTAACACGACAAAACTCCAGCCGCCATGATCCGAGGTTCTGCCACACAGCAGCACTCCCCTACACCCGAATCTCACCTTCTTCCCCTCCCCTGCTCCTCCCTTTTCAATATGGCCCTGGAAAGACAGTGATTCAATTTAAACAATAACTTTATTTATCAAAATGTTTACATATAAATATCATTTTCTCGTTTTTTGTTGGTTTTTTTTTTACAATATCTGAGGATTTTTGTTGTGTGTAAGATGTTTATTGTAGCCTAGTTTTTGTTACAAGTTTTTCACCAAAAAAAGGGAAGAAAACAAAAGAATAAAAGGAGAGAGAAAAAAGAAAGAACCTGCTTCTAAAGGTGTTTGAGGCCTGAAGCCCAAATATAAGGACAGCCACAGCTTTGATGGGGGGCCATCTGGATTGATCACACCTTCTGATTCAAAAATAGATGAGGATTAAGTCTCCTGATTCCTGATATGTTTTAGAGCATCTCAGCAGAGCTTTGGGAATGTTTGAATAGTCTGAGCGGTGTTCCTGGTCCTTTGTTTATGTTTGCTCCTTGAAAGTGTTAGTCCATATCGACATCCTCTCCATCTGTTCCGGGTGTTTCTTGACAGTCTGTGTTTGCCTTGAGACACTCGGAGAGGTCTGGAGACGCTTGCTCCTCTCTTGCACCCTTCTCTTTTGCACACAGCTCAGCAGATTGGCAGCCATTGGTCGCCGCCTCCAATTGAACTCTGGGACTCCTCTCCTCGCCGCTGTCGCTGGACTGCGTGGAGCTCAGCCTGACCCGAGCTGTCTGAGTTGAACTGCTTGGTGGAGAAGAAACGGGGAATCTTCCATCCCCGCAGTCACCACCACAGTCCTCCACGTCGGCTCCATCCGCTCTGCTGCTAACGTGATTGTGGTGATGCTGCGTGTCGTGTTGTATATGATCCGAGTTCAGCGGCTTGGTGATGCTGCCAAAGCTGCAGAGGTCAGAGGGAGCGGGGCTCCCTTCACTTGGCACACACCTCTGTCCCAGGCTGAGCCTGTTAATGCTGTCCTGACATGGTGTGGCCTTCAGGGCCGCTTGGGGCACTAGAAAACCCAAAGGCTGATGGGTAACTGGGTAAAGCAAGAAGTGACCTTTTCCCACCAGTGTCCTCTGATTAGGCAGCGAGGGGAAGTCCAGCTGAGATTTCCGTCGAGGCATGGTGTCAGAGAGGAGGCTCTCCACGCTGAAAGGGTTTCGTTTCTGCAGGGTGGAGGACCTCGGGCCTCCAGGGCTGGAGCTGTGCGTGCTGCCTGGTGAAACCTGCTCCGAGTCTGCTGTGGTTCTTTGGTTTTGGTGGTTTTGTAGTTGGCTGAAGTCGTGCCGTGTTTGGTCACAGCTGGATTCAGTTTGGTGTCCTCCCGTACTCTTCGATGCTGGCAGTTCTATGTGAAGAGTAAGGTTAGAAGACTGCTGCTCGCTGTCAGTGAACTGGGAGACCCCGCTGTCGCTCTCCGAACCGCCGGGTGTGTGGAAGCTGTCACCTGCGAGGAGTTTATTCTGGGACTTGAGCAGCTTCCTCTCCTGTTTCCTCTTCTTCTTCTCCTCCCGCTCGCGCTCCCTTCGTGCTATCTCCTCCGGGTCCATGGGCTCGCCGCTGCAGGTGGTCGGGTGGGAGTTGTGAGCAGGTCGACCCGGCCCTTTCTTTGTGTTCTCCTTTTTTCTCCATTTAGCGCGTCGGTTTTGGAACCAAACCTATGCACATGTACACACAAATATACACATGAAAATACATGCACAGGTGGAACACTAGCACACAAGGTGAATTTTGCAGGAGAATGGTCTTTTTTTCACAACAACATATAACAAAAAGGACTTTTAAGCAAATGTCATTTTATACATCCTGTTGCTTTGGTGAATTTTGACAGAATTAAACTGAATTTTGTTTTAATAGTTTATCAAATATTAAAGGGTTTTTTAGGCGAATCTGAAAAAAATGCTGAGGGGATTTGCTCCTTTTCCTTTATAATTTTTTTTACCTGCTGTTGTTACAGAAATACTCATCCAAGACTCAATTTGCATTTTTATCAATTTGCTAACATATTACAGCCTATCAGAAAAAAAATACAATCCACGTATCTGTTTAATAACCATGTAAATAGTGAATTACAGAATATCTTAAATTAACATGGATACCTCTAATCAAAAATATCTTCTGAATTCAGAAAGATTCCCTTTCTAACAAGCATCGGAGGAAAAAAAAAAGAATAAACTCTGTATTAATTTTTAAGGATTCATATTTTTCTTCTTTTTTTTTAATTATCACAGCCATAAAAACCATTACATGACTTCACTGAGTGGGGCTGCATTAGACAAAAGGTTTTTTAAATAGAGTGTCTGACAGCCTTATGGCAACAGCAGACCTCTCGTCTGCCAGGATAAACTGATAAAGCAGTGTCTGACCAGAAGGTAAGCACAAAACCAAAAACTGCCTGTAAATCCACCCAAATCCCACAAAGCCTCGAAACAAGTGAAATCACTGCTTTCGTTCTCCGTGTTTCTTTGTTTACTGCAGCTTTACACACGTGCGCAGCACATTAGGTTAATAGGTCACAGCGGTGGAACCTGCAGATGCGCAGATGTGCAGGTGTTAATTACGAACGAGCGTGTGTGATGAGCACCTCCGTCGATTACATTTGACTGCACACTGGCTTAAATCGGTCATATCCCGTCCGCTTCTGTGGGTCGGAGGGACTGTGGCACTTGCACGGCAATCCCTGGCTCTCCTCCCTGCGCAGCGAGCCAAGAAAGGGAGCCTCCCCCGCCCAGGAGCGCTCCACGCCCGGCCTCTGGGCGCGCTCGTGCCCGCGTGTTCGGCACTGATAAGGTCTGGAGTGGTAAAAAGATCCGAGAATATTGCATAATAAGGAGGCGAGACCAGCATCGCGCGCGACAAAGGCGCTTCTTATGAATTGTTAATGTTGGCTATATCTTTCCCCCGCAAACCTGCTGATAAAGGAGCGTTAAGAAGCTTGAGGGAACAATAATCTGCGGTTTAGGAGCGAAATCCCCAAAACAACATCAACGGAGAGCTGTGCTTCGTTGCCGCTTTCACTCATACAGCCATGTGAGAGCTATACATGGCAAATATACATGAACAGCCTCTACGGTAAATTATACAGAATATTATTTTAAACACAGCGAATTAATTACAAGCAACAAACTAGATCACGTATTAAGTTATTATTATTATTGTTGCTGTTATTATAATTAAGTCAAATTAAACCACCAATTTAACAAGTGATGATCCAGATCCTCAAAAAATAAATATTTACCTTAAAGTATTTTTATATTATATGAATGTTGTTAATAAGTTTTTATTATTTTTATTGTCATTATTATTATTATTAATAATAATATTATCAGATATACTGTAAAATTAATCGTTTTATTAATAGCTCACCAGTATTCATTATTGTTGCACTTAATAGTACTACTACTAATAATAATAGCCTAAAAGTTTTAATAAAAATGCAATAACTCAGCTTTTAAATATATATAGTTAAACTAAAATCTAATAACTGTAAATTGTTTACAAACTGACACCAGACTCTTTGTATAATAATAATAATAATAATAATAATAATAATAATAATAATAATAATAATAGCTTGGGTGTTAAAACAAAAAATGAAAGGTGAAGGAAGAATTCTATTAACTATATCCCCCCTTGGTTTGCTCAGTAAATAGCCATGTTTTTTATTAACCCATAAGTCAATAGGTTGCCTACATGCATAATTCAAAGGAGACTCTTTATTGACGCTTTGATAACTGGCAAACAGCTACCTGAATATTGGCCAGGCTAAGCCTCCACGGACCATGACAAAACTATATTGTTGTAGAGAAAATTCAGAGAAGCAGCAAAATAAATCTGGGGTCTGGTGTTGGGCTACGTCCATCTCGAGGGGAGAAAAAAGAAATATAAATGCTCCTGAGTGTGCCCAAATCTTGTGTCTAATTTGCTGTGTGCCTTTACCTGAACCCGTGACTCCACGAGGTCAAGCCTGAGCGCGAGCGCCTCCCGCATGAACACATCCGGATAGTGACTCTCGTTGAAAGCCTTCTCGAGCTCCTCCAGCTGCCACCCGGTGAAATTCGTCCTCGTGCGCCTCCGTTTACAACCGGGACTGTCCTTATCCGGGTCCCCAGAATCTGAAGACGTGTAAGTATGTGTGTGTGTATGTGTGTGTTTGCGTGTGTAGAAGTGTGTGTATGTGAGCGCACGTGTGAGTGAGGGAGAGAGAGAGAGAGACGTTCATGCTACGAGGTTCAAGTTAGCTTGTACTAGTTTGTTGTAAAACTGACAACTATCACTTTTCTTTTTGCTGTTCGACATAAACCACGTCCCGATAAATAAACAAATAATTAATGCATGACTTTATTTGATATAAGAGACAATTTTGTGTTCATTAGGCCTTTAACGTTTAATTTTGGCCAAATGAATTAGCACCCTGCAATGACAAGTTTTTATCTTAGCCTCTTCTGTAGCCTTTACCGCAAAATTACTAAAACTCTGTTTGTCTTCTTTTTCTTCTTCTTCTTCTTCTTTTTTTTTTTTTTTTTTTTTTTAAAAAACCAACCTAGGTTAAAAACTTTTAAAGACTATGTTTGTTCTGTAGGCTGATTTTCCTGTAAAATCTGGCCCCCAGAATCATAAAAAGTGGCATATTTCCACTAAAAATGTTTCAATGTAGCGAGAAAAGCCGAGGAAATTTTGATTTACCCAACTTCCTAGTACAGTACACTGTTTTCATGCACCTCTGTGTGCCTCATAAGGCAGTAAAAAAATAATTAAAAAAACAAAAAACAATAGCCCAGCCTACCTGAGAGTTTGAACTGCTGACTGTCGGAGGAGAGCAGCGAGTTAGAGCTGACCACCGAGGCCGAGCAGGAGCCGTTAAGTAATCCGTCTATAGAGAAGGGCACAGCGGCTGCGGACTGCAGCTGGTGTCCGCTAGCCAGCTCGTAGACGTGCTGGTGATGGTGGTGGTGGTGGTGATGGGGGCCGAGCGCGTACGGGAAACCCACCAACCCGCCCAAGGAGCCTCCGAACTGGGCGTGAGGATGCTCGAGTACACGGCTGTCCATGCTCGCCCGGGCTGCGGCGGGGCCGAAGTGAAGATGCAGAGGGAGGCAGTGTGGCTGAACATGCAGTCAAAACAAAAAGTCGGGCAGAGGAGGAAGAAGCGGCGAAGAGGAACCGGAGGAGGAGATACGAAGGCTGAGGTGGGGAGGGGGGGAGAGAAGGGATCCCAGGCAGACAGCCGTCTCCCACGGCCACGGTGCGGTCTGTAGTGAAACGGCGGAGACCAGGCTAGGGGAGGTATTTCACGTTTACGGTCCAGCCGATATGTCAACCCTGCTCCCTCTCTCCGCGAGCCAGCTCATTAGGACTCCTCCATCTGCTCGCGGGACCAATAAGAAACGTTAATCGCCACGTGACGTCAGAGACGCGGTTAATGGAGTAGGCTAAAGGAAGCAAAGCAAAAAGGGAGGAGAAAGAGAGAGACAGCGAGAGAGAGCGAGCTTTCCCCCCTTTCAGATCGATCGCTAATTACACCTGGCACGGTCCTTTAATTCTGCCCTGTCAAAACAATGAGGACGAGGCTAAGCTGCCGTGTGGAAATAGCTAAGTGATTGAAAGACCAACTCCATGAAATCCCCAGGAATAAACCCTGCATTTTTTTCTAGAAATAAACATTTTTTTTATTTTAACTTTTAACGCAATAACCATGCTCCCTCTTTCCCTTCACTCTCACTTCAATTGCGCGATCGTGCATGTGTGCGCGCTCCCGTATGGTGTGTAAGTGTCTTTTACGGGGCATTCGGGTGCAGATTGATCCAATAACAGCGCCTTTATTATCAGCCTCCCCGCCTTTTCCTGAGCTGTCACATTGCATTTTAAAGTACAAGCCTCTCTCCATCTCTGTAACCCCCCACCCCCCACACACACACATACACATACACACATCACCGAGCCCTCCATGACCGAGGTGTTGGTCGACTATTCATTATTTCGATTTTTTACCTCACAGCTTACACTCGTGTTTAGCTGTAAAGTGGATTGTAGACTACACGACGTGATGTTTCCAAGAATCCAATACAGTAAGTAGTCTCCGTTCAGCCTTAACTGAGCGTGCTACTGCAGGATAAAATGCTTTTCTGAGTTAGGCCATGAAGCTTTATTAGCTTTTCTGGAGCTTTTTCTTTCTTTCTTTCTTTTTTAAATGATATCACATGACATTCACCTGATGA
The DNA here is from genome assembly GCF_056152115.1 of Neolamprologus brichardi. Lineage (NCBI taxonomy): Eukaryota > Metazoa > Chordata > Actinopteri > Cichliformes > Cichlidae > Neolamprologus > Neolamprologus brichardi. The sequence goes on along the minus strand of NC_142109.1, from coordinate 7,570,303 downwards.
TAGGTGTTTGTCCAGCAGTGAGACTTAGTCTACAGATGTTCACATAGGTAATCAATAATTCCTGTTGTCTTCAAAGCTAATTTTTAAAGTTTGTTTGTCATTCTTGAAATGGTGACTAGTGAAATTTTACCTCACCATCTAGTTGTTCTGGAGCTTCCTACCATATCACATGGAACTAAGTAAACTTCAACTCTTGGATAATGTGAGATGATCAAAACCCATAAAATTTCAGTGAATTTTGAGAGAAGGGATCCCAGGCAGACAGCCTGGGTTGTTTTTTTTCTTTTCAGAAATGAACTTCTTATGGCTATTGTTGAAAAATAAACAGAGTATAGAACTTTTATTGTGTTCCAGATTTTTTTCTCTAAAGGAAAAGTAATACTTACACCAATATAAAAAAAAAAAGTAGACCTCTGTGATGTGAGTTAAAGTTACACTGTAGTTTTTTTAAAGTTAAACTTTATTACATTGTATGAAAGAGCATCTACTGAAGATCTGTCCTGTCTTCCTCCAGTCATCATCAAACATTGATGGCAAATAGGTGCCCCTCCCTGAGCTTTAAGCCTGTTAAAAGGGAGTTTTCCTTCCCACTGTCGCCAGATGCTTGCTCATAGGGGGTTGCTGGGGTTTTCTCTGTATTACTGTAGGGTCTATACTTTTCAATTTAAAGCGCCTTGAGGTAACTGTTATAATTTGGTGCCATATAAATAAAATGTAATTTCATAAACTGTTTTAATACTGCGCAAATATGGAAAAGTTCTACATTTTTAAATTCTACTCAGTAAGTATAACTGGAACAGTCACAGAGCTGTAAGTGTTTGCTTTCCATCAAGTAAAAGCAAAAAGAGGACTATTTAGCTCCATTTACATTTGCTGTAATTTTTCAACAACTGACAAATATGTTGATTTATTCCACATTTTCATGGTGATTTGAACAACACCTGTAAAAACAGATCCCCTCTGTACTTACCACAAAATTGTATTTAACTCTAGGTCAGGTAACGTAAGATTTCATTTATTATTTTACACTCTGGCTTATTCTAAGTCCTGAGCTGTGTGTGCTTTCATACTTCATGTCTTATATATTCCTAATTTGAGAACAGGCTTACTAATTATATTAACAATGTTCATATGGATAGACGTCATGTGTCTATGTTTAAAGGAAATAAACTACATTTTAGACACAAAGCCTCTGGCATAGTGGCTAACATACAGCAATAGAAAAACATAAACATAGAGGTTTAGTTGGCCCTAACTGTTAATTGAGCCATTATATTTGGTCAACTAAACTTTAAAAAACATGAAACAACCAGTACTCTGTGTAGCTTCTTCGTCAGAACAGACATCAGAATTTTTTTGACTCTAATAAAAAAATGCTGTTTGTAATAAAGAGGGAGGAAAAGAGTAAGCGAGGTTTACTAAAAGAGTCTTTATGTTTAAGTAATTCATGCTGATGGGTCCAAATGTTCAGATCATCGCCCTGACAGATGTTTTTTTCACAGACAGGTGGACAGACATTTCTGAACTCTCAGGAAGATTTTTTAAAAAAAACATTTACATCAGTAGGAAATTTTCTATTTCCTACTGATAATCTGGTAGGAAATAGAAAATCCTGCTGCTCTTCCATTTAGTGTGTGCGCTCATGTTAAGAAAAATGCTGCCGAAAAGAACATTTAAAGTATTGTTTTTTAGTTTTGTCAGATACAGCAAACAATTTTAATATCAAAGCATGACATTTCCCTTTATTTGTTTAAAGGGTTACTGACTTGAACAGTCCTAATTTTCAGTCCTTGTTGAATCAGCCCATCATATTGCTTGACACACAATAACCCACAACCCATCTTCTTTATTTATTTATTATTTACATAACTTCCCAGCCCAGCAGCAACCCCAAAATGGAAAGTGGAAAAAACAAAACGATTGATAGCCCTCCTTTGAAACTGCTTGGGACAAGGCAGCCAGTTTCAAAATACTTGGCAGGTGACTGGCTGAATCCATCTGTCTATTATCATGACTAATGAGCACAACCAAATAATCTAATTAGTGAAAGTTTGTAATAGACACACCTGGCCACAACACCCTAAAAGAAATGGAACCAAGCAAAAAAGACAGCATTAAACTAAAGTGTTGTTAGGGACATAAATTGTTGGACAAAGAGACATTGTTTTTCTCCCTCTGTACACCACCACAGTCAATTTTAGCTCAAACAATCAATATGTGATTGAAGTGCAGACCGTAATTTAAGTTTAACAACATTTTGCCATTAATTGGTTCAGAACTACAGCCATTTGTGCACACAGTCCATCAATTTCAGATGCTCAAAAGTAATTGGACAAACTAAGATAATTTTAAATGTAAGGATTATTTTTAATATTTGCATGACAATCCTTTGCAGTCAATGACTGCCTGAAGTTTGGAACCAACAACCATCACCAAATGCTGTGAGGTGCTCGGCCTTTACTGCAGCCACTTTCAGTTGCTGCCCACTTGTGGGACTCTCTGCCTTCAATTTTGTATTAAAAAAATTCAAAACATGATATATTGGGTTGTGGCTGTTGAGAGACTGTTCGGTTATTTTTCCAGTATGCTGTTGGTCATTATGCATTTTTACTGTAAAGCACTGTCCAATCAGTTTTGCTGCTTTTAGCTGAATCTGAGCAGATGTATAGCCCTGTATACATCACAGTTCATCCTGCTACTTCTGTCAGCAGTCACATCATCAATAAACACTAGTGACCTGCTTATACTGGCAGCCATACATGACCATACCATAACATCACCTCCACCATGTGTGACAGATAATGTGTCCCATCTGGCCTTCGTGTTCTTGAGTAAAATTGGCAGTTTGTACCTTGTTGTAAACTGTATTTTCATTTATTAAGGCATCCGTTTACTGTAAACCTTGACAGTGACATGCTCACCCCCTCCTTGACTTGGTTAGATTGTGTTTGTTTTTTGTTGTTTTTGTTAACCATGGAAATAATTCTGTGATCATGCACTCAGTTGCCTTCTGTGATGAGTTGCTGAGCTGGCCAGTGCATTAATTTAACAATGGACCAGATTGCTGATTTGACCAACCCTAAAGTTTTTTCTGTCCCTCTGGCAGGTTTATTTTGTTTTTGTTTTTTTTCAGCCTAACCCTCATTTGCGCTGGCATCTATTTGGACCTTTAAAATTCTAGTGAAAAGATTCAAAATGCAAATGCAACACTTATCAGTCAACTGTCCAGTTGAGCTCATTTCGAGCCCCTGGAAATGGGAAACTGTGTACAAAAATGGCTGTAATACCTAAACAAATTAAAATCTCCTGTGGTAAAGAGACAAAGCTAACCAAAACATATCTTTGTCCAGTAAATGATAGAGTTAACTGTAAATGCCTGAAATGAGAATGTGCTGATATGTAACACAATTGTAATGATATGTGTTTTATCAGTGGCATATTGGAAAATTGATAAGGCCAATTTAAACATCCATACATTATTAAGCTAGATTTTACATCTATTGTCTTCTTTTTTGTATTTTCATTGTACCTTCTCTTTTTTTGTTTTGGAATCTGGTGACTCTTTACTTTTTGGTCAAAACCACAACAAGAAAATAAGCGCATAACTTGAAGTGTGGTACAATGAATTATGAGGCCATTTAGCAAGAATCCAGCATCCTTGTGATGCAAGTGATCAAAATAGGAAGTATGCACATGTTTTGAGAACAGACTCTTGTCAGACTTCAGGATCATGTTTGTGGTTTCATGCTAACATGCTTAAATGTTTAGCATAGCAAACGTTGCTCCATGCTGTATCATCTTCATTTGGCGTATTAGTACAAACTAAACCTTGGGATGTGGGGAATGGCATTCATTTTTTTGAAATTAGATTAAAAACATAATATGTATGCAGCAAAATAATAGAAATATGACTGATGGAGAGAACAGTAAGTAAGATGCTAAAATTGACCTGTGGGATGACATGAATTTCATGGTAATCCACCCATTAATTTTCAAGATATTTCAAATCATCACAGCTCTAAGCAGGAAAAAAATTTATATATATAAATATATATCACATTGCAGATGTTGATATATAATATATATATATATATATATGTTAGTACGTATTCTGCTTAGCTTTCCAAACTGAAATAGATTTCCAACGTCCTTAAATTGACAAAGTGAGGCTCAATCGTTTTTACACCCAACTTGCATCTTTTTTCCATTTATTTACTGGAAGCAAGATATAGCCTTTTCCAGTGACCAGCAACACCATTTCAATAGCAACCAAACAGACTGAAGCAGTCTCTGGTGTCTCAGGTTAAGAAAAAAAGAGGCAAGATGACTGCAATTAAAATTTCAAGTTATCCCATCAAGTTAAGGGTCTAGCCAAATGCGAGGGGAAATGGTGCTCAAATTGATGTGTGCGTTGGAAAATGGGAAATGAAAGGTGTTGAAATTTACAATCATAGCACAGGCCAGGAGCAACTGGGTGTCCAGGTGGACATCCACGAGGAAGTGATGGAGGGAGAGAGAGAGAGAGAGCAAGATTATACATATAAATTGTAAACGGTGTCGCAGGGGCCAAATCTTGCCCACGGCGGTGACTGCTTCATTTTGTGTTAAATTTCTTGACAGAAAGCCACCCGCGTGCTGGTGAATACTGAATGGTAATCAGAGCTGGTTGAATAAGTGGCTCCCCCTCCCGCTTCCATTACTGTGAATTAATTCGACTTTATTTATCCAATTTCTGGAGCTGACAGAATGTTAATTTGAGTTGAGATTTCTCTCTGCTGTTCTGCCTGTGACCCGTAGCCCTGGGATTGGCGTGTTGTAATAACCTGAATCTTTCACCAGAAGCTCCGATAATTGTTACCTTATTAGCATGTAAATTGTTTAATTAATATTATTATGAAGAACCATATAATCCCTCCGTTACTTGACCCCGAGTCCACACACGAGCAGGCTTTCTGCATTTCAATGTCTAGGTTTTAAATGGACTCTTTAATGTTGGCTGGTCGTCGGGCTCTTATAAACCCCTCATTCCTCAATCTTAGTGCAACTTTGAACAGCTTGAGAGGCCCTTTTCATGTCCCTCACTTCTCTATCTCTTGCTTTTGCTCTATTTCCTTTTTATTTCTGTGCTGTTCTTTCTGATATGTATTTATTTTCCTGCTGCCATTTTTGAACATCAAAATCCAATGCCTTCTTGTCATTTGCTTATAAAAGGGTTTTTTTTTTTCTGAAAGCTCCCCCTCCCCATCCAAACCCTCCCCTGTTCTTTCCCAGTGGCTGTGTGAGCCAAACACATGCAGTGCTCGATGAAAAGCAGCCCTTGACATGAGGTCCTCAGAGACTGCAGCATTTAAATTCCCTTTTCTTCCCTCCTCCTCCTCTTTTTGCTGGGCACGAGTGACATTGTCAGATGCTAGCTTTAATTAACTTGATAATAAGATGGGCAACTCACATGCAGGCCAGGGTTCGGCTTGCCTTGCCTCTAGCCCTCCTCCCTTCTCTCATCTCTCTTTGCAGGCCACGCCACTAAATCCACACTTATGCAAGGAAAAGCCTATGAAAAAAGTGACAAAAATATTTCTGATTTGATATCAAAATACACTTCAGCCTTGGGACTGTTAGAGGGAATTCCCCCTCATGAAATCAGATGTTTTCTGGATAAACTACAATTAAAGCCACGGCCACGTTACTACTGTCCAACCATCATAACATACAACATCAAGCTGAGTGTATTTATTATGGTACAAGGTATCAGCATTATCAACTTAAGACAAAAATATATTTGCCCTAAAATCTGCAAACAAATGACATTTAATAACATAAAATAAGATCAGTTTTGTGGAAAAAGTACCTTGGGGATAAGTTATTTGGTGTAAAAATGTACCAAATCTACCAAACAAATGTGGCACTACCTCCTGTGGTAACCCCCTGAAAACTAAGGTTGCAGCAGAAAGAAGCTGCTTTTTAAAGAACCTCATGTTTGAGTAAAAATTCTGTAAATTCTTCAGTCTGTTGATAGTAATTGCTAAAAATGAAACTTCCACATAAATAAATAAATCCTAAAAATGAAGTACATGCATCTATAAATTTGCCAGTGAACATAGGGATAATTAAAAGGCCTGGCGGAAAAACACATCCTGAACACAACAATTGATTTAAGTTATTTGGAGACAGTGTAGGTACGTTTGGTGTCGACCACACCAGACCCTTTCAGGATAGCATGACAAGTGGAGCCAAAAAAGGACCTTTTAGTATAGTATATATAGTATATAATAATCCTAAACAAACTAGGAAATCCATTTTTATGGACAACACATGCAATAAATGTCTGAAACATGTGCAACCAATTTTAATTTGGTTTTAAGTGTGTGTTAATGATAAACACATGCAACAGGATATAACTCCTGACGTTTTCTTAAAGGAATTAGGCCAGATGTTTATGTTCCTTGTTTATGTTCCTCGTGTTAAGTATATTGACTTTATCCATTTCCATGGGGTGCACTTATTTATTTATAGTACTTTATGCTGGATGCATTGTACTGTTTGGAATCTTGCTTGTTGGTAAATAATGAAACAAACCTACTATTCAGTGTTCCTGCTGTGGTAAAATGTGCTATACATATCAAAACATAGAGTGATTACTTCAATCAAGTATGGCTTATTGTTTCCAAATACCACCTTAAAACTGATTGGTAGCTTAGGCCTTCAAAAACATAAAATCTATAAATGGATCTTGGATTTTGCTCGAGATAAAATGACCTCAGTTGCCGTTACTTTGGAAAATGCTGCAGATTTTCCAGAATTCACTCAAAAATATCATAGTTTTACAAGTGAGGTTTGGAGATTAAGCAGAGGTTCACTTTTTATTTATATCTCTGTTTGTATATGGCTGCTGCAGTTTAGGAACAGCAAACATCGCTGTTTTGATTCCATCTCTAAAGGAGGAAAACTTTGTTTATATGTCTGCGTATGTAATCTGATCTACTACACATTTGGCTGGTGCATAGCTGTGAACCAAAGGAAACACATGATCATTTGGTTGAGTGGTCTATTTTCTGTTACTTTCACAATGTTTTCAAAGACATCCTTGAATGACCAACAGCAGCAACAGATTCACATAGGATTTCAATATACAAGTGAGCTCTGATCATGAAGTTTCCTTATAGCTGTGTCCATTATTATATATCTGCGTGTGTGTCGTGGGTGTTCTTTGGGTAACAGCTCCAAGCAGCTATTATTTGTTCCAGTCACATTTCAAATACAAACACATTTGTAATCCAGGCTTAGAAACAGCATTCATCAACAAACGTCCCATCCCACTGTGTATAGTCATTGTAATAAGAAAGTACAATCTCTCAACTCTAAGGTTTTGCATATCAGGGCATAAAAAAAAAAACGAATCGGGTCAATAGTAGATCTCAAAATTATGTAAGTACAACCTCAGATGAAAAAAATAACATATTACACTGTTATTATTTATTTAACAAAAATTGAGTTAAAATGCAGAAGCATTGGGCTAAAAAGCACACAAATACGTCTTTACTACTTCCACAGGAATGCAGAGGTAAGTAGCAGCAAGGCGCTGCTGATCAAATGCATGTGATTAACTGATCATTGGCAAGTGGAGCACTTGTATAAAAGAAATATAAAGATTTAAAGTGTTGCAATAGCCCAGTCAAAATCCTGACCTCAGCCTGAGAGCTGTGCATAAGCAAACATCCCCAAACATCAATGAGAGTTGTCTAAAATTCCTCCACAATGAGGTGAGAGGCTGATAAAGGCTGATTAAGGTGGTTCTAAAAGTTCTTGAATCACGGGGTGTACTTAGTTTTTTCACACCCAGCTTTTGGTTTAGTTTTTGTTAATAAATAACAGCACAGTGTATAATATCGTGTTGTTATTCATTTGTATTTAACTACTTTGAGAACCTGATAAGGAGTGTATGATTTTTATTGTGTCCTGAAATGCAAAACCTTCAAACTGAAAGGGGTGTACTTTCTTTTTAATGATTCTGTAAATAGGACTCTTTATTGTGCCAATAATTAATAGCCTGCCTTAAATATACCAGTCCTACATGATGGTAAAAGTTGAATACTGAATGTTAAGAAGGGGCACTTTTTGTCTGCCTATTAAGAAAAGAAACCTCTAGCAACAGGTTTGATGGACACATATAAGCAGTCACATCAAAGGAAACATCTGCAAGGTAGTCTGAGTATGTTTAAAAATAAATATCATAATCTAATTAATTGTAACCTGAACTCAAAGGACTCCTAAACCTTGTTTCAATACAACTAAAATTGATCCATTTTTGGAACTTGTTGTGCTAATGGGTGATCACAGCTTGTATGTATCACTTATATGTAGTAGATTGGCAGCCATGGTGGACTCCGCATATTAAAGAGATATGGGCCGGAAAGCTTCTGTAATGGCAGAATAAATGGACAATGAAGCAAAAAACCAAAAAGACTTACCTTAAACTCTGTCAGCATAGCTCAATAGGTGCAAATTATATTTCCCATGACAATTTGTGTCTCTAAATTTGCATTTTAAGTAATAACTGGTAAATGACTGATAGCTGGTGAAGTTATCAACTAACTCTAGTTTGCAAGCTGAATCTATAAAGTGCAAAGACACACAGTTTCCTTCACCAGAACTGGAGTATGAAATTCTCACCCCACGGCAGACATATTAGTAAAAATGCTTGAAAAGGTATCCAAAAATAATTAAAAAGTGAGGCCTAGCAGAGGCAAGCTAAAACCGCCTTAACAAAATCCAAACTGGTAAAAGTTTTATTTTATTTTTAAATCACCAGCTGTACATTAGTTTGGAAGGGCAAGGGTAGCTTTAGAGGAAACAACTCTAACTAACCAAGGAAGGAAGTAAAACTGAAAGTACAGTCATGGTCAAAATTTTGTAGTAAAGCTCTTTGACTCTTAGATAGATAGATACCTTTATTAGTCCCACGAGTGGGAAATTTCATGTTAAGGCTGCCGACCTATTGCACGCAATGGCGGCGTCATCTTACCCTCCGACCATACAACATCACATGGGGAAGACAGGTCAGAGAGGTATAACAATGGAAAATGCACCACATGAGGAAACATAAGGAGAAAAAAAATAACTCCCTCCAGACTGATCTCCAACAGGGAGATCAGTTTGAGAACAGAAAAAAAACACATCATGAAAATGATTATGATTGTTCAACGACTTATTGCACATGTATACAAAAAATGTATGAAGGACAAAATTAATGCCACCTCTTACAACTTTCAGATAATCATCACTGTCAGTTTCCTCATGGCTCTATAGTAATCTCAGACACATAGTTCACACTGAAGCCTCACCTTCCTGTTTTCTTCTGTTTGTGAGGGGTGACCAATCAGGAAACAGTTGGCTTAGAAGAAGGTTTCAAGTACTGGATGAACTGCGTGTCTACACCATGCCTCTGTGCAAGATTACAGTTAAATCCTGTGAAGCTACTCCAGTTGAGATCAAGAACAAAAATTTGGAGCAGGAAATGGTCATCTAACATCTTACATCGTTCCCATAATCACGTGACCTGTTGTTAACATTCAAATGTAGGTGCCATATCCACGAAAAGAGGAGGCTCCCATAAAGCACCTCCTCCCAGAACATTGTTTTTTGCTTGATATATAAAAAGATGACCCTGTGATCATGCAGGTTGCAAGACACAAGAATGAGAATCTCTTCTGAGCCATAAAACCGTCAATATTCCTCTTGAGAGAAAGAATCAAGTCATATTAATTTTTATAATTAGCAAAGTAAAGGTGAAGCAGTGGAGAGTTAATTACTCAATTACTGCCTGCAAGTTAATTTTTAACTATCTGAAATGAAGTCAGTCATTATTTAGTGATTGGTTGATAATTAAGAGTCTAATCTAAATTAATGGTTGCGAGACGGTTTTTTGATCCTGCTGTGCGCTTGGTGCAGCATTAAACCAGGAAAGTGGATGCCATTCCAATTAGAAGCGAAAGGATTTAATGTATTGATGTTTTGTTTTTTTCCTCCCACAAATCTTTTCCCTGACACATAATGAAAGCTTTGATAATTTAGAAAAGGAAAGACCCCATTTCCAGGCGAGTGCGTTTTAGCTCCTTCTCTCCATGCAATTAGGAAACTTTTTCTCCATCTAATTATGAACATAATTGTGCCTGTGACAGAATATTGGGAGGAAATGCAAATTGTGGTTAAAGTTATTTTCTTTAATTCACCTCTGGTTTGATAGATTAAACCTGATGCCTTTAAGATCTGCCTGTGTGTTTAAAATTGAGTGGATTAAATGCCAAACTTCCTCTGGAGCAACAATTCCATTTCAATTAAAACTGACTTATCACCTTTTCCTAAAACGTGCTTAATATGCCAAAAATTTTTCCATGCTTGAAAGAGTCCAAAATGCCATTTTAATTGTTATCAGTGAGTCGCATCTCCCCCTCTCTCCCTCTTTTCTCTTTCTTCTGCCCACACTCTTTTTTTTCCTTGGCTGTCTTGGCACAAGCCGCACGGAAATAGACCTAATTAACCCCCCTACCCCGCAGGGAAATCCGCTATGCAAATTAACATTTTCAAAATATAGTAATTTGAGAAATGGTGACGCCAATTTTTCATGCACGGGCTCGAAATATTTGCATATACATTTAGCAGCCCAATCAATAGAGCTACTTCTCACGTGCACGTTTGTGGAGGGGAGGGGTGAGGCGTTAAAATAAATGCCGGGATCTGATGGGCATGCAGGGGAAGAATGGTTGGCCCTATTCGGCCACTGGCTAACTACTGGAGCCCAACAAAACCATCTGCTGGCAGTGAAACGGTGGAAGGGAGAAAAGAGGGAGGAGAAAGTCCCCCACCCCACCCCAAAGGGCCCAGCTTAAAGCCACTCTGTAAACAAGGAAATATGTTTTAATTAGGAAGCAAGTTCACGCGCATCTCATTTAAATCACTTTAATGAATAGCTCCGTCAGAGTGGCCCCCGTGCGCTGACATGAAATGACTGATGCTGTTTGAAACAAAGGCCTTTTCTTCGGCGCGCTCGGTTCATGTTTTGTTTTCTCAACTCACTGAGCTCCTCATTGTCTGTTAACCCCTACACTTCAATTTAAAGCATGAACAACTGTAGACTCAGTTGCACACTTATTTATTTGGCTAGCATGAGCTCAGATTTGACAATAAGCACATTTAAAGAAATCAAAACACAATTTTTACCGAATATTTTGACACAAAAGTGCCATGACACTGACAGGCAGATTCACTTTGTTTGCTATATAACTGGACAGAAAAGTGCATGGAAGGCGCACGATAGTCTTTAACCACAGCTGTTCAGAAACACCATTACACTGAAGATGTATGTGTTTTATTTACATGATCTCGGTGATTTATTTTTATGTGTGCCACTCTTATTGTGAATACAATGTTGCTGTGACAACCCTCATTGAATACCTCCATGGTAATCAGCAAATGGATAATATATTGCTGAGCGACGGTTATTTAGATCTGAATACATGTGCTTTATTTTAATACATGACCCTTATGTTAAATCCCTAAATGTATACAATGTATTCCATTTTAATGTTTTGTTTTGAGCATCTTTCTTTGCACAGCTGTAGGTTTCACATCAGTCTATTGTCATCAGTTAAGCCTTACAACTTCTCATGTCTATAAAACAGACATAATTACCTGTGTGATAGAGTCAGTAGTGACTTTGGGAAATTAGATGTGGGATTCCTGGTCTGGTATAGGCTGTGTGGTTACATCCATTTTGGTTCAACCTTGCAAAATTAGCACCATGTCTTACTTCAAATTTGTTGACCAGTTACCTCAATTAGCATTCACAGTTCCACATTCAAGCACTGACAGCATACAGCTTTTCTTACAGTGACCACAGCACAGGCACATTTTGAGCCTTTACATAAACTTAAACTTGTGTTTGTGAAGCTCAGCGGGCTATTGTTAAACATGGATGGTTTTTGAGAAGGTTTGGATTTGACTGCAGACTCTTGAGAAGTAGGATGCTACAAGTTCCTGCAGCTTCATGTACAGTAGAAGACAGGAAGTTACTACATATGTTCTAAAGAGGAAGCAAACTGAACATCACATACATATACAGTCATAGTAAATAGAAAGTATCTATGTATCTATCAAGTCTACAGTTTCAGGTACCAAGACATAATAAAAATAAAATCTAGCTGTTGCCAGGTCCTAGATGAACAACATGTGACTCTGTTACACTGTGTTGTTAATTAATAAAAACTCAACTCAAAATCTAAGTACACACTATGACTCAATAATAAATGCATTGCTTTCACACAAGAATGAAAATAATGCTGTATATACACATCTATACATGTGTATATGTATATATATACATATACACATTTATATATGTATTATTTGCAGAATATTATTTGTTGATTGTTTCTTGTAACCTTTGTGGTCTTTGCCTGATGTAAATTAATTCCATGACAATATTAGTATTATTAGTATAATATTTGCTTGATTCATTGTACTCTGTTTGTTTCTGCACAGTGTTGCTGTTTATAGACAATACAGATGTTAGAGAGAAGATAAAAATATCACGATGAAACTCAGTGGCATTTTAGTACATAGTTGCAGAAGCTATAAGATCAATATATTATTTATACATAAGTAATATATCACCTCCTCCTAAAATTAAAGCTGAGCTCTCTTGATTAAAGGGTCACTGATTTTCCTTTTTTCTGTCAGACGTGACACTGAGCCTTCGATGGCACTCAGCCAAATTCACAGGACAGTTTAAGCAATTAATGCTCAGAGGTATCAGTCAGCGAGAGCAAATAATTTCACATAAACTGCCAGTGCACCAAGCACAGCCTGATGATACCCTCCGGAGCATCCCATCCTAACATATGCTTAATTGTTTACCACTGCTTGTTACATAAATAGAGATGCTGCAGGGGAGGAGGGGGAGCAGGCGGGGTGTGTGGGGGGGGTAGGGTTTAGAGTCAGTACACTATGAGACGGAGCTGGAGAATTAATAACAATTTGTGGCAAATAATTACTTATCAATTAAAGCTGTTATCCTGCCTAATTAGGCAGCGTTCATTAAATTCAGCCAATTTAAACCTTAATCAAAGTTAGCAGGGCCTGACAGCACTGAGTGGCTCAGTGAAGGAGCGCCCTCCGGTGGATAAGATGCATAAAATAAGTGAATTTTTTTAAATCATTTTTTTTTTAAAACTGTTATTCTTATGTTATTTTTTAATAATAGAATATATATTTGCATTTACTCACTGTATATAATCAGTTTCCATGGGAAGTTACTTTTAAATGAGTAAATTTAAAAAAAAAATTAAGAGTACCAGAAGTTTTATTGGGGTCCGAAACCAACTAAACCTAACTTTGTACACTACAATTCTAAAAGCTAAACCAAAAAACGAGGCTAATTAATTATTTTCCACCAATGATGACAATTGATGTTGCTTAGTATTTATTATCAACAATAGTAGTAGAAGTAGTAGTACTTGAACTTAAGAGTTAAAATTATTTAGGTCATTTACTAAAGTGTAAAAAAGTATTGAACATTAAAAATTCTTTGCAAGCATCTTCTTGTATTGCATTGCTTATTTACTTTGCTGTATTCATCACTTCATAGATCCAATCATATCTTTTTTTGTGAAACATCTTTATCTCCAATAATAATAATAATAATACAAGATTAAAAAAATTGAAAAATGTGTTGGAAGTGCAGAGTCTAAAATTAACAAAAAAAAAATGTGTGCACATAAGTACATTCACCAAAGTTCATTTAAGAACAAATGCCCTTGATTATTTGTCACATTTCAAATTAAAAGCATCTTCACCCTGCGGCCTGTCTCATTTTAAAGCCTTCACTTCCTATGTGGTCATTTGACAACAAAGCACGCGCTTCTCGGGGCGCCTCGCCACGAGCAACGAGTTAATTAATATTGGCTCTTGTTTGGTCTAGTTAATGAATGAGTAAATTATGCACCTCTGGGACACCGCCTCCCCAATCGGTTTAAATTATCCCACAAACCCCTCACACCCCCCTTCTTCCAACATTGTCCTCCAATTTCCCCACTCTGATCCTGCACTGATGGGGTCCCTGTCACTAACCGCACACACACAAACACACACACACAAACACACGGAAACCAAGGCTATACCCCTGCCGTCTCCATCTGTCTTTCTTTGTCCTGATTTGGTGTGTTTAGTTCATTGTCTTCTGCACAATTATTGATGCGTTTTTTCTTTTCTGTTTTTTTTTTTAATTCAACCCTTCTGTTCGACCCCGGATCGTCAGCTCAGGGTAGCAAATAACTTCCATCCCATTAACTCGTTTTAGAGGGAAAGCTAGTCAAACAAAGCTTGGCCACAATCTGATACACACATACTCCCAAACACACACACACACACACACACACACACACACACACACACAGAGTCCTGTTGGTGAGAAGATCCACATTATTTGCATTAAAAGCCTCACACCGTGAAATTCATTTATAATTACAAAGTGGGGTGCTGTGTGTGTTATGCAGATCAGACTTGTGTGGTGAGTGGAAGGAATATCACTCTTGCATTGGTTATTTTGTGATACGCTAACGCTGAATGTATGGTGACAGATCGCAATTATCTCATTATTGTAATTGTCAGAGTCAATTCCTTGCAGGCCGTGTGCAGGCTGCATGAAGGAGTCCAGGAGTTACACGCAAATCTACAAATGTAGCTGAGTTTTTCTGTTATTGTTTTTTAATAGTCCAAAAGCCACACTTTAACAAACACACTGCAGTCAGGGCTTCACCTTAAACATGTGATCATAATCTGCAAATACATATTAATGTTTGTAATCTTTTATAAACTGAGCGTATGTTGATTGATTGTCCTGGCACAAACAAAGGCTTAAAAGAAGAGTCTGCTGATTTCATTTCACCAAAGTTCATAATGTTGAATAAGTCCGGGCCTCCTGAAATAGGCTGTTTCAGTTTTGGCTGTAATAGTGAGCCATGCTCAGCCTTGTAGATCTCCAGCGCCCTCGTGTAGTGAAAAAGTTGCAGTGCAGCTCCTCATGTGACTATTTTGTCTCCGTAAAGCTGGCAGCGCTCTATGTTCCTTCTCTCATCAAAGACTATTCAGTCCAAACACCAAAGGCAGTCACTTCACTGGGGATCAAATATTCATGGTTAAGATCTGTGGATCAGCTGACTGACAGACAGCACATGACCGAAAGTATGTTTCAGTAGATTTTTATTAAATACCAGAAAAGATATTTACTGCCTAACAACTGTACTTTTATTGTGCACAAAAAAATTAACTGCAATTGTGCACAACAGGGATCGAAAACTTTGATCATTTTTAGGCTTGTGTGCAACCCCGTTAGTATAGACTAATTCCTGCTTCATAAATAGTTACTCTTCTTTTTGGAACTGGAATTCCAAAACCGCTGGAGCCAAAGGGAGGAGTTATTGTGACCCTGTCCTGGAACAATTGTGCTGATGGCAAAGATATTTAAAAATTTGTACATTTTAAGTACAATTTGACAAAAAAAGATTTAAGACTAATTTTTGGGGATTTTACTAGTTTTATAAGTAATTTAATTACAGATTAAAGAAAAATAAACTAATAAACAGAGATTACAACAAATAATACAACATCTAACAAATCTCAGTAATTTAATAATTGCAGAAGAAAATTACAAAAAGCTAAAAAGGTATTTTGGATAACGTAAAGAACATTAAAAAAGAGCGGCATCACAATAGATGACTACTCATTTTAACATTGAAGTTATCATCTCATCCACATCTGCCACATCTGCCTGAAGTGATCATAATATCTTTGCCTTTTTTTAAGTCCTACATAACCCAAAATTCACTTTTTGATAAATAAGCCAATTTTAGGAAAAGTCATGAAATATAAAGTCATAAATATATAATAGATAATAGATTTGACCTGAATTACGTGATTTTTAAAAAGTTTCCTGGAGATTCTGAATTTCCTGGCAGTTTGTTTTTTGTTAGTTCTTTCATCAGTTACAGTTAGACATCATGTAAAAGCTGAGCTCTCTTTTCTTCACGTTCGCTTTCTTCCTGCACTGGGTCAAATGAATCCTCATAATACACATTAGACTGAACTAATAAAGGGTACAGCAAGGCTGATAATATCCTTATATTTTAGTAAATGTCGCTTTTTCTTTGAGCTGCTCTGTCATCACACTGTTTTTTCAACTTGTTAATTTGAATCACTAGAAGTAGAGCTTGTGGAAGAACTCCTGCTAGGGTGTAAACTTTTGTTTTTTCTTAGTTTCTGCATTTCTATGTGTGAAAAATTGATATTTTGCCTCGCAGCATCAAAGGTGTGTGTCTTTAGCCCTTTAGCTTTTTTTTTACACAGCCAATGTGTCTTCATGTTAAAGTTACATTTCGTTTATTTTGATGTTGGTTAGCGAAGTTTATTTGTTTATTAGATTCCCCTTGTGTTCTCTTCCCCTGTATTTAAGTTTTCCTCACTCTTTATGTGTTTCATGCTGTCTTATGTTATCAAGTTTGTATTGTCATGTCTGCGTCTCATGTTTCCTGTTTTATTTTGAAGGTCTGTGTCCTATGTCAGTGTAGTGGCTTTGCTTCCTTTGTCTCCTTATGTCAGATAAGTGTCAGCTGTTTCCCCATGTGTTCCCACTCCCCTCATTAGCCTTCTGTGTGTATTTTGTCTGTGTTTTCTCATTCAGTCTTTGTCAGGTTGTCTGTTGTTCTTGTCATGTTTCAGGTTTTGTTGCATCCAGGCGAAGTTTCATGTTGAGGGTTTTTTTCATGTTTATTTTTTAGTTTCGCCAGGTTAGGTTATTATTTATGCTCATCTTTGTTTTCCTTATGTATTACTTCGTGTATCAGCCATATTTTTGTTAATTCTCGTTTTGTTCTACGTTCCATTTTGCCTGCATTTTGGGTCCTCTTCGCAAACTCATACAGTGTGCTGCCCCGTACTGTGACACTAGCCTAATTTGCATTCCTTTTTCTCCAATACCAAAAGAGTCTCGGATGTGCTGAATGGAGAAGATAATCCAATAATTAATCCAACAGCTAACAGGACAAAGAAATGGAAAGCAAAAGTCAGACTGATTTTTGAATCCGATTCCTGGATTCCAATTTTTCTTTTTAAATTACATTTTAAAAGATTTTTAATATTTCTTTTTAATTCTGAGTTTGAAAATGTTTCTAAATGAGGTTTTAAACAGGAGTTTAATACTTTGTTTTTAATTTAATTTATTTTTTTTTTAATCTTTTTTGAATTTGAACTCATCAAAGAAAAAGCAAGAACATAGGTGAAAAACACCACTGTGAGTGTAATGAACTTTTCTGAAAGACTGAGGAAATGTTGGTGATTCCTTCTAATGCAGAGACATTAATTGGAATTGGGTCAAAAAGTGCCAATGTGAATATTAGCCATTAGACCTCCTTAAATGTATTTATTTTTTTTGTCAGTTCCCCTATGTCTAGGTTTATGTCAGTTACTGTGCTACACTAGCTGTTTTATTTTGATACAATTTTGTCTCTGCTTGTTTAGCTTTACTTATGCCAGAACATAGATTTAACTCAATAAGACTGAAAAGTACAATATTCACAGATGCACAGAAATCCAAAAGAAAGTAAATACATTTACATAATGTACATGGAATAAACGATTTGAGACATTTGAAGACGGGAAGGGAAAAAATGCACTTACTGAGTATTGATCTGAAATATATAACATGCAATGATGTGTGTGCAAGCTATAGAAAGGGCTTCACTTCCTGTTAAACAGCAGTGCACAAAACAAGGGGAAGTTAACATTCAACACCATGACATTTTCACTGAATTTAACAGTCACTGAGTGGTGAGATAAATGTGTGCATAAGCCATCGTCATAGCTAAGGCTTTTTATGCACTTACGCAGTGCCTAGGTTCATCTCAGCTAATGCTGAGTCCATGCAGAATCACTATGTGCTCCACTTCAGTCGACACGACTCTGCATAGCTTTGATTAGCGGAATCAGAAATTTCTGTTTCTCAGAAGTCAATACTAGATAGAGAATTGGTATGCAAAGAATGGATAATGCAAATATATATTTTACATCAAATGGTGAGAAATGTCATGTTACATTCATTAACATGCTGATCAAACCTTAATCAAACATACTCATTTGCTAATGTGGAGTGGAGTTAAAAGACAGAAATATGAAAACTTGAGCATATAATAAATGTTTCACAGAGTGGCACACTGCTCATTTTATTCTTTTTAAGGTACCTGGAGACGGAGTGCAGCTCAAAAGGATTATCTGGTCTCAGCGTGTCCTCTCTCGGTCACTGTGTGCAGATTTTCAGCTGCTGAAGAGGTCTAACTTTTTTAGAGAGGTCTAAAAAGTCTAATGCAGAAAACGTGCATATGATCAATTGAGGCAGTTCGCAGTAAATCAGATAAATGTGTAATGGTCATACAGTGCAAGCATTTCACTACTGAAGATGGAGGAAACCAGTGTTCTTTAACAGGTTTGAGGTCCAGAAATGTGTAATTCACATCTTTGCCTCCTAATTTATTGACGTAATTTATTGACCCCTGTTAAACAGTCGGGCACAAGGGAAGATTTTTATAGTTGGCAGAGCCTCAATTATTTGATTGAGGCTCTTTCAGCAATTTCAGGATCACTTTCAGCATCACAAAGTGCCTCAGTCTCAAACCTGTCAATTCCCGTTAAAATTTTCCTTAAAGTAATCATCTCTATCCATCAGAGTCTCAACCTTCATCACTGTTTAAGTTGGGTCGCATAAGTCAGGTGTATCTCTGATTGTTACGTCCTCATACTTTGGATGGTGTTTAAGCAAAGTCCTCACAAGCTTATGAGGAGCTGATTCCATGTCACAGCCTGAAACAGCTGATGCCCTTTGAGAAATGGATCTCAAGTTATGAGCGATTATGTTACAGTCTTGGTAACTTCACTACTTCTTGTACCTCAGCGAGCACACAGACAACATTGCCATGAACAGCTCTTTTGTTGGGATTACTTTGGCAAATGCTATGCACTTGGCAATGAGATGCCTCTCTAACATGTTCAGGTCGCACAGTTCATTTGGAATATCTGTAAGCTGTAAATTATTAGCTATTGCTAGGGGAGACGTATTACCATTTTAAGCTGTCTTTGGCAAGTGTAACAGATCCACCCTCTCTTTCTGTTATCTGGAAGCATGCACTGTTCTGAATGTTGGCATTTATTATGGCAAACTAATAAACTTTCCCATAAGGCAAAAGTTTGTCCTAAGGGTTAGGGCTGGTAAGCCCACTTTTTATTTGTGATTGAAACTGTCCTTTTGGTGTCTATTTTGCATCTTCTTCTGTATACTTTTGGCTAATGTCTATTGCAGTCTGCATGGTGTTACTCAGTCGTTTGCATTTGTTACACATTGTTTGTCTTATTCGTTGTTTAAATGTAAATGCAGCATCCTTTGCATAATGAGTGGTGATATAAGCCTTTTAAGACTCTTCGAACGAACCTCTGCTTTTGCTTAAAGCCGATGTCCTGTTGGTATCGGTTTGTGATGTATGGCGTTTGTTTTTGTTGGAAACTTCTGTCTTGATGATAATGAACTTGTTGATATGAATTTTAAACTCTCGCAAATCCCACTGCCATATCTCTTTCTCTGTTGTGATTTTTTTTTTAGCATATGGTAATTCTCAATTTTGTTTCCAATGTCAAAGTTCTTACGTTTTTCCTTAGAAATCTTTGTTTCTGTTTTTTGGTTATTTGGTTATGAGAAGCTACCTCTAGCAGACTGTCATGCTGAAGTTTATCTGCACTTAAACCTGAGATGTGTCCCTTTTGACAGGAGAAATACAACCCTCCTGCCTAAGCAGTCAGTGCGACTGCTTAGGCAGGAGAATTTACATGTGGCAGAGTGCTTTGCTTAAGCTCATCTGGATGCTGAAAAAGCACAGGCGTCAGTTCAAAATGAGCATCTCGACTGGTGCCTAACTTTAGTGAACATTTTGTTAAGTTTTGTTATAAGATCATCCAAATGTGTGAAAAGAAACCCAACAGCTGTACCAGTACCATCTGGGCCCAGGTCAGTCCGTCTGGTTGCCTGGAGTGTGGATCACAAAAGCCAAACCTTCCTGGGCCGAAAATAATGTCAAAGATTTCTTCTGTGTTCAAGAATCTTTGGACTTTTTGTAAAGTGTAAACACAAGGTCAGAGATTTTCAGGTGTTGCAAAACCAGATAAGAAGCAGCAGGGGCCATACTCAGACAATCTTCCTCTTCTGCAAATAGAACTACTGAAAAAAAGTTTTTCATGTTATTTATATTAACTGTTACATAAATCTGCTTTGAGACATGTGCTTGTTGGCATGCACAAACCAAATAACTAAAAACTCTTGTGGAACAGCATGAATAAATTACCTACATTTTTTATTAGAATGGTCAGCCCCTCCGAAAATTTGCTGCCCTCCCCCTAATGGCCCATCCTGGTAAAACTGTCCTATGTTGGTAATAATTCGAATAAACGTGAGCACAAGAGAGATGAAACATTAACATTAACTTATAATTATTTATTCCTGTTTAAAACACATTATTATGGATTTCAAAATCTTATTTGGTTTTCATATGTACCTATTTTCAGTGATATCAACTTTAATAGCAACGTCTCTCTTTTTTTGCAATATTTTTCAAGCAACCTATATTTGACAACAGCATAATAAAACTGGAAATTCTGTTTTTTGTGCGCAATCCCCAATATTTTTAGTGGTCCCTATATAGGCCACCCTTATGAAAAAAATCTGGAGGCGCCACTGATAGATAAGCGGAAGAAAATGGATGGATACTTATGATAACACAGAGGCAGTACTTGGCACTCCCAAAGCTTTACAGACGTTTTTCCAGAATCCTGTTTCTCTTTCAACACTTTCTTCTTCCACCTGGTTCTGGGAGAGTTTTATGCGTGAGAAACGGAGAAGACGGACCATCTTTAAAGAAATAAACCTCGTTTTAAACAAACGGGATTGGTTGCCAAGGTAACACAGCCGGGCACGTGCGCGCACACCTGCCGCAGTTTGAGTTTAATTAAACTGTCTTTGCCCGTCTCCTCAGTTCAAACCAAACCACTGACTCCGGTGTGCTGTCGCTGGGATGGCTGAACCCCGGAGAGTTCAGCTGTTTACTCTCAGCAGTGATGCGCCCTCTTCTAACTCGCCTTCGACCCACAGGTGTCCGTCAGGGCTTCCGCAGATGGAAGAATCCCGCTCAGACCGACCCGCTGACACTGAAACAGTCCGGCTCGTCCTCACATTATTTGAGCCCGACGAGCGGAGCTTCCCGGAGTTCAGCTACAGGCAGCTTGTTGATGACAAGGTGGGATTAAGTCACGACGTCCACCCTCCTAACCTGTAACCAGTTAAGATACAAACAGACCCGTGACTGTAGTTAGTCTAGGTTAAGAAGGCTAAATATATTTTAGGCTTTTGGCTAACCACATGAATTTGTAAACCATTTAAGGTATTACACACATAAAAAGCAGTTCAGTTTTAATTCAGTTTGAACTGCATTGCTAATTCAGTAGCAGCCTTTACTTAGTTTTTTTAAACCACTTTTGAAAATAACTTTTTAAAGCCAGAGCTGGGTTTAAAAGTTAGATAATAGTCAAAGTGGGACAAAGATCTGCTTAAGTAACACTCACAGTGGGAGTAAATTGCTGTTCTGAATGACTTGATTTGTTAATCTCATGAAAAACTAATAAACATGCTGGTTGCATTGGAGCCAGACATGTGTTCAGTTTCCTGTAAAACAATGGTTGGCATGGCATTTGATGGGTTTCAGATAAGTCAGTCAAAAGTTGAAGGACCACTGAGCAGACTAGAGAAGGAAGAAAAGAGGGAGAACGATGAAGTTGCTGCCATTGCAAGGAAGTTGGAAGAAAAATATGTGAGTAGCCTTTTACTCTTGTAAACATGTAAACAGATTTTGTTTGGGGTTTTTTTTTGGGGGGGGGGGGGGGGGGGGGGGGTTGTGAGGGTTGATGGGTGCTTGTCTGCGGCTGGTTGGCCCAGAAGTCAGCCTGGACACGATAACCTGAGAATCTCTTTTGATCAGGTTTTCTGAAACTCTTGTGAAACAAGGTGTGTTTAAATAGGCACTTGACAAATAACAGCCAATAATGACTGTTTGGTCATCTATACTGTTCAGAAACTGCAGGTAAGAATACAATGTGATAAAGAGAACGTTCATATATTAAGGCTTAATAAATTATGTTCACTTGTGGTGACACAGGTGGTGCCTCCGAAAGCAGCCTGTTACTCCTTTTGTTTTTTAAAAAACAATTACCTTATTAACCTATAACATTAAATTGATGTGTGAACAAAAGGTAGCGATCACTATGATAAACATTTGTAAATGGTGCAGTAATGTTATGCTTCCTCTCAATACAGGGTGCCAAACCTAAGAAAAAAAAGGACCGCATCCAGGACTTGATCGACATCGGATTTGGTTATGATGACGAGGATTCTTTCATTGACAACTCTGAGGCTGTGAGTCGGTGTTAGAACACCTTTTGAAATTTCTCACAGCTGGTATAAACTCGTCTTTGCCTGCTGTGCTGCACAAAAAGACGGTTTGATTTATAGATTATGACAATAACCTCACTCACCACTGAGTAAATGTTGTTTCTGCTTAAGCATTAGCTCGCTGCTGCACGTGAAAGCTCTCAACAGGCATCATGTGTACTGCTTGTGGTTATACAGTCCCTCAGTAGTTTCTGTAATTGTATTACATACTGCTTTTAGTATGACGAGTTCGTGCCATGCTCCATCACCACCAAATTTGGTGGGTTCTATGTGAATTCGGGCGTGCTGCAGTTCCGCCAGGCCTCTGACACCGAAGACGATGACCTCACAGCCGAAGAGGAAACGCTTGAGATGACAAAAGTAAGCAGTAAGAGTACATGACTGGCTGCGCTGGATATTTTGGCAAATCTGCTAAATAGATTTAAAAGGAAATTTTTTTATTGATCCTCGTACCCAAACTTTTTTTTTTTTTGCACCAACATTTTGGTTCTTTATAACGTTTTTGAGTTGTTTTCAATACCTTTGAACAATTTCCCAGAAACGTAAACTGAATAATGATCAGGAGAAGCCAGGGAAGAAGCTGTGCAGAGCAGATGGAGAGATAAAAAGCAACATGGATCATAAGTCAAGGTGAGGCTGACCAAAGTTAGATACTGATGCTGTAAAGCTGACTTAACAACACTAAATTATTCCCTTGTAATTTTCTTGTTTTGTAGCTCTTTGTCTGAAATTGGGCAGACTGATGAGATTGAGATCAAAAAGAAGAAAAAGGCTGTTAGGACTCTGAGCGTCACCAGCATGCTGAAAAAGTTTCAAAAAGAAAAGGAGAGAGAGAGACAGAAGAGAGCGAGGGACAAGGCAGCTGCAAATCTGGGTGCAACAGCAACCCCTCTGTTTCCTGCAGATGCAGGTGGGGGTGGAGGCATGGGGCTAACTGACCCTCTTCTCAGTTTAATTGGTTCAACCAATGACCACGCTCTTATTCAAGCAGCCAGCACAGTAGATTTTGATATTGATCTGGACTCTCTGTTAGAAGTCAGTGAAGAGATCTCATCGCCTAAATCACTTCCTCAACCAGCATTAGAGATGCAGCTGATCCAAAGCAAAACGGATGATCCCGTGCAGCTCGACACCTTTTCTGATTCCAAAACCCGAACTTCAAATTCAAAGAATAATTTTCTGGAGAAATGTGAACCAGAGCAAACCCAGCTTGTGTCAGATTCCAGTTCTACATCACAGAGCGCCCCGCTGCCAGAGGGACTTCCCCCAGCGCTGAAAGACAGCATTAGAAAACTCACAGCGGTGAGATGTTATGTATTTCTGCTGAAAGGAAATGCCTGTGCACACTGTATAGGATGACAAACTGATTGCAGTTTAATGAACAATGTTTACACTGATTTTTAGGCAGCCAAGATATCAGAGGGAGAGTCAAAACTCAAGTTCTTCAGTCCAGATATCAACTCAATCCTGCTAGAGTGAGTTTTCCCAAGTGAACATATTTAAATGTAAAACCATTGAGTGTGGTGTTTAAATGCATGTTTCTGCTCTTGGTGTTTTGGCACAGCATTGAGTTACAGTGTCGGGAGCAGAGTGGGTCACTGCGCTCCAAGGTGTACACACACCTGTCGTCTTTCCTGCCCTGTAGCAGAGATACGCTTCTCAAACGTGTAAAGAAACTGCTAATCGCACAAGTGGTGAGTGTGCTCATGTGTTCAGCTGCATTTCTATTACAGAGTTGTAAATTATTTATACTTGTGTGACCTGCTTCTTATATGTGCTCTTGATAAGGGGGAGCTCCCTGGGGTGGAAGATCCCATGCAGAAACTTAAAGATGCCATTGGAAGATCTATGCCTGAGCAGATTTCATGTTTCAATGAAGAATGTCAGGCATATGAACAAGTCAAGACTTCAAAGTAAGTTCATTTATTCTTGGAAAATGGAGGTGAGACTATCAGCTACTAGTGTCTATAATTTTATTTA
Source organism: Neolamprologus brichardi (assembly GCF_056152115.1). Classification (NCBI taxonomy): domain Eukaryota; kingdom Metazoa; phylum Chordata; class Actinopteri; order Cichliformes; family Cichlidae; genus Neolamprologus; species Neolamprologus brichardi. The sequence goes on along the minus strand of NC_142109.1, from coordinate 7,545,735 downwards.
ACAAAATAAAATCTCCTTTCCTACTTACCACGTTGTCTCATCTCCCATTCTTTGCCACAGTTGTGGCTGTATTTAAATATTACAATCTTTTCTTTAACTTTGAACTTGTTACCCCTCTGCCACAAAAGGCTGATGGCTGACACAACCAAATTGTACAATTTCAAAAAGGCAGATGCGACATGAACATTACTCTACAGCATGTACATGCAACTGCTAGGCTGGGATCAGCATTTACTCAGCTTTAACAGCACTCTGGCTTCTGGGCTAGCTTAGCATTAGCATGTTGGCTGTGCAGGTGCTTGCAAAGAGAATTGGACTACTGGGACCATCCCTAGCCCTCTTTGACAATGGCATTTTCTGTTTATCTAAAGAGCAACAGAGGACAATGATGAGGAGAAAACTGGGAGAAAAGCAGGTCCTAAGAAAGTGTTCAAGTGGAATGAGGAGATCAGGTAAGCTGTAAAGATCAATCACGTGTTAACATGCTTTATTTCAGTAAGATCTTTTAAAACTGTGCTTTAGTCCATGAAAACGGACACTTTGACCTGTTCTGTCATTTAGAGAGTGTTTGGGCCAAGTGCTGAAAGCAAAAGCAGACAATTATAAAAAGGAAAGGAAGGGGGAACAGGAGGTTGAAGAGCATCTCAAGATCTTTCTTGACAATGAGGTCAAACCGCTTTGGCCAAAAGGGTGGATGCAATCTAGGTAAACTATAATGGTGCAGTTTCAGTGCTGAAACTTTATTTTCATACTTTTAACTATACACATGTTACCACTTAAATGTCTTTTTTCTCTCTCAGGGTTCTGATGAAGGAGAGCAGGAAATTGTTAGATCTCTCGTCATTACTGTGAGTGCAGCGATGTGCGGAATTAAATGTTGTTACTTGTATGAATTTCTACATAAAATGTTTAAAGTTATTTACCAAAAATGCAAGCATTGTTTCACATGTTTAGAACGAAGAAGGCCAAGTGTGAGAAGAAGCAGTCATGTTCATTCTCAGATGACTGTAATGACGATCGGGGAAATTCACCACTGACAGAAATGTCCAGAGGAGCAGCTTCTGCCTTCACTGAAGGCTCCAATATACTCAGTTCTGTTCACGAGGGTGCTGCCATGAAGAAGGGCGAGGTCAAAAAAGTGGATCTGAATGTCAGAGCCACCTCAAATGCAGAGTCTGAGAAATCTCAAGTTGATGAGACTCCCACTCATTCCCTCCTGGATCTCCTTGCTGAACAAGCCCTGGCTCAGGAGCAACACCTCCCAGGGCTCCAGGAGCTCCTAGCAAAAGCTGCAAAAACCAAGTGTTTTGTTCATCACTGGAGCTTTTCGGAGACACAGAGTTCTCCCCTCCTCCCTCCTCCTCCTCAGTCCAGCCCAGTTGGTTTCCCAGCACAGAGTACATGTGGTGACATTTTGCCTCAGATGCTTCAGGTTGGAGGCACCAAACATGCAGATGCTGTTCAGGTGCAGAGAGTCTCTGAAGGTAATGGTGCTACAAAATGACAACCTTCAACAAAGACATGCAGTAAGTTGTATATTTTCTTTTTGCTCTAACATTACAACAACTCTGAATTTAGAGTAGTGCTCCTCATGTTCAGTTTTCTTTCTGTCTTAATAAAAGGGGACGAAAAGGGGACACTCCAATGATTTAGGGAATTAATTGGATAGCAGTTTTATAGAACTGAACTAAAATTACCAGAAATGCTCAAAATGACAAAAATCAACAACCGAAGGGACATGTTTGTCCTGGAAACAAAATTAATTTCAAATTCAAATCTCATATTTAGACAAAATAAAAGATGGCTGTTGCTCCAAGGTTCAAAATTGGCTCCAAAATCCTGAAACCTGCATTCTGTCTGCTAAGAGTGAGAGGATTATCCAGGATGTGTGTTAGCTAATGGTTTCGACACGACAATGGCAGCAAAAACTTCATTGTGGGACCAAACCAGTGTGTGACATCATGGTTTAGTAGTTTACGTTTTTATCAAACACAACACATTAATTGCTGCAAGATGCTTTAAGTATTCCAATAAGTTTCAATGTCAAACTAAAAGCTTTACAATCAACATTTTGTCAAGTAGATAAAACGTTTTTCTTTTTAGATGGAGCAGAATCCTTGAAGATGAACTGGGCACATGATGAGGTTCTAATGGAGTAGTTCTTATACTAAAATCAACCAAGTTAATGTCTTAAACTACACACTTTCACTTAATACATAATAAAGAGAGCATGTCATAGGTGTTTATTTGGTGCTTTATTTTCTTAACATTTTGTACAGCAACTGAAGGTTTTAGTAACAAATGAGTCCAAACAACAAAAGGTTCAACTGCCTAATTAGCTTATTTAAGCTGAAATTTATTGTGCAATGAAAGTATTGCAAGGAGTAATGCAGGAGCTGTGAATAAGGATGTAAAAATAAAATGTCTCAACAAGCCTAAAGGACGATGAGGAAGTCTAAAGTTACCCAACTAAAGAGCAGGCTGTTAGACAGTTAGCCTCTTGTACCCTTTGGGTGCAGCCTTTGGTTTGACAGCTAACCCAGACAGTTTCCAAAAGGGGGTGGAGCAGGACACTTGGACAGTGAGTTGACACATGCATTATGCCCAAGGATTTATTTTATGTTTTTTTACCCTCACCCACATCAACACATTGATCCAGTTTTCCAAATCCAAAGAAAATCCTTCCAAAAACTCTTGGATTCTTTACATGGCAGGATGGGGGCATAACTCGGCATTTCTTCAGATATCAAATAGTAATGAAACACCATTGTGATGTTCTAAAGAAAATATGACAACCAGATATCTTTCTGGAATCCTTTGCTGGACTGTCTCACCTTATTTCCAGTTTCAGCTCTTGAAAAGTAAATTGTTTTTAATTAAATCATACTGCTTTCACATACCCATGAACACTAAGTGACTAAGGACTAAAATGTGAATTTCTTTCTAGAGAAGCTTTCAGTCTGGAAGATGTGAACTTTGCCTTTTGGGCAGATTACAAAGACAGCTTAGTTACATAAGAACATGTACCTGGACAGAAGTTCAGCAACAAAACGATTAAAAAGAACAACTAGAGAGCATCATCTGCTTTTAGTGAGACTCCACTGTCTTTGAAATGCACATAAAGACATTCACATTCAAAGCTGAGCCTTGAGGACACAAGAAGTGACACAGCAATGAACATTTCTCTGCATTTTCTACAGCAGGAGCACTTTTATCCAAGTAACATGGAAAGAGGAGCTTTTAAGGTTTTACACGTGAGTTATCATCTGGGTAAGAAGAACAAGCAGCAAGGAATGTCCACAACAGCTGTTTGCAGTTCCTGGAAAGCAGAAGAGACCGTTTTCAGCACAAGATTACTCCAAACCTTCGGTTTAGGATTCTTCTCATGAATTTACATGATCATATATCAGAACAAAAGATTTCTCAAACTCCAGGAAGGATGATTTGGATCAATGAAAGTAGAAATGTTAACAGGGAGCATTAATTGTGCTTAGTAGTAATGCAGACAGCCCTACCTCTGGCAGAAAGGATTTTCACTTCCACTGTGAAGTTTTTTGGAAATAATCCTTTAGCTTGGATTGTGTAATTTCCAGCATCCTTTTTATTTAAATGAGAGGGTGGGGCAACTATCTGCCCATTTCTGAACCAGGTCACTGATGGCTGAGGGTTTCCTGTCACCTCACATGGGAATCTCTCGCCCTCTGTCACCTTAAGTTTTACAGGACAGCTAAGCTGTGGTGCAACTGAAACAAGAAGAAAAAACAATCAGTGGAAGAAAAGACACGTAATACATTTCATCTAACCAAGGAAACTCTGTTTCTTCACTTTTCTAGTAAGAAGAAAAATATGGTTTAAGCAGTTGTATGTAACACTTTACAGCTGACAGGTATATGACTGGAGAACAAAGAGTGCAGTTTCATTTGAAGTAGTTTGAATATGTGATTCTTGAAATTGCATAAGGAAACATTACACATAACAGCTTTATATTGCCTCATTAAAATGCCTCTTGAGTGTTAAACTGGTTCGTAGAGCAGAAAGTCTTCAGTCATATGTTATTAACAGTGCATATATTGTGACTATGGCAGAAGCTCTGGTGGTCATTTCCCACAGTCAATAAGTAAATAAATATTAGGATTATCCACACCTGAACTCTGTTGATATGTTCTTTGCTGTATTTTCTGCACAGTTGTCACTCCCATGTAAAAAGCAATTTTGGAAATGCTGTTGGGGCTTTACCATAATATTGCATCCCGCGCACTGAGCAGATCAGGTTATACCTACAGAGCTGTTATGCTGTTTTAAGCTTTGATAACCATATGCACATTAAACGTAGCCTGGGTAAGCAGTTGTTCAGTGATGCTGGGAAAGCTCCAAGTGGCAGAACTGGAGCTCAAAATGTACGTGTTTTAAATGGATGCTGCAGTGTTTGAAGCAAATAGCTTGCATCCACCCTTTTGGCCTTACAGAAAAAGCAAAGAGGGATCCTAAAGATGTGGAGAAGGGAAAAAGAACTAAAGGGGAAATTAAAAAACAGAATCCACATAAATTCCAAAAATTCGTAGCGCAGATCACTGGTTTCACTTACAGAGTCTTTGTGATGCCATCACTGGAAGGTGCTGTGGTCCTTCAGGTCCCAGCTCAAGTTTGGCGTCACACCAGTACTGAGCTTCAGTGTCTTCCTTACTGGATACGATGTTCAGAGTGAAGCTCTGAGTAACTGGTTTCTTCTCACTGGATGTATTAGAGTGCATCTGAGCCAGCATTTTCTCCCCTCTGTAGAAGGTCACGAGGACGTTTTCAGCAGGCGCAACCTCTGTAACGTGGCACTGTAGAGTATACTGATCACTCTCAAACAGTGACTCATTGTGATTTAGAAATGTGATGGATACTCTGTCTGGAGGCTCTGTGGAGAGGGGTTGGCATATCAGCTTGTAAAGTGCTTCATGCATGTCAGAAGGATAATGCTGTTGACTTACTGTAGACTATTAGGGTGAGTTTACTGTAACACTGTCCTCCCTGTTCAGATAGGGCAAAACACACAGGCTTGATGGTCCAGTCAGTCATCTTCTCAACACTCCAGACCAGAAAACCTTGTGATGTAAAGTTAGGACGGTTCTGGAGTGGCAAAGGGTAACAAATCACAAAGCTATTCAGATTTTTCTTTTCTTTTTTTCCCTCAAGTGAAGGCAATGAACAATAAACACAATGGATAGTGTGTGTGTGTGTGTGTGTGTCACACTCAAATGTTTCAGCCCATTAAACTAATTTCAATATTAACAAGTAAACAAAATGCTGTTTCTAAATGGTGTTTATTATTAAGGGGAAATTAACTGTGGTGTATCACGTCTTTGAAAAGCGGAGTTCAACTTCTGTAGCCACACACAGGTCTGATTACTGCCACACCTGTCCTCGATCAAATCTCTTAAATAGGCAGTAGACCAAAAAGTCCTCAAAACCTTGAAATCATGCTGCGATCGAAGGAAATTCGGGTACAAATGAGAAACGATGTAACTCAGATCTCAGTCTGGATAAGGTTATAAAGCCATTTCTAAAGCTATGGGACTCCAGCGAGCCACAGTGAAAGACATTATCCACAAATGGCGAAAACATGGAACAGTGGTGAACTTTCACTGGCCGAACAAAGTTACCCCAGGACCTCAGCAACGACTCATCCAAAAGGTCACAAAACACCCCGGAACAAAGAATGGTAGGCCTCTCTTAAGTTAAGGTCAGTGTTCATGACTTCACCATAAGGTAGAGACTGGGCAAAAATGTCCCCAAATGGTTCCAAGATGAAAACCACTGCTGAGCAAAAGGAACATAAAGGCTTAGTTCAGTTTTCCAGAAAACATCGTGATGATCCCCAAGCCTTGAAAAATGGTCAGACTGGGGTGTGTCCCATTACTTGTGGCATAAAAGTAACACAGCATTTCAGAAAAGGAACGACATACCAACAGTAAAACGTTGTGGCAGTAATGTGATGGTCCAGTGCTGCTTTGTTGCCTGGGGATCTGGGAGACTCGCTCTGGTAAATGGAACCATGAATCTACCAAAACATCTTGAAGGAGAATATCCAGCCTTCTGTTTGTGCCCTCAAGCTGAAGAGCACTTGGTTTTTGCAGAAAGACAGTGATCCAAAACACACCAGCAAGTCCACCTCTAACTTAAGAAAAAGAGCAGGACTGCTTTGGAGTCCTGACCTGAATCAGATTAAGATGCTGTGGCATGACCTTAAAAAGGTCATTCATGCTTGAAGAACCTCGATTTTGGCTGAATTACAACAATTCTGCAAAGACAAGTGTGCCAAAATTCCTCCACAGTGCTGTAAAAGACTCATTGCCAGTGATCACAAATGTTTGATTGCAGTTGTTGCTGCTTAGGGTTGCCCAACCAGTTATTAGGTTTAGGGGGCAATCACGTTTTTACACAGAACAATGTAGGTGCCCCGCTATGTGGACCCCCAAAACTAGTTCATGCATTTATTACATCTAGGCTCGATGATGGTAATTCATTATTATAAGGATGCCTTAAAAACTCCCTGAAATGCCTTTACTTGAGGTGAAATGCTGCAGCAAGAATACTGGCATAGACTAGTAAGAGAGTACATATTTCTTCTATATTGTCTTCTCTTCATTGGCTCCCTGTTAAATCCAGAATCAGATTCAAAATCATCATTCTAAAATATGTCTTTTAAGAATTTCTAGTACTGTATCATCCCATCAGATCACTTCACAGTCAGACTGAGTTCACTTGTGGTTCCTAGAGTATTAAAAAGTAAAATGGGAGACAGTCTCCAGCTTTCGGGCTCCTCTTTGGTGGAACCAGTTCCTAGTTTGAATTTAGGAGACAGATTCCCTCTTTACTTTTAAGTTTACTCTTAAGACTTTCCTTATTGACAATTATGCTGAAATTATGCTCTCTCCCACAGTGTCTTTTTGCCCTGTGTCCTTCTCTTCACCCCCAACCAATCTCAACAATTGCCTGCCCCTCCGTGGGCACGGTTCTTCCACGGGTTTCTTCTCGTTAAAAAGTTTTTCCTATATAAATAATATTGAATTGAATTTACCTTCACCACTTCTGCTGCTTCCATGGTAACCTTTTCATCTGCCTTCCTCTGATTTACACATCTATCCTGTTTTAGTTGTACTTTCATTCCTCTTCTCCTCTGAGCATACCTCCACGTCTCCAGGTTCTTTTCCACCTACTCCATACTCTCACTACTGATCACAATTTCATTAGTGAGCATCATAGTCCATGCAGACTCCAGCCTGGCCTCATCTGTCAGACTGTCGATCACTACTGTCAACAAGAAGTGTCTCACAGCCGATCCCTGATGTACTCACACCTCACCAATGTCTCGCTGTCCTCATACATGTCCGGCACCATCCTTGCATCTTCTGCCATTCCTGACTTCTTCAGGCAGTACCACAGTTCCTATCTTGGCACCCTATCATGTCCTTTAGATCCACAAAGACAGTGCAACTCCTGACCTTCTCAATACTTCTCAGTCAACGCCTTCAAAGCAAATATTGCATCTGCAGTGCGCTTTCTTTATTTCCCAATACACTTCACACTTAGCATAACTCTCTTTGCATTGGTTATGAAGTTGTGAAGACTGTGTGATGAAAATATATAGCTCTCTTATATAAAACTGCAAAGTGAGGATATAAGCCTTATATTTAGTTTAGTTAGTGGGTGTTGTTTGGTTCTCAACATATAAAACACTGTGTATAATCAAACACTGATTAACCTACCAGTGGGACTTCCCAACCAATGCCAAAATACCCCATTCTTTGTATGGAGCAGTTCGCTTTGACTGGATCTCCAAACCTGTAAAAGGAGATACGCAATTAATTCCCTCAGACACGCAGATGATTCTGTTAATTTGGTGACTGTTTCTTGATGTTGCCTCTTACATTTCAATAAAAGTCAAGTAAAAGTCATGACAGCAACTGAAATATTTAATAGTTCGAAATTGATCCAAGATAAAAATCAGAGTGCTGATCTTTGCATCATAGATTTCAGAAGCTCAACATAACAGGACTGCAAGGTCAAAACCTCGTGAACCTTTCTGAACAATGAAATACCACAAGGTCACCATGTCTGAGTGACACCAAGCTATCATTTTACTGTCCAAAAAGGCTTTAAACTGCACAGATGAGTGAACAGCAAGTTAGTGCACACAGACTCTTATCACTGACCACCTATGTCAGCCTGAAATAATCACTCATTCTTTTTGCCATACCTGACCACCACAGTGGAGGGTGATATCTTTAGAGGGCAGAGGACACTTTGTGTTGATTCTCCAGGTGCGATGGGAGAAGCGACAAGGCTGACATTTGGAAAGGGAAGTGCGATTTCTGGTGGAAGAGATGGTGAGTTAGTGAAAACAGCGTATGAAGTACCTGAGGTTAAGGGAGTGGGAGAAAGAGCAAGACATAAGTCATGAAAGTAAACACTGTGTACTGTATCTTTAAGGTCTGTGCAAAATCCTTTTGCACTTTTATTTTTCTCAGAAATCCACAGAACAGGTTTTAACTAAGAAATAAAAAAAGATCTAATTTTCCTCGCTTTACTATAATAATCCAAGTCTTTAGTTGCTAAAGCTTTCCTTACGAATGTCAGCTTATGCAACTTTAGACTGCATGTTGTACCTTTCTGTCTAAGTTCAATCTGTGGGGCAGCAATACTGTAAAACCTTGTGTTACGTGTACTTTTTTTTAATAAACTGGAAGAAAACCTCAAAATACTATAAAATGTTTCGTGCAGGCTCAATCATCCAGGTAAGGAAATCCCAAAATGTTGATTCTGTTCATCTGGATGTAGAGTTTTCAGTGGGAGAAACACTAGCAACTTCTTCAGTTGAGACTGAATGAGGGACAAACATTTCTCCCACTGAAAACGCTACGTCCAGATGAACAGAATCAACTTTTTGGGGTTCATCCATTGTGCTTGTAAAAAAAAAAAAAACTGTTAAAAATTCATTGTGAGCTTTTTGTCTCCACCTTCTGAAAGTGAAAGTAGCTACAAAAACACTGCAGAAAGTGATTTTTTAAATTTACTTTTTTAAAAAATGTTTATTTATTTATTATTTTGCCTCTGTAGACCACCACAATGGATTTTTAAATGTATTTAAAGAAACTGTTCTTAATACTTGGAGGAAAATCCTTTAATCACTCCCTGGATTTTCGAACCCATGGACAATTACTGTGTTCCCTCCCTTGAGATGCTTTGCCAGGCCATTTCTGCAACCACTCGCACCCCATTTGTGTGTCTCTCTGCATTCAGTTTCATTTTCAGTCACTGAAAAGCTGCTCTGCTGGGAGTTGCGGTATGCTTTGAGTCATTATCTATTTACGCTGTGAAGCACTGTCTTATAAAATTTGGCTGAACTTGGGCAGAGAGCCCTTTACGCTTCAGGATTCATCCTGCTGCTTTTATCAGCAGTCAGTTAGCGGTATGGATCCATACCGTGCCATAACAGTAAACGGCTTATGAAATGAAACACATTACATCATCTGTAAAACATGGTGGAGACAATGCCATAAGATGGAAAAACAGAACATTAAGGAGGATACTGTACATGTAGACCTAACACACTGAGTACCTGTGATGTTAAACCCAATACTATAAATAAAAACATGAATAAAAGGATGGGTCTCCTCCTATGTTTGTCCTGGCACTGTAACCCACATGATGTCATGAGTAATTTTTTTTTTCTCAGTCTTAACACAATACATGCAAGGGTCAATTAAATTTTGCCATCTCATGAAATAATGCTCATTTTAGCTGATCTATTGTGAACTATTGTTTCATAACATGCTGAATACACCCAGTGTGTTCCTCTGAGGAAGGAAGGACACCCTGCCCAAATCGTAAGAACTCGCTCCTCTTTTCAATTGACCATTGTTCCATCGAGTCCTGGGGTTGTTCTCCTGCCTATCAGATGATCTCACTGGCAGTAGGCGTGCCGGCTGTCAAAATTTATAGTTGTGTTTCCCATGTGCCACTCTGCAACGTGAACAATGCAGTACAACTGCCAGCTGGGTTAGCTTACAGAGAGTCTCCTGACCAAACCAGGATCACAAGTCTCAAAACCTGAAGGATAAATGACGTCTTTTTTTTTCCTGATTTGCAGATCTTTGGGAATGGAAGCATCCCCAAAGATGGGATGGAAATCTTTAAGGAAAAGCCTGCGTTCAAAATGTGAATGGGAAGTACTGTCAGCTAAGTCTGTCTAAGAATCACAAATTCAAATTTCTTCTGATGCAGAATGGAGCTTTACATGTGTAGATAATGTTTTGTGTTATGTTTTCAAATGTCTCATGTTTGATATGATCATGTGTAACCACTTTGAATCCTCTCTAACAACATATTACATTTTTTTAAAGTTAAATAGTTTCCTACAATTTTGGAAAAACCTGAGCTGAAACACGTGGATTAGGTTAGCAGAGTAAAAAAAAGTAACTTTACCCTCAGAAAAGTGATCACATGTCATTTTTAACTACGAATCAATTTGCCTCAGGGGTTCTTACAAGCGCAGCCACCACACTCTGCCCACTCATCATCAGTCCCAGTTATCTCTCTTGTCACACTCTTTAACCTTACTTTTTAACCTTATCTGCTTCTATCGCCCAATTGGCTTCTACACTGAACAGGTTCTTCTCATCAGAGCTGCCCACTGCACCCACTCAGTCATCAGTTCACTCACCTGAGTGGAAGAGCTGAAACAGCATGAGCGCGACGGCCCATCCAGGAGAAGCCATCCTTCTTCTATGTCACGTTAACAGCTGATCGATGCTGACGGTGCCACAGCCTGAGACTTATGAGGTAGCAGTGGGTTCTTTTAGTTTATGTGGAACTGTGGGGTGTGTGAGTGTGTGTATGTGTGTGTGTGTATGTGTGTGTGAGTGAGTGCACGTGTGGGTGTGGGGGGGGTGTATTTGCTTTGCTTCTGTGTGTCTGAAGTTGATGACGAGGGAGTTCCTTTGCTCTGGCCTCTGAAACCCACCATGGGCGTTCTCTGTTGGTATATGAAGAGAGGAAGGAAGGGAGGGTCAAGAAAAGTAGTAATACAATGGCACTTTTTTTGCCCCCCCCCCCCCCCCCACACCCCCCACCCACCCCCCCCCCCCACCCCCTCCCCCCACCCCCCCCCCACACCCCCACCCCACACCTCCCACCCCTTCTCACCTAGACAAATGGTAGTAAGGTTGTTGGGCAGGAAACAGGACCTCCAGAGCAGAAGTCTTTTGTCTCTTCGAGAACTCTGGGAAGTAGCAAGGGAGTGTTAACCTTAAGGTGTGAAACAGTTGTGTACTCAGGGTAGACTAATTTTATAAATCTGACATTATCTCAGCTTGGTGCGATGCATGCAATTTATTTTAAAAACGGCACAAGTGGGAATTTCTTCTGAATGGGTAATGACGGTATGTTCACAAGCGTTTTATTTAATCAATCCCCCTAGTTTTAATTTAACTAGTTTTTCACACATATACTGGGTTTCTTTCCAGGGTTGATGCCATCATTTTATTTAAAAATCGGGATTTCGCAATGTTGAACTAAGGCAAAGCCGCCTATTGGTGGGAAACAGGACCTCCAGAGCAGAAGTCTTTTGTCTCTTCGAGAACTCTGGGAAGTAGCAAGGGAGTGTTAACCTTAAGGTGTGAAACAGTTGTGTACTCAGGGTAGACTAATTTTATAAATCTGACATTATCTCAGCTTGGTGCGATGCATGCAATTTATTTTAAAAACGGCACAAGTGGGAATTTCTTCTGAATGGGTAATGACGGTATGTTCACAAGCGTTTTATTTAATCAATCCCCCTAGTTTTAATTTAACTAGTTTTTCACACATATACTGGGTTTCTTTCCAGGGTTGATGCCATCATTTTATTTAAAAATCGGGATTTCGCAATGTTGAACTAAGGCAAAGCCGCCTATTGGTGGGAAACAGGACCTCCAGAGCAGAAGTCTTTTGTCTCTTCGAGAACTCTGGGAAGTAGCAAGGGAGTGTTAACCTTAAGGTGTGAAACAGTTGTGTACTCAGGGTAGACTAATTTTATAAATCTGACATTATCTCAGCTTGGTGCGATGCATGCAATTTATTTTAAAAACGGCACAAGTGGGAATTTCTTCTGAATGGGTAATGACGGCATGTTCACAAGCGTTTTATTTAATCAAACCACTAGTTTTAATTTAAGTGGTTTTTCACACATATACTGGGTTTCTTTCCAGGGTTGATGCGATCATTTTATTTAAAAATCGGGATTTCGCAATGTTGAACTAAGGCAAAGCCGCCTATTGGTGGGAAACAGGACCTCCAGAGCAGATGTCTTTTGTCTCTTCGAGAACTCTGGGAAGTAGCAAGGGAGTGTGAACCTTAAGGTGTGAAACAGTTGTGTACTGAGGCTAGACTAATTTTATAAATCTGACATTATCTCAGCTTGGTGCGATGCATGCAATTTATTTTAAAAACGGCACAAGTGGGAATTTCTTCTGAATGGGTAATGACGGCATGTTCACAAGCGTTTTATTTAATCAATCCCCCTAGTTTTAATTTAACTAGTTTTTCACACATATACTGGGTTTCTTTCCAGGGTTGATGCGATCATTTTATTTAAAAATCGGGATTTCGCAATGTTGAACTAAGGCAAAGCCGCCTATTGGTGGGAAACAGGACCTCCAGAGCAGATGTCTTTTGTCTCTTCGAGAACTCTGGGAAGTAGCAAGGGAGTGTTAACCTTAAGGTGTGAAACAGTTGTGTACTGAGGCTAGACTAATTTTATAAAGGTAGGGGGGGTGTAGTAAGGTTTTTGGGCAGGAAACAGGACCTCCAGAGCATGTGTCTTTTGTCTCTTCGAGAACTCTGGGAAGTAGCAAGGGAGTGTGAACCTTAAGGTGTGAAACAGTTGTGTACTGGCATTGTTCCTGGAGAAGGTATTTAAGTGAGACCTATGCTAGGCTCAGGGTGAACTCTGCATTCGTCGCGACAACAACACCACTTTCTTTGAGATCATCAAAACTATCATCGTTCTTTATAACATGGACATCTTAAACGGTAAGTAAAACAAAACCTATTATTGTATTTTTAAAAGTGTTATGTTAACATATTATAGGATATTCAAACTATCTTTTTCCTAAAACAAAAGCTTGATTTTTAGGAGTTCGGGAGAACGGCACAGCACCCTTTTCTTTAGAAACGGGGGCTTTCACAGATGGATCAACGTCTCTAACAGGCACAAGGTGTGTACAGAATTACGCGATTTTTAATCGTATGTATGTTTTAAGCTTGCGATTCTTTTAAATTATATAATGACAGAGTTTTTCTTTGATTTGTTCCAGGGTTAACAAACTGAGCAGGAAAACATTCAGACACCGTGACCACAGAGCCCATCCTTACAAAAGGTATGTATACAACGGGGGTGTATAATTGTGTATTTTAAAAAAAACAGCAAATGGGTTTAAACAATTCCAAATGTTCTAAAACCGTCCGTTTTACACATACAGACCCACGCCAGAGAACCTTATGTGCGGAGAACCAGGGCCGTCAGGAATACCACACACTACAAGGTAAGCATAGGTATATATAAATTAGATAAAAAGAGATAGAGAGGGAGACACGCTTATTCTGTTTGAAATGGGTACATGTATAAATGTTTTAACACATATCTATCTTCACAGACTGCAGCACAGTACCCCTCCTCATAATGATCAGGACACCGTACTCCAGACGTTTTTGGAATGTTTAAACAGTATCGACCTCCCAGAACAACAAAAAGCTGGAGCTTTGTGCAACAGTGGAGAGTCAGAAACGATCTTCATCAGCGGTCCTGCAACACCCCCGAGTGAGTGCTTGCCTCGTGATTTCTCTGATGTTTTTGAATACAGTATATCAGATTTCGATCTTGTTCATATACCCACCCCACCAGAATGTGTCAGAAATAGCATTGATTCACACGTAGATTTTGTAGACGACGGTATAACAGACTCTCAAATATCAGCGGCATATGATGCTTACATGAAGGTTTCAGACGCTCAACCTGTTGAACAGAGTCATATAGCTGCATTAGTTGATAAATTATGTTTGATTGAAGCTAGACTCAATCAATACCACCAAGAAGCACAGATACAAAACCAACAGTTTATCAAATTCATAAAAAAAGTGTGTAGTACATTAGACATCATCTGCAGCAAAATTTCAAGACCCTGACTTTTAAAATCCAGACCATGGACCCTCCAAATAAATTATTTAAGCATAATAACGGAACCTCCACTCCTGTTAGATGTTTTGACTTAGAGACTTTTATGCAGTGGGTTGAAGAAACAGATAACAAATTAGACGATATTATAGCTAGACTTAATAGTGTGCCTGCATCAGCCTCATCTGATACACATCCTTGTCAGACTGTTCCTACGCCTGCTATTGATGATGGGGCTATTGTTGTTGTTAATAATAGTGATAGTACATCAGGTGTTGCTCGGACCAATGTTGTTACTGATGCTAACCGTATTGCTGCTGCTGCTGTTATTGAGTCTGTTACCGCTTCTACTAGTACTACAGACACACATGCGTGTCCGGGCGCCGCTGCAACACCACATACACCCTCAGTCATTGTAAATTTCTCACAAAGTGATACTATTGTGATTGAGCCCGTTGTGCAATCTGGATCTGGCAGGCGCTCCCAGCCACACATTAGAGAGATACCTAATTTTAATGCTCGCGAATTGCGTGAGCGCCTTGATTTTAGGGGTATAAGTCTTGATCATCCAGAACAAGTACCTGAGCGAGTGCGCGAGTGCTTAGCCAATGTGGTAGACCGAGCTGTGGCTGGATCTCAACAGGGCAGTGTTCTAAACGTGGTCCTGCGTGGCCCCTCGCTGGCTTCAGATGTTCAGGCTGTTTTAAACGCTGATGATCGGTATGATCCAGAGCTGTTTCTCGATCGAATTGCACAAGTTATGCAGAGTAATGATGAATCTATCGGTGATGATGAATTAGAGTTTATTGTCACGGTAGCTCAGAACAGTAGTGGTGGGGCTCGCTTAAGACTGGCACAAATCCCTTATGATGAGATTCTCTCAAAGAAAGGCAGACATTTATACACACCAAACAACACACACAACAATTTGTGCTTCTCCCTATGTATAGCACATTCATTAAACTCATCAGCCTCTGAGCTAGAAAAACTCGCTACAGCTAAACGGATGCATGCTGAAGTAGGTCTATGCGACACACAGCAAGTATCATTCACCGACGTCAGTAAATTTGAAAAGCGCTTCAACATTAAGATTGTAATCTATTACCACACAGAAGGGCGTAAACGTCTGGAATGTTTTTTCACACATGAAGAGCCAAACACAAACACGTTGATGATGTATCTCCATAATCAACATTACCACATGATTTTAAACCCAACCGCTTTTCTTGGTGCATCCTATGTGTGTAATTTCTGTTACAGTACATATAATACAGCATTACACCATAGCTGTAAACATAGATGTAACACATGTTATACACTCTGTCAACACCACAGGGGTCCCACAGTGAAATGCAGCGACTGTAACCGCATCTGCAAATCACAACACTGTTACCAGCAACACAAATTACCTGAATTAAAACATAACATGATCCCCTGTGATAATATGAAACATTGCATGCACTGTGGCACCACATATAGAGAATCCAAGAAATCGCCACACAGATGTGCCCAGCCTAGATGCGAGCACTGCCGCGAGCCTAAATTACCCGGAGACTCCGACCATCAGTGTTTCATACAGCCTGTTGAAAAACAGAAGCCTAGCGATAAATACATTTTATATGATTTCGAGACTAGGTACCACAACGGTAAACACGAGGCTAACTTTGTGTGTGCGTCTGATCTGAAGGGCAATAAGTTCACATTTAACACATTAAAGTGTGTGGAGGCGTTTGTGCAACATTACAGACGCCCAAGGTTTCGTGGGTACACTTTCATAGCACATAATGCATCTGGCTTTGACAACTACATACTCCTCGAGTACTTTGTCAGACAGTGCATAACACCTAGTGTCATAATGAGCGGCAGCCGTGTGATTTTAATGTATGACAGGGACTATGACCAGCGATGGATTGATTCGTTCAGCTTTTTGCCCATGGGCCTTGCCAAAATACCCTCTGCTTTAGGTTTTCAAGACCTGCAGAAGGGCCATTTCCCACACAGGTTTAATACGAGGGATAATGAGCATTATGTGGGCCCGTACCCAGACCCCTCCTTCTACGGCTATGAGCACATGTCTGAAAGCAATAAGGTGCGATTCATGGAATGGTACCAGGTTGCCTCACAGAATCCCTTTGATTTTCAGGCTGAACTTAGGCGTTACTGTGTTAATGATGTTGATGTCCTGCGTAAAGCATGCAGCATTTATCGTGACACGTTACTGGGTTGTACACAAGTTGATCCATTCATGTATACCACCTTGGCTGCATTTAGTATGGGTGTGTATAAAACACTGTTTCTGCCTAGAGACACGCTCGCTCTCACGTATGACGGGGCATACGTTGAGCAGAATAAGACGTTTTCTAACGTCTCTATCGAATGGCTTCAATACGTGTCCCACACCACCAACAAAGTGGTAAAACATGCTCTCAGAGGAGGCGAACAGAGGGTTGGACCGTATTTTGTGGACGGTTTTGACCCCACAAGTAATACAGCTTATGAATTTGCGGGATGTTTTCACCACGGCTGTGTCAAATGTTACCCCGAGAGTGAAGTTAATCCTGTCAGCAAAGCATCCTATGGACTGCTGCATCGTATGTTTTGTGACAAAGTTGATTCACTGAGATCACAACACAGTGTGAGCGTAATAGTGATGTGGGAATGTGAATGGGCTGCCTTGAAGCAGACAGACCCTGCAGTTGCGGCTTTCATGCACACATACAGAAAGCCAGAACGCATGAATCCCCGAGACGCCCTTTTTGGAGGTCGCACAAATGCTATAAAGCTGTACCACAAGGCTGGTTGTGATGAAAAAATATTTTACTACGACTTCACCAGTCTCTATCCCACAGTACAGTCTAAAAAAGACTATCCTGTAGGACACCCTCAAGTCATTTACACCAACTTTGACAAGCTAGAAAATTATTTCGGCTTTGTTAAATGCACAGTGCTCCCCCCTAAGGGTCTTTTTCACCCCGTCCTTCCCTACAGGTGCCACGGAAAACTGATGTTTCCACTCTGCAGCATGTGTGCTGAAGACCAAAACCAGCATACTGCATGTGGGCACAGGGACAGTGAGCGGGTCTTGAAAGGCACTTGGGTCTCATTTGAGCTTGAAAAAGCTGTTGAGAAGGGATACAAGGTTCTTGCTATTGATGAGGTGTGGCATTTCCCCAATAAGACCGACACATTGTTTAAAGATTATGTGAAAGCCTTCCTAAAACTCAAACAGGAGGCCTCGGGGTATCCTGAACACGTCAAGACACCTGACGAACAGAAGAAGTACATAGACGAGTATTATGAGAAGGAGGGAATAATGCTAGACCCATCCAAGATTTGTGTAAATAAAGCTGTTCGTAACTGTAACAAGCTGTTGCTAAACTCGTTATGGGGTCGTTTCAGCATGAGGTCAAATATGGCATCATCAGAGCTCATTACAGACCCTTCCAGATTTAGCCAACTAATGTTTAGCGACCAGTACGACGTGCGTCAGTTTTGTTTCATCTCTGACGACGTCGCAATGGTGCAGTGGCGGCATGCTGATGGTAGAGCTTCCCGTGTGAAGGACGTTAATGTCTTTGTCGGGGCCATGACCACTGCACACGCCAGACTCATGCTGTATGATTTGCTAGACAACTTGCAGCAGCGCGTGCTGTATTGTGACACGGACAGTGTCATTTTCACGGCACGCCCTGGCGAGTGGATGCCTCCTCTAGGTCCGTTTCTGGGGGATCTCACAAGCGAATTAGACTGTGGAGAGGGTGGTGTGGAGGATTACATAGCGGAATTTGTTTATGGTGGGCCAAAATGCTACGCGTATCACACATCGCTGGGCAAGACCCAGGTCAAATGTAAAGGCGTGACACTGAACGCACTAAACTCAAAAGTTGTCACCCACGAATCCTTGAAAGGTTTAGTCCACAAGTTTGTAACCAATCAGACATCAGACGCACACCTAGTTGCCGTGTCTGATAGCATCAGACGCGATAAAAAGAAACTTCATTTGAAGAATAAAACCATTGTGAAAAAAGTTAAAGTTGTTTACAATAAGCGCCGTGTGCTCCCAGACTATACAACCGTACCTTATGGATTTTAAATTAGAACAGGGGTTTGACGCGCGGTTGCAGCACCCGTTCAGTATGGTGGTCAGCGGTCCCAGTAACTGCGGCAAGACTTTTTTTGTTAAAAGCATAATTGAAAATTCTTCCAGGATTATATCATGCAGCATTGACAATATTGTATATATATACTCATGCTGGCAGCCATTATATGACCAGCTTCTTAAGATAAGAGACATAAACTTTGTTAACGGTATACCCGAATCTCTTGCTGATGACACCCTTCTTCCTGCAGAAAAGAACAATTTGTTAATTATAGACGATGTAATGAACGATGCAGCTAACAATTTAGAAGTACAAAATGTGTTCACAAAGTATGTGCATCATAGGAATTTGAGTTGTATATATCTGGTTCAGAATTTGTTTATTCAAGGAAAATCCAGTAGAACCATTTCCTTGAACACTAACTACCTAATATTGTTTAAAAATCCGAGAGATAAATATCAGGTTATGCTTTTAGGTAGGCAAATGTTTCCGGGTAATACTAAATATTTTATAGAAGCATTTAATGATGCCACATCCACAACATACGGGTATCTTTTAATAGACTATAAAGCTAAGACCCCGGACTATTTAAGACTCAGAACAAATTTACTATCAGAGCGTCCGGTTGTTTACATTCCAAAACAAAAATCAGCAAAGAGGTGAAAGGATGTCATCACGCATGCGGAGGAATCTGTCTCTGTTGGAGATGATATACAGGGCTCCTCCTACTCTACGCAGAGTTATTATTAGTAATTCAAACTTAGATTTTATCAATGCGCTGTGTGAGATAGCCTTTAATGTATTGCATGGTAACATTCCACTGACCAATCAGCAGTACAGACAGCTGAAAAAGAAAAAATCAATAATCAGACTGATTGCAGACAAAAAAATAAAAACTTTGAAAAAGAGAAAGACAATCAACCAATCTGGAGGGTTTTTACTACCGCTATTAGGGGCTGCAATCCCTTTCATAACCAGTCTGATAGCAAACAGGTGAAAATGGAACATGTGCAAAAGATGTTTTTGGTACCCCAACACCAGTTGGACTTAATAAAGCAACAGCAGCAGCAGCAGCAGCAGCAAACAGGCAGCATCAGACAACAGTCTCAGAACGAGTTGGACAAGGAGATGTTACAAGTGTTACAAGATTCTGACATAGATGTGTATGAGAAGGCTAAAAAATACAGCGATATTCTCCAAAGATACCTTACCCTTGTGAGACAAGGTGCCCGTGAAAAGAATGTATTGTCTTTATCATTACCTGAACAATTTAACAGGGATGTGCAACCCCAGTCGGCGGACACATCGCCTGTTCATGGTGATGCAGGGGTGAGGGATCTTGTTGCGGAGAATGTTTTAACACACATACCTAAAAGGAGTAGGAGGAATGCAGAACTTATTCTATCAGCGGTGAGCCGTTCGCCACACTTGATCTCTTACAACGACAAAGGCGAAATTGTTGTTGATAAACACACCATCCCTGGTTCACACATTTATGATCTAATTAAAGGCGTCACAACCACACACACACCCTCTGAGGGTTTGAGACCTATCGGCTGGACAGAGTTTTTAAAAGCTGTCTCAGATTTAAACGTACCGTTATCAGCCATATCTAACACAGGCATACGTAAGACCATCGCCATGTATAAAACCGATCACACACTGTCTGAAGACCCTGGTTTTTTAAAACACACACCAAAAAAGATCACCCCTGGCGGACCGCTGCGACATAGTACACTAAAAAAAATAAAGAATAAAAAAAACAAATTAAAGGGGGGTCCTGTAGAGTGGTTGGATTTTTGAATTCAGGTTTTTTCTTATTGCACCTGAAATTGTTTTTCTGCTAAAAATATTTGCTGTTTGGTGTTTTTCTACTGTAATGTTTTTTTTTCACTTATTGCTGCTAAATTGTTTTTGTTTTGTTTTGTTTTATTTTATTGCTGTTAAATATATTATGTCTTTATTACTGTTAAATATATGTTTTTCTTTTATTACTGGTTAATGTTTGATTTCTTTTATTTATGTTTAAACAATGTATGTTGTGAATCTATATATTTATATACGAGATTTGATAATAAATACCATTGACTCGATTATCATGCTCTCATGTTGTTTTTATTATTCTCATTAGTACATGTCAGTATCCGCATTGCACACACACGTAATCACTGCATACAGCAACAGGTTGTATGTTGTTGACAAATCGACACACCATAGCATCATTACAAATTAAATCAGACCCATACATGTTAAGCAGACGCTCATAGGATACACCATTTTGCACATGATATAAAAAAAATACACAATGTTGACCGCATGTGATGGAGAAGTCGTTCTGCACTTGTTTTCCTGAATATAAAACAGTGGAACAGTTTTTTAGAAGAAACATCTTTATTGCTGGGGGAAAACTGTCTAACGAGTGACCAAAACTATCAAAAAAATAACCGTGTCTGTCTCTCGAAATATAAACAGCAAGCCAATGTTCCCCGGGCATCGTAGAAGGGTGGGTGTTTACAATACCCATAGCAGGGAGTCTTTGAAGGCGTTCAGTGGTTAGCTGATCATAGGCTAACACGCCTAGGAAATGTGTGTTTTTATTGATAATGCTGCCGATCACGGCTGATAGTTCTATAGTGTTCATGACCGTTTTTGTCTCAATAGTAGTCCAAGAGCACCTGTCTCATGTTAGATATTTCAATGACCGAATCAAACACCGAATAACACAAGAGGTTCACTGTACGGGGTAGTGGATTTCTGAAACGGGTTTCCAATCTCACGTTCCCAGTTTTAATTAACGACACATTCCCTGAATGTCCTTCGTCAGCTTCCAGATTGAAACAGAATAAAGTGTAGCCGTTACCAAAGTCCGCACGCGTAATAGCTAAGGATCTGTCCTTTAAATGTCTTCCTGTGGTTTGTATCAGCTGGTAAAATTCTCTGGTATAGTGTTTTCTCTGGAAATTTGGCTGGAATGGTTTAGCAGGATAAGCCTGACTATCAGCATATAAAGACATAAATTCTATATCGCAGTTTTCAAAATGAAATGGATTACGCTGGTATGAGCCAGTGTATGCTTCATTGTCTATAAATGCAATGATCACAAATTTAGGTATCCTACCCATAAATAAATTGTCATTTGTTGATATTCTAGCCCCTGCAGGTATGGAGAAGGTCTTTAAAGACACTCTGTCTACCGTGTATTTTGCGTTTGCATGGTGCAGTGCCTTGCTGTGTGCAAGTCTGACGGTCGGTGATACACTAACTTTCTTGACAAAGAGACTGGCTGAGACAATTTTAACTCTGTATGCATTGGCATCCGCTGTCATGAGAGCAAATTCGTCTTTAGAGCGCACAAATTTCAGTGACAGGTCGATTCCATTAAGTAACAGTTTTTCTTGAAAAAACAGGTCTGCATGTACTGGTGCAATCAATTCAACAATACTGCTATTTGCTGTGTAGCCACCTCTGGTCACCAGGCCCTGGTTCTCTCCTTCTATAGATGTGTCATTCATGTGTGATGATGTATCCTTACAGAATAACCCGGTGCTGAACTGTGTGTCTAAAGTGTCCTTATTATAATTGATAAGACATTCTATCACACCTCTGTATGGATATGTGTTGGATGATTGACTAATGAGCCGGTCTCCCAAATTAACATCAACTTGACTAAATATGCTGCATCCAGGATAATTAATAAATCCTACATTAGCGTCCCTAGCCAGGTTTGAGCCATCAGCGTTTGTGATTCTCACACGTGTGTAGATATATGAGTCATTTAGATCCAGGTAATCTTCACCGGACGATGAGATGTAAAACTCGATCGGCCCTCCATCAGTGATTGCAGATACAGGTGGGATTTCGATAAATGTACTTTTCTCAATGCTAGTCTGTGTGTAGGGAACAGTAAACAGGTCCAGCTCTGTTTTTACACATTCTCCAGAATGACTGTGTAACAGTGCCATTTAGAATATGTCAAACGCTGCAGTTTTTGAACGACTGGTTCTGGGTCTTTTCACTCTGCGTGGCGGTGTCCGTTTGCTAGCTCTCCTGCTAGGTTTTGTGGTTTTACGCTTTTTAGACAACGGCTGCCCTGGGGGTGGGGTCTTAGATGGTCTGGGCGTATACACATACAATCCGCTACCGTCCTGCTTAGTGGTTGAGGGTCTGGTTATGTTGGTTATGACATCAGACACTATGCCCGATGCGGCTGTTTTTAGGTGTGGTTTGACTATGCTAACTCCTTTTTTAAACAGTGGTACAGCAAATCTAAACAAGCTGCGGAACAACCCACCCAGCCCTGACCCATATTGCGTACTGGTCCCAACATACCCTCCGAGCTCTCCACCAGCCTGTGATAAGTAGTATTTTACATATTTTGAGTCATCAGTGTTGTAGACGGCCATCCTTTTTTTTTTCAAAAATGGTGGGTTATCGGTCGGAAGTGTAACTTGACAAACACCTTGCCGTATAAAAAGGGTATGTGTTGATTTCGATCGTCTTTCAAATCAATTTCTATGTCGTCGATCAGTGTCTTTGACACAGGTGTGTAGTGTGGGCTGTCAAATTGTAGAATAGGCAGGCGGCGGTCATCGTCCGTGATATTTATAGCTCTTAATAGCCTCGCGTGGGCGTCACCCACAAGCTGGTAATCAACGATATCTGCATAAATAAAGATGTTATATTTTCCCCCGTATATGTCTGCGGGGTGCGGGGCATATGTGTTTTTATAATGAAGTACAAACGGCTCTCCTGTTTCGAATCCTAGGATTTCCGCCAGTCTCCCTCTAAATGTGAGAATAGTGCCCCTAGGTCCCATAACACAGGCATGGTTAGTAACTGTGTTGTATTGCATTTTAAGGTCTCCAGTGGTTTGGTACTGCTGACATTTAAAATTAAATTCTTTTATTATCTGTTCCACAGATGCATAATGACCCACAGACAGTTCGATCATGGTTACGGCGATGGTTCCATCTTTGACTGGGTCATGAATTTCCACTTGCGAATCTGATTGTGGAAAAGACATCCATATGCGTGGGTACTGTATCTCTATAACAGCAACCTCATACGGCTGATCCAAAACAATAGGTTTTGCTAACTTTGTTCTAAAATTAGATATCTTATTACCCGGGTAAACATGCGCCGAAGCATTCGAGAAGAGGCTTACATAGAAGCCTGCATTGTTGTTGTTCTTTTTATTCATGCTTTCTCAGTCTATGCTCAGTGTTAAATGAATGTGTGTAGAGCTGCGTCATCTGAGTTAATTACGCCTCAACGATGTCTTTTTCTGGAATCCACAAATTAAAGCTGTCGGGCCATCCTAGCCATTTCACTAGCACATGCTTTTTCCGACCCACTTTTTTTCTAGCCAATATGTTTTCAATTTTAAATGTTTTGTTTTCATCAACAACCACACGTTGTATCTCAGGCTCATAAAATGACCCTTTCAATACCTCTCCTGCTAGATCCGCTAGTCTGTACACTGGGGGCTGTCTCCCTATACGTTCCTTGACTGTGAAAATCTCATCGGTGTAGGTCTGCTCGTATCCTTTTCGAAACTTTCCTCTCAGTTTTGATATTTGTACAGTGTCGCCAATATTAAATTTAAAGCGCAGTTCCCTCTGAGGCCTCGTTTTGTACAGCGCGTTAAAGACCAACTTCTCATTATCCTTATTCACCTCTGCCGGAGCCATTTGGATAGATCTGTGATAAGCATTGTTATATGCTTGTGTGAGATCTGGTATGACATCTACATATCTCCGGGAGTTGGCTGATGTTAAGTACTTCCACATTCTACCCTTGAAGCTACGATTGAATCTCTCGACAATACTGCATTTAACCTCGCTAGCTGTTGAGAAATGCTTGATATTATATCGCTTCATTAGCTGTTTAAAGGTTGTATTATAAAACTCTTTGCCTTCATCTGTTTGTAGTTTCACAGGGATCCTACCCTCACTAAGTATATCCTCAAAAGCAGCTGATACAACATTCGCTGTCTTGTTTGTTAGGCATCTAACCCATGCGTATTTTGAGAATACATCTATACATGTTAGCAGATATCTCACATTATCATTATCTGCCACATATTCACACATGTCAACCAGATCGGCTTGAAACTGTTTGTCGATCCCTGTCACCAATACTCTATTTCTGGGGAAATGGATCCTCACAGGTTTATGGAGTGTGTAAGTGTCGTCTTGTTCTAAATAATGTTTGACCTGAGATATTGGAGGTGTTACACCTGATGCCTCCCCTGCCGCTATACGTAGCTTATTTAAACTGGCCAACCCCGCAGGATGGGCTGGATCATGATATATTTTATGCAATGTGCTTTCCATGACTGTGCAAACCACAAATGACTAAGAAGTTAGTGTTAACACGTCTTTTTATTTAATTTTCACACAGACACAATCACAGACAATGGATACTTGAACACCACACATTAAACCAGGTGTCTCCCACCCCAGTAGTTTCCAATCATGCGGAGCATGGCAGGTTTAACACGTCGGGCGCAAGTACTTGCTTCTAGCAGGTCCACAATGTTGTCATTAATGGCGCATACTATATTTCGCTCTGATCTCAGTTCACACATGAGGTGTTCTGCAACTCTGCGGATTTGTGTTCCAGTCCCATCTGTGGTGTTTGAGCGTACAAACAGCCGGATGGCTGGGATGAATCGGTCAGTCTTGAGCCTTATCATCACATCGTCATAGTAGGTGTCGAAGAAATACTCAGACAATTCCTGCAAGCAGCTGTGTTGCACCTGACTGGGGTGGCCTGTTTGGCATCCGTAACATGTCTCTTGTAGAAACTCATTCAGCGCCAACATCAACAGGTGGAGAGTTGCGAGTTTGATGTCGATTACAGTTTCCTCCCACAGGTCTGATATGAGGGGGTCCTGCGAGCATGATGGTGAGGGTGGTGGAGTCTGGGGGGTCGGGATTAGCAGCCCTATTGATGGTGACTCTGACAGGTCCCACGACGGCGTGTCATTCTCTGTAAAATGAAAACCACAAGCTCTTAATTTGTCACATAGATACACACGCAACCCCACACACACCCCGCACATTAAACCTACCAGTTTATTGTTTAGTTGTCGGAAGGCCTTATGATTTTAGGTTTGCACAGGGTAGCAGGCAAACCAGTCTTCGGACAACTCGCCAGATCGTCAAAAACAAGGCGTTTTCTAATACTCTCGTACGCAGTGTTGAGTCTGTCCCTCTTGATCGCGTCGTCAATCTGGCTAAACAGACGCGACAAACCTCTCCAGTCGCACCACTGTATAAAAAACAAGTCCTTAAACCATCTTGTGCGCTCTTCAAGGTTTAGAGGGTAAGGATTTAACCTCCAGTTTTCAACCCCTCTGGAAGCAATAAGACTATCCCTGTCATCACATACACTGAGAAAAATAAAGTCTTCAGGGCTGCGATTGAAACGATCAGCCTCAACCCTGTAAAGCTCAGGGCCTGATGCACTGTTCCACTGGGAAACATACAGCACCTCTGGGAAGCCCACATTGTCCAGGTCCGCACACACTACGGTCCGGAAGAGCTTCCAGTTTTTGGTAGAGATGCTTTGGGGTTCCCCCCAAAACAATCCCTCGCCACAATCTACACCAAGCACAACTGTCCCTTCGGTATATTTAATGGTATACACATACCCTTCAGCGCCGCGATATTCTAACTTAAATACAGTCCCATCTACGGCGTTTTCACTGCGTTGCTTTTTACGTTGAGGACCCCGGCTGCATACTCCTGTAGACATACCTAGAACGCCTGTGGCATGGGCGATGTCCTGGCTGGGTGTCATGGTTGATACAGATGGTATTCTGTGCTCCTTAGGTCAATGAGTCGGTGGGGTCCTTAGCGCGATGTGTGTGTGCTCCTTAGGCCGTGGCTGTGATGGTCTTAGAATGTGAAAGGATCACTTTTATACCTATATAACCTAAGCCATCCCACTAGGAGGAGTCGTTACCGCCCAGAGGGTGTGTTTTTCACACCTGAACGCGCATGCGCCGAGCACCCCTGAACGCGCATGCGCACACGCACGAATCCGACCAAACGGGGTGGGGTGGGGTGGGGGTGGGGGTGGGGGGGGGGGGGGGGGGGCAAAAAAAGTGCCATTGTATTACTACTAAGAAAAATGAAGTGTAGTGTTGCAACGTGGAGGGCAAGAATGTGTGTGTGTGTGTGTGTGTGTGTGTGTGTGTGTGAGAGAGAGAGAGAGAGAGAGAAAGAGAGAGTAGTTACATAGCAATGCACTGATACAGAGCTTTTGAGAATAAAAATAATCATCCATTGGTGTGTTACATTGGGGGGAAAAAAAGCACAGCTTCAATCAGCTAACGACATCTGATTGTTTTTTCCCCTTTTTTTCTTCCACCATGTAATCTATATATGACTCCTATTTGAGATGAGGTGAGATGAGATGAGATAGCCTTTATTTGTCAGTTGCAGGTCTTTTGCCCACAACCGAGATGACAGACCTTGCCGACCGTACATACAATACAAACATCACATTGGGGAGACAGGTCAGGCCAGGTAGCGAGGAAAAAAAAACATCAAAATGTGCAACACAAAAGGATAATACAGGAATGCACAGGTATCAACACACCATAACACAATAAACACAGACAAGCAACATGGGAAAGTGTTCCAGTGTGTACATCTGATCTGGGACCGCTGCAATCTTCGACTGCGCCTCGAGCTGACCCGATGTCCACATCATGGGGCAGGTAAGCGTTGGAGGTGGCGTTGGATAGGGAGGGTGATGCGTCAGTGAGTGCTTATCAGTATCAGTATATGTATGTGTGTGCGTCTCCATAGTTCACTTATTTATGTCTTAATGTCAATAATAGCGGCTCTCTTTCACTCATAAGCACAGCTTTTATGCTGAAGCATATCGTTAATATAGGAAATTCCACAAAACTTGTCACTGACTCAACAGTTTTTTGGTTTTGGGGTCTTTGAGCTCGTTGTTTTTGTTTTTATAGTCTGCATTACAGGCTTCATTGTCTCGGTTCCACTGATTCATACACTGACCAGAATTACGCACGGCTCTAAACACGCAGGGTGAAACCGGGGCAGAGCCAATTATGCACTCCTTCTGATAACATTTCCCCCACTGATTACAGCTAAACCGACGCAAGATTATCAAAACCGCATCAGTTACAAAACAAAGCATTCTTTCACAGGGTTAAATTTAGTATAATTTGCAGGAAATTGCATGCCGGTAAATCAAGTTTGTGTGGTCTTTTAAATATGCTCCTCCCAGGAGCGTGTTTGAGAGAGAAAGCGTGGGGTAGACCGGGGTTGGGCCTCTCGCCCTAAGACAGCTGGGATAGGCTCCATCGACCCCTGCAACCCTGAAAAGGAGAAGAGGAAGCGGATGAACAGTGATTTTAAAAAGTATAACATTTAATTTTTTTTCAAGCTAAAGACACAAACATACAATATACAACACAAACAACTGAGAACATTTCCACGTTCCATGACTGTGACTAGATGCTCCCTACATCTTTTAAAAGGCAAACACTCCCTTTGTGCAAGATTTTCCAACAGGTAACCTGGGCGATAGTAAGCAAGTCAGTGTAAACATGTGATAACAGAAACGAACTCCATTAATATTGAACTGACTCTGAACTGCTCTCCATTTTAAGTCTTATTGTATTCTGGATCATCTAGGTTCAGGGCTGGACTGACAATGGCATATTTTGGTAATGGTGGCCCACTGTGTTTATTTATATGATATGTGAAAGTGCATAACATACTAGAGGATATATGTTCATGTGGTGTGATTTCAAAAATTAAAATAAAACACAGCAGCCTACAAGGAAGAGAGTAACATGTTAAACAACTGATATGCTCTTTCACTACTCAGGGATTCATCCTGGGAGAGATGGCAACAGTATCACAAAAAGAGCTCCTCATCAAAGTGGCACAGTTTTATTTTTATTCAATTTTTTTGCTACTTTGGGGGAACATTTTAGACATTACTTATACATTTTCATAAGTTCTGTTAAAACCTGTTGTAACCCTGTGTTGATTTCTTGAAGGCTTAACATCAGTAAAGTACTTTTAAGCCACACAACTGTGTTTGTCTGGTTTCTCTGCCATTCATGTACCAGAGCTCTAAGCGTCGTTCTTAATCTTCTGATACTAGCCCAAATTACTCATTACCTTGGTAATTATCCATCGGTACTGTATATACCTCCACGTAAGTGCTGCAAGAGGTAGTAGTAAGCTTTATGATCATCCAGGTGGATGTCAGCAACAACACAAAATAACAGTAAACACAAATCACAAATGTGAAGAATGCCTGTTAAATCCACACCAATGAAAGGTACATCCCTGGAACATAAATGGGGGAAAGGTACCTTAAGGAGAGAGAGTCTGGCAGACACACCACTTGTATTATAACAGATTTAATGACTAAAATAAAGAAATAGAGGTTTTTACACAAATAACACATAACGCTATAGGCTAATATTATTATGCATGTTTTAAGTCTGACTGAAGAAAAAAAAAGTTGTGATAATTTCCTATGTGGAGTATTTGCACACTTTGACCCAGATACTATTTATTGAAGATGTGTCTCTAATCATATTTTGTCATTCTTTTATATTTTCTGTTTTAATTCATTATTATTATTATTATTATTATTATTATTATTATTATTATTATTATTGTGTGATCTTTTTATGAAACAACAACACGCCCGATCCATGAAAATGATAAAATACTTTGTGCGTGTTCCACAAACTGACCACTGCAAAATGAGCAGACTGTCCAGTCTCATGTGTGGCATCGACTGTATTCCACACACGTGACCTGCCCTCTGTGGCAGTGACAGACAATGTACTAGTGATAGGATTTCCGGCTCTTGTTAGAGAACCGGCTCTTTCGGTTTGGCTCACTAAAAAGAGCCGGCTCTTTGGCTCCGAACCGACTCTTCAGGTTGTTTTGTTGCTTTAATTAATTTATTATTAACAATAATATAAAATTATGCAC
This sequence comes from Neolamprologus brichardi, assembly GCF_056152115.1. Lineage (NCBI taxonomy): Eukaryota > Metazoa > Chordata > Actinopteri > Cichliformes > Cichlidae > Neolamprologus > Neolamprologus brichardi. Next base: position 7,516,429 of record NC_142109.1, on the reverse strand, counting down.
AAAAGGAATTACTAATGTAAAAAAAAATGTGGTTTTATTTATATATGTTTATATATAAATATATGCGGTGGCCCCTAGAGACAAAGCATGTACAAATTCCAAAACATGAACAAACTCCAAAACATATTTCTATATTTCTGCGACTGACACATCACTACAATGTACCAGCCAACTAGTGCTGTGTCGGTCGTGAACGAAATGGCTCTTAGATCCACATCTTTGACGTGAACGACGCGAGCCGGCTCCTTATCGCGAGCTGGCTCCTTATCGCGAGCTGGCTCCTTATTGCGAGCCGGCTCCTTATCGCAAGCCATGGGGCTACACAAGCCAGCAAGTACCAACGACCGGATTTGGTGTGGGGTAATAACAGGTAAATGAACATTGTTTTTAAATTATTTGAATATATATATGAGTGCTTATGTATAAATACACAAACAATACACATATGCTTTCAATTGTGTAATTTAAGTGATCTAGGTAGCTCTGTTTTGAAGTTCAGTTAACGCTAGAAATATGTTTTGGAGTTTGAACATGCTTTGTCTCTAGGGGCCACCGCAGCCCCTAAAACCACATTTTTTTTACATTAGTAATTCCTTTTGTGCATAATTTTATATTATTGTTAATAATAAATTAATTAAAGCAACAAAATAACCTGAAGAGCCGGTTCGGAGCCGAAAGAGCCGGTTCTTTTTAGTGAGCCGAGCTGAAAGAGCCGGTTCTTTTTAGTGAGCCGAGCCGAAAGAGCCGGTTCTTTTTAGTGAGCCGAGCCGAAAGAGCCGGTTCTTTTTAGTGAGCCGAGCCGAAAGAGCCTGTTCTTTTTAGTGAGTCGAACCGAAAGAGCCGGTTCTCTAAAAAGAGCCTGAAATCCCATCACTACAGCCAACCCCTCAGTCGCTCTGGCACATCTGTACAGCTGCTGTTTTTTACCTGCAGAATCACGAGGACAAAATGTTCCGTTTATGTGACTATAGACATAAGACGTATAAACACAACGGGATTATATATAAACTAGTTGTATCTTGACCAAGTACGGCTGTGCACACATTATCTCATAAGTCATAATGCGTTCACTACGTGTTGAGTAATCACTCCTGACGTAGTCCTGTAGGTTTCGCAGAACTTTCCCGGTAGAGGGTTTGAAGCCGAAAGCACTCGTTTGCGCCATTTTCTTTACATCCTTTGCTTGGTGCTATATCGGCGGTCAGTGACGAGGTAAGTTCTTTGATTCATAAAGTTCCCCAAAGTTAAAATGCACATCTTTGGAGGTTTAATAACGTCTGTGCGCTGCGATACAAAAGGAAACAGGAGGAGTTAGAAAGGATGACGGAGACGTGAACTTGACTTTCTTGTTGTTTACTTTCGGTCTGTCTGCGTGCAGCTCTACATCAGATGTAGTTTTAGATATATTTGGTTTATGTGCGTGTTAAAGGGGCACAGATGGATAAGAAGTAATCCAGTAAGTGAGACTTCAGCGCCCCCCCCCCCCCTTTTTTTTTATCGCAGAGTCCGTCTATCTGCATCCATTAGAAACTGCGGCGTGTAAATAAAATGTAAATGTGAACGAAAGCAGACATGAAGAGCATATGTGTGACCGATGTATGATCCAGATCCAGATGTGGTTCATTAGCAGGTTTTAGAAGTTGTATTAGCACTGCTATTAATTCATTGACGTGGTGACGCTGATTTACTTCCTCGTTGTCTGCGATCCCACTAAACACAGCGACGAAAAATGAAACTACTGCACGACTAGCTTCAGTGTTTTAAACTAGTCCTTCAGGTTTATTACATTCATTTGAGCCCATGTTGAGGGAGGAGAAGTCACCTGATGCAACTGGTTGGCGGGAGGAAGAGAGGACCGAGGAGACACTGGAAGAGAGCCAGAGGCTTTGGGGCTAGCATATAGCATACATATAAAAATGTGATCACACTGTTGAGCACAAATTTGGTTCCTCGTAGACTTTTTCAAAACATCCTTTGAATAAAAGCAGAAAGTAAAAATCATATTTAAAAACAACAACAACAACATAATAAATAAATGTTTTATTCCATGCTCACATCATTTGCAAAGGATTTTCTTGGTGGACTTATTGTAGTAGTCTCTGTTGTGTTCACAGAACCTTAAAAATACAGAAGATTTACACCAGAAAACTTACACTCACATGTTTTTTCTTTATAATATTTAAAAGTTCAATATTCTAAGCTAAGCAAGCATTAACCGAGGAGTTAACTGCACAACACTTTTAAGTATTCCTATTAGAATAGAATAGAATAAAATAGAATAGAATAATCCTTTAATTGTCCCACAAGGGGAAATTTGGTTGTAACAGCAGCCAAAAAGACACATATACAAACAAACAGTACACAGGACACTGAACAGAAACATACACAATTTTTTCTTACATATTTACATGAAGGACAGTGGTTACTATATACAAACTGTAAATTTTATTTAATTTACAGTTATTAAATTAAATAAAAATAACTACAGGTAAGAGGCAAACCAGGTTGTAGTGCGAATCGGTTAATTAACTTATTGCAGTTACAGCGCAGATGTAAACATCTATGTTTGTTGTGAGCAATTCTGATTGTACAGTCTAACAGTTGCAGGGAGGAAGGACCTGTGGAAACGCTCCTTCGTGCATCTAGGATGCAGCAGTCTGTCACTGAAGGAGCTCTGCAGTTCAGCAACATTTACATGCATGGGGTGGGAGACTCTTATTAATGATAATGGGGGCAGTGACACTTAAATGCCTTATTGTTGTTCTATAGATCAGTTTAAAATAGACAGATAGTTACAGACATGAATTTTCTGATCAACTAAGCCCATAAAGGAATGAAAGAAGTATTTATTTAAAAGAAACAGAGCTCATTTTCTCTCTCTCTCTCGTCTGTTCAGTGAGCAGACATGCTGGTCCCAGAGTTGCTCTTGGAAAAACTGCAAGACCTGACTAATGAAAACTATAAAACATTTAAGTGGTACCTCGCCATGAAGATGGTGGACAGCTGCAAACCAATTCCAAAGAGCAAACTCGAGGGCCAAGACCGTATGGACACTGTGAGTTGTATGATAGACAGCTACGATGAAGCGATGGCTGTGAAAGTCTCTGTTGCGATCCTGAGGAAAATGAATGTCAACAACATCGCAGACGACTTAGAGGTCAAGTTTGAAGGTACGGTGAATGCAGAGTTTCTTAAACTCACCTGTAACTGACAATCTGTTTGTGGTCTGCCTCTGTGCAGACATTACCACTGATTCTCTGCTTCTTTGTCCTTTCAGCTGTAGAGGGCAGAGCAGCTGCATCCTCTGGATCCTCTACTTTAAATCCTTCCGCTGGAGCCGCGATTTTGGCTCAGCATGGAGGAGTGATTTTTGCCCCCACGATCACCGGTAGCAGTACCGCACCTATGAATGTAAACTTCTACAAAAACTAATCTCAATAGAGATTAAAGCGGAGGGCACAACATAGTTTGTAATTATTTCTTTCCTTTACATGAAATGAAATTAATGTTAACTGGTGATTCTGAATAAGGCCGAGTGTCAGCCCTGTGATAGATGGGGATCTTCTCACGCAGTCCATCTGCTGGATGTTTTCATATAGCTTACACAGTGCAATCACATGTTCCTTTCAACACAGAAATGCCCAGCATACGTAAGGTCTTCTAATGATGCCAGTAATTGTTACAGCTACATATGATGCCATGTAAAGAATATACTCCAGAACCACGAGTGTACTCTGTTTACAATTTGCAGTCATTAAAGTCTGATTTAAAAAAGTAAATCCCGGGAGGGAGTAACAAAGAGAGACACATACGGGCATATTCATGTTTTTTTTGCTACCAACAGGCTACTTTTACAGACATATTGCTTGACATAATTGTTCTGGCAATAGTAACAACTAATTACCGATGGTAATACAGTCGACCCCCGTCAGATATTTGTGAACACTCTTACAGTTGTAGGAGTGTTCACGCGTAGCTGTAAGCCAAATATTTTAAGGCCAATATTGTAAGATGACTTTGAAATCATACAAAGTGTTTTAGCTTAAGATATATTTGGTGTTTGAACTATTAAAATAGGAATTTATAAGCGTTTTTAGAGGGGTTTTCAAGTATTCGCGGCAGTTGTGGTCCCAAATCACCACGACTACCGGGAGTCGACTGTATAACAAACACACAGGGTCATTTAGGGTTCTTTATCCTCCTTTATCATGAAACAGCATGAGTTATATCCCAGAACCCTGAAAATAAAGCCTGAATGGTATTGAGCCACTATTCATTTTAATCTTTATTCCTGTGATTTATCTGTTGTAACACGTACAAATGTCCACCTGTGCTTTGCTGTTTCAACAAACTCTGAAATGTTCAGATTAAATCAGGCCTGTTAAGCTGTGTATGTAAACGTGTCAGGAGTTGCTCGTACTTTCATCTGAGGTCAGCAGGAGCTGTGTTTTTGATGTTTCTGTGTCATCCACTTCTTGTACTCATAGACATACATAGTGATTACATCTTCCAACAAACTGATGCACTCACATAAACTTACAATCAATCTATTAAAAATACATAAGAGTGTGCGCCGGTTTGTGGAAGCCGGCGTGTTTCCTTTGTATATGGTGGCCGAGACGGACATCTTCCTTCTGACTAGTCGGATTTCATCTGTAGCTGAAGACCGGATACATATGTTGCAGCCCAAAGGTGGAGAAGAAGAGAAGTTGTTCCATTTAAATTCATGTCTGTGCCATTGGACTCAAGATATGAAGGATCATACCTTTGTTTTATTGTAAGACGAGGAGTTCCCCAGGGAAATAAAAAGCGACAACACCACCGGCGTCATAATAAAATATCATCCTCTTCCTCCTCACCTCAAACCTTGGTTGCCATGGGTTACAGTGTAAATGTAATGTTTTTAATTACTCTTGGCTGACTAAGACATGTTTGTCCTATATAATCACTGAGGCTACGATTAGGTACTTGAATTGAAAATAAATCTGTTGACCACAATCCCCAATCTACTGACATCAATAGAATCAATAGAAAATTCCATGCATCATTCTTGTGGGAAGTTTCACTCTGTGGTCAGCACGTGCTTTATCGTAATTTTGTGTATTTCCATAAGTGGGATTGTTACAGAAATAGGAATATCAAATATTACCCTTACTTCTCCCAGAGGAATTAAAACTGTGATAATCAGCAAGTCTCTATCGAGCATCTCTATAGATTTTCTGATCTCTCCTGTTCACATATCACCATCCAGGAAATGGTTTTCTTTCTCTTTGGCCTCCACACACTTCATCAAGCTGTCTGACTGCAGCAAACCTCTCATCACAGACTGCTGACTGGTGTGTGTGCACATGTTGCTGTGTGCAGAGCAGCACTTGGACAAGACATAAACAGTGGATCAAGAAAAACTGGTGTAAATGGCTGTAAAAAAATATATTTATTTTTTTAATTAAAGTCGGTCAAATTATTTTAAAAGATAATCAAATTACAATGTAAAAAGAATTTAATAATATGCAATCAGTTATCTATATTACTGAACCATTGTACCTGCTCAGGCCCAAGCACCAGAATGACACGGGTAGCAAAGAGCCGATGAGCACCGAGCTGCTAAAGAGCCAGATGTGTACCTCAGGAGTTGGTGTAGACCAGGGGTGGGGAACTCCAGGCCTCAAGGCCCAGTGTCCTGCCGGTTTTAGATATCACTCTGGGTTAACACATATGAATCAAATGATTAGTTCATTACCAGGCCTCTGGAGAACTTCAAGATATACTGAGGAGGTAATTTAGCCATTTAAATCAGCTTTTTGGATCAAGGACACATCTAAAACCTGCAGGACACTGGGCCTTGAGGCCTGGAGTTCCCCACCCCTGGTCTACACCAACTCCTGAGGTACACATCTGGCTCTTTAGCAGCTCGGTGCTCATCGGCTCTTTGCTACCCATGTCATTCTGGTGCTTGGGCCTGAGCAGGTACAATGGTTCAGTAATATAGATAACTGATTGTATATTATTAAATTCTTTTTACATTGTAATTTGATTATCTTTTAAAATAATTTGACCGACTTTAATTAAAAAAATAAATATATTTTTTTACAGCCATTTACACCAGTTTTTCTTGATCCACTGTTTACGTCTTGTCCAAGTGCTGCTCTGCACACAGCAACATGTGCACACACACCAGTCAGCAGTCTGTGGTGAGAGGTTTGCTGCAGTCAGACAGCTTGATGAAGTGTGTGGAGGCCAAAGAGAAAGAAAACCATTCCCCCCACCCCTGGTGTAGACTCCAGCCAAACAACAGCAACAACTAAAAGCACTCACATACAAGTTCAACTATAATGGTGATAATACATCAGTTGTTTAGTCAGTTGTTGTAGATTTACTGTTGTGTGAAAAAGAAATTACACCCTCATTCATTTTCACAATTTTAAATATCAGGATATATTAAAAATATATCTGGACATCTTAGCAGCCTCTATCCATCAATCTTTAAAGGGTTATTAGTTATTTCCAAATAATTTGAAACTCATCATATTACAGTGAGAAAGTTTATTCCCGGGTGAAAAAAATATTCAAGACAGCTGCAAAGCTTCTCATGACTGGAAGTCCCAGAAAATCCCCCAACAGTCAGACTGAGCAATGTTGAGGAAAAACTGCAACCCCCCCCCCCCCCCAAAGAAAAAGCTCTAACATTTAACATGCTAACTCAGGACAGCAAAGTTCATGACTGAACAAGTATGACTCATTTGTAAGGGTTGCCAGGAAAGATTCCTTGGAACTGATAGAGGGTATACTTTCTTTCCACAATGACTTGTTACAACTTGTTCTTTGTCGCTATATTTAACGAGTTTTCAGACCCCCTTAGTGACTTTTTTTTCCTCGTGGCCACAAATAAGTATTTCGTGGGCACGTTATACTATTTCGACGGCACGAAGTAGTATTTTGTGGCCACAATTTATTTATTTTTGGACCATGTCATCAGAGGGGCTCCGTACATAACAAATGACGCCCATAAAGAATTAAACTGTATGCCATTATAAGATGAAAACAAAACTAGATTAGCTGTTGCTGACTGCCCACATGTGGTGTTAGGAGGCGCACCTTAATTTAGGCCTATAAAAATGATCTTGTTTGAATAATAATCGCGATTTGTGGACAATACAAATAACGTGTACAGGGAATATAGAGCATTTGTTGAGTGAGACAACAAAACGTAAAATCGTAGTTTGAATGTCTGAAACAATAAAAGCTCCACGTGTCAAAAGTTCATCTCCGCAACGCAAACACAGAGAGACTGTATCCGACGTGGAGGGTCATTCTAATCACGTGAACTCCTTTTAGCCGGAAGCTTAGTGTCAGGGCTGAACCACGTGATCAAAATCTAGGACAACTCTTATAAGGTGTAGTCAGATCCTTGAACGACATTTATCGTTTAACTGACACAAAATTAGTACAGAAAAGCGGGTTGTACGGGTGGGCAGTTCTAAAGCCCACATTGCTCCGGTGTCTATATCGTGGCTGTGGCACTGTAGCGGGTGTTAGCCCGCAGCAGCTGACGCTCTTGTCCGCACCTTAATCAACGTTTTGTTCTTGACACCAGACCAGGAAGTCAGATCGTGACGCCTACAAGCTAGCTGTTACATTAAGCGATGACAGCAGAAAGGAATTCGAAAACAAGATACATGGTTGTAGTTTGATAGTAAACGACGCCGTTTAAGAGCCGGGAAGCTAAGCTGAAAGATTCAAACTCTCGCATTTGACCTGGTTTACATTCAAGTCTGCTATCTAGCTTGTTATTTAGTCATCTGGAAGGATTGACGCTTCCTACTATTAGCAGCTAGTTACCGCTAGCGAGTCGGTGATGGCGGTGGCGCACAGAGTCTGCTTTGTGGCTGGATTTTTATTCATATTACTTCTGCCTGGGTGCGAAGCAAGAATACACAAGCTTACATTGAAGGTAAGGCGACAAATTATGACAGCGCTAGGTCGGGAGCTAACGGTGTGTTGTTTTCCTCTGCTCCCGTCGAGCGTCTTACTACCCAATTCGTATGTTGTAATTAACTCTTAATGGCAGAGGACGGTCCAAACATAATGTCGCGTTGGGTTTTGTTATGGGCGCACGAGAAAAGCTACCAAAGCTTCTTAAATCTGAGTCTTAGGAAACATGTTTACTGACTGAACCCCAACAGCTGAGCTCTACTTGTTTGTTCTTACAACCAGAATGAAATTCGCCACACCATCGACCTCAACGACTTTGGCTTCTACGCTAACGGAACTCTGGATGTCCACCTGTATTCACTGCGAGTCCCGGACACTCAAGTGGACTTCAGCAAGTACCCAGTAAGTCGTGTGTGTGTGTGTGTTTGGTTATATGCGGTGGTTCATTTACCTTTCTTTTCAACAGGTGGCATTGTGTTCTTCAAAACGATAGAATTGAATTACAAAAAGAAAGAAACTAATAATAATAATAATAATAATAATAATAATAATAAAGCAGGAACAAATTCAAGCTAGATGTAATGTTGTACCAGGCAGTACCGTTAGATGTACGGTTTTATATATTAATATGAACTGGCACATCTATTACAAATGGGTCATTCCATTTCTATTCATCATTTGTTTGCATAAAACCTTTAAATCTGAGGCCACTTATGAATACAACTATGTCAAAATGTTCTCCAGCCTCTCCATAAATGTAAATCCACATCTGTAATTCGGGACAGGTGCATCAACAGTTGTTTGACTTTGAATATGAAAAAAATAATAAAAACAACTAGCAGTCCTGTAAAGACCCATAAAACTTATCATATGTGGTCAAACTAAAACAAAAGTTGAATGAAAAGAACATTTTCTTCATTTTTGTTACTAAGAATTTCACGTTAAAAAGCATTCCACGTCTTTTGTTTTGCATTATTGTAAAATACAACTATATATCATTGAGAAATGAGGACTAGTTGTCTGTTGCAATGTGATTTTATTTTTTTTAATTGTGTCTCTCAAATATGGCTCTCTACTTGACCAATGCAATTTTATTGTTGTTGTTGTTGTTGTTTTCATATTTAACTAGTCAATACAGAGTGGTTGTTGTTGTTGTTTTTATGTATCTATCCCAAATTACAGATCCTGGTTAATTTTCATGATAGAAATTACCAGTGACAATCTCAAGCTTTTATCTTTAATAGTTTATGCCATATTCATGTTCAAACTGTATACCTGTACAGTGGTACGCTTATTTTTTTTGAGCACAAATTCACTAAGGTTGGTGTAACTTGCTCAATTTCTTACTGACTCTTAATCCAAGCAGAAGACCCAAATAAAGAACAAATTCACTGGTTTTCACTCAAAATATGCCTTTTGGACAGAGACTCAAAATTAATGCGTGATTGGAAATGAAGGCTCTGAGTTTGCGTTACTTTATCTGTGGAATTTTTAGTTTTTGTTAATAATTGTACAGCGTCTTGGGTTTTAATAAACAGGTTCACTGTAGCAGATCTATAATTAAACCCACAGTCGCTGTCCATTTTGTGTAAATGGACAGGAAATTATAATCATCAACAGATTTTTTTTTTTTAATTTATTTTTTTAACACTGAGGCTTTGAAGGGAAAAAAATGTAACTATATGTTTGTTAACTGCTTGTTAAAGTATTAATATCTTGACTCGATTAGGCTGCAGACAGAGTTAATGAAGTATTTTTGGCCCAGCTAACATATTTGTGTTGTTATTTTGTGGTTTCTCTATGTAATGTGGCAATATTTTCTTCTATTTTTGTATATTTTATACAGTGTGTAAAGTGTTTGTTAGGTTTACCTAAAAGATTAATTCTGTTCATCTGGATGTAGCGTTTTCACTGGGAAAACTGTTTCGTCACTCATCCAAGTGATGTCTTCAGTGTCAGCTGATTCCAGGTTTCCCAACTTTATAAACAGTACATTTGCACAATGACTGAAACTAGCACCACTCATGAAGGTCAAAGATCAGTGGTTATGAGAATTTGCATATTCATTATCAGGAGACTGACCTCACAGCCCAGAACATCTTTTTAGCAAAGATTTCTATTTATCTTGGTACAGAAGCAAAAATAATGAATAGAAACAAAATAAACAGACAACAAAATTGGTCTCAGAATCAGTTATCAGGCTAATAGTTCATTTAAAACAAAAGGATTCAATCTGAGCTTTTTTCACATTTTATTTATTTATTTTACAAGTGGCACATTATCAGGAAAATCTGCAGATTTTACCTAATAGTATGAACAAAGATGGGTAAGTAGTGTTATAACTGTTTGTATACATGCTCATGCTGGCTAATGGCGATCAGGGTTTTTTTTGTTTGTTTGTTTGCTTCTTTTTTTTTTGTTTTTTTTTAAGTTCTTTCTTCCCCAATAATTCATCAGACTGAAGGACTAATGAGCTAAAACATAAATGAAATCCATCCAGTTATTCACATTTCATTAGAACGGCCACTTCTCCTACAGTATAGATCAGGATTTAATCAAACCATCACACAACGATCATCTTATGGGTCTTCACCTGAATTACTCAGCTGCAAGGTCTCAACAAAATGTGCTGTTTTGTGGGGAACAGCTTGTTAATTGTGACTATTCATGGGTCAGATGAGCTACTACGTCACTGACATTTTTTGTTGTTTTTGTTTTGTTTGTTTTGGGGTTTTTTAAATACAGGGAAAAAACATACAATGAAAGTATGCATGAACATTGCCTTTAATAAGCCTCTGTTTCCTAGACAGTTGTTGTTAAACATTCGAGTGCACTGTAAGCAGTGTGACCACTGAAGTAATGTAGTGGAGTGCTTGAAACAACAGTGAGTTGGGCTAACCTGACACAAAAGTCATGAAGCAGCAGCAGTGAGCTCATCAACCTTTGGTCTTGTGTTTGCGATGGTGTCAAGTGTCATGTTTTAAGAGCTGATTTGACAGTAAAAACTTACAGATTGAGTTAGTGTGATAAAATATATGTGTTATAAAATAAATAGAGATTTGAATCAGCTGCTTTTAACCCTACTGATTAACGTAATCCCACTTTCTTAAGGTTGGGTTCAGCCTGTCCAGATCGCGTGTTAATGGAGTCTTGTCCTACACAGTAAGTACATCATCATAAATATTTGTCAACATTGTACATCATTATTTTCAGACCTTTCAAAATCAGTTGTGCAATCATGTAGGACAAGGACGACCTTTTGTTGAAATGCACTTATGAAACTTTTGTTATTATGAATGCAGGTGTTGAGTGTGTGTGTTTGTGTGACGTTTCCCCTTCTAGGCAGAGGAGTTGAAGACATGTCTGCTCACTCAAAATTCGACCAATGACGAGCCTCTCATTCGTTTTCTCATTAATATCAAGAAACAAAGGTGTGGATGTTTCAGCACCAGTATTCAGAAATGTTTGTTACAGTGCCGTCGGCAGCTCAGTGTTTGGAGGCTAACTGTTTGTGTTTGTGTAGCGTCAATGTGATTGCTGTGGGTAAACAAGACAACATACTGATGGCGAAGGAAAAGGTTGAAGCAGATAAAGGTTAGTGTTGACCACACAAATACCAAAATTTGGATTTTGCTTCCTTCAGTGGCATCATTTAAACAAACTACACTTTGAATTTCTATCCCACCCCAAAACAATTCTATTTAAAGTGTTCTATTGAAGGCTTGTCTTTATTATTATTTGATAAAGAGAAGAGTAACTCAGATGTATTCATCAAGGTTCTTCTGTTTTTGTGATAAAGGAGCAGGTGTTTGTTTATGGTATTTACATAATATGTCATAATTTCATATAGTCTCTTATATATTTTACACAGTGTAAGGATTTTCATCAAATGCACTTGTAGCTCTTTCCCACTAGTACTTACTCTGCTCGACTCGACTCTGTTTTGGTCATTTGCCATTACAGTCGAGTGTCAACCAATGTGCGTGGGATCTTCATAACAACGTGGCTGAAAGTGCTGTTATGTCATTTATATGTGGCACGAACGCCACAACAATGGCGGGCGTCGAAGCAATTTGTATAGCTACTGTTCAGCGTGTGGCTTTTTGTCACAGTCTGGGACCACAGTGTTGATTTTTGTGAACAAGACGCTCTCACGACTCAAATACTGACATCACTGACTAACCAATCGGTGTTATGCAGTCTGTTAACATAATTTTTGGATCAACTCTGATTTGTGTGGAACCCCGGCTGAGTAGGCACTAAAAAAAGTACCAGGTACTACAAGCCTAAGCCGAGTCAAGTAGGTACTAGTGGAAAGAGGCTTTGCTATTATACTGTCCTTTGTTTTCATTAGACTTTGCCTTTGTTTTTGTTTTCTTGAAAACATCCACCTGTGTATAGAATGCTCGGAATAAACTAAATTTCTATCTTTGTGCCTGGTATCTGCACTTGTGCTCTGTAGATCAGGAGAAAGTCAAACGTGCATCAGAACAACAATCAAAAAATCAGGATAAGTCAGCGGAGCACCAAGAACTAGCGGACAAACGGAGCGATGACAAGAAACCAGAGCAGGCTGTGCAGAACCCAAAAGCTGAACTTGTTAACGTGACAGGGACATTCAATGTATGTTTTTCTTGTTTTTTGTTATTTTGGTCTATTTTTAGTGTGATTTAATCCCAAAATTAATTTCTACGCTGTATTTCATTTTAGCTAAGCAGTCGCCACCATGTGACTTTAGATTTGGATAAAAACGGCAGCGCCTACAGCTTCAGTGTAAGAAAATCCTCCTTAGCCAGTATGCTCAGGCATGTTTAAGGGCAGGATTGTCTCTGACAGGAAGTGTTTTCTCTTTCTCTCAACAGTTCCGCATGCGGTTTGGCTCAGAGGCGGAGGGCCTGTACAGCTTGAAGTTCCACTACTGTCGAAACAGCGATCCGGGATTTAACAAGCCCTACTCGTTTGCAGTGAGTTGAGTATTTTTGAGTTTATAAAATGCACACTCACATGCGTGTGTCTGCTTACCATGTTGCGTGCATCACAGGTGGAAGTGACGGAGAAGAATCCCCATGGCTACCTCTCTGCAGCGGAAATCCCTCTGCCTCGCCTTTATCTTTATATGGCTGGAGTTTTCTTCATTGCTGCTCTGGTCTGGGTGTACAATCTCATGAAGCACAGGTACACGGGCACAATGAAGTAATAGTGAACCACACTGTTTTGCAGGATCGGAAATTAAACAAAAAGAAAATCACTTGCATAATCTGGGAAGCTCTTGCTACAAAGTGTATGATGGAAGACTACGGTTAGGGCCACTGGCTCATATGACGCCATAGTGAAGTGAACACAGTTTGTAGTGTTTATTGTTATAATCACTCTAACATGAAGCATGACAATATTTGCTAATTGGCACTAATTAGATCATTAAGCATAGGATCCTGTTCACACCTCAGTGGAAGACTGTGACACAGTCACTGTTTTACAGTGGTTGTTGAGTAACTTCAAGTACTTCACACTCACTACAAGGAACTTTTAGTTTATAAAGTTTAAAAAAAAAAAGACTTTGGCTGCTTTGACACATCATACTTTACAACGCAGCCTAAATACATTTTTTTAAGAAGATATCTGAAGTATTTGCTCCAATCATGACAGTGAAAGAGCACTAGCTACCACTGGCCTTCCTCTAGATCCCATTAGTGCCCCGCAGGACTCTACAGACATGCCCATAGATGCTGCAGCCTTCCCACTAAAGGAACATAAAGCAGGTTTACAGTGATTTACTAAAACGTGTTGTCCTTTAGCCAACTTGGCAGCTATAGCTCTGACACAGTGTTCTGCTGTGGCTTACTGTTGCTCTGGAAGTGCTCATAGCCCAGAAAATACGGAAGAAAGAAGGAAAATTGAGTTACAGAATAAAAACATGCAATCCCATGAACTGCTGGATTTATTAAAGATGGCTGAAACGCTTTCTGTGCTGACATGGCTCGAGCTGAGCTAACAGGTTTGCATTCCAAAAAAATAAAAAAAGACTAACAAAACTGAGCCGCTGAGGTCACACGGTATCCTGCCCCAAAGCATTTGCCCAACATTTTCAATTGCTTGACTAAAATTTACATCATAACTAATTATTTGGATGAACCTTAAGCAGTAGGAATAAAAGCATTTCCTGCAATGTTTAAACATCTCTTCTGTGTTTGTTTGCAGTTACAGTGTGTTCAAGATCCACTGGCTGATGGCAGCGCTAGCCTTCACAAAGTCCACGTCACTGGTTTTCCACAGTGTAAGTGCATCACCACCACAGCACAGTCTGAGTTTGAATCCTCTCATAAAAAGAGACTCACTGAATTCTGACCCTGTCCCCGTCTCTCTCAGATCAACTATTACTTCATCAACACTGAGGGGCATCCTATTGAGGGCTGGGCCGTCATGTATTATATAACACACCTGTAAGCAGAACCTCAGCAGAATCGGCGTCTTAGCCTAGGTTGTATTTGATTTGTATTACACACACAAAATGTTTGTATCCTTCCCAGGCTAAAGGGGGCGCTCCTGTTCATCACACTGGCGCTGATTGGTACCGGCTGGGCTTTCGTGAAATACATCCTGTCCGACAAGGAGAAGAAGATCTTCATGATCGTCATTCCTCTGCAGGTGAGCAGCAAATCAAATGGTGTTTGGGTGATTTTTATGTGTATTTGCTTTGATGGCTCGCCGGTCGTGCTGCAGGTCCTGGCTAACGTCGCCTACATCATCATCGAGTCTACAGAGGAGGGCTCCAGCGAGTACTATGTGTGGAAGGAGATCCTCTTTCTGGTGGACCTTATCTGCTGTGGAGCCATCCTTTTCCCTGTTGTGTGGTCAGTGTGATATCTGTTATTGAATTACATTTTAGTCCCAAATTAGTTTTGGGGGCTAGTGTTTAAAGTTACTAAGATTTCTGAGATAAGAGGATCAGTATGGGAAAGTGGAGCATGTTTGATAGAGTAGAACGCCAGATTAATTCAACTGGGACGGGACCAAAAGCATTGCCGTCCAGCCCTGCCTACTTGATCAAACAGTCATGAAAATTTTCAGTTTGAAGTTATAAAACAAGAGATAAGTAGTTTCTTGTAATTCGAAATGAACTTTGTGTTACATGGTGTATGCATGCAAGTTTGCCCCAAATAACAGATTCATTGTATAACACGTCTCTGTGTTTAAAGGTCAATCCGTCACCTACAAGAGGCTTCTAGCACCGATGGCAAAGGTGAGTCCTGCTGCAACTACAGGGCTTTAATAGGTGGAGAGGTTTTGTTCTGTGTTTAACTTGGTGCATGTTTCTTTCAGCTGCCATGAATTTGGAGAAGCTCAAGCTCTTCCGCCATTATTATGTGATGGTAAGAAGGCCCCCCTCCTACCCTCCATTCATCTGAACAATCGGACCAGTAACAGATTTACCAGTTACACTGAACTTGCCTCTGACAATGTTTTTTAGCAAAGCAAAATTAATCCTGAGGAAAAGGAAGATTTTAGTGTGATTGATATTTTTTTGTTTTTTTTGTTTAACCGTGCAAATTTAAAGAGTTCTTACTGAAATGTTTTCTGTCATTTTAGATCGTGTGTTACATCTACTTTACAAGGATCATAGCCATTCTGCTCAAATTCACTATGCCTTTCCAGTGGCAGTGGTGCTATGAGGTAAGACGATGACGGTGCAGCTACAGCAGTTGTTTGTAAAAAGTCGAGGACAGTCTGTGCTCTCTGAATCAACGATTACTGGCAATACTTGCCTGATGTGAGCTGGTATAAATCTGCCAGCACATTACTTATTTAAAGCCCTTTATTACTTCATTACAGTTGATAAGGAGCACTGTATTCCCCTCTGAGGCATGATGGGATATTAGCGTTGCCTGAAGAATGTGAAACAGCGCATATGTTAAAAAGGCCCTGTGCTACTTATTTGTTTGCAAAGAAATTTTCCGGATGTTGTGGACAGTGTTAAGACACTTTCTCCTGTCTGTTATTAAACGCACTGTTTCTTCTTCAGTTTCTGGTGGAGGTGTCGACTCTCATCTTCTTTGTGTTGACGGGCTACAAGTTTCGCCCAGCATCCAATAACCCCTATCTCCAGCTTCCCCAGGACGAGGACGACGTCGAGAATGATGAAGTGTAAGCGTGACACGTCTGTATGAGCCCACACCTGGCATTTAAATAACTTATCCTGTTACTGAGTTCTTACTCTACCTGATTCATTTATACTTGGAGAAGTTATAGAAAGTAGCATGTCTTCAAAGTATGGTTGAAGTAGCCAAATCTCCTCATGAGTCTTTTATTGAGATTTGTTGTTTTTGTCCTTATTAACACAAAGTGAAAACACTATGATATAGCATAGCATGTGTGCGTGTGATCATAAATGAATATTAAAGGAAATTGGTAGAAGAAAACATTACTTTATGAGTGATAGTAGTTGATTTGTTGATTTGATTTGTTGAGCTGAAACAATTCTAGTAGTGCTGACTGTCTATTTAGTCCCATCACATAAGGAGGAGGCTCGTGTGGGTAATGTGTGGCTAAATGTTTGTTTTTCTGTGATTTCCATAAGATTTAATAATTACGACTGAACTAAGCTGAAGGTTGAGAAAGTGTTTGCCATTAAAAGTGCTGCTGCTCTTCTGTTTGTGTCCAGAGTGACTGAGTCAGGCGCACTCGAGGGCATTTCCAAAGTCAAGAAGACGTCCAACGGACGCGATCGCCAGAAAGAGTCCACCTTGTGAGCAGGAAGCTGCATCTTTGGGAGCGGCCAACTAAACATCCCGAGGCCAGCTGACAGAAAGGGGTACACACACACACACGGACCAAGGCTCCCCACTTCCAGTGACAGCTCTCCTATTGAAACTCTTTCTGTGGTTGCAGTGGTTGTGCCCACTGTCTGGCTATGCAAAAGAAAAAAAAAAAGAAAAGGACTAACTTATTGGACGCTCTCTGTTTCCCTTAAATGCTCCACCTAAAAACTGAGAGGTTTCGGGGAGATACAACCACATGGACGGGTGGAGATATGGAAAGGAGGTCTGATGTTCTGTATGTTTCATTTCTCTCACCCCCTCCAAAGATAATTTTTTAGACACTTGCTTTTGAGTGTGTTTATAGCAGCTATTTAAAACGGTACTTCTGCGAGCCTCTTAGCTGTAACTATTCCTGTGCAGAGTGTGTTTTGTGTGCGAGTGAAAGTGAGACGACACAGGATTTGGCTACCCCCACCTCCCCACCCCAGTGACAATAGCCCATACTCAGGTAAAAGGCTAATCAGTATATTTCAAATTTAAGCATCCATCTCGTGTTTCATTCCCATTGTTCACGGGTCAGAAAAATCCCACTTTATCACCACACAGTACCGTATGTTTTTTTTTTCTTTTCCTCTTACATGTATGATTTGTATATTGAAATATATGGTTAACAAGAAGTTGTATATTTCAATATAGATTGACTTATTACATATTGAAATGTTATATTTCAGTATTATTGTTGATGTTGGAGACTTAAGCGTTCCTCCCAGCCCGTCACTCGGACTGCTGCTGTAATTTAGTGCTTTAGTGGTTTGAGGACAAGTCCAGTACACCTCTGTGAATACAGCCAATATGGTGACATGTGAAGATGTAGGCAGATGAACAGGTTTTTTTTTTCTCTAAAATAGGCAGAGAAGTTTGCCCTCTGCGTTTTCAATGACGGCCTTGTTCTTTACAACCCCTCCCCCCATCTCTCGTTTGGCATTGCTGTGCCAACTGGGCAGAGAAGTGACCTAACTGATCATTTTTGAATTTGCCTGCTTTTGGTTTTACCTTTTTGCTCTTGATGTGAAGCTTATTTTATGAATTATTGGTTTGATATTAGGTTTTGAAAAGATCAGCAATGTGTGTGCAGCCAAACTGGGTGGATGGCCATTTGTAAATAAGACTGCTGACACAAAAGGAGGCACATAACACTTTGCTGAGCAGTGCAGAGAGGCTTTGTGCAGGGCTTTAGACAGTTCGGGTTCAATCAGATTTTTTTTCCTCTTTTTGGATAGACAAACAGGTGTGGCGATGAGGAAAGACTACTGAGATTTTACACCAATCACTCCGGTGCAGGGATGACTCCAGTACCTTGGAGGGAAGGATTTAGCAGTGGGTGAAGTTCACTTTAGTTTCAGTGAAAACATTTTTTTTAATTGTTACAGAGGGCTGTTTGGTGTCTGTATCAGCTGTCACAATAAAGTTCTGCAAAGTTCTCAGATTACACTGTTATGTATCTGTCATTTTTGTGGTTCTATTAAACTGCATAGCTTGCAATAAAATAATCAAGATGGGAAAAGAATTGTGCTCCAGGCATGAAGAAAAGTGGGGAACCTGCATAGGAAGGAGACACATTTGCCCCGAGCTTTGGCTCCTCCTGTGCCTGGTAAAGGGGCACCGACTTGACAGAGCTCCTTCAGAGGCCCACACATTCAGCTGCTGTCTGCACACACACAGTAGTACTCTGCATGAGTCAGCTGATTGTGATGCTTACAACATGTTGAGGGTCTGACCTGCTGTTTCTTCATTTACATGATATGTAAAGTAACTACTGAGCAGGTTTTGCATGACAGCCGCCAAACCTTTCCTGCCCATCTGTTTATTGAAATTACATCTGCCACAACTTTAAAGGTGATTTATGGTACTCTCGTGCTTCACATCATGTAGTTCTTTAAGTACAGTGACTTCATGTTCAAGAAAAATGTTTGAGATGATCTGAGCTTTGTGACATTTTGTATTATCCTGCTGGAAACAGCAATCAGAAGATGCATACCATCTGGTCAGAAAGGTATTGACCTGGTCAGCAACAGTACTCAGGTAGGCTGTGGTGTTTAACTGATGCTCAGTTGCCACCAAGGGGTCCAAAGAGTTCAATGCTTTGTTGGACTTTCAGCAGGTCATCTCGACGATGCTTTCATGCCTAAATGCACCTAAATGCCTGAAAATGTGAGGGAACACTTTGAAAACACATTAGATCTCAATGAAGGGGAAAATCAATGCAAGTTAGGAATACCTTCTTTTTCTTAACTTGGTAACATTTTTTTCCCTTTAGAGCAAAATTAGAACTAAACACGTGTTAAACAGCAGACCCTGCTCTCTGACTTCCTCCTGAGGTTCGTTCGAAGAGTTCCTGCAGTGGGAAATTACCTAAGTTAAGCAGATTTCTTGGGCAAAGTTGCAAAAATGAACCCATCCATGTAAAACAAACTAGTTAATAATCTAAATGTAAACTAGTACATTATTTTATAAATGAAGCAACCCAAGGAATTATATCACCTTCAGCTTAGTATGTACACACAATTACATTTTTTAGCAGCAACATTTTGTACAGCAAGAATGGCAATCATTTAATGTGGAGCACACTCTGGGAGCAGTGGGCCGGACCAGTCAAACGCCCTTTCTGTCAGTGTAAAGATGTCCTGTTCATTTTTTTGTTACTGTTGGCCTAATGTTTAAAAAATATATAGTGTAAATTGGAAAAATAAAAAACCACTATAAGCACTGTTTCCTGTCATTGTCAATGGGGGATGTGGTCATCTGTAGGCAAAGCTGTAAAGCTAATGTGAATAAAATTAAAAGTACAAAATCTAGCATGCCAGTGTATATATATTTTCCAAAAGCCGAGTGGGCCGGATTGGAGTCTTTGCCAGAAGATTCTGGGCCCCGGGCCTTAAGTTTGTCAGCCTTGCTGTAGAGCAGTATACATGTGGGATCTCCATCCTCACTTTAACCCTTGCTTGCACAGCAGGCAGTGATTCATTACTAATGGAAAATTTCGAAGCGGAAAAAAAAAACAGAAACGGGAGGGGCGGGGTTTCCTCTGTCCGGTATTGGATACAGTTGGAAGTCTCGAGGCTGCTCCGCCCCTCCGTTCTGCGAGCTGCAGGCAGACGCCGGTGCTCACTGCAGTCACTCCGCAGTGCATCCAGCAGCAGACTGCAGTCTCCTCACACCGCGCCTCCCTGCGCTCCCCTGGCAGGTGGAAAGGACACTTATAGAAGCACGCGGGGTCGCGACCATGTAAGTATCATCTCGAGTATCTTCTAGTTTAAGAAACCGTCCGGTGATGGTGATGTTTGTGATAGTAGTTGACTGTTATTTTGCAGGAGTTTTTGCGGCGTTGCGCACAGGTAAAGTTAATTTGTTTGCGTCATCGTTTATCGGCTGCAGGAAAATGCATTTTCAAGCTGCTCTAATACATCAGTGTTAACAATAATAATAATAATAATAATAATAAACAATGAAGATCACAGTCCGCCCCGTTACTACATCACCTGTATCTGTGAAACGCCCTTCCTCTTTAATGCCTTTTTTGTAAAGTTGGAATAAAATTAGGATCTGAACAGGTTGTGATCACAGCGGGATGCGATGAGCTGCCGATCTCGGTTCTTCCTTGACCTCGAAATGCCTTTGGATTGATTTAGAAAAGACCCAGCCTGATGATGCAGCAGATTCCTTCGCTCTCTCCCTGATTGCGTCGCACTGAGGCAGGAAAACGTGTCCTGTTTCACCTCCGCAGTGCAAACACGCCGGGATGCAGCACAGCAGGCAAACTCCGATTTCTACAGTCTAGCGCCTTTAAAAAAATAAAAAAAAATTCTGTCGTTATCATTGTCTTTCATTTTAGAACAGCAGTCCTTTGATTATTTAGAGAAACTGTAGAGTTATTCTACCCACACAACATCCTTTCGCTACAAAATCATTAATGCTGTTTGTCTTTCTTCATCACTCTTTTAACTTGTACACAGACAGTTCTCTTAGTTGTTTCCCATCAAATGATTCTTTGATACTCATGAGATTTTTTTCCTCTTTGTTACGTAAATCATTTGCAAACATCATTGCCTTGTGTGTCCTCCCACAGGGCTTTCATCTCAATCTTTGCTATTCTGGCCCTTGTGGTCTCAGCTGAAGGCAGTGTTGGGTAGGTGGAACGCTTCATGCAGATGGCATTACAAACCTATGATAGCACTGAAATGTTCCAGTTTCAGTTACACGCTATGGTTTTCAAACATGGCTTTAAAGTGGAGGTGTGTGTCCTCTCAAGGAGGAAACTTTATTCTTTTATGAGTTATTTACAAGTTTCTGACCACTTATAAAATGTGTTCAATGTGCTGCCCATTGTGTTGGATTGTCAATGCAACCCTCTTCTCCCACTCTTCACACACTGATAGCAACACCGCAGGAGAAATGCCAGCACAGGCATCCAGTATCCGTAGTTTCAGGTGCTGCACATCTCGTATCTTCACACCATAGACAATTGCCTTCAGATGACCCCAAAGATAAAAGTCTAAGGGGGTCAGATTGGGAGACCTTGGGGGCCATTCAACTGGCCCACAACGACCAATCCACTTTCCAGGAAACTGTTCATCTAGAAATGCTCGAACCTGGCACCCATAATGTGGTGGTGCACCATCTTGCTGGAAAAACTCAGGGAACGTGCCAGCTTCAGTGCATGAAGAGGGAAACACATCAACATGTAGCAATTTCAGATATCCAGTGGCCTTGAGGTTTCCATTGATGAAGAATGGACCCACTATCGTTGTACCCCATATACCACACCAAACCATCACTTTTGTTGTTCCAACAGTCTTGGAGGGATCCATCCAATGTGGGTTAGTGTCAGACCAATAGCGATGGTTTTGTTTGTTAACTTCACCACTCACATAAAAGTTTGCCTCATCACTGAACAAAATCTTCTGCGTGAACTGAGGGTTTGTTCCAATTTTTGTTTTGCCCATTCTGCAAATTCTGTGCACCGATCTGGGTTATCCTCGTTGAGATGCTGCAGTAGCTGGAGTTTGTAAGGGTGCCATTTGTGAGTAGCTAATATCTGCCGAAGGGATGTTCGACTAATGCCACTCTCCAGTGACATGCGGCGAGTGCTACGCTGTGGGCTCTTGCTGAATGAAGCTAGGACAGCCACTGATGTTTCTTCATTAGTGACAGTTTTCTTGCGTCCACATTTTGGCAAATCCAACACTGAACCAGTTTCACGACACTTAGCAAGCAGTGTGCTAACTGTAGCATGGGAGATGGGTGGTCTCGTAGGGTGTCTTGCATTGAAATCTGCTGCAATGACCCGGTTACTGCGTTCACCAGATATCAGCACTCGGCAAAATAAATATCACTACAATTTCGATCCGCTCCTCACGTGTTAACCTCTTCGACATGTCAATGGTTGTGAACAAAGAGAAGCTTGTAAATAACTCATGAAAGAATAAAGTTACGTTGAAACCAAGCACACCATTGTTTTTCTTGTGACATTACCAATAAGTTTGATTTGTCACATGGCCCTCTTCCTATTGGAAAAAAAAACACAAACTGTATCCAAGATGGCCGACTTCTAAATGGCCACCATGGTCACCACCCATCTTGAGGAGTTTGCCCCCTCACATATACTAATGTGCCACAAACAGGACTTTAATATCACCAACCATTCCCATGTTATTACGGTGTATCCATATAAATGGCCCACCCTGTACATTGAATGTTTATGGAGCTTCATAGTAGACACAAGTCAGCTGAATTCATCCCCAGTTTCTTTATGAACCTGACTTTTTCTGACAATGTAGCGCTGCGGGACAATTAATGTAATTAAACAGTCTTCTTGTTGCAGACCCAGTACCAACAGCAGCTACTGCACAGAGTCAAAGGAATGTCTGGAATATGAGCTGATCTGCAAAACGGATGAGTATGAAGTGAGTGAAAGCTCTCAGCAGCCAGCAGTGCAACACGCGTTTCCGACTCGTCAAGCTCGTATTTCTCACATACTGTGTGCTTGTGCGCGTTCGTGTCCAGGTGCGGCACTACAGCCCCACTCGCTGGGTGTCAACAGATGCTGAAGCCTATTTCATGGGAGTGGGTGCGGCCATGGCTTTCAGGAGACTCTTCCAGTATATTACCGGAAGCAACGAAGGAGGTAAGAAGTCGACATACAGAAGGTCAAATTGAGCTTTGATGAAGTGCATCAGTGTTTGGAATGATGATGACGGTGGTCATTCAGGTGTCCAGATGGACATGACCGCTCCTGTCCTGGTCAAGATCCCAGAGAAGACCAAGATGTGGGAGCCTGCTATCTACACGCTCAACTTCCCACTGCCGTCAGCCTATCAGGACAACCCTCCAGCACCCACTAATGACAAGGTGAGCCCTCGAATTGCCCTTGCCTCTACTGAGGTCAAACGCTCTTTATCCTGCCGGTAACTGTGTAATTCAATCAGTGATTTTCAGCTTTCAGATCAATAGAGATCATTGACGGGTGCACGGTACTTAGTGCGACTGGCCCTGCTGCTGCTCTCACTCAGCAGAATAGAAATGCATAGTGCTGAGTCAGCAAGGCACCAGTGCTCTCTGTTTTCTGATTCTTAACAGACGAATCGGCCAATCACATGGCAGGAACTCATGTGTGTAAGCATGTAGAGACGGCATCCGAATTTAAGTGAGCCAGACTACTTCAAGCTGACAGGAAGGCAACAGTAACTTAAACAACCGCTCGTTACAATCAAGGTTTTCAGAAGAGCATCTCTGAATGTACGTCACACTGGATCTTGAAGCAGATGCGCTATAGCAACACAAGACCACACCTGAAGTGCCATTCCTGTCAGCTAACAAACGGACACTGATCTGATCTCCGATCTGATGAGTCTCGATTTCTGCTGTAACATTCAGATGTTTGTTGTAAAAAACACGAACACATGGATCCATCCCCCCCTGTGTCAGTGGTTTAGGGTGGTGGTTAAGTGTGGGGGATATTTCTGTGCCGCAAAGAATTGGGGCGCAGTATAAGCAAGGTGTACCTACTAAAGCTTCCAGGTAGTGTGTATAACGTTACA
Source organism: Neolamprologus brichardi (assembly GCF_056152115.1). Taxonomy (NCBI): domain Eukaryota; kingdom Metazoa; phylum Chordata; class Actinopteri; order Cichliformes; family Cichlidae; genus Neolamprologus; species Neolamprologus brichardi. The sequence continues at coordinate 7,492,644 of NC_142109.1, read as the reverse complement.
ATGATCAACACACTTGTTTCAAGCAGTTTATTTTTAAACTATCGACTCTGTGTGCTGTCAGTGACAGCAGATGGTCGTCTCAGTTCCACAGCTCTTGAGGACACGGGAGGCTTTATAAGGCCCAGTGTAACAATTATTTTGAACAGTGTATCATGCAAAATTTCTCTAGTTGATCCCACAAATAAAAAGATCAAATTGTATATAAGCGTAAGAGTTTCTATTACTCTAAAGCAGCGGTCCCCAACTCCCGGGCCTCAGACCGGTACCGGTCCGTGAGTCATTTGGTACCGGGCCGCGAGAGTTGAGGCTCAGGTGTGAAATGTATAGTTTTCAGGGTTTTTATCGGTTTTCAGCGTTATTTTGTTATCATTTTGATCGCTAACTCGGTTTTCCTGGGTCTTTTCACTTGTGTTATGAATAAATTTTCTTTTTTTTTTAGTTTTATTTTGTTGTATTTATCCGCAACACCTTAAAGGCTGGTCCATTAAAATATTGTCGGGCATAAACCGGTCCGTGGTGCAAAAAAGGTTGGGGACCGCTGCTCTAAAGCTACTCTGCTGCCCTTCCACTTTGTTTTCCACATGTATTTCACTGTACTGGATTCTTCTCTGCATCCATCGCACAGCTGTATTTCACTGAGATGCCAGAGATGGACGTGTACGTGAGGAGTTACGGAGGCTGGATGCTGTCGGTCACCTCCAGGCTTCACGCCCACCTGCTGACCAAAGAGCTAACCAGAGTTCGAGCTTCGTACAACCACAGCTATCACTACGGAGTCGGCTACGACAGGTGCTACGCATGTCTCATTTCTAATTTTCTTTGAGGGAATCCCTCATGACTGTGTCATCATGTGGTTCTTTTTGCTCTAGTCCATGTTGTGCACTCATTAAACAGTATTATCTGGACTTGTACTGCTGCACAAGGCATTGTCGCCTACTTCCAACTCTAATGTTCATGTCTCTTCTTCGTTTCTTGTGCGTAGCCCCTTGAAGCTGTTGAACAGGCACAACGAGGTGTGGTACATGGCCGAGGGCGAGCCAGTTTGCTCAGATCCACACGAGCCGACGCCTGCGCACACACCCCGTCCGACTCCCACCAACTCGCCCACAGACTTCCCCTTCGAGCCTCTCCCAGACAGCCTCTCTGATTCTGATTCCCCCTCACTCACTCACTCCGACCTGTCCTCAAACGCCACGTCCAACTCCACCTCACAGCTGCCCTCTGACACACCCACTCTGTCCCCATCAAACACTCCACCCAGTTCTCCATCTGATCTGCCTGCTCAAGCTGCATTCAGCAATCCCCAAACGTCCACCCAGATCCTGCTGGAACCGACGTCCAACTCCTCCGATCCCACCTCTGCGAGCCCGTCGCTGGAGCCCCAGTCTGGCACCACTCTGTCGAACAGCGTGGCTACCAGCCCCGAGGAGACACCGGCCGACACTGAGCCTGTGGTCGAGCCAAACGATGCTCATTAGCAGCAGTCAGATGTGATTCAAGCAGCTTTTCCAGATATATTTCTATGTAATCTAAACAAAAAGCAAACAGTGGAGGTGCTTGAGTCTGCGTGTGACAGACGGACCTGCTGTTTCTCTCCTTTTCCTCCTTTTCTCACTATACCCCTACTTATGGCACCGAGTGTTTAACTGTGTGTTCTATCGCAACTTTGCACCTGCAGCTTCTTGAATCACTGATCACGTGCACTTCCACTTTGTCATTCCAATCTTATCCCACCGCTCCAGCGTAGATTTAAGTGAAATCTATGTATTAGTTAGAAGGTTAGTAATCTGAGTTATTGTGCTGGTTGATAGATGAAATGCTGGAACGAATTAATAGGCCAGACTTAATTATCTCAATGCTCAGTTTCACACTGAAGTTCTTAATATTTACTGCCTGGGTGCAACTTTCTAAAAGTTTATGCGTTCAACTTCTTCATCACTTTCGTGATGTATGTAGCAACATATTCATTTTGCATTTTCATTGGGATCTTTCTTGCAATCTTAGACACTAACTAATAATACAAACAGTTCCCAGATTATGACTTTGTATTTCACTTTTCTTTCCAGTATGTTGGCCCAGAAGAACCCCCAAAACTGCAGCCATATGATTTGTCAGCTCCAAACTTAGATATGTGCAATTAAATATTTACCAAAAATACCTTTCCTTTGCAATACATTTAACCAGTATGTTATGGGAATTAATAGAGTAATCAAATTTCAACATTTATACCAGAACAGTATGATTGTTGAAAGTAAAACTGGACTCCTTGGCTCTGGCCTTTAGTTTTTCGATTAATGTTTCAAAACCTTTAAAATTACTTTCCCTGCTAAACTTGACCAAAAATAAGAAATGTTTTGTATATTCTGTTACTTTAAAGTGGTCAGAAGTGTTTCTCACCACTAGGGGTTGCTGTAGAGCAGTGCTACGTCTCAAACTCTCTGAGCAATCTTGGTTCTGACAAGGTGGAACTACTGAAGTGGCCAGTTAGTGTGTTTCTGGTAATCTCCATATGGTACATGGTACTGTAAGCAAGGGTGATACAACAAGAGTGGTAACGGCTAATAATAATAATATGCCACATCTTTATCAGTAAAGAAGAAAGTCACTATCATTATGTTAACGTAAGCAGCTATTTAGCTTTGTGGGTGTTTTAGGGAGTAGGAGATCAGTGTTTCAGCCATCAAGGATGTAAACGTCTTGGTAAGAAATACTGAAAGTTAAAACTGTGTTTATCTGTAAAGGAAATTGTTATATTTAATGTAATTTAGCACTGTGTAGAAATTAAGAAGTTCAGTCTGCCCTCATGTAAAATCTTGATTAGTCATATTTTCTCTAGAAAATCACTCCACAACCACGTTGCTGTAGCCATGTCTGTGTGGGTTCTCTCCGTTTAGCTTTTAGCCCAGCAGTGGCACTGCTTCGCAAACCGTCTGCTTAAGTGTGACCTATAGTTTCAACCAACTGCAGTAAGACTGCTCCAAAGATCTCAAAGAATCCCAGTTGATCAAACCAACGCAATAAAATTGACATGTTAATGAATTACATCCTCTATTGATGCATCTCCGAGCTACATGCTGTATATATACACAATATATACACACTCTGTTTCTGATGAAGATGCAATAAAATAAACATGAACTCATGTTGGACTCATTTTGTTGCTGATGGACTTCACTGACTAAAATGTTCAATTTTCCTTTTATTCATTTGTCAGTGAACGCAACTGAAGGGGAATGACCCAAATGGTCTCCCACATGTATTCTGGTTCTATTCACATGGAACGACATCTCCCTTGCAACCAGGAGAAATGTGTCAAAACTAGTGATGGGTCCAGCAACACTGACGCACCGACGCTTGTATCAAGCTCACCTAGCGATGCCTGTATCGGTGCATGCGTCGCTTTAAGAAAAAGTCACGTGATCGATACAGCCGCTGTATCGCTCATTGGCAACGCGCCAAACTGTTTAAAAGGTTCCGCATCCGTCAACGGAATGAGTCGCTACCAGAATAACACAAAATTACTGCAAAGATTAAAAAAAAAATACACATCTCTCCATAACAAAATGGAGCCCGAAAGAAAAAGAAATGTTTCTGCTGTGTGGGATCATTTTGATCTTTTATCTGGAAATAAGGTAACTGTTTGTCTGTCTTTGTTTCAGTGTAATCTATCAGAACACCTCCTCAGTGTTTAGGCATTACAGAGCCAAACATGACAATGAACACAGGTAGGCCTATATTGACACTGAACAGCTTCATCATCATTTTGTTTTATTAATATGTGTTTTATTATTTTGAAATCAAGCATCTAGGAAGACTGTTCTGGGCCAGACAGTCCTGAATTTTATTATTAAGGACTGCCAACCCCTTAGTATTGTGGAGAGTGTCGGAGAGAAACATTCCAAGATCAGAGGATCCTTTAACGTACTGGGGGAATAGGAAGACACCTTATCAGAACCTTTTCCACCTGGCTTTACAGCTTTTGTGTACCCCAGCTTCATCTGTGCCTGTAAGTTTTTCAAAGCTGGGGAAATGGTGTCAAAAAAAAAAACGCAATAGACTAAATGCAAAAACAATGGATGAAATTATTTTTCTGGATAGAAATTTATAATAAACTCTGAGTCAATTACATTTAAATGGGTAATATTATATTCACAATGCTTTCCTTTTAATTTTCACTTAATGTCATTCACAATATATTTTAAAGATGGTAAATGGAGTGGTTCTTATATAGCGCTTTTCTACTCATCTGTGCACTCAAAGCACTTTACACAACTTGTGCATTCACCCATTCACACCCATTCGCACAAGCACATTTTTCTAAGTGCTTCATCACACACATTCATACTCCGATGGATGCAATTTGGGTTAGTATCTTGCCCAAGGATATTTGGCATGCAGACTAGGGGAAGCCAGGAATTGAACCAACAACCTTCCGATCAATAGATGACCTGAGCTACAGCCACCCCAGATGTCTACAATATTTGAAACATAAAAGATATAAAATGATTCCATGGAAAATACAATACCTTACAGTGTATACACGTATGACTAGGTCATTGAATCAGTGTCTGCTGTGAGTCTCAAGTAAGTTGCCTGCAATGATATTTAATGTCCAGCAGGTGTCAGTATGGAGCAAAACAGCAACACTGTGTCGACACAGTATCGATACAGTTTGGGGAATGTGCTGAAACGCTTCACGAGGCCTCATCTACCCATCACCAGTGTTGGTCAAGTTACTTGAAAAAAGTAATCAGTAATTAATTACTGATTACTTTTTAATTTTAATTATATGCACCATTCTCTGACTGGAAGAAATTAGTTTAACATTTAAACCTATTTTCTGCACATTCCAGCACATACATACATATATATATATATATGTGTATATATATATATATATATATATATATATATATGTGTGTGTGTGTGTGTGTGTGTGTTTACACTCACTCTTTCAGATGCAAGTAAAACACAGCAGAAAATAAACAAAGTCAAAGACTAGCGGTCCTTTTGCTCTATTTTCACCTGTAAAGCAGGACTAGGGTAGGCGGAGGGTTATCCTGGTGCAGGTGTGCCGCAGCGGTCAGTGGAAGGATACGGCAGTTTCTTTCTGAGTTTCCTATTACGTCGTAGCGCACTCGTTGCTTGCTTGGAAGTTTAGGGGTTTTTTTTCGCTGTAAAAAGAAGTTTTCTTCCCACGCACAACGGACACTAATGTTTTTGTCACTTTTTACGGAATCAAACTCAAAATAAGGTCAGTACTTCCACGCTTTAAACGCTGCACGCTCATACTCTCTCCCGCACTCGATATATGATCCATTGTTGATCTGCACACAGCTGTTGTCACACACGTTGCACTCGCTTATGTCACTGTCATGAGACATTCTCGCAAGAAAATCACGATTTTAGTAACGCAGTAACGCAGCGTTCCTACGGGAAAGTAACGGTAATCTAATTACCGTTTTTGCAATAGTAATCCCTTACTTTACTCGTTACTTGAAAAAAGTAATCGGATTACAGTAACGCGTTACAAGTAACGCGTTACTGCCCATCTCTGCCCATCACTAATCAAAACCTATATGAAAGCAAGGCTGGAGCGCACCTGCAGCCCTGTAGCAACTTTGTCAATATTTGTGGAGGAAAATAAGCAGTGAATGAGAATTTTATGAATGAATGAGAATAGTATTATATCGTTAGCGATGTATTGTGATAATATCGTACCATGGGGTGTTTGGTGATTCCCACGTCAAAGCCTAGCACTGAGGTTGGCAACCTGCGGCTCACGAGCCACTGTACCGTAACCGTAAGCCTATTTATACATTTACTATGTGTCATTAATACATGTACATACATTAATCTATCCTGTCCTAATTACATGTAACATCCTTGTTACCTGAGATTGCTGCTCTTTTTCTCCCTTCATTTGGAAGGAGCTCAACAGCGCTTTTGAAGCTGAAGGTTGCTAATGCCTGGCCTAGCCAATAGCGAGGCTCTAAAAGAGCCAATAAGAGACTTTAGGTAAGTTATATAAAATTATCTTGTCTTCTCAATAAGATGAGGTCACATGCTGTAAGTGTGAGAAACGACAACAATGAAAAGTTTGATCAGTGGAGTTTAATCCAGTTTGTTATTTCATACATGTATGCTGGTTTGAAAGAGACCAGTTTCACTGTGTGCACTCAACCAAGAGCAGAGAACCGTTTCAGTAACATTCAGTCCAATCTGACTTCACCTTAACAAATGCTTTTGAATCCCTAATGAATCTTTTTAGGTTTGGTGCTTAAACATACTGCCCTGTAACATTCATCAACTGTATAGAGATTTTCCTTTTTTGCTGCAATGGGAAGTTTCTACTGCAGAAGGTGTGTCATTATAATGAAATGACTGCTGGCCATCTTTGAAGATGACAAAGCAAAAGGTAATTCACTTGTCCTTCTCAGGTCATAAAACAAGACACGAGTTCCTTCTTTAATATTATGAACAGCAGGTAAATATTTAAAGCAACGGTGTCATCTTGCAAATAGTGTGTTTCACTGTTGTTTCTTTGCTATGTAGCAAAATTGGTCTGCTATGTTCATTCTCGCAGTGTTCAGTCGTTTCCTTGAGTCACTGACCAGGTTTCTACCTTCTAATGTCCATGTAATTGTGTTAACTATGGAGGGACAAGGAAAATGAAGTGTGGTGTGGTCTGGCCACTGGCCTTACACTATTGTTTTTAATTGGTGATTTATTTGTAATTCCCCATATACCACATCTATCCGGTGTACACATATATATATATATATATACACCCGATTTTTCCAAAAACTTAAACCGTTCCATGCAATGATCCAAATTAAAATTATTCAAACCTTATATTTCATTAAATATCAAATATTTAAAATGGGGTTTAAAAAAAGTTTATTTTTAAATTGATACTAGGAACAGATTTATTTATTTTTAACAAAAGAAATGGGACGCATCTGTGTGGGCGCCATTAAAGCTGAATGATATATACAGACCTTTTCCCCATTTTCAAGAAAGATCTTAGAGTTTCTCAGTCAAAGAGTGGTCTGATTGCATTAATAAAGCATGGCTCCACAGTAGAAGTTCAGGTGGCTTAGCTGGCCTGCCTGCAGTCCAGACCTGCCACATTATGAAACAAAAAATAAAGAAAGAATAGAAAAGAATAGAAAAGAACAGAAAATATGACATAGAGGCTCTGAACTGTTGAGAAGCTCAAGGTCTCCATCAACCTAGAAAATATTTTGCTTCCAACACAGTTCAAAGAGCATAATTTACTGATGAGCTTATGCAATGCAACCCACGATTTGTAAGCAATTTCATTTTTTTATTGTTATTTAGACTTTATGCATTTCTTTATGCGTTGGGTGTCAGAATGTGTGGCAGCTGATGTGATCTAATTGCAAAATGGTCTCCAGTTTATTGTTAGTTTCACAAATGTGAAAGACTTTCTTTTTTTAATGAAAGATTCATTAGGGAATACAAAGATGGCAACACTTGGAGCTCCAGTCTGTATCAATCTCTTCCCAAGAGCACAACAATTCAGGTACTTCTAGATGTAAGCTTGTTTATGACACGTCATTCTTAACATTTGATAAGTCCAAGTATACAAAAGTTGTTTAAATTGGCATCTAATGCTCACATACCATCAATATAGTTTCATCAAAACCACAAGTTTCCACTGTGATCTTATTTTGAAATAAGCTTATACCACATACAGTAAATAACCATTCATGCTGTGGTAATCATCTCTGAGAACCGCTACACATTTACAGATGTCCAAAAGAAAAAGTTCGCCTCTACTATATGTATCACATGGTTATGGCTATCTTTCATCTTGCAAAACAAATGTGATTTATCCACCTACTAAGAGTTACTGGTAGAATTAACGTCGTAGACGACGAAGGTCCCGTCAGACACTCTGACGTGAAGGCATTTTCTCTGTCGTTTGGCTTTGTGTAAAAAACTGATGTTTTACTTAAGGGGAGGACTGGCTAGCAATCATTAATTTCATGAAGTTTTTCAGGAAACAACTATTTTCTTTCAAAAGAAAAAAAACATGTTTGTATTTGCAAACAATGAAAGTGTACGTAAGGAGACTTTTTAAAAGTAACTAATCCTTGAGTAATTACAAAACCTTCCTCTGTTTCAATGTGCTGTTCCTGTCTCAAAGTTGTGCTGTTGACACTTTCGTGCACATGAAGGGGAGTACAAATCGCTCCAATTTCTTTTTTTCAATTTCTTGTAAAATCTGAGGCCAACAGAGGTGAGGTGTTTTTACAGGCCTGTCAGTGTGCACGTATGTTTTTCGTGTTTCACTACAGTTTGACTGTAATTACAGTGTATTTAGAGTGTTTTCATCATCCATGTGCCACTGTGTGTACTGGATCTCACTTGGAAGTGATAGCCTTCTTAGTAACACTTGCTCTCCTGCTTCCTCCACCTCCCGCTCCTCCTCCTTGCCAGAGATGGCTGGGGATGGTGAAGGCGTCCACGCTCATGCCCATCGTTTTAGAGGGGATGGCACTAAATTGCTTCCTGTCTGAGCTGTATTTGTAGATGGACTCCACCTGAATGGAGCTAACCGTCCGTGGGCCCACCCCAGCCAATCGCACAAGCTCCTGGGTGTCAGGGTTCACGGTGTAAACGCCTCGAAACTGGCAGCTGGAATCGCGGAAGAGGATGAGGAAGTGGTTGGCAGGACTCTTCTCCATTTCCTGAATTTGGAAAAACATGAATAAAAGATGCAGTAAGCATATGTTGCATCTGAGTATGGTCTACACCAGGCATGTCTAAAGTCTGGCCCGGGGGCTGATCACAGACATCGGTCAGATTTTATATGGCCCTCGCTCCTACCTTTAAAATGCATTATTTATGGCCTGCCACCACAAACAGAATTAATACAGTGTCATTTCTAATCACCTCAGTGCAGCAACACCAGTAAGTCACTGAGCTACTGATATTCAGCTTCAGGAGATAATTATGTTATTCTACTCTCTATATGTGAATGAAAAGCAGATTTATTTTGTTAAGGCTTCAAAACCAGATCACCATAATGAAAATGTTTGTGTTAGTAAAGTAAAATGTAAAAAACAGCACAATGTTTATGCTTCAAAAAAGGACGTGAAGGATTATTGGTCCCTGGGTGATTTTAATAAATATGGCAATAAATATGGTGCCTACAGTTACAGAAATAGCAGAATTCACAATGAGGTTGATTAAAAGTGAAGTGAAATGAGTCCTCTACCTCAACAATCTTGTTTTTTTGAGACTCGTTGACCTTCCCTGCGAGGCAGCAGCGAGAGAGCGCGTTGTGAATGATGAATTTATTGGACTTGAAACTTGGTTCCTTGAAGAGTTTTGGACCTGAAATGTAAAAAAAAAAACAGACACGCTGGTTTTTGCAGACCAACGACAGCTGAAAGCACTTGGCTATTGCTTACAAGTACAAAGGAACCGAGTGATCGCGTTGGACCTGCTTAACGTTGTACCTGAGTATTCTGGGGCAGGTGAAGTTCCATTTGAACCACTCTCCGAGTCCTTCTCTCCATTTGTCAGTCTGCTTGGTGTTACACAACCTGAAGGTGAATCAGGGCGGGTGCTGCAGAGAAACCAAGAGTGCCCTGGTCGCATTATGACATCATAATAGTGAGGTAGGCAGATTGATCCAAATATCGTTAGTATCAATATGAATGTTGGTACTGTATTTAAAATCTCACTGTGTTGACAAACTACCCTATAAGACGCTTGTGAAGAAACAACAAATTGTTGCATTATTGATGTCAACAGATTTGCCAACATCAGGAAGTACAGGTAGTATATTTTCTAGCATGCCGGCTACTTTATGATGAATTGGAGCAATGTATTGAACATAGAGGATAGAAACAAACTAAATTATTGAAAAACTATAAATAAATCTGCAATCCATAACCAGAATTTTCTTTTTTCAAAATTTTGAGTTAGTAAGTTAAATTTTTGGGAAAATAACTCAAAGGTAGGTATCAATATTTAATTAATAAGAACCAAAACAAATCCTATTTTTTCTGACTTTCTAACTTTACCACTGGAATTTCTGATATTTCACTCGGATGCAAACACCTGGACAACTAACCAATGCTGCAATTTCTTAAGCTATGCTTGTGCTGCTGCGACCTGACAATGCAGCAGTGTACCTGCGGAGTCTCTTCGTGGGGTCACCACCATTGTTTCCTCGTTCGTCTGTGGCTGCCAGGTTGAGTGAGGAGTGAGAATAGACTCTGGTCAACTTAGTACCTGGGGAAGCAAATGGTAGAACATAAAAATAGTGCAGTCATTCAAATAATGTAGAAATACTTTTTTCGAAACTATTTTGGCTTTACCAGTCGCTCCCTTGGCGGGACTCAGAGATAGCTGCGTTTCCTCTCTGGTCATGCTGCGAGGCCGGGAGCGGCTTTTCTTAGTGGGAGTTCGTCCTTGGTTAGTCGATTTTTGCTTAAGAACTTTGTCCAGGTCCTCCATGAGTCTGAGTTGTTGCCGCCATGCGTACTCCCCCCGTGTAAAATCTCCACGGCGAGCTGGAGTAGCCGGAGGTGTAGGAGAAGGTGAGGTTGTAGCTGCAGGTGGTGTGCTGGAAGGTGATGCTGCTTTTTTTTCTGAGGATGCTAGTCTAAACCCAACCAAACAAATTAAGTTAATTGTACACACGTGCAGCTCGAATTTGGACTTGTTAATCAACAAATTCAAGAAAAGCAAATCTGTGGGGATTTACTTTGTATAGTTGCTTTCACAAATTTATAGAAGCACTACCTGATTTCCCTTTCTTGCTCATTCCACTGTCTCCTCTTCTTTAGTTCCTCTGTTCTCTTCTGCTGTCGTTCTAACAGTACCGCTCTACGCTGAGCCATCTCCCCTTCACTGTGAACCTCCTCCTACAAACAACGAAGCATGTAATTCATGTGCATCCAAAATACACTTTTCCTTCTCCATTATCTTTTGCAAGAACTCACCTTGAAAAAAAATCCAATTCCTCCTTTGGCTCCCACTTCGTTCTGCTCTTCACCTGGTTCTAACATCTCCGCCTCTCTTGCATGTCCGCCTTTCGATCCAATTTGTTCTTTTGGCGCATCACTGTCTTCTATTGCCAAATTTAGTCGCTCTATTGGATCCAAAGGTTCGGCAGGGAGTAGTTCTGCAGGTTCCACAGCGGATTCTGTGTGGTCGCTCATGGAATCGGAGGAGAACTCCTGCCCCTCATCAGTTGGTTCATCGCTTCCCCCCTCTGGTCCCCCAAGAGATGATAATGATACTTCAATCAGGCTGCATTGCTTTCCCGCACCTGCGGCTCTTCCTCCTTCACCTCCTGTGCTGTATGCAGCAGACATGGACAAAGTCTCACTTTCAAATGAGCACTCAGAAGGAGCACCAGAGCTGCTCCCTCCAGCAGCTCTTAGACGATCTTGCCTGGGTTGCGGCAACCCTCCAATGACCCCTGTGTCTTCCTGCTCCAACTCCAGGCTAAATTGGGTGGGTGTTTCACTTGAGCCTGTGTCCGAGGTGCTCTCAGCGGCCTGTGGCTGCTGGGTAGCCTGGGGAGACTCCTGGGGAGTCCGGGGTCCACCGATACGGAAGGAAGAAGAGGTCTGTACCTGACACTTGCTGGGCGACACGCGCCGCAGGTGTGGGAGTGTGTCCACAGTTTGGGTCGGTGTCAAGACGCGATTGAGCGGAGGGAATTTAAGTTCGGAAGGCCGTGGGTGAGGCTGGTGTTGGATACGTGGATGGTGTTTGGGGCTGCGGGGAGTGGACTGACTCTTAGTGCGAGAAGCTGGGCAGGAGGAAGATATAATAGTTTTTGGTGATGTGGAAGAGGAAAGAAGATGAGACCGGCGTGATGGGGAAGAAGCAGATGGAGCATTGGGACCAGCAGGAATCACCCAAGCTTTACTGGTAGTCCTGGTTGGGGTTTTTGTCGGAGTTCTTGGTGGTGTTTTTGTTGGAGTGTGAGGAGGGGTTTTGGGTGGTGTTTTGGTATTATTTCTAGTTGTTGATTTTGGAGTTGTTCTGAGCATATTTTTGGGTCTTTGGTTGCTCATAAGTTGCTGTTGCTGCTCGGTAAGTTTCTGCATGTCCTTCTGTAGCGACTGCAGAGCCTCACTGAGTTTCTGCACCACCTCGTTGTATTCCACTAAAACGGCTTCCCCCACTTTCTCTGTTCCTTTTTCTTTCTCTGATCCTTTTTCTTTCTCTGATCCTTTCTTACTTTCAATAGAGAATGTGACCTGTTTCTCTAACCGCGGAGGATTGGAAACAGATGGCTTTTCTTTCTCCTTCTCGCCATCTTTCTTTTCTTTCTCCTCCTCCTGTTTCAGTTGTTCCTCCATGCGAGTGAGACGCTCATCAAGGGTCAGACTATCATCCGCTGCCTCACCCCCTCCTTCTCCTTGCTCTCTTTTCAGTTGAAGGAAAGCGGTTTTTCCAAGCCGCTGCCTGTGCTTGGCAAAAATAGCTTCGATACGTCTTTTTTGAGCTTCGATGCTTTTGCGTTTTTCCTCAAGACGAACTCCCAGTTCCCAGGCCTCCGAGCCAGGTTCCGGACCTCTGGGACCTGGGCTGTCCTGGCGCCCTACTGCACCTGCTGGGGTGGAGGGTGTGTTTGGAGTTGCTGGGGTTGTTGGGGTCTGAGCAGAAGCCGACTCTTCCCCAGGAGCAGAAGGGTGTCTTCTTCGGTTGTCTCGTCGCTCAGCAAAGCTCGTCATGCGTGGACTGTTGCTGGTGCTGTGGTTTCCCTGACGACCGCTACTGGGTCGTATGTTACCCGGGGCGTTTCTGGGCATATCGTCCGATGCTTCCGAGGAGTCAACGCTGCCATCTCGCAGTACAGAGTCGTCATCACGTGACATATCAGAACGTCCTGACCTCTCCCGGCTTTCTCTCCTTCCTTGCCTTTCATTGCCGCCCACTTCTCCTCCAACTGGCCGGTAGAGGATTCCGGAGCGACACGGAGCAGAGCTGCTGAGCTGGGGATTATCCTCTTCAGGCGAGTGCAGAAAGAAACCTGCTGGAGCTCCTTCAGGACGTAACCTGGGCTCTGGCCTGTCTGCCAAAGCTCCTTTCCCACCTTTCTCAGGTACCCTTCCCTTCTTCTGGTCTTTGCTGCCCGGTCTATGGACGACCTGCATCGCCTCCTCAATGGTCGGCAGCTCTCCCATTTGTGCAGTGTGTGCATATGGACCCCAGGAAGAGCGCTGCGATGGGGCTGAAGCGCTGACCAGGTGGCTGAGATCCTCCGGAGGGCTGTACGGGACACGAGTCATCCCTGCTGATGTCATCGGGGACGTCATTGCCGGGATGGCGGTGGCGAGGCTGTCAGTGCTGACGGAGCGAAAGACAGAATCTATTGGGTTTCCCATGACAATGTCAACATCACTGTCCAGGCCAAATGGGATGCTGAAAGTCACTGCTGACAGAGGACGACTGCAGAGAGGTGGGTGACAACGGAATGATGGATAAATGGATGAGTTGCACCAACAAGTATGGAAAAGCAGGGTCCACGGAAGCCAAAGTAAGAAGATTAAAAAAATTAAGATAAAATATGAGAGCAACACAACACTTACGATAGAAACCACATAAAGGGTTTAAGGATATCTACCTGATTTGTTTCTTTGTCCAGCTTTTGTTTTCTGCAAAGAAAATAACTCATAAGTCTCACACAACGGCTAATTGCACGCAAATGCAAAATAGCAATAGGCATAAAAGATGCGTGCCCAGTAACTGTTACCTGGTGAAACTGGAGAGGAGATGGGTACAAATGGTTGTTTAAAGATGAAAGAAGGAGAACCGCTGAAAAGGGACAACAGTGTTACACAACACAGCCAATTTTTGTCTGTGGCCCATCTGTTTGACTCAACTGCTGTACGCATGTTGATTTTTAGTTCTCTAAAACTCTTCCCCTTGGCTTGATTAGGTCCTGTTTGACTGTATTCAGATTTATTTCAGTTATGTTACCCTGTAGTAATTTGGGTTTAGTGACTGGTCTTTTTTTGTATAATATTTCTAACCACTTTTTGTATATGTACTTGTATGTGTGGCATGCTGGTACCTGTTGCTGTTACCAGTGACAGGACTAATACAGTCAGTTAACCCTGAGACATCTGAAAGGTACAGAATGCAGTGTTATAGTCAGTGAACAAATGTGCACAAAGCCAGTAAAGCAAAGAAGTTCTTATTAACGTGGTGAAGTCACAAACCTGTGAGGTCAATGGGCTGTACGGGCTGGACAAAATCAGGTTTCTTGATCTCAAACCACTCCAGCAGCTCTGCTATGAAGCTCATGATGTTAAGCTGAGGAAAAGAGTGTGTTAGCGTTACATATGGACATTATGAAGACAGCATCAGCACTGAATACATTACTTTAATGTCACGCCTCAGATTCAAGATAACTATATTACTATAACTATAAGATAGACCTTTCAGACATAACATTATGACCACCTGGCCAGTATGGTGTTGTTCCGCTTTGCTGCCAAAACAGCCCTGACCTGTTGAGGCATGGACTCTACTAGGCCCCTGAAGCTGTGGTATCTGCACCAAGATGTTAGCAACAGATCCTTTAAGTCATGTAAGTTGCAATGTGCCTCCATGGATCAGACTTGTTTGTCCAGCACATCCCACAGGAGCTTGTTTGGACTGAGATCTGGGGAATTTGGAGGCCAAGTCAACACCTCAAACTCACTGCTGTGTGCCTCCAGCCATTCCTGAATCATTTTTGTGGCAGGGCATATTAAGTGGCAATAGCCATCAGGTAATGTCATGCTACAATGCTTAGGTACCTGGTACGAGTCAAAGTAACATCCACATGGATGTCAGGACCAAAGGTTTCCCAGCAGAACGTTGCTCAAAGCATCACATTGCCTCTGCCGGCTTGGCTTCTTCCCTCACACACCGTCATCCACTTGATATAAAAGAAAACATGATTCATCAGACCAAGCCATATTCTACCGTTGGTCCAGTTCTGATGTTCATGTGTTCATTGTTGGTGCTCTCAGTGGTGGACAGCAACCCTGACTGGTCTGCAGCTATGCAGCCGCATACACAACAAACTGTGATGAACTCTGTACTCTGTACTCTGACACCTTTCTATCAGAACCAGCAGAAACTTATTTGGCAATTTCGTAATGGACTGGTTCTAATATAGTGCTTTTCTACTCTATCTGATATTTGGCATGCAGACTGTAGCAGATCGAACCAACAACCTTCCGGTTAGTAGGTGATCCACTCTACCACCTGACCTACAATAGTTCGTCTGTTGGATCAGACCACACAGACCAGCCTTCACTCTTCACATGCATCAGGTGGCCTTGGCCGCCCATGACCCTGTTGCTGGTTCACCACTTTTCCTCCCTCGGACTACATTTTGACAGATACTGATCACTGCAGACTAGAAACACCCAACACGAGTTTAGATGCTTTTTAAACCCTTTTTAAAGTTTAGCAGACGCTATGGCCCAATCATGCAGCCATCACAATTTAGCCCTTCGCTCAAATCTGTACCCTTGCCCATTTTTCTCTTGCTAACCCATTAACTTTGAAGCCAAAGTCTTTACTTCCTCTCTAGTATATCCCACCAACTCACGCCATGATGAAGAGACGATCGGTTTAATTCACTTCACCTGTCAGTGGTCATAATGTTATACCTTTTCGCTCTAAAAGCTGGCTTCTGTTGCCCTCTAGTGGTTTAAATTGAAACCAACTGGTTTACATTCAGACCACAAACATTTTTCAGCCTATAGAAAGGATTAAGTTAGGAGTAAACACCCATACAAAGTTTCTCTGTTAACTAACAACAGTTTAATGTCAGAGACTGTGACGCTTACATGCAGAGTCAGTGGCGCGTAGAGCATATCCTCCACAGCAAGGGGGCAGCAGCTCTGCAAGCTGCTCTCACAGAACTCTTTGATCAGCTGCAGGTTGTAGAGAGAGTCAGCTACTGACATGGTATCCTTCAGACACACATCTGGAAGGAGTAAACAATGAAAAACAATGGAACAATGCTGCTTCCAGATGTTTGTCAAAGAGAACATTAAATATATTTGCTTCAAATCAAGATAAAAGATGCTTTTTAAACCCTTTTTTAAAAGCAAAATCTAAATAGAGAACATGAGAGGCACTATTACGTTTTGTGACTATACTGATGTACTAAAAGTTAGACGAAATGCATTAACAAGCAACATTTACAGGAAATTGTATTTTAAATTACAGCCCTATCACTTAAGCTGTCGAGTATTTTGAAGCGCACATTGACTAAACATAAATATTTCATCATCCTATCTGTACGTCTATGCACATCTATGCATGTGTGTTAGTGTCGGAGTTAACGTGTACCCTCTAGAGGCAGCAAGCTGGGGCAGTAATAGTGCAGCACAGCAGCTATTGCGCAGCCATTAGACAGATCTTTGACCGCAGAAACCAGAGGGAAAGTGGGAGTCAACTTAGACTGCACTTTGTCCTTCCTATAGCGGATCTGGATAAAAAAAGAGAGGGAAGGAGAAGAAAATTGACATAGGGGGGAAAAAGAAAGTTTTGCAAGAAGAAAAAATAAGTGAGACTAAGAGCATAAAGGCAGGGAAACGGGTTGTTTTTAAAGGGATTCAGAGAGAGACTCAGAAGTAGCAAAGGAAATATAAAATCAGCCAGCGTTGTGTTTCCGTCAGACAAGAAACAAAAGCATTGACTTAAAGTGTGAAGCCAGCCAAACGCCAGGAAAAACTGCAAAGAGAAGAAAAGCCCATAGAAACAAAGCACAAGACCAAGGATGCCTCATGTTTGTACACATATAGACACAGCAACCAGAAGGTGCAGTGCAACAGTTAAAAAGGGACATTGCAAACAAAAAAGACTGAAAGAAAGACGTGAAAAGGAGGATGTTTGTTTTTCGGTGTCCATGCAGTGGTAATGGGCACTGATGACACTGTGAGCCTTTGCTTCTAATTGGCATTGATTAAATGAAAAAAGTAAAAAAAGAAAAAGAAAAGGTGAGTCTCGCAGCTCAGACGCCGCATCAGTCTTTGACGTCCACATGAGATAAACAAACCCAAAAACAAGGCATCTGTAACGTAAGCTGACTGTTCCACAGCCTTGTTGGAGCAGGACAAAGAAGGCGCGTTCAGCTTCAAAGGGTAGCACACAGTGGCGCCGTGCCTCCTATAACAAGGCTCTGTAACACACAACGATAACTATGGAGAAGTTGTGTTAAAGGCTAATGAGTTTTAAAGTGATCCATCCAGCCTCGAGGTTGGAGTGGTGGTTAGCTCGCAGTCAGCTGTACGGTCAGTCACTGGTCGACAGCGTGGTAGGTGAGGTGTGGTGATTGGTCGGTTTGTCGGTCAGTCGAGTGCAATGGTACGGGAAGCGGGGGTGGGGGGAGAGGGTGAGAGAAGAGCGAGGTGTTATACGTTACCACTGGCGGCTTATTCCCCGACTCCTTCAAACAAAAAGCGATAGCATGCTGGATGGGGGATGGCAGAGAGAGGGAAACAAGCATAAATGACAAGGGGGCCGCTCATCATGGGAACCACCACACCAAAAAACGTCTGCTCAGGGGGGAGAGGACAGAGCGATGGAGGAGGAGGAGAGGAAGGGGACAAACAAAGGGAGCACAGATGTCTTTTAATAACCACTTAATAAAGGTCACTTCACCTCTGTCGCCTCCTTCTTCAACAACTCCTCCTCCACCTCGCCATTAAAAATCTGGCTCATTTTGAGATGAAACTGATGACTGAATGTAACAACGTCAGAAACACCCAGGGTCCAAAACAGCATCAGTTGACAATAATAAGGAGTTTCGGAACATAATGGGGCAACAGATCGGTCAGCTGGTATTAAGATAAGTCTACTGGACACTTTTTATGAGGAGACAGGTAAAAGGTATGTGTGGGCATTTCCAGCAGGCACAATAATGTCAGCCGTAGCAGATGGACAGACAAAGAGGACAACAGAGAAGAGTAGAGTACACTTACGGGGACTAGTTTCCAGTACCACCGGGTGGACTGACACTGCCAGAGATCAAGGAGTGACAGAGACAAACCGAGGGGAGAAAACAGAAGCAGGGCAAGGTCAATGTTTGAAGCTGCAGCAACATAGCAATGAGGCACATACATGCTTTATTACAAGTCATCAAGCATGTGAGTATTTATGTGTTTGTTGGCGGTATTTTACCGAGTCCTGAACAGGCTGCAAGTCTGTGCAATTCTGTGACTTGGGCGGCTCTTCTTCTTCTGTGCTTTCTCTTAGCTTCTGGTTCAACTGCAAATGTAAGACAAACACTATTACAGTAGAACTCACACGATTTCAAAGTTACAATGTTTTATCACAAGAAATAAAATGTTTCTTACCCAATGCTAGCTAACATGCTAGCATTAGCTCATAGGTGTCAAACTCTGGCCCGCGGGCCAAATTTGGCCTGCAGCCTAATTACATTTGGCCCGCGAGGCCATACAAAATTACTATTAGAGCTGGCCTGCCAGTATTATACAGTGCATGTACTGCTAATACTACAATTCCCAGAATGCTCTGTTGGTGTTTTGGCACGACAGTCATGACAGGACCCATTAGCATCCTCTCCTCTGTTGGCCATAGTCATAGCAACCATGCAAATACTGCCATGCTACCTATCCCAAAATGGAAAAAAAGAAAGGCAGAAAACAGGAGCTTTCTGGACAGGTGGGAGAATATGATGAAAATTTGATAAATGATAAAATGATAAAATTTAATTCAGAAGGCTGCAAATACATTATTTATTTAAGAAATGAATTCCACTGATGTGTTATTTAATTGGAATTTTGATTTTGCATGTGTGCAATATTAAGTTATATATACACGTTTATATAAGTTATATATATTGTTTAGTATTAAGCTTTGCTTGTTCCATATTCAGTTTTTCAGCAAAGCTTGTTTGAGTCCATAAGAAAAGATTCCTTGTTATATTTGGAGGAAGATTTTTTTTCAATGAATATTAATGTTAGCCCGCGACTTTGATCCAGTTTTGAATTTTGGCCCATTGTGTATTTGAGTTTGACACTCCTGCATTAGCTGATAATGAAATTATAATGATAATTTCTTTGGCTTAATTAGCAAGTTTCACTATCCCAGCTGTCATGGCGTGAGAGATGGGGTACATCATGGACTGTGAACAAGTCTGCCCATTTTACAAGATTCGTTCATTCCACGATTCAGAAACAACAATTATCCAAGATACTTTCACTGCCTAACAACATGTGATTGACACGTTGTAATCCAATAAATATGTGGTTTCACAGTCAGATCCTCCCCTCTCTTGTAACGCCCAGAATCAAAACACCATTCTGTGATTGTGGAAATACTGATGCTTTAAACCAGTAGAAACCAGTGGTTGTCATCATAGTAGTTATGTCCGTCTCTTGACAGCATAACTGCATAACTTTGAATCTCAAAACAATTTCATCTAGTGAGGTTTTTTTATGTCTTCTCTGCTACAAAGACCAACACTTCTTTGTATCAGGTTGTAAACGTGTTTATTTTTGTTGTAAAGCTGGACATTTTAACAGTCGGTGTGGACTGATTCGCTTTTGGAGCTAACCTCAGGTTGCCACTGGAGACAATGCAGAGTCTGTGGTATTTCAGCTTTCAGATTCTCATGACTAGTCCTGTCAGTGATGTTGTGTTATGTGTGATAACTTAATCTAAGGCTTTAAATCAATAAAAACCATGAACTGGGACAGAAGTTGAATCTGCTGAGACCAGCAGAAATCACCGATGTTGTGTTCTCACCCTGTTGACCCAGAAGAGCAGTCCATTCTCCCACGGCGCTCCAACACCCATCTGCTCCGCCTCCACCGCCATTTTCACCTGGCCCACCGTCTCTTTGGTAGCCAGTGACATCAGCGAGTCAATAAGGGCGAGGTGGGCTTTCTGCACCAATCAGGGAGAAGAAGGACCATTTAAGCACCTGAGTAGCTGGTATGACTGAGACTGAAATGTTGGCACAGTTGGAAAGGCCAGTCTGAAGATCGTGGTAAAGCACTTCTATTTTCGGCATTTCTGTAATGTATTGGTTTCGATGGTTTCTTTATTGTTTCCTTCTTTTCTTTAGATTTGCTTCTCTCCTCCTATCCTTCCTTCTGTTGTTTCCTACCGCCCTCCCTGGCTATTGTCTGGCCTTCCTCTTTTCCTTCCTGTAAATGATCCAATCTTACATTGGAAACCTCCTATAAAAATATTTTTAAATTGCATTTAAGTGACTATTCAAATGCTACCTGAGATGCTGAAAGCATTCGACCACTTGCAGGTTGAATTTAAAGTAGAAAATACGCCATCATACAAATACACACACCGTTTTAATAGGGCTACTGCTAAGGTCCTCCTCTGTGACATCGGCATCCTGGACCTTCGGAGCGAAACCTTTCTTAATGAGGAACTGCAGGAGGGCAGAGTTATCAGCTGGAGACCCCTGCGATGCTGGCTGAGAGACCCCATGTGCCTGGGCAAGCAGTGCCTGAGCTCTGCAATAGATCTCCGGGGAGAGAAGCAGCTTGGAGACAGCCGGCTTGAGGTGCTCTTGTTCATACTGGTCCTTATAGAGCGGATCACGCAACTCCACCGGAACGTTCTCTGAAAAGAAAAGGACATTCTCACTTTGGTTTTTGGAAGAAGAGTCCATATTAGCAAATATTAGCAGCCAACAGGTCTTCTCCTGTTGGCTGCTCTCTTTAGGGGTCACCATAGTGGATCACTTGCCTCGCTCTCATTCACATGGTGGTCAGAGCTCACTTCACAGGCCAGATTTACTAACACACTTGGTTTTTGTTGGAATTTACTAAGAGAGCACAGTGACAAGAATACATGAGGTGGGAACGTAGAGCTTTTTGCAACTGACCCTGTCGCATTTGTGATTCTGGAAGTTACTCTTTCAAGGCACAAAATATAGAGAGGGGAATATTTAAATCAAGCAGATTATTCTTAATTGTACAGATATTTAACACTGAATCACACCTATTACAGGGTAGCTGTAGCTAAGGAGGTAGAGCAGGTCATCTGCTCATTGGAAGGTTAGTAGTTCGATCCCTGGCTCCCTTCAGTCTGCATGCCAAATATCCTTGGGCAAGATACTAACCCGAAGTTCTTTGCTGATACATCCACTGGAGTATGAAAGGTAGTTAAAAAGCATAGAAAAAAACTTATTTGAGATTTGACTTCCACGCTATTTTGACCTGTTCAGTAAATCTGACCTTAAATCTTCTTACAATTAGCATATTAGCTCAATGGATGTTGCTAGCATGCAAAGGTAAAGAGAAAAATTCTTTATGAAATATTTTTAACTGTCAGTTTGACCAGTAGCAGCTTTTGAAAAAGAGGTTTGAGATTAAAGCACCAACTTCTAGCTCTTCTTTACACACCGATCAGGCATTACATCATGACCACGTGTCCAATAGGGTGTTGTTCCCCTTTTGCTGGAAAAACAGCCCCGGCCTTTTGAGGCATGGACCACTAAAGGTGTGCTGTGGTATCTGGCACCATGTTGTTGTCAACAGATCCTTTATCCTGCTGAAAGAGGCCACAGCCAACAGGGAATACCGTTTCCATGAAAGGGTGTACCTGATCTGCAACAATGCTTATGCTTAAAGAAACGATGCTAGATGCAAAAGATACAACTGTGTTTAGATATTCAAAGGACGCTCACTAAAAGGTGCAAGCTGTACACTCATCTATTATCTCCAAGCCGAGATCATTGAGAATAAGAACTTGTCCACTTTATACAAGAGCTACATCTCTTGGGTGCATGTGAGCCGATATATATGAGGAGAAAACACTGAGCTTTCCTGTGCTGTGCTCTGGGAACGGTAAAAACTGCCAGCTGGAATTCTGATGCAGAGAAAGGCTTTATGAAAACACTGCCCAATGTAAAAAAAAAAAGAAAAGAAAAAAGAGGCTGCAGCAGTCACCCAGACTGTTTACAGCCAGCCTTGTCACATAAACTGTGGAAAAATATAAATAACTTATGGAACACACTGAAGACGTATTCCCACAATGGAAATCTGTGACTGAAAGCTACAGAATCTGACTGCAGGAGGCAATAATGTCATCATCTTCATGTACAGCTCAGCTAGGTTACCCAGACAAGAGAGTGTGTGTTTGTGAACATGTACTGTTGGCTAGGAGTTGGTCAGTTCATAGACACATACACACTGTGACCACAAAAACACACAATTCCCTGACTGACCCATATTCCAACTTGGCATGATCTGGAAGACTGGAGTAGATTTGAAGGAACTCTCAGAGCTCGCGTGCCTTCCGTTCACTCTGCAGTCAGTCCCTGATCTCTTTAAGTCTCTGCCATTATTTTCTACCCCCTCACTTCTTGATCCGTCCACACACATTTTCAGAGTGACCCACAATGAGCACCACAACTACTCTCCACTGTCGTAAGTCTTACTTATGTAACTGAAACTCCTCCTTCCTATGCTGTGGCCCATTTCTCTGAGGAGAGGAGACAAAAGATTTGACGAGCACATCGATTACACTGAGCACACACTGCAGTGCAGTCTGACACAGGCGCACTGTTTTTGGGGTTGGACCCCTTTGCCTTTCAGACTCTGTAAAGAGAGCTGGGAGGAAACAGGACTGCGGTCACTATGGGAACGATGAAAATGGAAAGTGGCCATTTGTCCCAATCACAGCTGAGGCAATGAGACTGGACTGCAGAGTAGGAATCGGCTAAAGCATTTAACGTTACACAAAGTGTATCTGGGAACATAACAAACAGGACTGTGGAGCTATCCATTTAAATCTTTCTACCACAGTGCAAACACATGTTTAGGGAAGCAGATATGGATTATTTTCTCCATGGATTGACCTGCTAATCATTCTAAAAACAATGAACAATGTCCAGGATAGATTTCCAGAGCCAATCTCAGACTCTTCAGATTGTCTCCTTGTGCAACCATTATCCCAGAACATGAAAAACATCCTGTTCTGTCAAAGAAAAGCAGAATATTCCACCAGTTAAAATGGGAATTTGTAACATATAAGCTTGAAAACTGAGAGAAGGTACTAATGTGCTTGAATTCAAATGGTTCCTTAAATTCATGTTGAGTTAAAGTCCACTCATCATTTCAGGGTTACATGTGCTGAAATCGATGATTTCCTTACTACCAGGGAAACCAATGAATGCCAGCTCTTTCAGGACATAAATTTAAGTCAACATTATTTTGGATCTGAAAAAGTTGAATGGTTGCTAAATCAGAAGGTGGTTCAGTTCTAGTTGGTGTAGACCAAAAACAGAGCTAAAACTGATGTGAACACATACGCATGTGGTGACTCTCAGTTTGTCACTTCTCGTGAGTTAGAAATATTTTATTGATGATGCGTGACTCCTGCTCAGACAGGACAATCCTGCCAAAGAGATCTTAACTCTCAGTGAGGCCATTTCCTGGTTAAATAAAGGTTAAAGGTCACGGAGTCTTTACTAGAAGACTATTACCTAACTTGACTTGGAAACCACATGATACCAAGAAAAAACAACTGGTTTCATAATGTCTCTGTTTGTTTTAAAGTGACACAATCATTAGATAACAGCTCTCTGCGTTCCTGTCCACTGTTTGGGTGGAATAATAAACCTCATCAGTGTGAGGACTGTGACCGGTGCATGAATCTCATGTGGGGCTTTATTAGTGCCATTTTCTTCGGGGCTTCCATTAAAAATTCGACAAGACACCCCAGTGGACATTTTCCAGTTGACGGATAACAATGAAGCCTCCCTGCTGAGAGGCTTGCAGCTCATCTCTCCTCCTCTCTGCTGTCCTGCACTGACGGGGAGGCCAGACACAAATGTGATATGAAATTCTGTCTAAAGCCATTACTGCAGCAGATAACCTGGACTATTACATGCGCAGGTTTACTACTGCTTAGTTAGCCTGCTGTGTGACATCACTGCCTTAGCCAGCACAGTCTGAACCTTCCCACATGCACATTATGTGAGATTGGGTCATGTCACATTTGTCATGCTAAAAGGAGGCCGGAGGTAGCCACAGCACTAACCAGAGCAATAGCAGCTGGCAGGATGCTGTACTGCTTCAGAATCAAATAAGGTTGTGTTTTGGTCGGTCGGTCTGATCAAATGACAAAACCGCTGATTGCAGACCCAGCAACGCAGCATGATGTCACCCGATACAGAGCAGGCATAAAGTGCACAAAGACCAAAGCTGACCTAACATTTCTTCCACAGTGTGACCAAAATCTAAACAACGTGGACTTCATGAGAGGTGGTTTAACGCAGCAGGATGCTGCACCTACACCTGCTTACAGCATTCAGAAACCCTCTGCATTCTTTGGCCTGTTAATGCAGGGAGGAGGTGGCACTTGTGCCGGGTTTATTCAGAACTTCTTCAGGGAATGAATGCGTGTGGTGCAAGAAAGCCATCCATTGTCTTAGCAGCCCCACTGTGTCACCTTCACCACACCGTGCGTGCGTAACACTGACACAAATATTATGCGGTCTTGACCCATTTAGAGCATGAGCTATACATACACATTTTCCAAATCCACAAAATAAATAAATAAAAAAAATAAATTTGCTTGTCGTTACAAATCTCTCCACAGGCCTGACTGAGCCCGGCTCCGACAAAGGCTTTGTTGTCCGGTTCCTCCACGCATCACGCACCACTGAGGAGATTCCTTCTGACAAGCCTCGTGCTCACGTCAAATAATTAGCTAATATGATAACCTGCACGCGCTGTGGAAACTGCACACCCGATAGAGGGGGGGAGACGCTGGCGCAGGTTAACCACGAGCATCGTCGGGGCAGAGGATGATAATGATGGATGACGCGGAGAAGGGCTTTCCCTTGAAGGCAGATAGCGGGGTTAGACGGACTCGGAGCTGCATATGGAGCGGGATACAGCGGGATAAATTATTAAGCGCCCCACCCAAGATGCGCCTCAGCTGTGGGTAGAGGCTGGAGGGTACCTGCAGAGCCGTAGGATTTCGACAGCAGCCACCGAACGCTGGCGCAGATCTTGGCTCGATTGAAGTCGTACTGGTCCAGCGGTTTGATCTCCGGCACCGAGAAGGTCTTCTTCATCGCGCTGGGAGAGTCCACCATGGCTGCGGTGTACCGCACCGAAGACACGGAGGCAGCAGCAGCAGCAGCAGCAGCAGCACCGGGGAAATGTGAGGAGGAGGGATGGAGAAGGAGGCGGGGGAGGAGGGGAAACGGAGGAGGGCTCTGCGATTTAGACTGAAGACAAACAAATGAATGATGATAAATCGGTTATCCCAAACAGAGGGTTGATAATAGAAACGTGGTCTGCTGACAGATTTGTTTCTTTTAAAAAATAAATGTCACACTGGTGCCACCAAGCCGGCTCCACGCCCCCCTAAACGTCACAAATCAGCCAATGAGGATGTTCCTCAGATCGGCGATGCTCTCCGCAGCAGCACAAACAGCACTAACAAACCTCCGCTCCGGTTCACAAGAGCACATTGACGGAATTACCCGACGCCACTTTTCAACCTGTAGACTCGGCATAAACGCGAGTAACAGCCTCCTTCCTCCACACGGCGGCGCCCTTGAGCAAGGCATCAACACGATCACTCACTGCATCTGGAAAGTACTCACAGCGCTTCGTTTGTTCCACATTGTGTCCTGTTACAGCCTTATTCACGTTCATTTTCACACCGTATTCTAACGCAGTAACCTCAAAGAGAAAGTGAAAAGTTTGCGTGCAATTCTTGCAAATTTTACCCAAGCGTCACACAAATGGGTAGCTTTACTATAGCCTACCGAAACAAACTACAGAAACAAACAAAAGATTTTATGATAAAAGCAAACTGAAGCACTCTGACACCCCCCATGAACCTGTAACCTTACATAGATTTGTCACCCTAAGACCCTTACATGGTCTTGTTATTGATATGTTTCCCCCCCATGTGATAGTTAACCTAAAAACCACAGTCTGGTGCTCTTATCTGGTTGGGCCCTTGGAGGTTGAAGATTTGCATGACCACAAATTATGAAACAGCTGCCTGCAGACAGAAGAAAATGCTGAAATACATGCAGTGCTGAAACTGCCAGCTCGGCACTAAATGAATTTAGACAACCAAAACATTTTAGTGAATATAACCAGTGTTAGGTGTTACAAACTCAGGAAACAGGAAACCACCCTGACAATCAAAACATCAGCAATGTGCTGCTAAAAAAAAGCCATGCTGCAGCACATCTTAAGTCTTAACACACAAAATCTCAAAGAATCTTCGTTTTATGGAAGCATTTCTCTTGCGGCATCCAGGAAACACAAGAAAACCGTTTAAGCTTGAATGTTTTAGAAAGCTTTTGCACTGTGTAAGAAACTGCAGGAGCTGGATCTCGTGTGAGCAAACATCATGCTCAGAAACCTGCAAACTGCATCAGGAATCAGGTTAAAAGTGACTCTGAGATTTCTGAGCAGAGAGGATAAAGACGGAGCCGAACAAGAGAGAGTGAGAATGTGAATGATTTATCTTCTGGATCAGCGAGCTTCAGTTTCGTTTCAGTTCAAACCTTCTGTGACACAGGACCCAGGGTGAGGCGGTGCCTGACATTGTGCTCAGTTGTTGTTGAAGTTCATCCAAAAATAAAAAAAACCCAAACAGAAAAGCACAAAGTTCAACATTGATCCACAGGGCACTCCGGTTAAATGTAAATGGACAGCTGTGTAAGTGCAAAACTGTAATCAGCAAACATACATGTCATATTCATAAGTGTCCATAATAGATTTTTAAGAGGGAGACATGCCTCTTTGACATAGCAGAAACACAAGCAGAGTCAGCTCTGGAGAATGTCACAGAACAGGTTGGTTCTTCCAGGTTTTTCTGTCTGTGTTTGGTGCATGATCACATGAAAAAAGGCCCAGTCTTTGTCACAGTCAGGAGGATTCTTAAGAGACTTTCCATAAGGGTAAGTGTTGTGTAAATGTTCGTTATAAGCAAGTCTCAGGTTTAAACTCGGCACAGACGACACGGAAAGTCATCCAAAACATTTGTTCGGTCTGACTGTGGAGAGCTCTCGCGGTACGTAGACTTCATTACCCTGGCTTTCTGCCTGGAGGTTTTAGTATCAGATAATATAGTATGAAGAGGAACTGATCTTTGTTATACTTCTTTTACCTTTTGAAATATAAAAGTTGTCAGGTTTGATAACTCTTTGTGTTGTACTTATACTACCAAAGCTACTTATTATATGTGACAGTTATTGTTGCAAATAGCAGAGACTGAAGTGATAGTCCAGAGTGGAGTAATATTAGTTTGAACAGTGATACTATTTATATGTGCATTTTGAGTGAAACCTTAAACCTAACCTTAAGTAAATGTGACAGGAAAGTGTAATCAACACATCTTCAATGTGTGGTTTCTGGTGTGGCCGTTACACTAAAGATCTATTTTTGTCCAGAGAGTTGGTGTGAATAGTATGGTAATTTCCATATATGGCTTGTGAAATGACCATACTATTCATATAAATCACCAAACTAGAAATTTAAAAGCACACTATATTTCTGTATATCTACACCTATATAAATACCAATCTATATTTACACTGGTCAACAAATTAAAGGAACACTTAAAGACATCAGATCTCAATTGTAAAAAATAAATAAATAAAAAACTCTTCTGGATATCTATACTGATACAGACTGGATCATGTGTTATGAAGGAAAGGAAACTACAGAGGGCTGAATTTAAAGATAGTGAAAATCAAAGTGGAAAAACTATGCAGGCTAGTCCACTCTACTGAAATTTACTTGCAGTAACTCAGAAATTTGTCTTGCCCTCACATGCTTGTACACGTGCCTTATAACATTGTAGCATGCACCCAATGAGACAACAGATGCTCCGCCCAGCTGGATCAGGGCATCACTTAGCTCCTGGACAGTCTGAGGTTCCACCTGGCTCCAATGGTGGAGCTGCCACTTCTGGTATTTTATGGTAACTGCCAATCAGCTGTCACAGTGCTGGGCAGTGAGCACAGAGCCCACTAGGATGTTGAGCCTTGTTGGGCGTCTTTACCTTAGATCACCATCATTAATTAACTTTCTCCTTGACTGAGAACTAAACTCTATAAAATAATCAAATTAACTAGATGAGTAGGTAATAATCAAATACAGCCTTTTTCTAAGACCTAACACTGAAATACATTTAACCACCATCAGCTTGGAATGACCCTGCTGACATTTTCAGTTTTCAAATTTTGCTTATCCCAAAACTCCAAATATAGTTACACATTCTTACCTGGATGACTGCGCATGCATCAAGACACAGTTACACGTTAGGAGTTTTTATTTAAACTATCTTAAAATCTAGCTTTCAAATTGATTAGGTATTATATACGAGGTATACTTATAGCTGTGTTAAACTGTTGTAAAAAGCTGCCTGAACAACTTGTGTGTTTGCTGATCACATTTTACTTCTTCCTGCAAGTCAGCAATGGGTGGCTCCTCCTCAAAATCAACCATCTTTTGGCCGAAGAAGAAGAAGAAATCACCTCTGAAAAAGACCTGGAGTCAACTGAAGAGGGTGCTGCCTCATAAGAAACGCAAGAAGAACGCTCTGTCGCTGGACAAACTGAGTGTGAAAAAGTCGAGGAAGGACAAGCATTCCAAGAAGAAATCGTCACCGACAGCAAACAAGAAAGTGCCGACATTGCTGAAAAGACTCTCGATGGATTACACAAAGAAAGAGACGAGTCAAACTGGTTCACCGGGAAGGAAGGAGAAGGACAAAGGGGGGCTGGAAAGAGTTGGAGAGAAAATAAAAAAGAAACTTTCCAAGGATGAGAAGAAAGACATTACCAGTCAGACAGACACTGTTCCTCTATCTGAGAAAAATAAGGCAAATGATCCAACACGTGAGGCAAAGGTGCCTAAAAAGAAACTCAATGAGATCATACGATCCATTCGTCCAGCTGCAAACAGATAACAACCGCCTCCAATCTGGCAGGAAGACGTGACAACTCTGTAAACAGGCCACAGGACAGTCAGGAAGATACACGTTTTTAATGGCATCACTCAGAGAGCAGATTATAATGGCAGAAAACGTGTTACAGCCATCAACGGTTCTTCTTTTAAACATGTCAGTTTCTCCCAAAATCAATATTAATCAGCTGCAATATTTTACTTGAAAGCTTTACTCACTTTACTCAGCAATAAAAACATTTGTGGATTATCATTCTGCTGACAAATGATGGGCTTCATCCCCCCCATAAATTACTACTGAATACTGTTACAATTTTAACCATTACAATGTCATTGCAAATTTAAGTTGTATATTTCTATGACAAACATTGTTTCCACTGAGCAGAGACAATTTACATTATGCAAACACAAGCAGCGAGTGGGAAAAAAAACAAAATAAAAACAACAACTTGCATCTCATTCTTATATCACCTTGGCTGTATATTAAAAAGAAACGCAACATTTGTAACCACATTTTTCACTGGCTGTAGATTTACAAGGCACGGCGCTCATTTTGACGAATAAAAGAAAATGAAAATTGTGCGTCATAACAGGCAATAACAGGGATTTAAAAACAACAACAACAACAATCCATATAGTAAAGGAGCTTGCAAAGAAAAGCGTCTGGACTTCTTTAAGTTACTTGAAAAAACAATCCATATAACATTTATGACAGGAACACCATCTACAAATGTTGGCAAGAAAAAAAAAAAAAAAAAGGTGCTGCTGATTGGACAAAAAGTGTAAGAAACCCCCTAAAATCGATTTAAATCTTTGAACTAGTTTAAAAATATCAAATCTGATTAATCTATAACTTTAATGTTACTAAACTACTTATTAATGCCCTTAGAGTGGCCATCGGGCCCCTGTCTGAAACTATATCTGCATACACAACAGCTGACTGTTTACTCAAAATAACAGGCCAATAAAATCCATCCTCCAGGACTTTACTGTTTACTTTTTAAATCAATCCACATTATAAAAGTCGTGTTTCTAGTATTTTATTCACACACACACACCTAGGCTCTATATCACAAAAACCTTTCTGTTCATGCAATTAAATAAACACCCCGAAATTTATTAAGGAGGACTTAGTGCACTAGTGGTAACAACTTGGATCACATTAACTTAAGCTAAGAGTAGCCAACAAACTAAAGCACAGAGCGCATTCTTTATGATTGCACATTTTCACACATTTACTCCACGGTCTGCTGTGTAGCTTTCCAGGTGTTGCTCTTCCATCACTGTTGTCCCTGAGGGAAAAAAACAACAACAAAAAAACAAAACAAAAAACTGCCGAGTCACTCATGTCTCAACAGGAAACTCTCACGTGTGTCTCCCGTGTTGTCCAAGTGATCCCAACAATGTGTACGGGTCTGTGCAGGGGAGGTGTTGATGGCGGGCTTGTGTTTAAATGAGAAGATCAAGCTGCTGTTATGCAGCTTCCAGCCAAAGAGTGTATCTCTTCTACCAGTAGCTGCAGAAACAGTAAACCCACAGCAGAGGTAAAACCCTTTATATATATATATATAAAAAAAAAAAGAAAGAAAAAAAAATCTACATAATCCTTGAAGAACCAGCTCAAGGCTCATTTTTGTGTACATACACAGATAAGTTCACTTAGATATGTATGTGTGCATGCCTCGAAATTTCTCAGCTGGTCTCAGTTAACCGGACTTGCAGGGATGTCCTCTGAGCTGGCACGGATGAGAGGCGCCCCGTTGCTCCTCTCTTTCGCCTTGGGGATACGAGACTTACCATTCTAGAGACAAAGGTGGAGAAACAGATAAGAGTGTGAGACAAAAGCTGAAAATGAGGTCAAAGGACCAGGAGGGTGAAAGGTTTAAAAATTATTAACAAAAAAAATCATGACAATGATAAGAAATAGGGATTAGATGCAACAGGGAGAATGTGAAAAATAGAGAGGGGGGAGGTAGGTGGGTTAGTCATATGAAAACTAGCAAAAAATAAAAAATAAAACCCACAAACAAACAAGCAGTTAGAAAGAGATGAATTTCATGTTCATACCCAAAGGAGCGTTTCCACGCGACCTGCCATGTTTCTAAATTGCAAATTTCAGCAGTTACCGCAAAGCAACAGACACACACGACCAAACAAATTGCAGATGTACACAGATGGTGCATTTATTCTTATTAGTCGTACAAAATTTAAAACAAAACAAAAAAGCCCAAAAGTCACGTAAAAAAACTTCCTGAATCGCTGGAACAACACCAAGGGACAAAAAAAAAAAAAAGTACGCCTATAATATAACAATCGGTTAAAACTTTGATTTAATTGAAATCTAAATGACAAGAGGTATAATTAGGATATATATGTATAAACACACACAATGCTATGCTCTTTGAGAGCGGTTACAGTTAACACGCTCTATTAAAGATGCAGCTTCCTTTCAGTGGCCCAAATGCCTCTCTTTGATCTTTATGTCCCCCCCCCCCAAAAAAACCAAAGACAATGTTTCTGTGAATTATTTCTCACTCAAGTATGCATGTGCACACTAACAAGATAACACACTCCTTGCAGCACTTCCTCTCTACCGAGAATGTATTCTTTGAACACACATGCCAGAGTAACGAGTCAGAGGAAATGTGGCAAGAAGCATGACCCGCTAACCACCAACACACATCTGGACTGGTTTAAACACTACCACAACATGAGCGTACACAAGCTACAAAACACATGGATTAATGAAGTGCACACAGGACACAAATGTTACGGTCAGCATAAACTAGAGTAATAGTTGCTTCAGGCAACAGGATAATTCCAGGCATTTGGGTAATTCCCAAATCTGCTTATAGCACAGGGCAGAGAGGTGATTTAACCTTATTGATTGGGATTTTGAGGAGCTATGTGAAGGTCACTCCTTGACCTTAGGTTAAAAAGTTGGCCTGGGAAATTTGGTGGCTGGATAAAAGTGCATATGCATGGAATTATATTTGTGGCCTTTATTCTGCATGAATGATGGGACACAGTGTGAACACAGATGTTTTGCGCATACACATTTTGTTGCTGCAACACCTCGCGCTACTAGCAACCAAATTTTGAACAGGTTAAGACAGAACTGAAGGTTCAAACCGTAATTCTAAGCTTTTAAGTTTGAGATATCGAGCTTAAATATTTACCATTTACCATTTAAATATTAACGACGGCAAATCAGAAACCTAAATGAGAGGAGTTTCTTACTAAGCAACAAACTTTGCGACGCAAAAATAAAGTCAGTGCCGAAGTGCCAAAAACTGCAGTTCTTCAAATGGACACTTGACGCCAATTCCAAGACAGTAAGTCCGCAAAGATTGGAAAAAAAAAAAAAAGCTGTGTTGGTGGACTTTTGAATGGAATAATCTAACAACTAGCATGACCTGCTGTGCAGTTAATTGAACCAATAGCCTGAAAGTCTGTCTAAAAGCATCGTAGCAACTTAAAATCTATCAGATTACATGTTTGCCTGTTTTATTTTTCAATTTTCTTTTAGTGTCCATGTTTAACAGATGTTGAGACAGAATTTCAGCATGATCAACAATTATTAAAATAATTTTAGGCGCTCCTATAAGACATCCAGTCAAAGACGCTTATTTCACTACTGACACACAGGAAAGCATATACAGTAATGTCCCTACTGGTGGCAGTTAATTAGCATGCTAAGTGGCTAATAAAGTGGCTATTTACAAAATACTTTATTTTATTGTATTTTTTTTTCACTGAATGATTATTTTGAACATGACTAATATAACAACAAAATACACTTTAAACAATAATGAGACAAAGAAAGGGTTGGTACAAACAGACTTAAAGGTAAACTCATTTGATCCTACCTCAATATACAATATACATGTATAATTACATACAATTATATAAGTCTACAAACAGATATCACGCATAAAAATCCTAATAATGATGAAGCTAAATGTTGGGTTTAATTGTGCCTGTCTGTAGAACAAATGAAATGTTTTGAATAAAAAAAAAGGGTCAACTCATATCTCAAATCAGGCAACAAAGTATGTATCTCATTTACAGTGACAGAGTTGTTTTTTCCTTTTTTCCCCTTCACAAAATACTTTAAGTGTCAATTTGCGAATTATGTTTGCGTCTTAATTTTTGAATTTTGTTTTTACACAGAAAAACTGCCTACAGCACTGTGTAGCTATTTAGGTAAATCTTTAGTTTTTCCAACATTTCGTGGAGTCAACTGAACAATGAACAAACTCAACATTTTTGCAGCCCTGTTGTTTCTGTCTTTAGCTCGCATTCCAACACTTTCATCGCTCTTTGGCTGTGTGCCTCTTTCTTTTTACCCACTTGTCAACTCTTCAGCTCTTGACCTCCTCCATCCACAGCATCACACAGCAGTGTGTACTCTCTCAACACGTGCGGTACACGTTCGAGCATGGGTTTAGATGTCGCATGTTTTCAGATTTAATACCAAAGTCGGCTTACATTTGACACAGTGAAACTAAAGGTTAATGCAAAGCAGTCGCAAACAAGACCCCACATAAATCATAGTTTAGTCTGATTTGGCCAGGTGCAAAGCGGACACACAAAAGAAGTGGGAGATTTCTGAATGATGGTGACGAGTCTGCAGCTGTGAGCTGAACAGAAACTAAATGTTAAACAGAAGGCCATTTGCTTTACCAGTTTCCACATTACTGACTCTGACACTGTCTGCCACAAATCCGCACAGGGAATTTAGTGGCAGGATTAAAGTGTGAGAAACAAGAACTGAAAGAAGGAAGCACACAACCAACAGATCCTAGATTTAAAAAAAAAAAAAAAAAAAAACATTGTAGAATATCAAAGTTTAAGTTATGGAACATTTGACACAAAGTCACTGTGTTGAATGAGTTCTGTGTTTTGGACCTCTGTTGGAGGTTTTCTCTGCATGTGTTTTTTCACACTAAAACTTTTTTCACACTAAAACCTTACTAAAAGAAATTCTACAAGTGCAGTGTTTGTTTACGCCTCAATAAATGCTGTGATGCGACCAATCACCATGAACTAAACCATCTCTTGGACCAGTCAACACTCTGATACTGCAGCGCAACAAAAAAGCAAAAAGCACATTTGTTTACAATCGCTCAGACAGACAAGAAGAACACAATAACTCACAAGTATGCAAGGTGCACATTAACGCCGTGCTTGCGACTTCTGGTGCACATCTAAAGACTAATACAATTTTCACATAATACAACCATAGACAAGCTCTCAGCTGAATATATGAAGAGAAAAAAAAACCCAGCACAAAGGCTTTGACTGGGGAAGTGAGCACTACAGTGAAGATACGTGGTTTTTCCTAATAGAAACTTCCCCAAAATATGCACCAAAAAAAAAGGAAAAGTAAGCCACAACAACAATAATACTAATAATAATTAAAAAGTTATCTTTCCGCAACCCAAGTTCTCAGTATAACTGAGTGGAGACAGTAATGTGAAGCACTTTACAGACTGTCCCTGCACGCTGCATTTACAGTTTTATGCAGCTGGCTCTGATCAAACTGCTTCTAACCTGTTGTTCAATTTTAACTGGAGGGAGATGTTGAGAGGTTCTGCAACATTTTACTTATAAGTAATTAATTAACGAGTCTTTTCAGCTCTTTGCAGTAAGAAGCACTGAAGTGACAATAAAAATAAAAACAAACAAAAACATCGGACACCTAACTGATCAGCCTGCCTGTGCAAAGACTAGCCGTGTCTGCTCTTCCCTGATTTGTGTCGCATGTTGCAGATTTGCCAGGTCTCACTGACAGATGGATGAAACTACTGGATGCAGTGTGTAAACTGTGTGTATATAGACTGAATACCTGGCACAAACTGGACGTTTTGCAGGCATGACATTCAGGAAATTAAACAACAAATATCTATCTATCTATATATATGGATATTAGGGGTGCAACGATACTCGTATCAATATTGAACCGTTCGATACAGTGCTTTCGGTTCGGTACACATATGTATTGAACAATACAAAATTTTAAATTTATTTTAACAACTTTTCTTCTGACGATGCTGTCTGTGTTGAGAGCTCAGTGGATCTGCGTTCGACTACTCCGCCTAGGCTGCACTGTCGAGCGCAGATCCACTGAGCGCAGCGCAAGCTAGCAAGACAGAAGCTAAGCTCGTTGCAACATGGCAAACTGAGCCTCCCCCACCCTCATTCAGATCTGGCGTTTGGAACTATCTTGGTTTTCATGTGATGTATGACCCTGAAGGTAAGCCCGTCATGGACAAAAGTAAAACAGTATGTTGGATGTGCCACGCAATGCTCAATTACATGAGTGGGAACTACTGCGTTAGCGCAGTTTGCTCGTTAACGTGTTGACGCTGTCCAGCCCCACGCACGGGACGATCCGCGGTAGCTCGTTAACGGAGATTTGCCGTGTTGTGGTGTTAACGTCATTTCAACGAGATTAACGCTGACAGCACTAGTGGGAACACAACGAATATGACTGCACATTTACGCCGACATCATCCTAGTGCAAAGACAAGTGGAAGCAGATAAAAACAACAAGCATGCTACAAACTTTACCCGAGTCATTTAGACAGCCGTTAGCACATGATTCTCCTCATGGGGACCTGATATGTTTAATATGCTGCTGAGAATATAGCCGAGAAGAAGCGTATAGTATAGCTTTTATTTTGGAAAGAGACATTTCTCTGTAATAAACTCTCTTTTCCAAAGATGAGTGATTTCTCGATCAGAGAGATTTATTTTTTTATTACTTTGTTTCAGCAACATTAAATTTAAAAACTGTACGTTTGATATTTATAATTTTAATAAATGACAAATTAAAAAGGCATGAACATTTTTTTGTATCGAAAAAATATCTAACCGTGACACCAAAGTATCGAAGCGAAAAATTTTGTGTATCGTTGCACCCCTAATGGATATATAGATAGATAGATAAAACAAAAAAACAACAACGAGCCACATTCAGCTATGCTGCTGTCGCACATCTCTCTCAAAATATTTAGATGGACAGATCATCTGACTACAGTCAGCATGATACCAAGTGGTCTAAAAATCATAGACAGTCCTTAGAGCATGTGCTTGTTTTGATTGTGATTGCTGTCATCGATTCCATTGCTCTCGGACAGTACCTCTTGCTCCACGGTGTGAAATTTAACTTCAGAGAAGCCTTTGTTCTTGTGCCTCTGAGACCAGTTGCAGCACAGGATCTCCTTGAAGGTCCTCCTCATGTCTTGGTCCCTGAAGCAGTAGATGATGGGGTTGACGAAGGAGTTGCACTCTGCCAGCACCAGACAGTATTTCTCGGGGACTAGCACCAAATTCTTGTCACAGTTCAGACCATCGAGCAGCAGCACAACCAGTGCGGGTGTCCAGCAGACCACAAAGCAGCCTAGAGTCAGGGGGGAGAAAGAAATTCTTTACAACTCTGTTAATTTCTAAGGGTAGGGGGAAGCATATGAGGGAACACACACACACAGATTAGCCAGTTCAGTAGTCTGTTCTGTATAATATCTGCAGACTTTGGTAGCATGCTCAGCACTAATATATGCAAAACTACCAGCTGCAAAAACAGTTAAAGGATGTGAGACCACACACTCAGGTGCATAGTGGCTTTATGTGTGTCTCAGAATGATAAAATGAGGAAATGTCCTCACTGTCTTGATGATGTTGCTCGCAGGTACAAATTGTCAGCAGTGTCATGTAGGCAGAAACAAGCAGTTTTCTGCTAACAAAACTATGCAGCTCCCTGTCAGGACATGCTCTGGCTTTTCCTCAACTTCCTTACATGCCAGAGAAACTGAATCCTGGCTGCTGAGTGACGGGACAAACACTTGTGGGGTTTTTTTTCGTTTTGTTTTTTTGGGGGAGGGGGGGGAGGGGTAAATTTGGAGGAATTTAATTGAAACCAAAATAAATCAGAATGAGACAGTGAGAGTAGAGCAGCAAAGGAGAAAGACTAGATTAGAAAATAAGAAGAAATCAGTACCAGGAAGAGAGGAGGTAATGTGTGTGTAAAGCCCACTTTTACAGGAACAGACAAGAAAAGAGACGAGCCTGCACGGGCCGAGAAGGCTGGCTGTGTTTGATCAAGATAAACGTTTCCCGGGAAACTTTATCCTCTGCAACTTTCTGCAACTAAACTTTCAGTAGAATTCAGTAGATGGCAATGGTTTGCACTGCGATCACTTAGTCACTTATAATTATGTACACTTCATAATTTTTTATCATCAATAGAATTTCCAGGCACAGCCATGGTTAGAGGGTTGTCTCAGGATCTCATCTCTGCCTTTCACAGATGCTGTTCTGTTGGCCATCAGGTGGTGACCTTCAGCTTGCACTGTGATAGTTTGCAGTTGATTGCAAAGTGATCAGGATGAGAATCTACACCTCCAAATCTGAAGCCGTGGTTCTCATCCGGAAATAGTTTGAATGCTCACTCCAAGTTGCTGCTTCAAGTATGTCAGTGTGTTGAGTGAAGCAGAGGACAGACTGGTGTCTACACTGTGACTGAGTTAAGGTCAGTGATTTTCAGCCTCGTCCGTTGCACACAGAGATTTTTTATATCGGGAGTGAATTAGCATCACATCGTTTGGAATGTTTTGGTTGGTTGTGAGTCCTTCACAACAAATGTTCAACACACACACACACACACACACACTTTTCTCAAAAGTAATTCAATGTATTTATATAGCGCCAAATCTCAACAACAGTCACCTTCAAGGCGTTTCATTTCATATTGTAAGGTAGACACTCTACAATATATATTACGGTAATTACTTGCCAGAGAGCAGTCTAATACTTGTTATTATTATTTTCATGTTAGTCCATAATGCATTATCTCATAATTACCAGTTAACAATACAAACCTTAGGCTACAGTGCAATGCACTGACACAAATCCCTGTCCTAATGAGCACACATGTAAGAGCTTTCTTTTAGTGTTTTCACAAAATAAGCAACACAAAGAAAATCTGAAAACCAGTTCAAAGATATTTTAAAGTGATCTCCATGGTGATTCTACTGTAGAAACATGAACAGGTAGAAATGGAGGATGCAGCCCGACTGCTCATCGCTGCTTTTTTTACCTGTTCAAAAGCAGTGAACAGGTAACAGGAACCGGCCTGGCTGCCGTGCTGAGGTCGGCACACGCTTTATCATCACTTTGGGTTCTTCAAAAGCTTTTCTGTTAGCGTGATGTTTTTAAATGAAGCTAAAAATGCAAAGTTATCTCCCAAACATAACTATGTATTGTATAACTATATGTATTGTGTGCACTCCCTTACCCAGGATCAAGGAGACTGTCTTCATCAGGTTCATCATGGTTTCTCTCTGTCTTGTCGTCGAAGTGTGCTGTGACATCTGCCTGCCCTTGTGCCTCACATAGAGAAAGATCCGGGTATATACGGCCACCATGATGGAGAAGGTCATCAAGTTAAGAACGGCCCAGAATATCAGGAAGCTGCGGTGGTACAGCGGTGCCATGGTGGAGCATTCACTTAGATGGCACGTGCAGTTCCAACCCATTTGGGGAACGAGGCCCATGATTACTGCCACCAGCCAAATTAACAGCATGATTATGAAAACACGCCGAGTGCTCATGCTGCTGTGTAGCTGGACATTGAAGATAGTCTGGTGGCGCTCCACAGCCACGAATAGGAGGTTGAGGACCGAGGCTGTCAGGCTGGTATTTATCAACCCCTGACGAGTAAACCACTGGTTCGGTGATAGCTTTATAGTCCAGGGACCAGTATGAAACATCATGTGGAGATATGCAAAACCTAGGAGGAGGAAAGTGAGGAGATCTTTTAAACAGAGGTAAACTATTTACACTGTTACATTCTGAGTCGAGTCTATTGTTGTTACCAGAGCAGGACAACCTTTGGAATGTCTTTACATGAAATATGAGGATGTCAGAGACTCATCGCAGTAACACGCTATCGCTGTGATCAGTACAAACTTAGAAATAGTCAGGAGTACTATTAAATCAAACTCAAAAGGTTGCCTGACTGTTTAAGAGATCACTGTTGCTTTTCAATGGAAACAACTGTGAGAATGTGTTTCTATTTTGCTCTACTTTCTCTTTGTGAAGGGTTTTCTGTGAACTTAAGTTATTTCACAAATGGTTTTACAAAAATAAATGGAAAAACATTTACCTGCAAAAAGGTCTGCCAAAGCCATATTACCCAACAAGTAGTAGATGGGAAAGTGAAACCGTCTGTTTTTGAAAATGGCCGCTACTACCAGAAAGTTGGAAAAAATGACAATGAAGCAAACAATCAAGCCCAGCGTGACAATAAGAACGTCACGCTTTTTCCATTTAGTATTAATGGCTTTTCCACTGTTGTTGTAGAAAAAGTCAATGGTCTCATTGTCATGGCAGGTACCGGTTATGTTACCCATCCTGAGGCGTGAGCGGGGTGTGGGATGAGAAAAACGTTGATGAGTAGAAAGAGTAGGGTGGTGTTGCAGACGCAGAGTAGAAGGAGGAGGATTAGGGCACCACTGACACTCGCCACATTTGGAGGTTTGGAGATCGGCATGCCATTAGCTGTGCAGGTGAGGACGGGAGTTATCCAGACGTCTGAGAGCCTGGGGACTTCTCTGGATGCTGGATGCACATCTACATTCTGGAGAAAAAGTAGTAAGTTTGAGCAAACATTAAATTATGCATAACACTTCAAAATCAGTGATAAGCATTTATTAACAAACTACAGAAACTGGTGATAGTGAAAGCCACTAATGATATACAACAAAGACATAGCAAATATTTAACTTACAATTTTTAGCATTTAGAGAATAAACATTTAAAATAATATAGTTTGACAAGATTAAGGTAAAAAGGAAGTAAAGCAATATTCGGATGACAAAATAACCAAGTCTTTACCAGGTCTAAAGATGAGGTAAATACTAAGTAGACCTTATAACTTAAAGTCATGATTTGCCATTTTACTTTATTAGTTTCTCACATCACAGTGTAGGAATTTCTTTACATGGTTGTTTCAGTTCATTGCAGCTTGCAGGCAGTCATTTCCGATCTCTCCCGGTCAGGTTGAGTTCTGGACTTTGACTGAACCATTGCGACACCTTGATTCTTTTTTCCTTTTCCAACAAAAGTAACCGGCTGTGCTTGGGATCATTGTGCTATTGCATCACTCAGTGTTGGCTGTCATATGACCTCACATTTGGCTCTAGAATACTTTGGTATACTGATGAGTACGTGGTCAACTCAGGAACTGCAAGGTGCCAAAAAAAAAAAAAAATCAACACAACTCCACCACCACCACGTTTGAGCAAATACATGTTTGGTTTTTATCCAAATGTGGTGCTGTGCATTATGGCCAAACTACTTTACCTTGGTCTGCTCTGCCCAAAGGACATAATTATAGATGTACTGCATCATCGATTTTAACAGGGGCATTTTACTATAGCTATAAATCAGACTATTACTGGAAAACAGTGACAAATATAATGTTTATCATGCAAAATAGCTGTGGCTTTTGTCTCTTGTAGCTTATCCCGGTGCTGCTGTCCATCACGGGTCAAGCTCAAATTACAGTCAGAACATCTATGCATGTGCGCTGTCTTAACAGAGTCAAACACAAGTGCGAACAAACCATTTCTAGTCACCCTTGTACATAGATATACAGCACTATAGCGGTAAAAGCACTGGATTCCCCCCCCCCCCAGGTTGGGGTTAAATCTCCAGAAAAGCTTTTTGTATCTAGTGGCCAAACAAAACGTGATACCTAATATGGAATGGAAAGGTATCAATAACTAATTCATTAAAATCACCTAAATAAACTAAACACCCCTACTGAGCGTTTAAAGAAAAGAAAACATCCTGCTTTTTACCGTTATATTCTTTCACAGTGAAAAGGTAGGGCAGCAAGTTCAAACTGACTTTGCACCAATATAAATGAGCCCTTTATTAACGCCACTAACCTTCATCAAACCTATGTACTGAAGGCAGCATCTAAATAGATTGTCCTGACATGTGACTTTCCAATATTATCAAAAATACAGAGGCTCTTCTTCCTGTTAAACTAATGCAGACATGCTGACATGACTTATTACAATGCACTACAAAGCATGCACTCAGAGGGCAGTTTCCGAACACACACTTATTTTATAATCCTAGAATGATAACGCCGTTCCCAAACAGGGCTAAGCTGCGATAATAAAGTTGACCCAGCCAACAAAGATAAAGCAGTATGCAAGATTTGCCCCCACGCAAGCTGTGGATAAACAGGTCACCTCCCCTTTCAGTCCTCTGATGCTTCAGTGTCGCGCTGCAGAAAATATGTTTGAGTGCACAGCAACTATTTGCCTGTTCAATTAAACTGAAATCAATTTACATTATCAGAGAATTGCTGGAAGCGAGTCACATCATTTTTTTGTTGTTGTTCAGAACATCTCAGACTACGTGCACGTTTAATCAGCATCGTTGAAATACGTGAGTGACATTTCTTGCATCAACTATCTGATTAATCAACTTATCTAACGCATCCTTAGCTACTGAGCTGTCTCCAGCAGGTAAGCTTTAAGGTTAAGGTTTGAAGCCCCAACGAAAGGTTATTAGCTTTTTTTGGCAAAAAATAGAAATAAGGATCTATACATTTACCACAGAATCACATCGTAAGTAACTTTGCCCTGTACAAGCCAGAAAACCTTGATTTGTAAGAAAAGCAACGTTATACACTACGTTCATATACTACGACTGAGTAACTCCTATCTGACATGTCACAACAAGAACAGGCAAGGCTTTAAATGATTGTAACTGAAACCAAACACAGCCCAGATCAAAACACAGCTTTAATCTGACTGACTTTAATCCCCTATTTATGGTAAACTTGCACATGCTGCACAGTGTGCTCTTATTGTTGAGTCAGCAGCACAACCTCGCAGTCTCCACTCTCCTGTGAAACGCAGCACTGCACGACAACACTGCAGTGCCGTCAGTTCCAAGTTCAACTCTCCCAACAATGGAAACAGCAGAGCTGCTCCCTGCAGAAGAGACACACCTCACAATTACACAATCCAGCTATGTAACTCAATCTTAATCCAAACACGCACCACACACACACACACACACCCTTAGTGACCCGCTCTCCTACCAAGGATGTGTGGAAAGAAATGCCAAATTAAAAATGTGAGAAATGCAGCGGGAGTGCAAACTTCCACAGGTTGGAAATGAAGTGATGGATGAGACCACTGCAGGAAAGAGGGTTCGATTTTTGATCGAGGCAACAAATTAAAACAAGTGAGGAAATTAAAAAAGAAAAAGAAAAAAAAGCCCTTCCACATTCTATCCCCGTGGTGACAGAATGTGGAAGGATCCAAATGGTTAAAAGTAGTGACAGTGATGTGCATGGGAATGTGTCTGAAACTCACCGAACAACATCACAAATTTGTGGCGAGCAACAGGAAGGTGAGAAGGATGCTATTCCCCTTATGAATGCAATACTACCTCGACTACATAAGGCCAGCAGCTGCAGCTTTAAAAAAAAGTTCTCGTTGTTGGATTTGTGTTTTAAAGTCATACTTTAATTTTACCCATTGTACTAAGTGGACAAGTCCACTCCTTATTCTAAATGCATAATCACACTGGCCAACTCTGTTTGTAAAAAGCCCAACATTAGTCTGCAAATGATAACGAAATGTTTACATGTGCATTGAGCCAAAGATATGAATAAAAAGATGAGCTCTTAAGTCATAATTAGATGTCCAACTGCCATTTAAGTTTGACCTGCAAACATACATTGATTTCAGAAGGCACCTTCAACCACTACGGCTGACAGTTCTGCGAATTTGTATTTTCCTATTTCAAAAAGGCACAAAACCACAAAGCTTCAGTGCAAAGTGCATCTTGAGCTGCACTAAGCAGCTGCTGTCACAGGATGTGCCACAACTGAAGTGCTCATCGCATTTTCTGCACCGTTTTAGGCACAACAGACATGCTGCTATGTGACCAAGGTTATACAGAGCACACACAAAGTAAGTGACTAGTCAGTAAGAAGTTACTGAATAGTCTGCCTCAAGTTGGCGAGAGTGAATATCTGGTAGACAAATAATAAAAATAAAGACTTGCTGCCTAAAAGGAAACTGACAGCATTTTCAGAATTAGGTAACTGTTAAAAAAAAAATACCACTAAGTTGATATAACTTCTGTACTGTAAAAGTGAAGCTAAAGGCACACTGCTAATGCTCACCAACAAATCTTGTTGTCTCATCTGATGTAAAGTGTAAAAATAAGATTTAACACTTTTGTATGTAGGACAATTTAATGGCCAGACTTTTTGTGTCATTTCCCAAAATATCAAACTGATGCACTAATAAGAGCTTGCTACTCACACAAATTGAGAAATAATACTAAATCTGTTGCAGCAACTCTGGTCTAGGTTGTAGACGGGTACATAAAGGTTAGCTCAACACAACGTTAGCTGGCTCAGCAAAGTCTAAAACCCTGGTTGGAGATAACATGCAACGGCGGATATCAACATCAACTTCATCTTATAAGCTGGGATTTCCTCTTCAGACAGTCTGCGTGTTCAAATTTTTAAAAAAAGTTATCAGATGATGATGGGGAAAATGGTGATAATAGAAATGGTGAAATTTACTGGAAACTGCAACACTGTCATATCTTGTAAGACAGGAAGTTAATGCTGCAAAATATTACTTAGATTTGTTAAAAATATAAACTTTTTAAAACTGGTACTTTTACTGTAGCATGCATGCTCAGTGCTGGTTGTTTCATAAGCTGCTGACTGCACATTAGAGCGCTGAAACATCAAACAGAATACATTTAAACAGTAAGTGTTACTATCCCGCAGTCCAATAACGGACATGTGACAAAGGCTTTAGCTTTTAGACACTTTTTGCATCACCAGCTGAATACATGCAAATCCCATTGACGACAGGATGCAGTTTCCCCTTTTTAAACTTTACAGCTGGGCTTTATTTGTGACGGTAACAGCTTAACACCATACAGATATAAAACGTATTCTCCGAGCAAAGGATCTATATTCCACTATAAAATAAGGAGTGAAAGCGTGGTGCTTCCAGACAATTTCAACTGAAACTCTGGACATA
Source organism: Neolamprologus brichardi (assembly GCF_056152115.1). Taxonomy (NCBI): domain Eukaryota; kingdom Metazoa; phylum Chordata; class Actinopteri; order Cichliformes; family Cichlidae; genus Neolamprologus; species Neolamprologus brichardi. The sequence goes on along the minus strand of NC_142109.1, from coordinate 7,448,579 downwards.
ACCTGTTGGGAAGTATGCGTTACCATGGCGATTTAGGCAGATAAAGAGAGAGTCACGTTCATGACACAAAACTGACTTTAAGTTCAACATAGCTCACTAACTCAAACTCGCTTTGTATTTTTCTCGGTTTCTCCTAAATGTTGATTCAAATGACAGTCGGCATAATTTTTGAGTCATCAACCATTAGAGTACAATTCAAATGTTACTCAACAAACCTGCCAATGAAAACAGTACGTTTTTCAAAAATAAAAAACTTAAAATGTACTGTTCCAAATTATTACGCACACAGAGTTTTGAAACATTTTATAGGTTGTAGAGAATTAAAAATGGTCATTTGTTGAATTTGCAGCATTAGTAGATCAATTTTACTGAAATCAAAAACTATTTCAATCAAAAACATCTTAACAGGTCAAGTTACATATTAACATAGGACCCCTTATTTGATAGCAGTTTTACAATTCTTGCATCCATGGAACTTGTAAGTTTTTGGAAAGTTTCTACTTGAATGTCTTTGCAGGATGTCAGAATAGCCTCTGCTGTTTGGATGTGAACTGCCTCCCACACTCAAATTGTTTTTGAGGATGCTCCAAAGGTTCTCAATAGGGTTGAGTTCAGGGAAGACTGGGGGCCACACCATGAGCTTCTCTCTTTTTATGCCAATAGCAGCCAATGATGCAGAGGTATTCCTTGTAGCATAAGATGGTGCATTGTCTTGCATGAAGATGGTTTTGTTGCAGAAGGCACAGTTCTTCTCTTTCTACCATGGAAGAAGGTGGTCAGTCAGAAACTACACATACTTTGCAGAGGTCATTTTCACACCTTCAGGGACCCTAAAGGGGCCGACCAGCTCTCTCCCCGTGATTCCGGCTCAAAACATGACTCCACCACCTCCTTGCTGACGTTGCAGCCTTGTTGAGACATGGTGGCCGTCCACCAACCATCCACCACTGCATCCATCTGGACCATCCAGGGTTGCACTGCACTCATCAGTGTAGAAGACTGTTTGAAAATTAGTCTTCTTGTAGTTCGGGGCCCACTGCAGCTGTTTCAGCTTGTGAGCATTGGTTAGGGGTGGCCAAATATAAGGTTTATGCACAACTGCAAGTCTCTGGAGGATCCTACACCTTGATGTTTGCAGGGCTCCAGAGGCACCAGCAGCTTCAAATATGTGTTTGCTGCTTTGTAATGGCCTTTTAGTTACTTAATCTGACGTATTTGTCTGGCAGAAACCTTCATCATTGTCCCTTTATCTGCACGAACCCATGTGTGCTCTGACTCAGCCACAAATCTCTGAACATTATAGTGATCACACTTAAGTTTTTGTGAAATATCTAAGGTTTTCATTACGTGTCCAAGGCATTCAACTATTTCACCTTTTTCAGCAGCAGAGAGATCCTTTTTCTTTCCTATATTGCTTGAAAATGGTGGTCTGCTTAATAATGTGGAACATCCTTCTTTAGTAGTTTTTCCTTTAATTGGGCTCACCTGGCAAACTAATTATCATAGTTGTCCGAGATTGATTTCAATCATCCAAAGAGCTCTGAGACATAATTCCATCCATGGGTTTATTTGAACAACAACGTATTTAATCTTTATGACACTTAAACACAATTTGCATAATAATTTGGAACGTGGTGTAAAGGTGAACACTGCAGTCGGCTAATGATCAAAGCAATAACAAGAAGGTTCTTGTTCCTACTGTTAGCCAGCAACCTCCAGCAACTACTTGGCAACCGGTCAGGGAATACATATTGTCCCATGTGGTCATTAAGGCTTTTTTTTAAAAAAACATTTTAAAATATATACTCAGTAATGGTACTTATTCACACATGACTACTTTTGTCCTTTTATGTCAAACTTCTGGATGAATGTTCAAGAATGTAAAAATTAGGGGTGGGAATTTAATGCATTAATTGTGATTAATTTGAAAAAAAACATTGTGTGAAAAAATTAACATATTTAATCTCACTTTGCATTTCAAGCAAAGGGGAACTTTTGTTGATGCATGATTTCCTGGTATACTGATTACAGTGATACAGTGATACAGCTACAAAAAAAACAGAAGAATCAGAAGAAAGCGTGTTGCTAGGACTGAACGAAGGCAAATTTCATTTCTACAGTCTATCTGACAGAAGCCTTGATAAAAGCGTGGTTTTGTGCAAACAGAGTTTGCATGCCACTGAAGCACTTTAACTTTATGGTACCATCTAAATGCAACACATGTTGCAGCGAGCACAGAAACTGTGGGAGCTGTTAGAGTTTGAGTACCAACAAAAGTTGTTGGCAGGCCAAACTTGATGAAATGACTGGCTTCAGGACCAAAATTATTAAGTCAACATCAGACAAACTTACAAATTCTCTGGACTGTAGACTAGTATCAGGGGTAAAAGACAGGTGGTTAGAAAGTGTGCTACTGATTTAGATGAGCCCTGTGTAAGAGGGCTCTGAGTTTGTACAGAGCAGAATCCACCATCAGCGAGACAGACTGCCCGCTGTAGTGGTGGTCCAGTCGAGCAGGGACCTACCCACAGATGTCTGTCCTGTACAAGTATTTGGTTAGTCCTGCCACTTCTGTCCCATGTGAGAGACTGTTCTCACTTGCAAAATACATAGTAACAAAAAAGAGATCTGCCTTGAGCTCTGAAAATGTGAACAGGCTAGTTTGTCTAAATAACTGGCTGAAAGAGACAGACAATAAATAAGCATGGAGGTATTGTGAGTTCAATGAGTTTGTTATTTTTTGCACTAAAGTGTTTGATGATCACACTGTTTTACTTAATTTACAAAAGAATGCTGGCTAAGGTTACTCAGAGTTTAAAGGTGAAGCTGGTCAAATAACCTTTTATGTTTCTGCCTTATTTTTTAAGAAAATAAAAATGCACTTTATGTTGAAATTTTTATTATTATTATTATTATTACTACTACATAAAGATAATACCATTATAAAAATGATAAACACTACAAAAATAAAGTATTATTACAGGCTCAATCTAAAGACCAAAAGTGAAACTTGGTCAGCTTAAGTCGAGCTTAAGCTGTAACAGCAGCTACAGTTCTGAACACAAAAATCGTTAGGCATACAAGTACGTATGCTAAACAAATACTTGACATGTGAAAAGAAGAAAGAAGCTGATGTAAGGAAGTTGTGGGTTACAGTCTCATACCCTCCCCCTCCATTCACACATACATTTAGCAGTTTCCCCTTCCCACATTTTCTGTTGTCTTAGTGGGTTTACAACTGATACTTGTGACCTGAACACACAAGTTCACGACAACAAACCAGCTTGCATCAGAACAAAGACCAACCGTCTGTCACCACCAGCTAACATTCAATTATAGCATTTCCTGCACGCCTAATTAAGACTTTTGCGCATTCCTCTAAACTTGACCACTGTGTGTGTGTGTGTGTGTGTGTGTGTGTGTGTGTATGTGTGTGTGTGTTCTACCAGACTGCATGCATGTATGCAGCCTGTGCGTTTTCATGCATCGTGTGTCTGTGTTTGTGCGTGAAAGGACTCGACGGGATCAGTAAACACCGGTTTGAATGGAAACTGGTCATTACCAGGGGAGCCACACCCAAGGCCTTTTCTCCCTCCTCCCCTCAGTGTTGCTCTCTTTCTCCCTAAAGAAAGAGTCTTAGCTTATTGACTTCAGCCAGCCTTTCTTTAGAATAGGAAACAGTACTAGGAAATGCATGCACCTCCCACAATAGCTGAAACCAATACGACGGTGTAGGCAGACACAATTGATTGTGTTTGTGACCTCTGATTCCAGGTAAAACTGAGATTGTACTTCTCTCCACAGGACCCCCTCTCTTCTACTGTGAAGTATTGACACCACTCACCATGTGTCACCTGTATGGAGATTACCTTTAGCCCTTTAATCACCCAGACACACGCACACAACTGCTCGTTTCTCCTCATATGACTGATCCGGTCTTTGTTTCACTTTTAAAACTTAAGTTGGTTTTTTTTACCCCCCCCCCCCCTCCCCCTCCCCTTTAACCCTTGTTTTTCTTTGAATCTTCATTCCCATAATTAGCATTTTCCTGTAATCTTATTTTTATCTTATCTTGTAATAAAGACGGAGGACATGCACTGCTGCTGATATGCATAAATAGTGAAATGAGTAACCCTGGAGACTGGGTCAGGAATGTCATTTAAAATGTATATATAAGTTTGAGGTGGTGTGTGTTTACTGCATGTTTAAGACTGGGATTCAATAGGTTTGTTTCTTTTGGTGTTTTTTTTTTTTACTTGTGAAAAACATGCTTTCGATGCAGTGATCATTAGCATTTCACCTCAGCTGACAGTCCAGGCGTAATAAAGCGCTTAGAGTGCTTGAGTAGAGTAGAAAAGCACTACACAAGAACCAGTCCATTTAACATTCACAAATTAAGGTTTGTCCTGTCACGTCTTTCATATGAACACTGACACAGCCGTTCAAACTCAGTACAAAAGCAAATCAGTGCTTTTTCTATACCTCTGAATTGAATAATGTGAACAGCCCTCCCTCCAAAATAACTTAATCAAACTAAACACGAAAAAAAAACAAAGGTTTAATACTTTCTGACATCTTGTTAGAGTGTACAAATGAGCGATGGATCAGAAAATAAGCAGACCAGAGATGTTAACTTTATGGTGGTTTATGAAGAAGAGGCACAGACACAGTTTTACTTTGTCTCAATACTCTGGTCCTAAAGTGAACTACACTGAGCTAAAGAAAATGCGTGGAAGCAACAATATGATTTGTCACAAGTGGCATTAGTCTTATTATTTTTTCCCCCGTATAAAAATCTGCATGTTCAAGCTTTTCATATGCAGATTTGCTGCTTTCGCTTTTTGGGACTTACTGTAAACTCGACACTAACTCTGTGAAGTGAACACGCTGTAACACTGTGTCCACAGACGGAACAGTTTAACTTTATTGCAGGGCTGTTTTTCTGTAGGCGACACCTGTGCTGTAAATATGCGTTCAGGATAACTGGCGTTTTTTTTCCTTTTCTATTTGCATGTACAGTGTGCTGTGTAGACATCCGGGAAAATAAAGGCAGAGGGAAGAAAATGGTTGTTTTACTTTGGAAGAAAGTTAACACTGCCCTCGTAGTAAGCGTGGCAAAACTGCTTAGCTGCATTAAAAAGAAAAAAGGGAACGGTTGCTTCTCCGTAAGGTAATGAGCTCCAGACTTCCGCGCAGATACCTCCGCACGCTCACGGGAGTCGCGACCTCAGGGAGGAAACAATGAAGCACCGTACAAACATTTCTCTTCTCCCCGGGCGCGCATTTCAAACTCGTCGCCCTCCGCTGATTTTTTTTTTTTTTTTTTTTTAAATACAGAAGAAGTGTGAATGTGGAGCGGGAGACGAGTTTGAACTCACCTTTAGTCGTCTGTGAACGCCTCCAGCAGGTATAGTTATCCAGGTTAGATCTTTGCTTGTTTTCGCACCTGAGAACTCCTCCCCAGCTCACAAAGCAAAAGTGAAAAAAAGGAAAAACCCCACAAAAACAGACGGCCGAAAAAACTACTATGATATGTTTTTTTTCTGTTTCTATCGAGGCTCAAGTCCACTTTTTACTTTTGAGTCCCACAAAGTTAAATACGCTCGGTCTTCTGCGTCACCTTTACTCGAACTTTTGTTTCGCTTCCGGTGGGCTTAGCACTTGTTACCTGTGCGCAGTAACTCTCAGTCCCAGGAGGCGTACACAGGGCGCGGCAGCCGCTCCCTCGTTTGTTCCAACTCGTTCTACTAAACGAGCAGCTTGGAGCTTTTTGGTCGTTCCTTCCGCCAACCTGCGCGTTTTTGGTATCCACCCTGTTTGGCTGGCGGTGGGGCATGTCAGCCAATGAGAGCGGAGCGTCAGAGTGATTGACAGAGTGGGCAAGGACACTACTCAGGCGGCAGATAAAAACCAGGGATGTGAAGCTAATTTTACATCATAATACCCGAGATATCTTCATATAAGAAAAACAACTGCAATGTGTAAAATTACACAAGTTCAGGTAGCTTGTTCATAATGTTTTTTCTATAGTAGAACATTTGCAGAAACGTTTCTGGCATAATTTATCAATAGAAAAACCTATGAAACGTACGACAGAAACAGTTAAAAGTTTAAATTCTATGCCCTCTTTCACATTAATAATAATAATAATAATAATAATAATAATAAAAGCAAAGCTTTTCAGTGGGCCACATTGTAGTCTCTGCTGAGCTGATTTTGGCACCTGGGCCTTATGTTTGACACCCCTGATATAAACTAAAGTAGCAGGTGAACTGTAAAAGATCACGTGGAGTGTAGTGAGCTTTAAGGGTGGATGTGTCTGTCACATCTGATGTATTGTAGTAGCAAAGGCTCAAAATATTAAAGCTGTGTAAACCTCAGTCAATCTTTGCAACCAAGACAGCTGAGTTCCTCTGATTTTTTTTCTTCCTTTGTGAATTAGTTTATTATTTTTGATCTTTCTCAATTACTTTGTTGATCAGTTTCAATTCAGTTTTTTTTTCATTTGTTCCAACAGGACAAAATGCACACTGTGAAAGAGAGCCAGAGATTAATAATAACTAATGATTACACGCAGAGTGGTGTATAAACACATAGAGAGTGAATAGAGGTGAGTGAAGAAGAAGAAATGGGATCATGGGATCGAGCCTCTAGCAGCCTGGGCCTGCGAGTGTATATGAAGGGTAAAATATATTAATTAATGTTAATTAATGTTCAATTGTATTTTGAAATATATTTTGAAATGTATTTCAAAATATATTTCAAAATACATTTTTTTTACCGTATGGGAAGTCATATGCATGTTGTTGTATATTTACTCAGTCTCAAATCTATAATTGCAAATTAGGCCAAAGTGGAAGTGACAAAAAAACTGCAGTTCCTCTGATGACCACTTGAGGCTGGCTCCAAAAGAACACCCTAAAAAGGCCCCCAAAGTATTTGGTGCTAATTTCTACTTCTTAAAAACCATACAGGATGGGATTTTTTTAAGAGCTCACCTTTTTAATGCTTACCAAGGCTTAACATTTGTGTGCTGGCCACTTTGATTGACTACTTTGACTTGCAGTGTCTGCTAGGCCTCACCTTTATAATTGAGCTGGAACTCTCGCTTGTGTTTGTGATATTGGTCCAGGAAGTTGGTGCTTTAGTTTTGGTGAGTGAAATTCCAGGAATTGCTGTTAGTTAACACTAATTAGCAGGTGTGTGTTGCAGTGTGTGTGTCGCACCCATACAATATATGGATGTCGACCGCTACATCCATATATTGCTAGTGTTACATGCTAGGGTTAGCTAAAAACATAGCACTCGAGCTCTTTGAAAGTAGAAGTGTTTAAATTTCTGGTTTTTGAAACCCTTCAAAATATGGAGTACAAAACCACTGGATGATGTCACAGGTCTACGTTCATGTTTCATATCTGCAAAACCTTGAGGCCTCAAAATGAGGCTTTTAGTAGCGCTTTTTTATACAGTCTTTGGATTAGCATCCCGCCTTGAACTTTGCATGAGCACGTTAGGCACAGATCATGCTCCCTTTCACCTTATTTCCTTTGACCTCTCACTTCATCTAATAAAAAAGTATTCAAGTAAAAAAATGGTACCTTTACCATTACCTCAAGCCTCTGTTTTGTACAGTTATAATGAGCACAGAAACCTCCACGTACACTAGTGGGCTAACAGGTTAAGTGTATGTTTCTGGCTTAATGTCCGAAACTGACTAAAGAGTGTCAGAATGTCTTCTGCTGTTTAGGAGTAGACTAGGCGAACGTATAGCTGAAGATCAATTGTTTGCACTTAGGATCACTGCATTAAGTTTTTTGGTGCTCCAGAGGGACTATCAAAAGTACAAACAATCTTATAATGAAAATAAGATGAGAATAAAGAAGGGAAAAGATAAAAAGGAACTAAAAGAAAGACTGCACAAAGACAGAGACAGAAGACACATGGCAAGGAAATTGACTACCCCTTCCTGTTTACACCAGTGACCCACTTTGTGGTTGGTTAGGATGGGAGAAATGGTACAGACATGTTTCTTCAGCATGTTCAATCTGCTTTCCTTATTAGCCGGGTTGCATTTCACAATGTTTGTCCAGTGTGTGGTTGTTCCAGCACTCACAGTTTCCAGTTAGCTGTATTGGGCTCCTCCATTTCCTTATTTCCTCCCAGTGTCAGAGGCAGCTGGCCGGAGGCTGGGTATGCCGTAGTCGTAGAGAAAAGGATGCCGATTGCCGTCTGTTTCTTCCGCACCTGTTTGACAGTGTGCAAACTCTAACAAATCTCTAATATTAGGGTGTAACACAGAGCAGGCCAAGGTTACCAGCAGGCCAGAGCAGTATGATATTAAATTTAATGGTTGAAATTTTGTGTTATTGCACTATGAGTTATGTTTTACAGCAAATTTCCTGGTAAGTGGACATTAAACAGTGGCAAGAAAACAGGGCTTGTCTCACAAATTCAGCAATAAGATTCATTCACAGCTGATTGAAATTGTGGGAAAATGTGATTATCGCACATATCCTGTAAGATCTCTTGGCTCTGCAGTGATAATAGCAATTCTGTGCCGGTAACCAATAAAAAGCAACCAATCTCAGAGTGGTAATCTTTTAGGATATGGAGAGCTGGGAATCCAGAGGGAGGGCGAGCTGATTGGATGTTTTGTGCTTTTCATACAGTTTTTGATGAGGTATAAACTGTTTTGCAGATAAAGTGTGGATTTCAGCCACAGTATTGTGTTTATTATAGTCTAAACCGGGGCTGTTTAACTAATTTTGTATTTTGGGGCCGTAACAGTGAAACTCCCCTTTCACACAGTGTAAAGAAATGTAACCATGCATTTAACCCCTGCAATATCTTAACATAAGAAAAAGAGGTTTCAACAGTATGTTTTTATACATGACAACAGTAAAAACGCTGCTGGAGTTAATGAAAGAAATCTGTCAGTGTGACTTTTTGGACTTAAAACAGGAAGCTTTTGTGAATTCACAGAAAATTTCCTGTGGAAATTTCATACTGTGGACACATTGGGGAAAAAGGAGAACTTTCTGTAGAGGATAGTGAAAAATAGAACTTCTGTACTTAGAAATTGCTTTAATGTAGGATAAATGCTCATGGTGGAAGTCTTTATCTGGAGGTTCACCATTGGCATCCTGTGCTTTTCACCCCTGTGACAGGTGTGAAAGAGTCTGGAGACACCATGGAGAACATTTTATTGCCTAACATCGTTCAGGACGACCAGTTTGACCAGTTTGACCAGTTTGTAATTGATTGTCTGGGGAAACATATCTATTGAGGGACATGCAGACTTCTATAGGCTAAGTAACAGCACTCCTGCCATTACGTATTGGGATGAAACCCTTGGACCCTTGGTCCCAGAGCATCTCTGGGACATTATGCTTTGTTTCTTCCGAGGCACCTCAGACTGTCCTGGAGCTTATTGGCGCTCTTATCCAGATCTGGGCGGAGCTCCCCCAGGACACCATCCGTTGTCTAATTAGGAACATGTGCTGATGTGGTTCAGCCTTCTGTAACTTGATGATTTTCATTTCTATCAAACAACCCAACATTCTTTTGTGCCTAACACATTACCATATCAATATAGATATCCTGGTATCCATTAGAAACGATATGCATAACCATGTGTCTGGTGGTAACGTAGCACTGAATTAATTCACCAAATATTCCTAAAACTTTCAACAGGACAGCACGAAAGAGGACTTCATGTGAAATCATCAGTGGTTGTCAGCTGTTTAACTTTTGATTTAGTGCATTGAAATCACCGTCACTCATGCTCTTGTCACAAGCTGGTCATGTGCACTTTACAGAAAGGGGACATTTTTAATCTCAGTGGGCTACATGTGAATAAAGTTGTTTGAGACATGAGATCAACCCTTGTTTATGTTTACAAGGCAAGTAGCAGAACTAGTACAATGTTTTACCTTCCACCACTGATAGATTTTTACTAGATTATGGGAACTTTATACAATTTGAGAGCGATAACATGAACACATCGGGGCACTGGTTTAGGTCAGCGTGTTGAGTGGGCGCCCACATGGCTGAGAGCGGCCGGCCCGGGTTCAAATCCGACCCGCGGCCCTTTGCCGCATGTCTTCCCCCTTCTCTTTCTCTGCCCCCACCTGTAATTTATTCATTCAATCTATCAAACAAAAGCTAAAAAAGGAGAACACATCAATAAATGAAGTCATTCACCCATCGCTCCAGTAGGTTAGAAAGAAATCCTTTCCTAAGTATAAATATCACTTACTGTTTAAATCCACTCTTCAGTTGTGCGGGGCTCAGGAAGGAACCCTGCACAACAGATACATCAGAATACTAAATATATATTAATGTGGTCATCTTGTCTGAAAATCTACATTTCCTAAGAATGAAGTGGAAACTGAGGGCAGAGCAGTATTAAGACTGTTTCTTTAGTACGTCCAAACGGACCTCATCACCGGACATCCCCAAAATATTCCATATTCCAGCGGTTAGCCTCCTGATCCCCACATTGCCTCCAACATTTAGAGTCTCCTCCTGAAAAATAGGCTTTCTGTTTCTGTGTAATGAAGGAAGAAATTCAAACATTTCTATCAAAAACTTTGCTATATTTGAGAGTGTGTACATTTCCATTGGAATTTACATACATCCAAAAAGTTCCAACTACTGTTTTTTGCTCGTAACTGCTTTGTTTCCCCTCCTTTAAACATTTTTTGTTGGTTTTCTAGCCCTGGCACTGGTCTTCAGGGTATCATCGTGTGGTTTTGATTGGTGATATTTGAAAAATTAATGATCCTAAATCTTTTGTGCAGATGTTTAGTGTTACCTCACTGTTGTGTCCTTTTTTGTATGGAAAACGCCAAGCTGTAATTACTTTTTCAAAGACAAGGCTAGAGAAATATGAAATATGAACTTTGGTTTGGCTTTTCTGGGCTACATGCTATGTGCCAGTGCCGTTTAGGTATCATCAGGTAATGCAAAAGCAAGGCCAAAAGGTTACTTGAAAACGAGCCCTGTGTTGCTAAAAATGTCCAAGCAGGAAAAACAGAAAGAAAAGAGGAGCTCTATTTAGAACAGGATGGAGGAAGAGGCGGAAAAAGGAAAGGTTGTGTCGATCCCAAGACAACAACCTGGCAAAGACAGCAGACATGCTTGAGAGAGATTTATCGAGGAGGGTGTAGACCTTTTCAGCCAGTGTGGCGTGTGTGTGTGTGTGTGTATGTGCTGAAACAGCAGATCACCTCCCACAAGCAAACCATGTGCAACACAAAGCAGAGCACGAGAGCTAGTTGCGTGTAAGCAGGAGAATGCATTAGCGAGTGTGTCTGTGTGTTTTTGACAGAACCATGTGGGGTCTTGTGCAATGTGTTCAGGTCTGGATCGTGGCTGGGTGTTTGCGTGTCCGTAAATCTCATATGGACTTGTTTATTGTCATCTGGCATCAATTTTGGTAGAACCTTGATGTCCCAATGACTTCCCTTGTAATTGATTTCCAAGCCTGAGCTCTTTTAATGTCATTAACGGGAAGACCGAGGCAGTTCTTACTCAATATGGGTGTGGGGGAGGAAACCGTACATGTAGGGTAGAAGTTGTGTGCTGAATATTTGTAAATCCCCACCCCCACGCTAGGACACACATGCCCCTTACATGCAAACGGAGCATATTTCCTCTAAAAACATGACAAGTGTTTTGTGAAAACTTTGCGATTAAAGTACAGACTTTGAACAGCTTTGAACAATCAACAGCTTTGACACAAGTATTACGTTAATTGTTTATGAATTACAGGCCCCAAACTAATTGGATAAACTGAAGTCACTAAAAATGGGAAAATCTGCAAGTTTGGAAACCCCAAACTTCACCAGAAGTCTCCCTCGAGATGTCTTGCAAGGCCTTTACTGTGGCTGCCTTCAGTAGACATTTGTTTGTGGGTCTCTGCTTTTACATTTTCTTCTTCATGTGAAAGCACGGTTAGCTGGACTGAGGTCAGGTCAATGAAATGAATCTGTTTTGCAGCACTGGACTGAATCGAAGCTATACAACCTTCTGAATTCATGCTGCTGCTTCTATCTGCAACCACATCGTTAGTAACCACTGCAGACTCAGTTCTACCATCCATCAGCCATCAAGCTATTACGCAACTTCAACCGTGTTTGGCAAAGGATGTGGTGTGCTTTAGATAGTCATCTCCTCTTTTACATCTTAACACTCTTCATCGTTCTAAATATGACGTCTGATCTGAACCTGGTGTTCTCAAGTTTCAACTTTGCTCTCAACTTTAGGACCACCCTGTGTGTTTAAATTAAGTCTTTTGTTTGTAGGCTTTGTTCCTGACTTTGCTAGATGTTGTGAAGTGCTTTTTCCTTGCAATGGAAACAATTCTGTGATCATCAGCTTTAGTCATATTGCGTGATCCTTCAAACCTTTGATGTTGAGTTCACTCTCTACTGTTTGCTGTTTTCAGTGAGTGACGGCTCTCTGGGTGAAAATGTCTTGCTTATTTCAGACAGAAAAATTTTGGTAAGAGCAGTGGTTAGCACGGTTGCTTCACAGCAAGAAGAAGGTCAATTTCACCATCAGACCAAGGCCAAGGTCTTTCTGTAAAGAGTTTGCATGTTCTCCCCGTGTTTGCGTGGTTTCTATCCAGGTATGCTGACCTCTTCCTACAGTCCAAAGATATGCAGTTAGTGGGGTTAGGTTAACTGGTGATTGTGTGAAAGTGAGATGTTTGTCTCTATGTGTTTCCCTGTGACAGACTGGCGACCTGTTTAGGGTGTGCCCTGCCTCTCATCCTAAGACAGCTAGGATAGGATCCAACCCCCCTAGCTGCTGTTAGCTAAGAATAGGAAACTGAGGCTACAATTCATATAAGCTCACCAAAACTGGACATGGAAGACTGTAAAAAGGTTTCCTGGTCTGATGAGTCTCAGTTTCGGAAATATGAAACATGGATGGTGTGGGGGATATTTTCTTGGCACACTTTGGGCCCAATAGTATCAACTGAGCATCGTTTAAATGCTGACCATTTCCCTTGCTTAATGACCACAAACTAGGCATCTTCTTAATGGCTGCTCACAGCTGGATAATGCACGGTGTCACAAAGCTCAGATCATCTAAACCGCTTTCTTTAAAATGAGTTCACTGTAGTCCAATGGCCTCCATATATGCCAGATCTCAATCTGATAGAGCACCCTTGGAATGTGGTGGAACGAAAGATTAGCATCGTGAATGTACAGCTAATAAGCCTGCAGCAGATGTGTGAGAGTATTGTCTCAATATGGATCAAACCTCTGTGGAATCTTTCCAGCACATTGTTGAATCTGTGCCATGAAAAATGAATTGTTTCAAAGGCAGAACCACCGACCTTCCAATTGGTAGATGACCCGCTCTACCACCCGAGTCACAGTCGGTGAGTGTACATATAATCAGTTACAAGTGCTTGGCAGTACAAAGGGCCCTGTTTTACTGGGCCAAGGGAAAGTTTGGGGAAACACTTCTTTCAAGATGCCTTAAGAATATCGTGCAAAGGTTTCACAAAACAGCACTAACTCAAATGTAAAAGTAAACTTGTGCCTCAACATGGTGAGTAAACATGTTTCATCTTTTGCAGAAGACATAAAAATGTGCACATGAGCAGAAAGACAAAAATGCAAAGGGCTGTGCTCCTCTGGTTCATAAGTGGATCACATGACTTGTCTGCGACAACATGCAGCTTGCCTGACTGACTCAGGTTCTTAGAATGTGTTGCCACATGTAGTAGAAAAGAGCTCTTGCCGTTCCACTTTAATTTATTTATTTACACAAAAACACTCCAAAACTGTCCTTTCAAGATCCCCACTTTCACTCCTGCTTATCTGGAGGTGCACACAGTTTGTCCTGGGCATCCCTTATTTTTATGCTAACTTCTTGTCATCCTCTCACAGGTAATTCAAGGATCAACTTGTCAGTTTTCCTGCATTTACACACACTGCCCTCTCTTCCAAGTGGAGTATTTGGAAATGCGTTGGTTTCTGTCCCGCCCTGAATTTAATTCAAACCATTTAAAAGCTATGCAACACAATGATTTGAAAGTCAAATATGCAGAGGACAGGAAAAGCCTTCTCCCTGCTCAGTATGATAAAGAAACAAAGCAGATCCTTGCAGCAGCAGGTTTATCAGCTGCTCAAGGCCATGGGAGACTAGAGTTAGGATACAGTTTAAATAAAACTGTCCACGTTATTTTATCCACACAAAGGCTTCAGATGTGTAGTTCTGTTCTGTCTGGTGTTTTTGTTTTTTGCACACTTGCACTTTATGTAGGCCTGTGTTGATTGTCCCTTATATGTAGCACCATGATCTTGGAGGAGCGTTGTCTTGCTTCACTGTGTACTGTACCACTGTACATGGTTGAAAAGAGTTGGGAGCATGAAATTCTTTGAATGCTGAAGAACGAGTTCCTTTCACTGGTGCTAAGGGGCAGAGCCAAACTCCACTCGGCCATAGAAACCCATTCCATGAAGCTCTCTACGCACTGTTTGAAAGTCTTTAGTGATGTTGGCAACCTCTGTGTACTATATGTGTCTCTGACTTTATGTAACCTTCCACATTGTTAAAATATCACTGACAGTTGACTGTGGAATATTTAGTAGTGAAGAAATTTCATGACTGGACTTGCTGCGATCCTATCACGGTACCATGCTGGAATTCACTGAGCTCCTGAGAGCGACCCATTTATTCCCAGATGTTTGCAGAACCAGTCTGCATGCCTAGGTGATTTTTACATATATTTGATTTTTTACACCTGTGGTCGTCAAAGAGATTGGAAGATGTGAATTCAGTGATTTGGATTGGTGAGTAAATACTTTTTCTTGGCAATAAAGTTTCTCTGGCTTTCACATTCACAGAACTAAAACTGCAAAAATGTATTATTGCTTGATTTTTAAACAGTTGAGACAGGATGGCTGCTAAGGTTTTCACTTGTGTTTCTGTGTATTTGTGCAAGTGATCATAGGAAAATGTGTTGTTGTCACCTTGCGTCACAGCAGCCTCCACAAATACATTTTTGAGTACTTGACAGGTTTTAACATCTATGTGGAAAGACTTCACCAGTTTTGTTGAGTCACGTGTGCTGTTGAAATTAAATTGAAGGCCAACTTCTACACAATGGTTGTGGTCTGAACCATGAGTGCTGAGGAAGAGGTGACAGTAGGTGGCAAAATTAGCCACAGTCATTCTTTTTGTTTGTACATAAGTGTGACTGTGCCAGCTTTAAGGTTCTGGTCTGTTTATTACTTAAATGTCACTATGCAATTTTCAACAACTGAAGTAGGACAGACACGGCAGCATTAGGCTAATATAAACATTCAGTTTCAGACAGTTCTCTTTCAAACCCTCTTTTCAGTGTCTCACTGTTGGGAACACTCTTAACGCTGCACTAAGCACCTGCAGGTTGATCACTACACTGATTTGAGCCTCAAGTGGAGTCTTTCATTATGAAATACAAATGCATTTATATTTTGGTATTATAAATGGATTTATAATAGCAAAAAAAGAAATGCAGCATCATTCACATTCCTCCTCTCTCCTGAATGGGTCGTGTCTGCACTGCTTAGTCTCTACCGAATATTCAGGTTGAGCGAGCTCCAGACAAACCTTGCCTTTTTGCAATAGTAAAGAACATAGCTCCGCCCTGACACAAGCATCACAGCTGCCAGACATCACAGCTGAGTCTTGTAACAGCTGTTATGTTTATCATCATCAGACAATACCTGATTGGGAGCTTTTTTTTGTCAGGCTATATTTAAAAAAATAAATAAATTTTAGAATTGCTAGAACTGCTACAGGTTGATGTGAACACAACAGTCTATCTGCGTTGGCTTTGCGACCTGTTCAGTGGGGTACCTTTCCCCCACTCCGATAAGAGATCAAACAGACATTTGGAATGAGGTAACTGGGCCAAAGTGTGAAGTCCATCCAGGATGTGCACAGAGTGGAGCTGTACTGTAACAATGACTCTTCAGTGAGCAAAATGATGGAACAGCCCCCCCCCTTGGCAGACAGTGGATAACTAAAGTTCACTTGTTTGTAGACTCAACCCATAAAACAAAAAACCATGAACACCCAAATATTTTTTAAATATTATTTTAATACTTTTCTTTAAAAAACAAAAAAAAACAAAAAAAGATGTTGTACTCCATAATCTGAACAAGATGAATCTATTGACCTCAATGCCTCACTCACCAACATACCAACACATTGTTCTGGGTAAAAGAAAAAAAAAAAACATAGCAAAAGGAAAAGAAACTTAAAAACAGTTAAATATGAAAACAGAAAGGAAGTAGAACATTAAAAAAAGGAGAAGAAGAAGACGTGATTATAGAGTCAGAAACACTCACGGATCAGTGGGCCAACCTATAGACAGTTTGGGGGGAGGGAAAAAAAAAAAGAAGCTCAGTTTCCAAACACAATGGCATACAACATCCCAAAACTGTTACCGTGGACGATAAAAACATCTCAGAAATAAAAGCTAAAAACGACAGAATCAGAACCTATTATACAGACTGCAGAAGCTGGGAACGAGATAGTGGGAGATGAGACGGCAAAGAGACTAAAAACATGAACATGATGAAAAAAAACAAAACAAATCCATAAAAGAACACAAGTAATCAATGAGTCAAGAGCGGATTCATCGAACAACTGGAGCATGATGGGAGGGAGCTACTAAAGTAGTCGCATAAGATGATTGGTGGAACCGCTTCAAACTAGTACAGAGCAAACTACTGCATGGTTAAAAAAAAAAAAAAAACGGGGGTGGGGTGGGGGGGGGGGACAGGAAAATTAAATAGCAGTAAAAACAAAACCTTTCATATAAAGTGAAAAGAAGTACACGTAAAAAAAAGAAAAAAAAAGAAAAGTGAATGACGTTTCAGCACTCGATAGATTGGTTTTGGCATAGAGTTGAGAAAGAAAAACAAAACCAGAGGAGAGAGAAAAAAGGTGTGTGTGAGAGAACACATCTTTTCAATAGAATCATAAAAAAGTTCTTCTTCTTTACAGTAATTTCTACAAAATCAAAACCAGAGCTCAGAGATGAACACCGAGACGAGCTTTGCTCCCCGCAATCCAAATCCTTCTCATCTTCCTTTTTCCCGTTGACTTTTCATCGTATAGAATATATATATTTATATATCTATATTTATACGTATTTGTTTCTATTTATATATATAATATGTATAATTTGTGGGGTGCAATCATTAGTTTACAGGCCGGAGCACTAAGGCGAAGGACACGTTGAAATTGTTTTGTTTAAATGTGGTGACTGGCTCTTTCCTTGCTGCTCTCTTCAACCTCTTCTGTTGGTAACTGGAGAAAGAGAGAAGCTGAAGGATGTAAAGGTCTTAGAAAAAGTGTTTGAATGGAGCCATGGCGGGGGAGTTTTCCCCGTTCCCACGGTGCCTTAAGAAGAAACAACGGATGACCGCTCAACCTGGCAAACGTGAGCACCCCGGCCCGACACTCCCAGTTAAAAAAAAAAACAAAAATCCAACTTAAAAATAAAATAAGAGACAAGATCCAGAGAGAAAACTAAAAGCATTATTATTCATTCATCTGTGTGTTTTTAACCCCATCTTTTCATACATGCTTTTTACTGTTTTTTTTCTTTAAATATAGACGCTCAGTCCCCTCCTTTTCATCATATCCTCATATGGGGTGGGGGGCAACCATTTGGACCTGTTGGCCATGGTGATCAAGAATCTACAACCAGAAACACCAAGCCGGGGAAGGGGGGGACAAACAAAAACAAAAAACAAAAGGGGGGCTTGTTATTTTAATTTCACTTCCCCTCATCTCTCATTCACGACACAAACCAGCTGTTTCAACTGCTGAGAGAAAGGGACAGTTAGTACTGAGTCTGTGTATGCAGATGTGTGCATTTGTGTAAGCAGCGACCGTGTGCGTCACAGCACGGGTGTTTGGAAGCGATCTGCAAATCTGCTTCTTGTGAGTCTACGGGGTCCTGCTCTTGTGCCTTCCTCTCAGAACAGATTCTCCTCAAAAATTGCCATCAGGTCACTCTGGAAATTGATGTCAATGGTGTCTGCCATCTGCGGAGGAACCAGAGGACGAGAAGCAGCATGAAAGATCGATTCTAAAAAGAAATTCATAAAATAATTCCCTCCCTTTTTTTCCCCCCCATTTTCTCTCCCATACCGCCTCTCTCCTGCGCCTCTCCTGTGCCTCACGCCGTGCCGTCGCCCTGTCCTGGTTGAGCGTATTCTGTGAAGCGGAGGTGGGTGGGGGGGCTTGTGATTGTGTAGGTGGGGCCTGCGGAGAGTGAGTGGGAGGAGTCGAAGCTGGAGGAACTGGAGCGTGCGGCGACTGCTGATT
Organism: Neolamprologus brichardi; assembly: GCF_056152115.1. Taxonomy (NCBI): domain Eukaryota; kingdom Metazoa; phylum Chordata; class Actinopteri; order Cichliformes; family Cichlidae; genus Neolamprologus; species Neolamprologus brichardi. The sequence continues at coordinate 7,430,225 of NC_142109.1, read as the reverse complement.
TGGGCGACGGCGGTCGTCATCTGGCACTCGGCGAAACGGCTCCGCCGTGTCCTTGTCGTCACGGCTGCGACAACAAGCAAACAAAAAGTGAGACAGCTGGCAGTCAGCACTGCATGATGCCCATAAATGATTCCCATCAAGGTCACACTCAAATACAACCTAACCAACAGCAGATTCTTTAGTCCAGTTAACTTGAACCTCGTTTTGCATCGAGGGTCACATACAACCCACTTTGATCTTAAGTGAGTGAAACTCGACTTTCTGTCAGTTTAACTACACGTTCAATCGCTGCAATGTCTTAAGACAAGATAAAGCAGTGCAATGTACACTGTCCCATATTAATAAAAAAATATTTTTTTATTGATTTGAATTTTTCTCCTTGTACCTTTCGTGCAGCTCATGCTTTTTAGTCGTTTCAGTATTCTGGGAAAACCAACCCACAACGTAGCAGCTGATTCACAACCGGAGCAACCCACTTTCAAGGTTTCACATCAAAGTGTGAGAGTTCACACTTACTCACAGGTGACTTGTAAGTTTGGCGGAAATGTCTGACATTTACATCAGCTGGCAGGATACTAAGCTGTGTGATACTAAACCATCAAATGAGCAAAAGCAATAAAGTGGTGATGAGTGCGATATTTATGACTGTTCAAGTCAAGCTAAACTCTAATAGGATTACAGCTTCTGACGCGTTTCCCTGGTCACACATTACCTGCTAACCTCCCACTCACCGTAGCTTCTCTTGCTCCCTCCTGGCCTGTTCAGCCTGTGCTTTCAGCTGTCTCTCTCTCTCCTCCTTCTCTCTCGCGACCTGCTTGTATCTTTCAAAGCTGTCGCTTGAAGAGCGCACCGAGAACGCCGGTGTGGACTGGGACTTTTGAGCCAGGCTGGCCCAAGAACCCATGTTCTTTATCTTGACGTCCTATAAAAAGAAAAGAAACAAACAGAAAAACCAGGTCAAGTTTAAAAAAAGGCCAAAATGAAGGACAGAAAAAAGAAACCAGGAAGGACAGTCTGGTTAATGTGGCTTATGAAATTATTCTCTCATCTCAGGCTTCTACACACCTGTGCCTTCTTGGGAGCGATGGGAGTTTTGGGTTCTTGCTTGATTTTGTTGTCCTGCTGGGAGCAGGGTGGTGCAGGCGAGTCTGCCAAATGTGAAATGGGACGAGAGCCATCCATCGGCTTTATATCTAACCCTGTGAGAGACAAAGAAAGAGTAAATCTATATACTACACACTTTAAGCCACGTCGACACTAATTTCCATTTTAAAATCCAACAACCTTTGCGAGCTTTAGCTGGGAAACTTTTTATCTGGAATCTCCAGGATTAGTTTGTGGTTTTCGTGGGAAAATTGAAGACATTGAAGAAACCCACCTTTGTCTGTCTGACTGCTCACGTCTCGAACAAATGACAGGCGTTGCTGACCATGTAATATTATAATGCTACTACCTCCATGTGCATGTTGCACACGCTGAATAGTGGTGTTATTTTCTGGTGTGTTCGTTTGGACAGACATTAGTTCTGAACAGCTGTTAAAATACTTTGCAATGAAAACAACACTTGACTCAATGCTGCTTCCATAAGCTGGCTATAGGGAACTCTGGGAGAATGCATACAAAAGCCTTCTGGGTTCGATATATACAGTGGTCCCTTGCTATAATGCGGTTCACCTTTCGCGGCCTCGCTGTTTGCGGATTTATTTATTTTTTGTTTGCAATTTTGCTGTTAACCATGTCAAATTAAAATAAATCTTCGATGGCTAATAGTGGTGCAACGGATCACGGTTGATCCGTAATCCGAACCGATCCCACTCCACGGTTCGGCATGCACGTGATCCGAAGATTCGAAAAAGAAGAAAAAAGTATGTGTATGGTGCGCGTGGTGGGTCTGTCAAGCGGTAGTTATGGCCAGCGCTAGCGGTCCAAGTGGAGGAGCAGAGGAGTTTGTGGCATTTAAGCAGCCCTTTGCTGCCCAATGCGACCGGGCTGAAACTATTACAAAAGCTATTGGGGTGTTTAGCTGCAGACGGGAGGACGTATGCCGTTGTGCAAAACAAGGGGTTTAAACTATGATGAACGAGCCACGCTATGATATCCCGCTCGCGTCCACTTTAGTGGCAAGATCGTTCCAAGCATGTATGAGCAGGAAAAGACTTAAGTTGTGACTGAACTGTCCCAGGCATCTTCTGTTGCCCTAACTACTACAAATGGGTGGACCTCCAGGGCAACGGAGAGCTACGTGACCGTGACAGCTCATTATATCACAGCGGAGTGCGATATAATGAGCGGTATGTATTATTGTAGGGTCTACCTTACAATATAAAGCGCCTTGAAGCGACTGTTGTTGTGATTTGGCGCTTTATAAATAAAATTGAATTGAATTGAGAGGTAGATACAAAGACTGTACTGCCCTAATATTGTACCATAATTTCTTTTTAATAATTGCGTGGAATGAGTCTTGAGTTGAATGTTTTTAATAGGCAAAAAAATACTTCAATAAGTAAATGTTAAATTTTTGTCTTTTTTCTTTTTTTGCTGATCCGTGACTTAAAACCGTGATCCGATCCGAACCGTGAGATTTTGGATCCTTTGCGCCACTAATGGCTAGCAGTGTAAGTACAAGTGCTGTACTGTATGTTTGTAGGTTTTCTACCCAACAAACACAACAATGTTGACGAAACGTTTTGCACCATCACAGGTACCTGCAGTAGCACCCAAAAGGCAGAGGAAGATGCCAACCATCACACAAAAAGTAGGACTTCTGGTAGAAGTTACTGTATGTTTCGGACCATAAGGCACACTGGATTATAAGGTGCATTAAGCAGAACAAAACAGTCAGATAAGTCAAACTTTACTCAACTCATTCTTTTTGCTTCCTCTACCTCTGTACCACTGACTTACTAATGTTGAATTCTCTTGCAGCTGCTCTAATCCCGTGTTCTGGAACTGAAAACAGGGTTTGATCTTTGGTTTCATTCTATAATACTAAACTTGTTTTTCCACGAAAGTTTGAACTTTGAGATTGTTTAAACAAGAGAGAAAAGTGTGAAAATGTTCATGCCTGTCTGAAAAAAGTGTATAAAGTGTGTAGTGAGGGGTTTTACAGCCTTAACACATCTATAATAATTGCAAAAACTAAAGCTGGCTACTTCGCGGTTTCACCTTTCGCGGGTTATTTTTAGAATGTAACTCGATAAACGAGGGACCACTGTAACATGAGGTTTGAGCACAACAAAAAAAAATGCAAAAGGTTACCTGCAGCTAAATGTATGATTCTTTTTATTCACATACGACTGGATTGTAAAACAGACACATACACACTTTTGCACTCACTGTGTTTGTTGTCTGGTTTGTGTGCATCCTGACGAACGCCTGGGCTGAAGGGCGAGGGGGGCAGCACTGGTGACTGGGAAAGCTTCTCTTCTTTGATCCCCATGTTTGACCTCTGCTCCTACACAGGATGAACAACCACTTTTGTCAAATCGCTTCTTTTTAACATTTAAACTGATTATTTTACTTGTTTGTACTCACTCAAAATACACATTTAAACATAAGATGAGGAGAGGCATTAGCTTCCAATCCAGACAGACAAACAGTACAAAGTCAATGCTAAATCACTTACGTGCTTCTTGGTCTGTGGAGGCGACTGTTGTCCCATTGAATGGAACGCAGGCATCGGAGGAGAGTGCATCATCAGCGGAGAGGGGCAACCTGCAAAAACATCGGTGTCCCATCATTTAATTAAATGCCTCATTTAATGTGTGCCTACAGTGATTATGTCTAATCGGTACCAAGCATTAGGGTCAACATTACACAACGTGCAGTGATTTGTAACTTTTAAGTATTGTTTTACTGTGCTGTTATGCAACAGGAGCAGCCTCATGTTTTCAGCTGTGACCACAGGTCACATGACAGACGCCTTGCAACATGTAGCAATGTTTTAAAAGACAGAGATTTTGCTCCACACTATGACCAAGTGCAGATATGACACAATATGTTGGGATAAGTTTTACTTGGTACAGTTCACTGACAAAGACTGCGAATGGGCTGTGGTGAGATCTGTGGTCTAGGTCTGTTTGTGATCTGCTCAGTCTGTCGACAGCAGTGGAGGGAAATTGACTGGAAACAGGCAGCTGTCAGCAGTGCAGCTATCTGAATGTGTGTGACCATGAGGCATTAAGACACCTTACCTGTTGTGAAAGGTTCCACTTTGCTTTGTGGTGATGGCTGCTGTTGGTGCTGTTGCAGCTGCTGTACCTTCTGCTGCAGGACCCCGCCCTTCTGCTGCTGCTGCGGTGTTGACGTGTGCGTATGTGGGAACGACTGCTGCATGTGCGCTTGGCCTGAGCCGTGTCTCTGCGTCAGAACGGGGGCGGCTGTTGTCATGACCTGCGCATGCAGTGGCGGCCCCAGCTGCACGGGAGAATGCGTGTGCAGCGTTTGCGTGGGGGCTCTGGGCTGAAGTGACTGCAGGAGGCTGTGGACCTGGCTGAGCGGTGGGGTCTCGGAGCTGGTGGGCGTTGGCTCCTCGTCGTCCTCCAGCAGGGCTTGGGGAGGCTGCGCCGAGAGGGTGCCCAGGATGCCGTGGGATGGCGGTGACGGGACGCGAGGGCGGGGGACAGGCTGTGGGGGAAGGGTGAGAGGAAGCGAGGGCTGAAGCTGAGGTGAGGAAGCTGGAGGCATTGAAGGGAGGGAGGATGGAGGAGGCTGTGCAGGTTTGGGTGGAAGTGGCGCTGCACGGTTGCTAGGTCTTGATGGTTGCTGGGGAAGAGCATTATGGATTGCTGTAAACATAGGAGAGAAGAATGGGAAAGGCATGAATGTAAAGAACACAGGAAACAGGAGGATGTGTACATCATGAAAGCTCCAGCTCTTCAAGCTTCACCTCTCATTAGACTGAAATATTTCACCATTTCCCTACATACAGATTACAGACATATTTAAAAACAAAAAACAACAACACACAACAACCTTGCAAATGTAATTATCTGCTTGTCCTTCCTTGCCTTACTCAAACACTTTAAACTACTAGACACTACGCAATGGCAGCATGTCACTTTGGAATAATTCAGCCATCTATTGTTTTAAAAGAAGCGATACTGGAGGAGAAGGTAGAGAAGAGGAAACTGCATTAAACAGAGCTGCTGCTGATGGAGCAGAACTCCAAGAGAAAGAAGAAGAAAGTCCAGACTAGTAAGCGTTGATGTGTGTTTTGAGTAGCTGACATGAGCCTCCAGCTTAAAAACATTTACAGTTAATAGTGTTGCTCATTACAGATAAAAACTGCTGCCCCCACTCCTTATTCTCCTAGTAGATGCACCTGTGGTGTAAATTTAAAAATCCATGGTGATTTTCAGAAAAGTGGACCCCATTGACCTTGAGGTCGAGGTCACTGAGGTTCGAACTTGTGTAAGATTTTTAGCAGCTGTACCTATGATATCGATTTGAAAATCGTACATCACCTCATTCTTGAATTATTGTATTCACAAGAGAAGAAAAACACTATGGACAGTTCCAGAAGTGATTTTACTTACTTTATTTTGACTGACGAAGCAAGCAGTCTGAACAATTAACTGTTAAGTTGTAACAGAAGACGGCAGCTGTCTTCTGAATAAATGGAACAGTCATTTTTTGGTGATAAACATATAATTATCTCCAGCTATTAAAAGATGTACTGTCACAATAAAGGAGGCCTGTTATGCACACTTCAAGCTCTACGCTTTAATTCTTAGAGACTTAAAGAATAACTGGTATAAAATGATCCTCATTTAGTCCACCCTCTGAAACATCCCAATATGATTCCCTTTGCTCTCTCTTTAAGGAAGCTTTGCTCTGATTGGCTGCCCACTGATAACACAAAGAGTAGTTGGGTGTGACCTCTTGCTCCACTCTCAGTAACATCAGAGCTGAGAGTATGGGAGAAAAAAGGGCCTTAAACAGATTATTTGAACAGCCTGACAGTCTGAAGCTTTTAGCACGCATGTAGTTCTTGGACAGACACTGAACTCATTACTCCAGAGTTGTGTTTGAGGATTTATCAGTGTAACAGTACATAGATGGCCAAAAATACGGGAAAGCATAAAAATCCACCTTTTATTGGCTCTTGATGAAGTGAATACAGAGTTGTTAGCAGAGTCCTGTTCTGATGGACGTACCTGGAGAAGGGATGATGGGATGTTGGTTTAGGAAAGGGTGCGTCTCAGAAGGCGTCTGGTTGGTGGGCGCGTTGGTATTGAGGAGGCCAGAGGCAACAGGAGCACTGGCAGTAGTAATGGTTGCATTAGGCTCTGTGTTGGACTGCGTCAGGTGAGAATTCATGAAGTGGGCCAGCGGGTCAAATCCTGAGGCCAATAGCTGGGAGGAATCCAGAGAGGGGACAGGGACAGGGAGGGAAATAGCTGGAGCCGGGATATATGGTGGTTTGGACTGGACCACCTGAGGCTGTGTCTGAGGTTGAAGCTGAGGCTGAAGCTGAAGCTGTGTCTGAAGCTGTGTCTGAAGCTGTGACTGAGGCTGAAGTAGAAGCTGAGGCTGCTGTGGCTGAGAAGTGACTGGGCCCACTCCACTACCGATGGACTGATGCTGCGGTCTCTTGGTGTCCTTGTTAGTTGAAGTCTTCTTCGGTTGCTTGGGAACCAGCCCTGTACAGACAGCACAATATGAAATGAAGAAATATAACATGTTGAAGACGAAACCTATGACTCTGCTGGTGCAGACTGCCAAGTGTATATTACCACTGTCAGAGTCTTCACTATCTGAGGAGTCACTGCTGCCTGAAGATGAGGATCCCGTCTTCATCTTTGTCACATTTGGCATTTCCAGAGGCTTCTCTGCTGCAAAAAAAAGAGCCACAGCATTCAGAGATTAAACAGAATATAACATCATCCAATAATAACAGAAGCAGCGACACATCTTCCAAAAGAAACTATCAATATGCAGGGCTCGCAAAATTTCAAAATCTCTGGTAGCCCTTCGGGCAGGCATTCTTCCATTTTTGGTAGCCCAAAATAAATTTAAGTAGCCCGAATAAAAAAGAAAGCAATTTTTTTATGTTTTGTTTCCGTTACAATATTATACATTAAAGTATAATATTGTAACGGAATATTGTTACAAGAGAAACAAAATTAATCTCTCACCTCCAAAATTAATCAAAATTGTTAAATTGTTAAAATACAAATCACAACAACTGTATAAAAATTACAAACATCAACTCAAATACTTGGTTCAAATTGAACAGAAATTTCTATGAATTTGTAAGAACTGTGTAGAACATGAATCAGTCTGTGTCAGATCCTGAATTTGAAATTTCCACTGAAGTCACGGGTAAGAGGCAAGTGGAACCAAGATCTAGGCCATTTGCTTTTTGAAGTTTGCAAAAACTGCTAAATTTTGCCAGTGGTAGTTCACTCTTTGCAATATAGCACGCTGTTCTAAACAGCTTTTTCAGGAGTTCTTGTTGTGCTTGGTTTATTTTTAGTATGTTTTTTGCAATTGCTGTTTGTTCTGGGAAAGATACTGCAGACTGGGCAATAATGCATCTCTTGCATTTCTCATGGGTTCTAATGGGGGCCTTTCTTAAAATTACTGGTCCCAGTAACAAAGGCGCTTATGGACTCAGAAATCAAATGAAACTCACAACACACCTGGCAGAACATCATGTTCTTTAGCTTGTCCTATTCCAGCCACAGAAATTCTTTTGTCCATGAAACCAAAAAAGCTGCACTTTCTTTTTGCCTTATAGTCTGATTTGTCATAACTTTTCCGTTTTGTGGTAAGCTTTTCTTTGGCTGCCCCTTCTTCACCCTGACCTGTCTTATTTGGCTGAGCAGAACTAAAATACCTGCGTAAATCCTGCTGCTTTTACACACGTACTTACATAACGGTCAGCGATTTTTTGCGCACTCAACCTCTCACATGTTTAAGCTTGAGATTTCACTTGTCGCGTTTGAATAGTAAGCTAATGAGTGATAAGACGATGTCAGAGGAATTGGTGCGCAATTAATCGTCACTCACCAATCAGTGCTGCTGCTCTCTACACACCGTTCGCGCGATCGCAAAATGAAAGTGAAAGCAAAAAACAAGCGCAAATTCAAACGTGATTTCAATATGTCACATATTGACAGTGGCTCACCGATGCCAATGACATAATTACTCAGCTACATTGGCGAAAGAATGCAAAAGCATAGACATATATTTTCCTTCCTATGATAGCCCAACGGGCAGGGCTGAGTTAGATTTTGGTAGCCCGACTGGAAAGATCGCTAGCCCCGGGACGTCGGGCTAGCGATTTTGCGAGCCCTGATATGTGAAAGCAAGATTGCACCCAGATAACGTTAAATGGAAAGCATGGGGAACAAAGACTTAAAAACAAGAGCTCACATGAGAATCTTTGGAACCTTACGAACCTTATGTGAAAGTGTTTTAAAGCCTACCTGATGGTTTTTTCTTCTTCCTGAGGCAGCTTGAGACATACTTCTCTAGCTCTCTCAGCGTGGAGGGCTTCAGCGTCTCAAAGTCAATCTCAATCTCATCCGGATTGGAGTTTTTCAGCGACGGCTCACGGGTTTGGATTATGTGCACGACACGGCCCAGCTTGTCTCCGGGCAACTTATTGATATCCAGGCTCAGCTGGCGCTTCTCCTCATACGACATTGGCTTGCACCTGTCGGCAGACATGTCTGGAGGAGGACGCATTACAGTAGGTTTACAATAGTCCCAGGCATGCATATCAACAAAACTCAATCATATGTTCTTTAATTAACGTACCGATGTCAACATCTTCAAGAGAAGCCGAAGGGACGAGAGGGGTCGGCCCAGGCTGAGGGGGCACAGCAGGCCGGGGATTTTTAACTCCTTCTTTTTTACTGTAAATGAGAAGTTCTTAGATGAGCTCCATGCAGCGCAGGTACAATAACCTAAGTTTACGTCTGGAAAACCTACCTGGGCTTTTTCCTGTCTTTCTTTGCACTGATAGGTTCTTTACTACTTTTGCTTTTCTTAGATGCCTGAAGCATTGCAAGCGGGAGAGTCTCCAAAGGTTCCTCTGCTCCCACTTTTTTCTTGTGCTTTTCTTTCTTCTTTTCCTTCTTCTCCCTCTCTTTCTTCTTAGGCTTGCTGACCTGTGGCTGGGAGAGCGCTGCCAGCTGCTCATGGACAGCTTTAAGCTGAAACAAACACACACACATTTGTGTGTTAAAGAGATGATGAGCCTCTGCACATTTGATTCTCCAGCATTCAGCTGTGTTTTAATCAGACCATTCTACACGGCCAACCCAACTCTTGTGTCTAATTAGCCAACCTCCCCTTAACTTTCCCTCATCTAACCTGTTCCTGTAACTCAGCTAATCGCTGTTTCCTTTCTTGTTCCGAGTCTCCTCCTGAAGACTCTGATTCTGACGAGCTCGAGCTCTCATCTTCCGAGGCGGCAGAAGGAGGTGGGACTTGTCGAGTGGAGGGGGCAGGGTGGAGAGCTGATGACGGGGTGGGAACAGGGACTGGCTCCTCTGGGTCATCGGGCATTTTGGCGAAACGCATCTCAAACACGTCCTGTAAGATTGAAGGACAGCAAGAAAAGCTGTCAGCTCGAGTGGAGCAACAGACACATTCAGATACTGTGCTATTTGGTGAACTGGCCTTTAGAAGCTCTTCTAAAACTGTTAAATCACACTAGCTTTTTATGCTGTACACCATAGACTTTTTTTTAACCCTCTATGTGAATTTCCTCCATTTCTTCATCGCAGAAGGTCAGCAGCTCAAACACAAGGCAAGCTTTATCAGATATGTAACTGCAATAGAGAATGCAACATGTAATATGTAAGCAGCCTATGAATAAGAGAACAGCTGACTGCTGGAAGTCATCGAGGTTGTACTCGAGTTTGTGCTGCTTATTTAACTGCTGTGCATGCTATGGCTGTTCGATATAACAATATGTATCGGATGATGATATAAAAACGTCTATCGTTTCATTTTACGCTATCGTTTGTTTCGTGGTGTCGCAAAATAAACTGTTTACGGTAATATTTTTTTCATCGTTTTGATGGTCACTGTAGTGGCTATATTAATTTCTTAAAGTTCTCTCTTTCTCTTATATTTAATATAACCACACTACTGACAGACAAGCGCCTGTTTTTATGCGTTGTCATTAGCAACAACGACGGTAAAACCATCGCATGTCTGCTTGTTTATTTTCCACATAAACCTTTCACAATACAGCTCAAGCTGTTGAGATTTTTCAAAATAAACTGAATCACGTGAAAAAGTATGCAGATTATTTACGGATGAGAAGTAAAAAAGAGCCGCCAGGTGCCAAAGAATAAGCCTTAGACTCAAACGTTAGAACAGGTGTTTCCCCGCAGCACGCCGTGTAATAAATACTCAAAGAAAACGGCTGTTACAACCTATGTCTAAAAATGTGTAGTTTCATGCATCGGTTAAAACACTCGACTCCAGGTACACGACGCCCAGCTGGAAACACTTCAGCTGCCCGAGATTCACAGAATTAAAAGAAAATCTTAAATTTTTGTAATTTATATCGTTATTGGGACGATAGATGTTTTATATCGGGATATGAGATTTTGGTCATATCGCACAGCCCTAGTGCATGCTCTTTTTCTCTCTTTTTCTCTCACTTTACTTTGGTGCTGACTTAAAAGTTTTCTACATAAGAAAAACTACTCTGTAACCTACAAAACTGATTTTGATGCTTCTCTCAGCAGTCATCAATTAACACCAGCTTGATAGATGCTGCAAAGGTGTACTGCTTTACAAAGAAAACAATCCTGCAATCATCCACTTGGGTTCTGCAATGATCTCTGCTGTCTCACTGATAGGTCATCTCTGACTTTCTTTTTTCCAGCTTAATGTTTATGCTTGAACTTAAAAGTCTTTTACTTACACCAAAACCTCTTTGTTACACATATCAAGAGTTCAGATCAGCAGCTACAAAATGCAAATCAAACATATGGAATAAACAATAAGACGTTAAAACTCATTAAGATGTCATGATATAACGAGGAAATTGTCCACATCCACACACTGCAAAGCATGTCACCTAACAATCAAATCTTTGTACAATAAGATCAAAATTGTGTGGGCACAGAAGGTTATGAACTTTATGTGATTGTTCAAAACTTTTCTATGAGATTTTGGTAAGAGCTTTTTTTTTTTTCAAATTTAGAGGGCGGTCTAAAGACTTTTGCACATATAGGTTATATAATGTTGGTTACGGTTTGCAGTGTGTGAAATGTCTGGTTTACCTGTAATTTGCGCGCCATGGCAACCACATCGTGGTCTGGAGGGTTGTATTTGTAACAGTTCGAGAACATCAACCTGACGTCTGCTGCAAATTCTTGAGCATCTCTGTACTGTCTGTTGTCCAGCTTTTTCTGGAGGGGATTAAAAAACAAAACAGTAGCGATCAAAATTCTGCAAATTTAAAGACACACGAGACATGCACGTTGTTTGGCTCATTAGTTGTTTAAATGTTTGTGGTAAAAAGATTAAATAAAAGCAAACTAAACAAAAAAATCCAGCAAAATGTCAAAAAACTTTGGTATCAAGAGCAAATTTTATCACAGGCTAAAAACAGGTTTGTACATGTTGTAATAAAATCACCTTGATGGTGCTGAGATCCATGGGGTGCTTGATGATTTCATGGTAGTCGTGGAGACCGAGAGCTTTTGCATCAACAGGTTTGTAAAAAGGCCAGGCATATGCCACGTGTTTCTTAGACAGCATCTCTCTGACGAGGCGTGCACACCAACGTAACTGCTCCTGGCGCTTCGGTGTTCCTGACCCTCCCATCTCCAAGACTCCTCCAAGTTGATGCTGAGAGTCTGGCTGTGATGCTTCTCTTTTGGGCTGCTTTGATGGGCGGCTGCTGTCTCTGCGCGGCCGGGTCTCGGCAGAAATGGGAGACGATTCGCTGAGCTGATCGTTGGCGGTGGGTGTCGTGGTATCAGCTTTCCTCTTCTGGCTCTTCTTCTGCTGTTGGAACAGAAGAGTTTAGAGGTCACAGTCTGAAAAAACCCCCAAAACATCAGCAAGTGTCTTTGTAACAATAGATGCTGTCTTACCTTGATGAGAGCAGGGGAACTTTGCAGTATGGGGGCAGTAGGATGAAGGCCTGGGTGAGTCACAGTCGGAGGGGGAACTGAAGTCATTCCCTGGGCCAGGACGTCTGAAGTGGAGAGGGAGAATGGAGGCCCCAGATGGGGCGCATGGTTTGTGGTTGTAGGAGGCACACGGGGAAGCTGAGGTTGGGCTAGACTCTGGGCCAGAGTCTGGACCAGAGGCTGGGCCAGGGGCTGAGCCAGGGGCTGAGCCAGGGGCTGGACCAGAGGCTGGACCAGAGGTTGGACCAGAGGCTGGACCAGAGGTTGGACCAGAGGCTGGACCAGAGGCTGGACCAGAGGCTGGACCAGCACCTGGTCCAACCTCAGGGGTAAGGCAGGAGAACCTTGGGGGGCGGGTGCAGCACGGGTATGTGGAGTGGTTGAAGGGGACGAAAAGCCTCGTGTATGTGGGGTGGTAGAGGGGGATGATGAGTCATGTCCTGAATCTGATTTTGAAATCAGACCTAGAAGGAAGAACACGAGAGCAGCACAAAGACGAAACTTTAGCATAGTTAAACATTAGGTCAACAGGTTTAAAGCAGATCACCAACAGGCATGACATAACCAAAACCTGATTTCCCAATAAAAGTTCTATATGAGGTGTGGCTGATTAAGTGGGTGGAGGAGAGCAGACAACAATGAAACCAAACATACAAGCTGAGCTGGCTAGATTAGCAGCATTTGCATATCACTGCTGGTGACGCATGGAAACTCTTCCATGAAGTCTTAAGTGTTCACCAGGAAGTAGAATCACATCCTCTGGCATAAAGTTGGAGTACCAATTCTACTGAGGTAAAGCAGCAAGAAGAATTCTTCTGCTTCACAGAAAAACAAATGAACGATGCTAAAATAATACCTGTGTCCTGCCTGCCTCCTCTGCGTCCCTTTGTAACCACAGCAATCTCAGTCTCCTCCTGCGGCATCTCTGTAATCTTCTGGAGAAAGAGCTTTTCCAAGGCCTCTGCCATTAAGACAATATCATCCCCGGGCTAAACACACAAACAGATGAAAACCGCAGAGCACATTAGCCACAATCCACATCTCTTAATGTCGCTGAGCAGGGCAGTCGCGTGTGTGCAGAACTTCTAATGTGGCTGACCTTGTTGTAGATGTAGCAGTTTGTGAACATGGTGTTAAAGTCTTGGATACACTCCTGGGCATTCCAGTAGTAGTTGTTCTCCAGGCGTTTTTTAATCGTGCCCATGTCCATAGGATTCTTTATGATCTTATAATAGTCCTTAAAGAAGAGCAGGGAAACACGAGTATTAGTATTTTAGCTAGACAGAAGAATAATTAAGAGAGTTGAAAGTAAAACATTAAAATTAAAAGCTCATCCAGTTCCTCAAGGGAATGACATTCATAAGAAAACTGGCTATTCCCTGCACAAGTTTAAATACTATGCTAATAGGATCCTAAAGAATTATATTTACCATGTAAAGTAACTCAGGCAAGCTGCTCAGGATTATAGACTGAACTCAGTTTATGGGTTACTGAATAGACAAAAGGCTAGTGAAATTCCATTCTCAAGCCCGGCGCTCAGCATTTTCCTTGTCACCATCTTTGTGTTTTTTGTGTTTGTGTTAGAGACTTTGGAATCTTTTTTGCATTCATTTTAATGGACATTAAAGAAACTCTAGGTTTAAAGCACTTCTGTTTTCATACATAGAAGACATCCATTTTTTTTCTTTGAATATTCCTCCAAAAATTACCTCCCTTCTTTTTTTTTTCTCCAAACCTATTTTCCTTGATCTCAATGGAAAATATCTTGAGTTCAGGGAAAGGTTTTCAGGAAAACTGATATGAACTTACTGCCATATTAAAACTACAACATTCAGAAGATGGACTAAAGAATTGTTATAATAATCTGAACTATCCTGTTGCAGGTCATATAAACTTCACTGAGCTTCACTGAGTGAATGGGTAAATGCAGAGAGGAATTTCCCCACGGGGATCAATAAAGTATACGTTATTATTATTATAAACAACAACAACAAAAACAACAACAACAGATGAAAAATATCACTTCATTACAAAAGTCTCAATTTGTAAGAAAAAAAAGGAACGCAGGCCAGAGCTGAGCCCTACATAAACCTGCTTCTCAGTAATACCACTGTTACTGAGGACAACTGAGCTTCTCTCTGCTTGGATCTGTTACAAACTAATATCTATCATTATACAACTACTTATGAAACAGTGAATGTGTTTTTAAACATACTGTGTCTAACTGCACTTACTGTGAAGTATCACAACAAAACAAAATAACCCAGACTGATGTGTGCTTATAGCTATGTGGCACAGTAACAGTGTCTTAATTAAGAAATCAGAGGCTCAAGATTTTGAGGTAAATAAAGTTTTGTGGTCTTCTGCACATGGCACGCGTCAGCTGTTACTCACAGATTTCATGTTTATATTGTGAAATAGTTCATATGAGATGGAGGCTTGATCCAGCTCTCCTCTGGATCAATCCTGCACTCCACCTGACTCTCAGTCGCAATGTCACACAGTCCTGACAGTTTCTATCAGTTACCCTTACATCAAAAACAGAACGATCCTCCTTCGGCTGCCTGTCATTGATCTGAACTGCTGAACAGATCTGTGCTTACCCTGTAATACGCCTCTCATTAGTACATTACTCAGTCCTTCATGGTGTCTGCTGCTTCTTGAGCCTCTAATTTGTGCTTCTCTTGACAGAATTTTGGTTGCTATTGAAATAAACTGGCTGTTTCTTTGTATCTAAATCACTGCACTGTTAGTAGATCACCCTCCAATCACAGCACATAATTTAACAACAACAAAAACAGCAGTCACAGCCCTAGATGCATCCTTAACATTCTCCCTCTGAAAAACCAACACCTGCAGCAAAAAGTCAGTGCAAGGACTAAAGGTACTACCTTGTGTGTCTCCTTGGTAACCATAACTAGAAGACCACAGAAGACTGCAGGAGAGTTTTTTCCCCAACTTAACTGAAATACTCAATGTGACGTGTCGCAAAGTGTCAAATGAGGTAATGCAGAAAAGAAAAACACACTTTCTGAAAAGCAGAAAAGGCAGCGACATGTTTTACTGCAGGGTTCCACCATCACCGGGTCCTACTGTGTGAAACTTTGCATATGAATTCATTTACTAGTTGTTACAGTGCTGTCTTTGTGCTCAACTCTTATTGCACACACACTGAAACACACACACACACTGAAACACACACACGTGACTCACAGGCAAATTGAGTTTGATGGCATCTACAGGAGCCTGGAAGGGCCAAGCAAAATTGTGTTTCCATAATGTCTTCAATACCACTTTTTGCAAGTACTGAAAAAGAGCAAAAACAAAAAAATAAATATACACACATTAAATAAGTGAAACTGACATTTTACTAGCAGACATGGTTCACAAATCAAAGTCCTACTACCTGCAGCTGGTTGGTCTGTCGTTTGGGTCTGGAGGGGTTCCATGTTTCGGGGGGTGGAGGGTTGAAGGGGATAGGCGGTGGGGCGGAGGGAGGGTTCTGGCTGCTGCCTGCCTCCAGTCCGTCCCCCATCGCAGAGGTGGGCTGCAGTGGCTGAGCAGACACTTTAGGCAGATTGGACCTGGCAGGGGCAGGTGGGACCGGGGGGAACCCCTTCAGGCCATTCCACTCCTCACGTGACTCTCTGAAAGAACCACCGAGGAAAACATTATCTCTGCAGCCGTTATGAGAATTTTGACATGACTTTCTCAGAATGTATCTCACATTTATCATTACTGCCACACGTCGAATCTGAAACCAAACTCCTATCACCCCACTATCTAGATCAAACCCCTTTTACATGTTCTGTCTCAATTATCTGTTTCACGACTAGGGATGGGTACCGGCACCGGTTCTGACATAAACGGTAGTAACCAGACCGAAAAGCAGCGCACATTTCGGTGCTTTATTTCGGGGCTTTTTTTCCCTGAGATGTCACACACTTTGGATTCTAGCCAATCATTTTACTTTTAGGCGTACGTTCTTTTAGAGCAGAGCTACAGAATAAAAAGTCTGGCTGTACTTCACAGCAAAAGATGCAAACTCAGCAGCCTGCAACAAGTGCTTTAAGGTGATACTGTGCAAAGGAGGTAACACCTCGAATCTGATGAAACACCTGGCGACGCATAGCGTCTTTTTAAAAGCCGAGAAATGCACCGTATTTGATAGCTTGCTGCGAGACCTCACACCGTGCACATCTACTGCGGGTGGGGTGCCTGTTATCGGACCTGGAGTTAGCAACATCCCCCAAAAACCCGAGGAGGAGAGTCCTGGCCCCTAGCCCTGCCAGTGTAGCAGAAATGATGACGGATGATGATGGCAGCAGCAGCCGTTCTTCTCTGGGTCAGTAGCTTAATGTTGTTCGTGTGTAATTTACGTTGAGTAGGCTAACCACATTATTACATTAATGCATGTAAGGTGAACTAACAAACACTGTCGTAGTTACATGCGGCTGTCTTCTTGTTTGATGGCAGATACTCCCTTCACCCTGGCCAAAAAGGCTAAAATGACCAAAGAAAAAGTGGAAAACAGCTAAACATGAGAGGTTTTTAGACAAAATTGGTGTTTTTTCCATTGATTAAGCACTGCTTCCAGCCAAGAGTGATACCATTTATACTCTATAGCTGCAGAAAAGGCTAACATTGTTTATCTTTTTACAAAAAAACAGCTAAACATCAGAGGTTTTTGGACAAAGTGTATGTTCTCCATTCTTTAAGCACCGGTTTGAGCACCGTTTAAGCACCGGCACCGTTTCAAAAGTACCGGTTTGGTACTGGTATCGGATAAAACCTAAACGATACCCATCCCTAACCACGACCACAACCCAGTGTGAGCATTTTCTTCTACAGTACATCGCCAAAGGTCTCTGCATGAGAAAGAGAGGCAACTTGGCAAAGGGTCAATCTTTTTCACCCCGCTCAAGACAACAATAAAGATCTCATCTTTGACACGTTCACTGCTCTTTAAGCTGTGACTCAAACTCAGTATCTGATTTTGTCATCACGTGCTTGAAACTACTGCGCGAAATCTGGGATCAGGCACTGAGGACTCAACGTGTGTTTATGTGCACAAACAAAAAGCATGCATTCCACATCAACATCAAACTCTTAGTTTAAAGCATCTGGGAATAAATATTGAATCATTGCTTAAGATCAAATACCGTTATGACTGTTAACCTGCAAAGTTTCTGATCCATCAAATGGAAGCAGAAAGTGTAAACACATTACATGCTTCACCAGCTATAAAATATCCACAAACAATGCAGAGCATTTACTTGTCCTAAAAGCACAAAGACTACAAAACAAATCCCTAGCTTGGAGTATTTTTTTTTTAAATCAATCATGCATTTGTAATTTAGGCAAAACAACAGAAATACACTAATATTTACAGAAGGAATTGACTGAACAGAACAGGATGAGGCAGAACTTCAAATGCATACCTTATTTAAGACTCAGGTTTTGTTAGTAATATCAGAAATTTTGTAATATTAATAATAACTATACACAAGGCAAGATAAAACTGGGGTTCAGGTTTAAGAATGCCTTGGTAAAGTCTGATTGAAGGAAAGGTTTTATGATAATGGCGACTTTTTAAAAGCTGAAAATACAATGTAAGTGTATTTACTTTCTAATCACAGGTGAAAAAAACCCCCCAAACTGTGGTAATTATCTTGCAGAAAAAACTCATCATTAAACTCTCTCAACTCAAAGGCCAATTATTTTTGGTGGACTTACATGTTTGTAGCTGTGCAGCTGTGGTCTAAAGCAGTTGTCTGATCATATCTCAGTTGGGGAGGTGGCAACTTCCCAGGGTGATGTGGGATGTTTGTTAGTGACACGCTGCGGCAGCACAAAAACCACAACACACAGAGAGTCGAGTGTCACACCTGTGAGAGACCGAGATAACAAATTGAATTAGAGTCAATTTATGTAGTTTGTTGGATTTTGTTTGTGCAAACTGCCCTTTTTTAAAACTGAAACTGTCACAATAGAAAACAACACTTCCACATCACAAAACACAGAATTGAAAGCCCAAGACAGCTGCATCATCTGGATAATACAGGCACATTACTCTTCTTTATTCCAGTCAACATCTAGTACATGGAGCAGTTTGCAACAACAAGTTAATTCTCAGGATTTTGGGGAGGGGGGGCGTCCTATATATGCATGTTTTCATAGGTCTTTTGTGCTGCTGTTTATGTACAGCAAACTTAGAACAAATTAGGTTACAGGAGCTAATATGGTACTCTTTTGTATTAAAACTGAACTCTGCCTGACCTACAACCTTGGCATGCTTCAGATGACCTTTGGTACCCCTTGAGATCAAAGGTATTTCTCAGTGAGACAAAATGAATGAATCAGAGACAACAGCTAACATTTAGTTTATTAACACCCTGACAGTTTCTTCTACTAAAGACAGAAAGCTTTATTTACATCTCTTTCTATGCCTGTTACCCGTTACAGATCCATATTCCAGCTACAGATCCGTCATTAGTTAAAAAAACAAAAACAAACATTAAGTGAATAATTGTTCCCTACATTTACCAGTTAAGTGGGTTGCATGTTGATAACTATCTTATCAATGAATATAGACGTGTAATATATGCATAATAATGCTAACTGGGCAGCAGTTAGCACTGCAGCGAGTGCTTGAGACAAAATAAATAAATATTGCGGGAAAATACACGAAAGACCAAGTCATTCTCCAAACTACGTAACTGCATACAATTACACACAACATACACAGCACGTTAAGAACGCAGCAGTGTCGCAGGTAATCTGATCAACAACAAATCAAATATTCTATCAATAAAGCCACTAGACGTAACGATACTGCGAAAGGTATCACATACTGCTACTACTTAGTATCTACCGGTAACCGGGTCATAAAAACGACCCAATTTGTTGCAAAACAACTTTACTCTTCAGCTTTTCCTTTGCTAACCTTCCATGTCTGCCCATCGCCATTTCCACTATGCTCAAGTGACAGCTGCGCACGTAAACTGCGTTTCAGAATACAACTTTGACGGGATTGATATTCTCGAAATGACGTACGTCACATTTCACATGAGCTTCTGCGCCATAGCGCCTTTACTACGCTACCAAGAGAACGTAACTTGTGTCACGAATACGGCCTACGGGGCTACAAACAAACAGCCTAGCAGCTAGCTCACTAGCATGTTAGCGACATGTAGCTAACGTGCACACTGACAACAGACAGCGCCCGCTGCTACAAAAACGACCTTTACGCGAGCGTTAAAAGGAGAAAGACACAACGCAGAATATGTACAACAACACCAAGTCGCTCGCGCCTAAAAGCTAAAAAATGAGCTATATCGCGTGCCCGAACCGGTGCAAGGCCTTGCGAAGACAGCTCATGCTCCGCTTCCCGAAGCGCTCACTGAGCGCGCGGGAAATACGCCACCGATGCCCGCTGTAAGCGTTTTATCTGATCCCCGGGGTCGTAAGCTTTCGTTTGATGTACGAACGTAAGCCACACGAAGGCGAAAAATGATATTTTTACCTTCTTCAGTCGGTTGTCAGCGTTCACAGACCTTCCTCGCCCCAAATCCAGAACAAACAGTCCCGTTTCACGTCAATGACGTCAGACGCACGGGGGGCAGGCCAACAAATGTCACCTACAACTCCTCCCCTCTCTCCTGGGTTAACATCACGCAATAGCTTGTAATCATTTCAGTCAGGAGACAGGTCGGTGTTCACTTTACTAAATGAGTGGGTTTAAATATATAACCGAGTAAAAAGTGCGCGTACACTAAAACGTGTTTTTATTTAGTAGAAAACAAGCTGACAGCTTAAATGTGCACGGCACGGACGGCACGTAGGCCACCCAGCTGCCATCTGTTTCCTCTGTAAATACGTTTTCTACAAACTATAGAGAACATAACGAAAGTTTAAAGCGTTTCTAAAACTTGACAATTTGTTATACGGCTTATCGACCTATTGCAAATAACCTTTTATTGCCCGATTTGATCTCAGGCCCGTGTGAGCATGGTTGTTGTACGTAATTAGATGTTTAGATCTTGATGGGAGCGGTGTCTTCCAGATGTAATGCTGTGTGAGTGGCATGAGGGCTCATTCTACTGTTTGGTAAGTGTGAAAGTCGTGAAGATGTCAATCCAGCTGAATACTGATGGAGATAATGGCGGTAAATTGTGCTTTTTCAGCCTTTTCCTGTGTCCTAGAAGATATTATACCACTCATGTTTATGAAAACTGTTATCAGTGCTTGGGTGGGAGGGAGTAGGTACACCACCTAGTGGTTGGGATGGTGTTAAATTAAAGCACAGTATCAAAACAACCTCTGCCACAGGTTATCAGAATTGTGTGGTCAACAGTCTGCATCAAAATGTGCAAAATTAGCAGTGAATATGTACACATCACAAATGTGATAAGTCTGGTTGCTAGATGATTTGCTTTTGATACCCTGCTCAGTTTACGTTAAAGGTCTACACATGCAGTCCTTCTTCAATTCAAACTTACTGGCCACTTCATTAAGTATGTTTGTTCACCAGCTTGTTAACACAAATATCTCATCAACTAACCATACGGCAATATCTCAGTGCATTTGGACATGTAGACATGGCCAAGACGACCTGCTGAAATCCAAACTTCAGTGACTTTGAACGTGGAATGGTTGTTAATGCTAGACGGGCATTGCTGATGGTCTGGTTTTTCCCGCACAGCCATCGAGTGTTTACAAAGGATGCTCTGAAACAGAAAATATCCAGTGAGTGGCAGCTCTCTGTGAAAAACTGCCTTGTTGAGGTTAGATGTTTACGGCATGTGCAGAAGAGCATCTCTGAACGTGTAACATGTTAAATGTTGAACTACACTAGCAGCACTGACTTGTACATATCTTTCTTGTGTAAATGTAAATGCCTGTGTTATTGTGTATTACAAACAACAGAGAGATTGCAAACTGTGTTTCATTGTTTTTGTAATAAAGACATGTAGGAAAAGACGGAGCGATTCTTTTCTATTCAGAAGACCACATCAGATGCAACTCCTGTCAACTAAGAACAGGAAACTGAGGTCACAGTTTGCACAGGATAAATCAACAAAAAATATTGTTGGTCTGATGAGCGGATTGCTGCTGTGATATTTCGACAGGCTCGGAGTTTGGTGTAAACCACATGAAAGCACAGATCCATCCTGCCTTTTCTCAATGCTTCAGGAGGCTGGTGGTATTATAGTGTCAGGGTAATTTTTTTGGCACACTTTCTCAAACATAATACTGAGCTCTCTGTACTCAAATTACCTCAACAGCCACCATATCTCAATCCAATAGAGCACCTTAGGGCTGTGATGTAACAGGAGATTCAGCTGCCATCATCATTATGAATCAAAAATCCATGAGCAGCGTAAGGCACCTTTTAAGCAGCCACTGAGTTAATTTCACTTGTATTTAGGAATTAACACAAAGAAACTGATTTAGTCAACGAGTTTATTTCTTTCCCAGACCGAGATGAAACTAAAATGACTGAAAATATTCCGAATGATATTCAAAATGTTGCACGCTTATCCTACAAACAGTCCCCTCAATCATCTCAGGCAGCCCCACCTGCAGAGTTAAAAAGTCCTCCTCCTAATAGATTTATCCAAAAGCTTGGAAAACAGTCATTCATCAATACTGGGAAAGGCCTGAAAGCCATAACAATGTGTAAACTCTGGACCCCCCCAAAAAAGTACACAATATATCTCAATGTTACAATAGCCGCAATTTCTTAATTCTAAACAACTTACATTTTAACAAAAAGGCACAACAACAACAACAAAAAAAATTACTTTGACGTTTTCATAAATATGCTCATGTGTCTTCTTGCCAATGTTGAAATGAAAAGTCCAACAATGCCTCTCATGTCTGCACCGAGTACAAAGCTATTCCTGGGAACAGATCAGTTCAGCATTGAGACTGAGGAAGGGTAAACCACACGTCCGGTCTACTCTGATATTTAAAAAGAAGTCTACCCCTAACTTTGTCAAGACTTTGTATGCATGCAGAAGACAAGAGTTACTATTTTTGACATTTGCTTTCATGTAAATCTCTGCAAGAAAGTGAAGAAGAAGAGCAGTAGACAAAATGTGCAACTGCTTTTTACCAAACTCAAACAACAAGCTCAGACTGACAGTGAAACATGACGGGAGCAGGTATATGTAATCCACAATACATGTGGCAGTCAAACTGGACAGTACAGGTCATAGACTGGTCCAAACAGATGTTCAGATGGAAAGGTTACTCTCTCACACAGAGCAGAAATCATTCATGATCATTGGCATCTTCCTCTTCGTGCACTGCTGCCTCCAATCCTTCATCTCCCAAGTCACCGTGTAATCCCTCTTCACCAATCTCATCATGAACCACATATCCCTCATCCTCTTCCTCCCCAATTTCAAAACCTTCCTCTTCATCCTGGTTCTCCTCATTCTGGTTCCCCTGCTCCTCCTCCATCTTTTCCTCCTCCTCTTCTTCTTCCGTGCCTGCTGCTGCTGCTGCTGCTGCTGCTGGTGCTGCTTCTTCTGATGCTGCTGCTGCTGCTTCAGCAGTCTCTCCTGCTTCTCCTTCGACCACCTCTTTGCTAATCTCCCCCTCAGGAGCAGGCTCATCTTTGGCAGGTTCTCCTTCCGCCTGGCTCTCTGCCGCTTCGCCTGTAACCTCCAACTCCGATACGTCCATTGCCATGCTGTCTTCTGGATCCTGTTCATCTTGGTTACCAGTGAACGGGTTTTCACCCTGACGAAATAAAAGAATTGAGAAAAATAATGACATTTTGACCCACTGCACTCATGGTCAGTTATGTATCTTTGCATCAGACAGTTTCTGCACACTACAACCCATATTGCTGATGCAAACCTCCAAAGTGTTATATTATTAATCAGATTTTTTCCAAGTATAAGTTCCCTTTTTTCTTAACAGTGCATTTACTGACACGGCTGGTCTTTTGTTCTTTGTGTTTACAAATAAATAAATAAATAAATACATACATACATACTTGTAGTTGGTGCATATTTATAATCACATTTATTTCTGATCCAAGCCCACACAGGACTCTGTGCATACCTTGAGGTAGCTCTCCAGCTTCTTGCCAATGAGTTTGTGGTTAAGGATGCTTCGAGCAACTGACAGACTGGCCCGCTTGGACTGCTCCATCATACCCTTCAAATAAACAACATTTCCATGTCAGAACAAAACATTCTAAACAATAGCCTCAGCTCTGTGGCACCATTTGTAACATCAGTGGAGGACTTTGCAGAGTTACTGCATTATAAAAAAAATAAAATAAAAAAAAAAAGGCACTGCACAAACAGGGAGTGGATGGGACAAACTGTCTGTGAAGGTTCTCAGTCATCCAGGTCATCGTAGTCAAAGGAGCTTGCAAAAAAAAAAGTGTCTGGACTTCTTTAAGTTACTTGAAGATACTTGTCTTCAAGTAACTTAAAGAAGTCCAGACGCTTTTCTTTGCAAGCTCCTTTGACGATGGGACAAACTGTTACCCCATCCTCTGACAGTCTGAAGTTGTAAATGTTTTCTGATAAGGCAGAATCAATATTAGCCAACCTCTGGCCTTCAGTGCTTCAGTGAAAAGGTCAGCAGCAATGTCTCTACAGAAATCATGACCCAGTTTCACGCAGCCTACAAACATTGCTGTGTGAGCAGCTTCATATACAAATCATTTTCTTCTACTGACTACATCTGCCAATTAAATGAAACACATTCTGCAGAATGACAGGACGGTGTAGTTGGAAGAAAACAGTTACTACATGAAACTGGTCACAACAACATTTGTGGACTTTCTCAATGATGCTGAAATTATTATTATTTTTGGATGCACTGTGTGCTATTTAGATCCATTTATACCGCCGATATCTCCAGAACCAGACAAGCCGCACCAAAATAATAATGATCATCATCTAAACCATTACCCGAAAGACGGCGATAATAATAAAAGTGCACTGATTTGAATGTAGCATTGTCCTTTTAAACATATAGGCTTGTGGGGCAGTCCATTTGCAGAAGACCTGCTGTACCTTGCGGTTGTAGTTGTGGTCAGGAGACTTGATGTGTTTCTGTATCAGGTGGGGCTGCATGGGAATGAAAAGGTCACATGCTGCACAGTGAGCAGCTTCCACCTTCCTCATAAAGTGCTCCATTCCAAGCTCTGTACAAGCGTGAGAGAAATATCTGTAGTGAGCAATCCATGCGCATCTTCAGTTCAACACACAGCAGGAGTTTCTGCTTACCCCTGGTGAGGTCCTGCTCTTTGTACACCTGGCAGATTGCAGCACTGTGGTTCTCCAGCTGGCTCACCCTCTCCTCTGTCTTCTTAAACTTATTCTGCAAATACTCCTACAAAGGAAAGGTTTTTTTTTTCAGTTTAAAGTTTATGAAACGTTTACCTCGCCCAATATCTTTACTCTTGCATACATGTATAAATCACACGTCGGCTCTGGAAGATCACTGCATAAATATTTCAGCACATTCAACCAGAAATGTTTTTCCATTTAACCACACTTCAAATTGTTTTAGTATATTTACAACAAGCACTTCCCTGAAATTTGGCTCAGAAATGTAACATTTCTAAAAGCCTATGATTGGCAAGTTTCTTCAGTTTCGGTTCTTCATCTTCATTAATCATAAATATGACTTCCAATAAATTTGAGTTACCTGCAAAAAGTCTGTAGTGGGCTTGGACAACTGGCTGGAAAGGAACTTAAAGTGGTCCTTGTGGAAGCGACTCTCAAGATGAGCCTCCATTTCTTCCTTGTAGAACGAACGGAACTTGCACACAGAACATGCAAACATCACCCTGGAAAAATATTTAAAGTCTAGTCAAAAAAGCCCATCAGAAAGAGCCACGGGTGAGATTGAAAACAAAAACAGTAAATGAGAGTTGAAAGAACTTTCTAGGAGTTTGTAAATTCACCTTTCCAGGAATCCTCGTCTCTTCCTCATTTTTGGGTGTCTGTCCTGACCCTGGGCCGGTGTCTGTTTGCCCTGTGGCTTTTTCTTCTCTTCCAGTTTGGATGCAGCTAATCAGGAGCAAAAGTGCAGAAGATACGTATATGAACAACCCCAATGAAAAACACACAAACAAATAAAAAAAAAAAAAAAAACAAAAACACAAAAAAACAAAACAAAACAAAACAAACAAAAAAAGAGTAAATTGTAAATAAATTATTTAACTGTACATAAATAATTAAAGAAATAATGAAACACAATATCAAAAGATTCAGAGAATCTGGAGAAACCTCTGTACGCAAAGAACAAACCCAAAAACCAATGCTGGGTTTCCACAATCTTCAGTTAACCCAAAATAAAAAAAGAATATCAGTGAGGAGTCACTGGAGTTAAGCTTACCTTTATCACCTTCTTCAGCAGGTTTTGTCTCCTGCAAAGAAAAATATTTCATTACTCAAAGAAATTTAAAAAAAAAAAAAAAAGAGTCAAAAATAGCTCCATCATCTGAACAGATGTGTATTGCTGGATGTAGTCATGCTGTCATAAATATTCGCAACACGTATTCAACTCAAATCTGTGACACTGGTTGATCATGAAGGAAAAAAGAACATCGCGTTTAGCCTGTTTTGTAAAACCACATTCTCATCCTCATTTGCATTTAAATTATTATTTCCATCTGAAACTGTACACCGGTTGCTTAAAGCAAGTTCCAGGGGCAAGTTAATTAGATCCTAAAGTAATACAATAAACCTTTAAAATACCACTGTTGACAAAAGACTGAGCTGTCAAAGGCTGATCCACTAACCGCAGCAGCTGTTGTCTTTGGCTCACCACCATCGCCGTTTTTCTCTGGTTGCTCTAAGAACACGGAGCACACACATAAGACCAAGAATAAGACACCAAAATATCTGCCAAGTAAAGAGGTCTTTTGAGAATACCACACAGTCGACAAAAACAGTACCTTGCGTAGCCTCTGACTCGGCGCTGTCCGTCTTGTTCATCTTCGACTCTGGCTCATCACCTGATGTCGGGGTCTGCTTTCTTTTCTTCTGAATATCCCGCTGTGGCTTCACCTGCTACAGTACACAGAAATCAGTTTACACACAAATGCATTTAGTGATAATAAAAATAAATACAAACCTGGACAATACACCTTCAACTTAGAATTAAACACTAATAGATGCTAGACTTAATGTTTGGCAATGTTCATATTCTCCTGGTGGCATTTCCACATCAATAGTGTTAGCCTCATCTTAAGACAAGCCACAATTGGGGCAAAGGAAAGAAAAAGGAAAAATCTATCTAAGCTACTTAATGCAAAAAAATAAAAAAAATAAAAAAATCAACATCCGGACAGTTATCAGGGCAATGCATTGTGTGGGGAGATGTGGGATTTGTCTTTGCTGTGGATGCAGGGCAGTTACTTTCTTCTGGAACTAGAAGGGCAAGTGATACTGCAAATATGTGTTGGGCACTATCTGTGACAAACTGCTTTAGGTAGCAAATAGCAGGCACAGGCAGTTTAGCAAGACTTGCCAGTTGACTGAGAATACAAAAGGAGGGAATTAGAAAGGGCTTAACTTTTTCCAGGTATCTGAGGAGGTCTTATTTGGCTGGAGGTACTTACTTTGTTAAGGGGTCTCTTGCGGCCTCGCTGCCGGCCAGCCCGTGGGCCCCCTCCAAAATGCCTCCCAGGAAAGTCGTGAGGCCCTTGAGAAGAACCCTGGAAGCCCCCACTCTCAGGGTACATGCGGTTGGACAGGAGGGAAGGGAGCTTTCCTCTACCACCTCCTGGAGAGTGGCCACGGTGGGACTGGCCACCGCTACCACTTCCCCGCAAACCTCCGCTTAATGGAGTGGGGTCTGACCTGCGGCTTCCAAACCCTCCAGTAGCTCCTCGACCCCCGGCGCTTCCACCCCTTCTGGGGGAACGTCGGCCTGCTCCAGCCCATCCTCCACCTCCAGAACCTCCTCCTTGGGGACTGGTGAAGGACTCCCTCATATTCTGTCGCATTTTAGCGACTCCATAGGAAGAGGAGGGGCTGTCAAAGCCTCCTCCTCCTCCTAGCCCAAGTCCCCCTCCGAAGCCCTGGCCTCCTCGCTGACTCAACAGCATGCTGTCCTCCCGGCCATCACCAAAACCATAGCTACCGCCGCCAGATCTGTAGAGATCTCGGGAGGAGGCAAAAGCGGAGGAGCGCGAGTCGAATGACTCGTACTGGTCAAACCTGCAGGAGGGAGGAAGAGGGTTGGTAGAGAAGAGCAGAGAGCAAGGGAGGCAGAGGGGCAGCCAGGTTTGGATTTCTCCACCTGCTATTCCTTCTCCTCTGTGGTCTCGCTTTCTCCATGTTTTCTTGTCACTCCCAGCTTCATTTCAGAAAACAAATTAGATCAAAAATTAATGATCCACAACAACTTAAACACTGTGCTTGTGGTACATTGAAAAGTTATTCCTTTTGTTTTTAAAATCTCAAGTCTACTGCAGATTAGGGAAATGCAGTTAATTTTTTAAGCCTCCCTCCTTTTTAAAGGATGGGCTGTAAAACCCTGAACAGACATGAACATGGTCCATCAGAACCAATGACGCCTCTTACAAGAAGTAAAGTGTCCTGGGAACTGACTCAATTACAATAAATACTGAAGAAAAGGGGTTTATATACAAAAAAAAAACAAAAAAACAAAACATATATACTGGGCATTTTTCAAGGGGAGATTGTGTTTCTGTAAATACATTGAGCATCCTTCAATAAACATTTCAGCTTAACAAGGCATTATCAGGGCACCTGTAAACCCATCTCTCTTCAGTAACCTAAAGCCAGAAGACAGGGTTAGGTCACACAGAGGATGAGAGAAACAACGTGTGTAAACACAAACACAAAGCCGGGACAAAAGCAATGCTCAGAGTTTTAAATAAAGATGGATTGGCTTTATATGCAACAATGTCAGTTTGTAACAAATGGAAAAGCTGGTCTGTAACTGCACCTCCAACAGGGGACCATGCATGTCACAATGTCTTTGGTTTAAAGGATCACATCATCATTTTCTTCTCAATAAATGAGGGATACTGCAGCATAGCAAATGGGAGCAAACAATGCTTCCTCAGATGCTGAGGCATTCAAATGCAGCCTGGACGATACGATCTTCTCATCAAGCAGGAATTGAGGCAACATGTTTCCAACAAGGACTGAGTGCAAACAGTAATGCCGTAACAAAGACTAAAACAGCACAATTTACTGGTGCAACCTCAACAATTTCCAAAGGATATCAACTCTCCAAGTCTCTGCAAACAGTGGAATCCCTTCGTTTTTTTACCCCCTACCACTGTGAATAATTGTTCTTCAGAATCAGTGGAGAATCGCAAGCTAGGAGGGCAGCCAGGTGTGAATTGGTCCTAATGCTTGACTTTAAAGTTAGAACGACTATTAGAAGGCCTAAGCATTTACTGAGACAACTGTAGAACAAAGTGGTAACTTGACATCAGCCAGACATGACGTGACACTAAGAGACGATGTGCTCAAGCAACCAGAGGGCCAAATTTGTTATGCAAATTTGGCACACATTCAGGTGCAAATGTGTGGGAATGGTACCCTACCAAGAAAGATGGTATGAAGCATAAAAAGGAAAGTACTGTTACCTGTCACTCCGACCCCCTTTAAACCCCCCCTCCAACTGAGTGAGCATGTCCAAGCGCTGGTTAATCTTAGCAATGACTGCATCTGCATGGGTGCCCGTCGATGAGAGCAGAGCTGCTCCCGAGAGCCCTCTTTTCATGTGGCCGCTGCCACCTCCATAGCCTCCGAGTCCAGACATGGAATCCTTATAACCTCCCCCGTGCATATCGAAACCACCAGAACCTAGTAAAGGGGGTGGGGCAAAAAGAATAACACACTCCTTGTGAGGAAACAAATTAATTAAACAGAATAAACATGCACTACTTACTTGCTTCATGAATAGCAGTAATTCAGGGCTGAGTGTACCAACTTACCTCTGCTTCCAGAACCTCCACCTCCCCAACTGGAGTAACCTACAAAAGGAAAGAATATGGACTGATAACACAAACGCGCTGGGAATTTTATACTAACAGGTCCACAAGCATGTGCGGATTTATTACAAGGAGCTGTTCAATAGCGCAAATCGTTCAAAAGCATAGGAAGGTGGAATCCACTGCACTTAGAGTAAAATGAAACAAAAACTGGCCGTATATTTATTTAAACTATAACCATTTGACAATTGATTTGCAAGTTTTCTGTCTTAATAGATATTCAGCTAGCGAGTTGTGCAGTTCAGAAAGGAAAAGCAATTAAATCCAAAGACTTAGAGGCATCTTCTCAGAGGCGGCCATTTTATCAGCTAGCCTTTAAACTATTCCGACATTGACTCCATTTTAAAAGAATAAGCTAACGAACTTTGGCAGAGCAAGTGACAAACCGCCAAAGACCCATAAAGTCGTCTGCGTTAGCATCGCTAGCAAACAAGCTGCCCGACAGCGAGATGGGCCGCGTAGCTAGCAGTGTTTCATTAATCGTGGCCGATGGGCCTAGCGTAACGCTGACGATTTTTTTTTTTAAATTTTCGCTAAAACAAACCTACTGGTACTTGGCAGATTTTGTAATAACTGGTAAGAAAATACAACACGACTACTGTTTAGCTAGGTCTTTGTTTCAGGCTGCAACCGGCTAAAGGCTGGCTCTTATGCTGGGGAGTTTTTTTGTTGTTTTTTAAACGGCATTAGCTTAGCTAACGGCTAACAAACTGGTCATGTTTCAGGGGAACAAAGCATGTGGCTAACTGGGTAACTATCAATATCTATGGCCAAATGTGAAACAAAAGCTAAGCAGATTATATTTACCAGAGCCGTAACCCCTGCCTTCCATGATATTCTGTGCGCTGTTTGGACGAAACAAGCAACACGAGCGGCTACAGATCCAAGAAAAGAGTAGCTGCTTGTAGCAAAATGTATCGAGCCAAGTCCGACGCGTCAAAACCACGTGACCGACAAGGCCTCGTTACGTCACTGGTATGCCTATAATAGAATATGAACGTGAATATATATTAAATATAAAATTGTTTTAAATATAAATAATAGATTTAATGAAGGCAAGAAGAATGTCACCACCGTATCCGGATCTTGACCAAAGGCTACATGTGTAGTGTAACGCCCATAAATGTAGAGATTAATATTGAATAATCAATCTATCAGTCAATCGAAGACTCAGTGTACTATATACAGAGGTATACAGATCGCCCTGAATTGAAACATCTTAACTATGTACATACACAAAACATGTTAAACAGAGAATTTGCTTCTGTAAATATAAATATTGCCAGTAAATCTTCATCAGCTGTCATTTGAGGTGCACAATAAAATGTCTAATATATGTATATGTGTATAACAGAAGACGAGACTGTTATCACACACATTTAAGATCAGGAAATCTTAAATATTTCGTCTCTTCAAAGCACAAAGACCAGTGTTAAATGAACTCCCACAGAATCATTTTCAACACTTTTTCAGGGTTTACATAGCTCCACACTCTTTAGAATTAAATCCACATTTTTAAAATAGTTAAAATATTTAACACTGTGCCAGAGTTCATGTTTTAACTCTAAAAACACAGTTAAAATAACACTTTAGAGACTGAAGTGACTCTGCTGAGATACAATTTTTAACCATCTGGTTAGTGTTGGCTTCACTCCCTATACTGTCAGGCTTTCTACACTGAAAAGTGTTAAAATTAAACTCTGAGAAAGAATTACATCGCACACAACACATTTTCCCCAAAAGGACATTTATTTTGTCGTCAAAAAATAAATGTACAATGTACACTGTCAAATCTGAAACACTGTATGACCTTTGCAAATCAAAAGGTTTATAAAACTTTAGATCTGACATTTTCACATTGTACCTACCATCTCTCCAAGGTAGGTACAACTCTGAATGCATATAGATGGTTATCGAAACACTATGTAAACAGCTTGTTTCCCATAAAAAATGTCATCTTCAACCAAAAGTTGAAAACTCTTTTGCCAAACAGTTTGGCAAAAGACAGATATGTCTTCTTCCACTGCACTGCAAATAACAACTTCAGCTTTATATGATCTTGGGACAAATTAAACACAAAATGTGCTTTGAAAAGTTCATCAAATGCCCCAAGCGAGTCACTCGCCTGGCATGTAATGAGATGCTCATCCATGGTGATGTAAAAGGTGTCAATCTTGCTCTTCTTATGCCTGACAGCGAGGCAGTATGGTTGCCAACCCTTTTGATTGCAGAGATGCTCTTCCAGACTGCAGCATGACTGGGGTTGACATAAGGAAACTGAAAATTATTCACAGAAATGATGTCCAAATACAGAAAAAAATAAATAAATGTAGAAGAGATTGCTCAAAGACTTTCATATTATTGAAATTTCATGATATAATTACCTTATAAAAGACTACGAGTCTCTGACTTGCATCACTTGCGCTGATTTTTGGAGACCTTTGTCCTCGTGGTGGTGGCGGAAGAAGATGTAACAACAACAACAGCGATGCCATTTCTTGTTCAAAGGCTGAAGATGAAAAGACACAAAATGAATACCATTTCATTAAGTGACTGATCTGTTTTACAATGAAAACAGGGAAAAGTTAAGAGACTTATGAGTCTTCTATCTATTGCTGAAAGTTATCAAAAGTAGATCAATTTTTAGAGATACACAAGAAGAAGAAAAATCTATAGGATTATTAGTTCAGGATGAACATACAAACAAAACAGACAATGCTTTGTTTGACTTTATATTATGTTCTAAGAGCAAAACTAGAAAAAGTGAACAAATATTTAATTTGTCTTAATTATGAATTTAAATGTTAAAAAACACAGAAACAAATGAATATGTGCCCCTGAATGCAGCTTTAACCCTTAATATATATATATTAAAAAAATACAACTCACTTGTAGAATCATCTTGATGATTTTCTGGATGACCTTCTGCTGACTGCATCAAGCAAAGCAACTCTGGCC
Source organism: Neolamprologus brichardi (assembly GCF_056152115.1). NCBI lineage: Eukaryota > Metazoa > Chordata > Actinopteri > Cichliformes > Cichlidae > Neolamprologus > Neolamprologus brichardi. The sequence goes on along the minus strand of NC_142109.1, from coordinate 7,398,131 downwards.
TCCTTGCAAGCATCCCCATCAAGCTGGTGTATAACATTCACAGTCCTTTGGAGATTTGGGCCACCTGAAGAACTGTCTGTCAACCTATTAGGTGGTGTTGGAGATCCACGCCGAATCTTTCTTTGGACAGTTTTCATACGCCAAGAAATGTATCCTGCACCCCTTGCTGCTCCTGGATAAGTGAAAACACAACATATTTTGTCAGATTTAGCTCATAACAAAATATCAGATAATTTTTATGTCCATCATTAAATAATTTTGTGTTGTATAAATATTGACTTTTACTTTGTCTGCGTATGGCTCCTTGAGCGAGGGGATCAGCATCACAATGCCCAAAGAGATACTCCTCTCTGATTGCTTTTGGGGGAAGGTGCCTGAGAGGAGATTTTCAGTTTTTTAAATTTAGACAATTTGTATGCATTTATTGGGCACAAGTATAAAGAACACAACATACACTGAATACATACCCATGATTATCAATCATGTGAGCCACAAGTATGTTAACCATTTGTCATCTTGTGGCATCCTTCATGGTGTTTGTTGCTTGGTATTCCTGTATTACTTTGTCACCACCAGACTTGCTTCTTAAGACAGTTTCAATTAACTCTTAAAAATGAAAAACAAACAAAAATAGAAAAATGAACATTGAGAAAAACCTGGCAATAAGGAATCTTTCTAGAAACTTGAGAGGAAAAAAACAAAGCACAAGTGTGAAGCTTTGTAGCAACCTGTTTAGCAGATACTGCAGCAGTATTGTTAATTCTTTGTCTGTTGCATGAGACCTCATCTAAGATTATAGTTGAGGCACATGAGCTGAAGCTTGAGTTGGAGTCAGACAACTCAGAAGCAGAAGACAGGTCTGAAAATACTGAAGAAAAAGAAAACATCAAATAATTTCTTCAATTGAATGTAAAGTGCTTGATTATACTTTTTAGTGTGTAGTCTCACCATCACTGGAGAACACTGTTAACAGCACGTTGCCTTGTCCAACAAGGTCACTGCATCAACCTCTGTCCCTGTTGCATCCTTGTAAGTAATGTTTGCATCAGGTAGCAGGCAAAATCTCTCGGTGACTGTGAAAAATGGTACAAAGAAACTCATTGTGCTTCTGGTGTTAGCACTGCTTCTTACTTGTGTCTTGTTGTATATGGTGCTCAACAATTTGTTAATACAAACAACACATTTGCTAAAAACACAAATCTGAATCTACATCAATGTAAGAAGCTCCTACAATATGTATTAAAATATTATCGTGAACATATTCTTTATCCAAGATAAAGTAGCAACAACCTACACACCTTTTACATTAAATTGCAGAAAGTCATGCTGTCCTTCATCCCCATTTAGCTTCACATACTTTAGTTGTTGATTATACTTAACCTGGACCAACATTTTTCTGAAAAATGCAAGACTGAAATTTTAAGAAGACAAAATAAAACCTACCCTGAGTCAGTCACGCACTATATAAAACAGTGCATGTTTGAAGACTTTTGATGTCAAACTACCTGTCGGAAATTCCACAAAAAAAATCAAACAATAGAGGGGCATTAACCAGCCTGAGCAGTTTACTTTGGGTTTTTTCCATCACTAACAGCTTGAATGTGATCTGTAACACTGATATAGTTAGAGGCTATTAACAGTTTGCATTAACTCTTCATTGCTAGCGCCAAAAGCTAGCATGTTTTCTTCGTTTAAATTGTTAAAATGCACAAAATACATTTTATAGCACAAGTTTCTAACTATCTTAGTAAGTCTGACATAATTCTACTTATGCAGGTGCATGCAGTACTGTTCTGCCCGCACTGGGGGTGTCTGGGAGGGCTGGGCTTAACTTCAGTTCAAAATGAACTCTATACAGAGTTAAAGCTATTAAGTTAACTAATGACAGAGTTAACATTTTTAACCAACCTCTGTGCAGAGTTACAGAATTTAGAATTTTCTCTTTTAAGAGTTAAATCAACACTGATGGAATACATTTTGTCAAATAACTCCAACACAGAGTACAATTTAAACCAGAAAGTGTTTAAATCACACTTTGAGGGTTAAAATAAACTCTGAGACATTTACTCCAGCACATTTTAATGTGTTTGATTCCTCATATCATCACAGCACTTTAAAAGGCATTCTACTGAGAACTTTGTTTCATTTTAACGTTACACTGAAGGGGAGATCATGTCGTCATAAAGTATTTCTCATCTCATCACATCATCATCATTGTCATGATTTCCGTTGCAGTTCGGGGCGTATCTGCTATAAGATTGTGCGTTTTGCCATGAGTAGTGAATTGTAAATTAAAGTTTGTCCTCTAAGAGAAGGCAAGAAAGCTGTCATTAAAACCTGCATCCAAAGTCTAGTAATAAAATCTCCAGAAATAATAAAAATAACTTTTTGATTTTTATTATTTGCACAAAAATCCTTTAAAAACAGTCAAGTTAAGATGCCATACAGAAGCCATACAGAGGCTGGGACACAGTCCTAATTAAAGATGGTCAAACTCAAGTCAAAACAAACAAGGTTAATAAACTAAAAATGATAAACACGGCAATTAAAACATGAAAAATGAAACCTGAAAAGGGTTTAATCACAACATGCAAAACTGGCTATTTATTTACAGCATCACTAATGTGTGAAACTTGGCATCACAGGAAAAGCTAGTTACACTGAATTCACCACCACTGCATGTAAATAAATCTTCCTGCAGGAAGCAGGAAGATGATAATACAAAGTTATCTGTCCTTTCTGTGACCTACTGGGCTCTTAAATACAAAACAAGCTCAACATATGTTACACATGTTAAGGTTAACATGTGTGTGTTCACATCAAAGGGGTGGTGCTGGCAGCATTTCACCAATAAAGATTATGGATTAAGTGTACTAACAGCAGAACAGCTGATTTCATACAACAACATTAAACTACATTATGGGAAAAATACGAAGAGGTTAAATACAAATACAGACTCAAAGTAACACAGTTGTTGCAGAGCAATACGACTGGACAAAAATCAGCTATATTAATACAGTTTAGCTCATTTGAAGCCAGATACAGATACAGATTGTCAGTATCACAGCTCTGTTATTAAGAAACGAGGGAACTGGATGAATTATTATCACGTATTTAATTAAATTGTTATTTAAAGAACCATTTTAGTATTTATTCAATCAGCTGCAGCAACAGTGGTGCGTAACTGTCTGAGAGCACGTAAATAATGACTATAAAACTATTCAAATGTAGGATTAGTCTACTTGCAATTTTGATATATCAGGAAGTACAAATAGGTGTTCCTTATTAGGATCGCATATTCATGCTTATAGAACAGTAAAATAGTTGTAAACTTATTTGGAGTCGACAGGAAAAAGTAACAAATAATGCTGTGGCCAAGAAACTATATTTATTACTGGAGCTCACTGGGGAAACACAAAGATATTAGACACTGTTGAAAAACTGCCCAGGGGTACCAGGGATCTTTTAGGAATGGCGATGCTATTGTGATTTGATACATACAGGTTTCTAAGTTACCATGGCAATGTACCCCAATAAAAAGTGAACACTGGTACAAAAAAGCAAGGGTCAAAGCTAAAGATGGCCTGGATAAGAAGAAATCCTGCTTTGGAGTACAGGCCTCAAGTTTGACATACTCTAAATTTGCAGGGCTGTTTGTCTCTCTGCACATGCAGGATCATATTTTGCCAGCATGAATCTAAATGAATAAGATCAATTGTATTCAGATTATACTCTGCACATGAGAGGAAGAGCAAGTCTACAAGCTACCCAACCAGATGTTGCACAGTGTCTTCCTGCTTCTCTGCTGGTTTTCTCTGTGCAGCAGGGTTCAGTTCAACACTCTCATACAGCTGGTCCCTCTGAAAGGAGGACATGCAGATGACTGTGGGCACACTTTCATAATTTCAGTAATTTCAGAGTTGGACATATCTCATTACCTGTCCAGGTTGTTCCCTGTCACTTTTCTCAGCAGTGGCAGTCACAGTTTTCTTCTTCCTACATTTGTAATATATCAAACTCAAACTTTTCTTATATGAAAGAAAAGAGTTTTGAAGACAGTCAGAAGATATGACACAAAATCTGAAGTGAAGTAGTTTACCTTGTTTTCATGTAGAGTAGAAATACAACTGCAGGGATCAGCGATAAAAGAGTCATTTTCAATACGTTCAGCCCTGCTATGGTTTTCTCTAGAGCTGTAGAGATTGATGTAAGATGTAAGTAAACATTGTAGTAAAATATTTCAGAACAATATAAAATTAACTGCCAGACTGCTATTTTGTTGGTTTGGTCCAGAAAAAAGTTGAAGTTTCTGCCTGCTGCTATCACTTAGCCTGCATTTCTCCATTTACCAAATGTAAAAGGAGTCAGAAAGTGAGCAGGATCTTTAACATTAAGTCCTTCTCACCTTTGACAGTGAGAGCCTTCTCAGCTGAGCTAATGTTCTGAGGACTATTCACAGCACAGGAATAGTTCCCTTCATTCTCCTTGCTGACTGGGTCCAGGATCAGATGTTTCGTTTGGTGGCCGACTGGTCGACTCTTCAAGTACCAAATGTAGTTTGTGTCGTCAGTCAGAGGACAGCTGGTACTGCAGGTCAGCGTGACCCTCTGACCCTCTGTCACCACTGCAGAAGGACTCACGCTCACTTTCACACCTCAAAGATAGTTCGATTCGATAGAAAACAAAACAAAACAAAAAAACCCAGAAGAGTTATTGTGCCTTTTGACAAAACTGACGTGTGATTATCAATTATATCTGACATGCAGTTAGGTCCATAAATATTTGAACGAGACAATTTTTTTCTAATTTTGGTTCTGTACATTACCACAACGAAATTTAAATGAAACAACTCAGATACAGTTGAAATGAAGACCTTCAGCTTTAATTCAGTGGGTGGAACAATGCATTTTTTTTTAACACAATCCCTTCATTTCAGGGGCATTTCAGTAACTGAACAAATTAAATAACTGAAAATAAAATGTTTATTTCTTATACTTGGTTGAAACCCCTTTGCAGGCAATGACAGCTTGAACTTGTAGACGTCACCAGATGATGAGTCAAATGTCCAATTACTTTTAGTCTCTTTAAAAAAAGAGGGTGGCCCATGATAAGGAGCTGAAACTGTCACGGTCCCCGTGTCTCTCTGGTTGGCTCACACTGGCTACAGGTTTTGTTGTTGTTGTTTGTTTTCTTTGTCTCTCCTCCTCCTCTCTGCCTGGGTGGAGCTCGTTACGGGCTCTCGCTCTTGGCCCACGCACCTGTGTGATTGTGTCCACCTGCTGTTGATCTGGCTGATTTCCCCAGCTGCTATTTAAGGCAGTGGCACAGAGCAGCTCACTGCTGGAACGTTGAACCGCCTGAGTTCGTGCTCTTGGCATTATCAAAAGAATCCCCTGTATGTGTTTTGCTGTGGAACTAACGTTAACTTTTGTGTGTAGACATCCCTCTTCTGGACCAAATCACGGGACCTGCCCGGGTGTGGCAGCGTGTGTGGAGTTTTGGAGCGAGTGCGGCTGAAGAGGAGTGCGTGTGTGCGGAGGAGCTGTGGCGGTGACTGTGTGGAAGAGGAAGCGTGTGTGTGTGTGGATTCCCCCCCCCCCCTTCTCTCCCCTCCCTAGAGCCCTGGACCCCCCTCCCAACTCACTGTACATATATATAGCACTGAGGTGATCCCTGTTGTAAATAAATCTCCTTTTGTTCTCTAAGAAAGAACTGTCTGCGCGTGAGTCCGTCCAATAGCCATGACAGAAACTCCTAAACCTTTCATCCAGTTTGATTGTAGAAACCCTCAAATGAAAGCTGAGAGTCTACACATTACGCCCATGTCCATGATGTAACTATAATTGGAATATGTTTCAGTAAACAGGTAAAAAAAAAAACAACAACAAAAAAACTTGTGTCAGTGTCCAAATCTATATGGACCTAACTGTAAGGGTGGTTGTATCTCAAATGAACACGGGCCTTCTGCTTGACTGTCTCCAATTCGCATAAAAATTTTATGGTACAAATTCTGAACATCCAAAATGATTGCTTTCAAATTTTAGCTTCATATCTGAAAGAATAATGATAATGATATCAGATAATTTGCTGTAATGTTTTTTTTTTTTAATCAAATCCTGTATGAAACACATTTTTGTGGACCATCAATATGATATAAAAACATGAACTTCACTAAACACTGCAGGTGATTCTGTATTAAATCAATTAAACTTACCTGTGACAACTAACATCACTCTAGGTAAATGACAGTGATTCTCAAGAGTGAATGAGTATTCAGCCGAGTCATTCCTCTTCACATCATTAATTGTCAGTGTGTGGTTGTTTTCCATGTTGTCGTGATACTTCACACGGCCCGTAGCTTCTTCAAATACCTCCTTACAGTCATCCTCCTCACCACCAAGCTGTACTTTATACCACAACTTCAAGATAAAATGGCTCGAGTATTGACTCGCAATGTTCACAGAGGAACCTTCCAGGGCACAGATTCTCCTGCTGACGTAATTTACAGCCTGGCAGTATGCATTGTTGACGCCTAAAACAGAGTTTAAACACATGAAATTTTACTTCTGCTTCAACCTGCCTGTTGTTTGTTTCATACGTATGTTTGGCTCATACACGTACTCACAGGATTCATGAGAGACCACATCTTCATTGCTTTTTACAGCACAGGAGAAGAAGTCTGCTTTGGGTCTGAAAATGGTAATGTCTTGACGCTCGCAGTCATTGTATAACTTTCTGTTCCAGTACCACTTATATGCAGTGTGAGCATCAGCCGCAGGGCAGCTGGTGTTACAGGTCAGAATGACAAAGCTCCTGACAGGAGTTATTTGAACGTGCAAATCTGTTGGAAGAAAATAAATACTTTTTTTTTGCTACGACCTGTGATATATTTTGGGGAGAATGGTTTGTTTCCATCACATATCCTGTCGGATATGTGATGGAGCAGAACTGGTCCTTTGATTTCAGCTTCTCAGAACACATGCTGCTTTCAGTATAAGTCACACTGAAACAGGTTTTAGTTACAGAATCTGCACAAAAAGAGATGAAAATTAGTATTTTAACTTTAGAATTTGTTAATGGCTTGCCAGGATTTTGTAGCTTTTAACACTTTGGGGTGTATTTGGAACGTTACTCACCCACAGAGACTTCAGGGGCTCTGAGATGCTCGTAGCCTTTGACAGCACAGGAGTATGTGACTGCTTCCTCACTGCTGAGAAGCTCTTGGTACCAGGGAGACCAGTCCTCATAGAGAAACTCTCTGTTCTTGTACCAGATGTAGGCTGCAGGCTTTTCAGTCAGAGGACAGCTGCTGCTGCACATCAGTGTTACTGTCTGTCCCTCTGTGGCAGGAATCACCTTTACCTGCAGCTCTGAGGGGATGATGGGTAAAATAAGTGCGCATAAACTGAAGTGAGCAGTAATTTCTGAATGGCAGCAGCTCTACCTGAAACACGGAGCTCAGTTTGGTTGTTCAAGCAGGATTGTGGGTTCTCTGTAGTTTCTTTGCAGCAGTAAGACTTTGCATCTATTTCTCTCAAAACGTTGATTGTCAGAGTAAAGTTATTGTCTTTGGCCATGCTGTATGTTCCATTGTCTCCATCCACAGAGAGCTCTGTCAGGACATATTTGGAGCCATTTGTGTGTACAGTGTACCAGCTTATGTTTGAGGTGGCATGTTGAGCGGAGCATAGCAGATCCACTGATGAACCTTTTAAAGCACAGATTCTGCTTTGTAGCCCTATAACCGCTTTAACAGAAGCAGAAGGACTTCATTTGAATACTGAATGTCAGATAACGTGTGTGGGTATGCAAAGTTTTGCTCTACCATTAAACATGTTTGTTTAAATCAGTGTATTTATGATTCTGATTTCTACACTATTTTGACCACACAGGTGAGCAAAGGTGTTAAAAGTTGTTTAGATCGTTACTGCAAATATCTCATTAGCCGGTCACGTGGTAGCGGCTCATTGCATTTAGGCATATACACATGGTCAAGACAACCTGCTGAGGGAAAGTGATTTAAGTTACTGATGGTTGTTGGTGCCACATTGCTTGTTTATTGGGATATTCTCACACAACTTTCTTAGAGAAAGTATTTCCGACAATGAGAAACTATCCAGCACTCAGAGAGAAAATGCTATAGTAATGATAGAGGCCACAGGTGAGATGCAGAAGGCAACAGTAACTCAAATCTATAGGAAAGGTTCTGAAGAAAAAAGAGGTGCAACAAGGTGTTGCTAATAAAGTCTATATCAATGCTCTGTGTCAGAAGATAATCCTCATTAATGTTGTCAGTAAAACCAAACTTACTAACAACATCACTCCTATTTCATGTGAAATGTCTAGCTCTATTAAAGTTTATAGATACAGATCTTTAATTAATAATAATAATAATAATAATAATAATAATAATAATAATAATAATACCTGTTATGTGCAGGAGGAAACACATCACCGTCCACTGAGTCTCTACAAACAGCATGACTGCAGGAATGCTTCGGTTTCTATACGAACAAGAAAATGTATAAAATAACAGAACTTGTATCTGTTTTTTAAGATCTCCTACTTTATATTCATAAAAAACATCAAATTTAACTCACATGTTGAAATTAAGAGCAGTGTCTCAGCAAAGGCAAGTTTTCATCTTGTTGGGGACGATAAATACATCCCACGCAGCCCTGAGATCTAGCTGTAACTTCCTTCCTCTTGAAATGCTTAATCAAAATAATCTTGTTTAATGGTTTTAGTGTTGTGCAAAAGTCTTCCACCATGTTTTACAGATGTAGATACGTGCTTGTTGTAGGTCTCTGCCGGTTACTTCGGGTACAGAGCTTTGTAGGTCTGCTACTTACTGTTGTGCTCTACTTGTAGAGTTTCTTTATATGCGAAGTGACAGGATTAAGTCATAGGTCCGTATTAGGTTGCTTCAGAAATAATAATAAAAAACCAACAACACTCTTATGAGTCAAGTTTAAGGACTGGAATGAAAATGAGAGAAAAAGCAGCCAGACCTTCAGAAAGCCTGGAGAACTGTTGTATATAACTGCCTATAGAACACTTTAACACATGAATGTCTGGGTTGGAAACAGAATACATGACTCAAGACTTTTATTATTAGCTGGTCTAGTTTAATACACAGTAAATGCAAATGCTGAAACTACTTAAATAAATGAAGTAATGTAATATTAATTAAAAAAAAAAACTAAGAAATAGCATAAGTTCATCTAACATTTTGTTCCATTTCAGTTCATTCAGCTTATTATTTTTGATCAGCTTCATCTACTTTGCATATTAAGTACCTGCTACTTAAAAAAAATGTACCAATTTATCTATATGGTAAATGGCCTGTATTTGTATAGCGCTTTACTAGTCCCTAAGGACCCCAAAGCACTTTACACATTCAGTCATCCACCCATTCACACACATTCACACACTGGTGATGGCAGCTACATTGTAGCCACAGCCACCCTGAGACGCACTGACAGAGGCGAGGCTGGCGGACACTGGTACCACCGGACCCTCTGACCACCACCAGTAGGCAACGGGTGAAGTGTCATGCCCAAGAACACAACGACTGAAACTGTCCGAGCCGGGGCTCAAACTGGCAACCTTCCGATTACGAGACGAACCGCCAACTCTTGAGCTACGATCACCCCGTGGCCGAGATCTTGTAAGGTTTTAAATCCTGGGATCAATTTGACCCCAAACATTAAATATATCAGTCTTTAGTTTGATACAACAGCTGGATTGATTTAGATTCTGATTTCAAGTTCAAGTTCAAATTTTATTCGCCACATGCAGTGGTAGGTTGCCCTGCAGTGGAATGAACCCGCCCCCCGACCTTACACACACAACACAGACATCACAAGGGGATACAAGTCAGAGCACGGTTGCAATACAGAAAAACCACTGAAATGGACACTACAATGGAAAAAAGTACAAGAGGAAGAAAAGAGACCTCTACTCATGCTGGGCTACAGGAGGACAGCATGAGAACAGGAAACAAAAAAACTCCTCTTGTCAGGGTTCCTGGGTCGGTGACCCAGTGCTTTCCGTTTTGTTCACGTTCAGTTTATTTCGTCACTTCCTGTTTGTTCCTGTCACCTCGTCTCGTGCCATTAGCCAGATTATGTTCAGCTGTGTACTCACCGGTCTCTCATTATCATCCTCATCAGTCTGTGTATTTAGGTCTTCTGTTTCCATTCGTTCTTTGTCGTGTCATTGATGATGTTCGTGTGATGTTGTCCTCCCCGTGTTCTCTCAGTCAGTCAGCCATTCAGTGTTCCAGCCAGTCAGTGTCCGTTCACCCTCTGTTCCTCCACTCCTTATAATAAACATCCACCAGTCTTCACCTACCTGTGAGTCCTGCGTTTGGGTTCCTTCTTCCTCGCCTCCACACAACGCCTGACAGAATGACACGACCCGTGCCACGAAGACACGATTGGGACCCAGCGGACTCGGACCTCAACGAGCGGCAGGTGGCAGCGCTTTACCGTTGGGCAGAGGTGGTCAGGGGAAAACAGCGGCTCTTCGCGGAGCGAGAGCACGTCTTCGAGGGGACTCGCCTGGCTCTGGGCGGGCCTCGGAGACGCCGCGTTCCCCCACCTGCTGCCACACCTGCCTCGGAGCATTTGCCGCGGAGAGCGGACGTTTCGTGCCGCGTTTCGGCCGCTCCCTCTCTCGCCGCTCCGCTCCTCGTTCGCACACCCGCCGCCTCATTCGCCGGACCTCCACCTTCGCCACGGCACCGCGGCTACGCCTCCCACCTCGACTCAATGGAGGCTACCGCGCCAGAGGCTCAGCTGTTCACCCCGGCCGCTTCCTCTTCCCGAAGAAAGCGGCGCACACGCCGCCATAATATGGACTATTTTCAACAACTCCCGGTGGTGAGTTCCACTAACTGTTTTCCACATCCATCATCTGATTATCCCCATAAAACACATAACAGATCCACCACCGATCCATGGGGAGTTTCCCTCCTGGAGGATGTCGACTGGGAAGATTTTTTCTGCGCTGCTCCCACAAAGACTGTAAATCGTGGTGGCAGAAAAAACAGACCGAACTCTGATAAACCTGCCAGTAGCACACACCCAGTCACCATTTCCACACCCGTCACTCAGCCATTCCCCACCAGCACGGCAGCCCAGATTTGGCCTTCTTCTTCAGCCATTTCACCTCCTCAGATGTCTAGGGCCCGGCCTACACCCACACCGGTGCCAGCTCCCAGGAGGAAGGCAGCTGCGACGCAGTCTACCTCCACATCCACTCTTGTTTCCCGGGTGGGGGTGACTGGTGTCCAGCCACCTCCCGTGCCTGTCCCAGCGCCCAGGCTGAGGGCAGCCTCAACCCAGCCTGACCTCCCTGGAGGCTTGGAAGAGCTCACCGGCCCACCTACTACTTCACCTCTTCATCCACCTCCTGATCCAACCTTTCACGCCCTCGCACTGTCCCTGGTTAGGCTAGCTGAGGTGTCCCCTGCTCAGGCACCAGCCTTATTAGCCCAGGCCGCAATCTTATCCCCCTCGGTAACTCTGTCATTAGCTCAGCCATTAGCATCGCCAACCTCTGTTCATCCCTTAGCTTCCCCACTCCAGTCAGTTCCCTCACCTGCTGCTCAGCTTCCACTCCAGTCAGTTCCCTCACCTGCTGTTCAGCCTTCACTCCAGTCAGTTCCCTCACCTGCTGTTCAGCCTTCACTCCAGTCAGTTCACTCACCTGCTCTTCAGCCTTCACTCCAGTCAGTTCACTCACCTGCTCTTCAGCCTTCACTCCAGTCAGTTCACTCACCTGCTCTTCAGCCTTCAGTCCAGTCTCCTCCCGTCCTCCAGTCCCCTGTAGTCCAGTCTCCTCCCGTCCTCCAGTCCCCTGTAGTCCAGTCTCCTCCCGTCCTCCAGTCCCCTGTAGTCCAGTCTGTAGTCCAGTCTCCTCCCGTCCTCCAGTCCCCTGTAGTCCAGTCTGTAGTCCAGTCAGTCCCGTCGCCTCCCGTCCAGTCAGTCCCGTCGCCTCCCGTCCAGTCAGTCCAGTCGCCTCCCGTCCAGTCAGTTCAGTTCCTGGACCTGCAGCCACAGCACCCAGAGCCAGCTGTGAGCCCTCCTGCTTGTCAGCCAGGGGCCTCCGCGCCCGCTGGCCCGGCCGCTCTCCCGCCAGGGGCCTCCGCGCCCGCTGGCCCGGCCGCTCTCCCGCCAGGGGCCTCCGCGCCCGCTGGCCCGGCCGCTCTCCCGCCAGGGGCCTCCGCGCCCGCTGGCCCGGCCGCTCTCCCGCCAGGGGCCTCCGCGCCCGCTGGCCCGGCCGCTCTCCCGCCAGGGGCCTCCGCGCCCGCTGGCCCGGCCGCTCTCCAGCCAGGGGCCTCCGCGCCCGCTGGCCCTGCCTGTCTCCAGCCAGGGGCCTCCGCGCCCGCTGGCCCAGCCTGTCTCCAGCCAGGGGCCTCCGCGCCCGCTGGCCCTGCCTGTCTCCAGCCAGGGGCCTCCGCGCCCGCTGGCCCTGCCTGTCTCCAGCCAGGGGCCTCCGCGCCCGCTGGCCCTGCCTGTCTCCAGCCAGGGGCTTCCGCGCCCGCTGGCCCTAAAGCTGTGGCTCCGTCACCCCCGGCTCCCGTGCCGTCACCTGGTCCAGCCTCAGCGTCAGCGTCTGCGTCGCCTGGGCCGGACTCAGCTTCAGCGTCAGCGTCTGCTTCGCCTGGGCCAGCCTCAGACTCAGCTTCAGCGTCAGCGTCTGCTTCGCCTGGGCCAGCCTCAGACTCAGCTTCAGCGTCTGCTTCGCCTGGGCCAGCCTCAGACTCAGCTTCAGCGTCAGCGTCTGCTTCGCCTGGGCCAGCCTCAGACTCAGCTTCAGCGTCAGCGTCTGCTTCGCCTGGTCAGGACTCAGCCTCTGCTTCAGCTTCTGCTTCGCCTGGTCCGGACTCAGCCTCTGCTTCAGCGTCTGCTTCGCCTGGTCCGGACTCAGCCTCTGCTTCAGCGTCTGCTTCGCCTGGTCCGGACTCAGCCTCTGCTTCAGCTTCAGCTTCGCCTGGTCCGGACTCAGCCTCTGCTTCTGCTTCGCCTGGTCCGGACTCAGCCTCTGCTTCAGCTTCAGCTTCGCCTGGTCCGGCGGCTGCCGTGTCGCCAGCCTCCGCTTCGCCTGGTCCTGCGGCTGCCGCACCGTCGCCCCAGCCACGTTCTGGACGTCATCGCCTTCCTCGCGGCCGCCCGCCGGACCAGCTCAGCGGCCGCCGCCGCCTTCCTCGCGGCCGCCCGCCGGACCAGCTCAGCGGCCGCCGCCGCCTTCCTCGCGGCCGCCCGCCGGACCAGCTCAGCGGCCGCCGCCGCCTTCCTCGCGGCCGCCCGCCGGACCAGCTCAGCGGCCGCCGCCGCCTTCCTCGCGGCCGCCCGCCGGACCAGCTCAGCGGCCGCCGCCGCCTTCCTCGCGGCCGCCCGCCTGAACTGTCTCGTCTCGGCCGCCGGCCACGCGGCCGCCCGCCTGAACTGTCTCGTCTCGGCCGCCGGCCACGCGGCCGCCCGCCTGAACTGTCTCGTCTCGGCCGCCGGCCACGCGGCCGCCCGCCTGAACTGTCTCGTCTCGGCCGCCGGCCACGCGGCCGCCCGCCTGAACTGTCTCGTCTCGGCCGCCGGCCACGCGGCCGCCCGCCTGAACTGTCTCGTCTCGGCCGCCGGCCACGCGGCCGCCCGCCTGAACTGTCTCGTCTCGGCCGCCGGCCACGCGGCCGCCCGCCTGACCTGTCTCGTCTCGGCCGCCGGCCACGCGGCCGCCCGCCTGACCTGTCTCGTCTCGGCCGCCGGCCACGCGGCCGCCCGCCTGACCTGTTTGTCTCTCTGTGGACTCCGTCCCTCCGTCCTGGGCCCCCTCCGCCCTCCCTGTTCTGGTTTTTCTTTCTTTTGGCCGTCGGGTGCCGGCCTTTGGAGGGGGGGGTACTGTCAGGGTTCCTGGGTCGGTGACCCAGTGCTTTCCGTTTTGTTCACGTTCAGTTTATTTCGTCACTTCCTGTTTGTTCCTGTCACCTCGTCTCGTGCCATTAGCCAGATTATGTTCAGCTGTGTACTCACCGGTCTCTCATTATCATCCTCATCAGTCTGTGTATTTAGGTCTTCTGTTTCCATTCGTTCTTTGTCGTGTCATTGATGATGTTCGTGTGATGTTGTCCTCCCCGTGTTCTCTCAGTCAGTCAGCCATTCAGTGTTCCAGCCAGTCAGTGTCCGTTCACCCTCTGTTCCTCCACTCCTTATAATAAACATCCACCAGTCTTCACCTACCTGTGAGTCCTGCGTTTGGGTTCCTTCTTCCTCGCCTCCACACAACGCCTGACACCTCTACACAGAAAAGCACATAAATGTCCACAGTACAACATTATAGAGCATGTGACCAGCAACAGGGTTGGGTAGGGGATAAGGAGTAATCCCAGGCAACACAGCAGCCATCCTGCCACTTTTTCAAACATTAAACAATAAACATTTTAAACATTAAAAACCTTTACTGCAGTGAATTAATTGGGGGCATTTAAAACATCTGCATCAATTGCAAGCTTTAAAAACAACCAACCGACCTTTTGTTCAGATGGTTTTTTTTCATATTTTGCTTTTTCTCCTTTCTGCCTTTAGCTCAATCTCCAACATCTTTTCATGCTGAAACACATTAAAGTATCATGACATTTTGCAGAATCCTCTGTTTTACAAGTAGTGCAAACACCTTTCTGATGAAGATTATGATGAAGACGAGAAATTGGAGAGGTGATTTGTCCTAAAATCATCTTGTAATTAGCCGATTCATTTGTGATCACTCTCACTCATTCGTTTAGGACGAGTCTGTTAAAGCAGATCTGAAATCATGCAGATTAAGGCAATAGGTTGCCTTAAGTTTTATTTTTTTGAAGCTCTGCTACTGTTTTGAGGTTTGCAGTGTTTAAAGTGTACACTAAAAATCCTCTTGGTTTGCAACCATAACTACTATCTGTAGCTGATATTGCTACTGATGGCAAATATATAACAAATCTCACTTCCGTGTAAAGAGTTGCAAGAAAGCGAAATATGTTCCTACGTCTTCTTAGAATTTTATCTGGCACACAGTAAATATCAAGTTTGCTTATCTGGCTTTAACATACTTATTTTTTACATTAAAACATTTGTGTCTTTATTTTGAACTTTTTAAAATTTCTATTTCTCCAAATGTATTTGAATTAATATACTGAAGAAATATTTTAGCCTTATTACTTATAACTTATTACTGCTGATCAGCAATATCGCATCTACAGCTACTTCCTGTTCAAAACTTTGCATACTAGAATTGCTTCGGTCCTACTCTGATATCTTGCAAGCCATCGCATCAAAGTGTAATATATAATATAATACAGTATTAGTAATTATAATAACATTTAATCATCCTTTTGTCCAAATTAAACTAAACTATGTCTAGTTTTTGATGTGTGAAGTAATCCAAAGGTGTTACACCAAAACCAGTTATCATTATTAATTACTAATGATGAATTTATCAAGGCTGAAACTATCATACATATTTATTGTTTCATATAACTAGATATGACAACAATATTTGTTTTCCTAATACACAGATTCCTCATCTGGTCCATAAAGTAAATTTTATTTATTGTTTTATTTCCATAAAACATCCTTTTGAAGTAGCTGACATTTAGTATTTTTTTTTAAAATAATTTTATATTCTTCTACAAAGATCATTACATGATAATATAAGAGAAATAGTGAATATTTCACTAAAAGTGATAATTGTAAATCTGATTAAACAGGATTCATTTATTGCAATTCATATATCAGGATTTAAAGTATCACAAAGAATATTTTTTCATGGAGATCTGGAGGTGATCACACTACAAGACAGAGAGAGACAACATAACATGACAAGCATCACATCAGCAAGTTTGTATTTTGTATTTTAAAAACTACTCGTCACTTCACTTCTGTGTTACTTCTTCAATTCTCTGACCAAACGAATCTAATTTGTCTAAGCTGCTGGTTTTTGCCTTGGAGAAAAAGAAAATATAAAGGGCTGTAAGAAATATCAAATATGGACATTTTAGAATATTTTTTAAATGCTTACATGTTGTTTGTTATTACTATGTAATTATCATGTTGTCAATAGCATGTAGAAACACTTCAGCACAGCTTTTGAACACTAAAAAGGCTGGTGTGAGGCAAAAATGACCCTGCAGGGTGTAGTGTTTTCCTGAATCTCCGTGAGAGGTTTTTTGTATAGTTTTGCTTGAGTCTCAGAAACATCCCTGCTAATGTTTACACAGGATCTCCTCACATCTGTGAATAACTATAACTATAAAAGGCGTGTAATTTATTAAATGGGTTTGCTGTAGATTGACAGAACAACCTTTTAAGGTGTTTACAGATTTATTTTATTCTCAGTCCAGTACATGATTGGATTGCAGAAACGACCATACTTTATTTTTTTGAACAAAGTATGATGAATGTGTGATTGGTCCACTTGGATCTTTTCTATTTCCTGTTTTTTTTTAAAAAATATATGTTTTGCAATGACCCTGATGAAGGCCACAAACTGAAACATGTTGGTCACCTAATAAAGTTGTTCCCTAATACCCGCTGGAGTATTCATGTCATAATACTTTATTTTTTACCATGTTATTATCAAAAAAGGACATTTTTGAAAACTGACATTTACTACTACTACTGCTGCTAATAATGTCTAACAGGTTTGTGCAACTGATAAGTGACTGTCATCATCCTTGTAATAAGTATGAAAAGCAAAGAGAATGGTTTAGTTTAGTTTACCAAGATCCCCATTAGCTCCTGCAGTAGCAGTAGCTATTCTTCCTGGGCCCTGACGAAGGTTTTAACAATTTTTTTTCATACATAAAACGTGTACTACATGGAAGACAAGAAAAGGCTCATAAACAACAAAACAACACAATTAAAAACAACAGCTCTACATGAAACATAGATGAATTGTTACGGTGCAACATTTAAAAACATTACATCAATAATTACACAGATAAGATTATTAAGATTATAAGATTATTACCCAACTGTTTCAAAAAATAGTTTTCAAGGTAAATTTAAAGAATGGAGTATTTACATTTCCTGTCATAAGCACTGTGGCCTAAACAGCAGGTAGAAAACAGGATAGAAGTTTACATGCTCCTGATTCAAAAAGGGACTTTCTTTATACCACAAAAAGATAAATCATACGTTTTTTAAGTAGACTTATACAATACAACTGGGAAATTTCTGCTTATTTCTGCACAAGAGTGAAACAATGAACACAAACGGCGCAGGTACTGGTTCCATCTGCGCTACTATTGTGTTTAAGAATAGAATAAAAGATCAATAGAAGTCCAACATGATACAGATGGTTTATTCAAATGTATGTCCCTGGCTTCTTCCTACTTGACTAGCTCAGTAATATACAGAAAACTGATAGAAGTAGGCATTATGACTCAAATAGAATAATTTGAAACTGACGGCCTTCATGCAGAAGCTCTAGAGAAGGACATGCCCATTCGGTTCTGCTGGTTGCTTAGCTCTGAAGTGTGCTGTAAATAGTTGTTGTTCTCGGAAAAAAAGCAGCCAGTGATTGCACTGTGATCACCTGATTATACTTTGGTGGTGGTTTCAACTTTGACCCCACCAAGGGGCCCTTGATTAAACATTAAAAAAGACTTCCTAAATAAATTAAAAAGTTGGCAGTTCGTCTCGTAATTGGTAGGTTGCCGGTTCGAGCCCCGGCTCGGACAGTCTCAGTTGTTGTGTCCTTGGGCAAGACACTTCACCCGTTGTCTACTGGTGGTGGTCAGAGGGCCCGGTGGCGCCAGTGTTCGGCAGCCTCGCCTCTGTCAGTGCGCCCCAGGGTGGCTGTGGCTTCCCATCACCAGTGTGTGAATGGGTGGATGACTGAATGTGTAAAGCACTTTGGGGTCCTTAGGGACTAAGTAAAATACAGGCCATTTACACATACTCTGATAAGACTGATGCACAGGGGAAGTCAGGGTTCAGTTTGTTGCTGAAGGATTCCTCAGCGCAAGGGAGGAGCTGAGATCAGACCACCAACCTTCCAACTGGTAGATGTGCCACTCTACCTCCACCCCTGCTGGTGGAATGAACTGAAAAAAATGAGAGAGTTATATATTCATCTCTACATCATTTTCCTGGCCACGGCCCTTAAAGTGTTTACATTATAAAGTGATGAATTAGACTGCGGAGACCTTCTTCCTCAAAAAAAAAAAAGAGCCAGGTCACGACAATATAACTGTTTTAGGAGATTTATGTCCCTGAAAGAGGAGTGATAAAAACGCGCAGCCAATTTGTAGTTCTCAGCACACATGTAGCCCGCCTGCACAGTTTTAGTTTCAGGGAGGAAGGTCAAAGTATTCATCATATTTTCATGTGAAAATTAGCAAACAAAAGCCATTTCAATACACGAAATAAAAGTTAATCAAAAAATGTTTTTTTTTATCTGTAGTTCCCAAAGCAGTCAGCTTTGCTGCCCTTATTTTCCCTGGTTTTCCTGGTTTTGAGCTACAGGCAAATGTTTCGGAGAATTGTGTTATGAATTTGAAAAGTGTTTAAAAAGTATAGGATAATATTGTAAAGCTCTAATGTCACTGCAGTCCTTGAGACTGATATTGCATGTCTCACTATCTGAGCATGAAAAAGCTGCAGTGAAATCTACTCACAGGTAACTGGTGCATATTCACGGTGCAACAATGAAATCTAAAACTTATCTGTGAGTGAAAGTGGAAGTAAAAAAGAAATGAAAAGTAAATGCAAAACAAAGCTGCAAAATGCAAATGTCTCAATGGGGACGGGTCGCAGCCTCCTGGAAGTTTTCAGCCATACTGAAAGCAACTAAATAGCAAAATAAACAAATAAATGAATGAATAAAGCGGAACAATTGCTTCAAGGTCACCTAAGGCTGGCTCCAAATACCCAATATTTATTCCCCTCAATTTATATATATATATATATATATATATATATATATATATATATATATATATATATATATATATATATATATATATATATATATATACACATACATACATATATAAATATAAGGCTCATTACTACGTAATTACATTATGAATTCGAGTGACAAGTGTGCCAATACAGGCTGCTGTGGATGATTGTTGTTTGCTCAGCATCACCTTCAATTTCAGCCTCTTGTGGGCCTCACCACAGTGGCTTTGCTGTTTGTGTCTTTTGGTACATTTGTAATAGAATTATATGAAAAATTAAATGACCTGCTTTGTGGTACAGGTCATCCAAGAAGATTATGATTTCATTTTAATGAGGGGGCAGCTGTCTGGTCTACGTGATCACTTCAAGCTCAAAGAAAGAAAGAATAACACAAAGGCAAACGTCAAAGCCTTAAAACGGGACCACAAATAAATGTCCATCTTTTATTTACAAGAACAAACACGTGAGGCTCACACAACCAATCGTGAGTGTGTGCGCTTTAATTTAAAATCAACATCTAGAAATTCAAGGTTTGTAGCATAATTACCGCTTTTGATTCCCGATTTAATTCCCAGTAATTGCAAAAATAGTGAAAATCACGCACACATGCACCCTCCTTTTAAATCAGCATGGGGCAACCGGTAATGAAACGGATGGATGATATGTAGCAACAATTTGGATCTGGAAAGTATGACAAAATAAAAATGAAGAAGCGCTGCAATGAAAACGTCCGGATATTCAACAGCTGGAGGAGGAATGCTCCCTCGGATGTCAGACTCTCTCTCTCTCTCGCGCGCTCTCTCTCTCTCTCTCTCGCTCATGCTGTCACAGTGTCTCTCCACGCCCCCCTCTCCCTTTCTCCCTCCCACCCAGACAGCTTCTTCCCTCCTCTCCGCCGCTGGAAGCTCAGTTGACCAGCGTCGCAACTGAGCGATGCGCCTCAAGGAGAGCCTGATTTTACGCCAGATTTGACATTCACGCCGCAGAGTATCCTGCATTCTTATATTTGAGTGACACACATTTTTTTTAAAATCCCTATTCATTTACATTTTTTTTTTTACATAATAGTCATTTTGAAGAAAAATATTCCCAGGACAAGGTTTTCCAATACATATTTGAAAACTGACCACTAGCAATAGATATTTTACCTTCCGAACGATCCCCCGAGGGGAGGATTTGCTTTTCAACAACGCAGATTTCTTTGATTTTGAGAGCAGCCAGTGAAAACCGATAACTTTGATGAAGATGATACAGGACACGTCGGACAAACTCGCTTGATTTTGATGAATTTTTGAGCTCACAGTACGACCATTGAAGAAGCATCTTCAGGCAAACTACAGGGAGAAGATCTGCCTCACTAACAGGCTGTTATAAGGTAAATCTCAGCTGTGTCTGTGTATCTAGAAATCTAAGAGTCCCTTGACGTTTCCCTAATATTGGTTTACAATATGTGCCGGCCATAAGTGTGGCAGCACTTACAAAATTTAACTAGCTATGTATAAATATACCAGCCATGTAATGATTCAAGTATTAAAAAACAAACATTTACAGTATTAATACAGGTTGACATCTGTTGTCTTTCGGGGTTTTAATGGATCTAATCAATAAGAATACTAGAAATTTTTAGCATCTGTGTTTTTCTTTGTCTGTAATCTGGATATATATTGTTTTTTCTGACCTTTTCAAAGATATCACTTTGAGTTTTTGAAATGACATTTTATGATTTTTTTTCTTAAAAATGATGAATTTAATATTAATGACAATAATCTTTACAGCCACATATGATCTTCCTACTCCTGGTAATCTCAGGAGCTCCTCAGGGGTTTCGTCTGGGAGCTCTGATTTTCTTCTGAAATGTATTTTGCTTGGAGAAAAACAGTTAAAGAAATAACCAGTCACCAAAACTTTGTGGACTTGATGAAATGTTTTGTTGAATTTTAAACAAATGAAACATTGATGTGAGGGACATTGGTCCCAGCTAGGAAAACAACAGCATTATTTCCTTGTTTACATTGAAGAGTGCAAATGAATTGGTAATAAATTGGTAAGTTACATCACAATTTTAGGGCTCAGCGAGCTGTAAAATAATTGCTACATATGAAAAAGCATCAGCTGTCCCTTTTACCTTGATGTCTGGTTGAAAAATAGTTTCCAAAAGAAACGTTGTGCTGAGACTGGAGATATACCTTACACTCAGCTGGATGTCCTTGTTGGAATATCTAGCAAGAAAAGGTTTGTGGTCAACAATTGTTTCACATTGTCATTTTATGAACAAACAGTTTATCAACAAACAACAACAAAATTAGGGTGGATGTTGTTTGGCTGTCAGATCACTAAGAATTTCTCAGCTTAACTAGAACTACTTCTCGATCAATTCAAGAAATTCAATATCAATATCAATCAAGGAAAAAAAAAAACCCAAACAAAACCCATAAAATCAATTACATTTAATTTCTTCACCACAATTCTTTTTGCTTTCTGAGTGACAGTTAACTGGACTAGCATTGCACATCGATGTACCATCGACATCATTTGGCCTGTGTTACAGTTATTGCCATCATCCTGTAACCAGTTTTTACTGTTTCCACTGTGCTTGTGTGATACGAGCATGCCCAAATGAAAAGGTGGGGTAAAGTGCTTTCAAGGTGGGGCATGAAGTTTGAAGTGGGGTTGTAACAACATGTCAGCCAAATATTGGCATTGACCCTATTGACTTTTTATTGGCATATCTAAAAATTAGATGGCATTTAGTAGTGTCAGTGGCCTGTGTTCATCTCCCGTGTCTCTCTCTTGCCTGTATCAGATGTGGTCTGACTAAATGTTGAAAGATTATTTGATTAAGAGCTCAAAGACTCTTTACACGATTACCAAGTATTACTGTTGGTATTGCCCAGACTGGTATCTTGAACACTGACATTGGCTGGAATTTCCTAATGTAGCGTCTTCACTCTGGAAACAGTTGAACCAAATTAGCAGAAAGCCTTCACTCTGAGAAAATACATTGACAAGGGACATATTTTTAGCTTCATGCATTGTAACAGTGGCGTTATTGTCGTTTTTTTGCGGTGATCCACAATTGTGTTTGTATATAATTGCATACCGTAAGACCATTTCTGTCCACAAACTACCAACTTGTGCTAGACTGAAATGCTTAAATTTAAAACCGCTACGCTGCTATATTTAGGGACACAAATACTCCCATATACACCAACTCTACACACCCATAAGTGTGGCAAGGTGGACACAAAGCACACACAAAATGTCCACTCTCCTCACACCAAGCATAGCTCCTCTGTGCTATGCTGCACAAGTTTGTATCAGAAAAAAACTTCCCAACTTCATTCTTGCACTTAGACTTCAATTCTCCAGGGTCTGAAATCCTGGTTTAGGGTTTGGGGAGTGGCCACTGGTGCATAAGACCAACAAAAATCCCTTACTGATGTTACATGGTGGTCGGGGCGAAAGTTTTTGCTGATTTTGTGGTTTTCATGTCATGCAGTACAGCGTGTGTTGCAGGCTTGTTGCATCATGCTGCTCTCCAAAGGTTGGGCAGACGCACATGGATGGGTTTTAGAAAAGACTCTGAGCCAAGAAAACTCCTTTCCTGTTGTTGTTGGGTGCATCTGTCTTACAGGCCCCTTCCACCCACTCAGTCTGCTACAGGGTGGGAACACTGCTCATGCATATGGTAACCTGCAGGATTGTGTGTACAAGTTTTAAGTAAATTGTTAAAAGAGGGAGAAAGAAAGAAACAAATAGAATAGGGAGATAAGAGTTAGGAAAGAATGATAAAATAAGGAAGAAAGACCAGAAAGTACAAAAAAAGTAGAAACAAAGTTAGTGAAAAAAAGTAACAAAGGATCACAGTTCACAACACTAATCAGTTATAAGTAAATACACAAAATGACTAAACTGTATGGGCAAAAATGAAAGTTTCAGGGCAAACAGAGCCACGGGGAGGAAAAGGATGGCAGAAGATGAAATGGAAGAAGTGAATAAAGTGAAAAATAAATAATCTGATGTGGACTAACAAAGGAGGAAATCAACGCAAGAATGAAAGGATGGCAGGGAAAACAAAAGACGATGGAAAGAGAACGGAAAACAATGGGAACAGATGTGATAGGACGGTAGTTAGAAGAAAAGAAAAGGACTAAAAAATAAGAAAGGGAGTGTGGAATAAAAAAAGTGCAGCAAAAAAAAAGACAAAAGGAATGAAGGAAGAAAGCAATTTAGCAAAAAAAAAAAAGAGACTGACTGAATGAGTTATTTAATAAGTGGAGTAGTCCAGTGATGAGCCAAGAGAAAAAAACAGTTTGGGAAAGGAAGCAATCCAAGGCAAGAAAGACGGGATAAAAAAGAAAGGTGAAAGAAATGTTACAAAATGAAGGGAACAAAAATAAAGGCAAACAGGAATGAAATCCAGAAAATGGAGCAGACATGCGGCAGGAATAACCAAAGAATGAAAATGAGGGTGGAGGAAATAAGAAAGAAAACAAGGAAAAGAGATGGAAAAATAGTCAAAGAAAGAAAAGAAGGACAAAGGTGAATAAAAGAAGCAACAGGTAAAAGAAAGAACAACCAAAACTGTTGATGTATCACTGAAAAGGGACTCGAGGGAGATTTGGAGGGGTTCTCTCTTACTCCTCCATCCCTCTCTTCCTCGGACCTCCAGCCCTCCTGTGGTCCTCAACCTGAAACCATCTGAAGCCCCCTGTGTGGTTGCTGGCCTCAGGCCTCTGTTGTCTCCATACTTTCCCTGCTGTTTGTACATGATGGGTTCAGTCGGTTCAGTCCAGCTATAAAAGCACCACTCCCCTTCTTTCTCCCCTGCGGCACAGGCAGGAGTTACCAGGCCTCATATGGGAAGAGGAGGAAGAGGAGGCCTCACTGGTTCTCTTCATATCCTTCGCTTTTCCCCCCTTCTCCTCTTCTCTGCTCCGGTCTCCTTTCCTCTCCCACTTGGCTTGTTGGTTGGTTTGCGGTAGCATTTTCAGGCCTAGCCCTGGACGAGACGTTCATTTTTCTCCTCTTAGTTTCAAACCACTAACTAACCACTGGCTCCCTGCATCCCCCCCCCCCCCCCTCCACTCCTCTGCATCTAAGGAATGTCTTATTCACCTCCTCTCTACGTCTCTCTCCTCTGATTCTTACAAGCTAAAGCGCACATGCGTTTGTGCCAACATCTGCAAAGATGCACACATGTATCTTTGAGCATACATGCTTTGAGCACACATGGCGTTACTTTTGCCAACAGGCGGACACAATTCGGCAACCCCACGTGAACACACACACACACATTTTGACACACAAAAGCCCCCCCCGGACCCGTCAGTATGTGCCGACCACCTGTGAGGGTACACACACAGCCATAAACCTCCCTTTCTTCTCTCCCTCTTTTCCATTATCCTCCTGAGAGCCCAGCGCTGGGGCCTTCGCTTCCAATCCAAACATAGACCAAATTCCGAAAACCCCAACTCAAGCCCCCCCCCCCCCCGTCTCTCTCTCTCATTTTCTCCTCTCCCACCCCTGTTTCTTTCTTTTGGGTTTGTGTTTGGAGGAAAGAGGCAAACGAAATGCTGGCCTCAGTGAAAAAGCTCTGGCAGAGCGAGGGAGTGAGTTGTGAGGTAGAGAAAGAGAGGAAAACAGCCTTGTCTCCTCAAGGTTGGGAATTATGATTGTAAAGGGGGCTCAAGTGCCGTCGCAGATGGGTGTAGGATCTTGTTCTGTGTTCAAGTGGCCTTAGATGTGGACAACAATATGATGACTGTTTAGTTTTTTCTTGTGGCTACTTTGATGATGTTAAATTTTGCGTAGGTGTCAGTCTCAACAAGTCTTTAGGTCTGCTAGGAAACCTGCATGAAAGATTGTTGGCTTAATTGCTGCTCTTCCCTGAGCCAGGTTAGGTCGGAGGTGTCACCCTGTTAAAAGGGAGTTTTTTCTTCCCACTGTTGCTAAGTATTCACTCATAGAGAGTCGTTTAATTGTTGGGGTTTTCTCTCTATTGTTTATCTCCCTGTTATACTTCACTCTATGAAACGTCTTGAGCCCACTGTTGTTGTGACTTGATCTGAACTGAATTTGACAAATGTGGACAAGCAAAGATTCAACACTCTTTAAAACAGTTTCCCTTTTTAAAAGTGATATACTCAAACTAATGACACAAAGTAACATTTTGGAACTCTTTTGATGGTCCACTACTTTTATTGCACCTTCAAAACCATAAAGTAGACCCAGAGGATCTAGATTCAGAATCCTAAGGATTCTAACCTAACCTAAGGAAATTATGTCATGTTCATGTCTAGGGTCTTCTTGTTGCTTGATGCAACGACTCCATCTGATATCCAGGGTCTTTGCTATTAAACTGCGTGACACCATCTTGGAAAGCGCAAGTGCCTTCAGAAGAAAACCTTTGTGTAAGATAAGGAGTCTGACAAGGAATTTAAAAAGCACTCCAAACTTTTTAAATAAGTTATTCCACTGAAGGGAAAAATCAAGTGGCACTGATTTCACAAGATCAAGACCAAAATGCTCCAAATGTCTCCAACAAAGCCAAGAATTTAACTTCAGGATTTGAAGGATTTGCTGTCACAATGCATGCGCCTACAATCAGATTGCACATTTGAACTGCTTGTTGCATGCCAGGAGAAAAAAAGCAAAAAAAGAAAAGAAATTGCAGCAAAATACATGTCTACATGAGTGTAAGCTAAAGTAATTTGATTACAGCAAGAGTGGATCTCATTCGATTAGGTGTAGTGTGTTACAGTTCAGCATGTCTTTTCTAAATCTGGGACTTGGTAGCTTGCTGCATTTGATTCAAGCATGAATTCTCATATCAAATAACTGAAGATGAAGTGAAGTGAGCAAATCCTCCAATTAAGTAAAAAAACAAAACAAGATAGAGATGGCGAGTGTGGATTTATATGCACTAAATAAATGAGTGGAAAAGCCCTGTTTCCCTACATGATATTGTTCCATCATCTGTTGCCATTGAGCGAAAATAATTCCATCTGAAAAGCTTACTTCATGATTAAGCACTAATCTGATGGATATTTCTTCAATAATAACAGAATAACAGAACATTGTTATTGTGTCGTCAGTAGACTTGGCTTCAGAAGCAAGAATCGCTTACGTTAGTAGGGGAAAAAAATTCCTGATTGGTTGCCAAACTGACGTTTTTGGTCTTGTTTCATTGCAAATTCTTTAATTTGCCAGATGTCACAGGTTGTGTCACACGTTTTGCCCCCTGAGTGCACACCTGTGACCCAGAAACGAGCGTATAATAAAATGTAGGAATGGAAAACACTTTTTGGAATAATCTTTTGTAATTGTCCCGTTTGGTGATGATGTGTTTTGCCTCTTGTTGGTTTGTGTTCTCGCATCTCAGCAGCAAAAGAAAAAAAAAAACAGCAAGCCAAATGTAATGAAATTAGCGGAGAGGTGAGGAACGGGCAAGGGTGGTGTTGACCCAGATCTGTGGCATTAAAGTTGAGATGAGAGAGACTGTTTTTATTGTTTCAGGACTAATCTCCACTTTTTAATGGACAACTTGCGGAGTTAAAATTATTACACTGTAAATCTGTATAACAGATTTGCTTTAATCTTGAAACAGTGAGAGCAATAAAGAGCTTGTAATCCCTGCCTTATAGGAAAGTCAGTATCTCCGCCTTAGATGCATAGAAAAGTAGGACAGTATCACCACTGTGAGTAGTAACAGAAAGAAAAGGACTCCAGCTGCTAGTGACAGAAGATTGTCTGGACTTAGTGAAAGGCTCCTCCAAACGAAATGGTGTCACCTCCTAGGTGAAGTAGTTTTGGAAATGCCCTAATGAGAGGGAACACTGGGGAAGTCCCAGGATGTGCTGGAGAGATTATAATTGGCAGGCTCTGGAATATAACCACCCAGAAGAACTGGAGGTGATAGCGAGGGATAGGGAAGTCTGGACATGTGATGTGACCCTGTGGCTAAACATTTATTTCTCTCCTCAAGATCTTCCTTGCCTTTCTTCATGTGGACTGTCCTGTCTACTTCCCTGTCTAATCTCCTTGGATATAGCAGCTTTCTTTTTTAAGGTAGCGCAAAAATAACGCCCCTGTTTTGCTTTCAGATTTGGTTCCTGTCATATTCAACTGTTTTTCACAAACCCAGAGAGAAAACTGGATGAAAATGTCAGTCTACTTGTTTCCCACAGTTTGAGAAAGCCAACTTAGTAATGGATTGTTTTGTGGAATCTGGAAGGAATCTGTTGCAGTGATTTACCTATAGCTGCTTCCTCTCGGTGGAAAACCTTAAAGGCAGCCTAACCTTGACTCTCTATTGAAATGTGTACAAATGGACTGTTTTTCTCAGGTGGCATCTGGCCCAACTCCTATACTGACTGGCACTCCTACAGGACTCATAATGTCTGCTAGCATTAAAACATAATTAATTCTTCCTGCTCAACTCTCAGCTGACTTTTTTCCAGCTCATTACTCTGCTATTTGATGGAGCCTTTTTCCTTTCCCTCCCTCTTTGTTTCCTCAGCTAGAATGAGAGGAACGGTCCACAGTACAGCTGGGATTGGTTATTATTTACTGGCTTGGCACATACACGAGCACACGCATACGAAAGCACGCATGCAGAGACTCTCTCTCACACACACACACACACACACACACACACACACACACACACACACACACACGCACAGTGGAAACAAATTGGGTGAATCTGCTCTGCACGCAGGAATGTGAGGCACATGTGTTTGTGTGTTTTACGTCTGGATGACAGAGCTGAGGGAATGAAAGAGGGAGGCTGAGAAAGAAAGAGGAAAGAAGGACAAAGAAAAAACAAAAACTGAAGGAAAAAGAGAGACGGATTTCTGGGATGCAGACTGTGCTTGGCCTCGTCTGTCTCGCCTGACAAGGTTAAAAACACTTTTCTCGCTTTTCTTTCTGTCTTTCATTTCCCAACATCCCTTCCCTTTTTTTTCATCCTCCACTCATTCTTTTCCATCATCCTCCATTCTCTTTTTTCGTCCTCTTCTCCACCCGTGGTCTTTCTCTTTGAGGGTGGCAGTGGATGAAACGGTCAGGATGGAGGGCCCGTGGGTGGGTGTGGGGGTTCTGTTGCACCGTTGACGGCAAGGAATTACAGAGAGGCAGAGGGGAGAAGTGAAGTCTCTGTTGATCTTGTCCTGCTGCCAAATGGTGGGATGGTGGTAGCGGGGGTGTTGCAAGGCATTATGGGTGGGGGTTCTGAACGAGGTGAAGAGACAGATGTAAGAGACGAAACTAAAATATAACGAGAATGAAAAGTAAAAAGTAAATTATTTCAGATTGAATCGAAGACTGCTGCTCATAGGGTTCGATCGCAGGCTCAGAATCTGCTGGTGTTCCCGTGTACGAGACAGAAGCGGGACAGAGCGTTTCAGTCTGTGGCTCCATGACTTTGGAACAGTCTCCCACTGTAATTACATTTAGCTGACTCTGTGGACTCAGTTAAAAACCTTTTTGTCTAACCAGGCTTTTTGTTGATACCTTTACTTTTTTCTTTATCTTGATTTTAAACCATTTCATTGTTCAATTTTAAAGGTATTTGACAGTGTGATCCCTTACATCAGCGGTCCCCAACCTTTTTTGCACCACGGACCGGTTTATGCCCGACAATATTTTCGGCCTTTAAGGTGTCGCGGATAAATACAACAAAAGAAAACTAGTACCGGTACCGAAAAAAAGAAAATTTATTCATAACACACGTGAAAAGACCAAGGACAACCGAGTAAATGATAAAAACGATAACAAAATAATGCTGAAAACTGATAAAAACCCTGAAAACCATACATTTCACACCTAAACCTCAACTCTCGCGGCTCAGTACCAAACGACTCACGGACCGGTACCGGTCCGAGGCCCGGGGGTTGGGGACCGCTGCCTTACATGTCAAAATGTGACTGAATTGTTCTTGTTGTTTTTTAAACTTATATACGGGTATTTTTTGTAACAAAGATTTTCCGCTAAAAAAATGATCTCACTTGATGTCAAGAGAATTCCTAAGCAACAAGTGGCAACATAACCTATTGCTGATCAACCTTAAGTCATCAAAAAAAGAAAAAAAGAAGAATATAAATTTACATGTGGACATGATGTTCATGGACTTTGTGAAAATCTTCACCTGGAAGAAGATTTTTTTTCCATTTTCAGTCACTTAGAATGGAGTTTATTGTGGACGAGTGGCCAAAATGCATTAAAAAGGCTACCAAAATACCAAAGCACGCGTGGACAGGTCATAAATACGACGATGAGCCTCAGATGATGGAATAAACACATTCGCTGTTACATTAGAATATGCTATTCTTAGATCGATGAATGGAATTGCCCGACACACCCTTTAACAGTGTAGTGAACTCACTGGAGGTGTTTTATTGCTTCCATGGCTGTGAGCATTTATCATCAGAGAGTTCATGTGAGCATCGATGCAGACGTTCACATGCCAGTTTTTGTGCCTGTGCAGACTCAGAAAAAAACAGAGTACAGCATGCCAGCTATGCATTGACCCTTTAGCTGGACTTCAGGGAAGTGTAACAAGAATGCCTCTTTGTGGCATTTGTGTTCATGTCCAAAACCAAGTATAATTAAACCAAAACCACCGTGAGATCAACATATCTTTTGGAAAGATGTTGCTGCCATAAAAAATTTGACTAGCATCTATTTGTCATAAAGTGCATGCTTGGGGCGCTGTGTCTGTGCTAATTACTAACTAATTAATTACAAATAATTCGTTTTACAGCATAAGGCATGGGGTCAGACAGGCTGAGTCAGACAGGTAGATACAAACAATGATTTAATAAGTGAAACATGCTCACTTTGCCCTCATGTGGTTTAATTACTGGCAGTGATGAGCATGTTCTGAGTTAACTAAGCCATTCATCTCCCCCAATGGTTTCGATTCTTTTAGGCCATATGTTTTAACATGCAGTGTGAATGAGTGCTCTGTCTGTATGATTTTCTATAAGTGGCTTTTATAAGTTGTATCACTGCTGTGATGTTGATGATGATGCGTATTCTGTTGTGCACTGAAAAAAAGGCCATGTTGGATTTACTTGATTCAATAGTGGACATTTGTTGCACACAAATGTTTTGCTTTGGCAGAAACTTAAACAACTGAGTTAAATCAACACAACTTTTTCATATGTAATAAACCTGTGCATTTTGTGTTCCTAAAACGCAATTGAAACATGTTTAGATGAAGTAAGTTGAGCTCTTGGAATATTTTAATCCTTCACAATTTTGTCATTTTATTTCAACACTATTCAATAACTTTTACCCCAGTACTACTTGGTCACTTAAATACTACATGTTGTCTTCATATTACATAATGTTCAACAAAGTCTAGATCCTGGTTACCATAAAAATTGAATGGATTTACAATGACTACCATTCTCCGGGTTGCAGGAGAGCTGGGAAATAACCCTGAAGTGATAGGTTACGAGGCAGGGTACACCCTGGACAGCTCACCAGTCTATCTCATAGAAACAAACAACCACGTGCACTTACATTCACGGGTAATTTAGAATCACCAGTTAACCCTAACTCTAATAACTGCATGACTTTTAACTGTGGGAGGAAACCAGAATACCCAGAGAGAAACCACTGCAAACTAGCCAGAATGTGGATTTGAACCCAGGACCTTCTTACTATGAAGCAACAGCACTAACCACCATGCCAACAATCTAGGAAGTACAGGAAAGCTATGATTTCCTGTATTTGATGCAGAATTTTTTTGTTTTTGTCCTTGACAGGTTGATCCACAATAAATAGCAATAGCATGCACGTGGTGTGTGTGTAGTTCTCTGCCTCTTATAACTCCACTGATTTTCCTGCAGTTTGAAATCTTGTGCGATCTTGTGAATTTCATGAGTTCAGCAACTAACCACTCTTACTAGATTGTATCATGTCATCTCAACAAGAACAAATTAAGTTGTTGAATTTCGTACAGATCCTACATGATTTAATTACGTTCATAGAAACATGAAATTATTGTGTTCAAATTACAAGGTAGACTTTTTTAATGTAACAGCCACCCAATTTACTTTTTTTGGTATACCAAAAAAAGTAGAGGTGGCTGCTTGACTTGACTGAGATGGATGCCTTCCTCCAAAGAGTGCGAGACTGAAATCCCGTGCAGTGTTGCGGGATTTAACATTGCTATATTATTGACTTACTTCACTTGAACATGATATGAACAATTTAATCTACCCTCTCTGCATATCATGTAGTTTCTACACTATATAGTTACACTTAACTTTAAAGCATGAGGCAATTGTGTTAAATACACGCAAGATGCTTATGTAAATCCAAGAGCTGGCCAATCCCTTTTTTTCAGTGTGTTCAGAGTTTATGTACGGAAGAATAGAAAATTTTATACTCTGATTTAAACCATATGGGGGACGAAACCCTCAGCTTTTTGTCAACAGGCCAATAACTTGTCCCTACATTTACCACTGACATAAACTTTTCATAAGGACAAATAATACATAAACCATAGCCATCTATTATAGTGATTCACTTTTCTAAACTAATACACAAAACATATTAAAGTCTGCATCAGTGCAACTGCTGCACATTTCAGATATCTGATGAAACAGACGTAAAAAGCAAGTAAACAGTGAGCAATTTCTGTTTCTTACACTTGCAATGAGCAAAACAATTTCAAAACACAAAACAGACGTACTATACCAGCGTGGGCCTACTTTATAAAACTGAGCAACACAGGCTTTTCTTTAAGCTGTAGGTAGAGGTGAAGTGTCTGTTAACTCATTCATTTAAATCCAATATTCATTCTTCTCAGAATAATGGTTCTTTCAGAGCTAATTGGCTGATTAAATGTTCATCAGTTAGCTACGTCCTTTGTCTGCTTGCTGATTGGTGTTGAGCAAAGAATGAACTGTTGGTTTAATAAACCATTTGGTTGGTCAGGGAGGAGTACGAGTGTACAAAGGGAGTGAAAAGCTCTGGAGTGATTTGGTTTGATATGGTTAAAGTGAAATCAAATTACACATTCTACTTGCATTCATTTGACCCATTTGATTAATGTAAACACAAAGGAGTGGCTTCAGAGTGTTTCTTGAAAAGAGTTAGATTTGACAAAATTCTTAACACTGAAGAATTAGAGAAGAAAAACAGACCCTCTTTAACTCAGGAGTAAGAACCGTTCAGTTAGTACAAATATGCTCTTAACTTCCACCAGCATGAAGTTTACTATACATGGTTATGTTCATCTTTGAGTTACGAAGGGATAAACTGTAATGAGGGGGGTTTATCTTTTATTACAACTCTTCCTCAACTGATCTTTCCATTTATAAAGCTCCTATCTGATTAACGCCCCCCACCCCATGTGTGCTCTAAGTGGGGGAGTCTTAAATAACTCTCCAGCATTTTCCTCCTGGGGCCCAGCTTCCAAAATGTTCAGCATTTTTTTTTTTTATATATGATAAATAGCAGGTATCCCATATTTTTGCAATAAACACACATATTTCTCTGCCTAATGTCCCTAAATGTGATTTTCAGCATTCTGGATGCTGTTTAAGAACCTGTTGATTGAGCTTGTTCCACTTTGTTTATTTCAAAGCAAATGTGACTCTTTGGTCATTGCTGCACTGGAGTCTGTTTGGGATTTAAATATAAAAAAGCAAAAACCATTGTGTATTTGTCATCTGACACAAATGAATAATTAACTTGCAATCGAATAAAAAATGCTTCCATTAGTGTTAGCTACACCACTATTGTACTTTCTACAAAAGATGCGTGTCGTGTACTTTATGGTCAGAAAAGTACATGTCAGTGAAAAAGTGCCTTGAACCTGCACACTTTCTAATGGTTAGCAGGGGGCGACTCCTTCGGGTGCATTAAGAATTTTGGTTCTATGACAAAATGACCCTCTGCTCCCTTGATCTTTAAACAAAGTAAACATTTTGTTTAAAGTCCTTTCATCTTTTCATCTACTTTGAAAGTATGATAAAGCAGGTTTGGTTCATTCATTGTTATGCTACCTAGTGTATATTACAGAGGTTTTTTTTAAAGGGCATTGCTGACAACCATATGGTTGATTTTAACACAATACATACAGTGAAGAATTATGTTAAAAGTCTGTGAATTTAGTAGACATGGAAGATGTTTTTGTAACAGGTTAATAACTGTTATTACTTGTGACAGCTGAGGTCACTACTAAGGGTGTTTTCACACCTACAGATTGTTTAGTCTGGTCCGTATAAGTTGATTCGTTTGTAACTGTAACAAACCCACAGCAGACCTGGGTGCACCTTCACGTTTGCCGTGCAGGTGCGTTCGCCTTCCCTGCACGGCACAGCAAGCCCCGCCCCGCCACAGTAACCTTGTAGCTTTTTTGTTTTGTAGATTTGATTTCTTTTCACAGAGAAAAATCAAAATGAACTCCAAGCAAAACTAAATGCATCACTACAAACCACGTAAAAATGTTCAGCTCGCTTATTGTCCAGATGTGTCTGGGGTGGGAGCAACAAAAGTAAACCACTGATTAATCATACCTTGGCACATCCCAGAATACCAATCAAAGGTGGCCACGGGATGGTTTTTAGTTCAAACTTGTAATGTACACCTGGTAGTTGGTTCAGATCGTGGTCGGCTCACGTTCACACTATAAATGAACCACTCTGGAGTTAATTAGGATCTTGCTTTCGCTCCTCACCTGAGCGTGATTACCATGTTCACACCTGCACAAATGAACTGCACCGAGGGAGGAAACAAACTCGAGTTTGATTTAAGTGGACTAAACACCAGCAGGTGTGAAAACACCATAAGGAACAGATTTCTAAATACAATTTGTATTAGCAGTTTACTAGAAGCACTGGAGAATCATTG
Organism: Neolamprologus brichardi; assembly: GCF_056152115.1. NCBI lineage: Eukaryota > Metazoa > Chordata > Actinopteri > Cichliformes > Cichlidae > Neolamprologus > Neolamprologus brichardi. Next base: position 7,364,313 of record NC_142109.1, on the reverse strand, counting down.
CTGGTGGCATTTCAGACAGTATCAAGTGTGCAACACTGCAGCTTCCAATGAAGTTGACTCCCTGATTAATGAAGTTGTTGAATGTAAAAACAAACCCTAGGATCTAGTCATATAGGCCTACAGACTGGTCAGCGACCTCTCCTGGAAATCTTTGGTTGGTTGGAGAAAAAATATGCATTCCCCATTCATTGGTGAGTAGTTGCAAAGTAGGTGTTACATCAACAATCCTCTTTGTGATCCATGATGTTGCAAGCGCTCGCTAACCAAGCAGTCAAAATGATGCCTGTTTTCAATGGCTACTAACCATTTTCAGCTACTGATGACCAGCATCCTCCAGCACCCACTCGCCAACCTGTTGGGGAATACCCAGTTTTCTGTAATAACCTGTGTTTGGCAGGGGGATTTGGACTAGTCTCTCAGGCTCCGTCACCTCATCAAGTTCACCTATTGTCAGTCAGAAACCTCTAGCAACCCCTCACCATCTGGTTGGGGAATATATATTTTCCTCTAGCAGCTGGCGGTTGCCATGGAGTTTCTGATCTGTCTCTTGGGCTGACTGGGGCTTTAATTCAAGGAGTTAATAGGAAAAGTATTGTTTGAGTGAATCTGAGCTTGAATAAACAGCACTGTTCAACTCTTAAAGTTGGGTTTTCTAATGTGCACTTCTTGTCATGACACTTAGCAGCTCAGCCCTTTTGGAACAAATTTGTTGGTAAAGTGAGCGGCTACTTCATGCCTTTCAAAAGTCTCCCTATAGACAGCAAGAGTCAGAAGTAAGCTTATTGACGTATAGAGATGTGAGATTTGTGGTGAGTTTCAAGTGAAAAAAAGACAGTCGCTGACTCCAGAGGTTACACCCGCCCACCCCCCGCTCCTCCTCCCCCTAACAGTCGCCACCACTCCCTTCATAAGTGGTGTAGACGCCAGTGTCAGTATGAGAGACACTGCAGGCTCTACTGGTAGCTATTGCAGACTTGCTCGGTACAGTTGCATCACTTTGTGCTGCCGAGATGCAAGAGAGAGAGAGAGAGAGAGAGGGAACGCCGAGGCATGCCGAGACAAATAATGGGAAAAGTGTGAGGGGAGGAAAGGGTGGGAGCCCATGTCTGACTCCCACAGTTTCTGTTTTCTCCTTGCCATTTTTCATCGCCCACTCGCTCTCAGTCTCCCCGCACTGTTGCCGTTTTTCTCTCTCCTGAGGGAAGTTCACCCTCGTGAATGCTGGCACAGAGCGCGCGCCGTGAATCAGAGTTGACATCATATAAAACAACAGCGCAACTCATTCTCAAGTTGTGAACACTGACAGTAAATTTCCTTTTTGCTGCCGTGGCGGTGAAAAGAAAAAAAACCTGCTTGATTGCAGCGGAGGTGGTTTTGTTTTTGTGACTGGAGTTTGAAATGTGATATAGTCATTAGTGTTTTGGATGATCTGCACAGTCTCTCCGGCCCTCGAAAAACACATTGTGCAACACTTGGACTTCAATGAGAAAAGAAAAACTCGTGTTTGTCCTCTTTCTTTAAAAGAAAAACAAACTTGCCTCCAAGAACTTGTTTACCTCCAACTCACCACAGAGTGTGTGGTAAGAGGAACCCCCCGCTGCTTCCTCCATGCTTCTCAACAACCTTAGAAACCCTTTTTTCTCCCTAATGCAAACAAGTTGTTTTGTTTTTTTGTCCACTGCTGTTCAAACAGGTGTCCAATTTCATTTCTCACGAGGGCACCTCGGCCTCTTTTCTTTTCTTTTTGTCTCTGTATGCCTCCACGTCACAAAAACAAAGCCTCCTATCATCCTCACTGTTGCGGCGGTCTTGCATAATACCTTATAGGGACACTGAGTGGAAGATCAAAGAATACCTTAAAGAAAAAAGAAAACCTTAGAAATCAGGCCTGACGTTGTTCCTGGAGTGATGGACTGGCTTAAATCTCTTTCTCTGTCTGCTGCCTTGTTGAAACTGATTCCTCCTCATCCTGACAGCTAGTTTTCCACACGTGGAACAAGCATAGGTCTAGAGTAAAACATAAAAAATCATTGAATACCTACACTGAAAAAGGTTTTTACTTCAAGACTGTGAACTCTATGCCTGATCTTGCTGAGAATTTCCAAAGCTTTACAGTCTATCTTCTCAGTTATTAACACTGTCATTTCATGTCATTGTATCTTGTTCGATTTGGAAGGACAGAACGGGAATAAAAACAAGTCGTGAAACTGGGGAGAAATATAAGACGGGAGCTCAAAAATGCACTGGAGAAGAAAAAGTAGGAGAAAAGAAAAAGGAGTGGGAGGTACAGAGAACAGGAGAGGTATGCTCCGCTGGAGGACTGGGAGAGGAAAACCGCAGGAAGGAGTGAGAGGGAGGGAAGTAAAGCGAGCGCACGAGAGAGAGAGACAGGGGAGGAAAAATAAAAAAATAAGAGAGAGAGGGAGAGGCCACATCGGGGCACCGTGGAAGCAAATGTTTCCTGTGAGAGGAGGACAAACTCTCATGTGTGGGTGTGTTACACCTGAGGGGAGGGGATAAACTGTGTGAGCATATGTGTGTGTGTCTGCTTTGCTTCATATATAATAGCTTCAAAAAAATCGAACTGTCAAAGTGGGATTTGGATGAGTCTAATAACGATTTCTCGTGCCGAGAATACACACAGCATCAGCAATCCGGTCTGAGTGTAAACCAGTATGTGTTTCCATGCAAAAAAAGTGTAAGCAATGCACTTTGTGTGTATGTGTGTGCGTGTTTGTCAGCTTGCATCCCTTGTAAGAATTATGGGGTTCTGACAGGCATATCTAACCACTGTGCGAGGACGCTCCTGACTTATGAGGTGTTTTGGATTTCAAACAAATGGGTTTAATGCAGGTTGGTTTTAAACATAACTTTGTTGGTTGAAGGTTTGAGGTAGAGTGGTGCCATCTCTCAGTGAGGGACAGTATGGAAAGACCATCTCTGAGTGAAAAATGCTGCTCCTTACATGTATTTACAGTATGTACTATACTGTATAGGACAGTGAGTGCATGCACTAGTGCACAAGTATGTACATATGCTTGACTGTAAGTCTGCAAATAGTCAAACTATGTGTTTTTGTAGGCAGTGGAGGATCCATAAGTGGATCTGGGCGTGCTGCCCAAACGCAGGTCACTGAGGGAAAAAAAGGGGGTGGACCCGTTGGGAGGTTGGGGGCTCATGTGTGGTTGTGAGCCATACACATGTCTACTGGTGTGACATATGGTCCTGAGTGTGCGTGCGGTTACAGTACCTCCAAATAGCTGCGTGCGTGTGAGAGAGAGAAGTCAACAAAGTTGCTGTGGAATGTGAAACTTAGTGTGGTGAGGTAGCTGGCAAGCCGACAGGAGGACCTAAACACTGACTTCATTGTGGTTTAGCCTCTGCCTTATATTATGTCGGGGGATTGTGTCGGTGATTGTGGAAGAATTTGCGGTGACAGCAAGTTTAGAAGTTAAGGAGGTGTACATGTAGCTGGAAAGTTTAATCCAGCCGGTGAAAGTAAATTAAGAATGCTCTTGCTGCCAGCTATCATTAAAGAGTCATATGGTGAGATACACTGTGGAGCTTTTGCAGTTGTGTCACAAAATGCACTTACAACCCACGTCTGGCGCCAGTTAGGAGTTCCACTGCAGGCAAACACTGACTAAATGCTGTTTAAATACTGTTGTCTTTGAAACGGATACCTGCAAACATTTCTGCACTGTGGGTGTAAGATTTTAAGTGAACTCTGCAAAGTAGAAATGTTTTCAAACTGTCTTTTTTGTAGGATGGGGAAATATTTTTATTTTACCATTGTCTTGTCTGTATGCTAGGTTTGCAATTAAACGCAAGGGCTAACAGTTAAGCCTGGTTCGGTCTTTTTTTTTTTTTTTTCTAAGTAAACTTGCAATTAGCAACATATATATCAAAGTTTTGAATGAGGGAAACACCTGGCAACTTGATGCACTATGGAAAGAAGGCAAGCTGGTGGAGGCTGGTGTGTTGCTACGAGCAATGTTGCTGGTAAACCTTGGATCCAACCATCCATGTAGATGTTATGTTGACACGTACCACCTACTTAACCATTACAGGCCATGTACACACTTTCATGGAAATGGTATTCCCTGATGACTGTGGCCTCTTTCAGCAGGATAATGCTGGAGCAAAGATAGTTCAGGAATGATTTTAGGAGCACAACAATGAGTCTAAGGTTTTGACTTGGCCTCCAAATTCCCCAGATCTCAATTAAATCAAGCATCATTGGGATGTGCTGGACGAACAAGTCTGAGCCGCGGAGGCCCCACCTTGCAATTTACAGGACTTAAAGTATATGTTGCTAACATCTTGGTGTCACATACCACAGCACACCTTCAGATGTCTAGTGGAGTCCATGACTCGATGTTTGGAGCAAAAGGGGACCAGCACAATATTAGGCAGGTGGTCATAATGCTATGACCGTTTAGTGTATATCTATGTTATAGTTATGTATGTATAACATAGAGTAGAACTCATGAAAGAATAAAGTTACGCTGAAACCAAACACACCATTGTTTTTCTTGTGACATTACCAAAAAGTTTGATGTGTCACATGGCCCTCTTCCTATTGAAAAAACAAAAGTTGTATCCAAGATGGCCGACTTCTAAATGGCCACCATGGTCACCACCCATCTTGAGGAGTTTGCCCCCTCACATATACTAATGTGCCACAAACAGGACTTTAATATCACCAACCATTCCCATGTTATTACGGTGTATCCATAAAAATGGCCCACCCTGTATATAATACCAAATGTAATTCAACATTAGATGAGCTTTTTTTGACATCGCGTAGACACTCCCACTGACACGGAGTGAATAACAGCTGTGGAATTCTCAGGTGCAAAAATGTCGTGTATTGCGTTGACTTTCCCGGCAGCTGTCAAGCATTTCACTGCGGGTTTGGTCCAAGAGTTTCCCCTCTTTGGTTTTCTGCTGGGAGATTTTTTTTTCTTTGCAGCACATATCTGGGTCTTGAGTCATTTAGTCTAACAAGAACCCATGAGTTTAGTCATTGGCTGGGATAACTTTTGTCGCATGCTTCACCCAGAGTATCATACCATCAGAAGTGGAAAACTACTGAAAAATCTAGTTTAGGCCCTCGAGTGTTCACCACAGAAATGCAGAGGATCAAAGTAACAGGCCCACATCATTATGATTTTCCCCTGGGAACAACTACAACTAAAATTGCCAACAAAGGACTAAGCCCTGCTATCTTCAAATTGCCTTATTACAGAATACATGACCTAGAACAACTAACATTTGTAGGTAGTAAGTTAATTAACAAGTATTCACAATTTAGTGAAGTGTCATCTAGACTAACTGTTACTATTACTTCAGTTTGTGGGATATTAAGTAGCTTTTTGTAACAGTTTTGTGACTATCATTTCAGAATTTATTTGAGATTATTGCAGAATTATTTCTCATTGCATCTGGAAGTCTAAATGTGGATGTTTTACTATCTTCTTGTGTTTGTGTTGAAAAAGAGGAGAGGAATATTGTTATCCAAATTCTAAGAGGGGAATGATAGCTGATGATACACCAGCGGATATCCCATAAAGAAAGATGTGTAACTCTGTACTATTTGTGTGAATGTTGAATCTTGAGAGCCTATGAACCTGGATCAAGAAAAACGATCTTTAGTCATACAACTCACTTTATTGAGTGAATTAATTGAATTAATCATATCTTTTAACTCATCTGTAGCTGTAAGATGTGCAAAATGTTTTTTTGTTTAATAACCTGTTATATAGTCGCCCCATAGCACGGTGGTGTGAAAGAAATGTCACCCTGTGTGTAAATGAGATTGTTTTGATTTGTGGGTCCCAGGTATTTCTTTCCCAGAGGAGTCAGAGTCATTTCAGAGTGTGGGGAGTTGTGATTAGCACTCACAACAGACTCAGTATCCCTGAATGTGAGAGAGAGAAAAGGGAAAAGAAATGTACATTTTACTGTACAGATTTATTCCAGGAGGTTATTAAAAAAACAAATTAGTAAGCGAGTCCTAATAATAAATTTGCTTTCATTGCTCTTTACTGAAATAAAGACACTTTGTTTGTTAACTTGTTTTTCTGTTGCTAGGTGGGCAACAATAATCAGCGGCCATGTTGTCTGTGGATGAGCCACTGGACTTGAAGCTTCCCTCAGGTCGCACAGACGGTCCAGGTATACTGGGAAAGAGGAGCTGCCCGTCCTCTATTTGTGCCCACATCAGCATCAAACGACTGCGGCTACAGTGCACAACTTTTCCATCACCTCCCTCTTCTCCAGGTACGAGTTAACCTGGTAAACATCTGGCAGTTTTAGCATCACCGAAATAAATTCTCCATCATTTCTACTCTCCTAAATACACACATGACATGACTTTGATATTGTCATGGCGCAGTAATTAAGTTTATCACTGTGGTAATGCAATAGCGTAATAGGTTGATTCTCTGTCCTCACTTTCCTGGTAACCTATTATTGCAAACCCAGTGAACAGTAGATCATTTGTGTCCTCGAGAAGATTGTCCCCATTTTTGTCGGTGCAGCTCATAACAAGAGGAGTGTGACACTGATATGAAGTGACCTAAAAAAATACAGCACCTCTGTGACATTCACAAACACAATGGACTTTGTGTCTTCATTCTTGTGTCAGCTTTTGTGCTCAGCATTACTGCGTTGTGTGCTTCCGTCTCTGTTTAACACAGAAACACTGCTGTTGCTATTGGTTAAAGGACCCATGGGCAGAAAATAGAAACTGAGATTACAACAAATTCAGTTGGTTGATTTGCAAATATAGTCTCAGGAAGGTTTCTGGAGAGCTCGGCAGGTAGGACAGGCTGAGAGTAGAGGGTGCAGGCAGAGGGCTGAAGCTGGGGTGAGTGGTGAACCTAGGACAGAGAGAAGAGATTTTGAGCTTCACACAAGGAAAAACTCAAGTCCATATAAATAATAATAAATAGTCCATATATCACCATATAAAGAGGACCTAATCCATCATTCACAATGGATGGCGTGACTGAACTAATGAACAATGCCAGGGTCATCCCTTCCATGTTTATGGTAGCTCTTGTTATTAAAAGTCTCATTCACCCAATCATGCACACATCCATAGCCAAGTGCCTTGTCTAACATTCGCACATACACTCAGACTCTGAAGGATGGATTGGGGGAGTTTCAGTATCCTGCCCAATGATGACTTCACACGCAGTCTGGGGTAGCCTGGGAATTGATCCACCAACCTTCAAACTGATAAATGGCGTGCTTTAACTACTGATGACAAACAAAGGGCTAGTAGCTATTTTGTGTCCAGTATGGATGAAGCACCATGCACTTACATTAATGAGTTCTGTGTGATTGTTTCAGATAGCTGCGATAATAACAAAATGAAATGGCCTGGGAGTCGCTTTGTGCAATTTTTTCTTCTTGTTTTGAAAAGTGCCTCATGATTCATTTATTACTTTTATTGTGATTGTTATAAAATCTAAGAAGAAGAAAGAACAAAATAAGTCAGAGGATTTTAGAAATTTTAGAAATGTTCTACATGCCTCAATGAAATTGAAAAGGTATAGATATATTGAAAATATTTTGTAAAATATTTAAAAAGAGTGAGCAGGGGTGTTGCTAAGACCGTGGCATTACCTGCAAACAATAACGCGTTGGTAAAATTACAGGGACATTTTGTGAAATGAACCTCAGCAAAGCAAGAAATCAATGAATGAATCACGATACTGTGATGGATGTAATAAGGATCCTGCTTTATCTCTAATCTCTAATCTAGATTCCCTGTCTTCCTCTCAAGAACGACCTGGGTCCTGCTTCACCCCTCCAGCCATGGACCTCAGCCTGTCCCCCTCCTTGCGCCATGCCTCTTCTCTCTCCCCATCCCCTTCCTCGCCATCCTCCCTCTCTCCATCCTCTCCCATGGAGTCCCCTCAGAGCAGCAGCAGCCCTCAGCCACACCTCTTCTCTCGGGTGAGTCCACATGTTTGCTGGAGTGCACTAATGCTACCGCTCCTTGCGTTGATGCACTTTGCAAGTAGTGTGCAAACACGAAAGTTGTGTTTTGCTAGCTTTACTTTGTTGTCTGGGTCAACTTGCTAATGACTTCAATCTCTTGTGACATTTCAGAGAGGATATGGGGATTAAAACGATTTGAATTGAGTGGCTGGGTGCAGTATACTTAGCATGCAAAGCATCAGACCGAATCAATACCTTGTATTAAGATTGCATCTGGCCCATTTTTATAACAGCAATTTGTGAACAGTGTATCAAGCTTGAAAAATGATTGTTGTCAAAAACTGCTTGTCAATTTGCGAGTCTAGATAATGCTTTCAAGGATTGTGTGGATAGCATTTTAGTTTGTTTAAAAATTAATGGGAGAAAAAAATGACATCTTCTATGTTGCACATTTGTATTGCCAAACCTCCGCTTCAAATTTTGTTGACCTTTTTGATCTTGATTTGAGATATCAAAAAATCCTGCTCTTCACATACAAGGTCTAAAATAATCAGGCCCCATCTTATCTCAATGACCTTGTAGTATCACCGTATTAGAGCACTTCACTCTCGCACTGCAGGCTTACTTGTTGTTCCTAGATTATTTAAAAGTAGAATGGGAGGCAGAGCCTTCAGTTTTCAGGCCCCTCTTCTATGGCACCAGCTTCCAGTTTGGCTTTGGGAAACATACACTATCTCTACTTTTAAGATTAAGCTTAAAACTGTCCTTAGCATATAGTTAGGGCTGGATCAGGTGACCCTGAATCCTCCCTTGGTTATGCTGCAATAGGTGTAGACTGCTGGGGGATTTGCATGATGCACTGAGTATTTCTTCTTCAGCCACCTTTCTCACTAGTTCATAGACCTCTCTGCATTCAATCACACTTGTTATTAATCTCTGGCTCCCTTTCACATTATGTCTTTTGTCCTGTGTTATTTTGCTCACTCCAACCAGTCGCAGCAGATGGTCGCTCCTCCCTGAGCCTGGTTCTGCTGAAGGTTTCTTCCTGTTAAAAGGGAGATTTTCCTTTCCACTGTTGACAAAATGCTTACTCATAGAGGGTCATGTGATTGTTTAAGATCTCAGATAAGCAGAAGTGAGGCCTAGGAAATGGTAATCCTTTCCCTGTGTCAGCACACTGGTCGGATTAAAATGCACATGCCCCTGAATTGATGTCTTAAAAGTATCAAAATGGATGAGATCACCAACTGTGAAGCTGTTGTGAATGTGAATATAATTTTTTTTGTACAGAGATGTAGTTGTTACAGCTGGATTTTGGCATTTTAAAATGGGAGCGGAACCCAAGAGGACATTAATAGAACAGCGGTTTTTGGGACTACTAGCACCTGTACAGCTCACAAATGAATATTTTACAAGCTAACTGGCTGCTGGCTGTAGTGTTACCTTTACAGTACACATGTGAGTCACATCTGTCTCTCACAGTGTTGGGAAGGTTACTTTTAAAATGTATTCCATTACAGAATACAGAATACATGCCCCAAAATGTATTCTGTAACGTATTCCGTTACGTTACTCAATGAGAGTAACGTATTCTGAATACTTTGGATTACTTAATATATTATCATGCTGTTTACAACTACATGAATGTACTATTGCTGTGATTTATTACTGTTACTGAAGGTCCGCGGCCCCGAACCGTAGTAAAGGGACCTCTGGCTAATACGGTGGGTTCTGTGTCGGGCTCATAGCCGAAAACTAGCTTTACTTTGTTGTCTGGGTCAACTTTGCCAGCGAGAGACAGAGAGAGGCGTTGAAAGGCTGCTCCAACGGAACTTATTGTTTTAGAGAAAAACACGAACACGGTGTACAGTCGAGTCTTAATAGCTTACTTACAGCTGGGCTCGTCAGGCACTCTTCTTGGCTGCAGTGGTTATTATTATATTTACATGCTTCCAGCTCCCGTTTTTGCTCGATGACAGCTCGTACTTTTCCTTTTTCTCCCTCCCTCGCTCACAGACACATAACGTGTATGGCAGTCCATTCTCCCTGCAGCACGGACTACACTGCCTATGATGCTACATTCTTTAGAGCTATACCTGTAGCATTCTGCCTATTAGCTTAGCACAACAACAACAACAGGCACTCTCTCACCCAGGAAACACGCAGAGAGAGAGCGTCACCCTGTAACCATGGCAACCGTAACGCTGCCACCTGGAACAACAGAACGTAGCTGTCAAACAAAACCCAAACAGTCCTGACCCGCCACAATATGAAACAGGGAAGTACCGCCGTGTAATCCATTTATTTCAACAAAGTAACTGTATTCTAAATACAACCATTTTAAACGGTAACTGTAACGGAATACAGTTACTCATATTTTGTATTTTAAATACGTAACGGCGGTACATGTATTCCGTTACTCCCCAACACTGGTCTCTCAGCATGAACACATATGAGCACGTTTCTAAAAATGTCAAACAGTTCCTTTAATGTTTGTCCAGTTTTTGAAATACCCAGGAATGCTACATTCCCTTAACCTGAGCGGGGTTCATTACAAACACGTGGCCGGTGTGTGCTGCACTCATTTTAAAGAGGATTGCAAGAATAAAAAGAATAATAAAAATGTTTTACAAGCACACACTCCAGGTACGTGTACGTATCCGTGTAATCGCTTAATCTTCTGAACAGGCATGACCACAATCTTAGAATTCTCAAACCGGTGACTGATCGTGGCTGAATGCGCTCCATTTTTCTTCAGCAGGACTGAATAGAAAAGTGATCCAGGGAGTGAATCTAATTTGCACACAGCCCACAGCCACGCAGTGATTCTGTCTAAATCAAATTTTAGCCGTGCTATAATGGTGAAAACATCAAACACACAACTCCTTTACTTACGGCACAAAATCTCCCTTCTTGGACCAGATTAATCATTTAGCAGAGAAAGTCCTCATTTTTACATTATCAAGCCATTTTTCATTGTCATCACTGGATTTGCTGAAGTGTATTCTAATTATAAATCAAAAAACAAATGCAGACCTTCAATCCCCATTTAATAAACATACATGTCATGGATGCAAAAGCTCTTAAATCATACTTTAACACACTTGAAGTAAACACGATCAGAGGGAGTACATTATTATTTCACAACCTTCCTCCATTTCCTCTGATAGTTGTATCTTTCTAATGATCAAGCTCAAAGTGGCAGGCTTTAGTATTAGTCTGCTTCTTTCTTCATCGTTAACGGTGAAGTAAATGAATTATTTTTCTTTTCTTGTGAATAGCTAATGAACATCTTGCCTTTGTTGCCACAAAATTCTCTTGCTCTGACCTCTCTCTATCCTCCGCTGCTTTAGGAATCACCTTTTCACCGAGGTGTGGAACCTGGTGCTTCACCACAGGGCTACCCATTTTATGTCCCAGTTAGAAGTCCACCAAGAAGCTACAGCTTTCCCTCTTCCATGTTCATCAGTCAGACTAGAGAGAAGCCGGTTTCTCCGGAACCCTCCATGGATGCTCAGTTGGCCTGCCGTTGGATGAAGGTACGTGAAATTAAATATTATAGGTTTAGTTATACTTATATATTAGTTATATTTTATTGCATGCATTTTAGCAGAAGCTTGAGTCATATTATTTTGGCAGATAATATTATTAATCATGTGTCGCGCTTCAAACCCTACACTTAATAGCAGGCACAAGCAGTTTCTTCAATGAGGGTGAAAAAGAGCCTGCAACCACTAAGTGGCGCTGCAAACAAAATATATAAAGATGAGAGTTACAGAAAAAGAGGTCAGTGGGGATAAACGCTATCAGAGGTTACAGTATAAAAAAATTAGTGTGGTGTGCGGTGTGATCTAGTAATAACAAATTAATCAGTTTGGTGTGAAAGGTGATTTACTTTTTCATCTGTTTATATAATTTTAAACAGAGAAACTTTGTGTTTTTAAAAAAATATAGTTGGGTGTATTAAAAGGTCAAAATCAACCATTTCCTATATTATATTCTGGTATTTTAAGAACTAAAGGATTAATAATTATGTATAAAAAATGAATGAAAAACAATGAAGTACCTTGATTAGGTAAACTGTACAAAATGTAACTCATATATCAGAACAACAGATGCTATGATTAATGGACATGCTCTTACTTACTTACTGTCACACTTAAATTTATTACATACAGTAACTACAGATCATCACGTCAGGCTAATAATAGCCAGAATCTCCCTTTTTGCCAGCAGCAGCAGTGCTCCTCAGACTGTTTTCACCTGTTTTTTTTATAGCTTTCTTACACTCCAAGCCACAGTTACCCATTAATACTCACATTCATATTCAATTCAATTCAATTCAATTTTATTTATATAGCGTCAAATCACAACAAAAGTCGCCTCAAGGCGCTTCATAGATACAGAGAAAAACCCAACAATCATATGACCCCCTATGAGCAAGCACTTTGGCGACAGTGGGAAGGAAAAACTCCCTTTTAACAGGAAGAAACCTCCGGCAGAACCAGGCTCAGGGAGGGGCGGCCATCTGCTGTGACCGGTTGGGGTGAGAGAAGGAAGACAGGATAAAAGAAAATGCTGTGGAAGAGAGACAGAGGTTAATAACAGATATGATTCAACACAGAGAGGTCTGTTAACACATAGTGAGCGAGAAAGGTGACTGGAAAGGAAAAACTCAATGCATCATGGGAATCCCCCGGCAGCCTACATCTATTGCAGCATAACTAAGGGAGGATTCAGGGTCACCTGGTCCAGCCCTAACTATATGCTTTAGCAAAAAGGAAAGTTTTAAGCCTAATCTTAAAAGTAGAGATAGTGTCTGTCTCCCGAATCCAAACTGGAAGCTGGTTCCACAGAAGAGGGGCCTGAAAAACTGAGGGCTCTGCCTCCCATTCTACTTTTAAATACTCTAGGAACAACAAGTAGGCCTGCAGAGTGGGAGCGAAGTGCTCTAATAGGGTGATATGGTACTACAAGGTCATTAAGATAAGATGGGGCCTGATTATTTAAGACCTTGTATGTGAGGAGCAGGATTTTGAATTCAATTCTGGATTTAACAGGAAGCCAATGAAGGGAAGCCAAAACAGGAGAAATATGCTCTCTCTTTCTAGTCCCTGTCAGTACTCTTGCTGCAGCATTTTGGATTAGCTGAAGGCTTTTCAGTGAGTTTTTTGGACATCCTGATAATAATGAATTGCAGTAGTCCAGCCTGGAAGTAATAAATGCATGAACTAGTTTTTCAGCGTCACTCTGAGACAGGATATTTCTAATTTTAGAGATGTTGCGCAAATGGAAGAACGCAGTCTTACATATTTGTTTAATATGTGCGTTGAAGGACATATCCTGGTCAAAAATGACTCCAAGGTTCCTCACAGTGTTACTGGAGGCCAAGGTAATGCCATCCAGAGTAAGAATCTGGTTAGATACCATATTTCTAAGCTTTTCAGCGCCGAGTACAATGACCCCAGTTTTATCTGAATTAAGAAGCAGAAAGTTAGTGGCCATCCAAGTCTTTATGTCTTTAAGACATTCCTGCAGTTTAACTAATTGGTGTGTGTTATCTGGCTTCATGGACAGATAGAGCTGGGTGTCATCTGCATAGCAGTGAAAATGTATGCTATGTCTTCTAATGATGCTGCCTAGGGGAAGCATGTATAATGTAAACAGAATTGGTCCTAGCACTGAACCCTGTGGAACTCCATAATTAACCTCAGTGTGTGAAGAGGACTCTCCATTTACATGCACAAATTGGAGTCTATTAGATAGATATGATACAAACCACTGCAGTGCAGTACCTGTAATACCTACAGCATGTTCTAATCGCTCTAATAGGATATTATGGTCAACAGTATCGAATGCTGCACTAAGGTCAAGAAGGACAAGCACAGAGATGAGTCCACTGTCAGAGGCCATAAGAAGATCATTTGTAACCTTCACTAAAGCTGTTTCTGTGCTGTGATGAACTCTGAAACCTGACTGAAACTCTTCAAATAAACCATTCCTCTGCAGATGATCTGTTAGCTGTTTGACAACTACTCTTTCAAGGATTTTTGATATGAAATACCGCACACAGAGCCATCAAAGTCACACAAATGTATAGTTGTGTACTTGAGACAAAAATTAAGACTAAGTTTGAAGATGGGATGAACCATAAATATGAAGCAAAGAAGAATAATTTTTTGTGATGATCAGCTTGCACACTTCAAGCTTGTGTCACACATTCATGGGGTTTGTGACTGTTGTGAATCCACAGGAAAAAAACCTTTTAAAGATTTAGAGTTACCCATCTATAACAGTATGTTTTTATGATGGCTTTATCCGAGCTATGAAATGATCTTTTTATACTTACACATACTTATTACCTGCCATTTAAACTGCAGTTCACTCTGCCGAGGAGGTTATGTTTTTGATAGTGTTTGCTTACGTGCCTGTATCATGTTATTATAGTTTGCATCCAAACACATGTCACATTTGACCTCTGACCTCACTTTAAATTTTGCATCTGCCTTTCCTTCAAGTAGACCCCAGAACGTTTTATATCCTCTTGATATAACCTCAAGCAAAAGATAACAAGCTGCCTATTTAGTTAGAAAGATACTCTCGTGTAATATTATATAATAGCTCAAGTTTATGTCCAGTTATTTACAAATCAATGCCTATTATCCACGACCTACTCCTACATTATATTAATTTAATTAGACAAAACATCTGTCATGCTACCTGATTTTTAGTGCAATAGAAACTTTTTAAAATAAATGTTTAAAATATACAAATTTATAGAAAATACTATTGCTGTGAAGAAGGACCACAAATGGACACACTGTATGTGTTTATTTTCCTTTTATTGCCATCACACACACTACTGACAGTCTCTTTGTCGTTTTTTTCCGGCTTGGCACCCACGCGAGCAGCTTCCAGCCACACTCTGACACACCTCCCCACTCTCTGCTCCGGCTTCGCTAAAAACCACACAGGAAAAGAGAGAGAGCTCATTAACTATAACACCACACACGTGTCCCACCAACCTCGCTGGCACTGCCCCTTGAGCTCACTGCACCACTCCTCCCCTGCAGCTGAGCCAAGGACCACGCCTCTGCCACAATCGACTATTGGTTTGTTTTGTGTAGGATGATTCTGCTTTTTCATTTTATTTTTTAATTTACATTGAATTTACAGATATAAAATCCATATCTTGGGACAATGCTGAAAATTCTAGAGACAGAGGCTTATTTTCTCTTTAATCCTTTGAATCAGAATCAGAATGCTTTATTAATCCCTAAGGAAATTGTGTGGGTTACAGTTGCTCCAAGACAGTAACAGTAAAAGACGAAACTATTTAAATAATACAATATGTTACAGAGTTTACAAATTTAGGAAATAGCACCTACTGTACTGAACTGTGGAACTGTAGATACTTTGACAAAGGTTGCTTTTAATGGTATACTTTAATGGTATACAGTTCAAACATTTTCAATTAAAAAGAAACAGTGCCATAAGAAGAAAAAAACATCAAGTGTTTGTGTGAAATCTTCCTAAAAAGGTCACAATCAGGTTTCTTATCAGCCATCTGCTTCATTCCCTCTTTTGCCCTTCAGTGCCACCTGCTGTTCGATTCACTGCAGGACCTGGTGGATCACATCAACGACTTCCATGTCAAGCCTGAAAAGGATTCTGGATACTGCTGCCAATGGGAAGGCTGTGCTCGAAATGGGAGGGGCTTCAATGCAAGGTATTCTGTGGCTTCATTCCATTGTCGTGAGGACGACACAAAGCATATTTCTCATAAAAATTATACCAGTCTCTAAGCAACAGGTGTTAAAAGCAATGTAATTTCCTAAGTAATACCTTAAGACAGCGGTCCCCAACCCATGGGCCATGGACCGGTACCCATCTGCGAGTCGCTTGGTACCAGGCCACGACAATTGAGGCTTGGGTGTGAAATTTATGGTTCTCAGGGTTTTTATTGGTTTTTAGCGTTAAGAAACAAAGAAATGAAAACATGCAAGCAATAGTAGCTTTGAATCCAGTGTGACAGGTCATCAGAGTGAGTCCTGATCTTTTCAATATAATGTAAGCATCATATGTCAGGCTTCCAAGATAAGACACATTTGAATATCAGCAGCCACATCCTAGGTAAAAATGCTGAAAAAATAAAAACGGCACATCTTGATTGTCAATGTGTGTTTTATTTGTTATGATTTCTAGGTATAAAATGCTGATTCATATCCGCACACACACCAATGAGAAGCCACACCATTGTCCCACCTGTAACAAGAGCTTCTCACGTCTGGAGAACCTGAAGATACACACTCGCTCGCACACAGGTGAGTTCAGTCCCATCAAAACCAGCAATGACTTGAACCAGTCATTCTCAAACTGTGGTATGCATACCACTCGTGGTACATGGGCTCCCTCTAGTGGTACGTGGGAAGTTTCCAAAAATATTTTAAGACTAGATAATATAGCATGTTCTGACTGAGTGATTTCTGAAAAATTAAAACGTACAACTCTGCTATCACTTCTGTCATAAATGAAAACTAAACAGAAGTTATGTTTGTAGAGTTACTAAAGTTGGGCTGGCTGGTATGTAATGATGTGCTATGTGGTGGCTAGCTACACAGCTCTGGTTAGCATAACATAAACACAGTGAAACTGGAGGATAAATGTTATCTTTTTTCCACTCCATAAAAGTTAAAGTGAGGGTTCCCGATGGTTAGGGACAAATGCAATCGTATGGCAGGATGCTGTAAACGGACCAAACTGCAGTCAGGAGAACAACTGCAATATGAGGTTAGTCATTAATATACTGCTGCTAGCTGGGATGTAGTTACATCGTGAGGTTCTAAAAACTGAATTTTAAAATGAACAGTGGTAATAAACACCGAGAGAGGCCGACAGTGATCACTGACTGTTTTAATGGACTAGTTCGGATTAAATAGAACAAGATACAAAGCATTGAAATATGTTAAAAACACAACAGCCTTAATGAACGCAGAGTAGTTTGGACCCAGAAGCAGGTTTCATATGTCATCACTTAAGACCGGACATCCCACCTGCGGTGAATGTTTAATGCAGTACAGTTGTTATTATTATCACTTGTCACATCCTGTTTATGACAGTTTGAATAAATAACATTCATATAAGAAATAAAATTGCGTCATGTGAACTGTATGTGGTGTTAAATAGGCCTATACTACTGTACTTTAATGTCGGTCATAAGGGAGGTACTTTAAGAGCCATATATTTTATGAGGTGGTACTCATTGTGAAAAGTTTGAGAACCACTGCAAACTGAGCTTTTAGCTTTATTTCACTTTTAGCTTTTTTTTCTGGTCTCTTCCACCGGAGGCTGAAAATGTCTGTAACTGAGTTAGCTGTTTGCTGCCGAGCATAGAAAGCTTTATGGATTTTGGAAACTGTCTTTCACATTCTTAGACATCACTTTGCAAAAACACTTCTATCAACTATCAGCCATTCTCTCTACGGACATGCTTTCCAGAGACCTTTCAAGTACGTGCTTTGAAATTACGTCAACTGTTTGAATAGATTTCCGAAATTTGTTAGATTTTAGCTACAATATCCAACCACAAAACAAGTGTCTTTTCCTTGTAGCTCAGACCTGTTTTACCTGCTGTAGTTTTAGCCAGTGCTAGGAAAAATGTTTTCTTGTAAAAACCTTCTTATTAGGAAATATCAGTGGTTGCTGACTACTTTCCTTCAGTTCCTTTTTTTTTTAGTAGAGGTGAGCCCTCAAACTCAAGGCGATTATAAATAGCTCCAGTACTGTTGGTGTGCCATGATCTCCAAACACTGTTTTGTAACTTTAGTATAAGGGACAGAGTTGTCTGTCCAGCCAAAAGCCCAAATCAGATTTTTAATTAAATAGAGGTCAGTTCAAGACTGTGACCAATTCACATGGGAAACAAAATTTGTTCCCATTTAAAAATATTGTGAAAAACCCAGACGTCTGTGCAGGTTTTCACCATCCAGGTCATAGTAGTATTAAGACCTTGATTGATGGTATCATAACCCACCACCACTGTTTAATGATGGTCATTCAAATTACAATTTTATTGTTCAAGCACAGTATAGGCAGCAACAGCTATTCTAATCTAATCTATGTAGATGATTTAAACGCCTCCATAATTTCCTTAGGGATTAATAAAGTATTCTTAGTCTGATTCTTTTCAAACCATTTAAAACTCCTAAACAGGAACTTTAACGCACACACACCTGACCTCAAGTGACCTCAGTAGTTTACATGAAGGGTGTGGCAAGGTCTCATAGTTGTTTCACCCTTAAATGACCCACATCTTTTTTCACACCTTGGCTCATGTGAGCACTCAGATGATCAGCAGTGGTTCTCCTATCAGCATCAACTCCAAAGGGGATAACCCCCACCGGGGTTTAAATACCTGGGATTTGCCACCTTGTATTTATAGAACTGAAAAAGTCTCTTGGGTGAGAGTTGAAACATCCTTATAAACTTATTGTTATATTGTTTTTTTCAAGCTCTTAAGACTGAAGAATGACCCCCCCAAAAGCCAAAACAAAAACAGATCTGAACAATAGATCATGCTTTTTACTACTCACAGGTTGTCAAAGTGAGCCTTCAGACAGTTGTTTGAAGAAGTTTCACATTACTATGTGAATGTAATGTTGATGTTGTTGTCCATTGTTCTGTTTGGTTTCATTTCATCTCATTGATTTAACAGTAAGCATATGTTTAATTTTACATACATTACAATCTTGATTATCAATTAGAGTTTGTAAGAGAAGTGTTCAAAATGTTCATGTTGCTGAAAACACGAGAAACGGCTCCCTTCAACAAACATCCTACTGCTACCTTTATTTTCTGGGTACACACTTGCAAAAGAGATTGCAAATTTACACGATTTAACTTGCTTAAATAAAATCTACAACAAACACACACACACACACACCTCCACCTCTCAAAATACTACTCTAATAATGTAAAGAAGGAGCAAATTAAACCTTTTGAAAAAAAAAGGAATGTCCCAGTGAGGCTCTTACAAAAGGCGACATAATGGGATTTGACCATTAAAAATAAAGTATTTTATATCTTTTGTTCTTATGCAGTATTTTATTTTGTTCTTTTAAAAAGTGTCACATTGGAATAACACTTTCTTCTTTGTTCCTTTCCTTGTTAAGCAATGACACACCATGAATCTTAAGAGTTAGAAACAAACTGACAACATCCTTCTCTGGCATTGTTCTCAAATCAAATAATTTCTTTCCCCTCCATTTCTCCTTCCTTTGTCCTTCTGTCTCTGACTCATATTTGTTTGTTTCTCTTTTCTTCCAGGGGAAAAGCCTTACATCTGCCCCTATGAAGGCTGCAGCAAGCGCTACTCCAACTCTAGTGACCGCTTCAAGCACACTCGCACCCACTACGTGGACAAGCCTTATTACTGCAAGATGGCAGGCTGCCTGAAGCGCTACACAGACCCCAGCTCCCTACGCAAGCACATCAAGGCTCATGGGCACTTTGTTGCCCAAGAGCCGGGTAGTTCAAGTAGGTCAGGGACAGGGCTGTGCCTTCCTACCCACCAGAGTGCCACTGAACAGCCCTCTGTAGGCGGGACTCCTGTCATCATCCCTGGGGCTGCTGCAGCCCTTCTTGGGGGCCTTGGGACGTCCTTGCCACTCTCTGCTTTCTGCCATGCCAGAGCTCTAGGCCACCACCGGGCACCGCTCTTTTCCATGGGTGGAGGAGGAAGCATGGGATCACTCAGCCTTTCAGACTCCCCACTGTTGCGCTTTGGACTTTCAGCTGCGTCTATGTTTGGGCTGGGGGCTTTGGGAGGTCTGGGGCAGGTGGTAAGAAGGGAGCCAGAGGACGGGGAGGAATCAGAAGAAGGAGAGGACGGGGAAGTGCTGAACCTCTCTGCAGGTGTTGGGGCGAGACAAAGTGATGCTTTGTCTTGGGTGGTGGTTCCATCAAGGGCGCTACTCCTCAAACCAGCTGTTGTTAGTTAAGATGAATGTCAGCAACTCAGAGAACCAGAGAGTTTGACTTTGTGTTTTTCCAGCCTGCCATCATCATTATCACCGTGTCTCATACTAACATTTTATCAGAAATCACTGGCATCTCACAGGGATACGTGCAAGATATTCTTTGGTTTGGGCGTTAAAATGTATTAGTGTAATAGTTTAAAAAAGGTACATAACATGTGAGACTCACTCTGGATACCTTGGTGCACATTAAGATACACTGAAATGTCTTTATGTTGGCATATCATAGAAAATCCAGATAATTCTATCTACAGTCCCTCAGTGTATGCCTCCATCACTTCCTTTTGTTGATATATTGTTGCTCTTTAAAACAGGACCTTTACTTCCTCATTTGTGTTGTATTAAGGAGTTAAACCAAAGGTGTAGATCTCTGTGAAGCTGGTGGCTCCTGACAAAACACTAGTATTTAATACCCGGGCATGAAAACGTATTGGTTTTACTAACATAATGCAGTGCATATGACTGTGGAAAGCTTTTGTGGGTGTATAAGGTTATAAAAATCCCTTCCACAGTTAGAGCCATGCAACAGTTCAGCCATTCCAACCAATAATAACTAAAGACAGACTTGAGTACAGTGGTCTTGTAATGAGCAAAACTCCAGCAGGGCCTTTTTGTACTGTATTACAGTTATTTTTTACACCATACATGCATTTAGCTGTCTTAACTTTGAAAAGGTCAGTTCATCCATATTGCAAAGAAAAAAAAAAGCCAGATCCTTAATCGTAGCATGCAGATCCACTTTATATTTTTTTTTTCACATTGACCTGAGATATACTGAGTATCTCTACAGCTCTAGTTGTTATCTGGGTAATGTTAAATCATCAGTGCAAACAGTTTCTTCTGTTGAAATACTTTGTCATTAGACTCCTAAGGATAGCAATGTTGTTTGGATCATTTCCTCAACCACTATAGCTGTTTGTAGTTATTAGTAGGCTTGATAAAAAGTCTCGGGCATTTCAAATATGTTTGCTTTAACTGGTCTCTGGTTTTAAAACCCCAGATGATGAGTAAGAGAACCAAAGGTCAAAAAGTAAGTTCATATAATAGTAACTCATACAGTAATGACCACACCCACCTTCATAGTCTGTTTTACTCTAAATTAAACCACAGTTTACCAAGTTAATATCATGGTGAGACTTGAAACTGGGGCCTGAGATAATAAACCCACTAGGAAATGTTTACTCCAAAGAGAAACAAAACCACATCGCTGCACAGCTAAATAACAGAAGTTAGGGAATGTGTGTAATCTGGGTGAACCGAGCCTTCATAAACCCATCTTTTTAATTTCATCTACAGCTTGATTTCCTAAAGGATTTTTCCACAGGCAAGCTTGTGGATTAAATTTACCAAAGCTGCTAAGGAAAAACAGCTGGCACCCCGGCCTTGTGTAGTTTTTACGCTCGACAACCCCCACAGAGTGCTTCCATCGACTCAGATTGTTTCCTAGACAATAAAGATGTGAGGAAACAAGGATGTGGGGAGCAATAGGAAGTACGGTCCACACACCAAAACACACACAATTATGTAATATTAAAACATACAATATAGAGCTACCCTTGATACAGTTGATTTTATTTGAGCAAAGCCATTTACACAATATTTATGCATATAAAGAGGTAATTATGTGTTTATGGAAAAGATTTTGCACAGCAGTCTTCTTATAGATTGTACTTAAGTCAGTTTGAAATCAAAATATTTGACTCGGTCTGATCATGTAAAGGTTTCTATGGTTTCAGTTTGGTACACCAGTTGCTACGTGCAATATGTAGTCCTGGTATAGCCCCTCACCTGCTTAATTTCCAAGCCAAAAGCAAACAGAATAATTGCCTTGCCTCCAACCCCCAAAAAATATTAATTTAAAAATGCTAAATCACAAGAGGTCTTACGCTACACAGGACAATGTCAGCAGTTATCTCACTAATTTGCACATAGAAAAGTGCTCAGTGTTGCTCTCATATCTCTGCTGTTTATTTTAGCTAACAGTAAAACCTCGACTCAGACTTAGAACACAATGACGTGTGACAGATTTTATTCAACACAAAGCTATGTTGACCATGTGATTTTTCTAATCACAAGAAGAACAAACTAAAAAACAAAACGAAAAACAAACATATTGACACAAGTGAAGGTCGGAGCTCCTTCACTCGCAGATTATATTAGTTTAGTGTTTGTTGTACTAATCGTTTCAAGACAATGGTCTTAACAGGATCAGCCCTGCCTGAAGGAATAATTCTTGTGGGTAGACAAAGGTGTGTATATGGCAATAATGATTACACATTTGCTTTGAACAAATGTTGAGACATGGCATGAGTAGGAACAGAAAAAAAAGCAGTCTGTCCAGAGGCAGTGAAGGGGAAGCGTTTGACGATGGCCACACATGGCCAGTATCTGTGTTGATCTTGTATTCCTGTTTGCACATCCTCATCAGTATTTCAAAGGTGCCCCAGTAAGTGCCTTGTGTTTCAGCTAAAATATATCACTCAGTATATGGAACATATGTACTCAGCTGTAAAGTGCATATATATGCTTTTTTTTAAAAAAATTACATTTTAGGAAACGTTAAACTTTTTAAAGGCTTGACAACAGATGTGATTTGTACATCAGGACGACTGCAACACCTTTTAAACACTCCACCAATGTTTATGACTATGGCAATGACTCAGTGTCAATAAATGCATTAAAGAAGAGAGTGTGACACCATTGTGTATTTTTTGTGCTGTGATGTTTTTTGTTTTGTTACTTTACAAGTTGAAATAGAAGACTACATGGTAGAATAAAGAATTGTAATAAATTAGGGTTTTTCTTACTGTGCGTGTCCACTCTTCTCTATTT
Organism: Neolamprologus brichardi; assembly: GCF_056152115.1. NCBI lineage: Eukaryota > Metazoa > Chordata > Actinopteri > Cichliformes > Cichlidae > Neolamprologus > Neolamprologus brichardi. The sequence continues at coordinate 7,341,490 of NC_142109.1, read as the reverse complement.
GTGTTATGCCCACTCACAGTTAGAGTTTGCCTCTGCTGTTTCATTTGTTTGCGATATATGACATCAGGTAGCTTCCTTGCATACCAGCATGAATAGAAAGCAGAAAAAAGCAGACAAACAGGTATCTTCTTCTCAATGTGAAAGAATTACCACGTGAATGTTACTGATAGCTCCTAAGTGGGTTATAATAACATGTCTCCACATCTCGGGTGACATATTAACAATAAAACGTCTCTGATGGGTGTTGCAATGGCATGCCTGTCACAGCTTTGGTTATAGTAAAGGCCCCTCTTCCCCTCCAGGTAGGTAATTGTTCGTAGGTGAGAAAGAAAATCAGTAAATATTTGACGTGTAAATACACCTTTGTAATGAAAGCCTTAGGTTTCAGCACTTGGAGAAGTAATACAGTTGTATAAACATTGTAAACGTGTAATCTTTCTCTGGACTGAAGACAGTGGATTGGTTGCAACAAGTTTTATACCTCCAATCCAAAACCTCATGGGGTGATGACACTCAATCTGCAAATGCTCACTTAGACCCCTAGTCCCCACCCTAACCCTAATTCTAACCTTGATTGGACAGACATGAACTGCCAGCCTGAGGAAATAGGACATTTAAATGCTGTGGCTGTGGTATATAACATTCACACACAAACACAAAAAAAGAAAGAGGAGGAAATGGAGGGATGGGATTCCAACCAATTACTGGCTTATTGTGGTTAATCACAGAAATGTCTGATAAAAATGTCATGGGAAAATCCCCCCAGCAGGGAAAGGTTAATTGTTGATTCTAAATGACCTGTAGGTGTTAATGTGAGTGTAAATCCTAGTCTGCTCCGAGTTAACCCTCCCCATTTTTTTAATTGAATCTATGAAAGATGCCAACAATAAAACAGTTTGATAGGCATAAAAATATTATTTCTGCACCAACAGGATATTCTCCAAAGAGCCATCACCTGAAAATCTAGTGGATCTCTGCATGATGTGGAACTGTGGAGGACAAAAGAAAAAGTGGTGTTGCTTAAAAACTACTTGCAATAGATGAATAGTATCTGAAATTAAGAAATTAAAGAAATCTACCAAATACCTTAAATGAGAAGCCTCATTAGAAATGGTCTCAGAAGGTTAGCTGTCAAGGAAGGTTAACATGGAACAAAGGCTGAGGTTGCCAAATTACAATTGGTACGCCTCTTATCAAGGAGTGAAATCAGATTTCAGAATTTTGAGTCAAACGGTCATGAACTTATGAGGCGTACAACAGTGACTGCTGCATTTCAAGCCAGTGATGTTGGGCATTTTGGCGAAATTGGATGGAACTGCGAACATATACAAACAATACAATCTTATTGGTGATGGCTTTTGCTTTGGCATGACAATGGCCCCAAACACAATGCCAATTCAGTAAACATGTAGCTGTATGGGAAAACACACAGTGGAATACTATCAGTCATGGACTGGTTTTTCCAGAGCCTGGAGCTCAAACTTATTGAAGCAGTGTGGAATCATCTGGACAGAGAACAGAACAAAAGGCAGCCAACACCCAAAGAAGAGCTTGGAATGTCCTTCAAGAAGCCTGGAAACTACTTAAAGAAGTTAGAAGAAAGCTACCTCATAGAGGTAATAAAAAAAAAGGAAATAAGTTGTAATGCTAGTGATGTTTAATGCTGTATTATAGCATGTTAGCATGCTAATATTGGTGAATTACTGACAATAACACTTACAACAGAGTAGTACCTTTTGTTTTATTATATTTTTTTCAATATTTGAATGTTAATGTTCATAGTATAACTGAATAACATCTTGATATGTTACGATAAAGATACTTAGTAAAATATAAAATTTAGCCTCATCTCTGCACACTGTCAGGCAATTTGTCAAAATGTTAGACAGACAGAACTTTTTATGTAGTTATCACACAATATAAAATCATGTAATGTATATAATAGAAAGATATAATGTCATTGCCATGTTGTTGTTATATTGTTTAAGCTATCTTATATGAAAAAAAGTGTTAAGATGTGGATTGTATTAAAATAAATATTACGGATGTCATGTAATTAATATATCCTTAGTGTTTATTTTCTTATTATATTGTTTTATGTACTTTAATAATGAAGGTTTGTAAAGCAAGGCCACTTTTGACTCATAAGCTAAGTGCTCAGCCAGACTGAAAAACAGGAAGTTAGTGTAGAGCTATACAAATATATTAATAAATACAGGAAGCCAGACAGAAAAGAGGAACTTGTACCATATAAGGAGTCTTTGTATCAAAACTGTGTGACGTGTAAAGTACCAAAATAACACCTATATATGAGACGTTTTTAAATTCTAATTCAGTTTCTGCAACTGGCTTTTGGGGCTGTGCAGGGCTCTCTCTTCCGGAAGATGATTGAATCAAAAGGTCTAAAAAGATTTAAAGGTAGGCACAAACCTGTGCAAAAAGCAAATCTGTGCATATTGGATGAATAAAAAACAATTTGGGTTAGCAAACCTGGGAAAGAGAAAACTGACTGCTTAAGTAGGAAAATTGTGAAGGAGTCCGAAACACTGCAAAAAGAAACATACGAAATCACACACACAAACAGAAAATGTATTAACCTTACTAACACTTACAAATACAAGAGAGCTCATGAAGATTAGACAGCATCTTGAGCATGTGAGTCTGTTTATCATCTTGTCCAAGTCGCTTAGTGTGAAAGGGAAAAAGTGATTAAAGCTTAAAGTAGTTTTTAGAATACTGAATTAGAAGTGCTCTTGTACAGATTGATCAAAACATTGATCACTGTAGAAAGAAAACAAAATAATTCAATAATGTGGTAATGTTTAAATTAGAGATGGCACGATACTACTTTTTTATGTCCGATACCGATATCATAAATTTGGATATCTGCCGATACCGATATGAATCCGACATAGTGTTTTTTAATTAATAAAACTGTTTTTTTAATATCTTACTGCATTTTGTATAAGTAGTAGTTTAAATTAGAGATGGACCGATCCGATATTACCTATCGGTATCGGTCCGATACTGACCCAAATTCCTGGATTGGATATCAGCGAGAAATAAAAAATGTAATCCGATCCATTAAATATAAAAAAAGCACCTCACAAAACTTGCTACATGGCATAACCTGGCTCATAACCGTAGCACGTTGCAGCAGTATGCATCACGTGATAGAGCGGCTGTGTGGAGCTTCGCTACCAAACCAGCATTTTGTCTCCGAGGAAGTTTTCCCAGAGAGAAGTAAAGCAAGTGTGTAAGTTCATCTCTGAATGTTTGTAAAGCATTCCAGCGTTAAGCTTAACAACCGATATATGGAGCGACTGCCTCTCTCCCCCTCCCTCTCCTGCTCCTACTTCAAACCTGAAACTGATCAATGATCAGCTGATAGGCTTTTCTGTCGCAAGTCCGTCTCACTTCTTTGTTTTTGGCCCACTTTGCACCAGAAAGAGGAAACCAGCGGCTGAACAACAGCAGCATGTTTAAGCTTGATAAGCTGTTGTTAGAATTTATTTATTAATACTTTCTACACCAGGATCCTTTTCTACGTAGCTGACGGCTGTAACTGTGCAGGGGCGGATCTAGCAAAGTTTAGCCAGGGGGGCCGATAGGGCATGAACAGGGAAAAGGGGGCACAAAGACATACTTTTCTTTCTTATTCTCATTTAAAATGTCAAGCTTTTAATAAATAATTATCTGACTCTTACACCCAAAGTTTTAATCTGATGTAAAATATATAGAAGTCCATTACTGTATATAGTAACTGTTATGTCTAATATACTCTAGTAAGCTATAGTACTCTTTCCTTTGGGAAGATACCATCTGTGCAGTCTGCAATTTTGTTGAAGAAAGATGTTGAATCTATTTAATTATTCTTGAAAAATAATTTATTTCTGTGCATTTTCCTCCCTGCATCAAATTAAATTTGATTACATCGATTAAGCATCATGAGGTGGGGGTGGGGGTAGTTCCCTATTTTTTTTTGCTGGGAGTTTGCAACCCTATTAGTTAGGTTGCTTAATATTTCTGCTAAGTACTCTTTAAAATACCAGAATAGGAAGGATGGAGCAGGTTTAAGTTTATTAGATTGGTATTACTGAACTATGAAATATTTTGGGCGCAGTGTATTTTTTTTACATACAGGTATAACAGAATAGCTTTAGTGTTGTTATTTATTTAAACTTGAGTATAAACTTATACAAAATGCAGCAAGATATTAAAAAAACTTTTTATTGATTAAAAAAAACACTATATCGGATTCATATCGGTATCGGCAGATATCCAAATTTATGATATCGGTATCAGTATCGGACATAAAAAAGTGGTATCGTGCCATCTCTAGTTTAAATATGCATTTCTTTTGTCATGGCAACCTCTTGAGATATGACTCAGTATGCAAATTAGTTGAATGACTGGGGACAGGAAAAGAAAAAGAGGAACTTGGGTTTCCTGTCTGACTGGATGAGTGAAGCTTGCACTGAAAGAGACACTGTGACTGTGTGTGAGAAGAAAGGCTTGGTAACATACAGGATAGTTAAATAAAGTGGTCAGGTCTGTGACTAAGTGCAGTAGTCCAAATTTGGAAAATAAATTTAGTATTTAGGGATGATAGATTGTTATAACGTCTTTAGAAAAGGCTTAATGAGAATATCAATAGTGTGCAAACTGTGTATTTAGCAGGTGAAATTATGTCAGTTGACCTCAGACTGTCAAGACGCTGAAGAATCTGAGGCCACTAAAATATGATGTGGGGAAAATGAACAGAGGGAGTGATTTAAGTCTGATTTCAGACTATGTAAGTATTAATTAAGCCAAGAGTAGGGCAAAAATTTTCTGTGATTAAGAGTCTTGGGGTTGTTGTTTTAGTGATGGGTTGATTCAAATTCAAATTCAATTTCAGATTTTATTTGTCACATACACAGTCATACACAGTACGATATGCAGTGAAATGCTTACACAACTGCTCGTGACCTAAAGAAAAAAGAAAAGGCTATGAATAAGATAGGAAATAAATATGAAAATTAAAAAGGGTAAATTTAACTAGGAAGGAATAAAATAAAATAAAATATAAAAATGAAAGTTAAAAATGAAATAACTGTACAACACAAATTAGAATGAAGGGTAAATTTAACTGGGAAAGAATAAGATAAAATATATAAATTAAAGTTGAAAATAAAATAACTGTGCAACAAAATACACAATACACAGTATAGAAATATATAAGAATGTATGAAGAAATATAAATATATATATACACAATAACAGCAGCTGTACAAGTATTAAATGGAAATGAAGAATATAATGTCCAGTGTTGTGCAATCCACATTTGTAAGTGTCTTGTGCAGTGCAAATATGCTTAAAGTGATTTAAGTGATGAAGTGAAAACAATGTCCAGAATGTTGAGTGTGTGTGTGTAAGAACTATATGTGTGGGTCAGTACTGTGTGGCGGTGTGATTGAGAGACCGTATCGCCTGCGGGAAGAAGCTCCTCCTCAGTCTCTCTGTGTTGGTCTTCAGGGAGCGGAATTGCTTTCCTGACCTCAACAGAGAGAACAGTCTGTTGTTGGGATGTCTGAGGTCCTTCACGATCTTCCTGGCCTTGGTCCAGCACCGCCTGCTGTAGATTGAGTGCAGGTCAGGGAGCTCGGAGCAGATGGTGCGCTCAGCTGATTGCACAACCCTCTGTAGAGCTCGTCTGTCCTGCATGGTGCTGTTCCCGAACCAGGTTAAGATGTTTCCCATCAGGATGCTCTCTATCGTGCACGAGTAAAAGTTTCTGAGCACCTTGGAGGGCAGTTGGAAGTCTCTCAAGCGTCTGAGGTGGTAGAGACGCTGTCGGGCCTTTTTCACCACGGTGTTGATGTGACAGGACCATGACAGGTCCTGCGTGATGTGAACTCCGAGGTATTTGAAGCTGTCCACTCTCTCCACTGGGCACTCGTTGATGACGGGGGTCTGGTAGTTCCTCTCCTGCTTAGTGCTGAAGTCCACTATCAACTCCTTTGTCTTACTGACGTTTAGAAGGAGGTTGTTCCTCTGGCACCAGTTCTCCAGATTCCTAATCTCCTTCAGGTAGGGCGTCTCGTTGTTATCAGAGATCAGGCCCACCACGACGGTGTCATCAGCAAACTTAATGATGGTGGTGGAGCTGGTAGTGGCGCACAAACAGAGACAATTGAAAGGTACAAATGTGTTGTGCATGAAACGAATTCAAACGTGCTGCAGATGTGTGTCACAAGTTGATCTGGCTGTAGCACTTGGCCAGAGGTGGCGCTGGTTGATTCGAGTCCATGTTAGTGCACAAAGTAAACTGCTCGCTTTAGTTGTGAAGCAAAAACGCTGAAACCGGAGAAATAAAACGTGCAAGGGGGACGATAACGACGACAAGAGTCTCCCGATCGTTTACTCCTGCTGTCCTGTGAACAACATCGGCGTGGTGTTAATTGTTTGCTGTTTTCGCGATCGCATCGCGCATGAGGATATCACCAGGTAAACTCGCGACATTTTTAAACATTTTGTTGTTCAACAGCATCAAGACTGACGGAGTGTGTTTGAGATAACCTCACAAGTGTCACAGATGACACATTTGGCGTGTTTTTGCTGATTTGTCGGTAGCAGCTCCTGAAACGCAATTCTGCCACACATCTGTTCGACCAACGCCAGTAGATCTAAACGCCAGTAGATCTGGAACAACGGCAGCTGACCTCACCGGCGCCATCTTTTTAGATGGCACTGTCATTCTGACAGTTAGGTTTGGGTTGGTTTCTTATTTTAATAGAGGGAGTTTTATTAATCATGGACATATCTATAACGGGGCCCTTTAAAATTGTGACAGTGCACTTAGAGAAAACCTGGCAGGTGATTTTGTTTTTTGCTTGGATGCTTGGTTTTAATATTTGGTATTTCCGCCTGATTCCCTTTGCAACAGAGAGAACAAATGTGGCCGAAGGCTGGATCTGATATGAGGCGAACAGGAGACCGGTCTAAAAAGATTTAAAGGTAGGCACAAACCTGTTCAAAGAAAAAGCAAATCTGTGCATATTGGATGAATTCTAAATTATCTGTTCGCTGAGTTGACGATCTTAAATATTAAATTGGCTCATTAGTGGTAATTTGAGGTTGAGAATGACAGTACTGAGTTAAAAGGAATATGGTATTTCATGGTAAAAGAGAAAAAGAAGTCATGTGTGTTTAGGATATTAGGTAATTGGTCATTTTTATGGGTTTGAGTCCCTATTGATCATAAGGTTGGACCTGCATCGGTCAAATAGTTCTGGTGGACTTTTGATTGTTGTTTCAAATTAATATAAAGTATTCTAGGATGGAAGTCTGGGACTTCTAACCTCTTAAGCCCCAAGCCTAACTGATCGCCTGCCTTTTGCCCCCGTATCAGGGGGCGTTGGGGCTTAAGAGGTTAAGAAGTGCACAAGCTCAGAGGTGCACAAGCTCAGAAGTGCACAAGCTCACGTGTAAAAAGACCCTCTAGGAGGATTACTCCAGGTGGCACCTGCCAAGACTTGGGGCCTTGGTTTAAAATAGCCAGTGATTGGATCACTTTGCTGTTTGGAACGGTATCTGCACTTTTTTGGGCAGCAGAGATTGGACCTCGGGCGTTGGACACTTAAAAATTCAAATAGGGTGTTTAGAATTCGGGCCAGGCCCAGTTTGGAACTGATACTGGTTAATTGATCACAAAAAGGTTGGACCTAGCGTTGGACGCTTGTTAAATTTGTCAAAATTGGTTAGGTTCTCGTGTTGAGTATGTCAGGGATCCGTCTGTTTGTTGTAAAATTGTAAGACGTCTTTGTAATATAAAATAAGTATTTTGGCATCTAAAAGAACTTTGCAATTTAACAGTGATTTGAGGCTGGAGTGTGTGTTGAAATGAAAGTGTGCATGTTGTGAAATCCTTTAATCATTGGTGATTCTATAAATATGTTGTTGTGAACCTCGCTGAATTTGTGGGTTTTTAGACACTGGCTTATGTATGCTAGAACATAATAAATAAGGTTTGGGTTTCTTTTAGTGAAATTTGAGTAACTGATTTATTTTTTGGTCTAAAGTGGATCCATTGTGCATACTGCAGATATTGTGTCGGGCCTAAAACCTGAGGCATTGTTACGACTGTTGTCGTAATTATATGTAAATATGAGTGTGCAGGTGCTCCTCAGTGATTGGTGCATCCAGGGTGGATGGATCGCACCGATTGGCTAAGGACCGGGAGGCAGCGGATAAGAAGAAACCACCAGGGACTGCCAGGTCATTCATCCTCGGCCCAACCCAACCGGCAGACCGTTCACTGTGTCACTATGTTACTATGTTGGTTAATGTAGGGGTGGATCGCCTTTTTGTTTGATCAGTTTTCTCCTGTTTTTGTTAGGCAGGGAGGAAAGTAATTGTCGTTTGAGTTAGTTCTTTTGAGTAGGTAAGTTGTGTTTATCCCTGAGATAGGCTACCTTTTGTTTGTTGCTTTGGCCTTGGGTTCACCCTGAAGTTATGATATGCTCCCTTCCTTTGTTTAACTGCACTCATTGTAAATAAATCACTGTCACAAAGTATTAAGTGTGTGACGTGCTGCTTGGGGTTGGACGGGGATGGATCACCCTTTATGTTGTGGTCTGGCCGCGCCTAGAGGGGCCATAACATAATTGGGGGCTCGTTCCGTGTCTTTTCTCGCTTTTTGGTGAGTTGGGTTGGCGTGTCTTGTTCTGGTTGGCAGTTTAATTTTTTTTGTGTGGGGGTTTGTGAGAATGGATTTTTCACTTGAAGATTTTGTGGAGGCCCCTTCATGGGAAAAAACTGACAAATGTAAGAAAGCGGACCTGCTCATTGTGGCTAACTCTTATGATGTGGGAGTGTCTTACAGTGCTCGCAAGGCAGAGTTGAAGGAAACCCTGGCTGAAAAGCTAGTGGAAAAAGCTGTGCTTCTACCACGAGGGGTGCTGAAAACAAGCCAGTGAAAGGGGCAGATGGGCACTGCATCTGAAGCGGATGCTAACGCAGCTGATGCATCAGCTGCTGGCTCGGAGGCTGATCGGATTTCTGAATCCAGTGAAGGTATGTCCACTGAGGATTTGCGCCTCACGCTCCGCATAAGAGAGGTGCAGACCCGCAACAGGGAGCTGGAAGTGCAAGCTATGCATCTATGTATCAGAGCTCTTGAGCTTGAAAAGGGCTCAGCTAATGGTTCCCCAACGTCATCAAGCACAAGTGTTTCTTCTTCTGCTAGTTTTGACATAAGTAAGCACATCAAATTGGTTCCCCCGTTTCGCGAGTCTGAGGTAGACTCCTATTTTAGTGCATTCGAGCGCATAGCCGCTGCTTTGAAGTGGCCGAAAGAGTTTTGGTCCCTCTTACTCCAATGTAAGCTTGTGGGAAAAGCCCAAGAAGTGTGTTCAAGCCTGTCTATTGAGCAGAGTTTAGATTATGAAACTCTTAAGAAAACTGTGCTGCAGGCGTATAAACTTGTCCCTGAAGCATATCTGCAGAAATTTAGGAATCTTAATAAAACTGCTAACCAGACTTTTGTTGAGTTTGCGCGAGAAAAGAATGCGTTGCTTGAGAAATGGTGTTGTTCATGTAAAGTTAAAATCGTGGAAGAGTTGAAAACTCTTATTTTGCTGGAGGATTTTAAAAAGTGTTTGCCGGAACGCATCGTGACTTACTTAAACGAACAAAAGGTGTCGTCTCTCACTAACGTGGCACTCCTGGCTGACGAGTTTGTTTTAACGCACAAAAGTGTGTTCTGTGGACAGAATTCGTTTCAGGAAAATTTCTCTGAATGAAAAAGGTCACCAAAAGCAGTGCGTAAAAATGTATCAGCGTTCATTGCTGAATCAAACGGTCGAGAATGTTTTTATTGTCACAACTCAGGACATTTGATTGCTGCGTGTCCAGTATTAAAAAGAAAAGAAGCGAGGGGCACTAAATTCCCCACAGGCGTAGGTTTGATTAAAACCGCTTGCTCGCCAAAGGTGCGCATGGAGGCTGAACAAAACCCGAAAACTGACATTGATCCGCAGTTTCTACCATTTGTGTCACGCGACTTTGTTTCGTTGACGGGTGAAGAAAATGATAAAGTGCCAGTCACGATTCTTAGAGATATGGGTGCGTACCACTCATTTCTACTAGAGTCTGTGCTGCCTTTGTCTGAAAAAACATCCTGTGGTTCCGACATACTAGTGTGGGGAATAAAAATGAGTGTCACCAAAGCCCCTCTGCATATGGTACACCTGCATTCGCCGTTAGTGTCGGGCTACGTTAAAGTCACCGTGCGCCAGCGATTACCAATCGAAGGAGTTTCCTTCATTCTTGGTAATGATCTAGCTAGTGGGCATGTTTTTCCCCCGCCAGAAGTTGTTGATGTTCCTGCCCTTGCTGCTGACTCAGGCTCCCCTGCTTCAGAGGTGTTTCCTGTGTGCGCAATTACTTGTGCGCAGGCTCGTAAAATGGGTGAGATTGTGGATTTGTCGGGGTCGTTTATGGCTACACTTGATGAAGACGACTCTTTCGTGTCACCCATTGTAAAAATCTCCACATGTGATGTTCCTGAAATGATTCCTGAGGACATTAATCAGAGCTTGAATATGACCAGAGAAATGTTGATCAAAGCACAGCAGGGTGATCCTTCACTGGTGCCTTGTTTGTCCTCTGTTGTGGACAGAGAGGGATCTAAAGCGCCAGTAAAATATTTCCTTGAGAACGGTGTGCTGTTGCAATCTTGGTCTCCTGACTCAACTGATTTACATAGGGTAAATCAGGTTCTGGTGCCAAAGGAATATAGACTCCAGATTCTCAGTCTCGTGCATGATGCAAGCTTAGCTGGACATCTTGGGGTCAAAAAGACGTATCACCGTGTACTAGGTAACTTCTTTTGGCCTAGACTAAAATCGGATGTGGTGAAATATTGTCACTCATGTCAGACATGCCAGGTAGTGGGAAAGCCAAATAAACCGATTCCGCCAGCGCCTCTTCACCCGATTCCAGCGCTGGGTGAGCCGTTTGAGAGAGTTCTGTTGGACTGTGTGGGCCCGTTGCCAAAAACGAAATCAGGCCACCAGTACATATTAACGGTAATGTGCGCTGCCACTCGTTTTCCAGAGGCAATTCCATTACGTATATTAAAGGCAAAGAACGTTGTGAAAGCCCTCACAAAATTCTTTTCAACTTTTGGGTTACCCAGAGTTGTTCAAACTGATCAGGGAACAAACTTTATGTCAAAGGTGTTTGCCCAGGTTTTGAAGGAGTTAAAAATTAAACATCAAACGTCCAGCCCTTATCACCCAGAGAGTCAAGGTGCACTGGATTTCATCAAACCCTAAAAACCATGTTGCGCAAATACTGCCTTTAATCAGGTAAAGACAGGAATGAGGGACTTCCACTTTTGCTTTTTGCTGTTAGAGAAACCACTCAGGAATCCCTTGGATTTAGTCCGGCTGACTTAGTTTTTGGACACACTGTGCGCGGTCCCCTGCGACTGCTTAAAGAAAAGTGGTTATCTGAGTCGCATCAAGCCGAACATAATGTGTTAGATTATGTTTGCAGTTTTAGAGAGCGTCTTTTCCGTGCATGTCAGTTGGCCCGTGAAAATTTGGAACAAACTCAAGGCAACATGAAAGCCCGGTATGACAAAAAGACAGTGGTCCGACATTTTGCTCCTGGTGAAAAAGTTCTGGTGTTGCTTCCTTTAGTTGGGTCTAGCCTCCATGCTCAGTTTTCCGGTCCCTATGAGGTGGACAAAAATATAAGTGACACTAGCTATGCAGTAAAAACTCCTGATCGAAAGAGAAAACTGAGGGTTTGCCACGTTAACATGCTTAAACGCTATGTTTCCAGAGAGGACACGGCAGCTGAAGAAACCTCTCCCATAGCGCCTGTCTCTGGTTGTGTCCAAATTCATGGGCTGCATCCTCCTGAGGACCCGGCCTTCGCGGTCTACGTGGGCCGGGTCCTCAGAAGGTCGGGTAGGCCGGAAGTAAACGGCTGGGGAAATTGGACGGTTTAGCCATCTGATTAGCGTCACCGCTGTCTCGGTGGAGTTTAATAAACCGTCTGCTCCTTGCTATCTAAAATATAACAGGACACTGGCATAAATTCTCGACTGTCTCACGCTTCTATTTAATCAGTTTTCTGTTTGACGTTTATTCAGCTGTGTGAAAATCCCAGAGGAACCCATCCAGGGGATTAATAAAGTTTTATTTGATCTAATCTAATCTAATAACTTTAATCTCAGCCAAACCGATTTACTCACGAACAAATAAAACACCGCAAAAAGCCCAACAATAACATTTTTAGGTTGTCTAAGTGACTTATATATTACGTTTAATCTGAGTAGCGAAACTCCGCGGTGATCTGAAAATGATGTGCCGGGGGTTGTGCCGCTCTCGGCGGCTTCAGTGACCCTCGAGCTCCTGGCTTGCTATCGAGCTGGTGGGTAGCAGATGCTCTGAAAACGTCGAAGCACTTTTGCAAATATGCGATATCTTGATAAACCGAGCAGATATTTGATGTTTACACAGCTACTTTCTCGCTTGAAAATATGTTAAAAGTTTATTTTGTGAACCAGAAAGATTAGTAAGAGTAATTTTAAAATGTAGTAGCGGCCGCCATTATTGGAAACTGGAGTTTGGCTGGGCCGCGCTATGAATTCTGGGATATGGTAGGCCACGAAGGACACACCTGACCCATCCTTCAAATTCGGGGAAAAGGAGGACGCATTTGTCGGCTGCATGTTTTGCAAGATGATGACTTGATTGAGAAGAGCAGTTGTATGCCTGTGGCCCGTTTGCGAAACTCAGAAGCGTTAGAGAACTTAGAATCTTTTCTGTCGTATCTGTCAGATTCCACCCGCAAAGATATCCTTGATCTGATTGAAGCTAATTTGCTGCTTTTCTCTGACCATCCTCAGCAGACGTCTGCGCTCTTTCATGATATCGTTGTGGAAGTTGATAAGCCAATAAAACAACATGCTTATAGAGTAAATCCAACCAAGCGGATTTTAATGCAACAAGAAGTTGAATACCTGGTTAAACATGGGTTAGCTGAGCCCAGTAACAGTGCGTGGAGTTCACCCTGTATTTTGGTGCCTAAACCAGATAACACCCCACGTTTCTGTACCGATTTCAGAAAGGTTAATGCAGTCACAAAACCTGATTCTTTTCCTCTCCCCAGAATGGAGGACTGCATTGATTGTGTCGGCTCAGCTACATTCGTCACTAAATTAGACCTGTTATAAGGGTATTGGCAAGTCCCGTTAACCCCCAGAGCTTCTGAAGTCTCCGCGTTTGTAACTCCAGATCATTTCCTCCAATACACTGTAATGCCCTTCGGGTTGCGAAACGCACCTGCAACATTTCAACGGCTGAAGCAGAAGGTATTGTTTGGAGTGAAAAACTGTGAGGCATACTTGGATGACATTGTCATTTATTCTCCGACGTGGTCAGAACATCTGGAAACGCTCTCTGAGGTGTTCAGACGTTTTTGTGAATCTTCTCTCACATTAAACCTCTCTAAGTGTGAGTTTGGTAAAGCCACCATTACTTATTTGGGGAAACTGGTCGGACAGGGGCAAGTGTGCCCTGTGGCTGCGAAAGTACAGGCCATTGTTGATTTTCCTGTCCCGCAGACAAAACAAGCTCTGTGTCATTTTTTAGGAATGGCCGGTTTTTATCAAGGGTTTTTATTTGGTCTCCAGCGTGTCAGGTGGCATTTGAGTCTGCAAAAGCATTGTTGTGCAGTGCACCAGTGCTAACTGCGCCAAATTTTGAGCGCCCTTTTAAACTAGAGGTTGATGCCAGCTCGTGTGGCGCAGGCGCTGTTCTTTTACAGGAAGATGGTCACGGCGTAGATCATCCCGCCTGTTACTTTTCAAAAAAGTTTAACAGACACCAGGCCCATTATAGCACCATTGAAAAAGAGGAGCTTGCCTTACTCCTTGCTTTACAGCACTTTAAGGTCTACGTCGGGTCAAGTGTGCTGCCTGTGCAGGTGTTTACCGATCACAACCCACTAGTGTTTCTTTCCCAAATGCGCAACTCCAACCAAAGACTTATGCGCTGGTCCTTGTTATTGCAAGATTTTAACTTGGAGATCAATTACAAGAAAGGGAAAGAGAATGTGTTGGCTGATACTTTGTCTAGAGCACTTTCTCCTTGAATTAAACATTTTGGGGGTAATGTTAATTCTTGGGAAAGGGGGTGTTACGACTGTTGTCGTAATTAATTATTAATTAAATTTGAGTGTGCAGGTGCTCCTCCGTGATTGGTGCATCCAGGGTGGATGGATCACACCGATTGGCTAAGGACCGGGAGGCAGCGGATAAGAAGAAACCGCCAGGGACTGCCAGGTCATTCATCCTCGGCCCAACCCAACCGGCAGACCATTCACTGTGTCACTATGTTGGTTAATGTAAGAGCATGTAGGGGTGGACCGCCTTTTTGTTTGATCAGTTTTCTCCTGTTTTTGTTAGGCAGGGAGGAAAGTGATTGTCGTTTGAGTTAGTTCTTTTGAGTAGGTAAGCTGTGTTTATCCCTGAGATAGGCTACCTTTTGTTTGTTGCTTTGGCCTTGGGTTCACCCTGAAGTTATGATATGCTCCCTTCCTTTGTTTAACTGCACTCATTGTAAATGAATCACTGTCACAAAGTATTAAGTGTGTGACGTGCTGCTTTGGGGTTGGACGGGGATGGATCACCCTTTATGTTGTGGTCTGGCCGCGCCTAGACGGGCCATAACAGGCATTGAAAACAAATATCTCTGTTTAAATAGCAAGTTTAACTAGGCAAGGATTTCAGTAATAAATGCTGGTGTGATTTATTTTTTGATTTTGGTGTGTAATGTGAGAATTTATTAGAGGTTTTAATAGTTTTTCTTTCAGTTTGAGGTCGTATACGCACTTAACAGGGTGCGGTCTACTTCCTCTTTCTGATTCTAAACAGCATGCTTGATGAAAATAGTCAATCACAAGCATGTTTTGGGTGATTCTAAGTGTGTGAAAGTTGTGGGTACTGGATTTGAGTGATTCTGTGTGATTTGTAGAAAATAATAAATAAGTAATAATAACACTACGTGGGTTCATAGCAGAGTGCGTGAAAAGAGGAAGTCTGAGAGAAAAGTGTGTGTGTGAGACGACAAAATTCAGGGAAGCCTGTAAAATGCTGATGAAAGTATTGTGTGAAGGATGCTAAAAAACTGAGCTAAAGAGATGATATAAAGTGATATGTGTGGGAAAAAACAAAAAACTGTTAATTGTCTTGACGTCTGAAAGAGCCCTGCTAAGCACGGTGAAGATTTTGATGTGAATGCTTGCAAAGGCAAAGAGCGTAGTATACTTAAGTGTGTGTGTGTGTAATAAGAGTGCATTCTTTTTATATCAACATTTAGCAGAATTACAGAGGGTTTATAGACTGTAAATACAAAAAGAGTTTGATTAGCCTGTAGAAACAGGAAAGAGAGAAACAGATTAAAATATGAGTGTGTGTGGCTGTGTGTGTCTGGCAGGAACATGCTTGTATGCCCATAAAAGGAAACTGGCTGGTGTGTGAAGTGGGCACCCAGAGAGAGAGAGAGGCGAGTTAAAATCTAGGTAGATGAAGAGAATGGATGTCTTAAGAAAAGTAATGAAAATGATATTAATTAAATGTTTTAGTGTGTCAATACAGGTGGACTCTTCTCAACCTGAAAACATGAGTACAGCAGCAAAATGATAGATTAACAGAATTGGGATGAAAACAGGCCAGGCTTTGGCTTAAAATTTTACAGCTTGACCTCTCATTCTGTCCCCATCCTGAGAAGAAGCTTAAAGGACAGTCAATCTCCTGATGAAGACAGAAGACAGACAGAACACCGTGCACTTGAAGAATTAACAGCAGGCAATAGACAGTGCAACTGACCTAAAACACTGAAGGGTCAAGCAGCAGCATGTAAGAAAACACTTGATGGAACATGAGTTTTGAATGACAAGCTGGAAACTTGACAAGTGACATGACTGTTTGAAGGCACTGGACGCGATATTTGCCATGCTGGGAGTTAACCTACAAAAAAGACTGAAAAGATCAACAGAGAAGAAACAGAGAAGAAGAAACAGCTGAGTTGGGCTTGTGTTTGCTGGAGATTTGAAGGCCACACAGGACACTGTGAGAAGAGGGACAAGGACCAGTCAGAGGTCAAGCCGGACGAGGTCGAGTGAGAGTGTACAGGATATAATTGGATTGAAAATGGAGGCTGAACTGGTGGAGGTTTAGAAATGTCCAGAGCATCATAACAGCAAAAAAAAAAAAAAAAAAGGAGAGAGAGAAAGAAATACATAAGCTACTAGTTACATGAATGAATAGAAAACACACATACACAAATTGTTACATGTGAAATTATTTTTGGAGAGAATCAGAAGTGAGATAGTTTGAATCCACAGCTCAGTGTAAAGATGCATGAATTAAACCTGATTACAAAAATACATATGCAATGAAGAAGCAGCTTACACTCAAGATTAATATGAACATATAACATAAACGCAATAAAGACACGCTTACACCTATGAATGTGAATACATGACATAAATTGCCGTTTTTGGCCTGAGAGAGAGAAGTGTGTTGTTCAAGCAGTGATGATAATAATGAAAATGTCTTAGTTTTGTCACTTTTAGGTGCAAAGCAGACCTGGATCAATTTTCCACATGCAGCAGTCGGAAGAAAGTTATAGGTTAACATCACTGGAAACGTTCAAGTTTCTGGTTGAATTATTTACAGCGCCATGTGTCACTGAACCTGACAAGCGAGCTCTCACTCCTGGCACTCCTGAAGACAAGGAAGAGCAATAACAAAGAGCAATAACATGGCAGTTAAAGAGAGACAGTGGAGAATGCAGGACAAAGCGTTCAGGACAATTTATATTGTACGTTCGTACAATATAAATATTATATTGTACGAACATGATAATTATATTGTAATAATGTGATATTATGTTGTTCAAACGTGAAAAGTATTTTGTACAAACATGATAGTATATTGTACAAACAGGAAAAGTATCTTGTTAGAACAATAAACCTTTCACGTTATAACGTGATACACTTCTATTTTTCTTTTGCCTGGGTGGCAGCTCTACGCTTCCGTACCATATACAAACAATACAATCTTATTGGTGATGGCTTTTGCTTTGGCATGACAATGGCCCCAAACACAATGCCAATTCAGTAAACATGTAGCTGTATGGGAAAACACACAGTGGAATACTACCAGTCATGGACCGGCTTCTCCAGAGCCTGGAGCTCAAACTTATTGAAGCAGTGTGGAATCATCTGGACAGAGAACAGAACAAAAGGCAGCCAACACCCAAAGAAGAGCTTGGAATGTCCTTCAAGAAGCCTGGAAACTACTTAAAGAAGTTAGAAGAAAGCTACCTCATAGAATTCAGGCTGTTTTGAAGAAGGTCAGTGCATTTATTAACAGTGACTCAATGTGCAACACTGAAGGTCAACATTAGTGATGGTTCCAGTCTCCTCAAGGCAGGATTATTTTCAGATTCACACAGATTCTCCAAGACTAAAAGTTCACCGCTCTCCAGCAAAGGTTTCTCTAGAAGAATTTGCACACAAGGAAAAGCCAGGTAAGTTCCTCTCTCACAGGTAGCACAATCTCAAAAGTTGGGAGCCAGACTCCATCAACTGTAGCAATTCAACAATCCAGGGAAGACTGAAGGTCTGGCACTACCTTAAGTAGCGGTCACAAACAAGGACATTGGGGACAGGTGTGTGATTACTCCAGGTGTGTGGAGGTAGAAGGTGAGGAGAGTCCTGCTTCTGCACAAAACCCAGACCAATAAACACACAATATAATGGGGAAAAAAAGTAGTGAGCTGACCGGAGAGGACAGAAGGACCAGGATAGCCTTTTTCTGTATGTTTCTACGTTTTGATTAAATGCTGCACCTGTTTTCCATTTTCCAAACAAAATTGAAAGAAGTGATGGGTGGCTCAAACCTTTTGCAAGATATTTCATAATGTCTGCAGATACCTAGTTCTGTGGTCTAAAGCATAAATGCATCTTCCAAACTTAAAGTGTGTTGAATAAGAAAAGGCGTATATGTTCGGTCAGCTTAGTGAACTAAACAGAGCAGTTTGAACTTTGGACTTTTATGTCATTGTTTCTGATTTAGTCAGAGCACTGAGGTAAATATAATGAATAGAAAAGATTAATCCTTTAATCGTCTGCCCGGCCGGCTCCACAAGGCAAAATGTGTTTTGTGTACATTCTCCTCTCTCCTCCCCGCCAGGGCAGAGGTCACTGCAGGCTCCCGCCCTTGGCACACACACCTGCATCTCGTCAGGCTCTAATTATGAGTTGGACTCTTAAGGCCAGGATGCAGACAGCCTCACCGCTGGATGATTGTGCTAGACACGTCAGTAAACCTCAGCCTGGTATCCTTAAGCGTTGTGGACCTGCTGTGATCTCTGTGTAACCCTCTTTTCTCCTGTGCACAGTTTCCCCGGACCCGTGACCAACCTGTTGTTTGAACCGTTGTAAAGAAGAAGAGCTAGCGTGTATGTGACTCCTATCCCGGACTTCCCTTTCAGACCCAGGACTCCCGCTCCCCTCACTGTATATATCTGCACCCGGTGACTGTGTGAATAAACGTTGTTTTCCCCTGAACTCTGCTCTGCGCCTGAGTCCTACCACACCGCATGACAACTTTGACCTAATCACTAACATAAGCACGTTAATATCCTCAATGCTTACAAGTGAAAGGAAATAAGTTGTAATGCTAGTGATGTTTAATGCTTTATTATAGCATGTTAGCATGCTAATATTGGTGAATTACTAACAATAACACTTACAACAGAGTAGTACCTTTTGTTTTATTTATTTTTTTCAATATTTGAATGTTAATGTTCATAGTATAACTGAATAAAATCTTGATATGTTACGATAAAGACACTAAGTAAAATATAAAATTTAGCCTCATCTCTGCACACTGTCAGGCAATTTGTAAAAATGTTAGACAGACAGAACTTTTTATGTAGTTATCACACAATATAAAAATCATATAATGTATATAATAGAAAGATATAGCTACCCTAATGTCATTTCCATGTTGTTGTTATATTGTTTAAGCTAGCTTATATGAAAAAAAGTGTTATGATGTGGATTGTATTAAAATAAATATTACAGATTAAAACTATGTTTAGGGTGTCGCGGATAAATACAACAAAATAAAACTAGTACCGGTAGGGGAGACCGGGGATAGTTGTAACGTGGGTCAGTTGTAACACTTCCAATTTCTCCAATCAGGGCTAAGTTTCAAATGATGTGACTCATTCTGTGCATGCCCAACTCAGTTCTGCTATCACATGTGAAAAATCAGCACATTTTGTCAAACACAGACAATTTAACACGAAAAAAAGTAATTTGTATGCCAAAAAGTAAGTTTTTCTACTTTATTTCAATTTCTAATAGCATTATCTGCTTTGCAGTTAAACTCATCAAACTTAAATTATGTTATTTGTATGTCTATGGGGATATATTCTGTGTAGGTCTTTAGTGCTAATGTTTTAGCCGTTGGCTGTAATGTTAGCTAGTTCATGGCTATAGGAGTCTGGGTCAGTTGTAACAGCAACAGTCTGGGTTAGTTGTAACAATAATGCAGATGTTACAACTTACCACACTATTACTTTAACTTATATTAAACAAGTTGGGGCAACGACATCAGCAGAGAGAGGTTCACTGGTCGCTTTTGTATATGCGGTTAATGCCATTGGCAACACAATTCCACCACTGTTTGTGTTCCCACACATACATTATGCAGACCACTGTGTAAGAGATGGACCAGTAGGAAGTATTGGTAGTGGAAATAAATCAGGATGGGTGCAAGAAACAGATTTCCTCATCTTTCTGAAGCACTTTGCAAACCACACCAAGGACAGCCATGATAAAAAGTAATGGAATTGCAATGCTGGTGAACAACTACATTTTTTCAGCTTCATTGTTATGTTCAAAATTGGTGCAAGAGTTGTAGGTTATAATGCCCACTGAGGCAATGAGGCCAAACTCAAGGAAGACCAACCAAAATTAATGAAATATTCAGTTGCAGAAAATTCCATAATTTGTCTTTTTTGGGGGGTTGGAATATGTTCAAAAGCTAGATTTCTGCATTCTGTCACACACACACACATAGCTACATCACCTTGAATCACCTTGCTGTTGAATTGTGCTATACAAATAAACTTGCCTTGCCTTGCCTTGCCTTGCCTACATAAATGGCTCTAAGTGCATTCATGTGTTGAATAAACGAAGATTACATGTTAATGTTTTGTTAGTACCCTTATTTCATTGTGTTACATTTCACCCCAGGATATGTTACAACTAACCCAGAATATGGGGTTAATTGTAACATTTCACTCTTTGTGTTTGAGGCCATATCATGCAATTGGTAATTGTGCTGCAGAGAAAATAGCTGCACTATTTAATAGCCGAGACATGTAAATACTTTGCATTACATTTTGAATCCACTACCTTAAAAGAGCTCTAATTTACAGACAGAAATGTCAAAAATGTTACAACTATCCCCGGTCTCCCCTACTGAAAAAAGAAGATTATTCTTATTTATTTATTCGTACAGGGAGAAATTGTTAGGAACCACAGCACCTCAGCCGTTAAAAGGCACTTGACAGTGCCGGTGTAGAGTGCCGAGAGGAGAACTGTGCGTAAAAGTTGTCAATACTCGGCTGACTCCTTCAATATTAAAAAGAATGCGTCTCCTCCCATGCGCACAATTTTTGTGGTTAAGACCCCTCCTACTCCCATAGACATCCATATTAATACCATAAAAAACCACATGCAGTAAATTTTCAGATTACAGTTAACTTGAGTGGAAAGATGAGCTGGTTCTAATTAGGGGAAAATTACAAACTGTCAGGGTGGGTGTAGAAAAGAGGACTGTATGCAGGACTCCTTTGGGAGAAGACAGTGGATTTATTTAGTGCAGTAAAGGTGCAACAGATATATATATATATATATATATATATAGTGATGGCTGCCCAGGTGTGGTCTCCTCCTTTTCCTCCTAGCAGTGCTCGTGGCCGTAGTGACTCCTTCCAAACAGTTATCCCAAGTGGCGGTCCAGCTCCCGTGACCTCTCTCTCCGTTTCCCTCCTGGTGGTAAACACACAAACACACACGGAGTAACTAAACAATCTTCAGATCAACATAACTGCCACAAAAACCATCCGCGCTGCTCTACCGTGCTTCACACAATGATCCAGCGCAGACCGAAGCTCGATCGCCCTGTTAAGAAGGCAGCCCGGGAGATGGCGCATAATTGGCTACAGCAGGTCGGCTCCGATCGACAACAGGTGCGGCCAGTCTCTGCGCGGGAACACTCTCGGGAATGCTCGTCACCGCTCGGAGGTAAACAATCCCGTCCCGAAAGAGAGAGAGAGAGAGAGAGAGGGAGAGGGGAAGGGAGCGACATGCACACAATAACACATGGGCAGGCAGCCAGGCGAGGGCTGTCGGACCATGACAGAAACTATAATTCCCCCCCCCCGTGTCCCGTCTCTCTCCTCCCCCTTTTCTCACCGCCCTCTCCAGTCTCCTCCTGTGCCTCCCTCCTTCTCTCACTTATATTATATCACACACAATGAAAGGAAAAAGACA
This sequence comes from Neolamprologus brichardi, assembly GCF_056152115.1. Lineage (NCBI taxonomy): Eukaryota > Metazoa > Chordata > Actinopteri > Cichliformes > Cichlidae > Neolamprologus > Neolamprologus brichardi. The sequence goes on along the minus strand of NC_142109.1, from coordinate 7,319,848 downwards.
AAAAGAAGTCGCTTCATCCATTTATCTGGAAACATTAATGGATGGAACTCCTTAAGTGAGCCACTTAAATAAATAATCGCTGGATTTTGTGGCTGAAGCGAAGAAGAAAGAAAAAGAACAAGGAATCACGAAAAGAAGGATCGTCATGGGGGATCCCGACACTGGCTCAGGTGCGAATGGAACGAAGAGGTAAGAACTTATCAAACTGCTTCCAAACCAAATCTCAGCTTTGGTTTCCTGAAAAGCAGCAGCATGTAAAGGCTCTGAATTCATCATTCTGGGACGCATTAGTCACTATTCTTTAGCTTTCATTCATATTTGATTCCATTTTTTGTGATGAAAAAAGTGACAAGATCAGTATGAAAAAGTTTAACTGATTAAACTTAAATGTTAGCGTTCGGGGAGAAGCTGACTTATGCGATAATATAAGCTATAAATTTTCTCTACTTGAATACTGGATACCTGACAGACATAAAACTCATTAATTGAAGTCACTTTCAACTTATTTAAAAGAGAGAAACAGTTTTGGTGTCAATGAATGATTAGAAAACAAAACAAACGAAAACTAACATTTTTAAAGATGTTATTTAACGTCTTTTGCGTGTTTTATTGTTGAAGGTGTGTTAGAGCTATTGTTCTGCCTGGTAAGTTAGACAAAGTTGACTGTCCTGTTCTGAGCAGGAAATGACTGATGATTAATGACCAATGACTTGCATCTAACTGATTTTTCATAGCAAGTTTGTTGCTACACATCAGTATAACAAAACATAGTGAACACAATGGGTAGACATTCCCTGAACTCCAATGCTGCGCATACGGGGTCTTTACTATCCACTTGGCTTGACTGAAGTACAATGGAAAACTTTTAGGGAATCAGAATTACAGATATGAGCAGTATTACTTGAGAAAAGAAAATGAGTCAAACTGGTGTGGCTCTACTCAGGCACGTGGGGGGGGGCAGAGGGGCTTGAGCACCCGCCCCTTTCCTGATGGGTGCCCAAAGTGCCCTTTTGTTGAGGCAACTTTTTTAAAATTCTTTTTTTTTTAATGTGTGTGTGCGTGCAAAATATTACTCATGATATAACATTGTCCAGACATGCCTGGTAAGGACATGAGGAGGAAACAGTAGGACCTGTGTGAGGCTACTAAAGGCAGTGCTATAACATTTTTCTGTCATCATTTTATTATAGATTAAGTGCAACAGTTGTTAGGTGTGGATAATTAGATTATAGTTTATTGCAATAGCAAGTTGTGCCTTGTTCTCAGATAGACAGCAAGTGGAGAGTGATATATGAAATGATGGGATGGAAGGAAGAAGAGAAGCAAAGAGTGATTCACAGGCAGAGCCTAAATTATTTCTCACAGTTTTTTGTTGCCTTATGGTTCCAAGCGCTGTCACCAATCTTTGCATTTTGTTATTATCTCATGACACTTGTTTAATCAGCTACCATCTCTCCTATGGACTTTTTAATGTCTACAGTCTCAGCTCAACACAGCCCTGCCCTTCCCATATTAGATTCTTGATGAATGTCTGTTGTTGTTATTCAGCCTGGTTCAATGTTCCCCTTTTTAACTTTGAGTACCCGCCCCTTTAAACCTCTCTGCACGGCCCTGGCTCTACTGCTGTCGAGTTAGGCAAACAGGATTATAGGCCAAAGCAAATTCAAAAGTGTCAAATGTTTTGGTGTTAGTAGTCTTCTTGCAAAAGTAGAGTTAATTTTACTCTAAGTAGAGTCACATTCTTTTAATGTAACTCTGAGGTGTAAAATGATAGTAGTTAAAATCGAGCGTTAAAAATGAGTGTTTCTATGTCAAATCTGGAGGTGTTACAATGGAAACATTAACTCTTGACCTCTTAACTCCGAACTCCTAGAGGGGCTATGACACTAATAGAGTAAATTCACAGACTCCGCCCCCAGCACCATAGGCTCCAATCGAAGCTGAAGTGAAGCCATTTCAGAACATTTTGTTCTACATATTTCTGAGTTGTTTGCCATGCTTGGTAAGTCATTTTTTTGTGAGATTGTTTCAATTATTATTATTAGCTTTTACTTCTGTGGCTTTTTGGAGTTGAGACAAAGCTGTGTGAAAGGCATTAGCCACGTTGCTCGGTGATAGCATAATAATCTGTTTTAGCTAGCTGAAATATATTGTCTGCGGGCAAATAGTACAGCCTTGAAAAAAAAGCTTGCATATGAATTTTCAGTCAAGTTTTTGGTTAACTTAAATACACCTAAAACAATGTCTAGATTGTGAAATGTTGGTATAATGGTGCTACTTCAAGCCTGAAAACAATCTCCCACAAAAAAAACCGAGCAAACAGCAGCAGCAGGCGTCTTGACTGGGTTGTACGTTTAGATCCCTCCAGAGTTTTGTACACACAGTTTAGGTAAAAATGAAAAAGATTGAGTTTTTAAATTTAGTTCACCGTTAACTGTTGTCTGTGTTCTTCAGTTGTTTGAGAAGCACCATTTCAACAAACATGTTCGGGTAGAATATTGCCTTTAAATATGGGCATTGGATTCGTATCTGGAATCTTATAGTTATAAGTTATAGCTCAAAAATGATTCTTTTTTTTTCTTTTTCTTTTTTTTTTACTGTGCTGCAATTGATTACCAGATTATTTGTGCAATTAATTAGTGCACAACTAATTTTTTATTAAATCTTGTATTGAAGAAAAGAACAATGAGCATGCTGTTGCATTTATCTATGTCAGAGAGTTTGATAAACAATATTCTAATGAAAATGAGAACATGTACATTGCTCCGTATTGTTACATGTTTCAGAAAATGTTTTGAAATTGTAGTGCACAGTTCAAAATAAATGTTTTTCAAAAACCATTGCCTCTTTGTAATACATGTTTATTTCCAAAGGAATTTCTAGAAGTTCAGAAGAGTAAAATTCAAACTTTTAAGAATTAATTAGAAGATCTCTTATGTAGTTAAACTAGAATACTCTGAGAGTTAGTATATAAACTCTTAACACCTAGTAAGCATTAATAAGTGTTAAATTATCAACTCCAGACAGATTTGGTACTTAACACTAAATCAGAGTTAACATACCAACTCTCCAACAAGAGTTAAATTAACTCCCATATAGAGACCCATATAGACACTTTAAAAGAGTTGAAATCAAATCTGACAGTGTTGATTTGGACATGCTGGATTTGCTGTGCACGTTTGAATCCAGTTTCTAGATGGCATCCATTGTCACGCAGCATTCATTAAATAAAAATGTTGAGGAGGCAGAAAAATACCTTTTGATTCCTTCCTCCAGATCACCCTTAACACTACTATAACAATACTAGAAATCATTTCTGAAGTAATTTGGAAATTGCGTCAACCTCAGAAGTAGCAAAAGCACAGACTTTCTTTACTTAAGTAGAAATAGAGATACCTAGGTTTAAAAATACTCCAGTCAGATTAAATGCTAATTCAGCTCTGCTGCACTAGGGATGGGTACCGGCACCGGTTCTGACATAAACGGTAGTAACCAGACCGAAAAGCAGCGCACATTTCGGTGCTTTATTTCGGGGCTTTTTTTCCCTGAGATGTCACACACTTTGGATTCTAGCCAATCATTTTACCTTTGCAAGCGTAGTAGGCGGGCCCAGGTACGTACGTTCTTTTAGAGCAGAGCTACAGATTAAAAATGCCGAAGGTGAAGCGGTCAAAAGTCTGGCTGTACTTCACAGCAAAAGATGCAAACTCAGCAGCCTGCAGCAAGTGCTATTATGCTGATACTGTGCAAAGGAGGTAACACCTCGAATCTGATGAAACACCTGGTGACGCATAGCATTTTTTTAAAAGCCGAGAAATGCACCATATTTGATAGCTTGTTGCAGGACCTTACACCGAGCACATCTATTGCGGGTGTGGTGCCTGTTATTGGACCCGAAGTTAGCAACATGAACCCGAAGAGGAGAGTCCTGGCCCCTGCCAGTGTAGCAGAAATGATGACGGATGATGATGGCAGCAGCAGCCGTTCTTCTCTGGTTCAGTAGCTTAATGTTGTTCGTGTGTAATTTACGTTGAGTACGCTAACCACGTTATTAAATTAATGCACGTAAGGTGAACTAGCAAACACCGTCGTAGTTACATGCGGCTGTCTTCTTGTTTGATGGCAGATACTCCCTTCACCCTGGCCAATAAGTTTAAAATGACCAAAGAAAATGTGGGAAACTAAACATAGTTTAGCTAAACATGAGAGGTTTTTGGACAAAGTTGGTGTTTTTTCCATTGTTTAAGCACTGCTTCCAGCCAAGAGTGATACCATAAATCCCCTATAGCTGCAGAAAAGGCTAACATTGTTTATCTTTTTACAAAAAACAGCTGAACATGAGAGGTTTTGGACAAAGTTTGTGTTCTTGATTCTTTAAGCACCCGTTCGAGCACCGTTTAAGCACCGGCACCGTTTCAAAACTACCAGTTTGGTACTGGTATTGGATAAAACCTAAACGATACCCATCCCTATGCTGCACTGTGCACCAATCCAACACAGTGCTTTACTGTGAATCCACACCAATGCAAATTAAGCTATATATTTTAGACAAAACTACCCACTAACATGCAACATTTGAATCACAGCTAACAGGAGTTAGCACAGCTTAGCTTTATATACAAAACATGTGATAATATACATAATTTATCAATGTGATTGATAATGATGACATCATATGTAAGCTTTAAATTTGCAGTTAATTTGCCCTTACCTTTAAATATAACCTCTCATCTTACTCTCCTGTTCTTTCTGTTTTTCTCCATCTTTGAGTGAAGTTAGTGCTCTCTCTTTTCTTTCCTTGGAAATACAGCAGCTGGACCTTTACCTGGCAACACACTGTGTGACAAAATGCAGACACACAGTTTGTGTGATTGTTGATGTTTGTTTAGCTGATAGAAACATTACATTTGAAATTACCTAACACTTAAAAAATGCCACTCCTTTCATGCTTCCCCCCTTCTGTAGCACTAGATTCTGATGTATCACAAACACAACATACTTAGACCTACACTCCTTTCCCCCACTTAAATTCCCGAAGTAACAAGTCTGTTAGAAAATATAAGAAGTGGAAAGCATAAATATGTATGTAAAAATGTAGAGAGTAAAGCAAAAAGTTGTCAGAAATTAAAATACTCAAATAAAGTACAGAATCCTAAAATTTCTACTAAAGTAGAATAACGTAGGTATTTGTACTTGTAACTTCCCACCTATGGTCACTATTAGATGTCACAAAGTGTGGAGTGCAGAGATGAGAACTCAAATGCAAAATTCACAACACACGTTTAATAAAAAAAAAAATGAAGTCCTACAGGTAATAACAAGTTCAATAGCTCAGAGAGAAACCTCAGAAGAAGTTTCACACAAGGCATTGGTGACAGAAAATGATCTAAACAGGCATCTGTGACTCAGTTTCAGTGCTATCGTTACAAGAAAGAAAAAATGTGGGAAATCTTTATAGACCCTTTGATAAAACCTGCGCAAACAATCATTTTCCAACAAAGGTCAAAGTGACTTCTGATGAAACAAAGAAATGGCCTGTTTTTCAAGTGTTATCATGACTGTATTATCTCCCTCCAGGAATTTGTTGCCATTTGTGAGTCCTTATATTGTTCCCTATACTGAGGTAATGATTGTTAATCTTTCACTGATAAATTCAAAAAAGTAGCTGGAAACATACAACAGAAATTGGCAGTGCTAAAGAGGCGATCACAATAGCTGTGGGCTGTGTTCACCTGGCTTGTACTTAAATCATTAAGGAGGTGCACATCAAGTTGTTCCATAGGTTATAGCACAGGGTTTCAGAGGAGTGTTGATATGGTGCAGATTTCCCACTGAAGCATAAATCTTCAGTATCAGTGAGCTTAGAGATTTTCAGCTCGAACTCAAATGTTGTGAAGCTGTGAACTTTGTTAACAATGGAAAAGAAAGCTGATATAACTCACCACTTTTATTTTTTTTTGTCTTTTTAGGGAACTTGTCCAGAGCATCTTTCCACAGAAGAAGATCTTATTTCATTCCTGGTTTCAGCTCCTGCTTCTATTTTGTGTTTTGGCCTTAGGCTTCTGTTACACCCTGTCCAGCCGCTCGCTGTCACTATGGCAGAGCTTCCCACTGCAGGAACAATACCAGTGGTTTTTAAACCAGAACAGTAGGGTTAATGCACCTGCTTATCGCATTCACCCCAAACACAAAGTTATGTTAAACAAAACCACTGAAACTTCGACCCTCCAGTACCACCAAGCCTATCCACGCAACTACCATTTTCTTATGGATAACACAGAGGTTTGCAAGAACAAGATCCCATTCCTGGTCCTCATGGTTCCAGTGGAACCAAAAAATGTGGCAGCTCGGGACGCGATCCGCCAGACATGGGGCAAAGAAAACATAGTTCAGGGTGAGGTGGTACTCACTTTATTTATGTTGGGTGTCTCTAGAGAAGATGATGTTGAGAAGCTCAAACAGGAAAATTTGCAGCACCATGACCTGATCCAGAGTGACTTCATAGACAGTTATCTAAACTTGACAATCAAAACCATGGTGATCATGGACTGGCTAAGTACACACTGCCCTGCAGCAGCCTATGCCATGAAGATTGACTCTGACATGTTTCTGAATGTTGACAATCTAGTAATCATGCTAAAACAGCCGGGCATCCCCAAGACAAACTACCTGACAGGGATGCTTATGTGGAACAGACCAGTCGTTCGTTCCAAGAACTCCAAGTGGTATGTGCCTGAGGAATTGTATCCAGAGTCTGAATACCCGACCTACACACTGGGTATGGGATATGTCTTTTCTAATGATCTTCCAGAGAAATATGTGGAAATGTCAAAGTCAGTCAAACCCTTTAACATTGAGGATGCTTATATTGGGATGTGCATGAAAAAGCTTGGACTTGCCCTCACAGCACCACCAATACCCTCCCAGTTCAAGGCCTATAACTATGCATATAATCGCTGTGAATTTTCTAAGGTCATTACATACATTCTTGGTTCTTCTAAACAGCTGCTGGATTATTGGACAGACCTGAAAAAGCCTGGACCACCTTGTCCTTAACACCTTAGCTTTATGCTAGAGTTTTAATGTATTTATAGATTGTTATAAACTACCGAAGTTATTTATTTTTTTAAATGTGATTTAGAGTTACTTGTTTGGAAAGGTGGAGGTGAACAATTGCTTGAAGGTTTTATAGGTTTACCAGGTCTCATCAGGGTGCACTTTTACATGTGTGATTATTATGTGAGGTTACTTAAATGCGTTTACAAATAATACAGCTGGGGTTAAACTTTAAATTGACTGTTAATGAAGGGTGTAAATATTTTAAAAGATTATAAGGTTTACTTTACATATTAAAGTACATTTAATTAAATGGACTGTTCTTATTCATTTGAATGTAATGAATATGTTTTTCCAAAACCTCAACCTTTCAGTGTTCTCTTGAATGTTGTGAGAAACGTCATTCACATACTAGAGTCTATGATAATACCACAGTAGAGCACTGTCCTGTTTTGTTTTCTATCACTGGCAAATCTGGGATCCTTAAAAGCCCTTAGAGGACAGTTTCTGACATACAGAAAGATACTAGTTACAGAATACATATTTTCTCTATATTGCCTCAGATTGTCTTAATCTGCAAAGCAATTTCAATTCTTTTAGACTATTTCTTTATTTCAATTGTATTCATCTCTCATTGTATACATCTGTTATGTTCCCGTTGTGTTCTTATCTCTCCCACCAGAAATAAGACACAGCAAAGACTCAAAACAGCCAAGGTTCACTGCACATCTTAACCTCAAGACCCAAACTCTTCCATGGCATGCATTTTAGGTATTATTGTTGTGTTTTTCATGTGATGACTGCTAAGCAGGAGTATTCATGATGACTTATATGTTTCTTTTTATTTCAGTTCACATTAAAGGGACAAGCTGTGTGTCATTTTATTTGTTTATTTGCTTCAATAAAGGAGCCCTCTCTCAACTCCAGATGCATTTTAGGAATGGACACATTCTTCAAGATGGCATGCTGACATCCATTTTGAGGTCCCAAAAATGAAAAATGTGAATAAAAATATCATAAAAGTAAAAACAAAAAACAGAACACCAACAAAAAACAATATGGTAGGATTCAAATTTAGAATTTTTGAGTATTTTATCATGGTTGCTGTGAAGAATTGTAGTTGCATTTTATTAAATTTATGACAGCAGCCATACCTGCCCAGGGAGTAATCTGTCAGGATGCTTTTGACAACGTGTTATTTCCTTGTTAGATGACACATGACTTCCTCAAAAGGCACATGTTATGCAAATAACATGAAAACACTGCAGAAATATGATACCAGAATAACACGCCCTCGTCTGACACCAACAACAGGCATTCAGTCTCAGCTACGTTTCTCTTTTTACTTTATTTATCCTTTATGAAATGCTTCATGTAATACATCCTTTCTCCCTTATGAAATAATAACAGTATTTCCGCAGCTCAACTGGTAAAATGCTTTGAAAACACTTTTTTCATGAGGCTTAGAAATTCCTCACTGGTGTGCTGTTTGAACCTCTGCTGTCTGCATTCAAGGTCTGAAGTGTTGGGCTTGATAATGCTTGTACAGCTTTGCTCTGCTCACTGTGTAGTCTCATCTCATCTGGGCCATGATGGTCATTTTACATTATACATTTTTGCAGGCAGATAAAAGACACCATTTTTTGTTAAAGATAAAGAAATTGTTTTGCATGTAAAGAAAAGCATTTCACTCTCACATTGACAGAATGCTGTTTTGTGTCAAAGCACTGTGCAGATATCATTTGGGGCCTGGGGAATTTTTCCAACCTCAGAAACGAGTGTCATATTTTGCAGTGAGTTTGCATGTCCAGGTAGGTCAGAAAACCAGGCTTTCTTCAACTATCAAGGCAGTGCACACCATGGGCAACATTTACGTTGTATATTCATTTTGATTTCTTTGTTCTCTTTAAATGCACTTTAAGAAATTAGTCATGCAGTAAAAATCTGATAAGGGCGGCCTGACGTCTACTTTGATCACACAAACATTACATAGAAGTAAGTCGTGGATAGGTACGGACTTTGAGCTTTACTTTATTACATATTTACATTTATTACATAAAATTATACTACAGTATATTTCAAAATAACTACCCAGTCAAATGTGACATGTTTGTGATCTTTAGAATCCCCGTACAGCATACAAACAGAGGCAACCACATTTTAAGCGCAATTTTAAAAATAAAAACATTTTATAAAGGTTTGGCCTTATTTGACCTGAAGAAGAGATCAGATGCCCATATTATTCCCTAAAGGTATATATACTGTGAATTTAAACAATGGCAGTAAGAAACCGTTTTCGATACCTCTACACGAATGATCAGTTTCATCAAAACCTTCTAGGAAAGAATTGAGAAATAGCAGAATATTTTTTGACATATAGTATTTGTTTAGGTTCCCCATACAAATATTTAGTACGGGTTTATATATTTCATTTTTTAAAAAGTTAATTAAAACATTAAATACATACATTTAGGATACTTTTCTAATTGTAGTGTTTGGAAAATTAAAAATCCCCACAAGCGAACAGTTGGAAGTGTTTGGAGTGAAAAATATCAATTGTTAGAAATTTGTTATAAATATAATTTCAAGATGATTTCCTGCCGACTGAGTTCATTGCCAATAAGCGGAAGAGACTGGATTGACGCGGGCGGTGCTCAGACTCGGGGTGACTTCAGGTAAACTCTGCACTGGGAGTTTACCTGTCTGCAACCACACCATCATAGGAACTCTTTGGAGTTTATCTGCGTAAAATCTGTATATAAAGACAAAAGCGTAGAAGACCGCTTTTCACAAACAAGCGGATGGAAATCAATGAACAACGCAACCTACGTGGGTTTCCCGTGTTGAATACACTTTCCATCCACGCTTTACTTCGTGCTCCGATTTAATGCCCAACAAAAACAGGTGAGCACAGAATGATGTTATCATGTGAAAGGATTATTCTGGAATAAAGAAAAGTTCTCCTGATAAGACAAAGTCGGTTTGCATGCTTCGAGAAATCTCACCGAACGCGGAAATGATGGCTAAACGCCTACATTTAAGGTGTCTGTAGTTTTTCCGTCTGCATAGCGGTTTCCGTTTGATCAGCAAACGTAGAGGGGGATTCACAAACGGCAAACACTGCCGGTGTTCTGGAAAACAGGGCAATTCTAAATGTTAGCTGCACGAGGCTGGACACGGATGACCCATATGTAGGTCGAATGCTGATTGATTGATAAGTGGGCCGGAATAAGGAAGGGGGTGACATCGGCGTTCACCGGGCACCGGAGAAGCTGAGAAAGATCAACACAGATCTAAAAGTACAGCATGAAAAGCACAGGCAGTGGTGGAGTGCATATTTTTTTCATTGTTTTTGAACCCTCTTTTTTGCTTCTGCTTTTTGTTTGTTTGGACATCACTCATCTGTGCAGCTAGACTAATGTTAGCAGAGACGGGTCTTCCAGCAGAATCTGCATGAATATTGAAGATACTTATTATTTAGTCGGAGGAATAATCACACGTGGGGCATCGGCTTTCACCGGAACATCACACCGAAAGGTGACTTTGTTTATTGAACTCTCGCGTGCACTCTGCAGCATAACAGGAAGCATCCTTTCAAAATAAAATCAGAACAGATGACAATGAGGGCATACCTATTAACTAGCTCAACACCCCCACTTGCACTCACGTTGTCAGCTTTACATGCATTCCAAAAGAAACAGTTTTTCTTTACTATTTGTTTACACTCGAAACATATATTTCTCAAACTTCAATAACTTCCCCTTTGTTGCTGGCTTTGTCATAACATCGGCCACCATCAGACCTGTCGAACAATATTCCAATATCAAATTTCCAGCATTAACTGTTGATCTTACAAAATGATACTTGATATCGATATGCTTACACCTCTGTCTGTTAACAGGATTCTTTGCCAATGCGATAGTCCCTTGATTGTCCTCAAAAATCTTTGGTGGTCCCTTTTGATGCTCATACATGCTTTGCAACAGTTGTGTCAAGTACAAACATTCTTGTGTTGTTGCTGCCAAAGCTATGTACTCTGCTTCACAAGTTGACAAGGCAACAGTTGGCTGCTTCTTTGTTCGCCATGACACCAAAGTACCGTCTTCATTCAGGCTTATGCAGTAACCTGTAGTACTCCTCCTGTCAGTCACATCTGCAGCCCAGTCGGAGTCACTGTGACCTTGTACTCTCAAATCTTTGTCACTTTTCCTGTAGCACAATGACTTGTCTTTTGATTGTTTCAAATACTTTAGAACATGTTTCACAGTAGTCCAATGTTCCACAGCTGGTTCTTTGAAGTGCTGTGACAGCTTACTTACAACAAAACTCAAATCTGGTCGTGTGCAAGAGGTCAAGTAAATAAGGCTACCTACTGCCTCTCTGTACATTCTGACATTGTTCATTTTCTCAGCATCATCATTGTAGTTCAACTTTTGTTCACAAGGAGTTGATCTTGGTTTACAGTCTTGCATTTGAAATCTTTCCAGTATGTTTTCTACATATCTCTCTTGTGACATTTTTACACTCAAAATCAATACCAAGAAAGTGTTTGAGTTTCCCCATATCTTTCATTTTGAACCTTGCAGTTAGCATTCCCTTCACAGTTTTCAAAACCCTTTCATCACTGGCTGCAATAATAATATCATCAACCCATATGATCATGATCACTTTGTCTTTTCCTGTTTTCCTTGTGTAAACACAATTATCTACAGGACTCTGCATGAAACCGTTCTCTATCAAATAGTCATGTAATGTCCTGTTCCAGTTTTGGCCTGACTGTTTAAGCCCATAAAGTGACTTTTCCAGCTTATAGACCAGTTTCTCATCTGTTTTTCCTTTTACTTCATAGCCTTCTGGCTGCTCAACATAAACTTCAAAATCTATTGGTGCATGCAAGTATGCAGTTTTTACATCCATCTGATGCAAAATCAGGTTTTCTTGTATTGCACACTGCATCAATACTCTTATGCTTGTCAGGTTAGCAGTCGGAGAAAAAGTTTCATCATAGTCTATCCCAAAACACTGGTTGTAACCTTTAGCTACGTACCGTGCTTTATATTTTTCTGATCCATCACCACTGTTTTTCTTCACATATACCCATCTACCCCCCACTGCTTTCTTTCCCTCTGGTAAGCTTGTTAGGGTAAAGGTGTTGTTCTCTTTTAAGGATTGCATTTCCTCATCCATAGCTGCTTTCCACTCTTTAGAGTTGGGTGACTTTACAGCTTCACTGAATGTCACGGGTGAGTTACTTATCAGTCTGTAACAGTAGTCTATGTTAGTCAGCACTTGATCATCAATGTCTTCTCCTGACTCATATTCATTTAGATAATCTGGTTTCTTTCTTGTTCTAGAAGGATACCTTCTGGAGTTTTCAGTCTCATCAAGTGAGAAGTAAGTGGCATCTGACTGTTCACTTCTGGTTGGTTGTCAGTACCTGGTTCCTGTGAACTGGTACTGGGGCTTTCCCTGTTCATGTCTGGTCTCTCCCTCACCTGTATGTCCTCATCCTCAGATGTCGTATCAGTTTGTGTTTGCTTTTCCTCATTGTGTTTGGTTACAAACTTAACCAGCCTAAACTTTTGCACTTTAGCGCTGTCTGGGAAATAAACCTTGTATGCTGGACTGTTTTTGTCGTAGCCTACAAAAATCCCTTTTGTACACCTAGAATCCAGCTTACCCTTGTCTTGCTTGTAAGCATAACACTCACACCCAAACTTTCGCATTCTGGATAGATTGGGCTTCCGCCCAGTCAGCAAAAAGTAAGGTGTCTGTCCTGTCCGGTTGTTAAAGCACCTGCTTCTCACAATAGCCGCTGTTTGAACTGCATACGTCCATAATTCCTTTGGTACGGCACTCTCAATAAGCATGCACCTTCCCATATCAAAAAGTGTTCTCCAGCCACGTTCTGCTGTACCATTCTGGTTAGGGGAATATGGGGCTGAAGTTTCATGTCTTATTCCATGTTTGTTTAACAATGCCTGGTAACTCTTTGCCATGAACTCTGTGTCGTTGTCTGACCTGATACACTTTACCTTCCCGTGTGGGGCTGTATCGGCCAAAAAGATTTCAGTTGCTTGCATTGTTTCACTTTTGTTTTTGAGAAAATATACAAATACTGCACCGGAAAAGTCATCGGTAAACAATAATGCATATATGTGTCCATCTCGTGATTCTGGATCTATCGGCCCTGCTAGATTCGTATGTACCAGCTCGAGAGGTTTCTCGGCTCTTCTGTCAGGGTTTCTATTCCTAGTCTGGACAAATTTTCCCTGGATACACACCTCACAGTTCAAACTTTGGTTGTCTGTTTTCCCCTTGATTTTCATACCGTCAACGACATTTTGTAATTTCAGAATGTCACTATGAATTCAATGTCCCAAAATTTCGTGCCATGTCTGCACATCAAAACAATTATTACACTTATCATCATACTCACTTACAGTTTCAAGGTAATAAAGTCTGTTGTGCTCATGGATGTAGAACTTTGTACCGTCTCTGTGTTGAAGGAGTTCCTTCCTTTCTTAAAGATGATAGTAGCTCCATTCGCGGTGGCCGCTCTCACAGAGAAGATATTCTGTGGAAATGAGGGAATGTATAGAGCGTCTTTCAGTGTTGTTTTACACGGTCTCCCTCTGCTGTCAATCAAGCACACCTCTGCATCTCCTCTGCCTCCAGCCACTCCTTTACACCTGGTGCCATCAGCTAATTCTACACTGTGTGTTCCCGGCTGGAAGTCGTCATTAAATTTCTTGAACGCTGTTTTATCATTCAGGATGTGTGATGTTGCGCCAGTATCCACCATCAGGCCTTTGGTCCTGATGTCCTGTCGCTGTTGAGGTTCCGCATAGTCATCGCTCATCCGGAAGACATAGGTGTCGTCGCTCTCTGCGTTGCCGCCCTCCTCTGAGGCTGTGCGCGCTTCATCATTCCGTTGTCGTCTCCTGCAAGTCGACTCTCGATGGGTGTTGCTCCTACAGTGACCGCACCACTGTCTGTAGTAGAGATGGCACGATACCACTTTTTTATGTCTGATACCGATATCATAAATTTGGATATCTGCCGATACCGATATGAATCCGATATAGTGTGTTTTTTAATCAATAAAACGTTTTTTTAATATCTTGCTGCATTTTGTATAAATTTATACTCAAGTTTAAATAAACAACACTAAAGCTATTCTCTTATACCTTATGTAAAAAATACACTGCGCCCAAAATATTTTATAGTTCAGCAACACTGATCAATCTAATAAACTTAAACCTACTCCATCCTCCCTATTCTGGTATTTTAAAGAGTACTTAGCAGAAATATTAAGCAACCTAACTAATAGGGTTGCAAACTCCCAGCAAAAAAAAAAAAGGGAACCACCCCCCACCTCCACCTCATGATGCTTAATCGATGTAATCAAATTTAATTTGATGCACGGGGGGAAAATGCACAGAAATAAATTATTTTTCAAGAATAATTAAATAGATTCAACATCTTTCTTCAACAGAATTGCAGACTGCACAGATGGTATCTTCCCAAAGGAAAAAGTACTATAGCTTACTAGGGTATATTAGACTTAACAGTTACTATATACAGTAATGGACTTCTATATATTTTACATCAGATTAAAACTTTGGGTGTAAGAGTCAGATAATTATTTATTAAAAGCTAGACATTTTAAATGAGAATAAGAAAGAAAAGTATGTCTTTGTGCCCCCTTTTCCCTGTTAATGCCCTATTGGCCGCCCTGGCTAAACTTTGCTAGATCCACCCCTGCACAGTTACAGCCGTCAGCTATGTAGAAAAAGATCCTGGTCTAGAAAGTAATATTAAATAAATTCTAACAACAGCTTATCAAGCTTAATAGTGCTGTTGTTGTTCAGCCGCTGGTTTCCTCTTTCTGGTGAGAAGTGGGCCAAAAACAAAGAAGCGAGACGGACACATGACAGAAAAGCCGATCAGCTGATCATTGATCAGTTTCACGATTGAAGTATAGCAGCAGGAGAGAGGGAGGCAGTCGCTCCATATATCGGTTGTTAAGCTTAACGTGGGAATGCTTTACAAACATTCAGAGATAAACTTACGCACTTGCTTTACTTCTCTCTGGGAAAACTTCTTCGGAGATGAAATGCTGGTTTGGTAGCAACGCTACAAATGCACACAGCCGCTCTATCACGTGATGCATACTGCTGCAACGTGCTACAGTTATGAGCCGTGTTACGCTGTGTAGCAAGTTTTGTGAGGTGCTTTTTTGATATTTAATGGATCGGATTACATTTTTTATTTCTCACCGATATCCGATCCAGTAATTTGGGTCAGTATCGGACCGATACGTAATATCGGATCGGTCCATCTCTAGTCTGTAGCGGCATGCTCTGGCCTTGTGTCCCCGCTGGCCACACTTAAAACAGACTATGTCTGACATGTCTCTCCTGTGGTCACTAGCAGCTGCTGCGGGTCTCGCGCTAGGTTGCACTCTCGCCTTGATGATGTTATCCTCTTGTTCCACTAAGCGCATTTTCTCAGTGTCCTCATAGCTGCGGAGTTTTGTTTTAAATTCCGCAAACTTGATTTCTGATTCACTTTGCGTAATGTGAACAGAAAAAGGTTTAAATGCTTCTGGTAAACCTTTTAACACCATCGCTACAAGCAGACCATCACTAAGTGTCTCTCCAGCATTTCTCAGGGCTGTAATAAATGTCTCTGCGCGTATGATGTACTCCGTGACGCTCTCACTGCTTGTTTTCTTCAGAGAAGTCAGTTCAGTATAAAGGCTGATAATTCTTGGTTTACCTTTTCCCGCATAATAATCTCTTAAAATTTTCAGTGCCTCGCGTCCATCATCGGCAGCTTCTCTCATCACGAGCGATAAACTCTTATCATCCAGGAACTGTATTAACTCTGCATAGGCCTGGGCATTCTTATCTTCGTCGTCCTTATCTTCGTCATCACTTTTCAATATTGTGTTTTTTAGACCTTGTAATCTAAGATGTCCCAAAAATTTTGTCTCCCACAGTTCATAATTCTTCTCATCTCCGTCAAAAACCAACCTTGCCCATCGGCCACTGGGTTCACCAGCACGCTTACTCATGGTGCTAACTTAGCATGCTAGTCCTCACCGAACACGCTGTACTTTGCGACTTTTCTGGTGGTAAACTTTCCCCTGGAGTACCTTCAATATTTTCCTGGGCCCATAACCTGTTAGCAGAGACGGGTCTTCCAGCAGAATCTGCATGAATATTGAAGATACTTATTATTTAGTCGGAGGAATAATCACACGTGGGGCATCGGCTTTCACCGGAACATCACACCAAAAGGTGACTTTGTTTATTGAACTCTCGCGTGCACTCTGCAGCATAACAGGAAGCATCCTTTCAAAATAAAATCACAACAAATGACAATGAGGGCATACCTATTAACTAGCTCAACAACTAACACTACACGTTGACTTCCTCATTGGAGTGTGGTGATCTCTAAAATAGAAAAAAGGCCAAGAGTTGCTCCTAGGCTTAATATTTCGTTATAAACAGCGAAAACAAGCAGAACAATTGTACATATCTGATTACCACAGTTTTCAAGTGTTATATTACAAGTGGAAGTGTTCTCTGCATTACACTCCATGAGTGTCTGTAGACTGCTTTCTGTCTACATCCGCTCCAGCATAAAACAAGGTAAGTTATCAGGTTCAGTAGCCTATGTAAAACATTACACTGAACCTAAAATACAGAATCTTTAACAGTGTACTCTAGACAGGGGCTTTTTTAGCGTTTTTAGCCCATTTTTGGCTAAAGCATTCCCAAAGAGTTCTTACTTTTTTGACAATATTTGGTACAGGATATTGTCTTTTTTTGTGTGTGATACACTACAAAAATATAGAAAGCATACAGTACTTGGTTAAGATGTAATATTTTAACAACAAAAGTATAGATACCTCCCTCCCAAAATGGTTTGTTCCAGCTCGCCTTGCCCCTACTCTGGCTCTGGTGCCCTCACTAGTGGTGTGCGACATTGCATATTTTGGTATCGATCCGATACCAAGTAAATACGGGCCAGTATCGCCGATACCAATACCGTTACTTTTCAATAAATAAGGTGGATGCCTCATTGAATTGCTAAATCACAATTAATTTTCATGACCTTAAGTGTTTTTTGTGTTTATTCCTTTTGTATTATTAATTACTTAAAACCCAGGACATAATTAGGAGAAATAATTTATTTATAATTAAATAAAAAAAATGCTTTATTATTGTGGCGGGCTGTGGTCTGCGATGCTGCTGCAGATGAGATGGACTCACCTTCACTACATCTACAATCATGCCTCACCGGCTTAAAACTGTGCGCTGCTTGTGCTGTTGTTGTTTTTGGTGTTGATGTGTACAGCTGGCAGCAGGAGGGCTGCAGCCATTGAATGTAGGCTACTGTTACGGCAAACGGGTGATCACTGTAAGTATTGGCAAATATTGACAGCGCGCGGCTCTGACCACCCATTTGAACTGTGAATCATGCGGAGCTCCTTTATTACATTGAGAGTAGGGGCATGCATCGATCAGTAAATCAACAGCTTTGCTTCTATGACCGGCCGTCTCATGCCAAACGGGTGCAACGTCTGCATTGCTCTTGCTGTGGCACCAAAACTGTTTGTCAGGCTCCCACTTTCTTCACTTGTGAACAAGACCCAGAGATACTTGAACTCCTCCACTCCCGGGCAGTGACTCGTCCCTGACCCGGAGTGGGTAGTCTGGCTTTTTCGTACTGAGGACCATGTCCTCAGATGTGGAGGTGCTGATTGTCATTCACACTCAGCTGTGAACCCCTCTAGTGCAAGCTGAAGGACACCACCTCATGAAGCTTGCAGAACCACATTCTCTGCAAAAAGCAGATATGAGAAATTGAGGGCTACAAAGCTGGAAGCCTTATGACTTTAATTCTGTTATTTATTAATTCGTGTATTGCTGTGTTATCAGAATACGTGCTGTACATGTTCTCGTGATAAAATATGTTTCCTTTCTCTGTAGTTTTCATGGACAAGAAGAGGCACCTAAAAGGCATCTTGATTTGCATTGCAGCAGCTGTGATTTTCATCTTTTTCTATCTCAATTCCAAGAAAGTGGTTAGGAACATTCCTTATCAACCAGCATCAGCAGAGCCACGTTGGGAGGATCCAGGACCATATCATGTGGCCTACTCACGAAACTACAAATTCATCATGGATGACACGCCTACATGTAGGACCACAACTCCTTTCCTTATTCTGATGGTTCCTGTTGCACCCAGTAATGTTGCAACTCGAGATGCCATCCGGCAGACGTGGGGAAATGAGAAGCTGGTTCTGGGTCAGCAGGTAGAGACTGTCTTCATAGTGGGCCTCCCTGGTGGAAGTGATGCTAAACATCAGCAAGAGAACCTACAGCAGGAGAATCAGCTGTACCATGACCTGATTCAGAGCAACTTTCAGGACAGCTACTATAATCTGACTATCAAGACTATGGTCATGCTGGAGTGGCTGGCTGCACACTGTACTAAGGCTTCCTTTGTCATGAAGATCGACTCCGATGTTATACTCAATGTCCCGAATCTGGTGAAACTGTTGGTGGATCCTAGCACAGCTAAGCAAAACTATATGACTGGGCTGGTTTGGTGGCATAGTCCTGTTTTAAGGAACCCATTTATAAAGTTCTACATGCCTCGATCTGTGATTGCTGAATCAGAGTACCCCCCGTATCCGCTCGGATTTGCCTACGTCATGTCACTAGACCTTCCTGGGAAGATCTTGGGAGTGTCACCTCAGATCAAACCGATCTACATTGAAGATGCTTACCTCGGCATGTGTCTGAAACACCTGGGCGTATCTCCTACTGACCCTCCAGAAGAAACAATGTTTCTTGTCAAGCCCAGCCATTCTCTGAGCAGCTGCAGTCTTTCAAAGGTGATCGCTTCGACAACAACAAGCATCTTGCAAATGAATGTCTACTGGGAGAGGATCAAACGGGGAGTTCAGTGCTGAAGGTTTTCCAAAAAGAGTGGGAACCTAAATTTGCCAATGGTTAAAACAAAAATAAAATATTGCATATTTATTATGTGGCAAAATGGAGATACTTTTGTTACATCTTGCCAAATCTGATGATTAGGCCAAGTTAACAGAATTATTTTTCTCTAAAAAAGTAGAGTATCAAGATTATAATTATAAGTTAGAACTTTGTGTTTGGTGATATTGAAATATTGCTAAATTGGCAAGAGATGAAATAATACTGTTCTCAACTTTTTATTGGAATCAATCAGGCCTTCTTTGTCCCCAGCTCAAGTATGAGATGTTTAATTTACTTTTATGTCCTCTTGTATTTACCTTCTCCAGCTCTTTTGTGTTTCTGTACTTTTTACCCTCCGGCCTGTTTGTCTTTATATTTGTTGTTATGGTATGGTTTGATATTTGCTGTCCAACTGACGAGATGATAAGATTACATTACTTTGCAGTTGCTTTAACAATAGCTAAACATCCAAATGACCACAATCTATAATTATTAATGAAGTGTACTGTTTTGCTATGGTATTTTGTTATGATGTAGTCGACTACTTAAGTATATTGTAATAGCCCCGCGCTGTTTTGATGTTTGTCTTTTGTTTTAATGTGTATATTTACTATAGATTGTGCATGTTGTTGATTCCTTTTCTTTTTTTCTTTTCATTTGTTTGCTTGTTTTTTTTTTTAATTTGTTTGTTTGCATTGTAAACCAGCTTAGGATATAAAAGCTGCAGTGTGTTTCTTAGAGACAAGTTTTTTACATGAACTATGTCAAACTAAACTGATCTAAACTAAACTATGGGGCATGTATGATCCTGATGTGATGCAATATACGAAATGTACCATGACTGTAAAGAAAAAGAATCGGCCAGTACTGTGAATTCTACAGTTGTAGTTTGTCATAGTTCCACAAGATGGACGACTTTGATTCTATAAAATTTAAGCCACAAGTATGTTTAACGTGCTGCATATTTTTCAACCCCACTGCTTTAAATGTATGATGTAAGCTTCCTTCAAAACACAAATAAAATACTAAAATATCATATATTTAAAAAAAACAAAAGACCTCATGTAATACCTTCCAATAACAATCAGTCGCTGGTAGGATTGCTGGGCTGGGCAGACTGCTTGTCTAAACCCCAGAGTGAAGGAGAACATCTCCTGGGTCTGGGTGCTAATTGCCCCTATGGGGGTGTTGTTGCTTGGACCTGGGAGTATAGAGTGTTTATGGGTAGTGTGAGTGTACAGTATTCATTTCTGCATGTCTTGATGTTGGGTGTGTGAGGAAGGGGAA
Organism: Neolamprologus brichardi; assembly: GCF_056152115.1. NCBI lineage: Eukaryota > Metazoa > Chordata > Actinopteri > Cichliformes > Cichlidae > Neolamprologus > Neolamprologus brichardi. The sequence continues at coordinate 7,299,488 of NC_142109.1, read as the reverse complement.
GGCATGTGTGTGGCTGTTTGTCTATGTCTGTGTCAGGTCTGGTCTTACACTCCACCTCTCTTAGAACATCTCAGGCTCCCCCAGGAGTTAAAAGCACAGGGTTGTCCCTGCGGTGGTCCTCCTGGAGCTTTCATGGTGTGGTGGGCTTCTGGATGTCTTAGGCCCAGGTCTCCTCCATGCCTTCTTCAGGTGTTGGTGGGCGGGACTGTGGCTCCCCACATACACTGTTAGTTACCGTGGGAAACTATTAAACCCCGATTCTTTTGTCCCTGTGATAGAACAGAGAAAACCGACTCATAGTGTGTTAAAACATTTATATTTCTTTTTATTCAATCATCTTCCGGAAGAGAGAGACCCCTGCACAGCCTAAACACCAGTTGCAGGATCTCTCACATTAGAATCTCAACATGTGTCTTATATGGTGTTATTTCTGTACTTCTGTACACGTCACACAGTTTCAAACATTGCTTATATGGAAAGTTCCTCTTTTCTGTGTCTTATCTATTAATATGCCTGTGCACAAAAACTTCCTGTTTTTCAGTCTGGCTGAGCACTTAGTTTGTGAGTCAAAAGTGGCCTTGCTCTACAAGCCTTCATTAATAAAGTACATAAAACAATCTAATGAGCAGATACACATTAAAAAAATAATTCTTTTTCTTAACAAAACCTTATGAACACAAGCACGCTCCCGCATAGCAAGACATGTTCACACAGATGTACAAGCAGGTACTCACAGACACATGTCATCTTGGGCTGCTGCTGCCTCTAAAAATATATTTTATTATTAGTACTGTGTTCAGTAACAACATCACTGTTATTTATGTTGGTAGTTGCTCTGGTTTCTCTGCTCCCACCTGCCTCTTCTCAACAAGTGGCATTTTTTTCTCTCTCTCCCTCTCTGTTAACTTTCTCCCCAACTTAACTTTCTTTCTTTTTGTCTTTTCCCGTCCAGGTCTCTTTACTATTATACCATAGTGGATGGTATCAAAGGCCTGAGACTGAGAAATAAAAATTGCATTCACATTTGCAGTTTTGTCTTCAAAAACTGCAGCATAAAAGTAGCTGGAAACATGCAACAGAAATTGGCAGTACTAAAGAGGCTGATCACAATAGCTGTGGGCTGTGTTCACCTGGATTGTACAGGGTGGGCCATTTATATGGATACACCGTAATAAAATGGGAATGGTTGGTGATATTAAAGTCCTGTTTGTGGCACATTAGTATATGTGAGGGGGCAAACTCCTCAAGATGGGTGGTGACCATGGTGGCCATTTAGAAGTCGGCCATCTTGGATACAACTTTTGTGTTTTCAATAGGAAGAGGGCCATGTAACACATCAAACTTATTGGTAATGTCACAAGAAAAACAATGGTGTGCTTGGTTTCAACGTACCTTTATTCTTTCATGAGTTATTTACAAGTTTCTGACCACTTATAAAATGTGTTCAATGTGCTGCCCATTGTGTTGGATTGTCAACGCAACCCTCTTCTCCCACTCTTCACACACTGATAGCAAGGAGAAAATGCCAGCACAGGCATCCAGTATCCGTAGTTTCAGGTGCTGCACATCTCGTATCTTCACACCATAGACAATTTCCTTCAGATGACCCCAAATATAAAAGTCTAAGGGGGTCAGACCGGGGGATCTTGGGGGCCATTCAACTGGCCCACGACGACCAATCCACTTTCCAGGAAACTGTTCATCTAGGAATGCTCGGATCTGGCACCCATAATGTGGTGGTGCACCATCTTGCTGGAAAAACTCAGGGAACGTGCCAGCTTCAGTGCATAAAGAGGGAAACACATTATCATGTAGCAATTTCAAATATCCAATGGCCTTGAGGTTTCCATTGATGAAGAATGGACGCACTATCGTTGTACCCCATATACCACACAAAACCATCACTTTTGTTGTTCCAACAGTCTTGGAGGGATCCATCCAATGTGGGTTAATGTCAGACCAATAGTGGTTTTGTTTGTTAACTTCACCATTCACATAAAAGTTTGCCTCATCACTGAACAAAATCTTCTGCATGAACTGAGGGTCCTGTTCCAATTTTTGTTTTGCCCATTCTGCAAATTCTGTGCGCCGATCTGGGTCATCCTCGTTGAAATGCTGCAGTAGCTGGGGTTTGTAAGGGTGCCATTTGTGAGTAGCTAATATCCGCCGAAGGGATGTTCGACTAATGCCACTCTCCAGTGACATGCAGCGAGTGCTACGCTGTGGGCTGAATGAAGCTAGGACAGCCACTGATGTTTCTTCATTAGTGACAGTTTTCTTGCATCCACATTTTGGCAAATCCAACACTGAACCAGTTTCACGACACTTAGCAAGCAGTTTGCTAACTGTAGCATGGGAGATGGGTGGTCTCGTAGGGTGTCTTGCATTGAAATCTGCTGCAATGACCCGGTTACTGCGTTCACCAGATATCAACACAATTTTGATCCGCTCCTCACGTGTTAAGCTCTTCGACATGTCAATGGCTGTAAACAAATAGAAACTTGTAAATAACTCATGAAAAAATAAAGTTACATTGAAACCAAGCACACCATTGTTTTTCTTTTGACATTACCAATAGGTTTGATGTGTCACATGGCCCTCTTCCTATTGAAAAAACAAAAGTTGTATCCAAGATGGCCAACTTCTAAATGGCCACCATGGTCACCACCCATCTTGATGAGTTTGCCCCCTCACATATACTAATGTGCCACAAACAGGACTTTAATATCACCAACCATTCCCATTTTATTACGGTGTATCCATATAAATGGCCCACCCTGTACTTACATCATTAAGGAGGTGTAGCATCCCCGGTTGAAAAGATGGTCTCTCAAACTGATGGTTCACAATCCTTTTATTAAACACCCGTGTATGTGAACACACCGTAAGAGCTACAACATACAGAATAAAAGACTTAGTAAATCAAACAGTGTGTTACCTTTAACCTTTTGACTTATTCATTAATCACAAATTAATTCTCTTTACCTTACATAACAAATAACACTAAAACTTGTAAATTATTGCATATAACAGGGAAATCGTTGTATCGCTGCCTAAACATGACGAGGTACGTTAGCACCCTCTAGTGGGTGAAAACTTAGCCTTTATGCTTAGTAGTGGTCAGCAGCTATATGCTCCGTAAAACAACAAAATACATATCTACAGGACAAACTTTGTTACAAACCTTGTTCCCTCATCAACCAGGTGCTAAGAAACTGCTTTCAACTCAGTGTTGCACCTTAATAGGCGTTCTTTTTCCCATTCCCGTCCATTAACCATAGCGCACACCTTCTCTCTGTGCATTAAAACTTGCGCTTCTGCTATATGGTTTACGCCACTTGATTTACGGCACCTTGTCACTCTGTGACTTTCAAAATATAAGCATCCGCTCCAACAATATAATAGTCACTCATAACTTTACAAAACACTTTACCAAATATTAATGAGGTCATTTACACTCCCACCAAATCATTAAGAACTTAACTGGGAATTAACTGAAGCGATAATGATTTCCTAATGAAGAAATGACCTGTAACCATTAAACTGTATGATAACACATAGTTCCATTGAAAAGAGGGAGCCTTAATCCTTAGAATGTAGTTAACAGTCTCTAATAGCAAAACCAGTTTCTGCACTGGGCGTTCCACTATAGAACGTTTACTAGAACATTGTCCCTTCTCAGTCTTCCTTTCTCCGAAGCAAATCCTTACTTTTCTTACAAGTCCGTCTTTGTCAGTTACTGTGTCCATTACACGTGCTAATCTCCATTCATTGCGGGGTAGATCATCCATCTTCTCCATGACAACATCTCCAACTTTCAAGTTTCTCCTTGGAGTGTGCCATTTCTGTCTTGTTACGATGTTGGATAGATACTCCCTTTTCCAACGTGACCAAAACTGTTCTGATAAGTACTGCACCTGCCGCCACCTTTTACGTGCGTAAATATCCTCTTTGATGAATGTGCCTGGAGGGGGCAGGGATATCTTTGACTTCATAGTAAGCAGGTGATTTGGTGTCAAGGGCTCTGGGCTGCTTGGGTCACTTAGGTTGTCCACCGTTAGAGGCCTGCTGTTGACAATCGCCATTGCCTCATAAAAGAATGTCCTTAACGATGCGTCATCCATTCTGCCAGATGAAAGTGAAACTGTGGAGCGCAGAATGTTTCGAACTGTCCTGATTTGTCTTTCCCATACACCACCTGTATGGCTTGAATGAGGAGTGTGCATTTTGAAGTCACACTGATTCTCTGCAAGAAATGTGGTAATGCGGTTGGAGTCCACTTGTTTTAAAGCTTCTTGTAGCTCATTTTTAGCTCCGACAAAGTTGCTTCCTTGATCGCATCTAATCTCACTGATCGCTCCTCTTATGGCTATAAAACAGCGGAGCGCATTGATAAAAGCATCTGTAGTCATGTTGTCCAACTTTTCTATGTGCACTGCTCTGCAGCAAAGGCATGTAAAAAGAAGTCCATAACGCTTGTGCTCCTTGCGAGCTTGTTTGGTTAGAAAAGGACCAAAACAGTCCATTCCACAGAATGTAAATGGTGGAGATAGATCTAAGCGCTGCATTGGGAGATCAGACATCTTTTGTTCCTCTGTGCCTCTTCTGAGTTTGCGACACTTCACACATTGGTGTATAAAATTTGCCACGGCCTTGTTGATGCCTGGAATCCAAAATCCATTCACTCTGATCTCATTGATTGTAAAACCTTTCCCTTGGTGCTGCACCTTACTGTGGAAATGATCTATTATTAGTTGAGTGACATGGTGACCTTTTGGAACTATCACTGGGTGTTTCAGTATGGAGGAGAATGAAGCATCTTTAAGTCTTCCTCCCACCTTAAGGAGTCCATCAGTATCAAGAAAAGTGTCCATTTGAAACAGTTTACTTTTGTGTGGAAGTGGTTTCCCGTTCTTTAGCAACCTTATCTCCTCTGCATATTCACTTACTTGTGTGTCCTTTAGAATAACACATTGTGCATTTTGTCTTTCTTGTACTGTACTGTGGCCTGTTGTTTTGTCTCCCTTGGCACAGCGAATGAGTCGAGCTATGGCTTGGGTGGCTTTGTACCATGAGGAAAACTTTGTTAACTTGTCTGATAAACCTTTTTTCTCTGTTTTGAGCGTGTTCAGTGCCTGCACCTTCTTAACCTCTGGGTCTCCAAGTGGTATGTTCGTGTCGATGTCTGCAGGTGGAGGTATTTCCTTAAATGGAAGTGGCATTTCATAATGTCCTTCAGTGTTTTTGTAAATGCCTTCCTTTAACATGTTGAGAAAGAGAATGTCATCTTGAGACACTGACTTGTTATCCTTGTCGTTATCCTTAAAGTCAGACTCAAGGACCTTGATTACATCAGCTGGAGTCACTAGGGGAAGCTCTTTAACTGCAACTCTGTGACACACAGTAGACATGCTAGAAGAGTCACCATAAGATGATGTCGGACCTACAATACTCCAGCCCAATGCTGTGCGAACTGCATAGGGTTCGTTCTCACCTCCTAAGATTACCTGCTTTGGAGCTAATGCCTTAGAGCAACTGTAGCCAATTAAAAGGCTGACTTCACATTCTAGCTGTGGAGGAATCTCGTTCCTTATTTCCTTGAAATGATTCCACTGCCTTGCTGTTTCACAGGTAGGAATGTGAGAGCGGTTAACTGGTATACATTCTTTAGTGTAAGCAGGAGGGAGTTCAATCATTTCTGAGGAGTTATAGCCTCTTACCTTGAGACCTGAGATGCATTCGCTTGGCACAACAACATCCTTACCAAGCAGTGTAGTGAGCTTCAACCTTATTGGGGTAGCCTTAGCTTGGAGGTTATTAGACACATCTTGGTCAATGAACACGGTGTCACTTTGCGTGTCTAGGAGGGCATAAACAAGCCTTTCTGTACCTGGATGTTGCTCTGAAGAAACCCATACTGGTACAATCATGGAGGTGCTCACGCACTGTTCACTGGCTTCTGCATTCAGAGACAGGGTGGTTGCAGCCTGTTCTGTGCTGATCTGAGTTTGTGGCTGGTTTGAGGCTGATTTATCATTGTTATAGTTGAAGTCGTGCAGACAGGCAGGATGTTTTTTCTTACACACTTCACATACAAGTCTGTAATTACAGTTCTTTGCGCTGTGTTCGGGTTTGAGACAACCATAACAGAGGTTTTTCTCCTTTATATATTTCCTTCGTTCCTCAAGCAATATTCCATTGAACTGTGGGCAACTGTGAAGTTTATGTCCGTTGTTTTGACAGAACATGCAAACTGAGTGGCCTGACGATTCCACCTTGCAGCTGCCCAGTTTGGTAACTTTTGAACAAGTTTTTGGTTCTCCTCACAATCGTTGAGAATGCTCAAGCCTTCAATGTGGGGCATGGCCTCGTGACATGTTTGAATGAAATCAGCAAATGCCCTGAATCCTGTGGAGTCATTTGTTTGGATCTTTGGCCATTTTGCCAGTCTTTCTCTGAAAGCCCTCTGTACCACAAATGGATGTCCATACCTGTGGTTGAGACGCTCCCATGCATCTCTGTATGCTTCACTGTCGTTTCTATAGAAGATGCCATCAAGCGTTTGTCGAACTGGACCTCCTATGTATTTCTTTAAGTAGTGCAGTTTGTCAGCAGGTGAGATGTTCCTTTTATCAATGAGAGCAGTAAAGGAAGCTTTCCACTCAATGAATTGTATTGGGTCACCTGTGAACGTGGAGGGCTCTGGCACTGGCAGTCTGTTCAATGCAACACTATCCAGTACTGCTTGTGCTAAGTAGAGGACATCTGTTTGTGGAAGTGAGGTAGACACTACATTGTTGTCAGGGACTTTACTGAGATTAGAAACTGTGGGGGCTTTCTGAGCAGTGTTTCTATAGTCAACATCAGAGGCACTGATTTCACTCTTTATCTCAGTGTCATAGGTCCTTAGTCTAGCTCGTGCAGCCTTTAACTCCTTTTCAGCCTTCAGTTTCTCCATCTCACGCCTTTGAGATTCAAGCTCCTTTCTTTGCCTTTCTTCTAAAAGCTGAATCTTTTCCTTTTGTTTTTCCTCCTCTAATAACACCTCATACTCTGCTTCTTTGGCTGCTAACTCTGCTGCAGCTTCTGCTCTCCTAACAGCTACTATTGACATTGCAGAGTATGACTTACTGGCAGAAGAGTTTTTACTTGAGTGCGTGACTGAGGAACTGTAAATGGACTGAGCATAGTCTGGCTCAAGAAGCTCACGGAGACGTATCTTTACCTTGTCCCTATCATAGTCATCGATGCCTGAGAGTCTTTCATGAGCAATCTTGATAATGTCTCTGGTGACTGCTTCACATGCGTCTATGAGTCGCCTTGTGCCACTCGAAGGAGTAATGTTTTCTCTAATTTCCATATACAACTTTATGACATTCTCCTTTTCATTCTCTAACATGTCCATGAGTGAAGCAATTTGATTGTCTGTTAAGTCTCCTTTTAATTGCTCTCGTGTTTTACGTACTTGTTTTTTCCATTCATCATAAACTTTGAGAAGCCGTTTTTCTTTCTTGTGGGCCTCCTCCTCCTGATATGCTTGCATTTTTTCAGTAGGCCTCCTTCGATGAACAGAGTGTGGAGGCTCCTCTTCCTCATTGGCCTTGGGATCCTCCGCAAACTCTGTCTCTTCTTCAGATGCTTCCATGCTGAGGACGGGGCAATTTAGTTGACCATCAGATCCCAGAAGACCTTGTGTGGAGCTGTGGAACTGGGACCTCGATGCTGAGCGTGGGATGGAGCTCTTCTCAGCTGGGGTCAAGCTCTTACTGTAGCATCCCCGGTTGAAAAGATGGTCTCTCAAACTGATGGTTCACAATCCTTTTATTAAACAGCCGTGTATGTGAACACACCGTAAGAGCTACAACATACAGAATAAAAGACTTAGTAAATCAGTGTGTTACCTTTAACCTTTTGACTTATTCATTAATCACAAATTAATTCTCTTTACCTTACATAACAAATAACACTAAAACTTGTAAATTATTGCATATAACAGGGAAATCGTTGCATCGCTGCCTAAACATGATGAGGTACGTTAGCACCCTCTAGTGGGTGAAAACTTAGCCTTTATGCTTAGTAGCGGTCAGCAGCTATATGCTCCGTAAAACAACAAAATACATATCTACAGGACAAACTTTGTTACAAACCTTGTTCCCTCATCAACCAGGTGCTAAGAAACTGCTTTCAACTCAGTGTTGCACCTTAATAGCCGTTCTTTTTCCCATTCCCGTCCATTAACCATAGAGCACACCTTCTCTCTGTGCATTAAAACTCGCGCTTCTGCTATATGGTTTACGCCACTTGATTTACGGCACCTTGTCGCTCTGTGACTTTCAAAATATAAGCATCCGCTCCAACAATATAATAGTCACTCATAACTTTACAAAACACTTTACCAAATATTAATGAGGTCATTTACAGGAGGTGCACATCAAGTTGTTCCATAGGTTATGGCACAGGGTTTCAGAGGAGTGTTGATATGGTGCAGATTTCCCACTGAAGCATAAATCTTCAGTATCAGTGAGCTTAGAGATTTTCAGCTCGAACTCAAATGTTGTGAAGCTGTGAACTTTGTTAACAATGGAAAAGAAAGGTGATATAACTCACCACTTTTATCTTTCTTGTCTTTTTAGGGAACTTGTCCAGAGCATCTTTCCACAGAAGAAGATCTTATTTCATTCCTGGTTTCAGCTCCTGCTTCTATTTTGTGTTTTGGCCTTAGGCTTCTGTTACACCCTGTCCAGCCGCTCGCTGTCACTATGGCAGAGCTTCCCACTGCAGGAACAATACCAGTGGTTTTTAAACCAGAACAGTAGGGTTAATGCACCTGCTTATCGCATTCACCCCGAACACAAAGTTATATTAAACAAAACCACTGAACCTTCGACTGTGCGAGCTACCTCCCTCCAGTACCACCAAGCCTATCCATGCAACTACCATTTTCTTATGGATAACACAGAGGTTTGCAAGAACAAGATCCCATTCCTGGTTCTCATGGTTCCAGTGGCACCAAAAAATGTGGCAGCTCGGGACGCGATCCGCCAGACATGGGGCAAAGAAAACATAGTTCAGGGTGAGGTGGTACTCACTTTATTTATGTTGGGTGTCTCTAGAGAAGATATGTGGAACAGACCAGTCGTTCGTTCCAAGAACTCCAAGTGGTATATGCCTGAGGAATTGTATCCAGAGCCTGAATACCTGACCTACACACTGGGTATGGGACATGTCTTTTCCAATGATCTTCCAGAGAAATTTGTGGAAATTTATTTATTTGTATATTTTAAATGTGAGTTAGGGTTACTGGGTTGTAAAGATGAATTACATTTAAGGTTTTATCAAGAGCAATATGCAGGGAATTTACATTTGCATTAACCAATGGTACCTCGCTCCTCAGTTTCCTGTGGGACATTTTAATGCTTGTAACATAAACTACTTGAAGGTATCCCAGGCAAGGGTTAATAAAAACTCTACAACTGATGCTTGTGCTTCAGGCACTTTGGCAGGGTTGACGGACGGGGTGGAGTTGTTTGTACAGCACAAGTTACCACACTACCTGGGGCTATCATCGTTGCCTGTGTGTTTGGTTTCCGGATACCACTAGGATGCATTTAGGGGTGTGGTTATAATGTAGGTTAGAGGTACAACCTCACAAACACACACAAAAAAGGGGTGAGAGGGGAAAAACAAACAGACAACTACTGATGCATTAGTGAAAGAATTCACCACTTCACTTACTTCTTAAGAGTATGCGGAGCATTTTGAGAAAAAACCTTGAAGTTACTTAAATGTGTTTAGAAATAATACAGCTGGGGTTAAACTTTAAAATGACTTCTAGTGAAAGGTGTGAATATTTTAAAAGATTATAAGGTTCATTTTACATATTAAATTATATTTAAATTAAATGGACTGTTCTTATTCATTTGAATGTAATTAATATGTTTTTCCAAAACCTGAACGTTTCTCCGATGGTTGTGAGAAGTGTCATTCACATACTTGAGTCTATAATAATACCACAGTAGAGCACTGTCTTGTAGGGATGCACCGATACCGATACCGGTATCGGGTATCGGCCTCGATACCACATTTTCTAAAGTACTCGTACTCGTTAAAAGTCCCCCGATACCGGGGACCGATACCACGGTCTGAGACCTGTCTATGTTTGAGCGGCATGTAAGGGGTTGATCACAGGCGCCGAGTGCCCGCCCCAGGTCCCGGCTGCAGCTCAGAGCTGAGAGAAGGGCAGGCGAGACAAGTCAGCCGTGTGGAACTATTTCAAAGTGAAGGAAGACGCGAAAACAAAGGCGGACTGCAAATTGTGCTCAGCGAAATTGTCCAGAGGAGGCTCAAAAGGTAGCGCATTTAACACAAGTAATTTAATCAAGCACCAAAATCCCAACACGACAACGAGTACAAAGAGTTTACCCACGCTTATTTACCCATGTTTATTAGCAGAGGAGCATAGCTGATGCTATACCAGTGGGACGGAAAATAGTTGGGCATTTTAAACATTCCACCTTAGCCTACTCCCGCCTCGAGGACATTCAGGGACAGCTCAACCAGCCAATAAAGAGACTGCAGCAGGACGTACAGAGGCGCTGGAACAGCAGGTATTACATGCTCCAGTCCCTCATTGAGCAAAAACGAGGGCTGGGTGTGTATGTGTCCGAGCATGAACTCCCTGACTATCTCACCGCTCACCAATGGGCTCTTATGGAGACAACTGTTGCCATCCTCGCCCCCTTTGAGAAACTAACTAAAAAAGTGAGCAGCTACGACGCACTAGCCTCTGATGTCATCCCAGCTGTGACTGTGCTAGTGAGACTTCTAAACAGAGAAACAGACAGGTAAATACCTCTCAGCCCCATGGAGCAGTGTGTGAAGTGAAAGGCTTTTTAGCTCAGTGTCACACATTATAGATGAAAACAGAAACAGTCTGACTGCTGATAATGCAGAAAAGCTACTTTTCTTAACAAAAAACCCTGCCACTCACTTTTTCTCTCCATTAAGTGAGTCATCTTAGACTTGATGTTAATACCTACCTCAGTTGCACTGACTGCCACAGTTCTATGTTGGTGGATGTTGTTAGTTTATTCAAATATTGTGCACTAAATAGCAAAGATGTTTATTAATGCCCCTTGTGTTGTCCAAAGCGGCAGAGTTTACAATAAACTGAAAACAATACTTGAGTTGCACTGTCACTGTTTAAATTTTTCTTCATAATTATTTATTCTGTAATATGTTGCATACAACATGCTTTTCATTTTAAATAAATGTTCTTAATTCCAAACCAGTCCCTTGTTTGTTTTGTTTTTTGTTAAATTATAGGACTAAAGCTGTTACCTGTAAATTTAAATCATGTTTTTATTAAGTACTCGGTATCGGTATCGGCGAGTACTGAAATGCAATTACTCGTACTCGTACTCGTTTCCAAAAAAGTGGTATCGGTGCATCCCTACTGTCTTGTTTTGTTTTCTATCAGTGGGAAATCTGGGATCCTTAAAAGTCCTTAGAAGACAATTCAATGTGCTGAGCACTTTCAATGCTTTTAGACAATTCCTTTGTTTTAACTGTATCATTGCATACATCTGTTAACTTCCTCTTGTGTCTTAGTCCGTCCCACCTGAAATAAGAGACACTGGCAGTAAGGAGTCATTAAGTCAAGGTTCACTGTACATCTTAAAGCAAAATGCACCTTAGTACGAGGGTTCTGATCTCAAAGATAGCCAGCATTTAAAGGTTAAAATGGACTTAAAGACTGTAATTGATTCACGCTCTCTAATTACACAAACAGACTGCCAGAAACAGACTGCTTCCACCATGTATGTAGTAGTTTATTTAGTATGCTGTAGTAACGAGGGATACACTTAGTGGAAATGACATTTGCAATGGTGGGCATGTAATGCCTCTGATTATTCAAAAAAAAAAAAAAAAAGGCAAAAACTAAGACTAAACACATGCCTATTTACATTTAACAAGGTGTAGAATATCAAGTTTTATTCAAGGTCTGAAGTGTTGGGTTTGATGACGCTTGTACATCTTTGCCCACTGTGTAGTCTCATATCTTTCCTGGACCATGATGGTGATCTTACATTATATAGTTGCAGGCAGATAAAAGAGTTGATTTGTTGTTAAAGATAAAGAAAATGTTCTGCATGTAAAGAAAAGCATCTCACTCTCCGTTTGACATTTGTAGACTAATGTGGGCAAAATCTAAATGAAAATTTTTAATGTCCTTTTTTTTGCCTGTCTTGTCTGGCAGCTTCTTTGATTTTCGTTAACTGGGACTATAAAAACTCTGCCATCCATGGATGTTACTTTGACATGTACCACCTACCTAAGCGTTGTTGCAGACTATTTACACTCTTTAATGCAAAAAGTATTCTGTGATGGCCGTGACCTCTTTCAGCAGGATAATGCCAAAAAGCAAAAACGGTATGGTTTGAAGGGAAAAACAAGTTAGAGGTGTTAAGTTTGCTTCAATCAAACGCACCACTGTGAATTTGGCCAGTGAGTTTTCCTGTTTTATGTATGTTTTTTAAAAAAAAAACACATATACTTAATGCATTGTGCGGATGTCATTTGCATCCAACGTCAGAAACGGTTATTACAGTATAGTTTTACACTGACGTTTCCTTGTAGCTCAGAAAAACAGTATTTCAGCTACTTGTCAGGCAATGTTCCCTCTAATTTTTCACGTGTCTGAGCGAACACACAAACTCCCTGAGCAGTCCCTTGGACCACTGTGAGCGACATCAGACGTGTGCACTGTGGTCACGCCAGCATCTAATCCATCCAAGTTACGTGGTTTATTAAAATAATCAAATTACAACATTTACATTTATGTTAGACTACTTTTAAACTACTTTAGCCCACCTACAATGAAAATGTAAAAAAAAATCTAGTCATTGGCCTGTGTAGTGTGTTAACACTATTGGAAGTAAAAATAACTTGAACTCCAATTTTGAAAACACAACTTTCTTTGTTTTTTTTCTTTTTTTTTATAAAGCTCTGACTTGTATTATGAGTATGAGTCTGTGGTCTGGGAGAGAGTCCTGTAACTCTGTCTGCAAAATACAGTATATAATGACCAATGTTGGGCAAATAATTATATAGTTACTCCTCAAAAAAGTAACTCAGTTTGGCAAACAACAAAGTTTTTTGCAGCTATTTAGCTATTTTTTTAATGCAGCCAATCCATTTTTAAATAAACATTTCAAACTATTTACAGAACAATCAGCTGTTCTGCATCAAATTTGATGCCACACAAATCATTTGTGCCACTCCAAAAAATAATTCCTGTCCACTATGAGATAAAGGAGAACAACAGCCTGATACCTGCAGGCCTGACAACAGGAGATGTGTCACTGCTGTAACACCTGTAACATTCAGCAGTCGCCTCATTGTTCTGACACACACAACAAAACTACTGACTACACTACACACTAACTACACAAGATTTGCGCTAAACGTCGCAAATCTCTCACATCTCAAAACACTGCTGTCACTCCTAAAACTTCCCCCCGTCTCTTAACAACTAGATGCCACGTTGCCATACCATTTTTTGATTGGTCGACATGGTACTTTTTTGGACGAATAGAAAAGAGAGAGGGGGTGGGGGTTTGTTTTTGCTCACAGGCTTTCGAGCCTTTTTTCTTATCAAACGCCGTTTTTACCGTTTCTTCCCGCAGTAAATATAAACAACGATAGTACTCAGGAAGAAAACCAAACATTGCAGATATTTTGTATCACAACTCTGGTTTTACGTGGCCTATCAACACAATTTAAAAACTGGTATAAAGTCCACACTTTTTTCCGTCACTTGTTCCGTCTGTCCTGCTCACATCTCCAATGGTTGCACACGTTGTTATTAACGTGGCTTCACTCCACATCAGCCACGCCGCTTTGCTAGCTAAAACACGGTGTCGGCACATGATTGGCTGCGTATACGAATGTGAATCGCATCATTGGCTGGACTATGGGATAAGGTGGCATCGTTCTAATCCCATACGGGAGCAGCCAGTCACTTACTGACTAACACTGCAAAACAGAATTGTTAAAGTATTAATTTTAATTTCAATTCAGGTTAGATTTTTTTGGTGCGCAACGCAGATTTTCTGTGCGCAGAGACCGTGCCAGCAGTGCGCAATTGCGCACGTGCGCAGCTTAGAGGGAGCATTGCTGTCAAGTGGGCCACTTACTGCCCACGTCACCCCTACTTGTGACCCGTATATTGACGTGAAGAAATATAATACAATTTGGCACTTGAAGCTACTTTCCTTTTCTTTCTGGCTGTTGAGTGCGATGTCAAAATAAGTTCTTTAAAAAGCAAAAAAAAAAAAAGTATTTAGTATGAAGGCAATATGAGCAGAGAGTACAGACGTGTTGAGCGGGTCGCTGTGTTAGTTCAGTGAGAGTTATTTGTAAATAAAGCAATTTTTACTAGCAGTCAAAAACGTATGTGTATGTGTTATGTCTGCATTTTTATTTTTAATACGAACAAAATTATAGCAGAGGTGCTGCCACGTGTAGGGCCAGAATGAGAGCACTAATTTGTTTACTTGGTAGTTCAAAGAAACGCTTCAGTTAGCTTTCACGTTTCTAGTTTTGCCTTGTTATACAATATTTGAAAATATTTGTGGGTGTTTTTTCGTGTTTTTTTTTTTTTTTTTTTTGTTGCTGTTTTTTGTACTAGTGCCAGCAGAAGCACACAGCTCATTAAAGTTTGAGAATTCCAGAGTAAGGAAGTGACTTGACGTGGGCGGTGCTCAGACTTAGGGTGTGGAGTTTACCGGTTTGATCTCCCTGTGGTTACACGTTGTAGGAACTCTCTGAAGTTTATCTAAATTCAAATCGAAAGAGAAATAGAAGAGCGCTTTTCACAAACAAGCGGATGGGAATCAAGGAACAACACAACCTACGTCAGTTTGTATTCCCGTGCGGAATAAATTCTCCATCCACGCTTTACTTTGTGCTCCGATTTAATGCCGAATGCTGGGGACAAAAACAGGTGAGCGCTAATTGCTGTTAATGTGACAAAGCATAACCGGATTCTGGAATAAAGAAAAGCTCTTCTCTTTAAGACATAGTCCACTGACATGCTCCGAGGAAGCTCACAAAAAGCGGAAATAGTCGCTAAAAACGTACATGTATGGTGTTTTTAATTTTTCTTTAATTTTATTTATGTTATTTTTCCGTTCGGTCAGTGAACAGACAGGATGGCTTCACAAACAGTAAAAGCCGTGCAATTATTTTTTATTGTATTTTATTTTTTTAATTAATTCATTTATTTACTTATTTATTTCTGTGCAAATCTAAAGGTCAGCTACAGGTCGCTGGACGCAGATGACCCAAAAGCAGGTTAAATGCTGATTGGCTGCTAAGTGGTCCGGTTGTGCCAAGGTAGGTATCCCCGACATAATTTGTTTCCCCTGAGTCGGGAGCACGCGCTGGGCTGTCCAAGTCACGGATATCCCACGTACTTGATTTTTAATTCAAATACGCTTGTTATAATGACTTTTTACTCCTTTGAAGATGTTAGCTCTTTATACAATAAGATTACAGTGGGATAAAAAATAATATCATGCTGATCCTGCCACAATTTGTTTTTCCCGTCCAAACACGGACAAACAGTGTCCCACATACTTGATTTTTATTTCACAAACACTTCTTATAATGACTTCTTACTCCTGAGATTTTGGAGGTTGTACCTCTTCATACAGTTAAGTTAGAGGGGGATACAAATAATTATGTGGCAAAATGTCCTCGTGATAGTAAAATAATCTCTAAAAGGTGGAAAACAATAAATATATCACTTTCTGTTGTAATTCACAAACTAAACGGTAATGTAATGTAATTTTCCACTTTTTCACTAAACTAAAACATCACGACTTCCGCGTCGAGTTAGTTTTAATGGAGGCGCAATAAACTGGATCCTTGCTCCAGGCGCAGGGGAAACAGGTTCTATCGGGGATGTCTATCTGATCTCTCCGATGTCTATTTCTTATACAGAAAAACAAGCAGAACAGGTGTGCCTATGCGATTGCACAGTTTTTAAGTATTTTTAAGTGTATTAAAGTCCAAGAATTCCCATAGACTGCTTTCATTGTACACCTGTTTGAGCATAAAACAAGGGAAGTTGCCAGGTTCAGTATGCAAAACATTTCACGGAACTTAAAATTCTGAATCTTTAACAATATACTCTAGATGTTGTTCCTACATTGACTATTAAGATAATTTGGCTTCACAAATGACTGGCAAGATTAGAAGGTTTTTTTTCTTCTCTTTTTTCAGTGGGTTGTTAAAAAATGCCATTATGTATGGAGCACTTTGCAAGATCTCTTTTTTTTTTTCAAATGTGACCTTGTCCTGTGACATAGAGTTGTGGTGAAAGTGTTGCAGTTTTGTGAAAAAATTGTCCTTAAAAAGCGAACTGTGAAATAAATGAAGTCGACATCAAGTGCTGATGAGCTTGTTGTCATCGACAGCTTCGCTTCTATACGGAAGCATAGAGCTACGGAAGCGTAGAGCTGCCACCCAGGCAAAAGAAAAATAGAAGTGTATCACGTTATAACGTGAAAGGTTTATTGTTCTAACAAGATACTTTTCCTGTTTGTGCAATATACTTTTCACGTTTGAACAACATAATTGCACGTTATTACAATATACATAATCATCACGTTCGTACAATATACGAACGTGATGATTATCACGTTCGAACGTGATGATATGTATATTGTAATAACGTGATATTATGTTGTTCAAATGTGAAAAGTATATTGTACAAACATGATAGTATATTGTACAAACAGGAAAAGTATGTTGTTAGAACAATAAACTTTTCACGTTATAACGTGATACACTTCTATTTTTCTTTTGCCTGGGTGGCAGCTCTACGCTTCCGTAATTCTATGCACGCTCCGCTCATCCAAACGGGTGCAGCTTCCCCATCACTGTGGCACCAAATCTGTTTGTCAATCTCCCACTTCCTTCATTTGTGAACAAGACACAGAGATACTTAAACTCCTCCGCTCCCGGGCAGTGACTCGCCCCTGACCCGGAGTGAATCCAGTGAATCCCCCGCCGCCCCGCCCTCTCTTCCCTGTGCCGCAAGCAGCAGGCGCACCTCGCAAACGGAGGGCGCCCTTACTCCCAGCAAATGGGCGATAGAAAACCAATCGGTGCCTACGACATTCCCGATATGCGTTGGCATGATGTCGGGGCAGCATGAGTACGAGTAATTTTTTATTTCTATTTTTTTGCCCCCACCATGATGCCGCCCCGGGCAACCGCCCGTGTCGCCCGAATCGAAAACCGGTACTGCCCTCTAGAGTGAGCTGGAGGCCACCACTCAATGAAGCCTGCAGAATACGTGCTGTACAAGTTCTCATGATAAAATATGTTTCCTTTCTCTGTAGTTTTCATGGACAACAAGAAGAGGCACCTAAAAGGCATCTTGATTTGCATTGCAGCAGCAGTGATTTTCATCTTTTTCTATCTCAATTCCAAGAAAGTGGTTAGGAACATTCCTTATCAACCAGCATCAGCAGAGCCACGTTGGGAGGATCCAGGACCATATCATGTGGCCTACCCACGAAACTACAAATTCATCATGGATGACACGCCTACATGTTCGACCACAACTCCTTTCCTTATTCTGATGGTTCCTGTTGCACCCAGTAATGTTGCAACTCGGGATGCCATCCGGCAGACGTGGGGAAATGAGAAGCTGGTTCTGGGTCAGCGGGTAGAGACTGTCTTCATAGTGGGCCTCCCTGGTGGAAGTGATGCAAAACATCAGCAAGAGAAGCTTCAGCAGGAGAATCAGCTGTACCATGACCTGATTCAGAGCAACTTTCAGGACAGCTACAATAATCTGACTATCAAGACTATGGTCATGCTGGAGTGGCTGGCTGCACACTGTACTAAGGCTTCCTTTGTCATGAAGATCGACTCCGATGTTATACTCAATGTCCCGAATCTGGTGAAACTGTTGGTGGATCCTAGCACAGCTAAGCAAAACTATATGACTGGGCTGGTTTGGTGGCATAGTCCTGTTTTAAGGAACCCATTTATAAAGTTCTACATGCCTCCATCTGTGATTGCTGAATCAGAGTACCCCCCGTATCCGCTCGGCTTTGCCTACGTCATGTCACTAGACCTTCCTGGGAAGATCTTGGGAGTGTCACCTCAGATCAAACCGATCTACATTGAAGATGCTTACCTCGGCATGTGTCTGAAACACCTGGGCGTATCTCCTACTGACCCTCCAGAAGAAACAATGTTTCTTGTCAATCCCAGCCATTCTCTGAGCAGCTGCAGTCTTTCAAAGGTGATCGCTTCGACAACAACAAGCATCTTGCAAATGAATGGCTACTGGGAGAGGATCAAACGGGGAGTTCAGTGCTGAAGGTTTTCCAAAAAAAGGTATAGTTTATAGTTATAGGATTTTGGATCAATGGAGTGGGAACCTGAATATGGCCAATGGTTAAAACAAAAATAAAATATTGCATATTTATTATGTGGCAAAATGGAGACACCTTTGTTACATCTTGCCAAATTTGATCATTAGGCCAAGTTAATATAATTTTCTTTCCTTTGAAAAAAAGGTCAATATATTTAACTGAAGCACAGAGGTTGTGAGAGGCTTTTTGTCAGGGCTTAGTATTAAGAGTATATTTATATATTTACATGTTAGATCTTTGTGGTGATATTGGATTTTCAAATGATAAAATGATACTGTAATCACTTTTTATTGAAGTCAGCCAGGCCTCCTTTGTCCTCAGCTCAAGTGTGAGATGTTTAAGTTACTTTTATAACCTCTTGTATTTAACTTTTCCAGCTCTTTTGCATTTCTGTACTTTTTACTCTGTGTTTGTCTTTTATATTTGGTGTTATGGTATGGATAACACCAAAGGATATACATATAAATAAAGGATATATAGGATTTAGGATATAAATGCTGTGGTGTTTTTCCTAGTTTATGTAACATACTTGTTTCTATGTCAAGCTAAACTGATGTTATCTAAACTATGTTGCATGTATGATCTTGATGCAATGCGATATAGGAAAAGTACCATGAGTTTAAACAAACTGGCCAGTACTGGGAATACAGTTGTAGTTTCTCATAGTTCCACAAGATGGCAGACTTTGATTCGATAAAATTTAAGCCACAACACTCCTAACCACTTTAAACAACAACAACAGTTTTTATTAATGTGCTGCATATTTATCAACCCCACTGATTTAAAAGTTTGATGTAAATTTCTTCAAAACACAATTAAAATACTTACATTAAATAAAAATCATTTTATGTCTGTTTAAGTCCAATTGAAGTTTTTCATTTTTAACCAAAAATCCAGCATCAAAGAAATGTACTATGTGGTGTTTGTTTTCCAAATGGATGGAAATTTTGAATTTTTGAGGTAAAATATATAATTGTTAAACTACTTTTAATTATATTTACCTAACATTATCTGGCCATATGTTTGAGAGCAGTGACATTCGTCTAAAACGAGACGATTTTAAAATACAACTTATAGCATTTAATAGACATCTAAAGAAAGGTTTAGCTCACACAGAAGGATTTAGGAATGCTGACTTGAACGCATCAGGAAGCTCGGGAGGAGTGCCAGGAACCTCCTCCTCATCATTGTGTCAAGAGGAGCAACGATGCTGAGATGAAAGGCAAGTCTGCCATTAATCCTGTCAGCCAGTGAGTTCGCCCATACACACAAAAAACTTCCAGAACATGTTGATGAACATAACGAAGCACCAAAACCTCTGACCCATCAAGGTCAGAGTTTTAGGCAAGTGCTCATGGGTACTGTGTATTAAGAACTGAATCTTTTTTGACTCCAGTAGAAATCAACAGTGAGTACTGAAATCTTTGGTGGGTTCCAAACCTAAAAGGAGAGACATGCATTTGATTGTCTGACACTTTTAAATATCACTTATGTGCAGTTTCATGCTTAGAATAAAGAATTATTTCTTTCACACAGTCTACACAACTGAATGCTGTATTGTGCCTACAGCAGGAGAGTTAATGCTATATTTGGGGAATGATGGTTTGACATCATGGATTTTCTTAAAATTTAAAGATGCTTAAAGAATATGAAAAGCATGCATGAAAGAATTACAGTCATTGTTGGCAATTTTAAAAGCAATTTTCATATTGATAAAAAGGGGGGAAAACCGGCGTGTAACATGCTCAGAACTAATGGTCATACAATGGTTTGTCTCTGTTCCACGAGGGTAATGTGATAGGTGTGTTTTCATTCATCTCCAGCTCTCTGATCCATTAACTTTCTGTCAAGGCCCTGTTCTAGCTCCCGCTGACTGCAGCCTTAACCAAGAAAACAGCAAAAAATTTAAATAGCGACAATTTGTTTGTCATACTCTCTCTCCCTTCAGTATTTTATGCCTTTGGTGACACAATGAAGTGGGCACACACTGTTCCTCACAGATTTATTAATTACTTAGCACAATTACCCACCAATTTTGACTCCCAGTACCTTAAACTCTCCTTGAGGTTTTGAAGTACCAGGCTGTGGGAGCTGTTGGAGTTGATCGCACTACATGTGTTAGTGATGTCTGGCTCCAACTGATCCACACAGGGGGCCACCTGTGAGTCCTGTAAGACCAGGACCAGTAATCCCACTAGTCAAACAAACGTTAAATATTAAGGTCACACAGACATGGGTGTGCTAGTGTGAGTTTTTTGGTTTAGCACTGCTGTGCTTTTTGTCACTTTAAATGTTAAATGTTGCAACCAGTTTTTTTCTTCCTCCTTTTCAGACTACTTCCTGTCTCTGCCCACTGGACAGATTGTTTGAGCATGTGTCTGCAGTGTGTGCATTACTAGGCCATATATTGTGTTCCTGTTTCAGGTATAAACACAAACCCTCACAGAGACTATACAGACTTTTCAATTTGTACACTCACAACACAGGAAATTGCTCATCTTCTTCCTTCCTTTGATGCTATCAAAAGGGATTGAGTTGATGGAGCTCAGAATGATTTATTGTGTGCAGTCTTTCTCCTCCTGTCTCTCTGTAGCTTTGGGGAGAATTGGATATCATTTATGTTCCTAAGAAACCAAAGCCTTTCTCAGTAGTTTGGTGCGGGATAATAGAAAGTGTGTTTTGAATTTACTGAAGCTGAGAAGAAGTTAAGCATACACAGAAAAAATAGACATACCAAATACCAATGAATGACACGATTGCTGTTTTTTCAAAGCATAAAAAGGTGACTTGCTTCACAGATAAAGGGAAACAGAGGGACTATGATGATTTTGCTCCAGGCTAACGTGCAAACCCAATTTAAACTTCATGTCCATTTAAATCACAATGACAAGGCAAAATTGGACACTCTGAAAATATATTTTTTACAATTGCTTCAATGACTTTGAAAGTATAAAATACATAAAATACTGTCCAACTGAGCTCCTCGCAGACCAGGTGTCCTTCAGACTAGCCTCCTATTCCCCCTGCAGATCGGCTGTCTGCTCTGTCACCCTGAGAAAAAAGACTGCACTGCAGGGTCATAAATTGAGCTGGTCCTGTTTTGGCCTTAGAGAGACACACACGCGTGCACACACACACACACCCACACAAACATCCATCAGTGCATGTATCTTTAAAGCAGGTACAGTGGTTTAAGTTGCACTGATGTGCAGAATATTATGTTTTTTTATGGGAAGTAAACCATTGAACAGATAACTATATTGAAGAGTTTTAATTGCATATGTTAAAACAGCTCTGTGCTACATGAACATGCTCCTCTACATGAAAACCTCAGTGACAGAGTTAAGCCAAGCTAGTAGTACAATGAATCCAATGACAATACGAAAAGAGCTCATTTTTTACCTGTACAGTCCTCAAATATTGGCACACTCTCGTTTGAAAAAAATCTGGAGACAAGCTGACAGTAGAGTGAATACTCACAAACAATGTCTTGAATAATCAGGCCCCATCTTATCTTAAAGACCTCATAGAGCAATATCACCCCAGCAGAGAATCTGGCTCTCAGACTGCTAGTTTGCAATTTTGGGAGGCAGAACCTTCAGCTTTCAAACCTCTCTTCTGTGGAACCAGCTCCCAGTTTTGATTGGATAGTTTCTATACTTTTGATATTAGGGTTTAAACTAAATAAACTTAAAACACCAGTCATTAAATGCATTTAATCATTAGTTATTAATAATCGTTGGATCTCTTCCACAGTGTGTCTTTTGACCTGGCAGCCTCCTGGCCCTCCCTCAGCCTGGTTCTGCCAGAGGGTTCTTCTTGTTAAAAGAGAGTTTTTCCTTTTCACTGTCACTAAGTGGTTGTTCATAACTGAAGAAACTGAATTTTATTTAATAAAATACTTGTTTTTACAACAAGAAAACAGAAAACAAAGGCTATACGAGGCTTTCAGACAAACAAGCAAAAGGCGGGTCTTTTGTTCTTTCTGTGCCTGGCTCTTTCTCTCAGCCACACAAACACCATGGACAAACCATTAATGTGAAAGTAAGCCAGACTCTGTGGTGATTTAGGAGTAGCAGACAGTGTGAGGGTAAAGGCCAAGCTCTGGGTCTCATTCAATCTCTCTCCATTCACCAGCCCATAAATAATAACACAGGCACAAACTGACACAAGTAAGAGTTTGAGATGAAGGACATAGGGGAAAAGACAGAGAGGACGTGGTGTCCTTTGATGACTAAGAGAAAGAAGAACAGCAGCAAAGAGCAAGAAGACAGGTGTGGGAACAGAAAGAAAATCAGATGTCCTGCTGCTTCCAGCTCAGTGTCAAAGAGCGATGAGGGACTTGGAGCAGTCATACAGAACAAAGTTGTTTGGAAAAATCACAGAAGAATGTAGTCACCTCCACTTAAGATTTTGCAGCTGTGATTATGAGCCTCTGACTGATTATACATTTATGGTTATTTAAAAAACAACAACAAAAAAGAAACTTCTAAAATGAAAAACAAAAAACAAAAGTAAAACAACAAACAAACAAAAAATTCAAACTTACAAATTACAAATTAGTTTTATCATAGACATATTAAATGTTGGAGCACTGTAAAGCATTTGAATTTACAAACAGTAAATTTACACTATCGCATTTTTCACATTTTTGTTTATTTCACAATAATAATAACGATAATGATAATCAATTAAAAAATCAAATTCAGGGCTTGAGCAAACCATTTCCAATAAAATATATACTCACTAACCAATTCATTAGGTACACCTTGGTAGTTGGTCCTTTTTCATCTTCAGAATTACCTTAATGTTTCATGACACAGATTCAACAACATTCCTCAGAGATTTTGTTGTTTGTTGTTACACTGTGGTCATAAAGGGATGGACACAGTCAGCAACAGAGCTTAGGTAGGCTGTGGTGCTTAAATGATGTACAATTAGTATCCAAAGCATGCCGAAAAATCATCCCTGATATCATTACCCCACCAGCAGCCTGAAACACTGATACAATGAAGAATGGATCCCTGATTTCATGTTGTTTATGCCAAATTATGAGCCTACCACTGAAAATTTTAGCTTGAATTGACACTTTCAGACAAGATTGGTTTTCCAATCTTTTATGGTCCAAATTTGGCCTCAGTTTGGACATGGCACAACGTGTGCTCTTCTGCTTCCTTAGCCCATCTGCTTCAATGTTCCATGGCAATTCAGAGATGCTCCTCTCCATACCTCAGTTGTAATGAATGGGGAAAATCCCAGTAAAGCAGCATCCTCAGCAGTTCCTGAAATACCCCACCTGGCACCAACAACCATGACCAGAGTCACTTGAATCAATTTTATTTCATCTTTTGAGCTTTGGCAGGTCATGTCGACCACTTCTGCATGCTTAAAAACAATGAGTAATAATTTTTCATAATTATTATTTCTTTTAAAAAAAGAGGATGTTTCAGTGGCAAGGAGTATAATAGGAGAAAATCAAAGAGCGTCCTTGTTTCCCTTAGCAGAATTGCCAGATGCTCTGTGTACACTGCTTTTTCTCGTTTCTTTACATTTAGTCAAGTTCCTCTTGACCACAAGGACCCCTGCCACTCAGGTTCTCACGATCCCTGTCAAGGAGTCACTCTGCGGGCTGTGAGAATCACTGGTAGCCCCTGCTGCTGGAGGCCTCCCGCTGTGGTCAGCTCCCTAAAAACACACATGCAGACACAGACAAAAACACACACAAACATGTCACAGGCCCATGTATGTTGTATATACACAGAATTAAACAAGCGTACATAATAGTATACAGTCTCTTACTCCCGATTCTTCTCCAGCATCCTCTCTCCTCTTTCTCTCATAACAAACACAGCTGTTCAGACTGCCCTGCTACAGGAAAAAAAGAACCTCCAGCATAAGATCTATGCATGTTCTTGATTTATTACATATCTCTTATATAACCACAATTTGTGCTATTTTATTGATGGTTGAAAGACCTGAAAATTGGAATAATTTGTTCTTAACACACATACTTCTTGTAAACATAATTGTAAAAATAATGGTGATATTGTAGTTCTTGTCACCACAGTAGTGATAAAGTGAGACCGTGAGACTGTCCCTATCAAGGACAGTTTTTGGTTTTGTTTTCGTTATAATGAAGGTAGATTAATGCCTGTGTGTCATGGGAAATGCTTTCCATACCACTTGTGCTTTGACACTGTAAAATCTAACAAGTTGCCAGTACTTAAAAAGATTATGCAGACTCACTGCATTAGAAAAGTTACAGTTTATTTAAGATATTTAAGTTAGGGCAACTTGTTCAAAATGAGTACTTAGAATAACTTGTTTTTTCCGAGTGAGCAATACTAAATTAATTGCTTCAGTTGACATATATGTTATATGTCAAGTTCTTTCACGTACCGTGCACTCACAATGAACGAGTACATTTTAGTCAGTATGTCTCACTCTTTCCATATGCAGTCACTATATATAATGCATTTATGCATACATTACATATAAAATTCACAGATAACATTGTATTTTTAACCTAAACAACTTATCAAGGTCTAAACATACCTTTAACTTGCTATTTCCTGAAGATGGGCAGATTGATCCAAATGTTGTTTGTATATGATATGATAGGACCGATACTTTGTTTTGGTCCTCTAAGATCAGTATGTAGATCTCTGAATTTTGTTAAATTATTATTATTATTATTATTATTATTATTATTAGAAATATACTTTAACCTCATAAGACCTGAACTCTTTCATGGCATGAATTTTTAATTTCTCTTTGCTATTTGGGCTGATTGGGACCTGATGAATGTAAAAACAAAGAATTGTGGGATGTTTTTTTTTTTTTTACTTGATTTTAGTTTCTGAGAAAAATGAGATCCACATTTGAGGACATTCGCTTTAAATTTCGATAGAACAGTGGCAGTATGATGTCCTCGTAAGTGCATATCAGGTCCTTGTAGAGCAAAATGTAGTATTTTGGTCTAGACATCAGAAAATGTGATGTCCACATATGTGGACACCAGGTCCTAGGAGGTTAAATCTGTCTTGATGCATGCTCAATCATCCAGCTAACGAAATCCCAAAAAGTTGATTCTGTTCTGTTCATCTGAAAATGTCACATCTCAGATGAACCAAATCAAGGTTTTGAGTACCTCAAATATACAGTGGGGCAAAAAAGTACTTAGTCAGCCACCGATTGTGCAAGTTCCCCCACTTAAAATGATGACAGAAGTCAGTAACTTGCACCAGAGGTACACTTCAACTGTGAGAGACAGAATGTGAAAAAAAAATCCATGAATTCACATGGTAGGATTTGTAAAGAATTTATTCGTAAATCAGGGTGGAAAATAAGTATTTGGTCAATAACAAAAATACAACTCAATACTTTGTAACATAACCTTTGTTGGCAATAACAGAGGTCAAACGTTTACTATAGGTCTTTACCAGGTTTGCACACACAGTAGCTGGTATTTTGGCCCATTCCTCCATGCAGATCTTCTCAAGAGCAGTGATGTTTTGGGGCTGTCGCCGAGCAACACGGACTTTCAACTCCCGCCACAGATTTTCTATGGGGTTGAGGTCTGGAGACTGGCTAGGCCACTCCAGGACTTTCAAATGCTTCTTACGGAGCCACTCCTTTGTTGCCCGGGCGGTGTGTTTTGGATCATTGTCATGTTGGAAGACCCAGCCTCGTTTCATCTTCAAAGTTCTCACTGATGGAAGGAGGTTTTGGCTCAAAATCTCACGATACTTGGTCCCATTCATTCTGTCCTTAACACGGATCAGTCGTCCTGTCCCCTTGGCAGAAAAACAGCCCCATAGCATGATGTTTCCACCCCCATGCTTCACAGTAGGTATGGTGTTCTTGGGATGCAACTCAGTAT
This sequence comes from Neolamprologus brichardi, assembly GCF_056152115.1. Taxonomy (NCBI): domain Eukaryota; kingdom Metazoa; phylum Chordata; class Actinopteri; order Cichliformes; family Cichlidae; genus Neolamprologus; species Neolamprologus brichardi. The sequence continues at coordinate 7,273,145 of NC_142109.1, read as the reverse complement.
TCTTCTTCCTCCAAACACGACGAGTTGAGTTTATACCAAAAAGTTCTACTTTGGTTTCATCTGACCACATGACATTCTCCCAATCCTCTGCTGTATCATCCATGTGCTCTCTGGCAAACTTCAGACGGGCCTGGACATGCACTGGCTTCAGCAGCGGAACACGTCTGGCACTGCGGGATTTGATTCCCTGCCGTTGTAGTGTGTTACTGATGGTGACCTTTGTTACTTTGGTCCCAGCTCTCTGCAGGTCATTCACCAGGTCCCCCCGTGTGGTTCTGGGATCTTTGCTCACCGTTCTCATGATCATTTTGACCCCACGGGATGAGATCTTGCGTGGAGCCCCAGATTGAGGGAGATTATCAGTGGTCTTGTATGTCTTCCATTTTCTGATGATTGCTCCCACAGTTGATTTTTTCACACCAAGCTGCTTGCCTATTGTAGATTCACTCTTCCCAGTCTGGTGCAGGTCTACAATTCTTTTCCTGGTGTCCTTCGAAAGCTCTTTGGTCATGGCCATGGCGGAGTTTGGAGTCTGACTGGTTGAGGCTGTGGACAGGTGTCTTTTATACAGATGATGAGGTCAAACAGGTGCCATTCATACAGGTAACGAGTGGGGGACAGAAAAGCTTCTTACAGAAGACGTTACAGGTCTGTGAGAGCCAGGGATTTTCCTTGTTTGAGGTGACCAAATACTTATTTTCCACCCTGATTTACGAATAAATTCTTTACAAATCCTACCATGTGAATTCATGGACTTTTTTTTCACATTCTGTCTCTCACAGTTGAAGTGTACCTCTGGTGCAAATTACTGACCTCTGTCATCATTTTAAGTGGGGGAACTTGCACAATCGGTGGCTGACTAAATACTTTTTTGCCCCACTGTATATATATATATATAAAGCCTTTCTGTGTTCACTTTCATGTCTATGATTTTTATAGCCTATATAATATTTAAACAGCAGAAGCTGAGACAGAAACATTTACAAGTCCATCCATCCATTTGCTTCCGCTTATCCTTTTCAGGGTCGCGGGGGGCGCTGGAGCCTATCCCAGCTGTCATAGGGCGAGAGGTGGGGTAGACCCTGGACAGGTCGCCAATCTGTCACAGGGCCAACACACAGGGACAGACAACCATTCGCACTCACATTCATTCGCACATTCACACCTAGTGACAATTTGGATTATCCAATTAACCTATCCCCACAAGCTGCATGTCTTTGGACGGTGGGAGGAAGCCGGAGTACCCGGAGGGAACCCACGCAAACACGGGGAGAACATGCAAACTCCACACAGAAAGACCCCGGCCTGATGGTGGAATTGAACACAGGACCTTCTTGCTGTGCGGCAACAGTGCTAACCACCGTGCCACCATTTACAAGTCCTCTATAAAAAAACCTCAATGTCAAAATAGATTTTTTTTGTTCTGTTCACCATTTATTGTGAAAAGTAAAAATCACAATCATTTAGTGGTTTAACCCATTTTAGTTAGTCACTAAAATGGGTTTGGGAATTTGCAAAATGATGATTCATCTCATAAACCATGACAAACTGCTCTCCCCTACATAAGCTGCATTTAAGTTAAAAGTATCAGTATCGAGAATATTGTCAATACTGGCCCTGTACACTATCACATACAGTACTGGTGATGATTTTGCTGAAATTGACACACTTTGCAAAGCACTCCAGCAGGCTGGACTGGGCCTAATCTTTGACATTCCCGGATTATGATTTACAAAGGACAAATCTGGAAAATACAAATAGGTCCATAAATATTTGGACAGAGAGAACATTTTTTTTTCAAATTTTGGTTCTTTACATTACCACAATACATTCTAAATAAGACAACTTATTTCAGTTATTTAATTGGACAAATTAAATGACTGAATCTTCTATCTCTGGGCGTGAGGTCACTGAGGCAGCTAAAGAACTCCTTGATGGCAGAGCCCCTGGGGTAGATGAGGTTCACCCCGAGTTCCTGAAGGCTCGGGATGTTGTAGGGCTGTATTAGTTGACACGTTTAGAATGTTGCGTGGAAATCCGGGATGGTACCTCTAGACTGGCAGACTGCGGTGGTGGTTCCCACTTTTAAGCAAGAGGACCAGAGCATGTGTTGCAACTATAGGGGGATCACACTGCTCAGCCTCCCTGTGAAAGTCTATGCAAGGGTGCTGGAAAGGAGAGTCTATCCATTAGTCAAACCTCAGATACAGGAGCAACAGTGCGGTTTTCATCCTGGTTGTGGGACACTGGACCAGCTCTTTATCCTCTCAAGGATTCTTGAGGGTGCATGGGAGTTTGCCCAACCAGTCTATATGTGTTTTGTGGTGTTGGAGAAGGCATTCAACCGTGTCCGTCAGAGTGTCCTGTGGAAGGTGCTTAGGGACTATGGGGTGTTTGGCCCATTGCTACGAGCCATACAATCCTTATACAACCATTGCATGAACTTGGTCTGCATAGCTGGCAATAAGTTGGACTAGTGGGTGACGGGTTCCGCCAGGGCTGCCCTTTGTCACCAATTCTGTTCGTAATTTTTATGGACAAAATTTCTAGGTGTAGCCAAGTGGCAGAAGGCTTTCACTTCGGTGGTCTCAGAATCTCATCTCTGCTTTTCGCAGATGATGTGGTTCTGTTGGCTTTATCGGGTGATGACCCCCAGCTTGCACTGAAATGGTTTGCAGTCGAATGTGAAGTGGTGAGAATGAGAATCAGCACCTCCAAATCTGGCCATGGTCCTCAGCCAGAAAAGGGTGCGGTGTGCACTCCTGGTCAAAGATGAGTTCCTGCCCCAGGTGGAGGAGTATAAGTATCTCGGGGTCTTGGTTACGAGTGATGGGAGAAAGGAGCGGGAGATCGACAGACAGATGTTTTTGGGTCATTGTCCATTTGTATTATGAAACACCACCCAATCAATCACTGCATTTAGCTGGATTTAAGCAGACAGTATGTCTCTGAACACCTCAGAATTAATTCGGCTGCTTCTGTCCTGGGTCACATTATCAATAAAAACTAGTATCCCAGTTCTACTAGCAGCCATGCAGGCCCACGCAATTTACCCTGCCTCCGCAGTGTTTTACAGATGATGTGGTATACTTTGGATCATGAGCTGTTCCACCCCTTCTCCATACTTTTTTCATACCGTCATTCTGTTAGAGGTTGTCTTGGTTTTTCCAGAGCTTTGCTGGCTTTTCTAGATACTATACTTGGATATCATTATGTCTACTTCCTGGAGAGTGTTGTTAACTTGGCTGTTGCAAAGGGGTTTCTCATTACCATGTAAATGATTGTGCAATCATTCCCCACTGTTGTCTTCCATGGACATTCAGATGGTTTTGCGTTGCTGAGTTTACCAGTGCTTTCCTTCTTTCTCAGGATGTACCAAACTGTAGATTTTGTCACTTCTAATATTGTAGCAATTTCTCTCATGTTTTCACAGCTTAAGGATGGCTTGTTTCACCTGCACAGGAGCCCCTTTGGCCACATATCGTCACAGCAAAATCCTCCAAATGCAAGCGTCACACCTCAAATCAGCTCTAGGCCTTTTATCTGCTTAACTGATAATGACATAACAAAATGAATTGCCCACACCTGCCCATAAAATAGCATTTGAGTCAACTGTCCATTGTTTTTGGTCACTTTACAAAGAGGCTGGCACATGTTAAAGAGTTGAATTTCCTAAACCCTTCATCCAATTTGAATGTGGATACTCTCAAATGAAAGCTGAGAGTCTACACATGGTGTCCATGTAAATTATATAACTATTCCAATATAATTGGAATATGTTTCAGTAAACAGGTAAAAAACAAAACTTGTGTCAGTGTCCAAATATATATGAACCTAACTGTATAAGTGAAGAAGCATAACAGACTACTTTTGGAAAAAAAAACATATTTTCGCTCTCTCCCTGAACTGCCACTGATATACAGGATAATCCAGGCTTGCATTGCGGTTAGGCTGGCTCGGTGGGCTCCTTTTGTATTTTACTTTCAGCCACACTTGAAAACAAACATTTAAATTGATTCACATTAAGATAATACCTTTTAAAATAAATGTTCAGCTGCACTGACAGGAAATCAAAGAGAACCAATGCTAATGAGCACTTCTGATAAACCAAGCTGTGGGAGTTTTGTGTAATTTGTCATTGATCTTTAATCATAATGTATTGCATTGTTCTACTGTTGCTAATTATATGTTTTGTAAGAAACCTGTTACCACAGAAAGCCTGAATGGAATTCACCCCCAGCTGTAGCCACAAAGACTTGCACCCCCGGCTTCTGTTTGCTGTGTGTTGACTGGAACTGCTGTAAACCCTTTAATATTGACATTTGTCAGGCCTTCACTCATCATCGTTGTAATGGTATAACTGTAAAGTAAGCAAATTGGGGTTTTGGCCAACATCTCTAAACAATTTTTTTTCATGTTTTTGTTTCATGAGTGTTTCTGAGATTTTATTTTATTTTTTTTTTTAACATCTTTCTTGTGTGCTGGCGTCCATCCTCACAGGACGTCTCACCACAGCCCATTTGCAGCACTGATGACTTCGAGCACAAACTGCAGTGAGAAACGTCATTAACATCTGTTTGTGGTCCACACAGAGAGGTTTAAGGCCATGTGAAAACAAAACAACAACACTGACGAGGCCAACAACTGCAGAGTCTGGGGCAGGGACCGAACGTGGTTTCCCATGACTGTGTCATCCCAGCTTCCCTCCCCTGTCCACCCTCCCTCGGCCTTGTTGTTTTTCTTGCTCTCTTCTTCCCACTCACTCTCCGCCATTAAATCTCGCCTAGTCTTCCTCTCTACGCTCTTCTCTCTTCTCTTTTACTATACCCTCCCAGTTCCTGTCAGATCATTTTGCTTTCCTGTTGTGCTGACATCTCACTGTCACCTCCTCTGCCTCTTCTTTCCTTCTTGTCCTCCCTGTTCTCCCCTGCCCACCAACTCCAGCACTCCAGCAGCTCGGTGGTTTCTAAGATAATGTATAACTTTTAATTCATTAAGATATTGAGACATTCATCACATTGGATTATATTTATAACTACACTGAAACTAAACTGAGTCAATTCTATAATTGGGCCTACTGATTCCAAGGTTTCACATTTTCTTCCAAATATTTCAATCTTTTCCTTTTTGTGGCTCAACATATTACACATTTTCAAAGAATCTATCATGCTAAGCACAGGATCTGCCAAATCTCCTCATTGAATTGCAAATTTTAGTCTCTTGCAGAGCTGCTCATAACGCGTGTATCATATTTGATACATAGTTTTTGTGAGTTTTTCAGACTTCTACTTCATTGGTGTGATCACCCCCCTCCAAAAAAACCCTAAAATAAATTGCATTAAACAAATAAATTTTTAAGTAATAAAGTGGGGGGAAAAGCAAGCAAGAAGGTCCTGAGTTTGAATCCATCATCTGCTCGGAGCCGTTCTTTGTGCAGTTTACATGTTCTCTGCATGTCTGTGTGGGTTCTCTAGTGGTACTGGTGACTTCCACTGATTTGCACATTAATATGTAAGTGAAATTGAAAAATCTAAACATAACTACATTACTCTTTCATATTAAAACTGTTCTGTTCAGAATGTGAATGCTTTTCAATTTTCTCTGTTTCTGTGCAAATTTGAAAAAAAAGAAGAGATTTCTCAGAATTCCACAGAATCAGAATAATTGATGCTCATGAAGCTGAAAAAGGTAAAATAACAATTTTTTTACACAGTTTCAATTTAACTGATCTGTGATTGAACACATAGCATGGATTCTTTATTGTGCCGTCATGTTTTTAAAGAAAATGTCAGGATGTTTTTCTGCAATATGAATATCAAGATAAAGTTATTCAATAAATGATGGAATTGCTAAACTAAAATGCAAACACTCACAAATATATTTTAAGCATTGATATTAATTTGATTTTATTCAGTTTAATTTTATTTATGTGTAGCAACCAAGGTGCTTTATATTGTAAGACCGTACAGTATTAAGAAGAAAACTCCAACAGTCAGACAAACAGTGTTGAGCAAGCACTTGGCGACAGTGGGAACGAAAAACTCACTTTTAACAGGAAGAAACCTCTGGTAGAACCAGAAAAAATAAACCTGGTTAACTTTTTCAGTGCTCTGTGCGTGGGTGATCTTTCTGTTAGTCTGTGACATACAGACAGATATGACAAGTTTTGGGGATAGGCCAATAATAGTGAAAAACAATTACCTGATTTGAATTTGGCTATATTTCCATTCGAAGGCATCTTCTTGGCCATATCCAGACAGCTTCTAGTGCAGCTACTATTTTTAGATCACTCACTAGACGTCCCATTCTGACCACTTGTGCTGTGCACTTGGTAGTTTCATCATGGACCTCAATCCTGGACAGAGAACAACCCCATGTTTGTGCTAAAGGTTATCACAGCTGAATGATCAGGGTAAGGGGAGAGACCAAAACCATGCTTGTCTTTTTTTCTCTCCCTAAATTCATTAGGTTGTGCACCATGACTTGGCACCCAAAGGCAAAACCTTCCATGCTGATTTCTATTATAAAATCCTGAGGCTCATGGAGAGAACACTGAGCAAACACTGACAAATTGAAAAGCCAGAAGCTTTTTGGCCACACCAGTCTTACCAACTGCCTCCCTTCCTTACCAGGTATGTCTCCCTGCTTTCTTGCAAACTTTCCAAAAGTCAAACTGAAAGTTTGACATGTTGAACACAGCACACATTGTCTGAGACACAAGTGCAAGGGGACAGAGTGGGACTTTCACTGAGACATCTAAGAGAAGCTGGAGAAGATATTCATGAACTGATATATTTTCAAATATATTTTCATTTGCATAGACCCCTTCCCTTTTTTTATCAAATAAACTACTGCATATTCACTACCTTCTCTCATATGCATATTTTTTATTTGCTGTTAATTTCCTTGCAGTGATATTTCCTTACAACATACATAGTGTCCTACATACATACATGTATACATATATTTGATATATATATATATATGTTGCCCCTCCCATACTGTAACCCCCCCGCCCGCGCCACATGCGCGCACACACACGCACACACACGCACAGCCAATGAGTGTGTGTGTGTGTGTCTGTGTGGGGTGGGACTGTGATAGGGCGCAGGTGGCAACCTAATCATCACTGCAAAGTGCTATTAATATACCAGAGTGAGAGGAGCACACACTGACACAGGAAATATGAAACACAGATATACAGAAAGACAAGGAAAGAAGAAGAAGAGTCCTATGGAAGCTCTTGTTCTGCATTAAGAGAACAAAAAAAACCCAAACAAGCACACACAAAAAAATCAAAAAGACGTTGTCACAACTTAAGAGAAAGAGAGAATAAGAAAAGTAGCATGGACACTGTTCTCATTTTCCTTCAGTGTTCCTGGCTCCAGACCAAACGCAGTCTGCCTGCCTCCCGTGGGGAGAGTAACTCCAGGCCTGAATTCCATTGTGTTATTTCATGTTTTCCTCTCTTCCACAACAATCTCTGCTCGAAGAACTTGTAAAACACACTGCACAGGCAGCTATGTGCACAATAGAAGTACATGCACCCTGGCTGGCATGTATACACATAAAAACACAAAAGCACAGTGCCTGATACACAGAATGCAAGCACAAGCAATGTAACACTCCCTCTGCTTTAGCTACTTTCCTGTCTTATTTACATTTCCTAAAGCTTCAAATTAGGACTTTGGGAGAGACTGAAACAGAGAAGCCGAAGTCTTACTTAGACAGAAGTCATTTCCGCTGTGCTGGGGAGGTCTTTGGAGGGTCAAGCCTTCCACAGCCTCGGCTGTGTGAATCACATAAACACTGAGTGAAACACTCCCGCTTTGTACCCGACTGCAGTCCTCCTACTCTGCTCACACAGCAAGAGCCACACTTAGCCTGTTACAGCACACACCACTTTGTTCTGTGGTATTAAGAGTGTTTCTGGAAGGAAGTGCTGTTGCATGTCTTCAGTGTCCATTCATGGTCTGACGGAGTTCAAAAATTGACTTCTTATATATATATATACACACACACACACACACACACACACACACACACACACACACACACACACACATATATATATATATATATATATATATATATATATATATATATACATATACATATATATATAGATATATAGATAGATAGATAGATAGATAGATAGACGCTGTACCAAAACCACAAAAGATATCATAGAATGATTTTCACAGGCTCAGTAATGTTACCAGATTTAATCTGGTAATCTATATGTGGAAAAACTAACACATTATTATGTGACATTTATTCTTATGCCCTAATTACCCTGCTCATCCATACTAGCCATTACTAGGTTTCCTACCTTTAGGTTAATCATTTTGCTGTATTGATTTCTTCCCCTGAGAACATCCCAGATTAGTGTTGTGCTGTAAAGCAGCAGATCAAACATAGCTGTAAAGGATCTGGCTTGCTGTGTTTGTTTTCTCGCGCTCCTGTCAAAATCTGTTCCTCTTTCTCAGCCTCGCATGTGCGCTCACACAAACACCCAAGCACAGGCTCACACGAGGCAAAGCAGCTCTGTGATGGGACCCATCAAACAAAAGCCAGCTGATGTTCGTGAGAGAGTCGGGGCTACGGATTGATTCCATGTACAGCAGATGAAGAATGGAGGTTAAATGATTAATCGCATCTGATTTTGTTAGAGTACCACCAGATGATGTTGTATCACATGGGAGTCAAAGCAGAAAAACCCGAGGCAAAGTTATGATTTACAATGACAAGAAAACAAGAAGCACTCAGACAGTTTAAACTTCAACCGAGGCAGCTCACTATCTGAGCAGTATTTAATCTAAGTGGAATATTATTGCATTTTTTGTAAACTCATTTTTTCTTTGTTCTTTTTAAACCTACTTTAAAAAGTTTGTAGTGCAGTAAAACCAAGTGCCAAGTGCAGGCATTGTTTGTTTTCCACACTGTTTAAACATTTTACTAAACAGTGAAACATAATTTCAGTGTTTAGTAAATTACATTTCATTTTTTTGTGATAAATATCAAGTGAAACAAGTTTTTGATCACAATTTTATTTTGTTTACCAAAAAAATAAATTCTTTTTCAGGAACATTGTACATGTATTTAAAATATTACTCATTTAAATGTTATGACCTGTTACTATAATGTACTTTACAATATCATAATAAAGTAAATTTAGAATAAGAATTTACAATACCCACATGTCATTACCTATATATCTATACGTTGTCAGTACAAACAATGGCAGTATGCAACATCATTTTAAAATGCTCTACATAGCATTGTTATGACCTTGGCCTTCTGTTGGCCTCGAATAAAAAGGTCAGAGGTCAAATGTGACATGATATTTTAAATCTTTATACAATACTTCCTATATGTTGACAATACACAGCACACTTGTAAAAATCATATTTTCTAAGTTATAAGGCATTTTTGTCAGGTTTTACCAAGAAATCACTGAGCTGACCTTGAACCTTGATGTAAGCCAAATTGCAATGGATTATTAACATGAGCCCGCTCTACAAACCTCAGATATTCATTGAAAAAGCTATCATGTTTACAGACAGAATGACACGCACTCACAGAAACGCTACAGAAAACACAACCTCCTTGGTGGAGGTAAAAATGCCCAAAAGAAAATATCATCATAAGAAGTAAAATATCAAGACAATAAGAAAAAAGGATGGCAAAGGTGTGCCTTTATTGCTAGTCTGGAGTAGGTTTCGCACAATAGGACCTTCAAATTTACCCTTCACGGCTGCAGTGCAGATAATGTAAGATGTACATGATGAGTAATTATCTATAGTTGCCAAAGAGAAGTAAAAAGCAAATATAAAACCAACTAAGTGTACTGTACCTGATGCCATCTCATGATATGGCATGATCCACCCAGGGAAATGCGCCCCATGCTGTGGACTGCTAACAGGTGGTCATGGGGAAGGCGTAAAGCTCTACAAACTGATTGTACAGAGAATTTAAAATGATCTTCTACACAATCAGGCTCTGGCTAACTTTACGCTTTTATTGTGCGTGTGTCACATAGATGGATTTCATCTGGATATTGCTCACACATGCCCCGGCTTGTCTGACTGACCGTCTCAGTTTAGACTGTCAGATCTCCCAGAATGTGTTAATGTGCGAGAGGCATGTGTGTGTGGGGAGCAGCTGTACATGTACCGTAGTTTTGTATTAAAAACATTCCTTTTCCGCTGTCTTCTCTTTGGTGGATTATTAATTTTTGCCTTGCTGCATACCCGAGTGACACCAGTGAGCATGATTCACTATCAACAATGTTGTTAAACACATTTTACCAGGTTGAGGGCTGGTGACCATGACGACAGTTTCAGGTTTCAGTGGGTTCCCGTCCACACAGTGCAGCTCTGCACTTGAATATAGTTTCTCCATCCAACAGCTCATTTACAGCTTAAGTGACGGGCGGAAGTATTTGGTTAGCGGTGCACCTGCAGCAGCTTTCCCAAGACCGTGTATAAATATACAGGCTTAATATGGAAATGCAAACTTGGAAAGACAGAGGAATGCGATAGGTAGCTGAGGTTCTGCAATGCAGTTGTCGTGGAAATGTCTACAAGAGTAAAGCAGATTTATTGTACTTCCCTCTTTTAATAATAATAATAATAATAATAATAATAATAATAATAATAATAATAATAATAATACATTTTGAGGGCGCCTTTCTAAAACCCAAGGTCACCTTACAAAGAGAAAAAGATATCAATAAAACAGTAGATTAAATTATTAGATTTTAATAACTTAAAATACCAAAAACAACAAAATACAAAAAAAACAAAACAAATAAAAACAAACCAACCCCCCCCCCCAAAAAACAGGTTTGACAGCAAGTAAAATCTGCATTAAAGCTAGTAAGCCAGTTTAAACAAGTAGGTTTTGAGTTGTGACTTAAATAAGGGAAGGGAATCTATAGCGCCCCATAGTGATAAGACGAGCAGAAGGAACAACAAGATGAGTGGCAGATGAAACTCTGAGAGAGCAGGAAACAATGGTGATATGAAGCACATCACAGAGATAAGGAGGCGCAATGTTATGAATACACTTAAACGTGAGAACTAAGATTTTAAAATTTATCCTGGCTTCTGGGCAACCAGTGAAGCTGTTGAAGAATTGGTCTCTTAAGGGAGTTCAAGTTATGACCCGAGCTGCAGAATTCTGAAGAAGTTGAAGTTTATGGAGAGACTTATTGGGGAGACCAAACTTTTATCATGAATGGTGCATATATGTTTGAATGATTTCAGAGCAGCTAATTATGACTTAGCAGGTTACCTACATAATGTTTATGAGATCACTTCAACAGGAAATGTGGACTTTGCACGAGGATTCAAGCTTTTCATCACTGTAGAAGGGACAGAAATAAGCATTTATAAAGGTATCGCTGAACTTACAGCATTTGTGTTAACTAACTAAAAATTAAGGCAAAATGCCTAGCCAATAAAAAAGAGGTTTACATTATGTATGTGTTCATTAGCTGTAACTGTGGCAAACGGGGGCTTGTGGAAAAACACTGAGAGAAAGCTGGGAGAACCATCAAACGTGACCTGTAACTCATTCTAAACATGACAGACATATTTGTTATGTGTTGTAAATGCCCTTCATTTGTCTTCTATTTGGGTGAAACTAAAGGAAACAAAAAAGAAATCTAAGGACAGATTAAATTGGTTAATTTCAGATGTCAACAACCCGATTCTTGTAAGCCTGTAAGCTCTCCTGTTATAAGATCATTTCCTGTAGCTGATTAGAGATTAAATTCTCACTTCTGTCAAATCTCCCTGCAGTTAGCTTGGAGGGGTGAAGAGAAGACATGGTATCTCACTCGAGTCTGCGTTTCAGCTTCATTGCTTTTTCTTGAGAATGCAGGATTTGGAATCTAAAAACTACAAATTTTCCTAAGAGAAAGAGGGATGAATACAAAATGCAAAGACACAACTCTATAAATAAATAAATAAATATAAAAGAATATGACCCATGACTAAAGGTGTCATTACCCTGTAATTAAATGGAACTTTAATGAACTTTATTTGAAATGACAACATAACTATATTCAGATGCAAATATTTAAACACTTAAACGTAGGTACATATAGTAAGGGGGTAACAAGCTCCCCCCCCACCACCACCACCACCACCACACACACACACACACACACACACACACACACACACAAACAATCCCCAAAAACAACTTTTAATACATTTAAGTAGTGCGTGAATAATTTTAAGTACTGCCTTTTCCTGGTAATTTAGCAGAAAAACAAACACTATTTTCCCATCTGACATAGTACGAGCCGTACTTCTCAGGGCGCGGGTTGCTTTGCTTAACTTACCGAAAAGGAGACACGCAAGTAAACAAGGACAACTGAATAATAGAAAATCCATCATTGACATAATCACATTGATATATATAACGAATATTAGGTAACAATGTAAAAAACATGAAGCTGTGAAAAAGTCAAGTCACACCGAAATATTGTTTTTCTTTAAAATGACCAGAAATGACGCAGCACTGAAAATGACCTATAGGGTAAAATAATTTCTTTGTTTCCTGGTGTTTATTATATTTGTATGTAAATATATATTTTTTCAAAATAGGCCGTATTATAAAGTGAGGTGGAGAGTAAGGGATGGCTTTCGCAGGTGCAGCCCGCCTCGAGGACGCGCACGGCAGCGCGCTCCGGCTCTGCACCGTACCTCCCACTTCCCCAGCTTGTTTAAGTGCTCGCCTCCTTTACTTCAATAAGCAATATTGTTGAAAAGTCAGTGCGCCGCTGAACGACAGCGGACCAGAGTCTCCAAGCACAGCCAGCGCGCTGCAGTGCCATGAGACACCTTCTGGTCTGAACTCCGTGCACACGCCGACTACGCTGCGCTGCAAGAGGAGGTTTCTGAACTTTTCTTGGAGGGTTTTGCATTTGATAGGAACAAAGTGGATAAAACGTCCGGGTAGAAGCTGCTCCAGCGTATTCCTGCGGACTTTGGGTTTCTTTGCCAAGGTAAGCCTTTTTGATAGCCACACTGAACGTTGTGTGCACACTGAACTGTGTTGTGGTTCCTTTAATTCTTTGGATTGAAGCGATTTGTATTAAAGAAAATCTGCTCATGCGTTTGGGTGCTGTGATATCGATTAGACGTGCAGAGTTAATCCGTTCTTCTGCAAACTTGGACGCTCAGAAGCACATTCGTAATGAATCCGGCATCGGCTCCTTCTAGTACCTTTTACTCACGTGAAAGCTTCCTTTGTGGTTGTGATTTTGTCAGCATATCCTCGCATTCCTCTCCCGGCATATACGGGTCAGTATCTCGGGTCAGGATCTGTTGGACAGACGCGCTCAGAGGAGACGCACTTAACTGAAGAGACGCTGAGAGGACCGTTTCCTACAGAGATACATGGAAAACAGGATTAGCTCTTATCCTGGTCGTTGCTTCAGACCGTGTTGGAGTCGCATGTATCGGATTAGAACTCGTTATCTGCCCCTTCACCGTTTCTGTCTCTCCCACCTCTGGCTGTTTGAGACTTTAATCTCCGCGATTAGCTGGTGATTCCCCAGAGACAAATCAAGGTATCACCTCTGGAACATACCGCCAGTCAGTTCAGAGTGATGATTAAATTTTGTTTTCTCTGTGATGTTATCCTGTCAAGCCTGGATATATATATATATACATTTTTATGTAGTGGCTTTTTATGTAGTGGCTGTTTTAAAGAGTTTGCCTTCACTCATATTTTAAATATAAAAGCATGATAATGATCAAAAACACAGATTCCAACTTCCAACTCAAGTTTAAGGACTATTTTATTTTTTTGCGCTTGTCTTTGGTTGATGTTTCTGTAAACTGAACACTTAAAAAAACCTTATGATATCAGTGACAAAACTTTGTTGAACAAGGTGCTGTCATTTTTGGGATCATGTGGTGTGGATTTCTCACTTTTCCCCCTGACATTTTATAGAATAAGCAACACAAATGCATAAACCTCTGAACTTGATAATAGAAGGCAAGGAGTCAAAGATTCCTCTAGGGGTTTTGGAAAGCTGTGCTGGGCATTTTACTGTTTTCAAGTCATCCACTTCAGGGTCGTAGCCCGTCATAGGACAAGAGGCAGGGTACAGGGGTGTTTTCTAACTTTTGAAAAATAAACAGTTATTCTAAACAATATTTATATCTCATCCATCCTTATCCTTCCATCTTTTCGATCCATCCATCCAAAAGAGCACTTTTAGTCATCAATATTCATGTCTAAACTCTCTGATACTGCACTGGTAATATGTAGAAGGAATGCCTGCAATGCATGACTGACTTGTTTATCTAATAAATCTAGACAGCAATATGCTGAATGTGACCTCCCGTCTTCTCCTTATATTGCAATTCGCTGCCTTCACTGTCTGCTCCGTGATGAGTTTGGGGTAGCATAACAAACCCAGCGTGGAGTATGACTATGGGAAAAGCAAAGAAAGGTGGAGACAGATGGGATGGACAGAAGTGAATACAGGAGAGTAAAGCAAACATTCCTGACGCGGTGTCTCAGCAATTTAATTAAGGTTTCTGGTGAGATGCTGCAGCGAGCACCTCGAGGTGAAGGCTTAGCCTCAACTCTCCTCGTCTCAAGCTTGGACTAATCCCAGGGGTCAGCTAATAAGTGTTCAGGTCGAGCCACCATGACAACTAAATAGGGGGGAACATGAAGGAAAGTTCCTCCATCAGGGAGTTAATAAGCCCATGAATGAAGTAAAGAGGTACAAGGTGAAGAGGATGGATGTGTGTGTGAGATTTCACTTGTTATCAGCCACACCAGCTACCCCCCCCCCCCCCCCCCCCCCCCCCCTTAGTGGAGTTTAAATGAGACCTGTGGTCCTCAGATGTTTCACAGCTAAAAGTAACCATTTATACAGAAGACGTTACATTTATTTGCATTTCCACGAGTCTTCCTCTCAGCTCAACATTATTGACTTCTTTCCTAGCCTTAACACCTTGACTCTTTGCTAAAGGAGTGAGCATAGCCTGTGGATCCAAAAGGTGACTGATCCTTTCTTACTAATGGCCAACAGGTGGCGACCCACCAGCCACGTTCTACAGAAGTGAGCCCACTTCTCCCTTTATTTCTGACCTCAGTAAACCCGTTCTTAACGAGTTCATGGTTTCAGGTGCTAGTTTAAAAATCTTAGTCAATGCAGTCTGATGTTCATTTTGTAAATGTTTTTGAGCGATAGAGCAGGGTTATGCCTTAGGGTGTGGCCGTCTTGTGATTTTGACTGGCAGTTCGTTTCTGTCCCACTCCTGATCGTCTGCTTTCAAAAATCCAAGATGACAACATCCAAAACGCCAGGCCCACAAAATGATGGGTGAAGTCATAGTCGGTACATTCATTTTTATATATTCTAGGTATATAACACAAGCTAGACTTTCCATAATGTGACTTTGCAAATGCATTCACATCCACATAAGCTGAATAACACCTAGATCTTACACACAAACACACACACATCCCTCCTTTGAGGTTAGAATTCGGTCACTGTACCAAACTTGAGTAGACTTTTTATAGGCAAACAACATTAGTGACACAAAAAGCGGTACTTATTTTCTAGCCCTTGTAATAAAGTGAACTTTCCTCCAACACCGTGCTATTTATATTTCCGTAGATTTGTAAGCCTTGATGAGCTGGCGGCACTGTTTTTCTTGGCTTTCCTGAATGAAAAGTTTCTCCCTACTGTTTTCATCCTGACCACTTTTACCATCCTGTCATTCCTTTCTTGTTTTCTCTGCGTCCGCTGCGTTTTACATGTGCAGATGTGACATTTTTACATTGCAGAGAGGCTCCCGTCAAGCCTCACCCTCCTGCTCCCTTGTTCTGGTTTCTTCTTCTCTGTTATCCAGCTTTGTTTTTTTTCTGCAAGACTAATGCTTTTTTGTGGCTTTTTCTTTTATGTGGAACAGAAAGTCCCAATTAATCCAAGGTAAATTGTGATAACCACCCTGCCTGTATCATAATCATTAACAGAATTTGTTTACATTCAGTGTCAATTTTTTAAGTTTTGGAGCGTTTTCACACCTTTTTTTACACTCTGTTCTTAATCAATTGACAAGTTTGTAAACTTGTATGTTTTTCCAACAGAGAAAACTCCAAGTGAACTGAAATGCGTCACTACAAAACCATGTGAGGAGGTTTGAGAAACCAGGAAGTAGTGTGAGGTCAGCGCATCGAAGCTGAAAAAATAATGAAAATATTAATAGCACAGTGTTGGAGGAAACTTTACCTTATTACAGGCACCAGACAGCACATACTCTCAATTATATTAATTATACTATATTGCCTATAAAAACTTTAGTCAGCTATTGACCAAATTCAGGCCTGAAGGTCAGATTGTGTCTGAGGTGGGAGCATCAAAGTCAGTATAGGAAGAAAGTGCTGTAGCCTGAACTAGTGGATAATTTTTGCTCTTGACATTTGTATTTATCTGGGTGACTTTAATCATTTTACTTCTGGTTGTTACAGTTTGTGTACTTTGCATATCTGCGGTACTGCTGCATCCCAGAATGCACAGCGTTTAGCTCAAACTTGCAGCGTGCACATGGTGTTTGGCTTGGCGCGAGATCACATTCAGATCACATTCTCAACATAAACAAACCACTCTGGAGTTCGCCTGATACCGGACTGAGACCACCTCCTATCAGGGGTGGTCATTTTGGTCCACACCCAAGTGCCATTACCATGTTCACATCTGCACAAGTGAACCGCACCAAGGGTGGAAATGAAACAGAGTTCGAGTTTAACTGACTCAACAGCGAATGTGTGAAAACACCCTCAGTCTGTTTAGAACTCCAAAAAGCTTTCAACAGAAGCCTTGCAATGGAAAAAATGAATGTAAGAGACCTCATTTGAAACTGACTTTCATCTGCTACCTTGTTTATTTAGTGCTGTTCTGGTGTTTAGCCTTTGTTTCAGTACTCAGTAACATAGAAATACGTGCCTGAATCTCAAATAAAGTCCAAGTGTGTTTAATTTGTTGTTCATAATTAGTTGTAAGAAATTAGCATATCTCCTCTCTCGGAAAAATCCATTCCTGGAATCGTTACATTTTCTACAAAAAAACATATCAGTTGAACAGTTGAATATTTACATAGATATGTCTTCACATTGTATCTTTAAACCAAACGCTTTATCAGTATCATCAGCTGTTATTCCGCTGTTATTCAGTTGCAACTGTCGTTTCCATCACATTGGTATTTGAGCACAAAGTGTAAAAATAGAGGGAAGAAGTCGCTCTTGCTGCTGTTGCAGATGTGCGGTGGGTTGAGCTGCTTGTCAGCTCAATTGGGAACATTTAAGGAAGTGAGGGCTACGCCGATGGAGCAGACGTCCAACATCAAGTCTCCGACTGCTAATAAATCATTCTGCCGAGTTGGGTCATTACGCTGCTCTGGAATTGCTCCCTTTTGTTATTTTAGCAGTTGATGAATGCATTTCTTTCCAACTTAACTAGTGTGATAAATTTAAACAATTTAAGTGTTGGAAAGAGGAACTTGTATCATGTTATTATCTCAATGACTGAAGAATCCCAATTTCCACTGTCACAAAAAACATCTTTGAATTGTTTTGTGCAAAACCTTTAAGACAGCAAATTTGCAACGTCATGAAACACACAACAGCTTATATACGCTTACGTACCTAAATCCACTAAAACATTCATTTGCATGACAAGATTTGGGCTATATTGCTAAATTTGGTCTCTGTTTTCAGCAACATTAAAAAAAAAGGCTCACGTTACATCTTTACAAGCCTCCTTGACAGCCGAGGAATTCAAGACTCAAACAACACATAACAACGTGAGGCTTAACATGCTCACCAGAGGGGAACCTCCTTGAGTTTAAACCATGCCTATTCCCCTTCCACCACCAAGGATGGTGTAGGAGTTGTTACTCCTTTTACTAACCCATGAAGCATGCCCCCCCCCCCCCCCCCCCCCCCCCCGAACACCCACCCTCTCTCAGTGTGTTGTATAAACAGTGGCAGCTCAATAGGAAGGTAAAGAGCGTGACACATGCAGGCTCCTTGTAACATTCCTGTGTGGTACCAGGAGACACCAGGAGATGTAAGATGCCTCCAGTAGAACGACTGTGTTGCTTTATGCAGAATGCAGGATGACACAACAGTCAACCTTCTGATGACTTGAAAATACCTATTTTTCCACTCGGGTTATAGCACTTAATGTGTGACGAGTTTAAGAACAAAATCTTAGTATTCAACACAAGTTCCCCTTGGGATTGAGACCTTAATAAAACTGCAAAATCCGCTTCTAAAAATGACAATGACCATTAAGCAAGTCAGCATTTTCCTTGCCAATTGAGAGCTGAGAGAATCAGTCTCTGTTTCATATAAAGAAAGCTTTCAAATTCAGACTTGCTCCTTAATCTGCCTTTAAGATAACACTTCACCACCCTGTCCTTCAGTGGGAGATATACCTGAGGGCAAGTGTGCATCTATGTATATGTGTGTGTGTGTGTGTGTGTGTGTGTGTGTGTGTGTGTGTGTGTCTTTGGATGGGGGTAGTGTAGTAGATTAGAGAAAGCCCAGCTTCCAGCCCCCTCTTTCTGAGCCCCTTTCCATCTTTTTTTTTTCTCCTGGGGGCACATAGTCTTGCTTTGCACGCATACACACCCTTTCATTCCCATTCACAGCACAAGTCAACACACACACAAACACACATGGCCTGGGGACTGCAGGGCCTCACAAAGCATTTCAAAGATCAGAGGTCTGGACCTGTGATATTTTCAACAAGTCAAACAGACAACAGGTGAGGAGAGAGGCCGTTTGACAAACCGGCGTTGTTGCTCAATACAGCCGCGTGCACTAAAGTTGACGTGTGTGCCTAACAAGTCGTACGCATCAGGACTTTTGAAAGATCGCTGAGTCATTGTTAGGTGAGGTGTTACTTTAGGGGACCTCTATAAGTCTGCAGAGAGGTGCTTGTGCAGTATCGTGTTTACTCTCAGACAGGTAAGACCTGATTTTGTCTGTTTGCAAATCTCCGTTTGCCTATTTGCACAATTCATGAGTGAGTTTTTTTAAATAGAGAATATAATGCACATTAACATAAAGGTTTTTAAAGAAGAAATTGAGATCAGTGTTACACAAAACAGTTATTCGGTTACATTAAATACCCTCTAAATTGCAGCTCTGTGAGACTGCACAGAGCTGACTACAGATGATTAAGTAGTTTGTAGAAGCACCTTTTGCAGCAATACCTCGACTTGTTGTTGCCTTTCCTGCTCTAAATTGTCTTATAAAACAACAGAGTTCTGCAAACTACAGAAACTTTTGCTTTTAGACATTTAGAGATGCTCACACTTGTTGATAGAAAATTGATTGGACTAAAAAATAACAACAAAACAGTGAATAATAATCGTAGAAAATAGGTGAGTTATGCATAACAAGTATGCACAGTACAAGTGGAATGAACTAGTGAGAAATAATGTGAGGATGTGAGGTAGATCTTCTATTATATGTTTCCTAAAATGTTAATCCTGGTCTGTCACAATATTGCGCTGCTTAATGCTTGCCTTAGAAGTCAGATATCGGTGCTGGGAGTGACGTCACTCCTGTGTTGAGCACATTTTAGTAGTCAACTTGGAAAAGCAAGGAAAAACAGGACCTGTTTAGCCCCTTAGCAAGGTACAGGCATCCATGCATCACTAGCAATGCAATGTAATGCTTATTATTTTGGCTTAAAAGCACAGCTGCAGCACATTGAAAGGCAGATCCTGGTCAATGCCCTGATATCACTTATTTAGCCAATCACAAATACACAACAGTGACTTTAAAGATTGCAAGTTGTACAGTTTTACTAATGTTAACATGCATTACGTGCGTTGGTCGTGTGGGTGTTGGTGTAAGGCTGGAAGTCTGACCTGAGGGGACGTTCCAGTTGAAAATTCTATCTAGGACCTTAGACATTTCGACTTCAAATGCACCAATGGCTCTCAAAGCATGCATTATCTTGGTAGCATTCTGCAGTCTTCTTTGGTGTTGTGTCAGGATTGCACATTTAACTCAGTGAAGAGTTACTGAAAGCTTGCTATGGCAGAATGAAGTCAAGAGTATTCTTGGGACCGATTGCTAGCAAGTTTAGTACATAATTTCTAGAGCTGGGCTCAGGCCATTGTTTTTGGGTAGGAATCTGGTTTTAAATTTTGTATTTTTAAATTACTAACTTGGAGACTGATTTCTTAACTCTAAATAAGACGTTAGAGTTGCCCTGTGATAGCAACAGAACAGTCAATTGGTACATGAGAGTACTGGAAGGATAATCTCTAGCCGGTTGATCAGGATTTGGTGCAAGTTAAGGGAGTACCAACAAAAAACCACAAACCAACTAATTAATGGTTGTTAGTTTCAGGATTCCTCTCTTTAAAATGCTAGGTGAAACTAAACTATTTCTAAACCAGTTTCCTCCCACAAACGGAAGAAAAACATAGTCTTTGGTTAACTGGACGTTGGTGTGAATGTGAGTAAAAATGGTTGCTGATGGCCTGGGGTGGGCGGGATAGTTCAGGTTGTACCCTGCCTCTAGTCATATGTCAGCTGGGATGGCCTCCAATAGATAGACGGAGTGTAACAGTGACTAATGAATGAAGAGGCATAATTGATCCCTTTGGGGGTAAAAGGAGTTGTGCAACAGTGAAAAGATATCAACAAAAGCTACTGTAAAGTCTGCTGAATCACATCCATGACTGCAGGTGTGATGATACACTCATTACCCAAGAAATTCAACAGTCAGACACTTAGTGTCTGTGAATAACATAAATCACTGCTTCGCTGTTCAATAACAGCCTCGGGTGGATTAGCAGGAACTTTATGGGCTGTTTGTATGAATGTTGAGTCTTGCCAGTTATGTTGTAACTGGCAAGTTGCCATAACTGGCAAGACTACTGTTATCAATTAACAGAAATTCTTTCATGCAAGAGGATAAATGTCATGCACATGTCAATCCACAATGATGATGTGTAAAGAAAAGAGCTTTTAGACAATGTTAATCAGTACAGAAGTGTACTGTATGCTAGTGCTCATTCATATCTTGCATAGAACTTTTGTTGCCTCTCTCACATACATACTGATAGAAACACACAGGCACGCACAGTCACAGGTCTTCCTTGGGGGGCCTCGCTGCAGCTGGCAGGGGATTAAGGGGTCAGGAGTCAAAGGGGGACTCAGTCAACCAGAAGACTGGGACAAGAAACTGACCAAGCAGAAGAAGGACAGGCAAAAAAAAAAGGGAAAAAAAAAGTGTTGAGTCTGAGTCAAAATTGCAATAGAGGTGATCCAAATAGGAAGAAACTGACTCGACTGGTTTCCGTTTCGCCAGGAGCCTGGGGTGATACTTGGAACACCAAAGCAAGACAAAGGAGTTTGAAGAGGCTTGTGCAACTGTTACTTGCTTGCTTATTAGTATGAGAGCAGGTTAGGGTCACGATGTTCCAAGGTGTGCGGCATTCTGAAAGGTGAAACTGACTGCAGTCAAGTCTGGAATATAAAACCTAGAAATGATTATATAATGGAAAAGATAAGTAAGCTTTTCACAAGATGATAATATATCTTTCAGATTTTTCTGGCTTCACTGCTTTACAATGCTCAATGCATCTTGGGGTTTTGAACGAAAAAAAGATCAAAGTATTTACATAAGTAAATGTTTATGTCTCACACTGCAGTGACAAAAAAAATCAAAGGCCAAAGCGTGTTTTATCGACTCATCACAGTGTTTGCTGTAAAACGGGAATTCGGATTTTAAATTGAGCAGAAAGCTGAGAAGAATTACGCCAAGTAATTATTGTTCATGAGAAACGTCTGTGCACGTCACCACTTTTAAGCTGTTCTTTTTATGTGTAACATGGATAAGATCATGAGGACGATTATTTCCTTATAATTCCCACAAGCCAGGGTAAAAGAAAATCTGGTCAAGAATGACTCAGCTTTGTTTTTATTCTCAAGACAAACAATGTTTAGCTGGGTACAACAGCATTTTGGGTAAAACGTGGTAATTACATTTTATTTAAACTTCCCCTGACAGCAGCTGTGTGCCTGAGTTACTGTTGTCTAACATGCATCTGACTTGGCACTTTACACACATCGGCGTCTCGCTAAATCCTGCATAGCAGAATGTGGCTGTGGGCGAGCCTGTGGTATTTTTAATTTGGACATCTTGTTCACAGATGAATTCCACTTCAAAGAGCGCAGAGGTGGATCAAGAGTTAGCTTTTAGCAGCTTAAACAACAATGGCAAGCAGAGGGGTTCATAGTGGAAATGTAGCCTGTGTATACAAGTGTATTCATATCGATGCCTAACACGGATGGTATAAGATATGAAAATTCAACTTTGAAGTTTAGAGTGTATGCTTAAGATGGGACTGTTTTGATAATTTTATCCCCTAAAATTAAAATTATCCACACTTTTTGCTGCTGTCTGTTAGTGAATTGTTAGCAGCAAATTAGCAGTTCCATCAATTATTCCGTGGAATTGGAGATGGGTTGCAAAGCAGCCTGCAGATGTGCCGCAACTGTAGGCAGGATTAGCCGTGCCTTACGTCTTTGCATCCAAATGGATTTGCATTAAGGTATCAGCTGAGCCATGAGTAAAGGTGAGCTGATCTGTTGGGACTGCTGCAACTAATGCTGTGCTTGATTTTGAGACAGCAAATAACGACACGTTTTATTAATCTTTAGGATGCACTAACTAAAATTTGCTCTCAGATACGTGGCAGACTCCGTTTTAAGTTTGTAGATAGGAGCCAGTGTTGATTTACTAGTGTCCGTCAAATGTGCTCTACATTAGCTGTGACTGCTGGATAAGACACTCCATAAACATAGACAGACCAATGCAAAGTCCAAAACAAGCAGTCAGCAGGTCAGGCAACTGCAGAAACCTTATTCCATACCACGGATGAGGCCAAGACACACCAGACTCCCTTCCCCAGAACAGATGGGATATATTAGTCAGACGGAGGTTGCAAGGATTGATGGAGCAATTTCACAGGCTCAATCGCAGCAGTTTGGTCTTAATATATCTGTGCTGAGTCTTGATTGGGTTGCTGTTCAGTTCACAGACTTCTGGCGTTCACTAAACGCCCTCCTTAGTTAAATTTGATGGCTGCCATTATTCAAAGGGATAGAAACAGTGTGCATATGGTCGGGTTCAGGATGGGATGTGTCCTGCTAAACCACAGAGTTTGCCAGTAAATTAAGGTGATAGATAACCTCACGCACCATTAACGTTAGCTGTTGTTCTTTAGTCTTCATATATGGTACTCTGCATATGGTACTCTTGGTCGACCCCTTTATTTCTTTATATTTTGTGTCCAAGGAGCCAGACGTAATTACTTTTTAATCGTGGTCTTGATCAATGGTTCTCCAGGCTTTCTGAGGGCCTTTCTTTTCACTCATTTTCAGTCCAGTCCTTGAAAACGAATATTTTCAGAGGAATGTTTTTTTTGTTTGTTAAGGCACTCAACACTGACCCATGAATCATTCAAACTTAAAAAAGGCGCCTGTCTCAAGGGATAAGCTAGTATTTTGTCATAAATTATATTTTTAGGCACCTTGTTACTTGTACCCTGTTGCACAGACACACAGTTTGTCCCCATTTATTTGTCAAATTGTGAACATAACACAGTTTGACAAACTGTGTTTTTTACAACTCTACAAAAAAACTTTTTTAAGGCCAAAGACTAAATCCCTGCACCCATTTTCCAAGCAAAATATTAAAAAGTGAGGAATAACAAAGAGCAAAAGATCTTTAGGTGTTCTTTGTTTCTTCATTATTCTGCTTCAGTGAGTTTAGTTGTGGTTTCAACACTAAGAAACTAAAGCTTAAACTATAAGGGTTGCTAAACGTTGCTAGATTTTTCAAAATAATTTGCACATTCTTGATGTTGTAACATAAATTGTTCTCATTAAAACAGTCGACTTTCGCCATTTTTTTTAATGCAGGGATCTTTAAAGAGGCCTCAGAAGTTGCCAGATCTAGAGGGAACGTCACTATGTTTGCAACACTATAAAGAGCTGCCAGTTCTAATTTAGAAGTTGTTAAACGGAGATTAAACTGATTGTAGCATGGAGTGATTTCATGTTTTTCAAACTGAGCTTTTACCCCCTCTAACCAGTAAGAAGATCAGAGACAAACCAAAGAAACTTACTACAGATTTTCTTTGCATGCCTTGCATGTAAAATGACTTGTAGATAGAAATCTAAGAGTTCATACAGGATCCAAAGGACTTTAAACTCCGTGTAGTCTGTCAGCTGGAGATAGCAACACAGGACAGCTGAATAAGCAGACACCAGAGCACATTAAAGTAAAACGTGCACATTGACTCAGCCTTGTTCCTCTAGTTGAAACAAACATTTTTTTTTTATAAATGGAAGCTTTACATGTTGTATTTTAGGAACTTTTGTCTTGTCTTGTTGTCATACTTTCTACAAACTGATGCTTTCCTAACTAAAATAGTGTTATTTTAAATAACCTGAGCATTAGAGTAGGCTTGATTGCTGTCACTGGCCTCTTTCAGCTTCTGTGAAACAGAGATGTGAAGCAGATACCATCAGCTGCTTTGCAAAAGTTAACACTCTGCAAATTAACTGTTATAGGTACCTACAATATATATCAAGTCTAGCTATTAAATGGAGCTGGCATACATAAAAAGCCAGCCTTATTTATGCCATCAGTGCAAAGTCAAAGGAGGTTACTTGTGGCTTCAGTGGGAGTCTGTGTGTATGTGTTGCGATTGTGCATTCACACTCCATCCATCTACATAAACACGACACCATTTTTTCTCCCCGTTCCTTTTCCAAACATCCCTCCGAGCCTCGAGGCTTTTCTGAGTCGTGTGTCAGCGCCTGGCCTGCAGTGAAGCGTGTCAGCACTGCTCCTTCACATTTGTCTTCCCAGGAGTCTAATTCCAGCACGCCGTGCATTTTACTGCAGACATGCAGAATGGCATGTCTGTTATTTAAAACAAAAAAAGAAGCACTGGATTTGTCGCAGATAGGGCAGCATATGTGGAATTTAAAAGTAATAAAAGTTTTCATGTCTTGTTCACCATTCTCCAGCAGCTACAGTGTTCTTTGCTACTGCACAGCAGTGTGACATGTGACTCTCCCCAGCATTCATATTTTTAGCTTGAACTAATGACTTTGTAGCATTTTCCACTTTTTTGCTTTCATGGATCTTTTTGTGTAACTGCTGTTAAATCAACATGCTGTCATTCTGCACCACAAGTTAAATTAAACCAGTTTGATTTGATTCAGCACACTCCTTAAAATCAGTTTGTTACAAAAACAAATGGCTACTGCTGTTAACAGTACAGTACAGCCAAAAGAGGTGATGATAATCAGCCAGTCACAATTTTTTTAATGTCTAATAAGCTTCCTTTTCCACACACCAGTAGCTGTAGCAATTACCTGTTGATACGCTGATAAAAGTGCCAAAATATGTAGTTTTCTCTGACTGCTTCATAGCTACAGCTGCTCAGTGGCATGGGTATTAGAAGTCGTTCCTCCAAGCTAAATTCTTTATTGACTCTCTTATTGTTTGGAAATCAATTTTCTTGGACTCTGTTTGACATCAAGTGACATAGTGTCAGAATCAGCTGGTCGATGGTTAGGTCAGTCTGCTCTCATCTGATCTATTTTCACTGGACAGACAACCATGAGTATTACTTTATAAGGGAGAACATAAAAAGCCTGTCAGGACTGATGAATGATTTTTGACAGCGGGAGGAACAAACAACCTTTGAAACCACCCGTTACTTTGAGTTCTGTGGAAGTGCCAAAACCTGTTAGCACCTGCAAACTTTATGTTTGTGTTTACTGAACTTTTACTGATTGTCACCAATCTAAGTAACACCTTGTTAAAAACGAATGGGCCAAATTTTGCAACTTTGAAAACATTTGCATATCGCTAACTCATCAAATAAGTTGTTTTAAAAAATGTAATAACCTACGAATACTAGCTTGAATTTCCCATTTATAATTAATTTAGGCTTAAAAGGATAGCATATAGGCACAATCTGATATCCTTGTGTTGGCATTATTCCGGTATCAATATTGCCACTGACCAATCACATTGTCTGAGCATTCCGTTAGCATTACCCAGGACGTTAGCTAATGCCATTAAAAACTATCACTAGCAAACCAACATGCGTAACCTAAATTTGTCTATGAGCAACCCTAACTTGATTATATATTTATTAGAAGTGTCAGCATTAGTCTCGTTAAAATGACGTTAATGCCATAACCGCATTAACGCGGAAAATCTCCGTTAGCGAGTTAATGCGGATCACCCCGTGCGTGGGGCTGCACGGCGCTAGAGCGTTAACGAGCTAACCGTGCTAACGCTGAAAGCACTATTATTTATTCTAAAGCATAAAGGAATAAAGAAAACACTTGGAATGATTACCATTTGTTTTAGAAGGGTGTTATATGTAAACAAAGGCATTTCTTTTCCTTTTTCCTCCACATTCCAAAGATATGACATCACAACGTGATTGGTCTGTTGCAATATTGATCCTGGACAAACATTATTATGATGATGAAGAAACAACACCAACTTAGGGTCTTCAGATAGACCAGAAAGTAGGACGCACTATATATGCTGTAGCAAATTAAGGCAATCTCGATTTAAACACTTACATCCTCCTCTACTTCAAGCAGTCGATCGGTTAAAGAGACGATACAGCTTTACTCATCACTGAAGTCAACATATTTTTGGTTAGCTATAATACTAAGTCTAGCTATAATACTAATATAATACTAAGTCATAGTTTTTCAATGTGCGGCCATCAAAAAAAAGCATGCTAGCAGCGATAACAGAAATGAATCGGTTGCACACAGAGGCCAATTCCTGATTTAACTTATTCCTCTTTCTGTATAGTTTGCTGTTTAACATCCATCACATTCCTTCTTGAATGAAAACAAACCTAAGAAGTAAGACAGACTGTTAACATGACCTTTGACCTCGTGACACTACATCATTCGTGTGGCGACTTAAGTGGTTCGACTCGCAATCTTACACTCTGCGGTGCACCACAGTAAGTTATAGTCACTTTACTGCAGACTGACTGGAAGGCAGTTTCCGGTTATTCGAGGTAGGTGATGATGAGTTTGATTATCTGTGAGCACTGACAGTGAGGCAAGCACAAACAGATAGAAAACCTGGTTCCTGCCACCCTTTACTTTGAGTTCTGTGGAAGTGCCAAAACCTGTTAGGTGTGCTGGGAAGATGAGTAATTCAGAGAGTGTGTTTGTTTGTGTGTATGTTTAATACGCATATATTTCCCGTCTCTCACCGACACAAAGGCTTCTCAGCAAAGTCGCCCTCCCAGGACACATTTTATGTGTCTGTAGCTGCGTTCACACTGTGGAAATGCTGGCAGGGAACAGGTCTGGTCTTGTAAAGCTGATAGAACAGACGGCCTGGTTTAGCTCTGAACAGCACTGCAAGGAGTTAAAAATCAGTTCCTGTGTAAAATGCAGCCTTTGTTTCTGGGTCATGAACCAGTCAAGGTCAGTGGCTTTAACTGAGCCAAACAAACATACACACACGCAGTTCAGTTTGCACTAATTGATTCCCCTTCCAGCAGGGACAAGAATGTGCTTGTGTGTGTGTGTGTGTGTGTGTGTGTGTGTTTATTTTAAAGCATCTGTCAGGAGGTAAAGTAAATAGATAAGTGACAAAGTAAACACTCATCCCACATCGATGCCAAAATCGTTCTTTAGTGATGCACGTCTACATACAAACATGAACCGTTTGTGCCTCATATTAATGGGTTTTTCAGAAGGTGAAATTTGATCTTTAGATGTGTGACTGTAAACAACAGCACTGCTTCTGATTTTTCACCACCCCAGCAAAATTTCCACACAATATACAGAGTACATTTTGGTCAAGCGAGAACTCCCATGACAGTCGCGCAAACGGTGCTCTAGCATCCGAAGCTTCTGGTGAAAATAAGTTCCGGCATGTTCACAGAACAAATTTGGTTCTATGTAATATTTCGAACACTAAAATATAAAGAAATATAATATAAAGAAATGTCTGAATAAATATAGTGTAACATACTGGAAAAAGAGAAGTGAAGAGAAGAGAACATTTCTTTGCTTTTCTGTAATTATTTCAGCCTTTTTGTATATGTATAAAAGATTATTAACTAGAATATTAGTTGGATAAGCTAACATAATCAGCGTGAGCCAAAAATAAATAAATTCCCAGCGTTTGCATGTTGTACATCGACAGAAACCCGGGGTCTGACTTAAAGTCAGGTGAAAAAATCTGAATACACGTTTTTAATACACTTTCTCCAGTAAGCTAAAAATGTTGTGGAAATGAGACCTCCAGTTTCTTCTAAATTAGACCGAATAAGTATTACTTTAACATCCTCAAACTAACTTCACATCCTCAAATTTATGAAATGTGAGGCTACAACAAAAAAGCAGTCAACGCAACCCTAAATTATCCAACTAAACTCTTTCTAAGCATACTAAGGGTAACTATTGTTTCTTTTTTACTGAATTGAGCAGTTTTTGTCTTATTTTAGGCCTGATTCCAGGACAAAATAACTGGGTTTGCATCAGAAGTTAGTGAGGGCGCTTGGCTTACTAGGCCTAGCCTTAGAAAAACCAAAAATCAAGTTGTCATTTATTGATGTATATTGAGTTGTCAAAATTCGTCAGGGTACAGGTGAGGTTAAATGTAGTTTTCATGGGGGGAAAGATTTAAAGTTATGGACTTGCGTAGCCCAGCTGAAATAGGCTAAAAGGCAGCTGTACACCCTGGACAGGTCACTTGTTCAATACAATGAAACACAAAATTGATTATAACCCCTAAAATCAATAATTATCCAAATTATGTGCATATGAATGGGATACTCTGTACACATAGTTACAGATGGTTCATGTGGACCAGTAAACGGCCAATTAAGATAAGCTTCAGTTTGAGTTTCTGCTTTCTTAACATTCTGTCTCTGTGTATGTTTGCGGTGAGGAACCAAACAAATTAAATTAGTCTGAACCAAACCTGAGCTTGATGTCTCTTAAAGTGCAGATAAGCTGTGAAGATGCTATCTGTCTTAAGCATCTGTCTAAACTTGCACAAACCGGAGAACAGGCTTCTACCACCTGACTTTTCCCTCACAGTCATGCCTAACAGGGACCCTGCCAGAGGGCTGAACAAACATGAGAGCGCCCTGTTGGCAAACAGGCAAACATCAGTCAGTAACTGGGGTGGAGGTAAGGGAGAAAGATGAAGGAGGAACAGTTACATCACACGTGTGTTTAACATTAAAGACGAAATTTGTCATATAAAGTAATGATTGTTGGATGCAATAGAAATGAAGATGGGGCGGGCTTACTTAATTGAGAAAAATGACAGTAAAAATCTCAGAGAACCTTGGCTCTTGTTCAAAAGTCTTCATTGCTGTTGTACCTTCTGTCACTGTCTTTGCTGCAGAGATTCTGTTTACAGTGAACAGTGCTTTAAAGTGAGCGATAAGTGACTGCAGGCCAAGAAGTGATAGATCCAAGGAAGGTGAACGAGGAGGCTCACTGCTTCGGGGAGAAAAAAGTTTGACTCTACAAACATTTCAAAAAGACAATAGCAAGTTACGTGTGCGTTACTTATATCAAACTTGTTTTTATGCACTTACTCTTGCTATAACCCACAAAAGGAGCATCTGGAGGATTACATACCTCACTGAGACGGTTTAGAAAAAACTTGTACAAGTAGTAAGAAGAGACGGTGGGTGAAAGAATAGGCATGCTTGTATGGGTTGTGCCTGTTGCCATTTGCCTGCTAGCACACCTGTGTGAAGCTGACTCCAGGTGACAGGCTTATTTACAACTGTTGATTGACAAAACAGATTTGGAGGCACTTGAGCGTGAAGACATGCACGCAACCTTCGATTTTGTGACTTGTTTGCTGCTCCAATTGTTACATCAGAATACTCAACTGTGCTTGTGGTGCCTCATTGCTGATGTTGAGGCTTCAACTCTGTGGAAAACCCGATGTCACCAACATTCACCCTGAATGCAGGCATGTGGCCAGTGTACCACAAGTAAACACATCAAGGCTGGCTAATTCCTCCTCTGTATGTTTGCATACACAATATCTCTCTGCTTAATTTTGTTAAGAAGAAACAAAAGCATATCAAGATAAACAACCTTTGCTAAGCTTCTAGAAAAGGTTGTGGCTAAGCAACTTATGGCAGCTCTAGATAAACATGGCATTTACGATAAGTTTCAGTCAGGTTTTCGTCGATTTCACTCCACGGAGACAGCTCTTCTTAGGGTCTCTAGTAATATCCTGATGAATAATGATGCAGGAAAATGCTCTGTTCTACTCATGTTGGACCTCACATCAGCTTTCGACACAGTTGACCACCACATCCTCATTGAAAGGCTGAAAAATTGGGTTGGTGTATCTGGAACTGCATTAGAGTGGTTCTCCTCATATCTCCATCACGATCCTTTTCTGTGGCAGTCTCCAATTTTAGGTCATCCTCTACCTCCCTTACTTATGGTGTCCCTCAAGGTTCAGTTTTGGGGCCTTTATTGTTTTTAATATATCTTCCCCCCCTCCAGCATATAATGGGCTCTTTTGAGGACATTTCATATCACTGTTATGCTGATGATATTCAGTTGTATGTTTCTTTTAAGCCTGAGGATTTATCTAAGCTTCAGCGTCTGAATGATTGCTTAGATTTGATCAAATGTTGGATGGCTGCAAATTTCCTCCAACTCAACGAGGGGAAAACCGAAGTCCTCGTATGCGCCCCTGATAGATTTTTATTGCAGATAGTGAAAGCCCTTGGTCCTCTCTCACTCTATGTTAAATCCTCTATTAGGAATTTAGGTGTCTCTTTTGACTCGAGTCTCACATTGGATGGGCATGTGAAATCTCTGGTTCGGTCTTGTTTTTATTATTTAAAAAATGTGGCTAAGCTAAGCCCGATTTTATCTCGCTCTGAACTGGAGATTGCTATACATGCATTTATTTCCTCACGCTTGGATTGTTGTAATTTGCTGTTTATGTGTCTAAGCAAAGGTTCTCTGGATCGTCTGCAGGTTGTGCAAAACGCTGCAGCTAGACATTTGACAAAATCCTCACATGTGACACTGTTATTATCTCAGTTACACTGGCTTCCTGTTAAATTTAGAGTCAATTTTAAGATCCTGGTCTTGCCCTACAGAGCTGTGCACAGACTGGCACCTGCCTACAGCTTTGATCTGCTACAGCCCTATGTCCCCAGCAGGTCCTTGAGGTCATCTGATCAGGGCTTACTTGCTATAAAAAAAATACTAAGAGGAGAACTAAGGGTGATAGAGCTTTTGCCACTGTGGCCCCTAGAGTGTGGAACTCTCTCCCCCAAACATTAAGAACTGCGGACTCAGTAGCTGTTTTTAAAAATCAACTCAAAACTCACCTTTTTAAAACTGCTTTTGGTTAATTTTTTGCCTGTTTTATTTTCTCTTTTTTAAATCTTTTTATGACTTGTAATCTTATGTGCAGCACTTTGTGATTCTGCCTTGAAAGGTGCTATATAAATAAAAATGTATTTATTTATTTACACAGACATATTCTTCTAGTTAGCAAAAATGAATGAAAGTTCAGTTTGTGTTCTGTTGTGTTCTGTTAGTGTGGTGTAGAGCTGTTTAATGAGTTAATAGCAACAAGGCACAATAAATGTGTTTTCTGCCCTAGATTTTCTTATATAGCGCTTTTCTATTCCAACTGAGCAATCAAGGTACTTTTTACTATATTCTCATTCACACAGTTACACACACATTCACAGAAGTGAACTCAGTTGTACTCTGACAACTTGGGGTTCAGTATCTTGCTTTACTTCAACGTGCAGTCTGGAGGAGCTGGGATGTGAATCACTCTGAGCCACAGCTGACCCCAAGTTTGAAGAGTTTACATCCCTGGGGTGAACCGTGAATGTTAAGGGTGATTTGTGACAGGAGTAGTGAAACGGAAGGTTTATAAGTTGGTAGTGAGATCTGCTGGAGGCAGTGACACAGATAAAAAGACAGGAGGAGATGGAGGTGACAGAATTGAAAATGTTAAAATTTTCACTGGAAGTGACCAGAGTGGATAGGATTAGAAATTAGTACAGCTCAGGTTGATCAGTTTGGAGATACACTTAGTGAAGCAAGGCTGAGATGGTTTGGACATTTGCAGAGGGATAGTGGATTTACTGGACCAAGGATCTTGAGGATTTAGCTGGAAGAAAAGAAGAAGAAAAGAAGAAGACCACAAAGGAGGTTCATGGAGGAGGGGAGGACATGCTAGGGATCGGGTGGAATGAAGGCAGATTATCTGCTTTGGTGAACCCTAAAGGGAGCAGCAAATAGCTCCATAGCACCTTCTTGTTATGCTGGTGGATCAGACACAAAAACAACATAATTGCTTTTAACTTCACTTGGTAAACATGGGCTTACCTTATAACTTGATGAAAAAAATGACTCTTTAAGGTTTGCCAGAAACCCTGGCACAGAGAGACCAAAATGCAGTTCAGCAATTATCATTGTTGAAAGGTACATCTGGGGCATAGCAGATGTGCTTGTTAGAAATTGTGTCCTAGTAAGTCCTGGTAATGGCTAAGATTCTGATTTTAAAAAGTAGATAAAGAGTAATAAAGCCAACCAATTCTTAAGAATCATTCAGTCCCTGTAAGATTAGCCAAAGTATCTGCACCTATTTAAAAACAAAGTCCAATCAAATACAAAACTCCAACAACACTAACACTGTTCTACTGTCAAGTACTTGTCTGTACAGCTCTGTTTGGATTTACTTCAGGAGGAAATCTAAATCTGTTCGCATATTCTTCTGTAGACTTTTGCCCATGAATACCTCAAGCTAAGCTTACCTTCTAGTATTCTACTGGGAAGGGGACTGGATTTCCTTACGGAAATGTTCCTTAAACCCACAGATGGGACTCAAGGTCTAACAGGCAGCCGCAGCACACTGCTCTGCATTTTCAGCATAGCAGGAGCATAACTGGAACACTTCCACACCTTAAAACACCACACCAAGGCATTGGTGAAACCGCCAGAGGCCCATCCACAAAGCTGACTGAGGTTACTTTGTTCAGTGCTTCTATAATGGCTTCTCCTGGTAATTACACATCCTCTGCACGTATCTCATATCTACAAGGCAATAACCAGGTTAATTGTCATTATGTGCCGGCAGACTTAAAGTTATAATACTTTCACTGATAGATTTTTGTTTACAGGATACCGCAACTCACCCATTGTAAGTTACTAGGGGGCAGATACTGGATCCCTACTCTGGCTTTTCAGCTCTAATTGCCATTTATCTGATATTTTAAACCTCCTAATTTATCTGAAGCTACCGTTACCAGTGTCAGAAAGGTTGTCCGCTCATACAATTTAGCTAGTATGTAACTGCTCCTATTAACAGTACAAAAGCAGGTACGGTTAATAAGAGATAGAGGGGAACATAAGAGAAGTCACAGATACGTCTCTAAGTGTGGAGCTGCTACTTTGCCAAAAACAATGGTCCTATTAAGAGCACACGGAAGAACAAGTCAAGGAGTAAATGCAGTTGAAGAGAATGACAAAGAAATATAAATTGTATTTGTACTTAAGCTTTTAGTGTAATTTATTTATCGTGGCTTTCATGTGGCTCGTTGTGCATGCGATTCTTCTTCATCCTGATATAGATTGTCAGCACATGTGATGCCAAAAACCTCACAGGCGATGACTAACTTTGTGGGAATGTTTCTTTTAGAGTTGCGATCATTAAAATGTATTATTTCAAATTATAGGACTTAAAGGACTGCACGAGACTCAATACTTCAACAGATTACTGCACTGTGCCAGCTCACAGCTGCTGTGCAAAGTAAAAAAATCCTAGCTACAGTACAAGACTACTCCATATGGAGAATGAGAGGCTCATCGGAGAGAGCTGATTATCTTTCTCTGTTATTTTTTCACACAGAAGACTTTTTAATTAATTATATTTGTAGAGGAAAACTAGTACTAAAGTACTACTCCTGTGAGTAAAAATCAAATCTATGGGAAAACAATACAATATATAAACATTTCCTTTGCGTTTTGTAATTTTTGGATTGTCATTTATAGTTTTTGGATGATTTGTATTTACAGTCATTGCATTGGTAATCTCAGACCATAAAGCCCTGATTATATATTCATTTAATTGCACCCAATGGTATATATTAATCTAATCTTCTGTTAATTTTTTTTACTATACTGATACTTGGGTTATAAGAATAGTTGATGCAACATAAATCCAGCTTGCTGACACTCTATCCAGAAAAGACTGATGCAACTCTCCGTTATATGTTCCTATGGCAAGAAAGAAAAGACGTCACGTCAGGCTCAGATTAACAAACTAATCCTAGAAGTCATCATAACTTTTGAGGTCATGGTAAAATAAAGAGACTTGCTCAACCCCAAAATCCTTTACACAACTGAACTTTCATGCAGCACGCCCATCAGAATAACATTTCTATTTACTTTGTGTGTGTTAAGCCTTAATCTGTTTTATTTATAATATCCTTACACATGTTTGTCCATGTGCTTTTACGTTCCTGTGCAACCCCAGTACAGTACGGATACAGTGCATGGCTATAATTGATCTTCTTACAAAACAGTTGTGGGGTAAGAGTTTTAGAAAGAAAGACCTTGTTAAACTGATTTTACTGGTAAGCTTTTCAAGCATGAGGTAACACGATATTCCTCTTTGGAAGATTTGGCACCACTAAATCAAGACTCCTTTCTTTTCTAAAAGAAAATGAAGTAATCTCCCTGCAGAACAACTTTTTAACACAAATTTATGATCGCCACTTTACTTCTTTGTACCCTCACCACTGATGTTTTTTCTTTCACATCTGCCAGTCTCTCCATCATCCAATTTAGTGTTAGGAGAAAAACAAATGTGAATAATTTGCCACCAAAAACTTTTGTCTTTTACATAATTTATCCAAATGACTGCTCACTTTTACACAACCATTGTAGTTGGTTCTTTTTTTTTTTTCTTTTTTTTTCTTCTTTTTAGCAGTTTCTGTTTACCAATCCTCATAATGCTGCTATGAAGTGTAATTAATACCAGTGTTTTAGATAGCCTTCACCACCTAGCTGTCCTGCTTTCTTTGACATGTAAGTACTTAAACTGGATAGGAATAAAGAGTAAAGACAATAATTATTCAATAATTAAACAACAATGTTCTGCCCTTTTGCATTGGTCATTTATCTGGATATTCTAGCCAAGAGGGAAACGCAGCACAGCCTTTGGTAGCAGTAAGAACAATGCAAATTTCCGTAATTTGCATATTAGCTTTCACTACAAGCAATCTTTAACCTTCAACATACTATGAAATTTGCCATTATAAAGTTTCACAACTCCACAAATAATAAGATCAAATGCCAGAGTTGTTTGAAATTTGGATGATCTCCCCTTCGTGGTTGTTTCCTTGTGCGTCTCTGGAATATTTCTAGTGCAGTTGCTATTTGTAAATGTTCTGATATGACTATCATCTCAAGGGTCATCATGATAATCATTGATAAGAGCAGCATCTACCTCTACAATCTAGTGACCGAATGATAGTTCTCAGTGGGAGAAATGGCAGTGCAAACCCCCTAAGGTCATGCGTCAGATAACAAGCTTTCTGCAAAGAGTGTTGTTTCCATTGTTGTGCTTCTTATGATCCTATTCTTGACAACTCACAGTGGTATACTTCTCTTTTGTACAATACAGTACAGCCAGCCATAGCAAGGGGGAGAAAGAGGGCAAGAGAGAGAAAGAGCACATGTTCTTTTTGAGGTAAATTATAATTCATAGCAAGTACCAATTTGAGGTTTATTTTTCATTCATTTCATTGCTGACATTTGGGAAAATAGTGACATCAGTCCAATAAAGTTTGATGGACCAGAAGTCATAGCAACAAACCAAAAGCAGAGCAGAATGTTTTCTTGAGGTTGTTGTTATGAATAAAAAAAATCTAACTTTTTTAAGCCATGTGACTGTTCTCCGGATTTTCAAAATAAGGTTCAACTTATAATAATGTTGTGGAACTTTCTTTCTTATGTTGTCAAGTCACCATAGTTGTGCTTCTACAGGACCAAGACTCCTTGCACCTTGCTTTGAGAGAATACACAACACAATCATGTTTGGGTTTTGCCATGCACTTTAAGTTTAGAGGAGTGAGTCTTTGTTTACACCAAATTGTGGATGAACTGTGGCAGGCGTCAGCAAACCGGCTATTTAAACATCTTACCTCTCACACTCGTTCTCTGCAATTCCCCATCTCCATTTATTCTTGCTGCCCACCTCTTATCACAGGGGAGGAGTAAAGTTTATGTGGGCCTCTCATTCTGTCTCACAGTGAGAGATGGCTGCAGTGTATTGTGGGTAACAAAATCCAGCTGTGTTGTAGACTCTGTGTTTGTGTGTGTCTCCTGGCGTGAACATGTGCAGGAATGTGTGCGTGCCTGTGTGAATACATTCAGAGCCCTGTGGGTTGCTGTTCTGCAGGTCGGGTGTGTGCCGAACTGTTTAATTTTCATCTTCTGATGAGTACGTTCCCCTTTCAACACACAGCCTCCATGGCTAAGGATATGCTGTGTGCCATTAAGTCCTACTGTGACAACAGAAAGCAGTGACATTTAATTATACACGTACAAAAGAATAAAGAGAACTGGTTTTGCAACAAGTTCTGTGACTGCAGCGTAATGCAGGATTACTTGCGTGCACTGTGTATGTCCATTTTTTTGGAGTGCTGTGCTTGGCAGATTCTTGGCTTTATGATGTTGGCACCCGGTTAATATCAGACAGCAGAAGAAACAGAGGAACTTAAAGTGCTTATGTTGAGATTGAGTTTTAAGCTTTCCTTATTTCCCCTCCTACTTATCCTGTCATTCCTTTGAAATTTCAAAATAGATGAGGTGTTTGTGAAGCAGAAAGTTAAGAATAAATGTGCTTTCCTGTAAGCTCTTTGAAAATATTATGTTTAAGGCATTTCATTTGGCCTGCCACAGTGGTGTTTAACACTTATCTAAAAGCCTTGCCAACTTATTTTCCTTTTAATTGACTGAAATTAACAATGGTCAAGATTAAACAAAGATGTAGAAAGTAAAGCATACACAAGTTTTAATAATTTACATTGCTGCTGTCTGATATCAGGTAAGTTTTATAAGTCTTGGAAAAATATTTCTGGTCAAAAAGGTCAAAAGACATAATGAGACGAGGTTTTGATAGATGACTGAAAATTATTTACACCAACTGATATTGATATCAAACACACAGCTACAGTATTGTAGCTACAGCTTGTGACAACATTATTAAAAGATATTTTGAAAGTTATTTTTTATTAAACAGGGACAAAGAGGCAGTTTATTTTATATTGTACTTTTTCTTTTTGTGAAACATGAAGAATAAAAACAGCTCATGAAATGCTTATATGGGCAACTAAAAGTCACATTTAATTATACATGTACGCATGTTACTGTTACTGCTGATAAGTCATGTATGCCTTTGGATTACATGTTGGAATCAGCACATGGACAGTTCTGTACACCATCTAAGATAAATCTCACATGTGACATGGTTCTTTCCATTACTGTTGGGATGTCTGAATAAGGGCGTGAGTAACTTAAAGCAGCTTGTTAGGCTCAGCTCCAACATCATATTTATGATCCTAAAAGAAGAATAGCATGTATGTGTGTGTATATATATATATATATATATATATATATATATATATATATATATGTGTGTGTGTGTGTGTGTGTGTGTGTGTGTGTGTAATCATGTATGTATGTTTGTATGGGTGTATCTGTATGTATGCAGGTGTATGAATAAGTTGTACATATCTGTTTTGTGTAAATGTAAATCTGTCTGTGTTATTATGTAAATACTTGCTTACGCTATTGTGTATTTCACACGGAGAGATGCCAAACTGCCTTTCATTGTTCTTGTAACAGTCACAATAAAGAGCTATTCTATTCTATTCTATTCTATTCTACTCTAGAACATTCACAGAGGCTGTAAACATGCATGTCCTGACAGTGGTTAGTTGGCAAGCGCAAGGCCTCGAGATTACCTACACACTTGGATTTGCAAACATATTCTATAAAAGCCTATAAAGGCTAGCTTAAAGAGTGTAATACTCCAACCATTCATATTCCAGTCATTCCTCTCCTTTCATCACTCTATTCACTTAGCAAGTGTGTCAGAGGTAGCACCCTAAAGAACTGAAAGGCAGCTATAATGTTCTGTAAACAACAACTGACTTCACACGAAGAAAGCTCCAGACTCTGGAGTGCAGTGTCTTTAAATAAAGACGTCCTCCTGAACAAAAGCCCGTCATAGCAGGAATAGTTCAGTGGAGCACGCTGTCAGCTTAGATCTTTTAATTGTATGCATTACGGTGTGCATTGTAGTTTGTGTCTGTAGCTTTTGTTTGTTTTGTTTGGTTTTTTCCCGCTAGTACTGGTTTGGTGACTAAAGCAAAGTAATGCCAGACAAAGTTAGCCCTGCAGCAGACTGGTGACCTCTCTGGAGAAGCAGAAAAAAACTGAATGATGGATGGATACAGTGGGGCAAAAAAGTATTTAGTCAGCCACCGATTGTGCAAGTTCCCCCACTTAAAATGATGACAGAGGTCAGTAATTTGCACCAGAGGTACACTTCAACTGTGAGAGACAGAATGTGAAAAAAAATATCCATGAATTCACATGGTAGGATTTGTAAAGAATTTATTCGTAAATCAGGGTGGAAAATAAGTATTTGGTCACCTCAAACAAGGAAAATCCCTGGCTCTCACAGACCTGTAACGTCTTCTGTAAGAAGCTTTTCTGTCCCCCACTCGTTACCTGTATGAATGGCACCTGTTTGACCTCATCATCTGTATAAAAGACACCTGTCCACAGCCTCAACCAGTCAGACTCCAAACTCCGCCATGGCCAAGACCAAAGAGCTTTCGAAGGACACCAGGAAAAGAATTGTAGACCTGCACCAGACTGGGAAGAGTGAATCTACAATAGGCAAGCAGCTTGGTGTGAAAAAATCAACTGTGGGAGCAATCATCAGAAAATGGAAGACATACAAGACCACTGATAATCTCCCTCGATCTGGGGCTCCACGCAAGATCTCATCCCGTGGGGTCAAAATGATCATGAGAACGGTGAGCAAAGATCCCAGAACCACACGGGGGGACCTGGTGAATGACCTGCAGAGAGCTGGGACCAAAGTAACAAAGGTCACCATCAGTAACACACTACAACGGCAGGGAATCAAATCCCGCAGTGCCAGACGTGTTCCGCTGCTGAAGCCAGTGCATGTCCAGGCCCGTCTGAAGTTTGCCAGAGAGCACATGGATGATACAGCAGAGGATTGGGAGAATGTCATGTGGTCAGATGAAACCAAAGTAGAACTTTTTGGTATAAACTCAACTCGTCGTGTTTGGAGGAAGAAGAATACTGAGTTGCATCCCAAGAACACCATACCTACTGTGAAGCATGGGGGTGGAAACATCATGCTATGGGGTTGTTTTTCTGCCAAGGGGACAGGACGACTGATCCGTGTTAAGGACAGAATGAATGGGGCCAAGTATCGTGAGATTTTGAGCCAAAACCTCCTTCCATCAGTGAGAACTTTGAAGATGAAACGAGGCTGGGTCTTCCAACATGACAATGATCCAAAACACACTGCCCGGGCAACAAAGGAGTGGCTTCGTAAGAGGCTTTTGAAAGTCCTGGAGTGGCCTAGCCAGTCTCCAGACCTCAACCCCATAGAAAATCTGTGGCGGGAGTTGAAAGTCCATGTTGCTCGGCGACAGCCCCAAAACATCACTGCTCTTGAGAAGATCTGCATGGAGGAATGGGCCAAAATACCAGCTACTGTGTGTGCAAACCTGGTAAAGACCTATAGTAAACGTTTGACCTCTGTTATTGCCAACAAAGGTTATGTTACAAAGTATTGAGTTGTATTTTTGTTATTGACCAAATACTTATTTTCCACCCTGATTTACGAATAAATTCTTTACAAATCCTACCATGTGAATTCATGGATTTTTTTTTCACATTCTGTCTCTCACAGTTGAAGTGTACCTCTGGTGCAAATTACTGACCTCTGTCATCATTTTAAGTGGGGGAACTTGCACAATCGGTGGCTGACTAAATACTTTTTTGCCCCACTGTATATTGCTTTGATAAATGGCCAC
The DNA here is from genome assembly GCF_056152115.1 of Neolamprologus brichardi. NCBI lineage: Eukaryota > Metazoa > Chordata > Actinopteri > Cichliformes > Cichlidae > Neolamprologus > Neolamprologus brichardi. Next base: position 7,232,880 of record NC_142109.1, on the reverse strand, counting down.
AAAATGTTACTCACACCAGTAACTTTGGGTCTGAAAACATGTCTTTGCATTGCTGTTTTGTTTTTTTACCTAAAAGTTCAAACACCAGTTAAAATTACTAGTATATGCAGACTTGCAGGTTTGTAAAGCTGTTCAATTTAGTTTCCGTGTTTATTTCTTATTGGACATGAAGTGTAACAGTTTTGTTCTCTTTGGCAAAAACTAGCAAAGTAACCAGTTTCCCACATAGACATAGTATGGCATCAAGAGACAAAAATCAGAGATAACATTCTAATTCCCAGACAGTGTGCTGTGATCTGTATGAAACAGCATTAGAAACATTCTAACTGGTCCTGGAAGATCAGTTAAATAAAAGTGTGTCTTTAGGTTAACAGAGAATCAAGAGAGCAGCAGGTCAGAGCACCGTCCTTATTAATTCATCTAAAAAATAAATAAATCTTGTCTTGTGTTCAAAACACTTGTCAGCACCACTTTTTTTCCATTCCTGTCACTACATAAAGAATTTCCCAGAATATTGCAAATTCCTACTTTCATGTTATGAGGTGAAGGGAATGAATGGCGGAGACATAGGACAGGGAGGGAATAGAGGTATGGCCCTATGTGTGCACGCCTGACTTTAATAAAACATCTTAGGTTTCTCCTTGACTTCCGCCTCAGGAGTCCTGGAAAGGGCAATAGTGTGAGAGTTTAACAAATAGAAACCAGGCCAAGGGAGTGGAGGGGAGAGAGAGGAAGATGAAAGACAAAGAGCTGATGTAATGTTAAGGATGGAGACTGAAATGCACATTGATAAATGGTGTACCATAATAGGAACATTTAAACATGTGATTATAAAAAAAACCAACATATTTGTAAGTTACATTTTTTTTTTAACATTTTTCATTATTCCACAGCAGAACAATTTGTTACTGTTTCTATGCTCAATCCAGACACGTTATTAAAACTTCTTTACTCACTACACAGCAGTTATGCATTTAAGTGTATAAATCCGTTTTTTTGTGTTTTTTCTTTCTTTTTGGGTGAGCTGCATACATGGGGCTTATTTTTATTCTTCCTATAAGACATGTGACTATAAACAACAAAAGTGGGCAAAGTATAGACGCTTGATGACACAATTATCTCTTTGTAGAGCAGTGTTTGTACACTACCTTGTAAAATCTTGTGCTGCAATGTCGGCGATTAAGAGGGAAGCGGGATGAGATTTAAGACTTATGCAAAAACATTCACACATCCACTGGAAAATTAGTTGGAAATTTTCAATGCAGTGCTTGAATTTTCCACAGTTTCCTACTGTCCTGTGGTTTTTTTGTCACTATAAAACAATAGTGTAATGTGTCTGTCAGCAGACCATATTCGCCTCGGATATGTTTGTATATGGGAGACTTGCGGCTGTACATGTCATGCTTCACTGCAGCAGACTGGGTTTCACGGGCTAAAAACGATGCCATAAACACTAAGAAGTAGCTGAACTGACTTCTTATCTACTCAGAAATAGTCACCCTGGGTGGGCTGTGCTAACCTCTCACTTAACCTATGGGCCTTTATCCCTGGGGAGGATGATCATTACAGATATGAAAAGCAAAGCCACTATAATGAGGCTGTAGGCGTTATATTTTGCATACATATTTGTGTTTATGGAAATAAAGTTTTGTTTTTTTAGCATAAGTATGTGTGTATCCACCTCATTGTACTATATTCTATATTTTATTTATATTCTATATTTTTATTGTTTCTATATTTCCGTGTTCTTTGATACTTGAATTTCTTCCTTTGGACATGTTTTATGGAACTGTTGCATTTGTTATTAAACAAAACGAATCTGAGTTTGAGTACGAGGTTGACAAAATTCTTAAATAATATTCATTTATTTCATAGAGTAGTTAATTATATTACCTGTAGAGCTATTTATAAATTACCAAGGTTTATGTTTCAATTTATCTTGTAAATATGGGCACCTTAGCAAGCAACTAATGATTGACACTAACCATTTTCTATCCCACTTATGTCTTTCAGATTTGCAAGCCTTTCATCGCCATGATACAATACTTCCTGCTCTTTGTCCTGTCTTCTGGGCTGGTGTTATCATCTGACTGCCCAGCAAGCTGTAACTGCCCGATGCAGGGGTCAATATTCTGCATTAATCTTCCTGCCCCCATTGTGCCCCGTGTCCCACCAACAACACAAAATCTCTACATCTTCCAAAATGCCATCATTACTTTGGCTCAAGAAGACTTCAAAGGTCTAGTGGAGTTGGAGCTTTTAGATCTGAGCCAGAATGAGCTTACAGAGATTCCGGATGGTGTATTTGAGATGTTGTCAAAACTGAAGAACTTAGACTTATCCACTAACCAGATTACCCATATATCCAAAGGCAGTTTTTCTGGCTTGGTACAGCTGGAGAGGCTGTATCTTCATTCAAATCGCATACAGAGCATTCATTTGGAAGCTTTTGAAGGTTTAGAAAAGTTGCTAGAACTAAAACTGCAAGGGAATCAGCTAACCTCACTCCCATCACTTCAGTTGCCCAGTCTTCTCCTTTTAGACCTCAGCAACAACAATATTCCAACTTTGAGTCTCTCAGACCTACAGACTCCCCACCTGGAGACACTTAAGGTGGCCTCTCTAAAGCTTACTACTTTACATGAGGATCTCGTAGCCTCCCTGAAGAATCTTCATGAGCTAGACATTTCATCAAACCAGTTAGCTGAGGTGCCCAGGGCCCTAAAACATGATTTCCTAAAAGGGCTGACCAAGCTGAGCTTGGCTGGCAACCCATTGGGGGATCTGAGGGTGGAGGACTTTGATAAATTATCTGGGCTTCAAGAACTGGATCTCAGTAGTCTAAATCTCCAGGGATTCCCACCACATTTTTTTCACACTTTCCCCAAGTTGAGAACCCTGACAGCAGCTAAGAATCCATTTGACTGTTTGTGCCCATTAGCCTGGTTCCCTGTCTGGCTAAAAGAGAAGAAAGTGATTCTTGAGAGACATGAAGAGACCAGATGCCACTTTCCTCTAGTTAATGCTGGGAAGATGCTTTCAGAACTGGATCACAAAGATTTTGGATGTCCATCAACCACAACATTGCAAATGGGCTCTCCCATTGGAAGTACTTCTGTTCCACAGTTGCCATTCACATCTCCAAGAACAACCCATACCAATGCTATTCCTCCTCCTCCACCACCTAGTGAAGAAACTATCTCTCCAAAAACAGAACCTCCAGTCTTCCCAAGCTCCACCAGTGGGCAATACGAGCACTTTTGTCCACCAAACATCTGCCTTAATGGTGGCACTTGTTATTTTGACCCAGTGGGAGAACTCGGCTGTTTGTGTCTGTCAGGGACATTTGGCCTCTACTGTGAAAATATGGATGATGTTCCTCAACCACCAGCAACTGAAGATTCTATAGTTACCACCGAGATGCCTGATAAACTTGATGCCATCAGTTCACGTCAGGTGACCTCCACATCAATCCTTCTTGACTTGCACCGGTTTATCAAGTCACAGCCGCATATTCGTGGCATCAAGTTGACCTACCGTAACCTCTCAGGGCCTGATCGCCGATCCATTACACTGAATGTTCCACCCAACTATCCTGAATACACTTTACGTGGTCTGAGGCCAAACTGTACCTATTCAGTCTGTGCTAGTCCTTTGGGAGAGAAAATCAGCTCTCGGGCCAACAACTCTGCTGAAATGGGGTCATGTACAGAGGCTCGTACTGAAGGGATTCCAGTGACATCCTCAGAGCCCTGGGTGGAGACACAGGCATCCATGACATATACTCTCATACCTGCTTTAGCTGCTCTTGCACTGGTGCTGGGATTGGCTGTGGTGGCTGGGACAATCATCTGTCTAAGGAAAAGGAAGCAGGCCAATTCTGGATTGGAGCCTGAGCTGGGCCCCACTGATCCTGATCCCATGGAACTGGAGGGGAAACCTTGTCTGGAGAATGGAGGAAACGGTACAACACCCCTCAAACAGCCGGAGATCGATCATTGTTTTACTCCTCAGCCACTTCCATACATGCAACAAAACGGGGGTTTGGACTATGTAGCACTCTTAGTGCAAGGGCACTGCCCTTCAAATAACAATGTTACATCATTAAAACCTTCTTATTTCTAACTGTTGGGAAGATTTTGTAAAGACTCCCCATCCATAGTTCCTAATCCTGATATGGCTCACTTAGTGATTGAAATCGAATTTTCAGTCCAAACATCCAAAATTCAAAAAGTGGCATTTACTATCCTTTCAAGGTCAAAAGGTGGCACAACAAAGTGGATGGTTTATTTCAGAGTCAGTGAATGGTAAAATTACGATGACATCATATTTGAAATTTGCAAAATGAATAGGAAGTGGTTTAAAAGTCATCAAGCAGGATTGGATGGTGGTGAAACCTAACTGAGTGCAATTTACTAGAAAGATCTTAGCGAACTGAAAACGGAAGTGCCTTTTGCATTGACGCAACTGTAACTGACAGTTCTTTTTTAAAATGTTTTTGTTTATAAAACAGAAACAATGTGACTGAGTTGTAATCCTGTTGCTGGATTTAGTAGATATGGTATGGGGAAAGTGCCTGAGTGTTTGAGCTACAGAACTGGATCACGTCACTGGTGTATATGAAAACACCTGGACCACACGTCCCAATACAAACTGGAGTTTCAACCAACTCTGACCGCACCATAAGGATTATAAAAAGATCTTGCACTGAAAAAAACATTTGGATTTTCCTTTCAAATGTTCCACTTATAAACTGTCACAAGGTTAATGCTCAAAAGGAAGTGGAATTAATAAAAATATTTTGAAAATTAGCATTAAGCTGAAGACCATATGAGCTGTGTGAACTCTATATTATGTTGTGGACAGTATCTGAAACAAAAACATGCAAGTGTCTTGTGCAGATTTGGATTCTTCCGACCCATCAACCATAATTCTGCCACATCTCACAGCATTTGGTTTTTGTGGGAAATATACTTGCTGTGAAAGGTAAATGGGAATGGACTTTGCCTGCATTGTTCTGTGCCGTCAGAGGCAGATTATTAGTGTTTAGTTGATATTACGGTATTCCATTTTTGTCACGTCTTTTTGTATTTTTAGCATGTCTTTTGTTGTTTTTTTTGTTTTTTTGCAGTATTGCTAACATGAGTTTAAACAGTAATTGTCCCTGCCTATAAACCCATGCATAAATGGTGGATTTTTGACTGTCCTGAGTGGAGAAATAAATGGAGAGGTAAATCAAAGCTAAAGTTCTCCAAAGATGAGATCCAAAAGCAGCGAGGAGTAATTAAATATCTACTAAAGCTGATTCATAAAACTACTTTAATTAAAACTCAGCCATTTTTACATAAAATACAGACTGCTTTTTATTTTTTCCAAAATTTAAACTGAATGTAAAAGTTCAGTGTCAGATACTTCAGTCTCTCTGCCAGGTCTGCCTCCACTCCACAAAGACATAGTTAAACAAGGCTCAGACTGTTTTTGAACAGTAAAGATCCCTAAACTGTTCAAAGGCCTTCAGCCTCAGAGCTCACTCCTATAAAGCAGCACACACGTGCCAAGAAAGGAAGTTCAAAGATTTAGAGTTTTAGGCACTAGTTTTCTCTTGGGGCTGCTGACTGTATCGTTCCAGTGATATCGTCTAGACAGTGGCCCCTTTAGCTTTTTGTTTGCTCTTACCCTCTTACTTGTCTGCCCCTTGACTTTAATCATCATCATCGTGTGTTTTTGGTCAGTGACTATTATTGGTTTGTGTAGTTTTGCTTGTTTACTGCCAACCAGACTGTGAAATGTAAATGATAAAAGCAATGAAATGTATCTGTTTTATTTTTTTTTCTCCTGTCTGGGGCTAGAGGTTAAATAATTTTTTGCAGTTTTTTATATCTTCCTCCTTTAAAAAAAAGGATTCATACTCTATCACTGAGTATAATAGGTTTACAGAGAAATGCCTGAGCAACATTGCTCCCGAGCCTTACCGACGTCTTTTAGTGTCATATTACATGCTGATGTGGATTTCGAGAACAATAGAGCCTTTATTTTGTCTCACAACATATGGCATTGCATCAAATTACAAACTAAAAATGAAGCACCATGCAATCAATTTTTGTCAGGGTTTTGACAAAAAAAGGCCTTACTTGATTCTTAGTTATCTAACAGCAGTAACTTACATGAGTTTGATTGTTCAGATGTGTATGTGTGTGTGTTTTCACGGCTGTTTTTGTGTCCCCTTTTTTATGCTTCCAACCCCATATTGTCCTTATATAATACTCCCGAAGTGTCCAAAATCAAGCACCCATTTTCTGTTTTCATTGTTTTATTTTGTCAATTCTCCAGTCCAAACAAAGCCACAGATGTTCATGTTTTCCCCTTATCCCAACATATCAGCTGAAACACTTGCTGTGTTGCTTTGGACAGTCGTAGGAGAAGGAAATGTTTGAAATATTTTCAACATGCTTGTTACACTACTTTCCCTGTTTATTTAGGGAAACTTGTATTTTTGTCATTGTTGTACGTTTTTCTTTCTGTCTGTCAATAGCATTTCTGTGTACATTTTTTTTTTTTTTTTTTGCCATAAAAGCAATGCTGAGAAAACGAACAGTATTAAAATGCTCTGATGATAACACGACTGTGGTTTTGTGTTTGATCAAGAGGTGTTGGCTGAAGCCTGAAGATACTTTTATATGATCTTTCACTGCAGTGTATCCTGCCAGTGTGGTTTAGAAGAATTCGAGCTCATTTTGAGGCTGTATGTTAGTTTTAAATGAACGCGAGTGTCGTCATAGAAATATGGTAAACAACTGAGAAAAGGATTTCCATTAACAACAGGAGCTGATTACACGCAGCCTGTAACTCCTTATTACCTCATTACACACATGCACACGCTTAAGCTAACCTAAACCACAACATGATTACTTTGTGACGTTGTGTTGGTTTGTGGATGGAGGTCTTTTTATGTATTTTTCCCCTAATAGCGAAGAACAGATGCCAGTGGAAAATTTTACACACTAACAAACAGGTTTCGAATCAGATGTTAAGTGACCCTGCTACTTCATAGATATTGGAGCAGACATTCAAGTCTTATCAGCTAACACTAGCAGGCTTTGTTAGCAAACCTCAGCTATACTATATATGGGTGTCTCACACAGACTCCACAGAGGCTAATTTGCGGTCCCACATAAGTAAATGACCATTTTGTTCGCCAAATCTCGAGCATTCGAACATGCTACAGAAAGCACAAAATGACAAACATGACGACAAAGTGCCATTGACTGGCCTTGTCTTGTCAGCATCTCTCAAACACTCACATTGGCTTTAAGTTATAAAAATATCACCCCTGTTCACTTCTCTCAGACAGCTGGAAATGTGTTTTCTTTCAGCTGCAGCGTTGAATATTTTAAAATAGGAGTGTATGGCAGCTCAAGGAACGTCCATGGCTCTTAACTCTGTAGGAGGCATGTTAATGCCCATTTTCATGTGTAAGAGCCCTGACTTCAGTTCAGGAGAAGAGGAGGAAGAGATTTTATCCAGATGAGGGTCACATTATCTCTTTTCTTCACATTTTTTCCACTTTGTTGTACTATGTACTGTGGACTGTTTCTATCCATATACATAAAATGCAATTGGGCAAGAGGGCATTGTTCATCTCGGCCAAAGTATTGATGGAGAGGCAACATGGCAGCGTGTGCAATCCGGCACCCCATTCCTATGTATTTTTAATGGATTAATTACGTTTACAAAAATGCAGTAATTTGTTGGAAGACAGTTAAAAACTAAACAATGTATGTTTATAAAATTTAAAAAAGAACTGCACCTTTGAGGACTTGCTATTCATGGCCAATTTAGTATCCCGGTTGTCCAAACAATTGACGAAAATCCAGGTAGCCAAGGTATTAATAACCATGTGGAAGTTTAGATTATTAGGTCAGGTAAACAAAAAGCCTGCTGATCCAAGCAAACAGCAACAATCTTGACCTCACTCTTCAGTTATGTTCTTCATGAAACATGAGTTATCTTTTAGATGATGATGCCATGAAAATGCCATGGTCTTGGAACAAAATGCCAGAATGCTATTAATTAGACTTACCCTGCTATTTTTAGCTTTGATATCACTGACTGGATCTTTCCTACTCTGCTTATCCAATTTTTGTGGGATAAGTTACACATTTGCAAACTGCTCTGTTTGGATACAGTTTAAAAGAGGAGAACTAAATGCAAGACTGAAACGAAATACACTTTCACTGCGTGAAAGTTTTGCACGAAGGGTTGACCAGCTGAACATAAAGGCAGGGAGTCTCTATAAAAATGCAAATACCTAATTATATATTCATGGAAAAGATTATAGCCTTTTGGAATCTAAAACATGGAAGAGATTAACATTAAGGAGATTTCTTTGAAAGAGCTGGAGAACTGACAGAAGCCACTGTGGCTTGGGGAGCAGGCTTTTATAGATTATCATTCTGAATTCCACAGAAAATTACTAGGAGGGTAAACTTTTTTGTTTGGGTGTTTAGTGTGTTTGCTGCAACTACTTTTGATGGGTGAACCCTTCTATGGCATTCTATAGCTGTGGTAAGAAAAGATAGGTTGTTTTTTTAGAAGTCACTCAATTAACCTAATAAAAAGAGCAAAATGAGCTGGAAGACCAAAATAAGCTGTGGGAAGGGAGTTTAGGAATGTCTGATCAACAGTAAAACCTGTTACGTAAAATTCAGCGATGAACTTACAAAGAAGGGAAATTTTCGAGGGCATTTTCTAACAGACTCTGAGACTCTAGAGGAGAGTCAGTGGAAGCTAAGAAACAACAAACACGTTTATTCTCAGTTTGTTTTAGCCTGACAAATATGGCGTTATTTTTGTGCCACTATTCTGAGCACATGTAAAAAAAACATTTGCAGGAACAAGTGTTGCCTTTTGAGAGGAAATTTATTTTGAGCGAAGAAAAGCTGAATTTGAGTGAACAAAATTCATTGCTGCATGCAAAAAATGTATTTCAGTGTTTGCTATTATCCACACACAATAGCAGCCCCTCTCGCTCAGTTTTTGCACTTGAGCTCACTCGCAATGTGTTGCTCGCGCTCTCAACATTTCTACCCGTGCTTCAACTCTTTCTGTACACCGTTAGATTTGTGCCACAAAACCAACCAATCACAGACTTGGATGCAAAAAAAAGTCTGATTGGCTGTTCTGGTCTCCAATCAGCTCGAAATGACGAAATGCAATATCCAAAACTCAAACGAGGCAGTGGCGGAGGAACTCAGAGTGGCGATTTGTTTATTGCCGACTTTGCGCCAGAAAGAACATCAACTGATAATAGAAAGTAATATTAAATAAATTCTAACAACAGCTGACCAAGCTTAAATGTGCTGCTGCTGTTGTTTAGCGCAACATCCGCTGGTTTCCTCTTTCTGGCGCAAAGTGGGTGATAAACAAACAAGAGAGAAAAGCCGATCAGCTGATCATTGATCAGTTTCATGATTGAAGTAGCAACAGGAAAGGGAGCGGGAGAGAATGAGAGAAGAAGAGGCAGTTGTGCAGAAAAAACACAGAATAACGTCAGCTTTGTGTCTTTTTTTTTATTATTCTAGCTGAAGTACAGGACGAATCGCTTTCCTTTTCACCTCAATACGGCTGTATTGTAATTGGTCCAGCCCAGAGTTGATCATGACCAAGTGGCTAATCCACCACCTTTCACTGTTTATCCCGTTACAAAAACAAACAAGAATAAAAATGAAAAATCACCATCGGCCCACCGGGTAAATGCCCGGTATGCCCAATGGCCAGTCCAGTTGTGCGGTCAGCTGGTGGGTAACAGGCATCTCCAAAAACATTAGAGCACTTTTGCAAATATGTGATGTCTTGATGAATCGAGCAGACATCTTTAAAAGTTTGTTTGTGACCCAGAAAGAGTAATATTTCAATCTCCGCCACTGCCTAGTTTGAGTTTTGGACGAAATGGATTCTGGGATATTGCATTTCGTCATTTCGAGCTGATTGGAGACCAGAACAGCCAATCACATTTTTTTTTGCATCCAAGTCTGTGATTGGCTTGTTTTGTGGCACATATATAACGGTGTACACAAAGAGTTTAGCGCGCAGGCAGAAATGTTGAGAGCGCGAGCAACACATTGCGAGCGAGCACAAGTGCAAAAACTGAGCGAGAGGGGCTGCTATTGTGTGTGTGTGTGTATGGATAATAGCAAACACTGAAATACATTTTTTGCACACAGCAATGAATTTTGTTCACTCAAATTCAGCTTTTCTTTGCTCAAAATAAATTTCTTCTCAAAATGCATCACTTGCACCTGCAAATGGTTTTTTTTTTTTTTTTTTTTACGTGCGCTCAGAATAGTGACACAAAAATAACGCCATAGACAAACAGCAAAAAAAATGCTTTGGGTGGCTTCCACAATTAAGGAACGGTTAGTCAGCTGCATATCAGACGAAAAAAATAAAACATAACCCAAGGTAAACAGTTAAAATACACCTGATAAGGATTCTGAAAGGGACTCAGGCGCAGGCCAGTTGTTTCCTATATGCGAAAGACAGTGTGTTTATTTACAGTGAACACAACACCAAGTGGCTATGTGCAGGGGAAAGGGGGTCCAGGTCGCCAGGGTCCGTAAGGAAACAGGGATCAGGGAAAAGGTACTCCACACTCTCTGTACAAAAGCTCCAAGTCCTCCTCCTCTGCCACTCTTCTCGTAATCGGGTTCCAGAAACAATCTACACACAAAAAGGTCAGGTTAGCGGGATAGTCACAAAAGCTTACAGATTCAGATTTGCAGATGCACATGTTGACTGACGCTGATAGCTCAACGATCCAGCGAAAACAAGCGTAGATTCGCTATCTTAAGTAGCACTGCAATCAGCTGGGATCAGCGGCCGGTGCGGTGATGAGAGCAGGTGTGTGGGCCAGCAGCGGGAGCCCGCAATGAGCATCACCGCAGCAACAGAGAGAGAGAGCGAGAGGGGGAGAGGGAGGAGGGAGAGAGCGAAAACCAAAACAAATATGTTGCCTAATAGAGGGTCGGCCAGCGAGGCACAGGGACCATGACAACACCTAGTCTGACTTTTTTATGTCTGGTATTAGGACTGGGCGATATATCGAGTTTTTAAATATATATCGATATATTTTTATACGAGATATGAGATGAGGGGTGGCACGGTGGTTAGCACTGTTGCCGCACAGCAAGAAGGCCCTGAGTTCAATTCCAACATCAGGCCGGGGTCTTTCTGTGTGGAGTTTGCATGTTCTCCCCGTGTTTGCGTGGGTTCCCTCCGGGTACTCCGGCTTCCTCCCACCGTCCAAAGGCATGCAGCTTGTGGGGATAGGTTAATTGGATAATCCAAATTGTCACTAGGTGTGAATGTGCGAATGAATGTGAGTGCGAATGGTTGTCTGTCCCTGTGTGTTGGCCCTGTGACAGACTGGCGACCTGTCCAGGGTGTACCCCGCTTCTCGCCCTATGACAGCTGGGATAGGCTCCAGCGCCCCCCGCGACCCTGAAAAGGATAAGCGGAAGCGGATGGATGGAGATATGAGATGTGACAATATTGTTTATATCGATATAGTATATGTTACGTTATAATTATATTTGTGGAGCCACAAGTTTGCCCCTCTTTTGTCTCTACGCAAAGTTACTCTGCCTTGCCTCTTTCCTTCACTGAACACAAGATGGACGGGGCAGTTATCAAAGAGGAGCTGGTCGGTAAAAAGAAAACATTTGGAGATGACTATTTTAGTGCTGGTAGCAGTAATCTCGTTAAAATGACATTAACGCCATAACTTTTTTTGACGAAGTCTTTTTGACCAAGACATGTCCTTCAATGCACACGTGGCAGGATGAATGTTATGTCTCGGTTCAACCCACTTTCAGCCTGGCGCATTATGCTGGGCTTACACTGTGCGATTTTTTAAGTCGCGTTATTCAGCTTCTGACCAATTAAAAAAAAAGTCAACACTGAGAAGAGGGAAAAGTTTTGGGAGTGACGGTAACGACAGCGAGACAGAGCGAGTGAGAGAGAGAGTTTAGATGTGGGAGATTTGTGACATTTAGTGTGGAGTGTTTACTTAGTGTGTTGTGTTGTCTTGTGTAGTTGTTCTGTTGTGTAGTCGTTTTGTTTTGTGTGTCAGTGAGGGCACTAATGAATGTCACAGAGGCACATTGCAGTGTAAACGGTGTAACGAAAACCAGCGGAGTGATACACTTCCTGTTGTCAGGCCTGCAGGTTTATCCCTGTGCTGTTCTTCTCTGTCTTTTGGTGGACAAACTTTTTTTTACTGGCACACATCATTTGTTGGGCATCTTATTGCAACACCTGATTGTTCTCTCATTTTAGTTTTAGTAATATTTTTAAATGGTTGCATAAAATGAAAAAAAAAAAACAGCAGGTGTATTGGCTGCATTTTTAGACAAATAGTTGTATATGTTTACAAAATGTACAATTTATATTTGCATTTCAAGTTATAAAAATTGACTCAACATGTCTGTGGTTTTTTTTACAGTAAAAAAAATACTGCTAGGATTTTAAGTTCTTTGTGTGATTTCAGATCAGTAATACTAATGCAGTATGTCAGTGAAAAAACAACTAAATTGGGAAAATAAAATGAAACAATTTGAGGGTGAAATACAAACGTAAACTCAAAAGGAGTCAAAAATGGCCGGTTGTATTTCAGACCTCAGTGGGTTAATCCAACAAATCATAAAAAAATTAGGTTTACATTTCAGTTTATGACAGTGCAGATTTCTGACATTTTGTGTAATTTAAGCATCTAACAATGTGATTGTTTTCTAACAAAAAATAGCGTGAAACTTAAGTTAGACTTGTGTTTGTAAATGAACTGCCCTGTGTTGTGTAGCTTTCTGGATTTTATACTTATTGGGCTACATATTTATTTATTATACAGGCTATACAGTACATAAAATAAAAACTCACATGTTTTATGTAACTAAAGTGTGTGATTATGTGGGCTACAGACAATAATTAAGTTATAGAAAATATTTATATGAAAAACGTGTATACTTACCGCATTTGAATCATTTTAACCATATGTAACCACCTGCATATGTGTTTGGGGGGGGGGGGTTTGATTTTGCCACCCCATTTGATTTCTTTGCCACCCTAAGAAAAATTCTCTAGATCCGCCCCTGCATTTGAGCATTCCTGGATCCTTACCTGTGATCTCCTTTTTGGTCACCTGACTTCCCTTGGTGTTGCAGAGATCATCTGCGGGTCACCCTTCTGAAGCCTCCATCGCAGCTCGTAGATGTTTACTCAGTGTAGTGCGTACATCACCTTACTTGGTGGTAAACAGATATTGTTTTTAGGTCGTAGGTGTAGAAGCCTCCTATGAGCCACTCTGCTCATGATTCGTGACGCTGTTTATTCGGTACGTAATTCAGTTTGTTACGATCTCTGCCTTTCATTGTTCTTTTATAGTAAATACTTATTATGCTTTGCAGGAAGTGTGGGCCTTAGTTTTACACAACGCTTCGCTAACTGAAGTGCTGCTGCTTTGCTTTTACCGTCTGTTCCTGTTGCGAGGTTTCTTTTCCTGCTCCTGCCAGCCTTTTAAAGTGGACGTCGGCGTGGACAGCGGCATGCCGGCTACGGGAGTCAGCTGGCGTGCACATTGATTGACTGGATGATTAACTTATAGTCGGGCAGACCACAAGTTGGAGTAATACGGCGATTCCGTCTGCTCCAGATTTTAAAGTTTCATTCAGATTGTATGTTGTTTTCTGTTGTTTTGATTTGTAGTTTGGATTTTTGTTACGCCACTGGCGGGAGGCCCTTTTTCTAGCTGCAGATCACCAGTGTGGTCCTGCAGTTGGGTTACCCCCCCAGCGCTGCATATAAGTTTTGTTGTAATATATTATAATTTTCTTTTTTTCTTTTATTCAGATGTGGAGGGCTGATGTGGAGGAGACTGGGGGTTAGTGATGGGATTTCCGGCTCTTTTTAGAGATCCGGCTCTTTCGGTTCGGCTCACTAAAAAGAGCCGGCTCTTTCGGCTCCGAACCGACTCTTCAGGTTGTTTTGTTGCTTTAATTAATTTATTATTAACAATAATATTAAATTATGCACAAAAGGAATTACTAACGTAAAAAAAGTGGTTTTATTTATATATGTTTATATAAAAAATATATGCGGTGGCCCCTAGAGACAAAACACGTACAAACTCCAAAACACATTTCTAGCATGAACTGAACTTCCAAAGCAGAGCTACTAGATCACTTAAATTACACAATTGAAAGCATGTTTGTGTATTTATACACAGGCACTCATATATATTCAAATAATTTAAAAACAATGTTCATTTACCTGTTACTACCACACACCAAATCCGGTCGTTGGTACTTGCTGGCTTGTGTAGCCACTAGGTAACAAAAGCTCAACACTGCGCCTAGCATTCTGGAGCACTTCTGTTGGCTTTTGTACGTGTTTTGAGTTTTTATGTGCTTCTGAGTTTGTACGTGTTTTTACATGTTTTGGAGTTTGTACGTGTTTTGGAGTTTGTACGTGTTTTGGAGTTTGTACGTGCTTCAGGGTTTGTACGTGCTTCAGAGTTCGTACGTGATTTGAAGTTTGTATGTGCTTTGTCTCTAGGGGCCACCGTAAATATACTTTTATTTATTCACTCCACATAAAATGTAATAAATAAATCATATAATACAAAAATCAACTATTCACATTTCAACTTTTAACTATTTAAATTTTCAGCTTTTTCCTTTTACAAATTTAAAGTGAAACAACACAAAACCCTGCAAACCACAACACAATTAAATATAAATTAAAATATGAAAACAAAAATAACATGCATATTCTCTGTCATATGGGCCCGCATGAATAAACTTTCTGAATCCTTTATCATCTGCAACTGAAAACAGTTGTGGATGACTACTATACCTTTCTAATGTGACGTTGTTGCCCTTGGCTCTCTTTCTCTCCCTCTGGCTCTGTTCCTGTGCTACTGAGTGTAACTACCGCCCCTCCCCCCTCTGCCCAGCGTAAAGCACAAGGCTCGCGTGCTGAGTGAAGCAGAAAAAAAGTGCGAGAGAGAGGCTGAGAGAAAGAAAAAAAAAAAAAAAAACCCACGTGACGGCTCGCGATAAGGAGCCGGCTCGCGTCGTTCACGTCAAAGAGTCGGCTCTAAGAGCCATTTCGTTCGCGAACGACCCATCACTACTGGGGGTGCCTTGGTGGTGGAAACTTTTGAGTGTACACACCTGTCTTCTTTTAGTTTATTAGTGTGAGTGTGTGATAGTGTGCTGCACTTGTGTATTGGTGTGTTTTCTTTTCTTTTTTTTTTGAGTTTATGCGTGGCATCCCTGCCCCTCCACTGGTAAGCCTTGGCTCTGAATACCCTTTTTTTTTTTAGCATATTTGTACATTGATTTTTATGATTGTGCTTTTATATGTTGTTTTAAATAATTATTAGTAAACTGTTTTACCATTGAACCTCGTCTCTGTACTGAGTATAGTGAACCTAAGTACCTTCTTGGTGATTAGTGTTACTTCCAGTATTATCTGGGTGAAATTCCCAGGGTGGCGTTGTCTTTTAAACTGTGAAGAGTATTTACTTTAATCCCATCCTCGTGCTGCCACACACATAAATAAACAAATATATAAGACTGCTTTCTTCCATTTGCGCAACATCTCTAAAATTAGAAATATCCTGTCTCAGAGTGATGCTGAAAAACTACTTCATGCATTTATTACTTCCAGGCTGGACTACTGTAATTCATTATTATCACGAACTCCTAAAAACTCCCTGAAAAGCCTTCAATTAATCAAAAATGCTGCAGCAAGAGTACTGACAGGGACCAGAAAGAGAGAGCATATTTCTCCTGTATTGGCTTCCCTTCATTGGCTTCCTGTTAAATCTTTGCTCTCACACTGCAGGCCTACTTGTTGTTCCTAGAGTATTTAAAAGTAGAATGGGAGGGAGAGCCTTCAGTTTTCAGGCCCCTCTTCTGTGGAACCAGCTTCCAGTTTGGATTCGGGAGACAGACACTATCTCTACTTTTAAGATTAGGCTTAAAACTTTCCTTTTTGGTAAAGCATATAGTTAGGGCTGGACCAGGTGACCCTGAATCCTCTCTTAGTTATGCTGCACTAGACGTAGGCTGCCGGGGGATTCCCATGATGCATTGAGTTTTTCCTTTCCAGTCACCTTTCTCACTCACTATGTGTTAATAGACCTCTCTGCATTGAATCATACTTGTTATTAATCTCTGTCTCTCTTCCACAGCACGTCTTTCATCCTGTCTTCCTTTTCTCACCCCAACCGGTCGCAGCAGATGGCCCCACCCCTCCCTGAGTCTGGTTCTGCAGGAGGTTTCTTCCACTGTTGCCAGTCAGTTGCCAGTTGCCAAGTCATATGATTGTTGGGTTTTTCTCTGTATCTATTATTATACGATCTACTGTACAATATAAAGCACCTTGAGGCGACTGTTGTTGTGATTTGGCGCTATATAAATCAAATGGAATTGAATTGCATTAACGCGGCAAATCTCCGTTAATGAGTTACCGCGAATTGTCCCGTGCGTGGGGCTGGACGACGTCAACGCGTTAACGAGCTAACCGGGCTAACGCATTGACACTAGGAGTGGGTTTTGATTATCGATTTATCGATTAAAATCGATTCTCACTTGGATAACGTGATATCGATTCATTAAAATCTTGAATCGATTTTTCACTATAAATTTATTTTGACCGAAATGCCAGAATCTCAGGTTAAACCTCACAAAATTTCAACAACCACCAAACAGCTAAAACAGTAAAAAACAGTACACGGATTCTGCACAAAGACGTAAACACAAAGCATGGACCCGCCGAAACATCAGAATCAGTGAGATGTGACTTTCTCACCCGATGGCACGGACACGGTTGGGGCTGAAAGCCGATAGCTCGCTAATTCTGAAGTTTTGGCGGGTCCGCGCTTTGTGTTTACGCCCTTTTTGCGATGATTCTGAAGCTGCAGGTTTTATCTCTCTCCAAACAATATTTAGTAAACCAGCAGCAAAAGAAGCAGCAAACTACGCTTCACATAAACATCGTCATGATTTCACTCTTACTTTTGCTGTTTTGCTTCCACCACGATAAAATCACACTTCATGCACAGCTCTCTCTCTCTCTCTTGTTCTCTCTGTATACTTCAAGAACAGTTTCCCGTCTAAAAATCTTTTTTTCTGCATTATTCGTTTGCTTGTTACGCACAAGTCTACCGTTGTTTACAGCGCTGTCGGCTGCTGCTTTTTTCCTTTTACTTACTTCCGAAAAGAAAGCCTCATTTCTGCCGTTCAATACTGAACAAATTTAAACTTTTTAAAATTATGCAAAATTGCAAAACGCTTAGCTGTGTCTCTAATAAAACCGCTGTAACTTTGCTCTGCTTCACTTCAGCAGTCTCAGGTAATGTTCATATGTTCATTAATGGTTTTCTTTCGTTTTTGATCTCCTGCAGAATATTTTTATAAAATCCCAGGCCAGGAAAATCACCTTCATGTTTTTCTGTGTTTTATCCTCAGTTACTTTGACACAAAGGCATCTGCTGTGATGCTTACACCTTTGATTATGTCTCGCAAGTGTCAGATTTCTTTTTATAGATATAAAAATATGGAAATGTACTGATGCATGATCTGAATTATAATATTTCTGACTGTCTGAGGAAAAAATTTCCCCGATTCGAATCGAATCAAATTGAATTGAATCGAATCGTGGATCGAATCGATTCGGGACCTTGTGAATCGGAATCGAATCGATTCTAGAAATTAGTGACGATACCCAGCCCTAATTGACACCACGGCCTAAAATCCTTTCATTTTCTCAAAAATCAACAGTGCGCCTTATGTATGAATTCTGGTTGTGCTTACTGACCGCGAACCAATTTTATGTGGTACACGGCACTCAGCAATCTGTCAAAAAATGTTTTCGCACAACTTTGGTAAGCTACAAAGCCGCACCACTTGATGCATTGTTGGAGCATGACGGCTACCGAAGTCAGGAGCCTCGTGGAGTAATACGTACTGTCCTTCAATGTAATATTACCGTATTGTGTGTATATAAGGACCACAAATGGCACCTGTTAAGAGACATGTTTACGAAGCGGATTTCAAACTCCAGGCTGTCAGTCACGCAGTAGAACTTGGGAACAGAGCAGCTGCAAAATCAGTCTGTCTTTGTTATTATGCTCAGCGTCTTTTAGTTTACATTTTGAGCGCACAATTGTGAGCTTTTTGTTATGCACAAAAATAAAATTGTTTTATTTTATTTATGGAGCATTATTATTTAATAAATGCCGATAATTCGTTTCTGAGTAATTTTTGTACATCTACACTGTTTGTTAATAAAAGTGCCTGTGTGAGATCTGGGACACAGCTTTGACTAAGAACTCTCTTTTTGTTCTTACCTTATGGCTTTAAAAAAATCGAGATATATATAGTTCATTACTATCCAGCTAAAGAATATAGAGATATGGATTTTGGGTCATATCACCCAGTCCTATCTGGTATCTATGTTTTTTACTAAAATGAACCAGTAAAACCAGTTAATGTTAACAGCCAGTCCATACAAAATATTAACTAAGGTTACTAAAAGTCCTTAGATTAAAACAAACCTTGACCTCAGAGTCTGTCACCCTCATTAGCCTCTAAATGTGCTTGGTGTTCAGAGAGAGCGAAGAAGGCAGGGAATGGGGGAGAGGCTTGATTTATTTGAACAGTCTGGTTGTAATGAAAGCAGTCATGACTTGCTGGGGGTGGATAGATGGAGTGAGCGGTGAAAAGAGAGGTGAGGGAAGAGTGAATGAAGTGAAATCCAACTGCAGACAGATCGCTGGTCTTGATAATGATTTGAACAGACCACAGAAACCTCTCAACTCACTGCTTCAATGTGCATGCATACTTATGTGTAGATACTGCACATAACTTCCAACCATGAATACCACACACAGCTCATTTGTGCTGCAATATATCTTCCTATCAGTGCTCACATACCTGTGTAATATATAAGTAAGTACCGCACAGAGATAGAGAGATGTTTACTACTGCTGCTTGCACACTGCTTTATATCTTTAGGACAAAGAAAATTCTGGCACAAACAAGCTTACATATCTCAGTTCAAAATGATTCACATGCTTCATAGATTTTAAAATCTGTTTTGAATGCGCTAAACACTTTGGCAAGAATTCTTATCAGAGATCTGTGGTCTTTTTCTGGAATGCATTTCTAATCTTTGAAGGGAAATTTGCAACTTCAACTTTATGTCTTGGGGTTTGTAGCCAGGCCAGAGACTGCTGATTATCCACACTGGAGTTCCCTTAGGCAGAGCTACAGTTTATTAAACAAATGTCTTGGTTACCAATTCACCTGCCTTACCAACTCCACTGTGTGATTGGTTGGTTATTGACTAGTTTTACAGATAACAAAAAATTAAAAAGACCCAGCTGTTGTCTGTCATTACTCATAACATTACTGTTAAATTGCCATTCTGTAATCTAAGGCAGCCACATTAATGCTGTGGCATTTAAATTGGAAAATATTCTGGAACTAATCTTTGATGCCCTCAAGCACGAGATGTAGAGTTTAAGACTGGAAATGTGGACTTAAATTAGCTCACCAGTTTCAACATGTGAAACAAGACATGTACCAAACTGCTCTGCAACCCCAAATTCATTCTCTTACAGCTAAATATATTTACAAGCAAACCACTTCAAGCAAACTTTTTTGGTCATTTTTCTTCTATTGACCTTTGTTGGCATCACATGACCTCATGATGTTTGTTGTATTTAGTTGTTACTTACTTTTCCCTTTTTCTGTTGGGTTTATACAGTAAATTCAAAAGTTTATTTTTTTTTAACCGTGCAATGGGGGTAAAAGTAAAAGTGTGATCCAGCAGTCAGAGTTTCTGCAGAGGAGAGTGAAAGATTAAGTCCAATACATGAAGTATAAGTACATTGAAATCAAGCAGCTAAAAAGCCCAAGCAAGTCTAGCATTTAATTGGTGAAACATTGTGGTGATGAGTGTGAGGAAGGACTGGTGTTTTATCACAGCTGGTGTAACTGTCAAGGAGATACAGGTGTGCCAGTGGGAATAGTGTGGGGACTTGGAGGACGCAAGTCCTATGTTAACAAATAACTCACAAAGAAATGCCTGTGACGAAACAGGAGAAGAGAATGTACTGTAGTGTAGGAGGTGATCATGTTAAAATGGCAGGTTGGCTCTGGGGGATAGACTCAAACAAATCCTTTTGGTTGAGCAAATGTACAGTGGCTCTGAGAGGGCAAATGCACTGTAACCTGCACTGCGAAAATGCTGCAAAAGTACTCAGAATGGAATTGTTGGTGTTGTGGGAATAAAAAGAGGTAATGTGTTCTAATAGCATGATTTATGCAATACTGTAGATACATGCCTGCTATCGGTCACTTCAGAAACTGTTTTGTCACATTGTGTCCCCCAAGTCACTTCCACTGTTTGTTTGGGTTTTTTTTTTTTAAATTCTTTTTAAAAAAAGTTTTTATTTTTTATTTCTAGGTTTCAGTGTGTTTGACCTCTCAGGAACACCCTAGTTTTGCTTTAATTGTTTTTTCACATCATTAGGGACTAAGTTGCTAAAATGCCTAGTCCCACTGCTACAATGCACTCCAAAAATTAAAATAATTGTTACAATCTCTGAATTTTGTAGCCTTTAATGTAAAGCAAATGTAAAAAACTAAAATAAAACCAAACAAGAAAAATAAATTCCAAACTAAAGTCCACTGTGCTTCAGGTCTGAACTGAATAAATACACTTGTTCAGGTGAAACTTGATGAATTTGCAATGGCCAGCTTTTCAGAATTAGTGAAACCCATGCAGTGCTCTGCCCTGGGTGTGTTTGCTCTAAGAAAACAAAAATTAGCAAGCTAATATTTGTGTTTCACACCTGAAGTTGTTTAATCACTTGCTAATCAAGGTTATATTTTATTTAATATTACATTAAATTGAGCATTACATTGACAATGATTTCCATTTGTTCTGCCATAGTTTCAGATGTCAGCATACCTGCATATACCTGACATTTAACTCTTGGCACTGACACACGCATGTAGGCACACAGCATCCATGCTGGCATCCATGAATGCAAATCTGTTCACTGAAGGTAACAGATATCTTCCTCAGAGGAACATAATATCTGCAATGAACTTGTAATGAACTTTTTTGAAGCAGCAAAAATAAAAATCGACTGCTTATAATAAAAACAGTCTCTCCTTATTTCTAATGAAACTTACCTTTTTCATGGGGAACAGACTGATGGTAACAGTGTTTACAGCGCTGCTATTTGATAAAATGCATCACTTAAAGAGATGCAATGCTGGTTCACTTTGTAGTTGCCTTCAAAATGGCTTCCCACACTGCCTTGGTTAGGAGCTCAAGTTCCTTTTCTCATGAGAAAAACAAAGTGGATAAAGCTGTGAATAGCTCTTACCCTCTCTGAAATGCAATACAACATTTAATTGAATTAGCTTTAATTGCCATTCATCTGCTCATAGAACCCAAAGGTCTCCTCTTACCCAGGGCCCCTAATGATTTCCATGTTCTTTGAGGCAGAAGTTAAAATTTAAGTCTTTAACACTGCAT
Organism: Neolamprologus brichardi; assembly: GCF_056152115.1. Lineage (NCBI taxonomy): Eukaryota > Metazoa > Chordata > Actinopteri > Cichliformes > Cichlidae > Neolamprologus > Neolamprologus brichardi. The sequence goes on along the minus strand of NC_142109.1, from coordinate 7,211,262 downwards.
ATCACAGGACCACCCGACATGGCACAGAGAGCTGGATCTGCTAGCTAAAAACATTTTTGTAAAAGTATGCAAACTGGAGATCTTGCCATCTCTGCTGTAACTAATAGATGCAATGAAGTGATGATGACAAAGAAAGCAGAAAAGAGAGCAGAAAGGGAAAGGAATTTGAATTTGTGTGCCGATAAATTATAGTCTTGTCAAATGAAATCAGAAATTGTTATTTTTTTCTTTCTTTCATTTGCTACATCAGTTGCTGGATCCATAGAAGATTAAAGAGAAAAGTTAACCACCATGGACAGAGAGAAGCAAAAGGGAAGAACGTGCACTCAGCATAGGCAGCTTCCAGGTAGACAGTATGAGGGGAGGACTTCAGAGCCTTGGGGCAGCAGCTGAGGTTTTATTGGGCTCCAGTGCAACTACTTCTCGGCACAACAATAGGCCCTCTGGGCCAGGCAGGGTCATGTTGTGATAGGAGATGACATGACTGCACAGAGGAGGGATTAGAAGAGGCGTGCACTTTTTAGGCCTTCACGGTGAAGCATAACAAGCAAGACTAATAGCACACTAATATTCCACACCATAGCGCACTAACTGGCTGTAAAATACATGCTGCAAACATGCATACATTGTGAAAGAGGCATAAATCAGACAGGAGCATGGGAACTCCAAAGAAAGTTAGTCATGCACCCTTATTGTTTGCAAGGAAAATCTGTTTATAATTCAGACATGACTGAATTCTGGCTTTAACAGGAACTTTTAAGAAGTATCACATTTTCATATATTGCTTGATGTCTTGAAGAAAAAGAGTGGACAAAGAAGAAATCTTACTGAGAGATCTTGTACTGAATTTTAGTGAGAATGGCCTATTCACATGTGCTCATGCAGAGAGCAGATGCAGCGCTGACAAAGCTTGACTGAAATCTATCCATTCATCCATCTATCAATGCATCCATGCCTCCATGTATCTAATTAAGGGTTGAAGTTGGACTGGAGTCTATCCCAGATGTCAGAGGGTAGACCTTGGAAAGGTCACCAGTTTGTCACAGGGCTAACACAGTGACTAACATGTCTTTATACTTTGGGGGGAACTTGAAGTATGTAGAGAAAGCAAGCAACGTTCTTTTTGGGATGGCTGTGGTTCAGGAGGCAGAGCAGGTCATTTACTAACCCACAAGATTGGTGGTTTGATCCCTGGCTGATCCAGTCTGCATGCGGAAGTATTTTTAGGCAAGATACTGAACCAAGAGTTTATTTGTGCAATTCTTAATAATTTGGTTTCCAGCTGCTACACTCAGATCTACTCTACCATTGCTGCCACTCAGCTTTCCCGCAGAAAGCACCTATATAAACACTTTACTGCTGCAGGGCTTGTTCCCCTTGACCTTTCACCTCTTAACAGGTGACCTTTCACCCTGGGCAAAAATAGGGCATAACCAGCCTCTTTAAAGCCACTCATATATGAAAGGGTGTGTTTAGAGTATTTGGCTATTTTCAGTAACACGTCTCATCTACTTGTCAACTTTAATTACTTGCTTATTATCGTTCTCCTTCCTCTTTGCCTCCCTTTCTGTCTTCTTGCCATCCAGGCTCTCAACTACAGCATGACCCATAAGTTACATCCAAGCTCTTTTCTAGCAACTCTTTGCTTTAACCTGTCAGCTGTCATTATCTTATCCTTCTTCCTGCCTCTGTTTGTTCCTTCCCATTTTAAAGACTTGCAAGCCTCTGGGCTTTTCTCCTCCTCTCCTCAAATTGATACCAATTGAGTTATTGAACTGCCACCGGGGTAACAAAGAGCCTTGATTTGTTGGTGTTTGTCAGGACAGATGTGAAGCAGGTTTTAACATGACCTGGCAGGAAGGAGAACAGGAAGGGGGGTGGGAGAAATTGGAGGGAAAAGGGAGCAGTGAACTGGAGGTAGGAGAAGAGAATATATGCCGACAAATTTGGACATGTTAATGCCTCGTGACATGGCATTTATTTGTTTTAATAAATACAGTACATTTGTAAGAGTTCCACAATGGAACCATGGTGATTAGATGTTTTTGGAAAGTGGGGTGCAGCAGCAAGAATCAGATAATTGTAGCTCTCCTCTAACAAAATTGTAACCTTGTAGTTGAAAATACATATAAAACCATTTTTTACATGTTAGTGCCCCTAATGCTCAAATTCCAACTCCCATCAGACTTTCTGGAGGACAAATGGGAGATAAGAGAAAGAAAAAAAAAAAAAGAAACTCATACAGTAGGTCCCTCATTTCTCCCTCTGCCAGATATGAAACATTTTTCTTCTTTTACTGTTTCCAGTCATTAACACTGAAACTAAAAATGCCATTAATTGATACAAGAACACAAAGTAGTCAAGTTTTCCCTAATTTTGTATTTGCAGTTTTTTAGGATTACTGGCTATATTTCAAGCTTAGCAGTCAAGAATCTGGACAGTGTTTAACACTCTAAAACTATGACACTGTTCTACTTGTATTCATTCAACTGTGTGAAACCCTCTGATATCTATGGAAGCCCGTTTCCGCCACAATAAAAAAAGGATCCATAACTCAAAATTTTGACTTATTAACTCGAAATTTTGACTTATTAACTCAAAATTTTGAGAAAAGTAACTCGAAATTACGAGTTAGCGCTGCCAATCGGTAATCTACGTGAATGATGTAATTTCCTGAAGCCCTCAGGTACAATGCTACAGCTAAGCTACCAGTATTACAGTCAGTTATGAATGCACAGATTGCTGAGTATTTTCAGCATGGCTTCAAAAATGATGAAATCCTTGTGTTATTAGCTGAATCACATGGCGTTACTATCAGCAAACGTACTCGCGAAAGTGCCAATTTGTTGCGATCCGGTTTTGAGTGCGCGTTACTCGGCGCCATATGCTTCCGGGTAACAAGAAAGTGACCTCATTCATGTAGATTACTGATTGGCAGAGCTAACTCAAAATTTCAAGTTAATAAGTCGAAATTTCAAGAAAATAACTCGAAATTCCGAGTTATGGATACACGTTTTTTTTTTTTTTTTGAAGGGGGGGGGGTTGTAGCAGAAACGGGCTTCCATAGCTATCTATTAAAATATTTAAAGTAACTTTAATTTTATCTTTTGGCTTGCAGTTTAGACATGACTTTAAAGAATAATTTGACATTTTGGGAAACTTCCTCATGTATTTGCAGTTAAATAAAAGGCTTCAGAAGGCAGACTGTGAGCACAAACTGAAAACAGTGTGAAAATTTATCCTAGACAAATTGTATCCACCAGCACTGTGAAAGTTCACCAGTTGTGTCTTCAGAACTGCCTTAATTCTTGATGGGATAGATTAAACAAGATGCTGGAAACATTCCATAGAGATTTTCATATTGAGATGATAACATCACACAGTTGCTGCAGATTCATTGGCCGTAAATCTATGATGCAAATTTACCGCTCCACCACATTTAAATGGTGCTATATTAGATTAAGATCTGGTGACTGGGGAAACCAGTTTGAGTTGATCTATGGCTACGTTCACACTGCAGGCGAAACCGCATCAAATCCGACTTTTTTGACCCTATGCGACCCATATCCGATCATGGTATGACAGTGTGAACGGCGCAAATCCGATATTTTCAAATCCGATCTGGGTCACTTTCGTATGTGGTACTGAATCCAATACATGTTTTAGAAAGCGACTGCTGTTTGAACGGTCATGTCGCATTAAATCCGTCTTTTAAGTCACTGACACAAGACAGACGCCAATTATCAGCGCCGGAGAAGACATCGCGAACGCTTGTCTCCGACTACCTCACCGACAGGCCACAGTACGTCAGGCTGAAGGACATCACGTCTGACACTGTGGTCAGCAGCACAGGAGCACCACAGGGAACTGTGCTGTCCCCTCTTCTCTTCACCCTGTACACCTCTGACTTCTGCTACAACTCTGAATTATGCCACATTCAGAAGTTTGCAGACGACACAGCCATCATGGGGTATATCTGGGATGATCAGGAAGAGGAGTACAGAAGTCTGGTGAGGAACTTTGTCGCATGGAGTCACACAAACCACCTGCAACTCAACACCTCAAAGACTAAGGAACTGGTTGTGGACTTTGGGAGGTCCAGAGCAGGTCCACTGCCGGTTCAGATAGAGGGGGAGGAGGTGGAGGTGGTCAACAAGTACAAGTACCTCGGGCTGTGGGTGGACAATAAACTGGACTGGTCATGCAACACAGAGCACCTGTACAAAAAAGCCCAAAGCCGACTGTACTTCCTCAGGAGGCTGAGGTCTTTTAACATCTGCAGGAAGCTCCTGAGGATGTTTTACCAGTCGGTGGTTGCTGGAGTACTTTTCTATGCTGTGGTGTGCTGGGGGAGCAGCACAGCAAAGAAGGACTCATCCAGGCTGGAGAAACTGATCAGGAAGGCTAGCTCTGTGGTCGGCATGAAGCTGGACACTCTGGTGACAGTGGCAGAGAAAAGGACACTAAAGAAACTGCTGGACATTATGGACGATGCTGGGCATCCTCTGCACACGGCCATAAACAACCAGAGGAGTCTGTTCAGTGACAGGTTGCTTCTCCCAAAGACAAGAACCAACAGACTTAAAAACTCCTTTGTCCCACACGCCATCAAACTGTTTAACTCCTCTCTGGAGGGGAGAGGGAGGGGAAACAGGAGGACAAAGGAGGGGGGAACAACTAAGCTGTAGTGCCTCTTCTCTTCACTGTGCAATACCTTTTGTGCAATACTTTTTGTTAATAATCAGCAGTGCAATAGATTTCATACTTGAAATGTGCAATTCACTTGTATTTTTTATTTTTATTTTTATTTTTATTTTTATTTTTATTCCTATTTATTCTATTTATCCCCTTTGTATATTTTATCTATATATGTCTTTGTATTTATATATGTGTGTATATATATATATATATATATATAATATTCTTAACTCTGTAACTTCTGTCGGTGCTGTGCTTTTTGGAAAAACAAATTTCCCAGAGGAACCTACCCGAGGGATTAATAAAGTTTTATC